>NC_082341.1:4342098-5624598 GCF_027477595.1 Haemorhous mexicanus
AATATGCACTTTTTGCCTCACACCTGGGTGTGGCAGAGGATCCAAAGCAACCAGCAGCCGCCAGAGTAATGAGATCAAACCCTGCTGCTCCTGTTCAAATCCTCTCCTTAGATTTGGGGGCTTGATTTTGCTGCTGACACAGAGTGGTGCAGGTGAGATGCCACCAGGGATCTGCAATATCCCTGCCAGCTCAGTGCAAGGGCTGCAGAACATCTGCAGCATCCTGGAGTTTTGGTGAGAGATCAGGAGAGAGACTCCAGGGAACCACAGCAATAAGGGATCTCATCCCATGCATGATGCCAAATCTGGAGCTCAAACCTGAACTGAGCCTACTTTAACTAACATGCAAAAGGGAAGGCACCCAGGCCTTTCATCAGTCACAGCATGGTTTGGGTTGGGATGGACCTTAAAGATCATTCTGTTCCACCCCACTGCCATGGGCAGGGACACCTTCCACCTTCCCAGGGTGCTCCAAGCCCTGTCCAGCCTGGCCTTGGGCACTGCCAGGGATCCAGGGGCAGCCACAACTGCTCTGGGCACCCTGTGCCAGGGCTCACCAGGTCACTCTCTTCACATTGCATGGGAATTTGGTTTACTTAGGACAGAAGGAAATCATCCAGCTCCTTCTGAAAAGTGAGATCTGATTCCATGACCATCTTTGTAGCTCTTCAGCACTGGATTTCCCTGCTGCCAGCATAAATCTGGGGTCACACCATCTAAACCCTTGAGTGTTTGTGCTGTCTCCTGGGTCCTCATCTCCCCAAGCTGCTCAGTGTTGGTTTCTGTCCTCACTGATTTCTGCAGCAATTCCTGCAGTTTTCCAGTGGGAGGGAATGACCTGCTTGCCACCCTGTGCTGACAGATTTAACTCTGCAGCCTGCACTGACCTCAGCTCCCACATCCAACAAAATGCCTCCATCTCCTTTGCCCTGCAGCTCTTGCTGCCTCTGTGAGGTGGTTTTGATCACAGAGTGAGTGCAGAACATTTACAGGCTTGGAAAACAATGTTCAGCTAATTTATGGGGGAGAAATTCCTGAAGGGCTGTCAAATGCAGGGACAGCACTTCTGGAAGTACAAGAGCCACAAAGTGAGTGTTGCTCAAGGCTGTCCCACTGCATGTTTTCCCTGCTCTCACACTCTGCTCTGAGCTCTTGATCCTCTGCTCAGTTCCTTGACTCTTGAACCCTTGGTGGACACAGGACTAGAGCTGGATGGGCCATGAACCAACACATGGGGATGTTCTTCACGCTCTGCTGACTCCAGGTGTCCTTTTGTGAAGTTCCTCAGCTTGCAGAAACCCATGCAATTCCTTTGAAGTCAATGTGACTTCAGGGTGCAAGGAGCAGCCTCAAGGCACCACTGACCTCCTCCTTCATGTATCTGTGCTATCTGGGCTGCACAGACCACAGAGTGGAGGAGACTGGGAAATGCACCAAGACAGAAGAGTGCCATTGTGTATGGCTTGGTGTCAATCAGCTCTGGGAACGCTCTGAATAAATTAAATTATGCTGCAATCTGAAATGAAACTGATTCTTAATTAAAAGATAAGTTATTTCTTAATCCTCAGATGATTTAAACAATGAAAAAATAGTTGTGGGAATTGCAGACACCCTTGTCAGTTGGCTGAGCAGTTTCAGAGTAACCTCAGAGTAACCTCAGAGCTGGCACTGCCACAGCCCTGCTTTGAGCAGGCTTTGGGCAAGGTGACCCCCAGAGATCTCCTCCAACCCAAATCAAGGGCATGTAGGGATAGGGCAAGGGTAATGACTTTAAACTGAAAGAGGGGAGATTCAGGTTGGATATTAGGAATAAATTCTTCCCAGTGAGGCTGAGCAGGCTCTGGCACAGGCTGCCCAGAGCAGCTGTGGCTGCCACTGGATCCCTGGAAGTGCCCAAGCCAGGTTGGACAGGGCTTGGAGCAACCTGGGATAGTGGGAGGTGTCCCTGCCCATGGCAGGGGTTGGAATTAGATGACCTTTAAGGTCCCTTCCAACCCAAACCATTCCATGATCCTGTAACTCTCCTTTTCTGCTTGCATTGTGAACTCAGCTGTTGGATGCTGAAGAATCAGGATCTGGTTTGGAGACCTTGGTGATGAACAAGTGCAGCAATCAAGTGTGAAGCAGCATGGTGTAATGTGTCAATAAAACCACAGAATATTTCCTTTTTTATTTCTAAGGCTCATTCTGGGGAACAGTGGGTGGATTCCTCTAATACCTCCAATAATGGCCTCTTTGTACTGAGAAGTCCTTATTCCCAGGACCAGGAGTTTATGTTCCTGTTTCTCACTGAGCATGAGGACTTGGAAATCTTCCTTTTATCAGCCCCCAGTAAATTTTAGGAAATATGGAGAAAAGCCTCATTCCAGTCACTACAGATGAAAAACCAAAAGGTTCCTGCTTTGTCTAGCTGCTTACCAGGGGATGTGCTACAGCACAAAGGTATAACTTATGGCTAAATAACACACTGCAAGGAAACATAAATCAGCACAAAAAGCCAAGAAGGAAAGTCTTATACAAGCACAATTCAGCCCGTGGGAGACAGTGGGTTTTGAGGCTGTGAGGAATGAAATCTCAGGCCTGATGGTTCCTTACAATGATTTAGTCCCACTATCACCTGAGCAACTCCCCCTTTATTTCAGCTGTGTGAGTGAAGAATGAGTCTGAATAGTCATTTTGCCTTGACAGTCCCAATGCAGGCTGTCTTTTTGTTGACTCAAACTCATAATTTTTTCCCCCATTATTAAAATTATACTTTTCAGTCATGAGATGTTCTGCTTCAGTACAATAAAGCACACATTTCCAAACATTCCCATAAAGCTGAAAGCACCACCACAGTCCATGGCTGGGTCTGATCCTTTGCTTCTGGAGGAATCCCTCACGACCCTGGACACCAACAGAGCTGTTCCTGATTTATGCTGGTGCAAACAAGGGGAGAAGTTGCCTTCCCACTTCATGGCTCATCACCCTGAGTGCCAGCAGGAGAATTTAGGATTTTGCAGGATGTTGACTTGGACTGGAGCCTCAGCTAAGGTCCTAAAAGAGTCTGTCTCCATAAAAACACTATAACAAACTGCCCCCTCATTTTCACAAATCCCTCTTTGCCTCTGCTCCTGCAGTGAGCTCCATTGTATTTCATGAAGTTCCCATCTCTGAAAACCTGGGGACAGCAATTTTAAGACAACCTCCCCTATAAACAGCAAATATCTATGTTTTTCATAATGGCTATCCTGTTATAGCTTAAAGCCATAATTATTTCTTGAATTATTTTCCTCTCAGATCCATAATCTGTTGCAATAAACAGAATTCAAGGATTAAAGAGGCTGTACTCTCTCCTTCACCAAGGATTTTTTTTCAGCATTTTTATTTAAAGGCCTATCCTTCCCCAGCTGTAAGAATTTTATGGATGTTCTCACAAAGAGAATCAAGATAGATATGCAAAGTTAAAGCTTTATCAGCTCACATAGAAGTTTTTATTTTCACGCTTCCACCCTGGAAATTTAAAGCCATTCCATCTTCTCACAGATACAGTTAACAAACTCCTTTTCCTCTCTGTGTCAGAAATTCCAGAAGGAAATTTACAAAGCTGGCCCAAAAAGTCATAAGGAACCTATTTTCTATACAGCTCTCTTCCCAAGAATGCTGTAGGTTTCGGGTAATTACTTGCTCTTGCAGTTTTGTGGGTTAAAATAAACCATCACTGTAGTTTGTTTTTCTTACAGCCCGATGTTAAGCTTTGCATTTCTGATTTTTAGTGGAGCTGGGCCTTAGAAAAGGCTGAAGGATTAAGAGTTTAACATAATTTAATCTCACAAATCTTTTAGCAGGAGACTGTGTGGTTTGCAGACATTTTTGGTTTTAGGGTTTTTGGGTTTTTTTTTGTTTCATGGTGTAAGCCTGGGGCTGGAAGACAGAGCTGGGAGCCCAAATCCTGATCTTGCACTGCCACTTATTTCCTGGGTGGTCTGGAAGAAAAAACTCTTAAATTTCTTGTCTTGAGGAGTGGGTAGGGATGTTCCCCTCCCCTCATGGACATTCCCACCCCGTGGGGCACTGAGCAGAGCAGGTATTGGGGTGGGAGCAGCCTGTGGGGCTGGGGGACTCAGGGGCTGGAGTCAGGAAATCAGAGAGTCACAAAGTCATAGAATCAGAGAGTCATGGAGCTGTGGAATCAGGGAATCATGGAATCAGGATCATGGAATCATAGAACCATAGAATCCTAGAGTCAGAGTTGTAGAATAGTTTGGGTGGAAGGGACCTTCAAGGGCCATCTAGCCCAGCCCACCTGCAATGAGCAGGGACATTTCCAATGAGATCAGGTTGCTCAGAGCCCCATCCAACCAGACCTCAAATATTTACAGGAATGGGGCATCCACCACCTCTCTGAGGAGCCTGTGCCAGAGCCTCACCACCCTCAGGATAAAAAACTTCTTCACTTGGAAGCCACTTCTCCTTATCCCATGGAATCTTGTATGGTGATAGGCCCTGGCACAGGGTGCCCAGAGCAGCTGTGGCTGCCCCTGGATCCCTGGCAGTGCCCAAGGCAAGGCTGGATGGGGCTTGGATCACCCTGGGATGGTGGAAGGTGTCCCTGCCATGGCAGGGGGTGGGACTGGATGAGCTTTAAGGTCCCTTCTACCCAAACTATTCTGTGCTTCTGTGATTTTATGACTCAGATAAACATGTGGCTTCACTGGGAGGGTAAAGTTGGCACCTCCATCTGGGAAGGAGTTTATTAGTAATTAATAATGGGTTGGAGGATGCAGATGCAGAAACTCTCCAGAGAGATGGCAGCAGGACTTGTTTATCATGCCTGACTATTTTCTGCCCTTTTTATTTTAACCTCTGTATCCATAAACAACACCATGGCTCTTCTCCCTGCACCCAGCCCATGGATACTCACAATCCCCCGTGCTGGGGGGGTTCCCTGTCTGTGCTGGCCCCTGTGCATGCCCAGGAGGTTCCAGAGATGCATACCAGGCCCCCACCATGGCCACAACTAACACTACCCCTGACTGAATGAACATTTCCCTCTACAGGCACATATTTCCTTATTCCCTGCTTGTTTATGAGCATGCCCACTGCCCCAGCATCTGCTTAGTGGAGGATGACTGATCTTAGAAGAGGTCACTTGTGTGATGGGATCTTCCTCCTGCCTGGATGAGTCACCAAAAACCCCAAGGTAGGGACACACAGAGCTTTGTGTCCCCCAGAGCCTCCCATCCTGCTGCCTGGAGAAACAGCCTCACCCTCAAGCAATTGCAGGAAAGCCCAGAGTTTTTGGCTCTCCCAGGAAAGCTCAAATGGACTGTGGAAAAGCTGAGTGAGGTGTGGTCCCTGCTGCAGGGAGAGCAAGGCAGAGACAACAGATAGGTAGGATTAAATTTGACCTTAAGTGGAAAACCAGTTCTAGATTCCTCATCCCTGGACATCAGGGCAGTGTCATGAGAGGGCAGAGGGGACAGCAGCAAAACCACCCTGTGCCATGGCAGCTGTGCTCTCTGTCCTCTTCCCACAGGCACAGCCTGGGACTGGCCTTGCTGATACAGCCTCAGAAGGAACAGTTTGCAATCATATAAAGATGTACAAATCCACCAAGCTAATAAAGTGCTGGTGATTTATTATTCTTAGAGTCATTGAATGGTTTGGGTTGGAAGGGACCTTAAGATCATCCACCTTAGGAAGGGCAGGGACAGCTTCCACTGTCCCAGGGTGATCCAAGCCCTGTCCAGCCTGGCCTTGGACACTTGCAGGGATCCAGGGGCAGCCACAGCTGCTCTGTGCACCCTGTGCCAGGGCACCAGCACTGTCACTCAGTTTGTCAAAGGGCAGTGTCTGCCCTTTGCTAAATGTGTACTACCAAAATTATGTCCATGGCTTTTGGAGAGGTGCAAACCCCCTCTCTGAGCACACCAAACCCAGCTGCACCCCAAGGTGGCCTTGCAGGTTCTTGTAGGCATCCCTTGTTCTGGAGGATGGTCCCTGGCAGTGACACCACCATCCCTGGGGTGATGGCTGCAGGAGCCAGGGAGCTGGGGAAGTCTGGCGAGCCTTGCAAGCCACCTTCCCTTCCCACTTACCTTCCCAACCATTTATAGCCCTCCAGCCCTTCCTCCTCTAATTAAGGGCACAGGAGAAATTAAGCTAATTCTGTTGGGGCTGCTGCACGTCTCTTATCACCAGCTCTGCCTTCCCTCCTTCTTGTGTATGTGTAATTAAAGCAGGTTTTTCTGCTGTAAGATAAAACTCCGTGTTCCTCGAGACCAGTTGCAGTCACAGCAGTGCTTGGCCTAAACTTTTAGTCCTTCTCATGGAAACTCCTCAAAACCTCATCCAGAATGCTCAGCTGCCTGTGGGTTCAGGGTGAATCCCCCTTCCCAGGCAGTGCCCAGGACAATCCTGCTGTAAGGGTCAGTCTGTAATGGGTCACTTTGGGTCACTGCCCGAGCCTCTCTGCAGTCCCTGCCCAGCTGGCATTAAATGACAGCCTGTGCCATTTTTAAATGCTGCCATGGCAGTCACCCTGGCAACCTTCAAACAGACCACTGTGCCAAGCCCCAGAGCTGCTACAGCCACCCTGAGCCCTGGGGACAGATTTAGGAGAGGCATAAAGCAAAATAGCACCAGAGGGCACAAGGACAGCACAAGGCCCTTCCTTCCTTCCTTCCTTCCTTCCTTCCTTCCTTCCTTCCTTCCTTCCTTCCTTCCTTCCTTCCTTCCTTCCTTCCTTCCTTCCTTCCTTCCTTCCTTCCTTCCTTCCTTCCTTCCTTCCTTCCTTCCTTCCTTCCTTCCTTCCTTCCTTCCTTCCTTCCTTCCTTCCTTCCTTCCTTCCTTCCTTCCTTCCTTCCTTCCTTCCTTCCTTCCTTCCTTCCTTCCTTCCTTCCTTCCTTCCTTCCTTCCTTCCTTCCTTCCTTCCTTCCTTCCTTCCTTCCTTCCTTCCTTCCTTCCTTCCTTCCTTCCTTCCTTCCTTCCTCTGCAAGGGAGGGATGAGCTGGTGAGATCCCCCCCATCCCTGTGCCTGATTTTGTGGGAGAAAGGAAAGGAGGGGGAGGGAAAGCTCTCAGCCTCCTCTGCCTGCAGCAAACCTGAAAACAAGAAGCAGGGCTGGCAGGGAGCAGGGAAATGCCCTGGCCACCAACAAACAGAGGTTATGGCCAGTGCTCAGAGGGGAAAAAATGTTGGGTCAGCAGCTCACAGAGCAGGAGGGACCTGGGTGAAGGCTTTCTGCAGGTCATAGAACTGCACTTGGGAACTCATCCACCCCCTGGAAGGGCACTGAGCACTGATGTCCCCCCTGCAGGTGACACTGAGCCAGCCAAGAGCTGTGGCTTCCTGTGCACACCTTAAATCATGGACTCACATGGGTTGGGTTTGAAGCCACCTTAGTGATCATCCACTTCCTAAACCCCTTCCATGTGGGGCTTAATCCTCCAGTTTAGGTTGCTCCAAGCCCTTCCAACCTTGAACAAGTGTTCAAGGCAGCCACAGCTTCTCTGGGCACCCTGTGCCAGGGCTTGCCACCCTCAAAGAGAATTTATTTTTAATATCTAATTTAAACCTGCCCTTTTCAGACTTTTCAATTTGTCCCCAGTCCCTCTCCAGCTCTCCTGGAGCCCCTTCAGGCTCTGCAAGGGGCTCTGAGGTCTCCCTGGAGCCTTCTCCTCTCCAGGTGAGCGCCCCCAGCTCTCCCAGCCTGGCTCCAGAGCAGAGGGGCTCCAGCCCTGGAGCATCTCCGTGGCCTCTTCTGGACTCTGTTCCAACAGCTCTGTGTCCTTTTTGTGTTGAGGGCCTGTCCTTGATTGCAAGCAAATTCTATTTTATTTACCATCTGTCTGGCAGTTGTCTCTGTTCAGTGGGCAGTTTTCCTTTTCTCTTCCACAACTGGGGACACATCTGCTGATAACAGGCCATTGAATGTCACTGCATGTCTGGTAAGAGCTACAGCATCCCACTGGGAGATGTGAGCCCAGAGGGAGGAGCCAAGCATTCCTTCCTGGATATAATCTGGAGATCCTGGAACACCAGCACAGCTTCTCCACTGGATTTCCCAGAGGAACAGCTGCCTCTTCCACTGGATCTTCAGAGGAAGACTGCACCCTTTTCTACAGGATCCCTGCTGCAGCAGAACCACCCCTGACACTCCAGGAGGGCTGCAGCCACAATTCCAACGGGACTGCTCCCAACACCCTGACCCACGGGGTGTCAGGCTGTGTTCTGACTCTGTCAGTGTTTTAGTTTACTGTATTGTTTATTTTATCTTTTTATTTTATTCCCTATTAAAGAACTGTTATTTCTGCTCCCATATTTTTGCCTGAGAGCCCCTTAATTTCAAATTTATAGAAATTCAGAAAAGGGGGTGGGGGGGAGTGGTTTACATTCTCCATTTCAGGGGAGGCTCCTGCCTTCCTCAGCAGACACCTGTCTTTCCAAACCAAGACAGGGCCCCAGAGCTGGACACAGCACTGCAGGTGGGGTCTCACAAGGACAGACAGACTGGGACAATCCCCTCACTCTGCTTCCTGGCTGGATTTATGAGACTCCAGCCAGGCAGTGCTTTATCAAACCCTGGCCACTCTCCCTTCCTTCTTAGCCTGCTGTCTCAGGTTCAAGGATACAATTCCCACAGTGTAAAAGTCACAGGGTGGTAGCTGAGCCCTGGTTGCTGCATTTCCCAGTGCCAGGTGTTCCTCACAAAGGCAAGGTGGCATTTTCACCTCATTTCTTTCACTGCAGCTATAGGTGTCCATTCCTTATCTCTTTCAGGCCCCTGTAAGTCCCAGGTTGAATACCAAGGCTAGGGGTCACATGAAAAGGGATTATTTAGCACAAAGGGCAGTCAGCAGTGTCCAAAGAAATGAAAGTTGCAATGATGTCACAGACAGTGAATCCCAGACTTGTGCTCAACCCAGGATCACCCAATTCCCCCAAAAGTCATTAGGTTTTTGTGGGAAAAAACTGTTTTCCTAAGTGCTTTTTTTTTCTTCCTGAGAGTTCAGGCTCAGCAGGAGTGAGTGCCTCTCCCAAAAACTCTGTGTCAAGTTAGGCCAGCTCTGAATTTGTTCCTGCAGCTGGTTTTTGTGACCACACTCCCATAAATAGGAGCTGAGCAACAATTGCAGGGAATATTGTGGTTGCCCCTGCCAGCACCTTGAGGCTTTTCTACAAGGTGGTTATTGATCCTGGTAGATAACAGCCTTTCCTGTGGAAACCAACAGTATCTCCCACAGTTGATTAGGCTGTAAATTATTGGGGATTATTTTCATAACTTTGGATTGGCTCTAGTTTGTTGTCTTTTTCTGAGGGGAGAAACAGTCATGGTTTATTTTCATGAGAATCTTCTCAAGGCTTATTGATGGGAGTCGATTTCAGGGCTCATTTAAATGAGACACATCCTCAAAGCCTTTGCTGAATCAAAGCTCAGAGTTCTCCTAGCATTTCAAGCTTTTCTTTTTTTCTTTTTTTTTTTTTCTTTATTTCTCTTTTCCTTCCACTTCACCTTTAGTTACATGATCCTGAGGGCAGAGATGGTGTGATAGGAGTTCCAGCTGTGAGGCTGGGGGTGCTGGGATTGCCAGCAGGATGAAACTGGTGATAAGGCACAGCTCCCTCCTGTGATAGGTGCTCCCAGTGTTGGCTGCATTTGATCCTGAACCATGCAAAACAAGAGGAACATTGCATTCCTCTGCCTCCCATTCATGTATTTCACCACAAGGGCTGTTCTCTGGCTGCTCCACAGTGGGTGTGAAAGATTAGCATCTGCAATAGCAGAGCCAAACCCTGGCTGCAGATAATTATGCAGAAGGTATCTCATCCTCCCTGGGGTCACTCTACTACCAAGTGTTTTCACTCAACCTGCCAGTTTTTGGGGGAGATAAACTTGCTTGAACATGTCTCCTGAGCTGCAGAGCAGAGCTGTTAATATTGGATAGAGCTGGCTGCTCATTTCCTCTTCTACCTGTTCTCTTCTGTGCTTTTGACAACCAAGAGAAATGCTTTGTGCTTCCTAAACTGCAGGGAGGATGTTCCCATTCCTCATAGCATGAAAGCACCAGGGCAAAGAGACACTCAGCCACTAAAGCTTGGTTTGGAATGCAAAGATGTGCCCAAAACAGCATCTTCTGTCCCCAGTATTTGTCAGTTCATTAGGAGATGAAGGGAGCAATGATCATAAAATCCTTTGTGTGGGCTGGAAGGGACCTTAAAGCTCATCTCATTCCACTCCCTGCCATGGGCAGGGACACCTTCCACGATCCCAGGGTGATCCAAGCCCTGCCCAGCCTGGCCTTGGACACTTCCAGGGATCCAGGGGCAGCCACAGCTTCTCTGGGCACCCAGTGCCAGGGCCTCCCCACCCTCACAGGGATGGATTTCCACCTGACCTCTCATCTAGACATCCCCTCTGCCAGTTTAAAGGCATTGTCCCTTGTCCCATCTCTTTGTGCTCTTGTCAAAAGCCCCTCTCCAGCTCCCCTGTACCCTCCTTTATTGATGAAGCCTAATGGCCTCTTCTTTGGGCTTGTCCCCTTCTCACAGTCCACAGAGGAAACCACAGACCATGTTCAGACCCCTCCAGTTAAGGGGTGAGACTCACCTCCCCCAGGATTTTTACAGCAGTTCTCTATGCCCAGGCTGCCTTTAGAGGCAGGGGTTAGACCCTGAGGGGGCCTAATTTAAATGTCAGTTTGGGGATTAAATTAATCATGCTCCAGCAGTTCCCATTGCTCTCCACTGTTACAAGCAGGGTTTTGAACACCCCAGAGAGACAAACTCCCCACCAGTGCTTGCTGTGAGTGTTGTGGTCCCCTCTCCCAGTGAGATGCAGCCTATCTTCATGTGAGGAGCAACAGGAGATGGGGCTAGGCTGGGTAAAAGTAAAGTTATTTTCTTTTCCCCTCACTGTTACTGAAGGACAAGGAAGGCAGCTCAGATTATCTGCTCTTCAGAGGGCTTCTGGCTTCATCTTTTAACTGCTGTGATTATTAATTGATCAAATAGAGAAGCAGAAGAGGTTTTGGGATGTGTGGCTCTGCCATCCCAGCTGGTGAGATGAGCAGACTCAAAGCAGAGAATTGGTCATGCTCCTGCAAAGGGCCCTCTTAAGATGTCTAAAGCTGCATGGACCAATCATTTTGCATTAAGTTGATTGGGCACAGTTTGCTCTGCTGCCTCTTTCATAGAGAAGAGCAGCCTTCCTCCAGAAACTGAAAACCACCAGCATTTTCTACGAGTGGGCAGTGACAAAAGAAAAGGAAAATAGAAAACCAGCCATTAAAAAAAAAACAACCAAAAACCAATCTTTTAAATAGCAGATGAAAGACACATCATGCAGCTTCCAGGGAACTCAGACAAACCTTGAGATGCTCCAGTCAGCAGAGGTGAAAATGGAAATGTAGGAAGTGTGGTGTGAAATTGCAGGACCCTCCTGGCTCTGCAGCCCGCGCCTTGGCGTGTTCTGAAGTGCAGATTTAGCACAGCATCCTGGGAGAGCACATCTCAGTTCCTGCATTTCATTCATTTTTATGCCTTTCTAATGCAGATGCAGCTGAGCTATACCATTGATTCATGCACACACCTCTTTTCCATATAGATGATGACTGCATCAAAGGAGCCAGCTCTCTGAAATAGCACACAGCGAAATACCACAGCAATTCTCATTTGGAGTCTATAGTGGGAGAGCAATTTCCAAAAACGAAGGGCAAGGTTCCTAATCCATAGCAGCTTTTTGCCAGAGAGATGTGGGAGAGAAGAAACAGGATGCATCCTGCATGAATCATCGCTGTAACCACCCTGGATTTATTAACTGAAATTATGAGGAATAACCAAAAGTGATTAAAACCTCAGCTGTCTGGTGAAAGGCGTCGCCTCAGGCACTGGGTGTTGTGAGATAGTGCCACAGTCTTCCTGTTGATTTCAAAGAATTGAGGGCTAAAAGGTCAAGTTTTCAAGAGCAAATAATTCATTCCTTAAAATTATGGGACAGCCACTTATCACAGAGAGGGGAAAAGACATCCCCAGGTCCTGGGAACCTTGTCCTTCCCCAAAACAGGGTGACTACAACCACTCCTTCTCCTGTTCACTCACCAGCTCACTGGTATTTGCACAACTGCTGCCTCCCACTCCTACCTTAGAGACCCCAAATTCCCCTTTCATTTCCACCACCTGCAGATTCACCCTCACCAAGGGGTAGAGCCACGTCCTTTGCATGGAGAATGTCCAGGTTTGGGGCCCAGGTTTTGGCAGAGCAGCCACAGTTTCTCCTTCAGGTTCTTCCTCCAGGTGTTGCTTTGTGAACCCACCCCTGACTGCCTGGCCAGAACAAGAGGGGCACAGGTCACCCCCACACTGAAAGTGGCTCTTCTGTATCCAAAATTATGCTCAGTGCTGCATGTTCTGAGCTGCTGCCTTTGACCTTCCCCCAAAACAATCCCAGAGATGCCAGAAGCTGGGAGCTCTGCGAGCTTGGGGGGTGTGAAGGAGCCATGGGGTAATCAGTGGAAGGGGCAGGAGGATTTTTCTTGCCCTTCAAGTCACATCCCTTCCGCTGCCCTCACTCCATATTTTATGAGCTTATTTGTACATTCAAATTCTCCTCGGTTGTGTCCTGGCTATCACGGGTTCCAAATCAAAATTCCTGCTCTATCCAGCTGGTTCTGCAGGGCTGTCCTTGGCAGCTGGCTCTTGCAGGCTCCTGGAGGGAAGCTTGGGCTGCTGCTTTCCTTTGCTGGTTATCTCCCAATATCAGCTGCAGACCCCCTGCCCAAGCTGCCCCTTTCCCTGTCCTTGGACATCTTCACTGTGCCCAAACTCCAGAGCCCTTCCTGCTGTGCTTCAGCCCCATGAGCTCCCTTTGGCAGAAGTGTGCAGGAATTTTTTGCCTCCATCTGCCACATCCTGGCCTGAGCTTCTGCCCACTCCCAGCCTCATCCAAATCTCCCAGGAGGGAGCTTTATGGTCCTCAGCAGAGAAAGCATCACTGCAGTGAGAAATGCTGGAGAGTCCAGAGCACCTCCTGAGTGCCCTGAACAAGCTGGAAGAAAAGTGTCACTGGGTGACATCGAGGACACACATCAAGGGCTCCCAGTGAAGCTTGGGGCACACAGCCCTCATCTCTCCCTTAATGCTCCCTGAATGGGTGGGTCTGTTCCCACACCCTTTTTCCAGCTGCTGATGGAGAAGTGAGGAGGGAGAGATGAAGATGTTCCTCCCAGAGGGGTCTGCTTCTCCTTGGGCAGCCCTGAGCATCTGGAGATAACAGTGTGTTTCCTCTGTATTTTAGAGAGGCAGGGAAGCTCAGAGCTAAGGCACCAGCCAGGTCATTTCCACTCCATGCTGTCAGAGCTCAAGCAGAAGGAGGAGAAGGTTTTTGTTTTGCTGGTTTTGTTTTGAGGGTTTTCTGTTTGTTGTTTTTTCCCTTCCCAGCTCAACAGGCACAGTGACACTTCAGCATGCTGGAAAACACAGCAGAGGTAGGTGGCTCTACCCAGGAGCAGAACAGCCTAAATTGAAACACTTAAAGACAGGGCCATCCTGTCAACAGGAGGGTTTCTGTACAAACCAGCCAAGGGGTGAAAATTCTGGAAGGGATGGGGGCATGAATTTGGCAGGCAGAAGGGAGGGTGAGGAAGTCCTGAGACCAAGGACTGGAAAGGGCAGTGAGAGACCAGGCAGCCTCTCCATGGTCTGCATGGCTCAGCTCTGGGCTCTGCATCCTTGAAGGCTCTCCCCACATTCAGGGGTGTTCATCTGGGGAGGCTGGATACCCACTCCTTGCTATTTTTAAAGCTGAATGTTAATATCTTTAATTGCCAGAGCTCCAGGAAGAGAGCCAGAGCTAAAAAGTATCTACTAAGAAACTGCCAAGAAACACTGTTAAACAGGATCTAGGAAAAAAGCCAGGCACAAAAATTTATGATCTTTATCTCTGCAATAATAATTTCTCAGTGGTCAACCCAGGAGCAGAACAAAGGTCACTGGTTTTGTATCAGCTGGAGTTTGTGAAATCCTTTGTTTCCTTCACTCTGAGCTTGTCCTGTGGCTCTCCTGAGGGAGACCCTACAAATGGACACAAAAACCTGATAGTCCTGACTGACCCTTTTGTCCCCATTCTTCTCCCAAGACCCAAAAACTCTGTGATTCCAAGTCAGAGACCTTCCCAGCACTGGGAAAAGCCCAGCCTGGATCCTCATCTTGTTTCACCTCATTTATTAAACAAGATATCCATAGGAATAGTCCAGTGAACCTCTGTGTTGCTAAAGGCACCTCACATAAACAGTCACATTGATTCTATCTAAGAATCTTGCATTTGCACAGATGCAAGAACCAAGCTCATCTCAGGTTTCCCTCTTTCCAGCATGATGGGGGACAAGCAAGGGACCCATGAAGACCTCTGCAAATAAATTAAAGGAGAAGAGGCTCTTTTTTTATTATTATTTCCTGGTTATATAGTGGAAACAATTCTAGGCAAAATATACACAGTTTGCTTCTTGACATGGCTGCCAAGATTCCCAACTTTACAACGAGGATCAGATTTCAGAATGCTTCCAAACCAACCCCCACAAAAAATTAATTGACTATCCAGGAAACTCTTGGCTTTGGATGTTGTTTATTTTTAAGGTAAAGTTCTGATCCCAGTGACTGTTGAGGGGAACTTTGAAAATGTGATCTCTGTGAGCCTTAATGACTCAGAGGGTGGCATTCAGCACCTACACACAGGAGCCTGGTGCCATCTGAGATGCCCTTGTGCATCTGAGACATCCCACAGTGCTGGCAAGGGGACACAGAGCCCAGGGAAGGCAAGCAGTCCTCAGAAGCAAGAGCTGGAGTCTGGGGCTGGATACCCCAGAGCTTCTAACTTGGCTCTGGGAAATGGTGTTTGGACAGCCAAGCCCAGCCCTAACACACACATATCAAATATATATAATCAAATCAATCAGCCACTCCATCAATCACAGGAGATCCTTCCAGATCTTCGGGTTTCATGTCAGCTCTGGAGGCAATTGAAGCAGCATTTCAACACTCAGGACTGTGTTAGAAACACACTATTTGCTTCACTGACACTTCCAAGCATGCTGAAGCACTCAGCTGGCCCAGGCTCCCTGCTCCCACCCTTGCTGCTCACATCCTCTTCTCCATCCTCTGTTCCTTCTGCAGCTCTACCACAGATTACAAGAGAAAAAGCAGAGTATTTTTCTTTTCCCCAAAGGAGAGGTGTGCAAAATGCAGGAGGCAAAGACTTTCCACTGGGCAGGGCTGTGATGAGGTTTATGGCACCCTGAGGGGTAGTAGAAGGGGCTGGCACATGAACCACCAGCAGCTCTGGGGCAGCATTACCTCAGAAAGTCAGCGCCCTCACGGAAAAGCAGGATATTTTTAGTTTACCAGTGTATTTAAATCATTATGGAGTACATTAAAATTATAGTAATTATCCCACCTTCTCATGTGGGATCCTGGGAGGTGATGGATTGGTGGATCCGTGCTCGTTGGAGTCGTCTTTGGTGAGGTCCTCCTGCAAAACAGAATTGGTTTGTTTTCCCCATGTCACAGCTGCAGCATTCCTGGCCCATTAATGCCTGTCATTTGAATTCTGGGATCTGTTCACAAACCACCCTTCCCTCTCCAGCAGCCAGACAACCCCCGTGACACCAGCTCCTTCAGAACAAAAATGCATTTACACGCTCCTGGAGTCGTGAGTTTCCACATGCTGATGTTTTCTGCATGGCAGTATTTAACCTCTGAATTATTTCTGCTTCCCCCTGCAAGGCTGCAGTGAGGGGAAATGCAGGGAAACCTGATGGTCCCCCAGCCCTGCTCTCCTCTCACCAGTGCAGGTAGGAGAAGAGGATTTGTTCCACTGCAGCAGCAGCAGCTTTGGGAAAGAACTGTGAAAAAATGCAACTTTTTTCCACAGGGGAAAAAAAAAAAAAAAAAAAAAAAAAAAGTTGCATTCTTTTCCAGATCAGAAGCTTCATGTTCTGATTGTAAAGAAAAAAAAAAAAATAGGGAGGGATTGAACAGAAAAATCTTGACGAAGAAATCATTTCCCTTATAAACTGTCATCACCAAATTCTGGGTTATCTCCATTTTTAAACCCTCTGTTGAAGGATGGTGCATCTGATTTCAAGATGCATCTCTTCTTCTTTTTGTTTCTTTTCAGGAAAACAGGAATATTTGTCTTAAAAATGGTTCCTGGTGCTTCTTGATGGATCAAAGGTGGGGAGAAGTCCCCAGCATCCCTCCTGGTGGAGTGCCAGGCTTCTGCCAAGCCTTGAGCTGTCCCCCAGCCCAGAGTGGCCTTGGAGGCTCCCCCAGCCCTTGTGACCTCATGGTCCCAAACCCTGTGGCAGCTCTGGATCCCTGTGGGGTGGCAGAAGTCCCCACTGTCCTCCTCTGCACGTGGGGAGCCTTGCCAGCACCTGGCCATCCCCTGCCTCACAGCCCTGCTCTCTGGCCCCTTCCCAGCTCCTCCAGCAGCATGTCCTGATCATTTACTCTCTCTAAAGGCTGCAGAAAAATGCTGCTTCTCCTGAATACTAAGTAAGGAAGGGGAAAAAAAACCTCATTCCCTTGCTGGACTGTGTTTGGTCTGTGGTTTGAAGTTTGCTGTTGCTGCTGAAAGCTTTTTTGACCCTTGCAGGTATTTGATCCAAGTGACCTCTGGCGTTTGGGGCACTGATACAGTCCCACACCGAGCTTGTTCTTGCACAGATCTTAAATATCTGTGCATCCATCTACCCATACATATAACTACCTTCCTCTCTCTCATTCCAGTGCTATCTGATCAGTTCTTGGCTTTCCTCACACTTCTTTCATCAAATTAATATCATTCCCCTGAGGATGAGTTCTCCCTCTCCAGGATTTTCTCCTTTTACACCCTGTCATTTCCTCATTTCCCTCTCCCTCCTGACCCACTCCCCTTCCCTCCATGCTGCCAGTTTGCAGTTGCTTTATGTAACTATTTCATATATATATATATATATATATATAATATATATATATATTATAACATATAAATATAATATAAACTATAATATATAATATATAAACAATATATTAACTATAAATAATATATTATGCTATTTATATTATACATATATATATTAAATAAAAATATATAATATACTATATAAAAATATATAGTATATATGGGGTATATATATACTATATATATAACATATATATATTTTTTTTAATGGTTTTTGTTTTGTTTTGGAGTTGGGGTTTTTTGGGGTTTGTTTTGTTTTGTTTTTTGTTTTGTTTTGGGTTGGATTTTTTGTTTCATTTTTTGTGGGGTTTCTTTTGTTTTTTGGGGGTTTTTGGTTTGTTTTATTTTTTTTCATGGGATGATTTCCACTAATGTAAGGAGTCTGGCCCATTAATTTCAAGAGTGGAGCTACAGCCCAGGCCTGCAGTCTCCTTGCCTGGTGACACATGAGTACAGCTGCTCAAACTTGACGGGGAACTCTTTCCAGCGCCCCGGCTGCACATCTGCAGCAGGAAGGAAATTCTTTCTGTAGCACTGGAAAAAATAAAGCTGCCTAGATTTCCCTCCCTCCCCCCCGCCCCCAGATGATGATATTCATCATTCAAACGTTTCAGCTGAGTGGGTGTTTAATTCAGAGTTTGGAGGGGACGTTCATGGTGTGTTATGAGCTTTGCTGTTGAGCCTTTGTTCCAGCCAGGGTGGTGTTGCTTTTACCAAGGGCTTCTCCCAAACCTCCCAGGGCACCAACCACATCCAGCAGTGCTGGGGACCCTGATGTTCTCAGAAGCAGCTGCTGGATTAGAACAGAGGATGTGTCTTTCCTCAGTGAGGTTGTTATGTTGATAAATTAGAGGAGGGAGGGGAAACAGAGGGATTTATTTGACATATCTCTAGCAGGACTGGGACAGACAATGCCAGTTATGGGTCAGTGATGGCCTGAGGCATCACTGAAGGTGTAAGGGCTTTGAAGATGGTGAAAGGCCTAGAGGGGAAGCCATATGAGGAGCAGCTGAGCTCACTTGTCTTGTTCAGCCTGGAGAAGAGACTGAGAAGAGACCTGACCACTGAGCTTCCTCCTGGAGGAAGAGGAAGGTCAGGTACTGCTCCCTGCTCTCTGGTGACCAGAGACAGGACCTGAGGGAACAGCTGGAGCTGTGCCAGGGCAGGTTTAGGTTGGATATCAGGAAAAGGCTCCACACTCAGAGGGTGTTTGGGCACTGGAACAGTCTCCCCAGGGAATGGTCCTGGCCCCGAGGCTGCAGGAGCTCAGTGCTCCCTGGCACAGGGGCTGATTCTGTGGCTGGCCTGTGCAGGACCAGGAGTTGGACTCAATGATCTTTGTGGGTCCCTTCCAACTCAGGATGTTCTGTGATTCAATGATTTTATGACCAGCTTTGCTGATGGGACCCAGAAGACCACGGAATTGACTCAAACTTTTCAGGGTTTCGCTTCCAGCTGTGCCAGGAAAATGTTTTCATGAACACCAAAAACCCCTCCAGCTTTTCTTCCTCAGAGTAAGCTGAGTATCCTCACCCACCACATCCTCAGGTGCCCAGAAGGACTGAGATACCTGTAGGAGAGGTTTTGTGCTGCAGCTTTTTGGTGACCTGTGCTCCCACATTTCACCCTGCACATGATCTTCTCCTTGTTGGACAGGAGGAGGAGAAGGACCATAAATGCCACTCATGGGATGCAGCCATGGGGGATAACCAGTTCAAACCTGAGTGAACATGGCAAAAAAAAAAAGGGAGAGCCATGGAAGCAGGGCTGTTACTTTCAAGAGGACAGCAAGAGAAGCCAAGTCTGCAGGGTGGACTACACACTCCTCTCCCTCAGAGTACAAACCAATGTTTTCAATCTCTGATGTTGCTTTCCCACCTTTCTGAACAAAAATCAGGAGGATATTGGCCTGTCACTATTTATATAATTCTTGCTGCAGCATGCACCAGCTTTGCCTGGAAATGGAAGATGAACACAGGTTTAAATGTGCCACAAAGTGTCAGAAAGTGCATTAAACTCTGGGCAACTTGAGGTGAGACACTGGGAGCTTTGGGCTGGTTTTGGAGGGTAATCAGCCACTTTAACGTGGAGGAAAAGGAAATAGCTGCCACTGAATTTGTGGGACTGGAATTCAGATGATATTTAGAATACTAGGGAGGAAATATATCAGGAAAAGTCACCCAGTCTGCTGTGCTGCCAAGATCTCCCTGGATTAGGTCTTGGAAAGCAGAATTTTAACACAGTTCCTGCTGAAGGAGAAAAAACTCAGTCGCAGACCTTATTTCTGAACACAGGCTGAAGAAGTGTAAAGATATGAGCAACTGTTGAAGTTGGCCCTGCTTTGAGCAGGGGGATGGACTGGATTATTTCCAGAGGTCTCTTCCAACCAGATTTTTTCTATGATTCTGTGGTTCTATGCTAACATTTGCTGTATCTAGGTGGAAGCTGAATTCTGTGGCTGCTAAAATACAGTGGGCTAAAGAGTTTTGCCCTTTAGGTCAGAGATCTTGTGGGAGACCTCATCCACCCACTCTCCTGCCAGGCTCTGGTTCCTTCTTCTTGACAAATAGAGAATTTGTACAAAATAGGTTTGGCAGGGCCTTGTACCATAGATACCATGGGCTTTTTTCTTCCTGAAAAGAGACAAATCTGGTCAAAATTAAAAAAAAACAAGATCATCTTTCAGAAGTCTGTTGGCAAGGCAAAAGCAAGAACCATTGCTCTGTAACTGAATAACCAAACTCCAAGAGCCAGCTGACTGATCCAGGGTACATATTTGCATTCAATAATATGGACATTTATTGCACCTTGTGACCTACTGAAACATGAACAAGGGTTTTCCTTTCTCTGTCTTTCACTGAGTTTCCTTGCAACACTGCCCCAGACATTTGACATCATGAGTTTGGATTTTCCAGAGAAAACTCCTACCTGTTTTGTGGCTTTCATTCTGTATCCTTTCTAGAGCAGCAAATATCCTAGTCTAGGTGATCAGTCAGAGGTGGGAGGGAAGGAAAATTGTTTTCCTTAATACAGTTAGGAAAACCTCAGTTTTTGTGATGCTGAGACACCCAGGGAAGGTGATGGGCAAATTTACACAAATACCAATGCTGAGCCAAGCTCTTCATTAACAGCTTTAAGGGTTCCCTTTCACCTTGGTTTGGTTCAGAGCAGGTAATTAGGTGTTTCTAGTTTGTTCTTCTATCTCATGGTTGGTTTGGGGCTGAAATGATGCAACCCCAGCCTGTGGTGGTGGTGATGGTGGTGAGCTGAACCCTTGTTGGGAGCTCTGTTGACTAATCCAGATGGATCCCAGGGGCAGAAGACCAAATGATCCAACAAGAGTCTTCTCAGCCACTTTTTCAGGTTGCATCTCCACTACCACCACCTTTAAAAGCACATTTAAAGACCCTGCCTTCTCTGGTTTCTTCTTGCACAAATCCAGCCCTACCTGGCTGTGCTGAAATAGAATTCACTTAAACCTGCAGCCCCCAGGAGTCCAGCTCTGTGATTCTGGAGCCACATGACAACAAGCAGAAGCCTGTCCTCCTCTCTGAGCCTCTTGTCCCAGCCCACAAGCATTGCCAGTCCATGGCCCTGCTGCAGCCTTCCCCAGAAGAGAGGGGATGATGATGTCTGAAAGGGTTCAGACAAGATCAGGCGACTCATGCTGCAGAAATGAGCCCTCCTCTCCACACAGGGAGCCTTCCATGACCTGTCCTTTAGCAGACATCCATGATGTGGCCATCTAAAGGCTGGTGAGATGAACCCTAGTCCAAGAACACAGAGAGATTCCTCCTGGGACCTGGGAGAAGAGAATGGCCACATTCTTTCCCATCCGTGCTTTCAACTCTTTTGAGCTTGTTTGCTTATTGCAAACAAGCAATAAAATAAATGTATGGCTGCTCCCCTGCCTGTCTCTGACTTTGAATAGGGCTCTGAAACACACAGCAGGAATGGTTTTGGGCTGCCTTAAAACATGGATCACATGGTTAATTATTTATTTGCCTGTTTATACCCTGCAATAAAAAAAAAAAATACACAAACAAAACCTTCCTTTTCCCCTCTTAAATGTCCCAATTTATGTGCATGGATAGTTTACACAACCCCCAGCTCAGTTTGTTTGGATCATACTCAGTGTCTGAACAATTTGCAAGCACTTGGAGAGCTTCAGGGGCACAAACAAGTACTGGTGCCCCTGGTCCTGCAGAGAGGGAACTGAGGAACCTTTGGGCCCAGCTCCTTGCCAAGGTCACAGGCAGAAGAGGATTCCAGGTCCAGAAGAGCAAACGTGGGAAGATCTGCAGAGGATCTGATCTTTGCAGGACCCAAGTCCAGAGGATGTGGTGTCCTGCTTTGCATCTTGTTTCTTACTCTGCCTGATAACTCCTTTTATTCCAGAGAGTTCCTTGGGTCAAGAGAAGATTCTCTTTACAAATTTGCAGCCAGTGCAGGATAACAGGATCATTCTCTTTAGTAACACTCATCTTACATCTCCCTTCCTAACCTAAATGCTGAAGAAAACACAGCCAGAGTTTTCCTGGCTTTGGCACTGATTGTGAGCTGAGATGTGCTGGGATGCACTCAGTGAGGGTTGGATTTTACAGTGATGTGTAGGGTGAGCTAAATCCCACCAGGACAGAGAGGGTTTTGAAAGTGGGCACTGCCCATGAGTCCCACAGGGCAGATTTTGTCTCAGAATTAATGTAGCTTGTAGACATCACCTTGAGATGTAAAAGGAGGCTGGAAGTTTCACTCACTGTCCAGCTGGAGAAGTGCATCCCATGAGTCTATGCCATGGAGAAATGTTGCAGCATAACTTGTCTCCTAAGCCCCTAAAATGAGTGCTCAGGAAATCCAGCTGGGACTGAGAGCTGAGCTTCACACGAGGAAGGACAGAATCAGCTTTCTGAGCTGAAAGGAAGATAAGATGGTGTTTTGGTGAGAGGTCATGTTGAAAAGCAGGTCAGAGAGAACAGTCAGCCTGCTGACAGTCAATCAGCTCATCTTGCTCAGGGTGCTTTCCAGAGCACCTGACAGCACGGATGTGTTTGCCCTCACAACTCACTGTGGGGCTGCCACAGGCAAGGAGAAAACTGCAGTGACTCTCTTCCTCAGGTCTGCCTTTGTCTGTGTTTTCCCAACTCAAACCTGACCTTTTCTTCTCTTTAAGTCACCTGCTGAGTGATGGGGGGAGAGGAGGCTGATTTGGGCAGTGCTGGTCCAGAATCACCAACTCCACCGTTTAAATGATGACTCCAACCCCATCCACCCTCAGGAAAGCTGGGTGTTCCCATTGATCAAAAATGGTCCTTCTGAATCTTTAATGGTGACCCTTTTCTTCATCCCCGCAGGAACCTAAAACACACTTTCCTCAAAAAATGAAACCTTGAAGGGCCTGGTAATTGCCTGACCCCAGGGAAATGGAAGAAAAGCAACAAGGCTTATGGGTCTGCCAAGAAGAGATGGAGGTGTGTTTTCTTTTGTGTCTGGTCAATGGTACCTAAAATGCCACATCCACCAGAGACATGCAACTCTTGATGAAGTCTGAAGGAGAATTGACCTGAGGGTTGAATGTGCTGCCCTTTCCTTGTTCTGTTTAACTGCACTTCTTTCTGAGCAAAGAGAACTTGCTGACGATTTTCAGAAATGCATTTCTTCTGCTTCCCATTTTCTGCTCGTACAAAGGCTATTGTATGTCTTTATAGTGACTTCAGTCACTCTAGCTACAAGAACATGATTGGTACCTTGGTATTTGAGCTTTAGTGTCCTTGCTGTGCAGGTTGGGATTCAGCTCTTAGGCACTGAGTCCTTTAAATCTGTGTCAGCATTAAAAGGGATGGTAGCATTAATGGTGCTGCTAAAACTTTGACAAGCTTCAAAAACAAACATGACAACAAATTCAGATCTGATGTGGCTCTCTGAAACTTCCTCCAGGGCCACCACATCCCTACCAGACATGGCCTGTTACTGTAGGAGATGAAATTACACAAGGTGGACACACTGCTTCTTTCAAGGTAAAAAGGGATTTTTTAATTTCTGACTCCAACATTTAGAGATTTCCAAAAGTGGATTGGAGGGTGACAGTGTCAGCTCTCCAATGACACTGGACAAACCAACAGTCCATCAAATTTCTTCTCCTCTATAAAAGAATGCAAAACAATAAGTTATTTACAGAAGGTGTGTGAGAAAGTTCGTTACAAGAATGTAAACATCAGAAGGCTTAGAAAATCTTAACAAATCAGGGAGACAATGGCCACTTCTGTGATTTTTGCCTTGGCTGCCAGCAGGTCATTCCAAGAGGAAGATGTTCATGGACAGGCCACCAGGAAATCACAAGGAACTGCTGTGGCCACACCCAGGAGCACAGCTCACACCTCTCCCCTGGGACAAGGCAGGTGTTGCAGAACACCTGCCTCAGGCTGACAGGAGCCACAAAAAACAGGGCAGTGATTTCCTTCTGAGGAGTATCGTGGCTTTGCCCAAGTCCTCACCACATGCAAGGACCTAAATTCAGGAAACTCAGTCACAGCCTTGCAGTCATGGGGCTCCACGTGTAGCTATTCCTCAATCTGCAGGAGACTGTACCCAGGGAATCTGGAGTTTTTTGTTAGCACTCTTCATGGGAATCTCTGCTGAGAAAGGTCCTCTGGTCCAAAGCAGACCTTGCTAAGCTCCAGCTGCAGGAAACATTTCCACATGCCTGTGGTAGGAAGCATCTCATTTGGTTTATCTTCGTTGTAGATGTCTACCTCTAAGCTTTTCAACCTGCAGATTCTTATTTTCTTTACCATTCAGATCTGTCTAACCAGTCTGGGCAATGGAGGCTAGCACACAATTCATCCTGGAGTTGGCATCTAAACCAGAGCAGATGAATCAGGTCTTAAAAGTGCCTGTTTCAGTGCCCTGACTGAAGGAGGGATCTGGGACAATGAGTTCAGAGAGAGGTGCTGGAGCCACCTAAGGAGAGGTGAGTGGGATGCAGTCTCTGATTCCTGAACCATCCCCACCTTCACCTGTGTGAAGGACAGGGCAGAGCTGCACACACAGCTTGGGAGGGATCCTCACAGTGGTGGGCACTGGAGCCCAGAGGGCTGCTGGGGGTGGGACTGAGCAGCTCCCTGCCACCTGCAAGCCAGGCTGAGAACCAGAAGCAGATGGGAAGATGTGAGACCTTGGCTGATAATGATTTGAAAGGCTGCTCTCTACAAAAGGCTCATCAGCAGATCTCAGTGTGTCTCACGTCGGCGTCTGAGGAGTTACCTGGGATCCCTTTGCAGCAGAACAAGTCTCTGGAGACCCAAGCCCAGATTGGCACCACGTGTGTCTCCTAAGCAGACCAGACTCAAAACAGCCTTCAAATGGATAATTCTGGAGTCAGATCTGGAGATTGTCTGGATTCAAATTCAGAGGCAGGTCTGGGATCAGACTAGGGATGGCCTGACGCACAAGACACACGTGAGGGACAACTTCATGTAGGGTTTCTCTTTTTTTCCTCCTCCATGCCAATCTCCTGGCCTTTTCTCTACCTCCCGTGGCAGGACCTGTCCTGACATCTCTCTGCCTGTTCTCCACCCTCCTCTCACTGAAATGCTTGTTGCCTGGCTGGGGACTCAGAGTGGAGAAAAGACATTTCTCTTTGAGAACAGGCTCTCCTTGGGCTGTTCAGCCATTTCTGAACTTCTCCACCTTCTCACTGTGAGAGGCATAAAATTTTAGCACATCAGATGAAAAGCCTCATTTAAAACCAGCAGGACCTGGGGGCCTCTGTGTCTCCCAGAGCCCTGCCTGCCTTGCCACGTGTGTGCTTCCCTTGCAGCCTGGTGTTCCAGACACATTCCCAGCACCCGAGCAGCCGTGACAGCCTCGGCACATCCAAAGTGTGTTTGCACAACTGCTGCAGCTGCACAGGCCCCCCATGGCCAGGCACACGTGCACAGAGCCTGCTGCACACCCACAATTCAGCTGGGGGAAGCACCAGCAGCCCAGTGGAGCCATCCAAGCCTGTGGAAAACCTGGCAAGGTGGATGCAATCCAGCAAAATGCCTTTCTTCATCTGCCCCTTTGTGCTTATCGATCGGAATATTAATAAAAACTTGTTCAAAGCTCCCTCATCTTCCCAGATTACTTGGGAATAGTCCAAGGCTTCAGCCCCAGCCATGTTTGCAATGAGGGGACTTGGGGATCAAAAGCATTTTAAAATGGCCTTGCTAATCAATCATCAACAATTGGGTAAATTAAGCCCTGCAGTCTTTCCTCTGCAAGGGAGGGATCTGGCGGACGTGTCCTTAATGAGCAGATTCCTATCCCCTTAATATTCCTTAATACCTTTCTGGAGGAAATGAACCGCAGGGAGACTTTGTTGGTGGAATGAGAGGAATGCAGATAACCCTGGGCCTCTGCTTTCTCACACTGAGGGCTGAGAAAACCCCAGCTGGACAAGGGATGTTGGGCACGGCAATTTCCTTCCCAAGATCCTGATAATGCTCCTGATAACTCCTTTGCCCACTGCCATTGCCAAAAGCAAGTGTTTGTTTTCCTTCTCAGAGCCAAGCTGAGCCCTTTCCTTACTCATCCCCTCCAAGGATTGTGTCCATCTGTGCCTTTGAGGGTCGTGCCCATCTGTGCTGAGGGCTCGTTTCCTAAACCCACCAGGAAGAGGAGCACATGCCCAAGGAAATGGCCCTGGAAGCAGATTCCTGTTAATTATTAACACACAAGAGGCAATGCAAATATCCCAGGAAGGCAGTGAAGCTTGGCTCATCCTGGGGTTTTGCTGGGATTGCTGGCATTTGTCACCTTTTTCCATTGTAGGAGGCATGGCTCATTCTCCAGCTCCCTCTGGGAGGCCTTTAATGATTCCCTCTGGGGCTCAGGTTGTGCCAGGGGAGGTTTAGATCAGATATAAGAAAAGATTTCTTCGCTGAAAGGGCGGCCAGGCCTTGGACCAGGCTGCCCAGGAAAGTGGTGGAATCACCATCCCTGGAAGTGTTCCAAAGCTGTGTGGATGTGGCACTTGGGGACAGGGTTTTGTGGTGAGCTGGACTAATGGTCAGACTCCATGACCTTGGAGGTCTTTTCCAACCTCAGTGATCCAATGATTGTGTGACTTAGAGCCCCTGCGTGTCTTCCTCGCTTCCTGTGGCATGTTTTACTTTTATTTTTGGTCTTCAGCGCGTGAAGAAGGGGTTAGGAAGTTTTGTGGCCTGTAGTTAGCCTTGGCTATGGGATGATGAGTTCTGCAGGCCTTCTGTGCCCACAGACCCCTCTCTCACGACTGTAACCCATCCTCAAAATCAGGACACCAGCCCTTCTTGGCAAGTTTCAGCACAGGGGGAACTTCCAAGCCTGGAAATCGTACCCGTGTCCAAGCAGCACTGCGTGGAAAAGGAAGGGACTCATGAGAAGGTGCTCTGGTAAATTCAGGTGGATGCAGACACAAATAATTTGGATTCTTTGGGCACTCACTGGAAGATCACCTAATGATGAGTAGGGAAACTGTGCTGTCCCTGCATGCAAGGACTGCCCTGGTCGGAGCCCCAGGAGAGGACTCAGAGCCGATGTTACACTACAGGGATGTTTTCCAGCCACAGGGAGCACACGGTGTGGCAGAGGATTCCGAGGAGCTCCAGTTCCTCCAAAGGGAGCCCAACTCTGCATTTTCCCTCTGAAGTGCAGCTTTACCTCTGCAGTGATGGCACAGCAATTAGCACACGCAGCTCAGCACCCTCCGGGAGCGGGGGCGGGCAGGGGAGCGGATCCCAGCGGGAATGGAGAGCCCGGCACTGCTCTGATCACCTGGGGACCCCTCCCTCCCCCTGCCTCTCCTGAAGCATCCGTGCTCTGTCCCTGCTGCACAGCCACTCCAAATGAAAGGGGATTTATGAGATTCTGTCCACAGGCAGCGAAAGCCGCTATCGATTACTGCAAGGCTCTTAAATGAGAGTAATTCACAGCCCTCTTCAGTTTGGAAGGCAAGCTCTAATTTAATATCATTATGTCTTCATGCCCCCACACATTCCACTGTCTCATTCACTGAGCTTTTATTGGGCTCTGGATAATTTATGGCTAGATATACTGCCTTTTATCTGACCTATTTTTAGCTATTCTTGCTTTTTACATATTTTCTTCCCTGCCATCACAACTGGCAATTAAAGTAAAAAGATTTTAAAAAAAAAATTATAAAGTTCCACCCAGCTTTAACCTTTATTTCTTCTCTTTTGTGTGCTGGAGGATGCTTTTGTTATTGCTACAGCATTTCAAAGACAGGAGATAACAATAAAAACAATTGCCCCAGATTTTCGTTCTTTCTTTTTTTCTTCATTTCAACAAAGTGACCCAGTGATTGAGTACTCCTAAGTCATTCCATTTTCCTTCTACACTTGAGGTCCAGAAACTTTCAGAGACTTTTCCTGCAAGAATTCAGGTGTCCTCAGTCTTCAAGAGCTTCAAAGGAGGTTGATGATGGACATCCCCAAGTCTGGACCCCAAAGTTTTCAAAGCTCTTTGATTCAGAAGGAAAAACATGGACAACTTGTACCTAGGGGTCTGTGTGGGTGTGCTTTTATTTCTTTTTAATAAGGAATGTTTGGTTTCTGGTAATATAAATAATGTCTCAGGTTTATTATTTAATTCTACAGGAAAAAATATATACTATTTAGTATATATACTATCCTATATAGTATATAATATACTATTGAGTATACTAATATAGTACACAGTTTTACTTATAACTGACAAGTTGTTATTTAAATGGTGCATACTTGAATGTCTCAAACATTGGAATCATTTATCTGAAACAGCTGAAGAAATTAATGTTTCAGACTTTGAAGGCTGAAGATGTCCTTGTGCCCCTGAACCTTTGTTCACTTTTTCCAGTAATAGCAGTTGATCTGCCTTTAAAAAAAGCAGCCCGGCCACTCCAGATATCTATTTTTCATGCTGTTTGGATTACAAGTAAGGCCACATGATGGTGTAAATCACTCCCACTGACTTCAAAGCTCTTATTTCCTAAACTTTTTCCACTAAAAATGTTGCTCCATCAAATCTCTCTGTGGGGAAGGGTTTGGCCTTTTGCTCCCAGGCTGCAAGCCTTGGGTGCTGCATCCCCTGGGTTCTCCTCAGCTCCCTGGAGACAAACCTGGGTTTTCCTGTGCTGGGATACCCAGGGTTGGTAGATGGACAGAAGGGTGGTGGCACTGCTGTGGCACTGGGGGGACAGGCAGCCCAAGGGGGACACACAAAGAGCATTTTGTCCAAGGGCACTGTCACCATCACAGGAGGGACCTGCATGCTGTGGGTGGAGGTGGATCTTGTCTGGAATCTTAGGCTGGAAATGGGGGTGTGTGTTCTATTGCCATCTGTCAGAGCTGGGGCAGTTATCTTCTGTTCCATGGGCAGTTTTCTTTATCTCTTCCAGAACCCATCCTCCCTCCAGGAGATCTCTGCTGTCCATGGCCAGGGAGTGTCCCTGCAGGGCTGATCAAATTCCACCATCCCATGGGGAGATGCTCCGCCCAGGGGAGGAGCCAAGCATTCCTACCTGGATCCAATCTGAGCTGGGAACAGCCCAGCAGCCTTTGCCCACTGCATTCCCAGAGGAGCAGCTTTCTCCTGCCCTGCATTCCCAGAGGGAGAGCAGGCCCATCTCCAGCAGCCCTGGAGCTGCAGAGGAAAACTCCCCCCTTGTGCAGGATCCCTGCTCCAGCAGAAGCACAGCTGGCACTGCAGGAGGGCTGAGCCCCCCTGGGATGGGACTGTGCCACCACCCTGAGCCCCCTGGGATGGGACTGTGCCACCAGCCTGAGCCCCCCTGGGATGGGACTGTGCCACCACCCTGACACACAGGGGCTCAGGGCATGGTCTGACTCTGACAGTGCTGTTCTGTATGACTGCATTGTTTATTTATTTTTTCCCTTCCCTAATAAAGAACTGTTATTCCTACTCCCACATCTTTGCCTGAGAGCCCCTTAATTTCAAATTTATAATAATTCAGAGGCAGGGGGTTTACATTTTCCATTTCAGCGAGGCTCCTGCCTTCCTTAGCAGACACCTGTCTTTTCAAACCAAGACATCTGGACACACAAAATTTGCCATAGGACTGGGAGATTTTGCTGGGATCCAAGTCACCTGCAAGGCCTTTACAGTTTGAGCAGAACTCATCCATGAGAAACTTTTCTCTTGCCTCGATGCAGCTCGAGGCGCTCAGAAACATTTCCTTTGGTTGAGGGATTTTATACAGTTTTTCACTGCTCCCTCCTTCACCTTTCCTGTTCACTCCCCACACCTGTAAACTGAGGCAAACCCCCAAGCTCTGGAATGTCTCACTTCAGCTCTCCCACATTTACTTGCAAAATGTTCAGCTATTCTGAGGCTTTTCTGATATTTTTAAGAAAAAATGTCATTATGTTGATATTTTCTCCATACAACAATTCCAGTTTCTGGATGTATTTTTAGACACATTTGGTTCATAACTATTAGATCACTGTCATGTTTCTTTTTTTTTTTTTTTTCCTTTCCCCTTCTGCATTTCTGGTAAATTAAAAATTCCATCTTATTATTTCTAAAAACACACATAGCTCAGTGCAACACTATAAATATTACTCGTAATTAACTCTGATATTGATATAATTATCCCAGATGAATAGAAGGGTGTTAATTAAACATATTGAACACATCCAACTTGCCAAGTGCCAAAAATCCATCATTTAACTCAAACTCCTGGTGAGCCATGCCTTGACTTCCACAGGTGGCTGACCCTGTGCCATGGATCCCCCTGGATGTGCCAAGAATCCCTGGGGATTCCTGGCTCACCCCAGCCCTGTGGGGGAGGACAGGGGATGCTGCACTGGTGCTTTGTGTTGGAGCTGCACATTCCCACACGTGACAATGGTGACAGTGCCACTAAGGAGAACCCAGGATCACGAGGCAGATCTCCCTCCCCGCAGCCAACACAGAAAAATCATGAGACTGGATTTGGAAAAAAACCACAGGGTTTTAAAGACCATGAGTGTTAGTTGTTTTCACAGATGAGTTTCTTTCAAGCGGCTTTCTCCGGTCACGAGGGAGAGAAACTTTTTTTTTTTTAAATTTAAGAAGGAAAAAAAGGTTTTAAACTGATAAATAATCACCAGGTTCCAGGAGCTGGGGATTTTCAGCAGGCACTGCATGAAGCCATGGGTGAAAGGTAAGTTTTAAAGGATATATTTTGTGCTTGAGTCACACTGCAGCTCTCCAGTCACCATACACAGAGAAGAAAATAACAGAGAACAAATCTAACATAAACACTCCAATCCCACAACACTAAAATATGAGGAGGAAAATATGTGGCAAGAGTTTACTCTTGTGTCTGCCTGCTTATTGTGTTTGCCTGCTTGTGAGACACTGTGCAGGCTATTGTACCAACCCTCAGGCAAAACCTTTCCTGGCTGGAATACGCAGCAAAAACACCATAAATAAATAATGTGAGGGTCTTTAAAAAAAAAAATACAACCTTAAATCACCTGATACCATCTGATTAGAACATCCAGCTACTGTGTTTAAAGAAAAGAAAAGAAAATTATGAGTATTTTATCACTGAAGGTCACATGTAGTTACTTTGGAGATCTCCTTAGGAGAGAGGAGCTCCCTGACAGCAGCAGCTGCTGTCATCTGTGCCCTGCAGAAAACTCAGGGATGTAGAAAAGGGAGAGAAAAAGTACTGGGTACCTTGGCTCATCAGAAGGGCTCTTTTTAGGTGATATGGTGCTTTCCTCATAGCTTATATGGGCTTTTTTCAGGATATATGGTGCTCTCCTGCTGGGTTATAGAGGCTCCTGTAGGATGCATGGCTCTTGCCCTCTGGGTCATGTGGGATTTTTAAGGATTTATGGTGCTTGCCTGCTTGGTTTTACTGAGGTGCAGGGGTGAGCAGAGCTCTGGCACTCCAGTGTCACCCAGATATAGTGGCACCAGGGCAGAAAATCTACAGCCACACCTACAAAGCTGATTTTTGAGTGCTCCTGTTGCAGGACAGGCTGGTGGCAGATGCTGAGGTGGGGGAAATGGAGTGGTTCAGATTCCTGGAATGGTAAAATCATCAAGGTTGAGAAAGGGAACTCTCAGACCATTGAGTTCAGCCCAGCAGAGCTTGCCCTGGAAATCAGAGCAGGTCAGGCCCCACCAGGGGCAGGAGGAGGACTGGGCTGTGCTCACCACTGTGATGAGTGCACACGTGCTCTGCAGGGAGAGGAAATTCACCAAAACCCATCAATTAACTGGATCTTTTATCACTTTTAAATCAACAATGCACTGGCACACTGAGCACTCGGATACCTCCAAAACAGCATAAATAATAAATGCAAACAGCAGCAATTTCTCAGCTCAGTGTGGTTTGGCTGGATCAGTACCGATCCCTCTTTATAACTACATATTGTCACAGACAGAAAAATAAAACATCCCTTACTCACAGAGTGGTTAATTACTGCCTGAAATAAATCAATATTAACTGGCCAAGAAATATAAGCTATTAGGTGTGTTTAAAGTGAATCAGTGGATGGGATTTTTTCAGGAATTATTTTGGAGGGGAGAGTTATTTACATTTGTAGGTGTGAAGAATTTGGGTCAAAGAAACCTGATAACAAGCACTTCATTAACTAATTAAGCTGATAAAGCAGCTCAGTGACTGGTATAGTTCACTGAAAGTTCAGAATTAAGCTAACCAGAAATGCAATTCTCAGAAAAATTTGAAGAGAATCAATCAATTTATAAGGAAAAAAACTTGCTGAAGAAAGCATTTCTTTTAGCTGGGAACTAAAGGAGTTCTTTTCACTTGGAAAGATTTGAAACACTTGTAAAATGTAGAATTAGGAAAACACTAAAACCAAGAAACTAATTGTAAGTGAAACAGTTTTTCTTGATTTTATAATCCTGAAAGGCAAATATCAGATTTTATTGAGCATAATTCCTACAGACTCTTTAAAAAAAAATAGAAATGTTATTTTAGACAATTCAACAAAAGCTGACGCAAATCTGCATGGCGTTTCTGGATAGCTGAATTTCTTTTTTTCCCTAAAAAAGATTTGGTAAAAAAACTGGCACTGCAGTTCAGAAGTGTTTGAATAAGAGCAGAACCCTGTGTTCCTTTCCTCCTGAAGTGTCCCTGTGCTTTGTGCTGAGGATATTATTAGGACATTGCTGTCCTACAGGAAAAATCCCAAAACTGAGCTCAGGGCCTCACCGAGTGCCTTTGCAAAGGAAGACTCTCTTCAAAGCCCTTCAGAAGGGGGGATTGAAAACCTCAGAGGAAGGATGGAATTGAGGGGGAGGAGAGGACAAAACCCATCTTGTGGCAGAGCTGCGTGCCCCTGACACTGACAGGATGCACCTCCCTTAACTTCAGGTACCCTCAAGCTGCCGTGTGCCTCGGATCCATTGGCCCCAGACTCACTTTATGAAGAGAAGGAAATACCTCTAGGATGAGCTTTTTCTGCCCTAAATCAAGTGATAGATTTAGGAGAAGAAACCCATGCTGCGCTTCTTGACTGTGGAGACCAACCCAGATTGGTCTGCTCTTCTCCATGTTTGGGAGCAGGAGCAGCAGATGGAGCTGCTCTTTGCATGCCCTCTCCTCTCCCTGCTCAGGGCCTTTTATCTGGGAATGCCTCAAAAGGCTCATCACCTCTGGCTGAGTTACAGTCTATCAGCCAGAAAAACATCCAGACGTGATTTAAGAGCTTTGTGTGCAGTTGTAAGGTTTTCACCTTTCACTGGTTAATCACTCGCGCTGTTAAAAATTATATTTCATTTCTGCTTTTTTCTGGCTCTGCCCCTACCCTCTGGTCACTGCCCAGCAAGGGCTACCTGCGCTCCAAAATCTGTTCCCTGCACACTCTCACACATATCAATAGTAAGGTATTCAAAGATTTGTAATTTTCTGTTGGATAAGCCAAGTGGACCAAACTACTTAATTCTTTACTCCTGCTATGGAGCAGGAGTAAAGCTGCTCCCAAAACAGCCTCAGAGGCCTGGGTTTGGTCCTTTTCCAGAGGCTGGAGGCACTTTTAACACTCTGCCAAATGGCTGGAGCCCTTGGGTCTTCTATGTCCATGAAAATCTTGAACTTCAAGTAGGGTGAAGGACATGCACCTTTGTCACAGCCAAGCAGAAAATTCAGATTTTCATCGATAAGATCAGCAAAAGCAGCAGCAGATCCCAAGTTAGGAGCCATTTTCCAGGTGTCCATTGTAACTGGCAGATGCCAACCACAGAAACCTCTGAGAGCTGCTGTGAATTCTGTCCTTCAGGTTGCACCATGCAGCCTCAGGTCCAGCCCACCCAGAAACTTCTTCTGAGGCACTGAGACAACCTGGTGATCCAGCACTGCTTTGGAGACGTGTTCCAGGAAGCCCCAAAATGTGATCCAGCCCTTTCCATGGGGGTCTGAGTGGGAAAGGCAAGGTGGGTGGTTTGCCAGCACAGGCGACTCTCAGGATGTGATGCGAAAGCAAAAACTGACTTGTGAAAGCAAAAACTGACTTGTGAAAGCTGTCATGGAGCAAAACAGGCTGGAAATCCTGGTTTATCCCAACCCAGCAGAGGGGCAGCTGCAGTTCTGTGCTGCACCACACTGAACCCCACAGCAGATGGTCAGGAAGGCTCTGTCTGGCTGCCCTGGGTTTGAGCAGCCTCCCAAAGTGCTTCCCTCTGTCACTCCCTGACCGGCTGCACAATCAGCACTGCCCTGGCAGGTGGTGGGCTGGTAAACAGAGCACTTGGACATTGCCTAGTGATGTCCTGGCACATGCTCCAGAGTCCTGCCTTTTGGACAAATACCTTGTTTTTCTCAAGAGTAAAGAAATAGTTCAGCTTCTGTTTAGTGGCAGTGGCCAGAGGGACACTCAGACACTTCAGTCCATTGTTGGTTCTCTGGGTTTTGCACCCCTGCACCATCACTGGAGGTGTCTAGCCAAGAAATTGCAGTGCTCTGGAAAAATAATTCTCGGAGTATGTGAGATAACAAGAGTCCTTGTGAACACGAATCCCAGATGTTCCTCAAACATTTGTTCTCGGACACAAAGGTGGATGTGGAGTCCAGGAGGGATGGACTCTCCCCTCTGCACCAGAGAAGGGAAACCAGGGAGAGGAATGGGAGAAAAGCAGGGGTGGGAATGCACCTGAACATCCCCTCCTGCAGAGATGGTCTGAAGGGGCTGGAGCAGACAGCCTGGTGGTGTTGGAGAAGCTGCTCTAACCTGGGAAAAGGGAACAAAGGAATGAGTAAGAGACTTGCTGTAGGAGTGCTGGGGGGTAGGATGGTCAGGATGGATGGAGATGAGAGATCTCTGAAGCCAGGGCTTGGAACTTGGGTTTATGGCCAGGGGCCTGGGGGCAGGGCCCTGCTGGGAGCTGCCAGCCACAGCTGGAGCAGGCCTTAAAGAGGAGCCCCAAAGAGAGAGAGGGAGAGAGAGAAAGAGAAAGAAAGAAAGAATAAAAGCAAGAGGGAAAGAGAGTGATGTTCCCGTTAAAATACCATAAATCTTCTGTGCTGAACATTCTAATTCTCACTAGCCAAGCTAGTACAAGATACAAATCCTACAGCATTTACATACAGCCTATAAGAATCATTTCATTACCATATTGTGCTACATTTTAAACCCTAAAAACTCCTCTTTGGGCCCTTCTGCCAGGCCAGCAGGGTCTGCTCTGACCCCTGGAGCTGTCTGCAAGCAGAGGGTGTTGCTCCATCAAAAGGGGATTACCTTCAGCTGGCCACACCATTGTTTTCCAGGTGTTCAGTAACTAAAGGATCTCAGAGCTTGCTTTCATTTCAATCTTGTTTATAGTTTCTATATTCTCAAGATCTTTTGCCAGGCAATCATATGTATAAGGCTTTCCTGTTTCATCTTCCCCAAGAACTTACCCAGTCTGCCTGTCCTGGGACAGGCTCCCATCCAAACTCATCCCTCCCCAGACTGGGGTGAGGGCTGAGTGCAGGGTTCTGGTTTGAGCTGCTCTCGAGCAAAGACGTCAGGCACGCTGGCTCAAGGCTCTCATTTTTTACTGCAACACTGCTGCCTGCCAAATCAGCTGAGCTGGGAAAACAATCTATAATTGACTACAGAGGCATGAGGTTATAATGATTTACTCCTTTCCTAAAGCATGCACATAACCTCTGCCAATTAGCCAAAAGTTAGAAAGATTTTTAATGACAAAACATCCAGAGGAGGAGGCACCTGGGTGGGGTGGGGGGAACTGTGACTGGGAATTACCAGAGTCTGAGCTGCAAGTCATGGGAGCTGGAGGTCTAATGATCAAAGAGAAGGTACAGTGAATAGATTTTCCAGTTGGAGATGGGAGGCAGCCTGGAGCTGGTTGGAGGGTTTTCCTTGCTGGGTTGGAGGCTTGGTGCTGTGCCCTTCTTTCCTCCCCATCACTCAGCACCTACATGTGACACTGTGGTTCAAAGCAGGCAGAAGCAGAGTCAGGAATGGACATCTGTCCTCTCCCATGGGAAATGTGGTGGCTGAGACCTGCAGCAATGCCAGGGCCAGCTCTGTGCTGGGACAAAACCAGCTGGCCCCAAGGAGCAGTGCCAGCAGGGCACCTGCCAAAGGGAGCTTCTTATTAGTGGGGCAAGAGAATAACTCTTCTCCACACACCCTGAAGAGGTAAAGTAGCTTGGAGTGAGTAATCCCATGTGGAACACAGATAGAAATTATTGGCAAGTGCCATTACCTGGGACCCAGGGAGGAGACAAAGGCCATGCTTTTCCTCCCATCCCTCCTCTCCCTCACTCCCAGCTCTGCTGTCCTCCTTCTTCCCTTGTGGCTGCTGGACTCCACTGTGATTGGCTTCAGGGAGAAAACTAGCTTTGCCAGGAAAAAGCACAAGAATAGGGTTTTTTCCAATGTCATGAGTTGAACTGGCTCAGCCAAACCTTGAAGAAAAGATCTGGGCTGGGCTGCCTGGTGTGGGCAGTGGAAGAAGATCAGGTGCCCACAAAACCTCATGGAGATTGGCTGCTGTCATCATTGCAGGGCAGGCAGGGAAGAGGCTGGGTGAAGGCCAGAGACCCTGTGGGTTCATCTCATTGGAGTCTGTTTTATATTTCTTCACAGAATTACAGAATGATTTGGGTTGGAAGGGACCTTAAAGATCACCTAGTCCCAGCCCTCTGCCATGGGCAGGGACACCATGCTTCCTGGGCTGAAATTCCTAAAGAAGCTGAAGGAAAGCAGCTTTGCCATGAGGATCCAGAGCCCTGAGTCACTTTGTACAGTGAGTCCAAGAGAGAACCTGCCCACTCCAATGCCTCTGAGATCCTGCTCTGCTGAACAGCCATGAAATCAATGGTCCTAGCTGGGTATTGATTGGACCCAGTGGGTGTAAATCTGACCTTGACCCTCTTTAATCTTGATGGATTGGCCACAACTTCATCAGCACAGAGCTCCAAGGCTGGATTTTGGGAGCCCAGGTTTGACAGCATGTGCTGCATTCTCTGTTTTTTGGATCCAGCTGTGCTGGAAACATAAATCACAGCTTTGCACTTCAGATGTCCACATCTCAATATATGCAATGAGTAAAACATATAACAATTACTGCCATATACTCAGATCAGGGTACATTAAAAAGGAGTGATTCCAGCTTCTGGCCCTAACACATCAAAAAAGCTGCAGAATTAGGACTGATTGAATACAGGTGCAGGATCCTGACAGTGTGCAAAGTGGTGAGAGGAGTTTTGTGTGCTTGCTGCATGCACCACACTCCCCACTTGGCCATGGCAGCCCCTGCTGCCTCTGGATGGAGACCTAAAGATCTGACGCACTTAGACGAGGAAGGGAAATATCTGATGTCTTGTTCTCCCCATGAAATCAGCCCAGGCTTAAAAAAAGAGAAGCCAAGCCAGCTACTCTGCTCAAGATAGGGAGCCCCTTCCTTCAGCTCTGCTGGCTCTGCATGCTTCCCACCCCACCTCTGGTGTTTACTATCACATTGGGCACAAACATATTTGTTGCTAGGAGGAGTCCTGGGCAAGATGAGCTATCTCGAGAGCCAGAGCACAGCAGGCTCCATGCAGGGATTGCTTCAGCTGGAAATTCAGGGCTGATGGGAGTGAGGGCTCAGCACCAGATCCACGTGGAGGCTCTGAGCAGTGACAGTGACAGTGAAGCCTGCAGCCCCTGCTCCTGCAGCTCCCACAGGACCCACAGCAAGACCAGGTCCCCGATGTGAACCCATGCAGGATCAGGTAGGCAGGAGGAGCCTTGAGGGGGAACAGCCACACCACAGCCTCGGGGAGGTTGTCAGGTGCCTGCTGCTGATTCCTCAACTTCTGGGGCTCTGGCTGGGCACTCCCAGGGGGCTCCTCTGTTGTGGGAGACCCTCGTGGAGCTTTGTGTCAGGAAAGAGAGACACACTGGATCTTTTTGGTCTCCAGGTTCTTGTTTATTGTTATCTTATCTCGAGTTTTGCACGCTGTCCACACCAGGCTCAGCACACTGGAAAAGCACTGCAAAAATATCCAACAATCTATCATTGCAAGGTCTTTTAGAGCTAAACTATCCAATTAAGAGCTGATACCTGGATTATTTTCCCTTTTAACCCAATAACTGATCCCAGAGCCCCCAGTGCAGACTTTTCCAGCCAATTACAAAATGCCACCCAAACCCATGAAGAAGGAGGAAGAAGAAGCATGAAGAAGAAACCCAGGACCACACCCTGTGCCCTCCATCTTGCTTCCATCCACAACATCCTAAAAATCCCAAACCCTCAATTTCTCACCAAGTGACACACCTACACTACTCTCTGCAATCTGCTTCACACCTTAATGGATTCCAGTCCATTCTGGAGTTTAGGAAACTTTCTCCATGAATGAGGGTCAAAGTCAGTGCTGCCCTGGGGGTCAGGGCACCCCAGGGCAGACAGGGAAATATTCCCAGTGCCCTGGGTTTCCACAGGAGCTCTCCCAAGGCCACAGAGCCCCTGTTGAACAAGGTGGCCCCGTGCATGGCAGCAGCAGCAGATGAGGAACCTGCCTGGCCACAGCTGGTGTCCCCCAGGCCTCCACAGATGGAGCCCTGTCCCCTGGCCTGTGCTGCCCTCCAGGCTCACCCAGGGATCTTGGTGTGATGCCCTCAGCCCCAGCATGTGTCAGGCACCTCTGCCTTCCCAGGCAGCCCACCTGGGAGCCAGGACTGCACAGCTCTCCTGGGAGCACAGGGGGCTTGGGATGCCCTGTTCCACACCAGCCTAGTCATGGCATCTTTGACTACTGGGTAAAGGCTTTAGGGAGAATGCTCTGGGTAATGACAGCCAGGCCCTATCTGTGCTGATGTAGGAAGGCTTTAGGACTCAGCTGGACAGAAATAATTCCCGTGGCAGTAGGTTCAGGGAGAAAACACACAGAAAGGGAAAGTAGGCAGTACGTTGCCTCTTTATTACCTCGTGAAAGAAAATTTATATCGTACCCCAGAGGGCCCTAAAGCCCTATGGAACACGTTTGCACAAGCTTTCATGGGCTTCTGGCTACGTCCAGAGCAATCTGGGCTCGTGGGGGGAGTAACTGGGCCCTGGCACAGCACCTTGGCCCCTTGGCCTTGGCTTTCACAGGTGCCCAGCCCAATGGTGTGAGATGGTCCTCGCCTGGCGCTGTGTTCCCCAGCTGCAAAAACTCCCCATAACTTCAAAGGCTGCAGAAATCCCAGTCTGTGCTCCAAGGCTGTTTGTTTTCTTTGGGTCCCTCTGCCTGACTAATTTGCTGTTGTGTTTATTGGAAATAGGAGACACATTCTTGATGAAGTGGGAAGCTCTGTGCTTAATGGAGCCCTCCGAGAAGGTTAGAGCGGGAGCATTTCTTGAACAAACAAGGCTCACACTGCACCATAATCTTCAGGCTGGAATGAATCACGGGCTCCAGATAGCAGTGGGGACTGTGACACGTGCAATTTGCATCAGACCTTCACTAAACAATCATTTGGGGGCCGATGAATGTAAAGGAGGCTTGGCTCTTATCAGCTTTGATCACAGAAGCGCTCGTAGGAAAAAAATTATTAAGCATCTACATGAGCAAAACTCTTTGTCTTCTTCAGCTGAATTGCTACTTTCATTTGTCTTTAATAACATGGTATTTGCTCACTCTCAGACAGCCGTTTGCAAGGTTGTTCAGATCCAAGGCTAATTTGCTCAGGCACTTGGCTCTCCCAGAGTGAGCACTGAAACTCCTGGTACACAGAGTACTTTTCTTGAATGTTAAAGCATTTAAAGCTTTTTTATTATTATTTTTTTTTTTCCTTGTCCATGCCTTGAGTAAGTATTTACACCTAGTCAGAGACAGCATATAAACAAGTTAATGCTTCGACTGGGGAATGTTTTACACCTCGTTACACAGGTGGAAATGGGGCCTGTGCAGAGCAGGGCCAGGCTGTTTCCAGAAGGTCATTTTCTTGTTCTGGTCAGCCCTTATTTTAGGCCAGCCCTGCCCCACAGAGGTATGTGCAACCACGCCACTGGGTCCTGCCTATTTCTGGGGGCTGCTGCTGAGTTTGCATCACACAAAGCCTGGAGTTATTTTCAACCCAGCTTTGGCCACGGAGCAAGAGCAAACAGCTCTCCATGCACAGCCTCCTGTGGGGGCACCAGCTTGGAAGTCCCACCAGAGAAAGTTGTCACAGTTGGGTCAAGGGCCTGTCTGACTTGAGATTGCCACAGTAGGACCAAGGCTCATCTAATTTTTGCAGTCTCTCATTGCACAAAGGAGAAAAACACTCAATGTCACACCCCACCACATTTGGGCACCAGCCCTCTGAACATCAGGGTGTGCAGCTGCTGAGCAGGCCTTGGGCTGGTATTTTTGGTCAGAGGAAACAAGCCTGCTTTGAGTGGTAAATCTGTGGTGTGGGTTGTGGCCACTGAACATCTGCTGTCCTTCTTCCTGCCTTGCTGGGAATGATGAGAAAGCCTCGAGCCAGAAGGGATCATTGTATTCTCTCCTCTGAGCTCCTGGATCCAGCAGACCCCATCTGTCTGAGGTCCAGCACCCAGGATCTGGTGGCAGGATGAGAAAATGCTCTGCCTGGATCCCAGGAGATGGAGCACAATCCCCTCCCCAGAGTGGTTTTAACCTTCACAGTTAAGGGAAACACACAAATCCTTTTCCCTGCCTGGCGTTTGACTGGCTGTGCACTCCAGCACCAGTTTCTTGCTATGGCTTCTCTGATAGATTAAAGACATACTCAATACCTGGTTTTGTTTTGGTTTTGTTCAAGAGGAGGTACTTATGAGCTACAATGTCCTCTCCATCTTCTTCCTGATCAGCTAAGCAGCTCGAGCTGTGCAAAGCTCACATAAGCCATTTCTTTCAGCCCGTGTATCATTTTTGTGGCTGTTTTTGGCACCTTCCTCAATTTTTCAACTTCCTTCTGAAAACGTGGGCATGAGAACAGTACTCCATGTTCCAGCTTCGGGCTCAGCAGCTCTGACACTGTCTAATCAGCAGGACCATTTCCAGTGTCAGAGCCTCAGAGGAGGGAGAGGGGGAGGGAGGAGGATTCCTTGGCAGCAAGCTGCACTTCATCGAGGGCCCTCTGCTTTGGGATTCACACTCTTTTCCCAGCTGCAGAAACCAGCCTCTGTCAGAGCAGATCTGTTTGCACAAGCTGTCTCCTTGAAGTGCATCAAGACCTTGTCTTGTACCCTCCAGGACTCCTGACTGGGCTGCCCTGGACTTCTGCTGGTTTGGTGTTTGCCTTTACATCGTGCAAATATGTACACGGAAGACCTGACAGCCACATTTCACGAGCCTTAAAAATCAACATTCTGGCCTAACCCTGCTCTCCTCTGCCTCCTGGCTCTGTAACAGGTAAGCCTGAGCAACCCTGAGCCTGAGGATGCTGGCCCCAGGCAAATTTCTGCCCATCTGCGTGGAGGCTGCAGAGCCCACAAGGGAGCAGCAGGTTATTTATAGCAGTTCCCATGTCCTCAGCAGCTCTCTCTTTCGAGGATGGTGTCACCATTGCTGTGCTGCCCTGTCACCACGCCAGGGCTGAGCTCTCACACCAGTTTAAGCCACCCTGGCAGCACAGGAACAGATGACTGTGTGGTTGTTGGCATCCCCATGCCCATCAGGGAGGCAGGGAGTGCAAAGGTGCCTGTGCAAGCCATCTGCAGCGACAGCCTCTCCATTCCTCGCTGCTCAAGAAGGGTTTTTCATCACAGATGGACAAAATCCCAAGGTCCTGTGTGTTGCTTTTGGCCCTGCTGCATTTCTGCAGCTCCTCCTGAACTCTCACGATCACACCCAGGAGCTGATCCCTCCACCAGGGCTCCAGGTAAAAGAGGTGTCGCTGATAAATGATCTTTGTATTCCCTGGGCCTAAGACTTCCAGGCTGCCATGCAGAAAATCAGGCTTTCCACAGTGCCACATATTTAATCAGTGCATGAAAAGGCAACTCATCCAGAAAGACAAGCAGAGAAGTTCCTCCCAACCCTGTCCTTGTGGCTGCATCCACAGGCACGGCTGTACAGCTCTGCAAAGCAATAGATCACCCCAGCAAAGCAAGTGAAGTAATGTCTTATTGCAGGAGCCAGGCTCTTCCAGTGCTTTCCTAGAATGGAAAACACTTCCAAATTTCATTTCCTGAGCACCACCCTATTCATTAGTAAAGTCATGGATCACCTTCTGCTGCCCACCAACAGGCAGCCACTTTTCCATGAAAGCTTTTTCTTTTTTCACAGTGGTCTTATTCTTTTGAGTGCAGAAATAAGGCTTAAAATAGCAAGTTTTGGCATAAATTCCCTTCCCAGCTACGTGAATGGGAAGTTCAGGTTTCTCTCCCTCGACACCTTTGCTGTTCAGCCCATGTTTCCAACAGAGCAACCAGACCAAGCAGGGACTCAGCCCCACGCCTGCATGAAATGAGAGCTGTGGCTGAGACCTGTCAGGAGAGCCACAGAGATCCCTGATCATGGAACAAGTGAGGGAAAACATCAGATCCAGCCAGCTACCAGCATGGCCACCAAAGGAAACACTGAAGAAATAGACCAAAAATGGAAAAAAATCTTTGGGAATTAATCCAGATTTTAGTGCAGATTTGATATAACTAGTTGTGAGTGGAGGCTTTACCCACTGGAGCAATGTGATATTTTCCTTTTGCCTCCCATTTTCCCCATCCTTATGCAGCTGAGGAATGTGTTCCCCATGCTTGGTACCCACAGGTGCTCTGGGAACAATAGCAGCCTGGGCTGGATTCAAGATACGCCCAGAAAAATCATCACTCATCGCTGCTAGACATTTTTATGGAGCTCCTCAACTTATCCCTCGAGTGTCTTACAAATATTAACATACAAATCCTCACACTTCCTTCCTCTAAGAGGCTGTTACTGCCTGGGCTTTAAAAGTAAGGAAGCTAAGGCTGAGAGGTGAATAGACTGGCTGAGATCACAGAGGAAATGGGTGATCTTTGTGCTCTGGACACTCCTGACCAACAAATCCTCAGCCTGGCTCCTTGCCCGTGGCAGATAAGACAGGGTAAAGGTTTGAGTCATGATTTTAAGGGGGAGATTCCACCAGCTTTACTGTCCCCTGCAGAGACCAGCACAGGGCTGGTGTGTCACCATCCCTATAGGGGCTGCTGGGACAAGGACCCCATGGGAGGAGGAGAGCTCTCCCCCAGCAGGCACCCCAGAGTTTTCTTAGGAATCCAGTGGAGAATTCTGCACTTTTTATTAGGACCATTATAAAGGCAGGTGACTGTGGCCTGCCCTATCCAGCTGGATGAAATTCAAGGGCAACCCAATAAACCTCTCTGCATCCTCTGCAATGGCTTTGCTTTGTTTAAAGCTGGCACTGATTTGAAGTTCAATATTTCAGGCTCTGCTCCTGCATCTTCCCTGAGATGACAGTGAAGATGGCAGCATTTAGAGGAATTCCTGGCTGCAGCACAGCTCAGGCTGTATGATTTTCATTAGCACTAACGAGCAGTAAGCAGCTGATGTCCTGCTCAGGAAAACGACTGGATCTCCAAGTATTCCTCCCAAATCAACATGATGGGGGAACAACAGGCTCTGCAGCCTTGGATTCCTCAGCTCTGCAAAGGGATTTACCTCTCCCTGGGTTTTCCTTCCCTTGGTCTCTTTTAGTGGTGCTGACATTTGATAACAAGCCTGTGTATGATTTGGAGTCTGCTTTTCCAGCTTCCCCAGCCCCCCCAATCTGTTTGGGTTTTTTTATTTAAATGAGCCCATGGATCCTGAAGCTGAAAACTGTGTGACACATCATTTTGGTTTTTAAAATGATATTATGAGTCTCTCATCCCTTCAAGGAACACTGAAAAAGGGAAAAGCACCACAGCAGCACACAGCCCAGCCCTACACAGTGCAGCCAGCCAGACAAAGCACCCCATGCATCTTGTTTTTTAAAAATAAAATGTGATGGAACTGTTATTTCCCCAGTTAATCTCAAGATGCTGTAAAGTCTGACTTACAATTTTGGGGTGGTTCAAGGCTTCTGGGAGTAGCAAGGCAGCAAGAGGTCTGGGAATTGGCTTCTGGTGAGGTTGGGGAGGCAACAGAATGCTTAAATTGAACAGGGGCTATGCTCTGCCCTTGGCTGTGCCCAGGTCCTTTTTCCTGCCTGCAGAGAAGGGGCTGGGGCTGCTCTCCCCCCACAGCTGAGACAAGGATGCTCTGCTGACCCTGCCTACTCCTGCAGTGAAAGATCTTGGCCCCATTTTAGGTTGAAAGATGTAGCTGGGGGTGTGTGTTCTGTTTGTATTCTGTCAGAGGTGGGGCACTTCTCTGCTGTTCATTGGGAAGTTTTCTTTATCTCTTCCACAACCAATCCTAACCTCCAGTAGATATCTTCTGTTAATGGGCCATTAATTATTAATTATCTTCTGTCCATGGCCAGGGAGTGTCCCTGCAGGGCTGATCAAATTCCACCATCCCATGGGGAGATGCTCCGCCCAGGGGAGGAGCCAAGCATTCCTACCTGGATCCAATCTGCCCTGGGAACAGCCCAGCAGCCTTTGCCCACTGCATTCCCAGAGGAGCAGCTTTCTCCTGCCCTGCATTCCCAGAGGGAGAGCAGGCCCATCTCCAGCAGCCCTGGAGCTGCAGAGGAAAACTCCCCCCTTGTGCAGAATCCCTGCTCCAGCAGAAGCACAGCTGGCACTGCAGGAGGGCTGAGCCCCCCTGGGATGGGACTGTGCCACCACCCTGAGCCCCCCTGGGATGGGACTGTGCCACCACCCTGAGCCCCCCTGGGATGGGACTGTGCCACCACCCTGAGCCCCCCTGGGATGGGACTGTGCCACCACCCTGAGCCCCCCTGGGATGGGACTGTGCCCCCACCCTGAGCCCCCCTGGGATGGGACTGTGCCACCAGCCTGACACACAGGGGCCAGGGCATGGTCTGACTCTGGCAGTGGGATTTGGTCATTGTTTTTTGGGGTTTTTTTGGGTTTTTTGGTTTGGTTTTTTTTTTTTGAACAATTGCATTTGTATTTTTAATTTCCCTAGTAAAGAACTGTTATTCCTATTCCCATATCTTTGCCTGAGAGCCCCTTAATTTCAAAATTATAATAATTCAGAGGGAGGGGGTTTACATTTTCCATTTCAAGGGAGGCTCCTGCCTTCCTCAGCAGACACCTAGAAAGCCAAGACAGCCCCACAGAGCAAAGTCCCTGGGGAGTCACTGCCTGCAGTTTGGCTGATATTCCCCCTGCTCTGGTGGAAGTACCAAGGAGACAGCTGGGAGACAAAGGGAGGTGGGTTCATCTTCTGATCATGATGCTTGGTCCATACATCTTGAAGACTCTGCTGCATGCATTCAGAAACTTATTAATTGAGCTGGGTTGAGTGAATTTATTGCTGACATCAGTGAAATTCAAAGCACTGCTGCACAGGAGTGAGTGCTCACCCTCTTTGTGGTCAGAAATTCCCTCTGGGGCTGCTGCCCATCCCATCACAACCAGCAGCCCTTGCCTCACCCTCAGGGTGAGGGGTGAGTCTGGGAAAGCCTGGTGAGTTTGGGAAAAGCTGGTGGGTCTGGGAAAAGCTGGTGAGTCTGGTGTGGTTTGTGCCACAGCTCATCTCTGCCATTGGTGTTCACAGAATCACAGAATGATGAGGTTGGAAGAGACCTCTAAGATCATCGAGTCCAACCTGTGCCCCAACACCTCAACTAGACTATAGCACCAAGTGCCATGTCCAGGCTTTTTTTAAACACATCCAGAGATGGTGATTCTACCACCTCCCTGGGAAGAGCATTCCAGTATTTTATTATTCTTTTAGTGAAAAAAATTTTCCTAATATCCAACCTACACCTTCCCTGATGTAGCTGGAGACTGTGTCCTCTGGTTCTGTCAGTGCTGCCTGGTGGGAGAGACCAACCCCACCTGTCTACAGCCTCCCTTCAGGGAGTTGTAGGGAGCAATAAGGTCACCTCTGAGCCTCCTCTTCTCCAGGCTGAGCACCCCCAGCTCCCTCAGGGGTTCCTCTCAGGGTTTGTGTTCCCAGCCCCTCTCCAGCCTCGCTGTCCCCTCTGGATGTGCTCAGTGTCCCAAGGTCCTTCCCAAGCTGAGGGCCCAGAGCTGGGCACAGCACTCCAGGTGTGACCCCAGCAGTGCCCAGGGCAGGGCAGAATGACCTCCCTGCTCCTGCTGGCCACTCCATTGCTGACCCAGGCCAGGAGCCATTGGCCCTCTTGGCCACCAGGGCACTCTGCTGGCTCATGTCCAGCCAGCTGTGGACCAGCACCCCCAGGTCCCTTTCTGCCTGGGCACTGTTCAGCCACACTGTCCCCAGCCTGTAACGTTGTAGGGGATTTTTGTGGCCAAAATGTAGAACTTGGCACTTAGACTTATTAAACTTCACGCTGTTGGACTCTGCCCATCCATCCAACTGATCCAAGTCCCTTGCAGAGCCCTCCTTCCTTCCAATAGAGCAGCACAAGCTCCCAGCTCAGTGTTGTTCATTGCAGCTCACACCGGAGTCCCGAGGAACGAGGCCACTGCAGCTCTCAGAGCAGCCTGGGAGCTGCTGGGATGCTTTTATCCTGACTGTAGCCAAGCAAGAGGCAATAAATAACACCTCCATCCAGGGAAAAGGCAGGTGCTATGTGTAACAGGGGAATCCAGCCACGCTGGTGACTGGGACTGGCTTCCAGGGAGAGATGAATAATAGCACATCGATCTCAGCTAACTGGCAGCCCTGAGAGGCAGCACTTGAATCTATATGCTTTTCAAGAGCATACCCTTAGATGAAGAATATTTAGTGGCAGGCCAAGGGGATAGCAGTGAAGAAACTGAAGTTTTTTCAGCCTTAGTGTGAAGAACAATGTTCCTGTGGATGCACTGGAAGTGAGGAGACACCTGGAGAGTCTGAGCACAGGCAAAGCAGCAAGGATGGAAACAGCAAGTTTGCCTCTGTGGAGAGTGGCAGGGCTTATCAAGGCTTTAATCAGTCATGGTAAAACAGTACCAAAGAAACAGGCAGAGTACCAGGCTCTCCACATCCTACAAGACCTTCCCTGCAAGAAAAATCAGTAGTTTGAGGTGCTGAATGAAGGTGAGGGATGGAGACAGGCAGACACCAGAGTCTTATGAAGGAGGAGCAAGCTGTGGGCTTTGCTGTCAAAGTATCCCAATTCCCCGCTGTGCTGCCAACTTTTGCATGCCCTTGGGCATTCTTCACCCCATTTTGCATGTGTGTAGTGAGGGTGAGGATGCCCCCTCCCTAAAACTCTGCAGAAACAGGATCTATGCTGTGTAGAGCACAGACTTTGTGGGGCAGAGCAAGAAGAAATGCTGCTCTGTCCTCCCTACACACTGAGGGTCTGCTTGGAGAAGGTGAAATCATGAAGCAGCAAGCATGGAAGTGAGAGAAATCAAATATAACACATTTTTAAGACAAATATGTGACTTCTAGAAGCCATCAGAGGATGTTTAATGACAGACTGAACATGTCCTCTGTCCCATGCTGATCAAAAGATCTGGAAAAGCTCTAATCAACTGCTTGTGAGCATTTTTTTCCTCCTGTAAAAATGGAATTTAATTAAAAATGGAGAGACAGAGACTCAGCTGACTCAGTGGGACTTTGGCCCCTGCCTCGCAGAGCACTTGAGGACACACTTTAAGTCCCAGCTGATGGCTCTGGAGAATCAGTTACTGGCTGCAGGATGGATTCCCCACTATGTTTGAGGGTTTTGCTCTTGGGGGTGGATTTAAGCACATGATTAATCTTAAGCATGTGCCAAGCATCCTGTTAATTGAGGATTTTTCTGAGAAGGTCCTGATGTTATTGTTTCTCCTTGGAGCCTGTCCCTGTGCACATGTGAGCAGGCACATCACAACAGTCTGGAAAAGCAAAGCATTTCTAAATGCTTTCCCAGACAGTAAACTCAGGACAAATTTATTTGGTTTGAACATTTTGGCGCTGGTGAATGTAAACCTCTCCTGGTTTTTATTTCCCTCTGCTTTCCACTTTGAGCAGTATCAGTGTCAAGTTGCCCAGGGACTGAGCTCTCCAGTCCTTGGGCAAAGGGAGGCTGTAAATGGGTAAAGGTGTTTGGAGTAGCCCAGGGGAGAGCACATCTTCACACATCTGCCCTTCTTCTGGAGCCAGGATGGGGCCAAATTGTTCTCAAGTATCCCAAAGCACCAGCCCTGGACAGCAGTGACTGGTGGCAGAGGGCCCTGTGCTCAGTTTGCTGCTGGAATTCCCCTTCCCAGACCTTTAATGGTTCCTGCCTGTCAGAGGGGGTAGAAATGGAATTATATCAACCTCATGAGTGAAGGATGTGATAGATGAGCAATGCAAGGATTGACTCTCACAATTAATGGACAAATATCATGGATATAGGTTAGGAAAAGTTTATAGATTTACAGTTATGTTGTACCCCTTCACGTGGTTATCAAGGGACAATGGGATTTGGGACACCTGGGAGGGCTGGCTTGTCACTATGGAACACCTGACCTCCAATCCAGGTTTGAGGAAGAGATCTCCATCACTGGATAGTGAAGAAGGGCACTGTAACCTTTTTGCTTTATTCAGTCTTCTGTTGTATTTTTGATAAGGTTTAATAAACCTTCCTAAACTATGAAAAGTTTATTTCTCACAAGGACCAGCTGCACCTCTGGCTGTGCCAGAGGAGATCACTGGGGCCCTACAGCAGGACAGACAACCTGAGGGAGAGATGGCAAAGGCTGCAAACAGCCTGCAGGAGTTTCTCCTCAGGGTGGTGGCACTGATGCCCTCAAGGATGCTTTAGTCCACTGTCACCATCATACTTTCTGGAAAAATCCCTTTGCCAGGATTTCTTCTCCTGGGAAGCTGAGAAGCCTCAGAGAAGAAGAAAAACAATATTGTCTCATTTGCTTCTCCTGTGTTTTGCTGCTCTGGAATGTGTTTGGAGATTGTTTACCAACTGATCATTGTTTCATTGGTTTCATGTGAATTGTTTTAATTTAATGACCAATCACGGTCAGGCTGTGTTGGATTATGAGGAGAGAGTCACGAGTTTTTCATTATTGTATTTTAGCCTTCTGTCTGTATCCTTTCTCTATTCTTTAGTGTAGTTTAGTATAGCATTCTTTAATATAATATCATAAAATAATGAATTAGCCTTCTAAGAACATGGAGTCAGATTCATCCTTCCTCCCAACGACGGGGAACTCTGAAAATACCACAGTCCACTCTCTTCTCCTGGGATGATTTCAGTGTGCCAAAGACATGTTTAAATCTCATTTATCCTGCAGGTAGCCAGTGGCTCTAGGACCCAGGGTGGGATACTCTATTTAGGGGCATCTCCCGTGCTTTCTGCCTGCCCAGCTTGGCACTGCTCCCCTCCTGACCCGAGCTGAAGCTGAGCCCAGCACTCAGAGCCAAACCCATCCCCAGTGCCTGTTCCCTGAGGGGCACTGAGCCCTGCCTGATGGGGAATGCTGTAATTAACGCTGCCTGTTCAGGCTGAAATGTTAACGCTTCTATTAACACACTTTGGGACTTGCTTTTAACACCACAGGTGGCTTTTCAAGAGCTCAGGCTTGATTTAAATCCCATCCACTGCTTATTGCTTTAATTATGGAAATGGACAGAGCAAGGGAGCACGTTTCTGGGTCTGAACCCCCACGAAAAGCATGAGGGAAGCAAAGTGGCATGGTTTTGTTTTCTGTGTGCATTTATGGAGGTCAGGGGGAGGACTGGGCATGGATGGGTCTCCACAGCCTGGCCTGGACCTTCTTTAAGGATTTGCCATCAGCATAAAGAGAATCAACCAGTCAATGTTTTCCAGTGGTGTAAAATTGTGTCTGTGGTGGAGCTGGGGTGAGAAATACAAAAATAAAGAAATAATAGAGAAATAAAACAGAAATATAGAAAAGCAGAAATAATGCAGAAATACAGAAGTGTAGAAATAATGCAGAAGTACAGAAATAATACAGAAAAACAGAAATATAGAAATATAGAAATAATACAGAAATATAGAGATACAGAAATAATACAGAAATAACCTTATCCTTCAGCGCAGAGCAGAGAGCTGTGACTAAGCTCTGGCCCCACTGTTGCTGACAAACCTGGATTCCCGCAGGCTGGAAAGCTGAGGAGGTGCAGGACCTCAGCCCCAGCCCCCAGACAGGAGCAGGAGCCTCCTCTGGGTCTGTCTGCAGGGAGATAACCCATCCCAGGGCTTTGCTGCTCTGCTCCTGACTGGAAATCCCAGGAGGAAACAAGTCCTCTGGCATGTCAACAACCCCTCCTGTTACCTCTCACCTAAATATGGAGCTGGAATTGCAGGGGAAGAAGTTCAGCAGGGAGGAGCAGAGCAGGGAAGGCAGAGTTCCCCACCAAAGGATGAGGGAAAGGGATTCATCTTCACTCTGACCCCCCAAACTGCTGCCATGAAGGAAGGTGTAGGGATGCCTCCTTACCTTTCCCTGCACAGCATTCAGCTTTCCTGCAGGGTCTCTTCACTTTGCAGGGGCTGATGCTGGAGCAGGTGAGGCCAGAGCAAACCCCTGTGGCTGCCCAGAGAGCCTGGAAAATGGGATACCACAGCCTCTGCCCCACCATCCCAGTGCCAAAGGGATTTTCCTGCCCTTCAGCATCCCTGGGGCTGCATCCAGCCCTTGGTTTCCATCACCACTCTGCATATCTCCCACTGCCTGCTCCAGAGGCATCTCACAGCTCCTCCAGAGCCTCCCCAGCACATTCCCCCTCCCTTCCACTCTTCCACCGGGGCTGGACTTGGAGGGAAAGCCTTTCCCCCCTGTTTTTATCTGCATACCATTCATGGCACTCAGCCCTTGTGCTGTCATGCAAAACTGTGAGGAATGAACTGGGTGATAAAGCAGAGGGAGCCAAAGCATGAAGGCCGTGAACCCCCTGGTTGTGTTTTGGAGCCATAAATTACACCCTTCAGCCACGGGTTAAGCAGGTCATTAAAAAGCAAAAGAACACTGGGAAAACGTTCAGAAAGCAGCAGCCCTTCAGCTCTCCCCTCCCTCACTGCAAGGGAGGTAAATCCCAGCCCCCTTACCTGTGCTCTGGGATGCAGCCTGCTATGCCAGGTATTTTTGGCTTTGCCTCAGCTGTAAATCTTTATTAGCCTGCCCGAGCTGCCACCCTGCCAGAAAAGTTTGTTGTGGGATAAACTGAGTGACCCCAGGGTGGGAATGTGGAGGGGGGGATGGCATGGGCTGTGTGAGGCACATGGGCTCCAGCTGGGGACAATCTCTGCAGTGCCAGGTCCATTCCCTCTGCTGTTCCCAGGGTGAGGCACTGCCAAACTCAGGGAAGCACCTTCCCCTGGGCAGGGATGTGGGAGGAAGAGGTGCTGAGCAGAGTTAGCACAGGTAAGGACCAGAAAAGGCTGGTCCACGGGTACAGCCTGGTACTTTCCAGCAAGTTAGAGCTTATAAATCATTTTGACAAAATAATTAAAGCATGTATATGCTGTGATTTATAACACTGCCTCTCGCTGCAGTACCCAAGACTGGAGTGATGCTGGATACAGGAAAGGGTCAAACAAGGGAAAACCTGTCAGAGGTGCAGCTCAAAAGCTCCTCTTGCCCTTGCAGTGTAAAGGGTAAAAAATCCAAATGTGACTCCAAATCAAAGATACTGCCCAGAATCAACGTGGGTGTAGTGGGTGACTCCAGCTGAGACTTGCTGAGATCAACCTCCATCACAACTAAAAAAAAGTGGGGCTTGGTTGCCTGGCTGCACCCTCTGTGCTGCTTGAGTGGGAATAATGAGGAAGACAGAGAAAAAACTGAAGGCACAAACAGGCACCTTCTTAAACCCGTGTGGTATTAAAGCAGAGAGGAAGCCTTTGGCAGAGGCAATTACACAAATGCACGGCTGGGTTGAGAGCTGAGCCTGACCTACAGCTCTCAGGGACGGGCAGACATTGTTATTAAAGCTCATCAGCACAGACCCCGTGCTGTGGAGGCCAGCTGAAAACATCTGAAAGAAATTTACTATTTGACTTTGCTCCATATGTCATAAAAGAGAGAAGTAAAAGAACTCAGCATCAGGACAGTCCTTTGGGTGGAAGCAGAGCACTGGCCCTGGGGGTTTAATAGGGAGGTGACCCAGAGGGTTTGGACAGAAGGGAATGGCTCCTTCTTCACATGCACTGATGAACCACATCATGAGGTTTTATTTTTATTGTGGCTAGCCCAAACATTAATAATCTAAAATTAACGTAGGAGGTTATTTTACCAGGGAAGAAAGAGGTATGTGGGATTTAGACAAACTGTCAGATCTTCTCTAAGAGAAAAAAATTGTAATTTCTCAGCAGCTTCATCTCAGCCACCCTTTGAGGATCTTGCTTTTCAAAGTTTCCCTTTTTTTTTTGTCTAGACTTGATCAGTTCAAGTCACACATTCATTTCCCTCTCCCCTTCCAAATCATCTGCTAGTGACTGACATTTCAGTGGAGTGCCATCTTACTGGCATATAAATGAAACTTTTCAGCTTTCTTAGAAGGGGTGGTCGTCTTCTGAGATTCTTGGAATTCAAGTTGAAGATGAAAAAAATATTTTTTTCAAACCTGCAAAACTTAGGAGTTTTTTTCCCCTAACAGATGCTCTATGCAAATGTTGAAATAAGTGTATTAATATCAAGCTCAGCCATCTGCCTAAATAATTTCTCAGGGAAAAAAAAAATTTGCAGCATAAGAAACATGAAAAATTAAAGCTGGGTAGCAGATTTAAACATGGAAAGTCCTGTCAGGCTGCATGGATTAATGGATGAGGCAGTCAGGGCACAGAGCAGCCCCAAATCCAGCAGAACTGGTGGTTTTCCAGCACATGCTGCACCTTGCAAGATAAGATCATCCTCTATCCCAGCAGTTTCAATTCCTGCAAGGCCAGGGTGCTGCTCAGTTTTCCAGAGCAGGAAGAGCCTGATCCAGCCCCAGAGAGGCTCAGTTCATCTTCCATCCAGGCTCCATTGGAGCTGAGGAGGAGATGCAGGTGATGGGAGGATGTGAACCCCCTGTCCTGCTTTGGGATGGGCTGAATCACACCCTGGGCCTTGGGAAGGAGTGGGGGGAAGGAGCCTTCCAAATATCCCAGCCTTGCTGCTCAGTGAGTCTCTGGAGGATGTGGAGGACAAACCTTCTCCAGGAGAGAGGCTGGAGGCTCTCTGTGCCAGGGCCCTGCCTTCTTGTAGGGATCCTCCATCCTCAGGTGGGGCATGGCAGGGATCAACCCCCAATCTCCATGTTTTATCCCCAAACCAGTTGGGGAGCTCAGGAGGGGCAGCCCTGCCTGCAGGGAGGGTGTAGAGCTCTGTTCACACCAAGCAAACCTCCAGCAAGGCAGAGCCTCCTTAGAAACAATCCTCTGCCCTCTCCAGCTCTGGAAAGCTGGAAAGGGCATCCATCTCTGCTGATGGATCCCCTTGGAATGAGCCCAGGATCAGCTGCAGAGCACCCTGGGGCAGCAGATCCCCACAAGTGCTGCCTGCACTCCTCAGGGCACCTTCCTGCCATCCCTGCCTCTGGTGCTGGTGTGTCCCAGTGGGAAGAGCTGTAGGAGTGGCACTGCACCCTCCAAGCTCCACTTTCCTGTCCCAGTGTGCCTCCCTCCACATCCCAGGGTTCAGCACCAGGCTAGCCTGAGCTCCTCCTCAAAGTGAGGATGGGGGGAAATGCATCAGGTAAGGCAATAAGGGACTTGCACTGGCTTCCAAAAATCCTCTCTCTCTCTCTCTCTCCAGAGAGAAAGGAACAAATAAACAATAAGAGGACTTTTCCCTCAATCCTCTTCAAAAATTCTCCCCTAGAGAAGATTTAGGGGATGAGCAGTGACCATGAGGAGCCTGTGAGGGTCTCCCCCAGCCCAGTGGGATGAACCCCTTGCCCACAGTGCCTCCACGTCCCATTGCAGCAACCCAACCTGGACCTAAATCAGTTTATTCCAGTCCTTGTTTGGGTTTTACACTAAAAAAATAAAGCTGATTCAGGGGGTGTGTGAGTGGAGCTCAGCACCAGTGGCTGAGGACATGGGCAGTGGAGACAAAGCCAGCCTTGGTGGCCAGGGCCCTGCCAAGAGTTTCATGGCTGGTGCTTAATCCAGAGGAGAAATTTTCTGTGTGTTTCTGGGCAGATTGGACACAGCATTCAGGAGGCTAATGAGGCACTGAGGAACCCACTGGGCTTGGTTCCCAGGTTGTTTTTTCCAGCTTATTTTGGCCTTGGATCATAGTTCCCAAAACATCCATCTACTCTCAAGGCCCAGGCAATTCTGCAGGGGGTCGATGGCCTTGGCTCACTCTGGGGATGATGCTGTTCCCTCATGTGGAGGTGAGTCTGTAGCCAGCATTTCTACCTGACTGACCTTCCTGCTGTCCCAAACAGGGCTGCAGTGTTGGGAGTGGCACTGGGGGGAATTCACTGCTCTGGGACAGCACACATGCTGTGGATGGATGACCACAGGAGCCCAGGCTGCAGCCCTGGGCTTGGTGAAGTGACACAGACACAGCAGATGTGCTTTTAAGACAGAGACAAAAGCCCTTAAAAGCCAAGATTAAAAGGCTCTTCCAGGACTCTCCTGGTGTTAGAGCCATGCAGTGATCACCCTCAGCAAAGTGAAGCTGTAACTCTTGACCAGTCCCTGCTCCTCAGTTCCCATGCCAAGGGCAGAGCAGAGACCCACAGACCTTGTTGGGGTGAGGAGGGACTGGATTTGCAGTCACTCAGCCCAATAATTACCAAAACACCAAGGCACAGTCCTGCCCACGTCTGGGTGACCCTCACCTCAGGTGAGACCTCACCCTCCAGAGGGAGGGGGAAGCTCCTCTCTCCCAAAAAGAGAAGAAGCAAAGAGGGTTTGAGAGATGGGAGCCCTCCACAGTGTCTCCAGCTGGAAAGTGAGTCCCACCCCAGCCTTCCCCTGTGGCATCTGTCCTCCTGCCCCATCCCACCCTCTGTGCTCCCAGCTGCACAGCTCTGGGGTGAGGGCTGAGACACACCAGAGCTCAGGGAGGTGAGAGGAGCAGCTGGGAGCAGCTTTTGTTTACTGCAAGCACAGGGAATGGGGAAAAGATGAAGCTTTCCTGCCCAAGGAAAATTTTTTATTAATCTTTGGGGGATGTGAGGCGGACGATTAAAGAATCTCCCACCCTGTGTGCAAAGGAGATGAGCACTTATGTCTCACCCTCTGGGCAAATCTCAGTGCAGGCAATCAGTTGCCATTCAAAGACATCCCTGGGGTTTCCCTTGCACCTGGAGCCCCTTCCCTCATCCCAAACTTTTTCTCATTTACCCCAGGATGGACAAGAGTGATTGCTCATGAGATAACAGCGTGACCCAAGAGACTCAGCCCCTGCCTGCAAAGTGATGTAAAAAACCTCCCCTGCACACTGTGGTTAAACCAAATCACCCTGGGCTCAGACAGAACTGCATTTTATCAAATATTAAGCAAGTGAATATAATTTTCTTCCCCTCGTTTGGGGCTTTCCTTATCTCTGGCCATACAGATCTGTTTCTCTTCCATTAGGGTAGGGAAGAATATGCCTAAAATCAGTGCAAAAAACCTTGGGAAAAGGTTTCCAGGTGTGAAGCCCTGGGAAAGAGAATTATTTCAGTGCCAAAGCTGTCACAGGGTTTGTCCCACTCACCCCAGATCCTCACCAAGAAGCCCCTGGTGTTGCTCAATGGGTCAGCATTAGTCCTAGGAGTATTCTGACTCTTTTTTCCTGGAGGACAGGCAAGGCTGAAAGCAGGAGAGCACACAGAGCAGCAACAGGACCAAACATCTCATCTAACATCACCAGCAGGTGACAGATTTTTGGTTGCTGCCTTGCTTTCTCTTTCCCCATCACCCCTTTTCCAGCGTGGCTCCAGTCCTTCTGCTCTGTGTTCCATTGCATGTGGGGTTTCTTTAAAAGCAAAATAAAAAAGCACATTTTACACCACTCCACACATGTAAAAATAGAAAAGGGAGCCTTGAACAGAAGCTGCATTCTGTTTGGAGCAGGTTCCTCCTGCCAGGCGTGACGTGATGCTCCTTTCCAAGCCTTGGCATGTTTTGGGAAGGGTTCATCCTTCCTGCAGGGGCCAGAAACCCAACAGCTCCACTCACAAATTCCTGTGCAAACCTCGTGGGCAGCCAGCCAGGGCATGAATCACAGCCCAGGTTCAGGCTTCTGGGGGGATTGAGGCTATTTTTGTCCCCTTTTGGCTAATCCAAAAGAGGAGGTGTCCTAGTGCCTCTGGCTTAGCCTCTTGAGGAGAGATCCCTTTGTCTGTGCCTTCCAAAGCCTTTAGAGATTTGAGGGGGTGGGTTTATTATCCCCATAAAGGATAAATTAAACCAGGCATGTTTAAATTCAGCCCATTACAAGGTGACCATGGAGACCAGAGGCAGCATAAGATATTTTCTACCTTGGGCACACAGTCCCTAAAGTCCCCAGGTCCCCAGGGGTGTGACAACCTGTCTGGGTCTGACTGTGGCCACCTGAGGATGCCACTGGGTGCTCAGTGGGCAAGGCCAGGTGCTTCTGGAGGTGTGATTCACCTGGCAGCTTTTGGACAGCCTCTCCTTGCCACTCACTGGATCTCCATGGCCTGGCAAGGGGAGCTGAGATGATGAAATCCCAGCAGGACATCTCTGCCTGTGCCTGGGAGGAGCAGGAGGTGACAAGGAGACACCCTGCCACCAGCTGGGGAGCCTGCTCCCTTCCCCAGGCAGGAGAGCTGACTGACCCAGTGACAACACCTTTGCAGAGCCCAGTGCAAAGGAGAAAAGGAGGGAAAGGAAGCACAGGCAGCAAAATATCTCAGCAGAGCTCTGGACTTTAGAGCGTGTGAACTTTCAGGATATTCCCGAGCACTTGGGTGCATAAATATTAAATAAGCTGCAGTGAGGAGGAGAGAGATGTCTGTGCTGCTGGCATCCTGGGGCAGGGAGCAGGGATTTGGCCATTCCAAACATCCCAGCACAGCCTTGGAGCAGGCAGGGCAGCACTGAGCAGCCCCGGGGGCTCTGCTGTCACACGGCAGCTCCATGGCAGAGGCTGGCCCCGAGGTTCTCTCTTGTTGTCGGGGCTGCTGAGACACTTAGCAAATCCCATGTAGCTAATTACACTCTGGTTCAGTGCCTCACAGCCTCTGGTACTGTTTCTTATGTTAATTAGCAGTGCCCAGCAGGGAGAGCACATCCCCACCATGTCTTGTTCCCCCCTCACCACGAGTGAGGGATGGAGAGAGCTGGTGGGAGCTCTGCCCCACATCCCTCAAAGATGAGAGAGGGGGACACGTTCCACCACACAGCCAGGCTTGCTGCAGGCATTTTTGTGTGGCACCAGAAGCAACTGGTAGAAAATGTCCCTTGTCAGGACCTTGCACCCAGCAGGAAAGCTCATGGGAGGGGGTATGGTGTGGCTGAAGGAGGAACAGACATCCCTTCTCCTTAGGGCAAGTCTTCTGGCCTGGTTCCCATTACACAAGGCAGGGTTTCCTGTGGGCTGAGAGACTCGCTGGAATTTTAGGGACTTATCTGTGCATTAATTTAGTCCAGACCAATCCTCTCCTGGCCCTGTGAGGGCCAGCTCAGTTGGCAGCATCTGAAGGTCCTTGACAGCACATGAAATGCAAGCAGCACTCATGCAGGCACAGGTGGGGGACTGAGTTGCTGCAAAACCCTTAAATCTTGGCTCAGGGGGAGGAGATTGGAGGCAGACAACCTCCAGCTGGCACCATCCCAGCTGTGCCCTGGCACTGAGCTCATGGCCAGTGGCAAGGGGAGGGCTTGCACACAGCTTGAACCAGAGGTGCCAGGGCCCAGGTGGGATGGAGAGCCAGCAGAGTGAGAGTGGGTCCCAGCTGCTGCAAGCTCACCTGCAGAGATGTCTCCTGAAGAAGCAGAAGGAGCTCCTTGGATGCACTTGATGGGGCAGCCAGCACAGCTTTTCTTTGGGCCAGGGGTGGTCAGGACCCAGGGCTCAGACCTGGCTCACTGGGCTGGTCACATCAGGCTGTGCCCTGATTTCCAGAGGAGAGGATGGGAGGGGAAGTGTGTGGCAATGGTGCCTGAGCCCAGAAAGGCTGGGGAGGCAGAGGGGACCTGCAGAGTGCCAGACAGTGGAGCAGTGTTGGGATGAAAGCTGGAGAGCAGCAGAGTGGGAGCACTGGCCTGGACCTTCCTCTCCTCACCAACACAGGATCATCCCCAGGGTGTGAGCACAGGTTCTCCAGAAACCTGAGTGTGTCCCCTCAGTCAGCAAAGGCCAGGCAGGGTCTTTCCCTCTTGGGGCTTTAGCTGGGCAGAGTGACCCCAAGATACATTAGAGAGTCTCTGTTCCCAGCCTGGAGGTCAAAGAAGGAGTCAGAGCTCTTCAGTTCTTGGTCTCAAGGTTGTTTATTGTTTCTTATCTATAAAAGTCTTTCTCCTGGCCTGCTGATGTCCATTCAGAAGGACAGACAGAGGCACGCTGGCCACCCCCAGGGTGGTGTTATCTTTTTGTACTAAAAACTACGTGTACAATATTTATAATTACTTCCCGATACCTATCACCTATGTCAGACAGTGAGCTTCTACTCTGAACCAATCCAAAAGTGCCACCATCACAGCAGAAGATGGAGGCCAAGAAGAAGAAGGAGAAAGGCAGGACACACCCAGATTCCTCCATCTTGCCCCTGAACCCCCATTCTAAAAACTCCAAAAATCTATTTTTCACCCCATGATAAATTCATTGTCATTCTACTTAAACTGTTGTGGCTTGCAGATCTTCATCTAAGGTTGGTAACTTGCTCCATGGGTCATAATCAAAGTCATAGGCATCTTGAGCTCTGTGACAGGGTCTCTGAGCCCCCTGGCAGGGGTCCTGACAACCCAGGACAGCCAAAGGAAGTCCTGAATTGTGACATTTCCCACCAGACCACTCCTCCCATGGGGGTCTGCAGTGACCTGACTCAAATCCATCCAGCTCAAATCCAGCCAGCCAGCTCTTGCAAGGTGACAAACCCCCAAACTGCAGCCTGCAGCTGGCTGAACCCCATGGACACCCCCAGGCTCCCAGAACAGGGGGAGCTGCTGGGACACCCCCTTTTTGTTGGCAAAGGTGCCAGGTCCTGCCTGGCTCCCTCTGTCTGTCTCAGAAAGCTGCCTCTTCTCACCCCACCCCACCAATTCTTTTCCTTTTCTCCTTGGATTAAACAAACCCCGCAGTGTTTCCAGCATGACTAATTCCATAATGACAGCAATATCCCCTGCCTCCCGTGCAGCCCGGGAAGGTGCCAAGCACCATTAACGTGCTGGTACACATTGCTATTGCATAATCAGCTGGATCTTCCTGGGGGAAAATGAGCTGAATTAGACACTCTCCTTTGCTGGAATAGCAGGGACCAATGGGGATTTCCACGAGAGAGATGGTTATAAAAGGAAAATCCATATGATGCTGCCTTGAGAAACTGCTGTTGTCTGGCAAATGCCAAAAGGGAGCCTGTATCTCTCCCTGACACACATTCATGTGGCTGTGAAAGCAAAGGGGCTCTTTTCTTCACTCCTCCCATGCTCCGTGGGCTGCTGCTCTCACCCTCTGTGTGCTTCTGTTCATTTCTTCACTCGGGGGCTGAACCTATGGCAAGGGCTTCAGCAGGGCTTCTTCAACACTCAGCTGAGCTGACTTGTGCCCCTCAGCCTGGGATGCCCAAGGAAAGCCTGGGACCAGACCTGGAGAGGCTGAGCACAAGGCACAGACTCCTGGGAGATCTCAGCACGGTGCCCTGCCCCTCAGACACCCCAGCTCTGTCGGAAGGGTGATGATGTGATCTGATGTGTGGCATTTGGCTGTCACACACCAGAGGAAAGGACTGGCATAGTCCCTATCCCATTACCCCGGAGCGATTTTGGACAAACAACCAGGTAAAGAACAGAATTAATTATTCTGCTTTGCCGAGGAAGACGCTGCCCATGAAGTCTCATTACTGATGCATTGCCGTGGAAATGTGTGGCAGGAGGGAGGAAATCTCACCTGCAGTACTTCCAATGTAATTCCCTCCTTTGTGCCCGAAATTAAAAGCCAATGACTGGAAATGCAGCCGAGAAAGGCTTTAACTCGCAGCCGTTAAGTGTTGAAAACTGACACACCTGATGATGGATAGCGAAACATCTCTTTAATTTCATTGCTCTTGCCAGCAATAACAGCCTTGGTTGGCTCTGATCTCTGGGCTGGCTCTGCTGAATCGGGGGCAGGCAGTTCCCCATCCCCTCCTCCAGAGATCCAAGCCTCTGGGTCCAACATTCCCCTTTATCCTCGCAGTCCCTCTTTGCTCATCTGCTAGATTTCCCTGACTGGGAAGCACTAACCCCTACCCAGGCTGCAAGAATGTTCCAGATGACTCTGTTTATTATTAATAACTTTCTATACGTGTGTGAAAGTCCCTGCAGCTCCCTCAAAATCAACCTCCAGAGGGAGATTTTGTCCTGCTTCCCTTGGCTGCCTTCCCCCCATCTCTGCAGAGCACAGCACAAACGGGTTTCCAGCAGCACAGAGGGGCTGAGGAGCAAGGAGGAATCAAACCAGCTCTTGGGAGCTTTGTTTGGTTGTGACCAAAGGTGTTTTCTAAGTGATGGCTGAGCTGTGCATTGGAAGTGTTACCTGCATTGTTTCCTGCCCACCACAGCCATTGTTTACAGCCTGGAGCTGGCTCACCTCAGTTTTGTTTGGGAGATGAATGTTGGCTAGGACATCATCCAAGTCAACCCAACACTCATGTTTAATAAGATCATTCTGGGTTCTCAAATGCTTGTTGGGGAACCCTGCAATGTTTTGTAAGTATGATTCATAGAATCATGGAATGGTTTGGGTTGGAAGGGACCTTAAAGCCCATCCAGTCCCACCCCTGCCATGGGCAGGGACACCTTCATAGTCCCAGGTTGCTCCAAGCTGTGCCCAGCCTTGGACACTTCCAGGGATGGGGCTTCAACAACATCCCTCAGCAATGTGTTCCAGTGCCTCATCACCCTCAGAGGGAACAATTTCCTTCTCACATCCAATTTACATCTACCTTCTTCCAGCCTAAAGGCATTAATGAATCTCCCCATCTTAGAGAGAGGAGACAGAGAAAGGCAGAACAGGAGCCCAAGCTCGGAGCTGGGGTGAGAGCTGCAATCACAGCCCAGCACCGTGCCATTCCTGGTGACTCCTGTCAAAAACAGGACAACAAGAAGGTTTTAGCAAAACCTTTTGTTTTCCTGGGGAAACAGCAGCCTTCCCAGGTTACCACCAAGGCTTTTATTTTTGATTACTCTTCAGCTCAGCCAGGCTGGATGAATTGTCCTCCAGTGTAAGTACCAGTGCTGCTGTGCTGTCAGGCACCTTTGATCTACAGCACAGCAGTTACCCAGGAGGAACCCAGTGAAAAGCTCTTGGTTCCCTCTCCCATAAACCAGTTTTCCCCAGGTTTTGGCTGACACACATCCAGAGAGCTGTCACCATGTGTTCCTGACATCCACTTCCACAGCTCCTGAGATGGACTTGTGCTGTGGATGTAAAATCCCAGCTGGGTTTGGGTAGGAACTTTTACACCCTTACCTGTTGAAGGAGGGGATGGTTAACAGGGTGGCTGCCTGCACAATGTCAGGGGGTTCTCACACAGACAAACCCCTTCCCTCTCACAAATGGCCCATCACAGGAAATTGGATTGACCTCCACTTTATTTATTGTCACCATCCTTTGCTCTGCTTTGTCAGAGACTGATGACTGCTCCCAGTGTTTGCCATCCACCCAGACCTCAAGGAATGCTATAAGGCTCTTTGGAGAGATGCAATCACAGAGCTGTGGGCAGTTGGCCAGATTAATTCCTGATTACAGGGTAGAATATATGGCCAGTGATTTCTCAAATCCCACTATCAGCTGTTTTAGGCAGCCATAAAATATAATACTGCTCATATAATGACTAAAATCCATCTACAACACCAGGAGGATTTAGTCCCTTCTCCTGGGGCAGGCTCTTCATTCCTCTGACCTTCTTCACACTCCTTTGGGTGGAAATCCCCCTCCTTCTACCCAGGATGAAAACTTCCAAGCTCTCCATAAAGATGATGGAAACACTCTCTTGATTTTGAAAGCTGGGGTAAATCCGTGGTTTTCTGGCACATTTTTCTGCTGTCTCTTCCTGACTTTGTCACACTTTGTGGGCTTGCTTAGATGAGCAATTAATTGGTCGAGGCAGGATTGCCTGGGAAAAGTCAAGTGAGAAATGCCTTTCATAGAACATCAAGCTGGATTGAGTGTTCAAAATCATGGGAGAAATGCTGTCACAGGACATATTTGCGTGGTAAGCCAAAGGGGAAAAAAAAGGTGATGAAGATGAGCACTGAAGTGAGCTGGTTTATACTGGCCAGTTCTGGTGGTGGGAGAGCCTCACCAGGACCTGAAATATCAGTGCTGCAGTCACCTCTGCAACCTGCTCTGTGCTGCTGGACCCCTCTAAGTCCTGAAGGGGTCAAAGCCCTAAAATCTCCCTTGGTGACGTGTCCTAGGGGCTGCCTCTGGCAGGCAAACCTGTTCCCAAAGGATTAGAATCCCAAAGGATTACCCCAAAGGATACATCTTCCCCATATCTCTCCCACCCCAGCAGCTCCCCCGAGCAGGAGCTGTTTATGCTCTGACCAGCCCGTGTCTCAGGAGGTCTCCCCCAAACTGCAGCCACTCAAAGCCCCTCTCAGCATGCTGGCACTGCTCTGTGTCCCCAGTGCAGCCGTGGTGGCACCCTGCCCACTCACAGGCATGGTGCCCGTGTCCCCAGCCCCAGCTGCCAGCCTGCTCACCAGGGCAGGGCTCCCTTTGTGTGCCCTCCAGCAGGTCTGCAGGGGCAAGAGAAGCTTTCTGAGGCCTCTGCTTCCCTCTCTGCCCCTCTGTCAGCACGCAGGATGCTCCCACAAAGGAGGAAGCATGTGTGTGGTTTGGAGGGAAGCAGCTCTGGGACACCTTCCTCACCTGACACCTCTCCTACCTCTCCTATCCTTTCATTCCTGTGCGTGGTGGAGAGCAAAACCTCTCTGCAAGCCTGGCTTATTTTTAGAAGGCTGCACAGCCAGAGACACCCTTTTGCTAGCCAAGGTAAGAGGACACCAAATGGTCCTGACCTTTCTCTCCAAGGCCCCATGTGGGGCCCGTGCATGGAGCAGAGTGCAGGTGGAAGCAGGGGAGGAAGGAAGGAAGGAATTTGTGTTTGCTTGGCCGCCTGCCCTCGCCTGGGGCTTGGGTTTATATAAAGAGGATGAGGACACCGTGCAGGGATGAAGGTTTGCTGGCCATCACAGGGTTCAGAAGCTCTGCTGACAAGGTCATGGGCTTGATAACACTTTCAAAAACCTCCCCAGCAGATCTCTTGGGAATGCTTCTCCTTGTCTCTCCCAGGTGCCAACCTGAGCATGCACAGGGGCTCTAGGTAGAGCCTGGGATTTTTTCCCTGTGTTCTTATGACATCCCAGTGCTGCAGCAGGAGCTGGATGCAATTCCTCATGCATCTGAGCCACTATCTGAAAAAAAAAAAAATTAGCAAGGGGTTGATCCCTGCTTGCAGATGGGAGGCAGAGAAAAGGAGTTCCAGATTTGCTCTGCCTTGTGTAGACCCTCAGATGTCTTTCCCATTATTTAAATCCAGTCTCATCAGGCTTGGTGCTGTGACCATTTCCCTGGGGAGCCTGTTCAGTGCCCCACCACCCTCTGGGGGAAGAATCTTTTCCTAATATCCAAACTGAAGCTCACTCCATCCAGCTTCAGGCCATACCCTGAGCTCCTGCCACTGGTCAGAGAAGAGATCAGTGCCTGCCCCTCCTCCTCAGAAGGAAGCTGCAGACCTTGATGAGGTCAGACCTGGTTCTCTGCTTTTGCAATGGATTTTGGAAATGAACCAGCTGCCATTCTCTGTCCCTTGGACTCCCAGCTGTACAGTGGCACTGTCTCAGTTTAAATGATGCTTCCTGCACGTGGGGCAGGGTCCTGCAGTGCTTGCTTCTACACAAACACTGAAAAAAGGGAAACTCTGGCTCCAACAAACTTGCAAGATGATTTTAAGACAGGAGTGAGCACACAAGTGCAGATGAGCAGGGTAATGAGATGCCTGCTGTGCCTTTTTCCCTGGCTTTGTCACCTCTGCACCCATCAAAGCCCAGCAGTCAACGCACGGACCACGGGCACAGCAGAGGGCTCAGATGTGTTCTCAGCTTGGATAATTGATAAAAACAGCCCTCAGCCCTGGCTTGGATGTGACAGCCACACCAAGGAGGCCTTTAATGTGCCTAAAACTGCTGCAGACAATGGGGAGTCCAGATTCCTGGGAGGGCAGCAGGAGAAGAGGAGGAGTTGCTGCTTCATGACCCATCAGCTCTCCAGAGCATAAGGAGGCCTTTGTTTGCTTCTCCTTCAGCCTCCTGTTGCCCAGAGTGGGAGAGGCAGGAGACAGCAGAAACCTGGGATTTTCAAACATTTTCTGAGTCAGATGCAGTGGGAGAAAGGGAGGAAAGCATTCCCACACCCAGCCAGGCTGAAACAAACAGGCAGTGCCTGGCTTGGCCCAGAGCAGACACCTGAAAACCCCAGTCCCTGTGCAAACCCCAGAGGTTATGGGGGTCTGCTTGGTTATCTCCCCCAAAATCCCTTGGGCAGCACCTTGCCTGGAGACAGCATCACCCACAGCCTCCTGTTAATGGGGTATCATGATGGGGGCTGGAAATTTTCCTCCAGGGATGTGCAAAATGCTTGGCTGCCCCTCAGCCAGCCACAGCCCACCCCAACCCCAACCTCAGGGTGTCTCCTCATCGTGCTGTTCCTTCCCCAGATGGAAAGCTTCTCCAGCCCCAGGATCTGCTCTGAGAGAGACTCCTCAGTAGGTTTACCCAGAGGTTTGTCAACTTGGGGATTTTTTTCCCACCCCAGATTATTTCAGAGAGAAGTTTTATATTCCAGCATCTGCCCTTCCCTCCTTTTCCTCCTGTGCAAATGTTGGATGGGACTGGAATTACCTGAAGGTTGGGTTTCCATCCAAATGTCAGGAGGAAGAAGGCAGAAATGCCATTCAGTATCTCCAATTGATTTTATTTCTCAGGTACAAAGGAGCCACTGGAAGCCAAACAGACGTGTGGGTAAATATGTTCAAAGGGGCTGCTCTCATTTAATGGGTGGAATGATAAGGAGCTGTAGCATGAGGGAATGCTGGCACAGAACTCCAGGACTCCTTTCCTAGGTCAGGAGGAAAAGCTGAGGACAGCTGCACTGACTTTGGCTCACCCAGTGAAATATTGCAATGATTGTTTTTAACTTGCAGTCAGCTTGAAGGCAGCAAAAACAGCTCCAAACCTGAAGGAAAGATCACATGCCTGAAATCCTGCCTCATTTTTTTCCCACTATATCATCTAGTCTAATAAAAGACAATAACTCCTCCTCTCAACCTTGCTTTGCTCAGAGCCTGAAAACACCAGAGCTCCAACAATTCTCCTGTAACAAAGGGAATGAGTCATTCATCAAAGCATGCTTTGGAGGAAAAAAAAAATCTGCATATTCATTTATTCTGGTATTTAGCTAAAAAGATTTAGTTTACCTGTAGAAAATGATATTTTTTTAAAAAAATAAAATCAAAAAGTCCAATCAATGGCTCTTGAAATTCAAAGTCTGGGTGCAAATGGCTAAAAGATATTTTTGGGCATTAATAACATAATTTTTCAGGCATAGGCAGAATAGTGGGAACAAAGGACTTGCTGAAGGATTGCAGCTAGAGCAAGATCTGGGGAAATCATTTCAACAGACAGATGGATGGAAGGACACCCAAATGTCAGGAAATGGCACCCAAAACCTGACAATATCCAGATTTCCTGAGCACGCTGGGCAATGAGGAAGCTGCTGCCATTTCATACTGTACATACGGATTGTCTGCTCACCAAAAAAGAAAGCCACGTGGCTTTGAGACATTTTCTGGAGTGGCAGAGGTGTGGTGACCACAAGGTGGGCTCATTGTCAGCTGCAGAGTTTTAACAGCCCTCCAACACCCCTTTTAAAAATGGCCTCTAGTCTGCAAGGCAAGCAGAATCTCTGGCTTCAATGACATTTCCCTCGATCTCCATAAAGCTTTTTTTTTCTTTAAAGTGGGATCTGTGCTGTTTGTAGCTCTAAGCACTGGGAGGTGCTCCCAGGGCCAGCAGAGCCTGGAGCTGCAGCAGTGCAGAGCATCCCTCCTCCAAGCTGAGGCTGCTGCTGTCTGAACAAGGTGTCTTTGCCCCAGCACCTGAAGAATAGTGGGGTTTTGGAAGCTTCAGTGGATCTTAATTGCACCCATCCAGAAGCAGTGACCTCAGCTGTGCTAACCATAAAACACTGCTCACTGCTTGGGCTTAATGGTGTGTGGCCTGCCAAGGAATCTTTTTTCTCTCCCTTTCAGAGACAATCTGTGGGAATTTATTGGCTTTTTAAAGCTGTCTGATCTTTCACTGAAGGAAACTAATGGAATATCAATGACACCAGGTATTTGTCACAAGTATCATTTACGGAGGAAATATGGGCCTGGCTCAGAAGGGCTCTCCTGCACATGGTTAACCAATTCCACACACAGGTCCAGGCAGCAGCTGGGATCAAACCCAGGCTTCTCTGTGGCTGCAGGCTTATCAGCCACTACCAAACACAGAAAAGCAAAGAGCATTCCTAATTCAGTTGACTAATTCAATTTAAAAACCCGATGAGGACAAGGCAGCTTGAATTTTCATGGGAGCTTTAATTTAGGACGACACCTTTGCAGCTGGAAGGGAGAGCCTTTGGTTGATTTTGAGCACCTTTTGAAAATAACAGGTAAAAAAAAAAACCACTTTTAAAAAGATGAAAACATTCCTTTTCCTATTTTTTATTGGCATCTCCATTTTTTTTGGCTCTGACTTTTCACTGAGCTACACCCTGTTTGGAGAAAGGTCTGCTCTTTTTTCATCTATTTTTTCTGACAGGTTAAGTGTTATCTAAAAGAAAATGATGCCTCAGAAGTGTTGTGATAGATGTGATGCTTCAGTTTTTAACAGGAATAATAAAAAAAAAGAGCTTTTTACAAAGGCTGCATCTTTATGGGGTCACCTAACCCTTGGGGAGCCTCCTGTGCTGGGGTTTCACCCCACAGGGCAGCATCAAGTCCCCAAAACTGAGATTTGCAGACACCCAAGCTTAAACTCTGTCTTTTAGGGGCAGGTTTTTTTTTCAGGTTTTCTCCCCAGCCTTAAATCCAGCTTGGGTTCTCAAGAGCCTGCTAAGGACTGTGCCCAGTGATGAGTCTTTTCTGCAACATGGTGGGAAAACTGCTCTTAATACATGAAATGTGCCAGGAAGCAACAAGCAACATGGCACATTCCTCAAATTTTTTGGAAAGGGGTTTGAATAACAGAGGGGATGGTGGCAAAGGGAAAAAAAGGCCACTTTTGTGCTCAAAGACTGGAGAAATGTTGGAGTACCCAGAGCTTTGTGTTAAATTAGTGCAAAACACGGTGATTTGCTGCAGGGTTTGAATTTCAGCTGCTGCAAACCTCTCTCAGGAGAGAAGTGAAAGGGAAAGTGCAGGTCCTGGGTCTGAGAACAGGGAATAAATTAAACCTGGGATCTTTTAACCCCGGGAGGGTGTCAGGAGAAGCCTCCCTAGGATGGCAGAGGGAATTTCCCGCAGAGCTTTGGCAGCTCAACCAGCAGCGGGCTGGATCCTCAGGCAGGGAATGGGAGCAGCAGGAATTGCTTGTGCCTCTGAGTGCAGAAGCTTCTGCTGCCAATATTCTCTTAGACCTGGCTTAAACCATGGTGCTATGTGGTAGTCTGTTATTTTACAGTTTTTTCTTCTGTAATACTCCATGTTATAAGTTTGTAATGGTTCATCCCATGTACCCCATTTGGCTTCCCTGACTGTTCAGTCCTGAGTCGTGTGCACCAAGGTTTTCCCACCAAGTGCATGTCAATCCCACTGTCAGTGTCCTTGTACCTCCCTTGTTCCCCTGTCTTACCCTTGTCTGTCAAAGATAGTACACCCTTTTCACTCTGGAATGTTCCCTGTCCTTCATCCCTTCCTCGAAGCAAGATTGGATTGTAAGGTTTGCTCCTTCCCCTCGTTGGTGTCTGTTGGATAGCCCTTACCCTGCCCCCCTGCCCTCATGCCTTCCTAGAGGTGAAAAGTTGTGTCCTCCCCTTATTCCCTCCCTTCCTTAAAAGCAGTTCTGTTGCCTTCCATTACTGTTGCTTGTCCCTGACTCCCCTGGGGAAATAAACTTCCTTGGAACCCAAACAAGGGATCACTCCCTATTCCTTTACCTTGGTTCTCCATCCTGTGCTGGTGCTGTGCCACTCATGCCACAGCCAACAGCTGTGAGGAGCCACAGCCCCTTGTAGGCACCATGTTCCAGATTGCAAGGCAGGATGTATTCTATTACCATCTGTATGGCAGCTGTCTTTTATCAAGTGGGCAATTTACCTTATCTCTCTCTCTGAGTGATCACAATCACTCCTCCCTGGGAAGGGAGGTCTGCTGATAACAGGCTATTGAATGTCACTGCATGGCTGATAAGAACTACACCATCCCACTGGGAGATGTGGGCCCAGAGGGAGGAGCCAAGCATTCCTGCCTGGATATAATCTGGAGATCCTGGAATAACTGCACGGCTTCTCCACTGGATTTCCCAGAGGAACAGCAGCTGCCTCTTCTGGATCTTCAGAGGAAGACTGCACCCTTTTCTACAGGATCCCTGCTCCAACAGAACCACCCCTGACACTCCAGGAGGGCTGCAGCCACAATTCCAATTGGACTGCTACCAACACCCTGACCCACAGGGTGTCAGGCTGTGTGCTGACTCTGTCAGTGTTGTTTTAGTTTACTGCATGTTCATTTTATCCTTTTATTTTTCTTCCCTATTAAAGAACTGTTATTTCCTGCTCCCATATTTTTTGCCTGAGAGCCCCTTAATTTTTAAATTTGTAGTAATTCAGAGGGGTGGGTTTACATTTTCCATTTCAGGGGAGGCTCCTGCCTTCCTTAGCAGAAACCTGTCTTTCCAAACCGAGACACACCAGCACACGGGAGAGTCCCCGCACCGATCCGGGGCTGCCCCTCTCGATCCTGCGTCGGTCTCGGGGAGTGAAGGGCCAGAGAACATCTCCCTGTGACCGCAGGGACGCAGTGTCAGTGCTCTGTCCCCCAAATCCAACCCCTGGGCCTGGGTCCATCCACCATCCCACCAGGAATTGCTCCTGCCTTGCTCCGGGAGCTCCCGGCCTTCCCTGCCTTCAGGGGAGATGGGTCAGGGATGGCTCAACACCTCCGAGCCCTTTGGTGCCTCTGTTCTGGCAAAGCTTCCCAGAAATGAGCCGGAAATTAGGGTGAGAAGAGGGTTCAACACACAATTTTTAAAAAATGCCGGGACCACATTCCACGGGTTTTGTGATGTTTGTGGAGTGATCCCTAAATGCGAGCCCAGCAGTGCTGGGTCACATCTCAGCTGGGTCTGTGTGCAGAACGTGCTGCAGCTCCCAGAACACCGAGCAGGAGAGAGGGAGGAAGAGAGAGCAAGAGGGAGACATGCTGCAGATACTTGTACACCAGAGCATCATATGAACATGTTTAGTATTTTTCCAGAGGAAAATATCATCCAAGTGGCATAATTATATCTTAGGTTCCTTTTTTTTTTTTTTTTAAACAGTGCTTTTAAAACAGTTGTTTTGTTTCATTCTTCTCCTTTTTCTATTTTCGAATTACAGCGTTTGCAGAAACAGGAGGAGGATGAGTGTTAACACAAGAGAGAAGCCACGGGTCCCTGAGAGAGAGAGATGCTGCTGTTTCCTTGCCACCCCTGGAAGTGTCCAAGGCCAGGCTGGATGGGGCTCTGAGCAACCTGGTCTACTGGAAGGTGTCCCTGCCCATGGCAAGGGGGTTGGAATGACATAATCTTTAAGGTTCCTTCAAACCTAAGCTGTTGTAGGATTCTGTGACTCAAAAGCAACTAAATTTAGGCCTCGTTCTGCAAGCTGACTCCCCATGGTAACTCACAAAGGGATTCTTGCTTGATGCTTGTTCTCACAGGACAAGACCTTGGGAGGAGAGAACCTCTCTGAGTTCCCACCATCCCAACATGTCCAGAGCTCAGATTTCCCTGGGAACACATTGAAGAAGCATCTCTGACAAGCTGGATATTTTGTACACCTCTATCCTGACAGGTGATTTACTCACCCACAGGCACCACTGGTGATGCTCACCCTCTTCCCAGTCAACACTTGGAATCATTTTGTGCTGCTCCACTGGCTCAGGGCCACAGCTGGATGCCAGGGAAGCTGGGAACACAGCACATTTTCACACACACGAGCGCCCAAAGGCATTTAAGATAGCAAACTCACTCCTTCTAGGCTGTCACCACAGTAACAGGGGGCTTCCCAAAAATAATCAACAACATGATTCTGAGCCGCTCACTTGTCATCTTGGATTTAGCAGCTACTCAATATTTTGGCTGAAAAATTAAATACCCAGCAGGCATGGGTGAGTGGGTGTTTCAGAGAGGAGTTTTACATGAGGCACCTTGTCCTTGGTCACCTGTGGGGGCCTGTGGCAGTGGAGGAGAGATCCCTTCCTGGCACCAGGATTCTGTCTGTCCTAAAGCATGAGAACTGGTGACAGCAGAGAACCATGAAAGCTCTTAGGGGTCATTAAGTCATTGGGGTGTAAAAACCTCTATTTACTGTTTGAGATCCCAGCTCTAGCCATTGCCTCCTGTGGCACAGGCACCTTCCAAGGAGGAATTTCTCACTGTTTACTCTCCAGGCAGGAGAGAGGGTGAGGTTTCCAGTGATGCTTTGATTGCTCAGCTAACAGTGTTAACCTTTTCAGTGAGGATGTGCACCCATCTAGCAATTGTCATTTACTGAAATTAGCTTTGCACTTCAGGATCTGTCAAGCTGCAATTGTACTAAATGCTTTACTGGCTGCAAAGTGACAGTCCTGACACAGCTAATGGCATGACCCTTTGGCCTCAAAGCACTGTGAGCAGACCCCTTGGTCCCTTTTCTCTCCTCTCCTCAGGATTTGCATTTCCCGATATATATGTCACTATCATCTTGTATTTTTTGTTTCAGCAGGATACTTCTTTTTCACATTGTAAGAATTTCAAGCTGTGCATGGATCATGTTTTCAAAATGTCTTCCATATTTGCAAGGCTCAGAAGCCCTTTTTTATGTCTACACTTAATTACTTCACCAAGCATCAGAGCTGGGAGTGGGGAACACAGCACCGGGTATTTCAGGTCTCAAAATAAAATCAGGTGAAAGAAGGTGCAAATCATTTGCAGGGCTGCAGCAAGGACAAGAGACAGAGGTCTTTTCATGCTGTTCTGTAGAGAAGAAAGATACCAGTGATGGCAGGGGTTTGGAGCCCAGTCCTAGCTGGACTGAGGGCTGAAAGAGCAAGATACCAGCTGGTCCCAGAAAATATTTAGTAGAATCAGATCTCCTGGTCCTGTCTGTTCAGGCACCTTGTGCTGCCACACAGGGTGGTGTTTAGTGTTTGGAGAAGCCACCAGAAAAAAAAAAACCAAACCAAAAACATGGATCTTAGCTCAGAAGGTGTTTAGTCCTTTTCCTAAATCCCTGGCACTGTAAAAGCCCAGATGCCCAGCAAAGAGATTCGGTTTCCTTGAGCGACAGCAGCCGTTCTCCGAGTGGCACCTCTGGGATGTGACACCACTGAAGCTCACCTGGCTGATGAGCATTTGTGATTAATTAAACCCCCACTGCCCTCTATTTTCCCTACAGATGTCCCATTAGGATCCAAGCAACAGCCACAGTCAAGAATGCAAAGACAATTACGCGCTGGAATTTAAAGAAACCATTAATTACCAAGATGCTCTGGCAGATGATGGCTCCAACAATGCTTATTACAAGAACCTTCATCAAGTTATCTGCTCTTTCATGTGAGCAGAGGTAAAGATCCCCACTGAGATGGGAAAAATAATTAAAAACCATACAACAAGATGTTTTATTAATGACATGCACATCTCCATAGCCCTAAGAAAATTGGGCAATCTGTTCTTACACCACGGCTCTCCATCAAGGGTTTGGATTTACCACCACTTTAATAATGGCTTGCTAAAGTGCTGTCTAGTTCCCTTGGGCTGGCTTAAAGGAGGAGAGGACAAAGGGAGGAGTTATTTATGAGTGGCACTCATTGAAGAGCAGATCTATGGCACAGAGTGGAATAGAAAAAAAAAAAAAAAAGCCTTGCAAAGAGGGTGCCTGCTTAACTCATTGGTTTTTAAGGAAGGGGTTCAGCAATGCAATAACAAAACTCAAAGTGCCTGAAAAAACTATCTTTAGGGAAAATACTTCCTCAAACAAAAAAACCCCACCTTGGTTTCTCTCTAGATCTGACCTCAGCTGTTCTGGCGTCAAATGTTTTCAGTGGGAGCAGGAGCAGATCCGTCAGGGGATTCGCAAGGTTTGGTGAACCTGATTTCAGTGATGGGCTAGCAGAGCACAGCCCTGGGACATGAAACTCCTTTTCATGGCCCTTCATGGAAAGCATGAGGCTGCCATGCGTGGAAATTGAAGCCCTCTCTTGGTGTCTGACCAAACCCCCAACAGGACAAGCTTTTCCAGCTGCTCTGCCAGCTCAGCCCGGTGCTGCCTGAGGACTGCAAGCAGGAGCATCCGCTCCTGCCGCCCTCGGGCTGGCACCAAGGCCGTGACTCACCACGGGCCGAGCACCTTCCCTCTTCCCACTGAGCTCTCATTTACTTAATCACCACAGATTAAAGCGTGTCTAATTAAGGACAGGCGTTAGATCTGATGAGGACCCGGCTCTTTCCCTGTTCACACACTGCTACGGGGCTGGGCCAGCCCAGTGTCCCTCTCCAGGTTTCAGGCTTTCAAACGGAAATGTTTTGTTCCTTTCCCAATGGAAGTTCAAAGTGTACTTTTCACCTAAAAGAAGAGGGTGTAGAATAACCTATAAAAAATACTTTAGATCCTGAAAATATTGTAGAGGAAACTTTTTTCTCTACAGAACAGCATGTCACAGGTATTTACGTGCATGGGCTGGGTTGCAGCAAGGATGCAGAAGCTTAGAGCGGGATGAAAAAAGACTAAAATATTGTTATGAAGTCTACAGAAGGAAGCTCACTGGCCACAGGCTCGCTGCTAGCATCACCACAGCTCTGCATGGGGGCATGGGGACAAGACAGGGCCAGGACCTTCTCTGCAAGGGTTGCTTTGCTCTGCTAACCTGATCTTCAGTGCAGGCACAGCCTCAAGGGTTGTGGCACTGGAATCAGTCCTGCCTCATCCACATATTGCTGGGTAGCCATGAGTGAGTCACTCAGCCTCACTCAGATGCACACTGCACAGCTAGGGAGGCATGGATACTCCTTTTTACTCCATGGATATCATTTGGCTGATGGAATTGTCAGGTCTCTGTGGTGGCATCCATTGCCTACAAGGTATGGACACATTTCTGACATTGGAATAAATAATAATACTGCTATTCTAAGATACTCAGCATAAGTAGGTCTTGAAGTGCCTTCTAAAAGGTGTACAATTTCCTTATTTTTGGTTGGTAAATAGGACCTTAGCCCAGGCAGGAGTTTCCAGAGACTGCCACAGAGCCTTTCATTCATGTTATTCATGTTGTCTTTGAAATTCAGTCAGCAACTGAGTTGCCTCACAGGATCACCCACTTGTGGCTCCTGACTCTCATTCATCAGGGCACACTCACAGACGTCTCCCTGACCTCCAGCAGAGCCATGTGCCTGCTCAAGTTACAAACAGGCATCTGCTGGGCTGGTTCACTGCAGAAGCTCAAGTTTCACTCCCCAAAATGATGAAACACTAAACACTTTTCTAGTTGGTTGTAGCCATGAAGTTACTCAACTCTGCCGAGGTTTCACTGTGAGAAAAGACCAAACAGTTGAGGACTAGGGCTTTTCTTTGATATTTAAATAAACCCAGCAGAAGAAGCACTTGCCTAAGGCTGAGATGGACCAGGGCATGCCCAGGGGGGTGCAGCACAGTGAGCACCACAGCTGCCCACCCAACACTGTCATCGTGTGGCCAGCACCACGTTGAAGACCAGCAAAGGGTGTCTTGTTGTAAAAGGCCACAACATGAAGTGCCAAGGGCTTCCCACGGGTCTGGCAGCTCCCTCCCAGCACAGGTGGGGTTTGCAGGAGGCAGAGCAACCAGCAGTGTCATCTTTCTGGTTGGAGAAGGGATGGCTGCAAGGTCAGGCTGGGAAACAGGGTGCTGCGAGCACCGTCTGTGCTGCCAACGCGGCGACGCCAAGGGAGGGAGGAACAGTCTGCCAGCCAGGGAGAACATCAGCCCAAAGCCAAAGGAAGGGATATCTGCCCAGGAAAAGCAGGAACTCTCTCCTCCAGCAGACCCTGCAGGCTCACAGGCCCCAGCAGCTGGTGAGGTGGACAATGCAGACACCTGCTGCCAGCAGTGCCCTGAGCTGTGCATGCACAGAGGCCACTATGGGTGCAGTGGGGACATCTGGGTTCACCACGGGTGCAGTGGGGACATTCAGACCTCTCCAAAGCCATCGCCCCACCCTTGCCATGGAGAGGCCCTGGATCTGTGGGTGGGATGTCAGGAGCTGCCAGGAGCAGAGACAGGAGCAGCAGGGAGCACACGTCTGCATGTGACCTGAGTGACACGGGGCTGCAGGCACAAATTACACACTTTGCAAGTGGCATTTGCTGTCACGGGGGGAGGTTAGAATGAGGCTGTTTAAAATTCGACTAAACTCTGCCCAGAAGCAGGGCAGTATGTGGTCTTTTCTTTTCCACCATCCAGGGTGACACTGTGATGTTTCCAGCAAGGAAGTGCCTCTCCTGCTCACAGATTTGGCAGTGGGTTTTGCCCCAGGGGTGGGATTCATGTTGCATGGGAATGTCTGGCTGCTTTGCAAGCTGCAGGTCAGAATCCCTGTCAGTAAGTACCACAGGAATTAATTTATACCATCAGAGGTCTGAGTTAGACCAGATAGACTCCCCACAGCTGAGGAGATGCTCGGTAGCATCCTACAGCTCCACTGTGCAGACGGAGAAACTGAGGCACAGCAACTCTGTGTTCCATCAGGAGAATTTACAGACCTCTGCAGAGCAATCCTGTTCTTTTTCTTCCTCTAGAAATGATGAAAAAGAACTGAAGGTTGTTTCTGAATTCACAGCTCCAATCCATTTTCCAGGTAACTCAAGATGTGAAAGTAAAAGGAATTATTGCTCCACTTCTCTCTTTGCAAATCCTAACAGCATTCCTGTGACTACATCCATTGGATATTCTCCCTCCATTTTTCTGGCCCTTCTGCCTCTCTTTGGACACACACACCTTCATATACTCTCCCATCCATGGGTTGCTTGCATGAAGCTTTGCTCTGATTTGTCATAGATGGCTGTACCATGATGATACTATTAGGGCAGTTATCTCATAACATGGAATTACTTAAGAATTTTCTCTATTTGTCCTCAATGACGGAAACAATGTGCTCAACAATATCTTATCTCAGTTCTCGAGGATTTTAAGCACTCTGTCAAAGCCTTGAGCAGCTCCAGCTCTTCATTTTATCAATGGGAAGATCAGAATATGTGACTCGGTGCAGTGCTGAAGGATCCTTCAATCTGCAGAAGAGAAGCAGGACATAAAATGAGCTGGGCAAATTCAGATGAGACAATTACCAGACACAGAGAATATCTATCAAAGGAATTGGTGGACTGTCTATGTCCTGAAGGTGCAATTCTCCTGATTAATACCAGTATCCACATGGAAAAGCCAACACTAACTCTGTCTTGATGTGCACATTTAGACCCTGGAGAGTTCTAGTCAATGTGCTCAGGAGAGCCAAGGGGTTATTCTGATCTCTCTAGAGGACACTTCTCACTAGGTAGATGAATTCTGCCCTTGGAGTGCACATTTCCTACCACCTATGGTAAAGGAGCTGGGATTGGCCATGTTAGATATAACTGTATTATAAATGTCTAGTTGGGAGAGAAGAACTCCAGTTTTGGTGCTCATCTCCATTTCCAAACTGCCCAGTCCTCTTTGGATGTGTTGGGTATCTGCCCACATCCCTGCTGGCTGACATGATAAAGGACACATGGAGACCTTCATCTCTCTGGGATCTGATGTCATCCAGTCTTGGGCCTCCTTTAAGTCATTTGTCATGTCTGCCACTGCAGATGCCAGAGGAATCAATGGTACATGCTGGCAGGTACAGGCTGGGGCATCTCACTAATTAAAAGATGCCAGTCCTCAGAAAGCTGAGTTCCTCCTGATACAGCCAACAGCACTGTTCTTCTGGCCAAAGGAATCACTCCCTGGGGTCTGTGGACAGGATGGACAGACACCCATTGCTCATTGGACACCATCCTGCAGATACTGTAATTCAGTTGAGTCTCCATCTCTGAGCTCTACCCTTCACACCATGCAGGGAGCTCAGCCCTGCTGACAGCACATCACTATCTCACACCCCTGGAGGGTTTTGGGGCTATCTTGCCCAGCTTTCAGCAGCTGCTCCAAGGGGGAGGGAGATTGTAGGCCTGCATCATTTCCTGCCAGATTTGTGTGGATGCCTCAGATTCTCACAACATCCCAAAAACCCCCATACACTCCATTTAGACAAGTGAACAGTGCCCTGTATGTTTTCCAGGAACACACACATTACTCAAGAATGCATTGCTGGATACATTGCACAAATACAGAGGTGAGTTTCTGTGGTGTGTGTACACAAATGCTCAGACTCAAAGACCTTGTTTCTGGCCATAAAATTTCCAAATGATCCTTACCTATCTTCCAGGATGTTTGCTTTGCTCAGTTCATTAGTGCAGGCAAGACACTTTTCCTGTGTTTTATCACAGGATCTCAAAGGGTAAACTATTTATACGAATACCAAAGTTTATTCTATCATCAGGAACATTCAGTGAAGTTAAAATACAGTCAAACAAGATGCACTAGGACAGAAAACCACAAGCTACATTTCATGCATGGCCATAAACAAGCTCAGCTTATCAGAAAAACAGGCCCAAATGTGTCAGGAGCCAGAGAAAGGTTTTGATTACACAGCATTGAGCCCGTGGCCAATGTGGCTGTTGGCCTCTTTTCAGAGGAGCAAGTTATAATCCATGTTGGCATGTGTGAAATAAGGAATTGGCGGCACTCATTAAGAAAGAAAAGGAACGGAAAACCGTGAAAAGGAAAGTAGCTTTACCAGTATTTCCAGTGGTGAATCACTGGCATTCAGGGCTGTGGCCTGGTTAGGGCAAGAAGGCTTCTAATTTGAGTGCCCAACTCTGACAAATCCTGCTAGGGAAAAATGCTAACCCTCTTCCCCTGGATGGAGAGAGGGAGGAGGGTTAGGGCTTTGCTGTTGCTGCAAGGGATTATTTTTCTCCACTCCCCCCAGGAAAGCCATCCCCCTTTCATGCTCCTCACTCCACCCTGGCCAGATCCCAGCATTCTGTTCCCAACCCCACAGGCTGTCTACAAAGGCTGCTCTAAAGGTGTTCAACCCCTCCTTTCCCAACAGAGAGGGAAAGTCCTGGTTCCTTGAAAACCAATCTCAATATTCTAAGAGACTGCAGGGAAAAATCCAGCGGGCTTTAATGTTCTCACCTTCTTCCTGAGTCTGAGCTCTTACTGGTGCAGACTGGGAGCAAACTCTGGTCCCTCTCACCAGCAGTGCTTTCCCTATAAAAATAGGAGTTTCCAACAGAACAAGTTTTCCCTTATTGTTCCTGGCAGGCGTTTCACTGTCAGCCTCTCCGTGGGCAAACCTGCTACTGATCCTTCCACCAAAACCACAGCAAACGAGGTCTGGAGAACACAACTCAGGATGACAGGGAGATCCTTAAATAAAAAGGAAGGAAGAACAAAACCTACAGCAGGCACATAATCAAGAGAACCAAAGGGCTTGTCCAAGCCACCAACAGCTGCGTGACAAATCTGCCTGTCTGGCATGTAAGAGCAGAGAAGGTGGCTCAGCAAACCATGCAGGGGCTGAAAGTCAGCACCCTGTGATGAGTCACTGGGGCCAGGACTTGAATTTTGGGTGTCTGGGAGTGAAGAGGACAGCCCAGTGCTGCCTGGAGCACTAAGTTCTCCAGGGAGATGCCTGTCTCCCAGCTGGCCCAGCACTAGAGGGTAACAGAGAGTCAGGCTGCTGGGCCAGCTGCTCCAATGGGTCGTGTTGATGGTGGTGGAGGGCTTGGAGGTGGTGATTCCAGGGAGGTCAGAGCAGGCAAGAGCAAAAGGAGGGGCTGGTTGCACTGCCCTCCTTGTCCTTGCTGAGGGGCACCTGTGGGGCTGGGCTGCCCCAAGGACAGAGCTGTGGGGTGCTGGGAGGGGGTCACTGTGCACTGGTGGGAGAAGAAATGAGGTGACATCAGAAATGGGTCACTGAGCATTGAGAGAGCGCAGGGCCACGGGTGGGAGCCCAGAGAAGGGAATGAGGAGCCTGGTGGAAGGTGCTTTCTGCCCTCACAGGATGATTTTAAGCCAGGAGCCAACTCCCTGCTCTGCTTCTGCACCCACTGAACTCCATGTTTTACTCTCAAAGCCCTGGTTGCTGATCTTTAGCATCTAGATCACTCTTGAACACATAACACAACCAAAGCCCAGCGTGAGGTGCAGACACACAGCTTGCTGCTGCTTCAGTTCAGGACCTCATCTTCTGGACATGGACAAGCAGAGCCCTGGCAGCCACCTGAGCAGCCTGTGGTGGCAGGAGCCAGACCTGTGCCAGTGTCTGTTGGCATCCAGCTTGGGACCTCATGTGTATGCAGAGCATCGAGCAGAGCAGCTCTTCTTAAACAGTGTCTGTGTTCCCAGAGGGGCTGTGCCCAGTCACACATCACTTGGTAAAGTTGGAGTGAATTATTTTTCCTTTAAAGCTTCAGTATTTTTTTTTTTGAATATTTAATCAAAATTGTAAAGCCTAAGAGCAGGCTCTCTAGCAATTGAAGTTAGGTATCTAGTGGTTAGGAAAGACCAGCAGTCAGGACTCCTGGGTCCCATTTTCAAATCTCCCACTGACTCTTTGAGTGACCTTGAAGAAGTCAATTAATTTCTGTGTCATTTTCCAGACAGGTAAAAATGAGGAAATAATTCTTCCCTAGTTCACTGGGGGATTTTGAGTGTTAATTGTTTGCAGGGCACTTTTCTCTCCCCAGATGAGAAGTGAAGTGAAGGCTGCAGGAAGGCTGAAGGTTGGCATGGCAGGCCAGGAACACTTCAGGACCACAGTGCAGGGCTCAGAGGGCACATCTGTGTTTTCTGCAAGGAGGGCAATTGCTTGACCCTATCTCCCATGCCCTGCACACCTGGATAGAAACCTTCCAGCACTGCACCTGGGGTCCAGCTCTCCCCACAGCTGCCCTGGCCCAGCCTCCCAGCCTCTCTGGAGGCTGATGTCTCCTTGCAGTCATTTTAAGGAGGCAGAGGCAGTGAGAAGGAGCCAGCTGTCTCCATCCAGAGCCTCTCACACATGTCCATCTCTCACCCCCCCAGGCTCCCAGCCTTGGCATGTTTGCTGATCCTCACCAATGACATGCTGATACCTCACCAACGGGGATGCATCACCAGCTGGCAGGCTCTCAGCAACAAACCACAGCTATGAATTCCCATCTGGGCTATCAGCTGCTTTGTAGACCCTACCAAAAAAATCCTTTGAGGACTTGGCTTTGTTCTAAAATGGAATATTTTCTTATCTAGAATGAGGTGATCCTTTTTCTGGGGTGCTCTGGTGAGGCCAGCAGAGCTGTGTCAGGCCAGCCTGCCCTGGGGTGGGAATGACTCCTTCAGGGAAGGATCTCTGAGCTCATAAATGTGGAAGTTTATTTTTGCCTTGAAGGGAGGCTTGTCACTGCCCTGTCTGCAGAGCTGATCACTGCACAGGTTTCCCCAGGCAGGAGAGAGGATGAGGAGCTGCCACCCGGGAACCCCATCCAAATTAACCTACTTACCAGGCTGCTCTGCTGGCTGCTCCAGGAGAGGGCTGTTTGTTTGCTTTAGGCCAAGTTTCTGTGCAAGCAGTAACCAGAGATGAGCAAAATTCAGAAAATTTCCACTCCCATGGGAAATTTCAGCCTTTCAGAGGTGGTTTGCATCCCAAATCAGGCCACTTCAGCAAAATGAAATTCTGGTTCAACTCACTTGGAGCAGTCGGATTCTCCCTTGTGGAAAAGTGCAATCTGGAGAAAAAGAAGGGAGGGCAGAAATGGGGGAGATTTTCTTTTACTTACAGGAAACTTCCCTTTTATGAAAAATTGTATTTTTTCACTAGTTCCAGTCCCAAACTGCTCCAGAACTAATGCCAGGAATTCCCTCATCTATTTATACTGTTTTGCTGTCTGGGTCTTATTGTACCTGGCATTTGCTGTGACATATGACTGTGCTGCAAATAATACCAGGAACATTTACCTTGTGGAAGTATCATGGAGGGAAGGCATCCAAGGGCCCTTTGTCAGCCTGCTGTCAAAAACCTGCAGGGATCACCCCAGGCCCCCCAGCCCTGCCAGCAAGGGTCCAAAGCCCTGTGGATTTTAGAGCACTGCAGCTGCAACAGTGTGGGCGTGTTTTGGGTGGGATAAATGCTTTTTCTGGTGAAAGAAAGCAGCAACACTGTGAATTTCTGTCAGTTTTGCCAAGTGAATTCATTTAGAGTTAAAAACCATAAGTTGCTTGAGATGGATTTCACTATGAAACGTGTCTTTGTTCAGAGATTTCCTTTCGCTCTGTTTTATTTCTTAACGTGAAAAATCCTTAAAGAGTGAACTGAAACGTTTTCTCTGGGATGGAGTGAAACTTTTTTATTAGATCAGGAACAATACAGACGTGTGCAATTATCTTTCAGCATCGCCAGCAAACCAAAACATCTCTTACTCACCTCGTTGTAATTGAAAGCATCGTGGGACACCCTGTTAAAACTGAAGCTGCTCACAATTGGCTTGAATCCAAACAAATAACTCTTAACTGAAGCTCTTGTTTTTACAAAAGGAGCCATGAAAACATTACCGTAATGAAGATCTGTCAGAGCTTACTTTGGGGGACAACTGCCAAGTGGTGGTTCTGTACCTAATCTCATCAACGCTGCTGTAATTACAAGCAAAATCAGGCCCGTGGATTGCTGTTTTCTTGGTATTAGGTTAATGTCAGTGTGAGACAGACCAGATCTGGGATGGAGTTTGGCTGATTGCATGTAAATGTCGAAATTTGAGCTCCCTTCACAGTCACACAAGTCTAGTTATGACAGCCTGTGGTGTTTAGGGAACAACTCTCTGAAGTAGGTGTCTAAAACAGTTTGGCTAAACCCCACCTTGAAAGAACTTATGTCACTGCTGCAAAAACAGCCCAGCTCTGATGGAGACACAGGGTGTAGATGTGCAGGAAGGAAGACAGGTGCCTAAATAAAGGCATTTCAAGCCCTTTGGGATGCCCTAGTGTATCTCACCTGGCATCTGCTTGCTTCTAGAAGGACACAGGTGACACACAGGTGACACAGCCTCATGTCCTGGCTAACACGGGGCATCCACAGCAGCACTTGGTCACTGATTTAATTCCCCTGAAGCTGCATGAGGTGAAAACCATTCCCAAAGTGCCTGGGTCAGCAGGACCTGGAAATACCCCATTTGGAAGCTCTCCTGATGGGCCTCTATTTCCAAAGATGGATCATGTAGCAGCAGCCTGCAGCCCAGAATTTCGGGAGGCTGCCCAGCTGAGCAAGTCAGTCTCTTGTTACTTTACATAAGACACACAGCCAGAGGAGGAATTGCTGTGGAGACTGCATGGGGCTTTCTTGGGAAGTCCTGCATTCACTTCCAACCTTTTGTCACCTCCTGCAGAATGGCTTCCATGATTTTCCTGCTGACAAGTCACACCTCTTGCTTTGTGGGGGTAGGGCCATGCCAAACTGCCCCCAGTCTTTGCAGAGGCAGAGTTTGTTTGCATCAGCTAGGAAGCAGGAGATTTACACCAGTGGGATTGCACAATCACCCCAGATAAGGGGAATGTAACATGTCAGCAGTGTCCATGTCTTTATCTCTTTAGGAAAGACATACAGGAACACTCAGAACTCTGTGGCATTGATAGAAAAAATATCCTTCCCCTGCATTTCATCTGAACACGAGCACTGAAGAGTGAGCAGCACTGTTTGACCAACAGCCCCAGTGCTGCTTATCTGCTGCTAAACCAGAGCTGGCACTGCTTTAAATCATGCATTTCCCTTTCCCTGTCATTTTTAATCAATGGAGATAGTTTATGTTTGTGCAGCTTCTTTCATCCCAAGGATCCCTCAGTGTGTTATGGGGCGTGATCCAGATGCTGCCTTCCTCTTCCCCAAGTACATTCACTCAAGAGGACATCCCAGAATCATGAAATGCTTTGACTTGGAAGGGACTTTAAAGATGATCTCATTCCATTCTCCTGCCTTATGTAGGGACACTTTCACAATCTCAGGTTGCTCAGAGACCCATCCAACCTGGCTTTGGACACTTCCAGGGATGGGGCACCCACAGCTTCTCTGGGCAGCCTGTGCCAGGGCCTCACCACCCTCCCAGGAAAGAATTTCTTCCTGCTACCTCATCTAAACTTGACCTCTGCCCATTTAGGCTTAGCCCCTCTTGTCCTAACACTACATGCCCTGGTCAAAAGTCCCTCTTACAGGGTACCTGCAGGGACTGTGGAAGGTTTGGGCTTTCTGCCCTGGTGGGTTCTTTGTTCATGGATGTACTGGTCAGTGGTGGTGTCCCAAGCAATGATGGAAAGAAGCACAACCATGCCATTTATATTCCTCTGTTAAAAATACATCCTAAAGGATGGTTGGAAAGACAGGTAGGCCCCAGTGCAAGAAACCTGTGAAAGCATGACTTCTGCAAAGTGTCAAAGAGGGCAAATCCATCTCCAAAGGTGACTTACTGAAGGGAAAATAGACTGAACAGAGGTTTGTTTTAAAATCTGAGATCCAGTAAAATCTAGGCTCTGAACCTGAGGCTCTCCAACCAAATGTGAATATCTCAGCTGTAGATGTCTGTCCCTGAGTTTATTTGATAGACCCCACTGTGGTGGTTCCAGTTGTTGGTTTCTCTGGGTCTGGACTGAAGGCACTTGAGACAGCAGTTCATGTTCACACTCAGGTGTTTATTATTTCTTGTCAGTAAAACAGTCTCACTACTGGGAGTTTGGCAGCTTTTCATTAGAATGCACAAAATGGCCACAATCTCTTGTTCCAAGGGCTTTTAAGACTAAACTATCCATTGAAGAGCTGACACCTGGATTATTTTCCCTTTTAACCCAATAACTGATCCCACAGAGCCCCCAGTGCAGACTTTTCTTCCCAATTACAAAATCCCACCCAAACCCATGGAGAAGAAGAAAGAAGAAGCAGGAAGAAGAAACCCAGGATGACACCCTGTGCCCTCCATCCACAACATCCTAAAAATCCCAAACTCTCAATTTCTCACCCAGTGACACACCTGCACTGCTCTCTATAATCTATTTCACACTTGTGTGGGTTCCAGTCTATCTTGGAGTCTGGGAAACTTTCTCCATGAGTGAGGGTCAAAGTCAGAGCTGCCCTGGGGGTCAGGGCACCCCAGAGCAGACAGAGAAATATTCCCAGTGCCCTGGGTTTTCACACCCCACTAGAGTCCAGGAAGACAAACAGGGGTTTTTAGAGCACAACCCAATAGGGCAAGTTTTGAAAATGTCTACTTTGGGATGAGGTATGTTGCTGGACTGTAAAGGGAGTCCAGGATGACTATTCAGAAGTAAATGTCCACATTGCAGATGTCTGGAGTTAGGAGAGATGAATCTTACCATGTAGCAGCACCTATGAGCCCAAAACTAAACAAGGGATCTAACCAGAAAACAAGAGTCCTTCTTTCATCTTGGCCAACACCTCTGTGTTCTCTGTCCTACACCTTTCAGAGAAATGGAGAAGAGGTGGCAAACAGCACTGGGCTCTTTGTTGCTTTGGATCCAGGTGAAAAGGCAGTGAAACAGGCCTTACCAGAAAATCCTCTAAAAGTAGCCAAAAACTTTCTTGGTTTAATTACCAAGGCCAGAAGGGAATATAAAAATCAGCAAGGGCAGAACCAGGATTTCACACCCAGAAATAACAACCTTGATATTTAGTCCACTGAAATAAACAGAGTGTGCTGGAGATGGGATGAGAAACAATAATCTTTGAAACACAACCTATTTTAATGTTTCTTTGGAGATCATAATGAGAACTGTGGAATTACAGGAGGAGATGAAAGTTTCCTATTTAGCAAATTAAAGAGAGGTTTTGAGGCTTTCCAAGGGTTTCACCCAGCTTCAAAACAGACTGGACCAAAACTAAGCATCACCCAGACTAACCACAGCTTTGGTCAGAAGAACAGATCCAAGAATATTCTCTCTGAGCACCTGAGTCACAGTTGATGGGAGTATTTCCACTGACTTCCCTGGGTTTGGACACATGTGGAGTTTTTTCTCCTCAGACAGATGATCTTAGACCCCTGCCTAAAGCTGCTAACAGAGGCAGTGTTTGCCTGTCTGCATTCCAGAGCTAATGCACATTCCAGCCCCTGCAGAGGACTTTGCCTCACCTCGGATGCACAAGGTCGCCTCACCTTTGATCCTCTGCCTCGGTGTCAGGCTACCCGAGGAGGGCTGGGGAATGACTCAGCAGCTCACAGCCTGCTCTGCTTCTCCCTTTAACCGGATTTTTTGCTCCAGTGGAGCAGTTCCCAGCCTGGCTGGAGCTCGCATGCCCGATCTTGAAGTGCAATTACGCAGCAGGTGTAAAGGCAGCGCAGCGTGCCTCAGGCACCATGGGCTGGCAAACCTTGCCACGGGGAGAAGAGCATCAGGGAACAGCAAACTGTCACATGTCACCTTCACCTGCCCCACCTCAGCAGGAGGAAGGGACAGTGAGCTGGGAACGCTGGGGATCTTTGGGACAAGTTTGGTGAGTCCTATTTGTGTTGCTGAAGCCCAGCAGTGACTGGCTGTCCTGAGCTCATGGGACATGTAGCAGAAATTTAAGATGGTCAAAAGCCACAAGATAAGTGACCAATGGAATGACAGATTGAGGGGAGGGCTTGAGAAGAAGCACACAGACCAGGTTTGTCAACTGTTTCCCCTTGTGAGGAGGGGTATGGCCATCTGTTTTAGAATCACAGAATGATTTGGGCTAGAAGGGATCTTAAAGACCATCTAATTCCAACATCCCTGCCATGGGCAGGGACAGCTTCCATTAAACCGGATTGCTCAAAGCCCTGTCCAGCCTGGCCTAAAACACTTCCTGGGATGGGGAATTCACAGCTTCTCTGTGCCAGTACCTCACCACCCTCACAGTGAAGATTTTCTTCCTAACATCTTACTTGAATCTCTCCTGTTCCAGTTTAAAACAGGCATGGGCCAACACACAATGTGACAGCCCTAGGTGGTCCATGAGAGTGACATCAGTAGGAATCTTGCCTGGACTCCTGCCTAGTTTTGCTTCACTCCTTATCACTGGCCTCCCACAATCACGACTCATAAAGTCCCACAGGCCACTGCCCCACATCCCACCACATAACACAGCTCAATTTAAAGCCCTTCAGGACCTGGCTCTACTCACCACAAGTACCCCCAACACACCTGCTGCTGAAATTCTCCCTGAATTTCAGCCATCATTTATGTACACTAATTAGTACTGGTTGGAGCCCTTGAGAAAAGCATGGATAAATACTAAGAAACTACATAATGCCCCAAAGCCTAAAACATCTCGGCTTTAGCTAGTTTATGCTGTATCATAGTATCCAACTTGCAGCACAGGGCACAAAAATAGCTTCCAATGATATTATCACTTTGTTCTAATGGGCTAAATTCAGCCCTGAGGGGCTGTAAAAATTAACAGAGTTTGGCCCAACATGTAGTTAATGAGGATGGTCTATTTCAAACCCATAAGGTACCACATTCTGCCACTACAGATTGGCTGGGAATAACTCACCTCTTTAGAGACATTGTATTCACTTGCAGCCCTGGCTATGTTTGCTCTAAATAGAGGCAGCAAAAATAGACATCAAAAACAAAAACATTTCTTTCAGCCTCCAAATGCCTCTGGCTCTGATTTTGATCTTGCAAGCAGTAGAAGCTCAAGTGAGTGGAGAGGTTTATTTCTCATTTGTGTCAGTAAAAATGAAATGGGCCCACTATGTTTAACACTGGTTTAGGATGCAGAACATTTGAGACAGTATCTAACAACTTAGAAATTGTTAATCTTGGTTCAACAAGGCTAACCTGTACTTCTTCCAGCCTCTTCCTATGGATAATCTCTTGGCATCTTTTGATTTCTGTGCCCACTTAGTTTCTAACTTCCCCTGCCCATTACAGCCAGACTTTCCTTGGCAGAAGTCCCTTCTCAGGACCTTCCGAATCAAACTCATCCAGCATCAGATTTCTAGTTCTGCACAACCCTGTCTTCATCTCTACAAAGCTCATTCGTCTAGCCAGACCAATATGTGTTTAGCTATTAGAAGAGGTGCATGTTTTCTTGGAGTCTGCACTGCTGCTCCCTCCTTTTTCATCTCATCTTAGACCCCAGCTTGAGCTTGACCTTTAAGCCTTTGCTGCTGTTTGTTTGTTTTGAAACAGGGCACAACCACAGAGGCTCAAAATGCACCCTCAATTCCTGTATCCCAACTCTCCATCATGCCTTGTATTTTCCACAAACACTCTAAAAAAAGCAGAATGGTCCAGAAAGTACTAAATTTCAAATCAAGTGGTGTCAGATCTTCCAAACAGTCTTGTCATTTTAATGTGGATGATTTGTGTAAGAAACCTCTCACCTTCCCTCTCCCTCTTACATCTTATCCCAGCTGTTCTTACCTGGAGAGGAAGCTGAGGAAGGATCTCCCCTGAAAGTCTGTTTTGGCTTCTTGGAGCAGATTAAATTTGACCAGGGGACATCTTATGGTCCAGAAGCCAGCTGCCACAGTCCAGCTGTGTCAGAGCCCTTCAGCCTCCAGAAAAGGTGGCTCCATCCAGACTCCCTCAACCATGTGAACTTCCAAACACCAGCTGGAGACTGTTTTGGGCAGGTCTAGGTGGTCTGAGCCAAAAGTTGTGCCAGGGGTAATTTTAAAAATAGAAAGCAAATTCTAGGGTCTCAAAACTATTCCACTATTGTAGATGTATACTTTAAAATCTTCCCATCAGTATTTAATGGAAAACCATACTGGATCTCTTTTTTTTTTTTTTTTTCCTGGATTACTTACTTTTATCTTAAGAGTTGTTCTCCTTTCCCCAGAAAGAAAGAGAAGTGTTTACTGCTGATGAGGGCTGTGCTGAAGAGGAGCACATCCACCTCTTTCTTTTGGGATAAGCTTCAGATTTCATTGTTATGGCTCATAAACTGAACTCCCCAAACTTGCTGACTTTCAGCAAGACAGACAAGGGTGAGACTTGGGACTGTGAGTGTGGGCTCACACAGACTGCACCTTTGGAGATGAGGGCTTTCCAAGCAGGAGAAAGAGCCCACCTCCCTCCCAACCCAAAGGTTCTTCCCTGATACAGACAGCACCTCCCAACACCACTCCACGTTCCAGCAAAGATGAATGGGCTGATAACCAGTTTATTACATTTGATCTTTTACCACATCCAAACATTCCATTAATTACTTGGATCACAGAAAATAAAGAGCTGATTTGAGATTCTTGTCTACTTAGTCATTTGTTAACTTCTGATAGAACTGAGCTTTGTCTTCTTATCTCTCATTGCCAAACAAAGAGGCCAAGGCCAGCAAGTGAACCTCATCTTTCACACTACCCTCCTGATTCAATCAGTCACATATTGTAGTTGATCATTAAATTTTTTAGATAACTACTTGCCCTCTATTCTAGGATGTGAGAAACGTTTGGTGCACTAAGCAGCTAATAGAAAGGAGGAGGAAATGCAAAGCTCCACTGATATCACATCTTTGTTATCAATTTATTTGGTGTAAAACTGACAGTAATTTCACAATTTATTTGGTCCCTAACCAGATGGAATAGCTTATCTGCCTGGAATGAAAAAGAGTCTTTATCCTCAATATACATCCATTATACCTCATTCCCAAGGGACCATTCTAATGCAAGTTTTTCAGCAAACAAATGTCACCATCTTATCTTTTATCATTATAAAAAAGCTAGTCTTTCCTCAGGGAGTTGTGACACCACTTACTACATCTCACAACTCAGGTTTAAGGCCTAGCCCTTACTCTGTGAGTATCCAAACTTTCTCTCAAATACAAACATCATCAGGCCCATTTTTCTGGCTAATGCATCTCTTCACATTTGTCAGGCCTCTCATTTGGAGGATTTGGGACTTTCTTGGGAACAAGATGACATCTCCAGCCTACACTCTGTGAAGTCACAATTCCTAATTTGTCACCACATCTAAGGGAAAATGGAAATCTTGAAAATTTTGAAAATCAATTTTAGAAACTTCACCATCAACTCTGAAAACCTCAGCTTTGGGCTGATGCCCTAACAGTGGAAAGACCTGACTTCATTTGGTGGCAGTTGATAAAATTTTGCTCTCATTTTGAACAGCATAATTTTGCAGTAGATTTAATTATTCCCTGCAAATATTTCCTTTGGCTAAGGATAGATTTACATGTGTGTAAGAGATCATGACCTTTCTCCCACCCACCCCAAAGCTCTGGCACCACGTGTGTTTATGGCATGGTGCACACATCACCCTGCAAGACAGGAAGGCAACTCTGGAGAGTGAGTGGTTGCCAACAGCAAAGAAGTGGTTGGTTAAAAGGGTGGTTAATGTTCTGACATACTGAGTGGTTAACAACACGTCAAGTGGCTGTGGAGAGAACGCTCATATTTACTCAGAGGTCAATTATTCACTCATAAATTTATTGGTTTAATTTCCTTGTAGTCTATTTCCTCTATTACATATTCATAATCATCTTCTCATAAGTTCTCCTCCTACAGCTACTAATTATTCTCCATGTTCACCACACACCCTTTTGTGCCATATAGATGGGGAATATTAATTTCTGTAGAGCAGAGATTTTTTTCTTAATTAAAGCAACGTTCTTTGGAAATAAATGCAACAACCATCAATTAAATTCAACAAATAAGGAAAAGTCATTACACAAAAATGCCAATCAAGATGCTGAGCTGAAATTCAAATGACATCAATCACACTTCTGTCATTCCAAAACGCTGATTTAATCAATGCAAAGTCCACAGGGCTTCAGTAAGGGAACCATTCTCACACATTACTTTTTATTTCTCTGGAAGATGCAGTTACAGCTCTGTACCTGGAACAATCAAACATCATCTCAGCTGCTCTGGGAAAAGGTGTGCAAAAGGTCTGCTCCATGCTCTGGGTGTCTGAGAAATCAACACAGGACACATCTCAGACTCGGCATGCTATCTTCACTCCTCCACGTGAACAAGAGCAGGTACAAATAACTGAAATATTTGAAATATTTCACTGAAAATAAGGGCTCACATCCTCTGGGGACTCAGAACTATTTACTTCCATGGTGGACAAACAGGAGTCACTTCTTTTTCAATGAGGCTCTTCCAATGTGCTTGAGGCTTTTAAGGTCTGCAAGGGAGTCTTTCTGCATCAACACTTCTATGCAGTAAAGAGGGAAGAACACAGTCACCAAGAAACCAGAACTAGATTAAGAAAAGTAGTCTGGTGGGTCTTAAAAAATTTAATGGAACAGGGTAAGAACCTTGCAACTCTGCAACTGGGGATGATGGAGCATTTATTTCATACAGCTACATGTTACGTAGAACAGAGCAGTTTCACACGGTCATTCATGCTGCAGTTACACAGAACAACAAAAAATCCCATAATGTGCATCTTGCCAATTGTGTTTGGCCCTGAGCTAGAAAAACTTCTACAGCAGAGGAGCCTCTTGGTCCAGAGGCTGGATTGTGTCCTGGAGCTGTCTCACAGCTCTGTTTTCCAGAGTGGTGGCCAGACACACACAAGTCCCATTAAAGTAATTGATTGCTCTGTGAGCTTCATACTTCAACATCCGGGGATCCATAGATTACAGCACGATGCACTGTGTCATAATATATGGCAAATTGCACTGGAGTCAGCTGGCACTGGCTAGGCAGAGACCAAAGAGAAGATGGATATCAGAGGCCTGGAAGAGGCACGAGGGATATGTAGCCAGCTGTGCAGAGTTTAACCTGTCTACGATATTTCTGTGAGGGCTGCACGCAGAAAATCCCATCCCATTATCTCCAGAGAGGGAAGAGGGATCATGAAGAGAGAAGGGTGAATTATTAAAGGCTAGGCCGAGTATGACTGAGAGCTTATTAAAAAGGGAGGAGGATGGGTAAGTGGAGAAACAGCTTGCTTGGCTGGTTCTATTAAAATCTAAGGCCAGATCCTCTGTGTAAATTAGCATAGCTCCATTGACTCGGGTCGACTGGTTGACTTCTCTGGCTTTATGGCAGTTTACCAGCTGACATTTTAGCCCATTAACTTGAAGCATTGCATGTTTTCCTGGGAGCTTGGTCTTTGTTCTGTCCCCCACTCTTTTTTTTTTCTGCCAGAACTGACAAAATTCTTCAGCTGAAACATCTGAGGAACGACATCTCATCAAAGATGGACGTTTCCATGGAAATATGTTTCGGATGAAATTTTTTGAGTCTTTCACAGATAAAATATAAATAACTGGTTGGACAAGTTTTCAATAAATCAAAATAGAAACTTTGCTGGAGAAACTGAAATGTTGTTTGGGTTGCATTTTTCCTCTGTTTTCTCAAATAAAGAACATACAATGCCTGAAGAAAAGAAATGGCCAAAATGAAAATTTGCTGAAAAACTTCCAAGAGGAGACAAAACCCTGTATTGGGTTATTCCTCCACAGATGCCTACGTTTATACCCCTGAGGGCAGGAAGAGATGATGAAGAGCTGATGGCAGTGAATGCAAGGCAGAGGAGGGAGAGGGAGAGATAAACACTCCTGGTTTTTCTCTGGATGAGAGCCTTTTCTTTTTTCTCCCTCTTTTCTCTGCTCATTCTCTTCCCACTCCTTGCAGCTAGTGCATCAAAATGTAATCTGGTGGAAAAAAAACCCAGAGCAAGCTCTGCCTCCCCTGCACCAGACATTGCTGATAGAGAGATCCTCTGACATGGATCCAGAGGGCTTTTTCTTCCTCACTTTGAACCCTGATTCACCCACACAAAGGGACCAACATTTAATCATATGGGGAAATACATTCCAGGGGTGAAACTGCTGGGCCTGTTTCCCAAAATATGATCCTCAGGAAGAAGAACTGGTTATGGAAGATTATGCCCTGAAAACCATTTCAAAAATGAATATGTAAAATAAAATAAAGAGCTTTGTTCAAACACATAGAGGAGTCTGACCACAGTGGAAGTTGGTAACTATATCCCTGAGGGTCTCATGGGGAGTTTTATCCCATGAATATTAGAAGAGTAGGAATGCATTGAGGATCCTGGACATATCATTTGCTGGTAGTCCCACACCCCAAAATTGCACTGGGGAACCACTCCTGGGGGCCTTAACCTGATAAGTTTAGTGACAGCCAAGGCTGTGATTTGCAATGCTAAGAGATTATCAGAGATACAAGACCCAGTTGAATATTTCCATGGCTTTGCCTTACATCAACTGCCCAGAAAGCTCTCCATTAATGAAATCATAGAGTTATGGAATCCTAGAATGGTTTGGGAGGGAGGGATCTTAAAGACCATCTCATTCCAACCTCCTGCCATGAGTAGGGACACCTTCCACAAGACCAGTCCAACCTAGCCTCAAATGCTTTCTGTGATGGGGAATCCACAACTTCTCTGGGCAACCTGTGCCAAGGCCTCACCATCCTCACAGGGGAGAATTTCTTCCTAATATTTAATCTAAACCTGTTCTCTTTGAGTTTAAAATCACTTCCCCTTGCCCCATCCCTATCTGCCCATGTAAAAAATGTTCCAGCTTAATCAATCCCTGGTTCTGGAAATGAAGTACCAGCTTCCTTGGCACAGCTCAGAATACCAAAAGAATTAAGATGCCTCCTACGACTGGGGAACAGAGTTTGAGCTACCAGCTGCTTTGAACATTTGTAGAGGAATACTTGGGGACTGGGTTGCAAATACACTGCTATATTCCACTTTCCAGCAACCTGAAGTGTGTTTGGCAATATACAAGAGAGAACTGCTGTTGATGTGAAACACCAACCAGAACAGGGCCTAATCCTACACATGGGTGAATATGGCCATGCCATTTTACTGCTGTGCATGAGGTCCCATAAAGAATATGTCACTTGACTTACTTTCCCCACATAAAGAATAAAAGATAGGTTTAAGTCAATGCTTAGCTTTAGGCAGTGCTTAGCTGCTGACCAGCAATGGAAATCCCATCTGGAAAAGACATGCAGATTCATCATCACTGCCAAAGTGGTATTCTACAGCAAGGGCTAGTGCAAAATGAGACAAGAACTACTTACTTTGGTAAACTTCAGCTTTTTCTGTGAGCTTGTATGGTGAGGTCAGCGACGTTAAAACGAAAAAAAAAAGTTTGCTAAACTATAAATGCAATTAAAACCAAAGAGGGTAAGAGGGTGCATATTCAGAGTGTTTGAGGGAGTGCCAGAATCTGGCTCTGAATAGTTTTGATTAACAAACCTGGGTCTGAATTACTGGAGAACTGTTCATTTCGTTAAGCCATTATTCATGGCCTGTGACTGGTCATAAGTAATGTTCTGCATCCTGATGAGAGGATTGAAGCTTATGCTGGCATGATGAATGCCTGACAGCAGATAATGAATAGTGTACTTCCCTCACAATTCACAAGTGCTCCAGGGTTTCTGAATTGTAAACTACCAGGCCAACTCACTGAACAAGTACATTGAAATAACATTCCCAAAAGCAGCAGGATTTCAGCTCTTTCTCTATGGGGTAGAGTTTAATTTCCTTAAATCAAAGCAGTACAGGTCAAGCAGGTGTCCTAAGAGCTGTTTGTTGGTTTTGTCTCAGGCCCAGGCACTCTGCAAATAAAACCCAACCCCTGAGCCACAAATCCCTCCTCAGGGAGAAAGCTCGGGGTCCCCACCAGGTCAAATCCCAACTCCCAAAAAGTACCATCCCTCCATGACTCTACCAGTCCCACTTGTAGCTGGAGCTGTTTAAATACTTGCAAACAACAAACCACATGGTCACATAAATAGCAGCCAATAGAAGCCCAAGTAATTCATTTATCAGTATATTGGCCAGCGGACTGTTTTAATTATTTAACTATTCTGGTAAAAGCTAATGCATAAAGAACCTAAACAGTGTGTGGATCTTGCACAGGGCCTTCAGCCAAGGGGAAAATTCAGGCTGTTCAAAGCCTCCCCTGCATGCAAATGGGTTGGAGAATGTTCCTGCTGCATGGAGCTGTGGGATGACTGGCCAGGGGCAAAGCCTTGCAAGGGATGCTTGGACCAACACACTGCCATGCTGTTTTCCAGCTTTATCACAGTCTCTAATTACCAGTTTGTCTTGCCCCCAAATATATCCCAAACTGAACATAACACAAGTATGCAAGGAAAAATATTTCACGTACTGACCCAAGGGGAAGTGAAATGTAGGATAGCTGTCCTGTGAAGCCTGGAGAAAATCACCTGGGAACATCAAAATGCAGGTGCTGCAGCTGAACACTTGACAGACAGCCATGTGTAAAACACTTTACCCAATGCAGACAAGGAAAAAATTGTTTGGCTTGAGATATTTGTACTTCACAGGCTGATCTCTCAACCAAGCTGAAGAAGCAATTAATTGAATTAACAGGGCATATCAGTCTCTGGAGCACTCAACACTCTGTTGCTGTGACAGGCCTGCTGCCCACACATCTTCATCAGAGAGTGCTGCACCTCTTTGCTTCCACTCCAGCCACGTCTTTGCTGTGCATGACAGCCCTGGCACTTATAAAGTTGGTGGCTTGGGACAGGCTTTAGGTTGAGAATGGCTTCTGTGAGAATCCCAGTTCAGCGGGATCCTGCTGGCATGGCAAATCCAAAAATAAACAAGTGGAGGCTTCCCGCTGACCCACTGACCCAGCATGGGTTACGTTTTCACACTTGGCACCTTCCTAACAAACGATTATTGCTCTGGGGCTGCGTGAGGCCATCGTGCACGCTCCCTGAGCCCTTTGTGTCTGCTCACAGCACCGAGCTCCCGCATCCCACTGACCCACAGGGGCTGCTCTTCTTCATGGATGGGGAACAGCACCAGGAATTATGGACACTGCCTGTCTTCCAGGAGGGGTACACTAGTGAAATAGGATGATCCCCGTGGCAGGGATGAATGATGAGGAGGACTCCATCTGTCGCCCTGATTTTTTAAGATTTTCTAAGCCTTCTGATGTTTACATTCTTGTAATGAACTTCCTCACACACTTTCTGTAAATAACTTATTGTTTTGCATTCTTTTATGGAGAAGGAGAAATTTGATGGACTGTTGGTTTGTCCAGCGTCATTGGAGAGGTGGCACTGTCACCCTCCAATCCACTGTCACTTTTGGAAATCTATAAATGTTGGAGTCAGAAAATAAACTTCCCTTTTTTCCCCTTGAGACTAGCGGTGTGCTGTGTCGTGTCCTCTAGTGACACCCATCTTAGCAGAAGGCTAATTAATTACTGTATTATACTATATTATCCTATACTATATTACACTATATTACATTACATCTAAACTGAATCTGCCAAGCACTCAACCCTGCACACAACAGTACAGAATCTCGTGACTGTCAGCTAACAGTCCCCACACACACACCTGGCCCTGACAGGCCAAGGAACAAAACACCACCACTCTGGGTAAACAATCTCTGTATTGCATTCTTCCTTGGCACAAACACAGGCACAGCAAATAAGATGAAAATTGCTTTTTCTTTCTCTGAGGTTCAGAGAATGTGAAACCCAGAAATATTCTTGGGAAGAACGGTGCCTTGCTTTTCTCTGTGAAGAGAAATGTGGCTACAGTACACACCTTATCACACCACCCTACCTGTGCCCTACCTGCCATTACCAGGTTGGTTTTCAAGCTCTTCAAGGGTAGCTTGAGCCTCAGACAGGAGAGGGAGCAGCCTGGGTAGTCCCAGCCCTGCCAGAAATTCCCTGTGTAATTGCAGTCCAATTACTCTTTCAATGCTTCAGTTTTCCACAGGAAATTATATTTCCTTTGACACTTAAAACTGTAGATCTTTATGCTGTGGGTCACTTCCTACTACTTTTTGTGCAGAACCCAGCACAATGAGACTAGTTTTGACAGGATTACTGAACTATCTTGATCTCACAACCAAATATTTTTATTAAGCTCAATTTCATCCTGGTCGTCCTACGTAAGTGCTTCTTCCTGAGGCTTAGACACTTCAGTTATTTGTAGATATTTATCAGGGAACATTTTTCATGGCCTTTTTACTGGAACACAAATTTTACATTAAAAAGTGGAGGATATTGCTCCAAACTATTGGTGGGTGGCCAGTGCCTCTGGCTTAGGGAATCACCAGAAACCAGTCAAGCAGCAGCACCTGTGTTGCTTTACATATTCAGGAAAGCAAAGTTATATGGAGCCCTTGGTGCATTCAGAACTAGATTCCTTTTTATTACACAGGCAGCAAAAGAGACAATTGGTGAAGACAAAAATACTATTTCCAAGGACAGCCACAGAACTCCTTTAAATCATCTCTGCTCTTCCAATATCTAAAGCACCTTTTCCCAGCAAAGGTCACCAGGTTTCTTTGCAGCTCTCCAGCAACCGGGTGCTGAAGACCACCCTAAATTTGAAATTCTGAGGGGAAAGACACTAGGATTGAAATGTCAAGATTCCTTAGGAGTTTTTATTCAAGGATTTCCTATTTTCTCCTCTTTCTGTAGGCCATTTTCCTTTCCTCTGCCTTACCATTTCCTCCATCTACACTTTCCCCTCATAGCTTGTGTACAGAATTCACAGACACCTTTCATAAATCTGTCCTCTTTCCTTCAATCAAACCTCCCCACTTTCACTCTGATTTCTCTTCTTCCAGCCACACAGACCACACCACATCATGAAAAATGCTCTTTCACATTCCTGACACTCTCAGGCTCCACTAGCAGCCACGTGAATGAAATCTCTATTAGACAAATGGTGCAAGTGGAAGCGTTATAGCTCCAAAGGCTTCAAAGAGTGCCTGTGGTTTCCATGCCAGCATTTTTTGTGGTAGTCACTCACTGCTAGTAGGGTCTAGTATCAGCCTTAACAAACCAAGCCACTTCACTGTCCACAGCCAGCCCATAACTTTAAAAGGCCAATGGACTCTCGATGATGATGCAATGATGTGTTCTCAGGTGCTTCTCTAGGCATGAGGCCAAGAGCTAAGTTACCATTTATGCAATTTGAAATGAAAGGCACAGAATAAGGCAGTGACTAGAATTTCTCATTGCAATTCTTAATCGTTTTGACTTTCTTTTCCAACAGTCAGCAGGTTTTTCCTGTGAGGAGTCCTTTAAAGAATAAATTAGATGGCTACTTACCATGACTATCAGTTGACTCAGATGACAGGACATTGCACTTACAAGACCTTTTGTGTTCCTCACTCCTCCTTTTCTGTTTCTCAATTAGGCCAGATTCTACTGCCTTTATTCATACTATTGCTTTATTCCATAGCTCACACTAATGATTTCAGCAGTGACTCCTGGAATAAATTACTGCTCCTGTGTGCCAAGATGACCTGAAGTCCTTGCCGAGGGCTGTTTCAGGCCTTTGTCATGACTTTCTTATCCCGTTTCATCCTCCACAAAGCCAAGAGTTTCTCACAGCTCATCAGCTGGTTCTCCCAGAATCAGAAGACAAATACCTTCCCATGTTCGCTGTGCCTCATGGGAAACCACAACTGTGTCACTAACGTGGCATGTATCAACCATTGCTGTCATGAACTCAGCAACCCCACTATGGACCTATCAGTAAGAAGGTGTTTGTTGTCCTGTTTTATATGTGACAATGGTCAATGCCTCACTGAATCAGGTATTACATGAACATTTCCCACATTTGGGGGATAAAACACACACTTTTAAAAATGGATACCAGCAGCTGGAATTAGAATGCTGAACATTTAGAAGCATTTAAAAAAATTAACCTCTAAGACTTACCAAAGCATCATGGACCCATGTTATTTCCCTCCAGTGGAAGTCCAGTCAATCCCTTTTAAGTGCTATGAAATCCTCACTGGAGCTGGTGCAAAAGGTAGAGCCTAATTATGGAGCCTCCTTTAAATCAGCTGGAATCTTTGTAAGCATAAATCATAGAGCAAAATCAATTGTTTCTGAATCATGTCTCAGAAAGAATTACCAAGAGCATGCACAAAGTCAAATCCCCAAAAGATAGGGAATGCCAGAGTGAAGATGATCATGACCTAGTCTGGAAAGGACAAGCTGTTACACTTGATGCTACGTAGCCTCAGGGGAATGTGCAGTAACTGGTTACCCCAGTGCCTTATAAAATCCACTCTCAGGCTTTCCACAGTTGCTATTAATAGGCGGTATAAACAGCCACGGAAGAATAACATGAGATTAGCTGTTGTTATATCTGTTTCACAGATAAACTCTCTGACAACCAGTGAAACTGAAATGGAAACCAAGTCTCTACAGCAGTCTTGGCAGCAATGCTGCAGCAGGATACTGGAGAACAGAGTGCTCACAATGGGTAACCAGATAAGGGCAAAGCCACTTTTTATCCTGCCCCACTCGTGTGCTCAAGTGAAACAGCAGAACAATCAAAAGTGAAGCCCTGCTCTGTTGACATCTTCCACCTCTCATCTTTCACCAACATCAAACGGTTGTAGAATCATGGAATGGTTTGGACTGTAAAGACCTTTAAAAGTCAACTAGTCCAACCCCCCTGCCATGGGCAGGGGCATCTTCAACCAGATCAGGTTGCTCAGAGCCCCATCCAACCTGACCTTGAATGTTTCCAGGGATGGGGCATCCACCACCTCTCTGTAGCATGAATATGGTCTAAGGCCGCAGATAAATAAGTAGTTACACTGCTTGAAGTCTTGAAGTTGCTGTTGCCTCCCAAATGGTTGGGTTTTGGCCCTGTGCTATTGCTTCTGGAGTTTGAAAGATTCAGTGTAATCTCTGATCTAGTCTAGGACAAATTATTTGGGCTAAAGAACTCAACCTGCTGCCTTCAGTCACCTGGGTTTGACTGAGGGAGAGCTTTGTTACGAATGTTTTTCTGCCAGCTGAATCCTGGCAGCAGCTCCCCTCCAGCTCTAAAAGGTTGAGGATCACCTTAGGGCAGCAGGAGACAGCTTAAGCTTGACCAGATGAACTAGAAGATGCAACGAGCACATGAACGGGACTCTTCACCAGCCTTTTACAAGGCTGGAAGATGATTTGGTAGCTTGCCAAAAGATGAAAAAAAAAAAAAAGCAAAAAAAAAAAAAAAAAAAAAGCAGGCTGCCTTTCAAAGGTGTAGCATTTGCAGTTAGGTAGAACTGGATATGTCACTTGTAGGTCACCTGGTGATGAGCTCTCAGAGCCTTCCAGCTCTGGGTCACCAGCTGAATTCAACCCAGAACCAAAATTACAGCCAGGCATTTTAATTACATGTTTGCTTCCCTCTGGGTCGAACACTTTTCAGGCATCGTTTCTCCTGGGGGTGTCTGACATCTGCCACAGTCAGGCTTCATCTTACTTAGATTCCTTAATCAAAGCTTCTGGATTAGGAGTCTACAGAAATTTGGGATTAAACATAAATTGTTAATGTTAGTAAAAAACCCACTCACCTTGTCTTCAGCACTAATTTAGCCCAAGGTAAGGAACTACACTTTCTATCATGCGCACAGTAAAAATCCCAGGAGAATAAAAAATAATTTCCAATGTTATTTTTTTTCCCTAAGAACCTTTATTAGGGAGAAAGAAGAGAGACAATTTCTGTTACAGTACTTGAAAGCCAGTTTCATGACTTTTTCTCAGATTGACAGTAATACTGATCCCACCCAAACAACTCAGCCTGAAACAGACAACTCATAATGTTAAAGTTCAGTACAGTTACAGTTGACTGAAAAAGGGACTCAGAATGGAAATTGTTGTACAACTGCTACGTTATGACTTGCTGCCAGATCTGGAGATAAAACTAAAAGCAGCCATTTCTTCTGATTGATTTGGTTCTCTCTTATCCTTCTGTGGAATGACAATAGTAACATCTAAATGACAGCACTGCTTGGAGTTTTCTCTTTTTTTTTTCCACAGGAATAAATGCATTGTATTCAAAGGCACGAAACCCTCAGAATTCACAGCACTCAGTGAAACCAAAAGTGATCAAACAAGCACTAGTTTAATAAATTCTGATATGCACATATATTCCAACAGGGAATATGCTGTGTTTTACTTGGGTAAAAGCAGAGTCCCAGCACACTTAAAGCTCAACTGTTTTCTCATCAGAATCTCTTCTGTCACAGCAAATAGGTCACTGTGTAGAAATCAGAGCCACATTTTGAGTAGATTGAGTTAACTTTATGAATGTATCATAAAATGGGAACTTCATAACTTCCTATTGACATTGTTTTACTGTTGCAATTTACCATTCTAATGGCACTATTTAGGAAACAATGACTGAGCTGCAATGAGATAATTAAGGAATAATGTCCATTACTTCAAAGTATACAAAGCAGTAAACAGCTGCCAAAAGTGATTAATAGCTGAGGCGAAGTTAAGACATTTAATCAATCGAATAAACCATTTATTGCAAGAATATAGCCGCTTACACTAAGTATGAGACATTTATCTTATTGATACAAACTGCAGTATTTTCCTTTCTTTAGGATGTAATATCACGAGACCTTGATTGTTCTCCCATTAAAGTCAAGGATAAAACTCCCATTGTGGGCCCAGGGTCAAGACTTCACAGAACTGATACCAATGAAAATAAATGCTTCCTTTTAATGTAGAACAGTTCTTCTAAAAACATCCCCCCTCCCCCCATTATAAAACATCCTGTGGCATTGAGAGAGGGACACATTTTAGTAGCAAGGACAAATGTCAAAAGTCATGATGAAAACCTGGATCTCCTATTAGCTGGTGCTGCAATTCCCGGCTAAGTACTGCTTTGTCTGTACCTCCACCTCTGATCTGTGAGAGGGAGATGAAACCATTCCCTTGTTCCATGGGACTATTTAGGATTTAGCTCATGTAGCACACAAAGAAACATAGATAGAAGATACTGTATACACTTCAGAGTGTTCCTACAGTAAAACCAGAAAGGATACAACATGGAATTCTCTTGACTCTGTAACATCTATCTCATAACTGGCACAGGACTGGGAGTGGTGGGGGTGGGAGAGGCTGATCCCACGGCCAGGGGAAGGGACCTGTTTGCGAGGTTACAGCCGGGACAAGAACAGCTGCCTTTCCTCAGCTTCCATTCTGCTTCTCGCTGCCCTGCAGGAGTATGGACTTTCTACAGCTCCTTGTGTGCTGCCAGTATCTTGCTTTTTTGCTTTCCACCTTAGGCTGCAGTGCTGAGGGAGCTTCATGGCAGCAGCAAAGGGACAAGCAAGGCAAGAGACAGCCCCTCCTGGCACATCTCTCACCCTACTTCCCCCTTTTATATCACCACAAACAGCAATTCCCCCTCTAAACTGAAGCAAATACCAAATTCCTGACGAAGGAGAACACACAGTGAGCTGTTGGACCGGAGTTTTGCCACATGAGTTGCAGAAACAATCTTACCGGCATTAAAATCACACAGACCACATTGGCTGGAGGTGAACATTGTATTTGTCAAGCCTTGCAAAACGTGCTTTTCATCAGACAAGATGTTTCTGTCTCCTCAGCCCTGCATAAACAAGAGGCATTGGAATGCTTGTTCTCCCACCACACATTACAATTTCCCTTTCCCTGCACAGAAGTGGAAGGTGTTCGTAGTGCTGGCTGACTCCTGAACTTACTCTGAAGCAATTCTTTTGTCTTAATGGTAGCAGGAAGCTTCTTTGGTTTTTACCCAAATATAAATATTGATACAGAAACTCATACCAGATAATAACAGAGGTATGAATTTATTGTTTCAGCAAAAGCTCCTATGCAAATTCACCCTCAGATAATTAAAATTGCCTGCAGTGCCTGGGCGGGTAAAAGATCAAGCACTTGCAGGGTTACAACATAACCAGAGCTGTGATAAAGCTGCATAATAGCTCAGGAGCAGCAGCTCCCAGCCTTCACAAGCAGCAGGGCTAATTCCACCAGCCAACATGTACCAACTCCTGTTCCTCTGTGCCCAATCCAGCCTGTGAAGGACTGTTTGTAACTGCAAGACTCTTGTCTGGAGAAGCCAAAGCCAAGGAGCAGGTTGGAACTTGCACAGCTGGATGCCATGCAAGCAGTGGCATCGCACTCACTCCCCGTGCAAGTGTTTGTCATAAGAGTAGGACAGGAAAACCTAAAATACGAGTCCCAGAAACCTGCAATACAGGTATCTCTGCCTGTACTGCTCTGTAGGGAGTGTTAGTTTTGGAGACAGAAAGAACAGGTACATTTGGAATGACTTTTTCTACATTGAAAAAAACACAGTGATTTGAAGGCTCGCAGCAAAATGTTAAAATCTGTTGACTGCAGGAATGAAACAAGGCCCCCGAGCTGTTAAGTCATTTTCTCCAGAAACTGGATGTGGCACTGTTGCAGAGCAGAAATTCCTCGAGGCTGGGCCCATAGCCTTCTTTCACAGCGAGGAAGAGCTGCAACAAAAACACCTGCTTAAATTGCTGGAATTAAACAAAATGGTCATTTCTGCAACCCAGCTTGGCAGTTGAAGGGAATCCCAGAATGGCTGGGGTGGGAAGGGACCTTAAAGATCACCCAGTTCCAAACCCCTGCCAGGGGCAGGGACACCTTCTACTGTCCCAGGTTACTCCAAGCGCTGTCCAACCTGGCCTTGGACACTTCCAGGGATGGGGAGTCAATGCCATGGGTTTGTTACTCTTAGGGAAAACTGTTCATAGATAAATTTATAAATATTTTGTTAATGTAAAAATAGAGTGTAAATGTCACTGGTTTCCCCTTTAGTGCAAAAAGAAGATAATTGTAACCAACATTACTAAAATTCATGTTGCCTGGGTCTGTGCCGGCTACAGAAGGATTTTCCCCATTTATTTAATTAATTATAAAATTATACCTATCTTTAGTGCAGCAAGGTTACAATAGAGGCTTGAATATACATTAGTTTGTTTTTTTCTAGGAGGCGAAGGAGGTTACAATTCTTTATTTATGTTAAATAAACCGCCATGCTTTTTTTAAAAGGTTTTCTCTTGGTTTTACACTCTGGCAGCCCCACAAAAGAGCCATTATTTGGGGTGGGTTTCCCCATGTACTTTCCCCAGTATTGGGCCCGAGGCCCTGGGTAATGGCAGGTACCGAGGAGGGTGGGAGCAGGACAGTACACCATAATTTATATCCTCATGCACCAGCAAACAGCAGCTCTGGGAATTCCTGGAGAGCCAGATATGCCTTTTAGGAAAAAGACAGAGGGTATTGGCTGTGAGAGAAGCAGCCATGCCTGCCATCAGTATTTCTGCAGTACAAGAGGGACATGGAGCTCCTGGGGTGGGTCCAGCAGAGGCTACAGGGAAGATTAATGGACTCTCTTATGAGGAAAAGCTGAGGAAAAGCTGTTCAGCCTTGAGAGGAGGCGCTGAGGGGACCTCACCAATGTCCGTCAGCATCTGCAGGGAGGGCTCGGAGCAGAGACCAGGCCCTGCTCTGTGGGGCCCAGCAATGGCACCAGAGGAATGGGCAGGAAGGATCTGAGGAAGTTCCCCCTGGACATGAGGCAATACTTCTCCTTGTGCAGTGACCGAGCCCCGGACAGATTGTCCAGAGAGGGTGTGGAGTCTCCCTCCCTGGGGATATTCCAGAGCCATCCAGACACAATCCTGGGCCGTGTGCTCTGGAATGGCCCTGCTGGGGTCCTCTCTGCTGGAGCAGGGACATGGGAACAGGTGACCCACCGTGGTCACTTCCAAATGGAGTGATTCTGTGGTTTGAACTCCACACTTGCTTCTGAAAAAGACACCTTATAGTCACCTGTAAAAATACTTCACACCTCTTTTCATAGATGGCTTATACCTTTTCATGAATCCATTAACATTCATGTCCAGAGAAGGGAACAGAGCTGGGAAGGGTCTGGAGCAGCAGGAGTGGCTGACAGAGCTGTGAAAAGGGCTCAGCCTGGAGAAAAGGGGGATCAGGAGGGACCTCGTGGCTCTGGACAACTCCTGACAGGAGGGGGCACCAGGGTGGTCAGGCTCTGCTTCCAGGGAACAGGGACAGGATGAGAGGGACCAGCCTCGCATTGTGCCAGGGGAGGTTTATGTTGGACATTAGGAACAATTTCTTCACAGAAAAGTTGATTAGACCTAGGAGATGCCAGTGAGGTGGTGGAATCACCGTCCGGGAGGTGTTTGAGCAAAGCCCGCACGTAGCACTCAGTGGCTGACAGAGCAGCGCTGATCCCAGAGCCCTTTTCCCACCCAAACAATTCCGGCGCCGTGATTTATTTTTTCCCGCGCAGCCCGAGGCGGGAAATGGCGGCCAGGCCAGGCCCGCCCCGCGCCCTCACGGCTCCCCGGCCCCACCCCCGCTGTAAGCCCGGCCCCGGCCCCACCCCCGCCGTGTTGTGCGCTCTGCCCGCCCCGCCCGGCTCGGCCCGGCCCGGCCCAGCCCGGCCCCGCCCCGTTGTTTACCGCGCACCGCCGGGCGCTGCCGCTCCCGCCCCTCGCTCCGGACCCGGCGCGGGGCGGGCCGGGCGCGCTCACGGGCTCGGGGCGCGGCGGCGGCGGCAGCGGCGGCAGCGGCGGCGGGCGGGTTGTGGCGCAGCGCGGGGAGCGGCTCGGCCCCTTTCCCCTCCCTTCCTCCCCTCGCGCCGCGCTTCCCTCCTCGCCCGCGACCCGGGAACGGGGGGAGGAGGAGGAGGAGGAGGAGGAGGAGGAGGTGGAGGGGGCGGCCCGGCGTCGCTCCGCCGAGCGCTGCCCGCGGGAGGAAGGGGGGCGCGGGGATGAGATAAGCGCGGGGGCGGGCGGCGGGGGGGGGTATGTAGGGGCGGCTCAGGTGGATGCGGGGGGCGGCGTGAGGCCGCGGGGGGAGGCGCGGAGCGGAGGGACGGGGGCTCTTCCCCCGCCTCGGGAGGCGGCGGGGGCTCGGGGGGAAGCGCTCGGCGGGCTTCCCGGAAGGGGGAATTGGATTAATTCGCTTTTTTTTAAAAAAAAGGGGGGGGGGGGGTTGCGCTCCGTTCCCCCCCCCCTTCGCCGTGCAGAATTGGCGCCGGCAAGAGGCCGCTGTGGCATCGCGTTTGGCGTCCTTCCCACCCCCTTCCCCTCGGTTTCGCTCCTGGAGGAGTTGCTTGTTGAGGTTTTGGTTGTTTTGATTTTTTTTTTTCCCCCAATAGTTTTTTTTTTTTTTTTTTCAAATACAAACCTGCGTCTTGATTTTTTTTTTAAACAATCAAACAAACCCGCTCCCCCCCCCCCCCCCCCCCAATAATTCCCCCCCGCACACAAGCCTGCCTCTGAGAGGGAAATAGCCAGGTGGAATCTCACTCTGTTTCCATGGACAACCCGTCCATTATCACCCAGGTGACTAACCCCAAAGAGGAGGAGATCCTGTCCTGCACTCAGGATAAAGGTGAGCTGCTTTCTATCTTTCTCCATGATTTTTTTTTTTCCTCCTCTGTTCAAAAATGCACGTAGTAACAACTCGCATTCTTCAGTGGCCGTATAATCCTCTCTAGGCTGCTGGGAATAGAGGAGGGCTTGTTGGGTTTGGGCTGGTTGTTGTTTTTTGGTTTCTTTTCGAAGGTATTTCCGTGAAGGGTGTCTGAAACTGCTTGTTGGATACAGCTGAGAACTTGTTAAAAGTGTTTAAATGCCGAATTTTATCAGTCATTTAAAAAAAAAATTACTCTTGTTCCCTGATGTTTGGGGAGGTAACTTTATAAGGTGGTGAATGTGCAGTTAGTGCCCTGCTTCAGGGAAGGGATACCTGTGCTGGGTGTGTTGGAAGGTTTTGAAATATCCAAATAACCGCTGGAAAGATTTTAAATTCCCCCCCCCCCCCTTTTTTTAAAAAAAAAAACAGATTTCTTTAATATATTCCTCCCTGCCTCCCATTTCAGAATCTGCGCAGCTTTCAGGTTTGTTGGAGGTTACTTGTGTCTGTCAGAAAGAGACACGGGCTACTTGTTAAAGCAGGCTCTGTTTAACTCCTTAGATAAATAGTTGTTGCTTGCGTAAGGCATCACACTTGGATTGGGTTTTACTCCCAAATGAGAGGAATCCAGCCTGGCTGAAGGAGCTGCTTCCCTCAAAATCTGGATGTTGACGAGTGCCTTTAACCTTGTTTGCTTTTGGAAGCTTGGAGCAGTCTTGGGGCTGTAACTGGTTGTGTTCTTGTGTCTGGTGAGTGAGCAGGAGGGTTCAGGTTTTGGGGGCTTGTTCACGGCTTTGGGAAGTTACTTGGATGCCACTTTTATGCTTCGTTACAGGCAGTGCTGGTAAATAGGGGAGAAAGGGCAGAAATCAATAATAAAGGGTTATGTCTCTGTGTTCCTTGGTAGGTACAGTCAGAGCTCTGAGCAGTCGTCTGAAATGGTAGATTGGTCACTCTCCCCCTGAAATTGATGGATTTAGTTCCCAAAAAGCTTGCATTTTTGTGTGGCTAATCTTGGAAATACTGAGGGCTCCTATATTGTTGGAGTTGCTGCCAGTTACTGTTGACTGTAGGGCCATATGTGAAATCTGTGTCTTCTTGCTTCTCTAGTGCTGACTGCAGAAGTCTGGAGGTAGATCCAAAAAATCAGGTTTGGGGGGGGTGTTTGAACATAACATTGAACAAAAAATTATTTCTTTTTGGCATAGGAGTGTTTATGTAACTCTCTAATTCCTTTTGCTTGTGAGATGGTACTTCCACCACGAGGCCTGGTTTGGCTCAAGAGATTTTTGATGCTTTCCTCTGTTTTGGCAATGTGGAGCGTGGGGTATCTGCAGTAGATAAGGTGCTGTGCTCTGCCTACCACGTCTCCAAAGACCTGCTTTGGGGTAGACATGTGTGATACTGTGCTCAGATGTTGTGGTTTTAATGGCCTAGATTATTGTATGTGTTGAAAGGGCTTTGTTAATATCTGTAGCAACCGCTTGAAATTTTAGTGTAAAAAAGCCAGTTGAGACAAGCAGAGGAAGATTTGACAGCTGGGAATAAGAGTAGGCATCCACATCAAACAAGTGGCTTCGGAGTCCTCGGCAGAGTGAGTGAAAATATGCATCTAACTTGCATAACTCTGCAGTAACTTGCATAATGTGCATTGTGTTCTTGCTATTGGTTTGTCTTTGGCAGAAAATCGTGATGGTCTTCTTAGCAGAAAAAGAGCTTTTCAGGCTTGGTGTTAGCAGGGCTGGGCTGGGGGAGAGGGGAAGGAGGGGACCTGGAGTTGGAGATGAAACTCCAGCGTCATCTTCAAGCAGGAGGTGAATTACCATTTTTTTCAGCTTTTGGGGTGTGTTTTTTTTAATAACGTGTCTGGATTGACGATGAGCTCTGTGGTAAGACTTTCACACCACTCCAGAGCAACTTTTGCAGCAGGAGAACTGCGGGTCTGTCTGTCCTGGGCTCTGGAAGGAGAGCACTGCTTGCTCCAACCTCTTCCACTACAGGTTTTCCCAGTGCTGGAGGTAGGGAGCTCGTGGGAACCTGTGGCTCTGCCTGGCTCCCTGGCGTGGCTGCACATCCTCACCCAAATTTCTGTCAGATTTCAGAGCCTTTAGGTCCGGTGAGCTTCGAGAGAAAGAGCCTGGAGCGCAGATAGGGAGTCCAGATAAAGCTCCGAGCAGGAGGCTGTGCTGAGTCTTTGCTGCTGGTTCAGGGTATTGGTACAAAATGGCTCACAAATGTGTTAAGGCATAATGAATTAACTCTCTGTTTCATGAAATCCAGAATCAGTTGAGGCTGAATTCTGGAATTTTGTGATAAGGTGAAATACAGCAGCACTGTGCTGTGTGAGGCAAGGCTGTTCAGTTTAATGAAAAGCTGGTTTTTTCCCTCTGAGTTTAGCATTTGGCTGCAGAAGGAAATTCCTGGGTACTAAGTGGCATGTGTTGGCTTTGGGAATCAGGGTTTTTGTAGGGTTGTTGAGACCTTATGTTGGTGTTTCTTGTGGAAGAAAAATAATTTGTTTTCTTGTTGTTCAGCTGGAGAGAGGCAGTTCCAGAGTAACTGAGCAGCTGCTAAATAATACATGTGTATACCTTCAAGGTTTTGATTTTTTCCCAAGATTTTTTTTTAAGCTTTTAATCAGATGTGAGACCAGCATTTAGCTTTATTTATTTATTTAAAATGTATTTATGTTTTAAAAGGAGTTCAATGTTCAGTATAGGCTTTTGCCAGATTTCTCCTGTGTGAGGGAGTGAGGTTGGCAAGAAACAGAGCTGGTTTTCTGGTCCTGGGGCAGTTCTGTTTTTAGGTAAATACTGTGTTTTACAAATGCTCAAGCTTTTTCTTGCTAGTCCAGGTGTATTAAAAAATAGCCTTTGAGATGAGTGAAGCTGTGGCAACTTGTTAAAGGGGATCTTTTAAACACTAAGAAGGATTTGTTAACATTTATTTTTTAAGAAACAGCAAAAAATTTTGAAGGTGGAAAAAACCAGGTCTTGGTATGTGAACCATTCCCTAATATGTTGCCACATGGTGGTGCACTGGATTTAGTTGTCTGTCAAGATGAAAGCTGAGCATGGAAGGTTTGCTACAATCATATTTTGTTATTATTATCATTATTGTAATGTTCTCAAATGCCTGTGGTGTTGGTGCTGCTGGAGGATTTTGGTCCCTATTTGTGTTGTTAAATTAGTTCTGGGAAATAGAAACTTAGGTTCTCTCAACTGGAGGTGATTCGTAGGTGCATTGAAATACTTTAGACATTAAATTCACAGAGAATTCAATTCTCTGTTAGTTTTTTGAGTAACAGAAATAGTAGTTCTCTGCAGAAATATGTTATGTTGTGGTCATCTGGCATTTCTTGGAATTGGGAGCATTAGCAAACTTGAAGCTAAAATGGAGACCTATGTGAAAAGGAGATTTTTTCATTGAGGTAAATGTGAGCAACTAAGATAAATATAAATAAAAAGTATGAAGAAAAAGTGAAAGTCGGGATCTCTATAAATCAGTACAGATAAAATCAACTGGCTATTTTATTTTAAAATTGGTATTAATTCATATTACTCATAGACTTCTAATGTAAAATCTGTATGGTTGAATGTATAGAAAACTGAGCAATGCTGACAGAGCTCTGAGTGTCATGTTGAGAGTATGGTCATGGATGGGCAACAGGCATTCAGTCCAAAGAAATGAATTTCCTTTTTTTTTACCTGCCTGCATTAATTTGATCCTCATAAATGATGCAAATTCTTGGCTGTTTCCAAGTGCCAAGTTCAATAGTAGTAAAAAAACAGTCCAGTCCTTCAGGTACCTCCTTCAGGCTGTGGTGGTTTGTTTTCTGTCTTCAGCTACATCTTTCCTGACTTCTCTAAAATTTTCCTGTCAGCTCAGTGTCTATTTTCAGTTATTTAGAGTAACAGAATGTTTTAGTGTCCCTACAGATGGGAATTGTCTTCTGCAATAAATTGTATGAAAAAGGTTCACAGTGGAACCTGAACCATTGGAGTTTTTTTTTTTAAATCACAGTGTGAGTGAGTCTCTGGTGATGTTTTCACAAACTTTTTTACCTTCTTTTGTTCTAAATAGAATTGGAAAAAACCAGCAATGAGAGCAATATTCATTATAATTTTAAATACGGAGTTCTGAAGATCTCAAGTTAAAAGCCAAAATAAATGTCTTTAATTATGTCTTCAATAAAAAAAACATTTTGAATATAGCTGAAAATATTTTGAATGTACTTTTTTGCCATTACATCACCAGGATTCAGAGTACTCAAACACTTGAACATATGTTAATGATCCTGAGACATTGTCTCAACAGATTTTTATAATATTGACTACAGAATTTTAACACTAAAGTAGCATTTAAAGGGGAGGAAAAAAGAGTGGAAACCACTCTAGCAATCCACTGGAATGTGAATTGCTCACAGAGGGTAAAATTTTAAATCATTAACTAATGTCATAGTTGTTATATGAAACCAGAGTAGCCATACAGTAGGTTTTATGTTCCAGGGAGTCTGTAGTAACCTGTAGTAACCCAAGATTTGATTTAGGGTCACAATTAACAGGCAGAAGTGCACTGGCAGATGGGAATGGTAATTTGCCTGAATATCAAATATTCAGTCAGTCTGTAACCTGCAGTATGAGCATTTCTTCACAGTACTGTGTCACCTGAAATTCATAGTGGTTTCAATGTGGTGATGTAAATAAAGTGTTCAGAAGTTTAACATGCCTTAAAAAAAAAGAAAACCAGCAAAGTTGACCTACATTTTGTTAATTCAGTATTCAGAAATGCAAAAAGCATTTTCTGACATAATCAGTAAAATGCAGTGTGATCGATGCCACGCTTCAGCTTTCAGAGTTTAAGCTGAACATTCCAAATAAGCCTCTGGATAACGGCCCCGTTTGTGTTTCTTTAAAGGGATGAAAACTGAAATGCTCAGAGGGCAAAGGGCCAAGAGAAATGAAACTCCCTGACTTGGGCATTGTTGTGAAGGACTTTGCTGTTGCCCTCATAGATAGGTTTGACTGTGGGAAGCTTATTTTCCCATCATGGAATGCTTGATTTATGAGATTGACTGTCCTGTAAAAGTCACCATTCCAGCGTGAAAATAGTTGCAGATTAGATCTATGCCACAATTTTAATGTATATGTCAAATCTTAGCTTAGTAAAAACTTAGTAAGGAAGTGCACTTTTGATACCTTTTGAATTTTGACTTGTTGGCAATAACCACCATGGTTGGGGCTCAGTATTACATTTTCAATTAAAAATCCAGTTTTGGGCAATCCTGGCTATGGAAATGATAACTTTTAGGGGTTGGATTTGTCCATTTCTCATACCCAGCCAACAGAGAATTGGACAATTTGAATTTTTTCTATCAACAAGAGCTAACATTTTCTTTAAAACAAACAAAAAGAATAGGAAAAGCAAAGACAGGTCTAATTATCTACATTCTTGTTTAGGTTTTGCCCACTGTGTGAATCAGTAAGGGAAAATGTGGCTCATCCCTCTTTCTCCTCCCTGCCTGGGGGATATATCTTGCTGGGAGGGCAGAGGAATGTGGATGTATGTAGGACCAGGAAGGAGCTGAGAGGTGCCAGAGTGCTCCAGCCTGTTTGGGGGATGGAGCAGGGAATGAAATCCTGCCTTTGGAGCCCGTGGAGCCCAGGCAGAGGCTGGTGGTGGGACAGGGAATAGTTTTGGTGTTTGGGATGGGCTCCCAGGCTGCCTTGACCACTGCTGGGCAGTGGGTGCTCCCTGATGAAGTCTGAGGGTCTCTGCCCACCCATTTGGGTGGTTTTGTGTATCCCCTTTATGCCAGCTTAGAATTATTTCCAGAAAGGGATGGAATCTTCCAAGCTGAAACAGGAGAAGGGCTGATAGAACTACAATGGGCCAAGGCTGTTTAGATGTTTATAAAAGATCACATCTGGATTGCTGGTGAGGATTGTAAACCATCCCATGCCTCTCAGCAGTGGAAACCTGGCTGGAAAAATCTCCCAGAAACATTCAGAAATATCTCCTAGGTCTCCATGAGTCCTAGTGGATGTTCCTGATCCGAGCTGTGTTTCCAGTGCTCAGCTCTAACATCTCACTGGGTTTAAATGATTTGCTGAACTCCCAGAGCTGCAGGCACAGAGCAGAGAAGCCTTGTGTGCTTTAATGTCATCAGAGACACTTCCAGGAGTTTCATGCTGGAAATGTTAATCTTCTATAAATTCTGCTTTTGCTGGAGTTTGCTTTATTTTTACTTGGAGAGGTTGAGGCATGAAACGGACATGGATGGGATGAATGGAAAGCATAAGTAGCATCTAAGTAGACCTGAGTGAAAATATGTTCAATGTGCTCTGCTGTGGTATAATTTTTGCCTTTTTTTTGTATTTCTGGAATGTTTGCTGTAAGACAAGAAAAAAAAGTCTAAGAGTCTTATACAGTTCAGTCCTTTCAGTGCCAGCTGCTACTGTGTAACACAGATACAAGCAGTAAAAATATCAACTTCAACCAAATGAGCAAAGTCCTGTTCTAAAGCTTGTAGGCTTTATTCAGCCTGTTATCAAAATGATCACTTGCAAAGTGCCACTTATTGTTTTCTTTGTACAAGATAATAAAGTATGATTTGTAAAAAGAAGAACCCAATTATTTGAAGTGATTGGCTGCACTAGAAATGAGAATTCTATTATCTAGAAAATTTATGGCAAGTTAAAACTGAATGAATATATGATAGACTTGGATTCTAAGGGTGTTGGGGGTTGAAATGAGATTTTTTTCTTTATTTATGTTTTCAAGAAGCTGTTAGTCTCTTCTGAATGTTTATTAATATATTTAAAGCCTGACAGATGGGAAAATAAGACTCTGCAGGACCTATTTTGTACAGAGGAGCAGTCCCAGATAATGGATGCCTGATCTGTCAAAATCTAATGCATTTGTAACTTTGAAAATGTTTCCAAAATATCAGAACAGGTTTGTAGGAGGCAAATATTTCCTGAGCCTCAGCCTGCAGTTACAGTTTGCATATTGATGATATTGTTTAAAGCCAAGTCCTCTCTGCTGAGTAACTGGCCAGTTGTTTGCTGCCACTGTTGCAAACCTTATTTTCCTGGTAGCAAGGGAGGTATTGATTTTTATTCGCTGCCATGCTCTCCCCACCCCCGCAGCTCTCTGCTTCCTGACTTGTCCTCCAGGATTCCCAGTGGAATTGGCAGTAAAACAAATCTTGCTGTTTCCTGGCCTGCTGTAATCAGCAGTAAAATTTGAAACTTTCTTGTTTATTTGATGATTTGCAAAGCTTGGCTGTTCCCTTGGTGTGTGGGACTCCTCTCCTGGTCTCTGGGAGCCAGAGGGAGGGATGTGCTTCCAGCTCTTGAGGATGAATTCCTGCCTTTGGGAACACTTTGGAGTAGATAAATCAGTTTCCATCCTCATAATCACCATAAAGAAATTGTGCCACAAAGGTGCTGTTAACAGTGGACACGTGTAGAAAAATTGAGGTGGTTTTTTTTTTTTTGAAGCAATGTTAGTAAAGAGTTTTTTTAAAATATAGAAATTTTAGACAAAGTCATTCTGAGCTTGCTTTTAACAATTGGCAGACAGTGCTGCTTTATTTCTGTCCACAAAAGCTGTCTTGTATTTTCATGCCTGAATATTTACATACTTGCATTCGTTCCCCATGAGTGCATGTCCATGTGGTTACCAGGGATCTGATTCCAGGAAAGCTTTCACAGGATCACAGAATGCTTTGGGTTGGAAGGAACCTTAAAACCCATTCAGTGCCACCCCTGCCATGGGCAAGGACACCTGCCACTGTCCCAGGTTGCTCCAAGTTCCATCCAGCCTGGCCTTGGACACTTCCAAGGATCCAGGAGCAGCCACAGCTTCTCTGGGCACCCTGTGCCAGGGCCTGCCCACCCTCACAGGGAAGAATTTCTTCCTAATATCCCACCTAACCCTGCCCTCTGTCAGTTCTAAGCCATTCTCCTTTATCCTGTCATTCCAGTCCCTTGTCCCAAGTCCCTATCCAGCTCTCTTGGAGCCCCTTCAGGCCCTGCAAGGGGCTCTAAGGTCTTCCAGAGCTTTCTCTTCTCCAGGCTAACACCCCCAACCCTCTGTTTGTCTCCATGCCAGAGGTTCTCCAGCTCTCAGAGCTTTTTTTGTTTCCTTCTGGTGCTCTTGCAGCAGGTCCACCTCAGTGAAGTTCAGAATGGTGGGTGTAGGTTTTGAAGTTGGTTTGCAGTGTGAGGTTTGCCAGTTTTTCCCTAGTGATAGTCAGATAGAGGCATTCTGCAGAGGAGAGGTCAACAGTGACACATTCCTAGAAAATATTTAATCACTTGTATACTTGCTTCAGCCAAGCACAAAGAAAGGTCTAACATTTACCACCTGGAGAGAAGGGTACAATTGTAAAGTATCTCATTATGCCTTCACAAAACCCTTAAAAATTTTTACAGATGGGCTTATGGGACTTCTTTCAACTAAAGTTGGTTAAAAATACACATTAACAATTTGATGAATGCAGTGTAAAGTGAAGCATTTCAGGGAAAACACTTCAAGTATGTATTTCACAGGGATTTTTGAATTAATCTTTGACCTTTTGGGGTTTTTTAAAATTCTCTCCCTTGCCTTGTTTTGCTTTCTTGCCTTTTTATCTTCTCATCAGAAGATCTGGGCTTCAGCAGCTGTCTCTGTGCTCTGATGCTGTTGAAGCTCCAGGGGCTGAGGTGTTTGGTGGCCGTGTCCAGGGATAATTCTGGTGTCAGTGCTGGGTTAAAGGCTGGACTCAACCTCAGAGGTCTTTTTCAAGCTTTGTGGTTCTGTGAGAAGTTGTGGTGGATGTTTGGGGCTGAGGTGGTGCAGGGAGGAGGAACCCTGGACAGTACTGTAGGGACAGATTGTCTCCTGGGATGTTGGTGATGTAGGAGCTGTCTTATAAAGAGAGATGTTCTGTGTGTGAAATTTAGGAAAATAATGCTCTTTTAGCACCTTCAGTGGATCTTGTGCTGTATTTAAAGGGAGGAGATGCATGAAAAATAACCAGAATAATAGAGTGAGTACTCCAGGGCTCTTCCCAGGCTACAGCATGGCTTCAGAGTGGAAGGCAGATTGTTCCATTTGGGTTGAAGGAAATATTTCCTCATGCCTCATACAGGTGACCTGCATAACCTGTGAAGAAATGGTTTCCAAAACTGTTTATCTGGGAGTGCCTAAACAGGATTAACTGGCAACAATTTGCATTTGTTATAACTGATGCAACCTTTTAAAGGTACTATAAACCAGTATTATAAAGGTACTGATTGGGTTTCAGCATATGAATTGTGTGTCATCAGTCATAGAATGGTTTGGATTGTAAAGGACATTAAACATCATCCACTTCCCACCCCTGCCATGGGCAGGGACACCTTCCACTAGATCAGATTGCTCCAAGCCCCATCCAGCCTGGCCTTGAGCATTTCCAGGGATGGGGCAGTAGAGGAAGGAAGGGTAAAATTTCATTACAACTGAATGCATCAAGTGTTTGTGCTTGTATTTATCCTGAACTCCCTGACACTTTTCCTGTGCTGGGTGCTGGAAGATGATTACCTTTGCCAAGTCATTTGTTGGCCAGCTGCCAGTTCTCATTACTTTTTATGAAGTGAAGCTGAATTTGTTGAGAATCCACAAGTTGAAAGTGATTTTGAGAGTTTTGCAAGTAGAGAAAGGGGGGAAGGTTATGTTAGTTGGGGAATTAAGAAAAGAAAAGGAAAAGAATACTGAATGCAATCTGCAGAGCAATTCATTTGCTAATTACACATTGACATAAATTGGAAAGTCCCAGAAGGAGGGGGTTTACAGCATAACTGGAAAACAATTTGCATCTGTGTAGAGGTCTGTGCTTATCCACAAAGGAATGAGATTTTAACTGGATTTGTTTAATCGGGTTTATCATGAGTGCATAGTTATGGGCTTCCTTTTTCCTCACATTGCAGGAGCTCCTGTCTTTCTGGAAGATTCCCTCTTGTATTGAGATTAAATATGTCAAAGAAGGATGTATGGTGAAGTTTAATGGAGATTGAAAGTGAAACCTAAGAAAAACCAGGAAGTGTCCTTCTGAATTTTAGAGAGGATTGAATACATGAATGTTTCTGGCTCCAGATTACCATGATAAAACTGACAGCTTAATGCAAACTTGGCCCTGAAATTCAAATGCCTTTTTTTCTCTGCCCTCTAAGAAATCTGAAACACTCCAGCAAATGCTTCCTGTCTCTACTGGGAAGGTTGCTAATGACTAATTGTACACACTAATTACATGCTAACTAGTATTACTACAAAGAGCATTCAGTGTTACTCTTAGGATAGTTTGGAGTTTTTTTCCCTATAAATCTTTCGTATTTTTTGGTGTTCAACATGCAACCCTAGAGTTGCCTCCACTTTCCCTTTGGTAAACATGTCATGATGAAAAAAAGACAAAAATTTGAACAAAACTAGAAATCAAACTTGACAGTTTTGAAATAGGAATCCGTTCAGGTCTCATGCCTGTATTTACTTGTGCTGCTGCTGCACATCATTATAAATTACCTGTTTAGCATCGTTCTGGCAGGCAGGGGAGCTCTGAGAGCAGAATGTTTTTAAAAATGTCACTTGCAGCAGTGATGGATTCTTTTCAGTACCTTTAAATCAATCACTTGTTTATCCTAAACATAAGAGCTAAATACTGTTACTAGCACATGATACAAAACTGTAATAATATTCAAAGGAGAAAAATGAGCTTTCAGAGCAAACCTGGCCCAGATGCAGGGAACAACCTCAGCAGATTCCTGAGGACCAGGTGTCCCTGGCTCCCTCAGCCAGGTGCCATTTCCCCAGGATGCAAAGTAGCATTCAGTAACTAAAAACAGGAGATCAGAAGGAGGCGTTGCTTTATAATTTTTCAAAGTGTCCTTTCAGGAAAAGTCCTAAATAGAATGAAACTCTGCCATTTCATTTTGTGTGATATGCTGGATTAAGCCCTGAAGTACAGAACTTTTTGTTGACCATGTGCAATTGTGGCTCTGTTCAAATACAGTTTCCACAGTGGTGAATTTCTGATGTCCCAGATGCTTCTGGTTCTTTCCCTTGTCACCCAAAATTATTTGTTTCACCAAACTCTCCTGAAATAACACCTGCAATCTTCTTAAATTGTTAATCTGAAAATATTGATTTTGGCTTTGCAACATAAAAAATAATTACCTGTGCTCCCAAATCCAAGAAAACAAAAACCCAGCACGAGCCTCACCCAAGAATAAAATCAAGCAACCCAGAATAAAGCACAGAAGAGTTCCCAGTAATATTAGCAGGGATATAAGCTGTGAATGTGAAACTACTCCTGGAAATGTGGAAGGTGACCTTGTGGTGGTGACCAGGAGGACACAGCAGTACAATTTTTAGCAAGGTGACCTGGCACTCAGCCTGAACAAGCCACTCTGCAGCCCCTTGAGAAAGGGGGATGCTGGTGTACAAGGGTGTGCATTTGTCTGAGTATTGTTTATACTAAAACACAGAAGTAACTCTGGTTTTATTTTGGAAATGCCTTCAATGGGCACTAAAAGGCAGATAACAGTAAAATAAGTTTGGGCTGACTCATTGCAGAATGTGCTGAGATAATCCTGAGTTCCTCTTAATGTTAATATCTGTTTAGTTGAGGCTTTGTTTATCCTTGTGCTGTGGATAGAGGGTGTTGGAATTCACTTGGAATAATTTTAGAAATTCATAGGTAAAAGTTCATTATTTTTTCAGCAAACAATGCACATAGTAATTAACAAAAAAAAAAAAAAAACCTTGATTTTTTTTTTTTTTTTCTATTGCTGATGGTGAAAGGCTGAAGTAAAATTTTTCCACTGGCCACTTAAAATACCAGGTGGAGTCAGATGGGAAAACAAAACTTTGTGGTGCTGTTTTTAAACTGTTTTCCAGTAATTGTCAGCCCAATACACGCTGCTCTTTAAAAAAAAAATACTGCAATTTTTGTTATGAAGATGATTTCTGAAGTCCCACTGTAGGTGGTCCTTGTATGAAAGCCTTCAAGTAATAAATGGCTTTATCTTCTCTTCTGCTAATAAGGTCAGTAAAGGTTTCTTTTTTGGATAATAATAACAAGTTTCAAAGGCATAAGAATCCTGAGTGGCAAACACGTTCAGAGTTATCAGGTGATTGGCAGCTGCTGCTGCTAGGAAGTGTTGTACAGGAATAAACTCCTTTTCTTGCTTTAATTAGGACCATATGTGTACAGCAGCTGTGATTGTCTGGGAAGCTGCATCCTGTATTTTCAAATAGCTGATAAAATGTTGCAGTTGTGGAAATCACTACCAAGTCCAGTGGGCAGATGTCTTAGAAAAGTTTTGGTTTTGGTTTCTATTTATTCATTCAAAGCAATCAAAAGATTGAGGTTTGATAGTTTTGTATTGAAACAAAATAGATACAGAATATTTTCCTCAGTTGATAAAGTAACAAAAACACACTTAAAAAAAACCACCAAAATCCAAGTTTACTAAGCAGCTAAAACACCTGTAAACTGTTGTTTTCTTTGCAGAGTCTGCATGGATTAACTTCTCTGTAACCAGTTGTGTTGCATGATAAATAATAACAAAAAATACAAGAAATGAACAAGAGAAATCAATACAAACATGTGAAATTCTTGATTTGTGTTCTAGTGAAAGGGACCATCAGATATTTGCTAGAATTTTTAATTCTGGAAATTTTTAGTTAATTCTAGAATTAAAATTTTAATTCTAGGATTTTTAATTCTAGAAACAAAACCTGTCAACTGACGGGAGGGCTTGGATGCTGGACCTAAAGATACTTCTTTGGCAATGTTTGGGTAAAAGTGACCACTGACGCCCTTCCCTCTGGAAAACATCCCATCTATTTATAGCTCTTCCCAGAGGATAAATGCAGCCCTTGGAACACTCACAGGAAATAATAGCAATGTGCCTCTAGACCATGAGCTGCCTTTTGGTCCAAGTGGCCAAATATGTCACTTTTCTTGATTACTGGAGTGACCACATCTTATTATTCCTGCCCTGTGTGGAGCCAGGAGGTGACAGGAGATGTCCCAGGGCACTCCCTGCCCATCACTAACTCCCCTCTCTGCTGCCTGGGTTTTTTTTTGTTGGTTTGGTTTTTTGTCCTGTGTTTATTCACAAACACCACTGTGTTTTCACCATCCATTTCAGCCTTTTTCAGGAGAAGCTGAGCCAGATGTTCTGTTGTCTCTCAGCTGTGGATGTGTGACTGAAAGAGGCAGTGTCCTGCTCATCTCTGATCATCCTAATTTGGCAATAATTGTCTTCCAGACAAGGCTTTCTGCCATCATTGGTGTTTTCAGTTCAGTCATTTGGCTTGCTTGGAGGGGTCCTGAATAATGCAGCACTTAAAAATCTGGGACTTTTTCAGTCAAGCAGTCTAGGACTTTTTCACTCAAGCATTCAAACTGTTGCTGGAACTATTTCTATATCTGAAAAAAGTAAATACTACTGTGCCTGGTCCTTACCAGGTGCTGAGGAAAAGGAGAATTTTCCTTTTTTGGTTGATGAAGTTTGAGGTGAGGGCATCTTTCATAATGTAAATAAAGAGGGTTTTTCTTAAAAGTTGGTGGAGGGATCACAGGTGCTGTAGGATGCAGCTGATCCCAGTTGTCTGCTGTAGCATGTCATGAATCTTGGGGACTCCATTAACAGTGAAGAAGCCTGTACAGGTTTTCACTGACTTCTGTGCAGAGATAAGTTAAATGGAGTTCAGAATCCTAATTTGACAGCTTTGTCACCCTGTGTGTCAGCACTGGGCTTTGGCTCCATCGCAGTGGAACTGGGGATACAGACCTGCAGAGTGCCACCAGTTAGCTCCTCTTCACAGGAGAAAGGAGCAGAAGAGGGGAAAACTTGGCAGAAGAAATTCAGTGGTTGGTGGTGGTGTTCTGCTTCTCTAAGTTTAGCAGCCTTGGGGGTGGTTGTTAAAATGAACTTTCAGATTTTGAAAACCCAGTGTTGGGAGCAGCGTTAGGTAATGTGGTGCTTCAGCGTGCTGGAAGCCCATCAGTGCTGCCAAACTCCCAACACCTGGGTGAATTTACAGGAATTCAGTGAAAATGGAAGAGATTTAAAAGCTCTCCCTGTTGCAGGCAAGAATTGTGTGGTTTTGTCACGGATGAGCTCAAGGCAGAGTATTTAAATAGGGATTTGTGGAAGTTTCATGTCACAGCCAAGTCCTGTCACTCTGCTCCATAAAGCAAACCTGAACCCAGCATCAGCAGGGGCTTGTTGTTTTGCCACTGTAGAGAAACTTCTTGTGTCTGTTACACAGCCAGGAGAACAATATAGAGGCTTATGGAAAGGCTGCATTATCCCAGGGGCCTTTGGATGGATGTCACTGTTTCTATAGGATGGTAGCAAATCACCCATTGCAAAAAGCTGCAAGTGAATTAGATAAAATATCACCTCTCCTAATTCTTTCTCTGATGGATATTGTCAGCTGCCTTCCTGAGTGAGTACCACCAACTTTTGTTATGTTTTTCCTTCAGCATTGCCATGAAATCTCGTCTTAATTGCCTGTTTCTGAATTAAATTATTTTTGGAAGATCAGGAGGCTTTGCATGATTATTCAGGAAAAGTCTTTGTAAGAAATTTTTCATTTCCTGCTTTTTGGAAGGAAGAGCATTTCCTGCTCTTTTTCCCATGCATCTAAAGGAAAGCAATACTTGGGTCTAAAAAGGGAGGGGTATTCATCTGAGATAGTGACTTAACACTGGCTGGAGAGGGAAATGGGATGCTGCTGTGAAGTGAGGGAAGAGATCACATGAACACTGGATTTATCTTCTATAAATTTTGATAGTCCAGGGAGCTGCTAACACAAAAAAAAAAAAAGTCTAAAGCCTGCATCCCACTAGAAGAATTCCATACTGTCCTGTTCTCTGCTGTATTTCTCTTTTAATGTATTCAGGAAGCATAAATTTGGTGCACCCACTGTAAAAGGAAGTTTTCACAGCTGTTTAGAACTAAGAATTTATATTGTTTTTAATGAATTTCAGTGGATTTTCAGTGATTTTGGTCTTCAAGGTGCTCTTGTCAGTGGAGAGAAAGATGCAGCAATGGGGAATCCTTGGCAGAGCTGTTCCCATGGCTTCTGTCTCCCTCATACCCACCTTTCTCCTCTTGTGAACTTAGAGCTGGGATATTTTGGAATCTTGTCTCATCCTGCAGGTATTTGTGCCTTGGCCCCTGTACAGGACTTTGTGTGAGCTTAGCTCTGGTTCAAGGGGAGGCATTAACACAGGTATTTGTGTTTTGGCTTGGGAGGGGGTTGAATTTACTGCCAACTTTAAACTCCTGCCCTGAAATTCTCCCTTAGGACCAGATTAAATCATTCTGCAGACTCAGCTGTGAGCTCAGTGGTGTGATTTTAGTGGGGCTGGTGTGTGGCACTAAGGATAAAATTCAGCTCACTGCTGGAGCTTGGCAGGGTGAGATTCACGATCAAAGTTTGCAATTTAGGAAATATTTCTGGGACATTTAGCAGACAGTGAAACCCTAACACTGTTCACCCTTTTTCTGTGATCACTGATCAGCAAGGTGGTATTTTATTTCCACTGGCAGGCTGTGAGATTGCTTGCTCTACCTCTTTCTACTGTTAATGTCCCAGGAAGCAATTGAAGGGAATGAGGATGCCTGAAAAGTTAGGATCTAATAAAAGGAGATAGGGCAGTATTTCTACAGTAAATAGAAAACTGAAAGAAAGGAGAGCATGGTAACTAAGAGAAAACTGGAGGAAAGATGGAGGAAAGCTTTTAAGGAATTCAGTGTGATGTAAATGTCAGTTTAAAAAAAAAAAAGTCACCTTTCAGGTGTCACACAAGCCCTTTTAAGGTTTTCTTCCTTGGCAGTATAGGTTTTCAAGATAAAAATACTAAGCTTTAATTTTCTGCTGCAGAAAAGAATTTAAAAGAAAAGGCTTATTGTTCATACAAGACTGGCAGACTAATGTTAGAGAGTTGTTTTTTTTTTAAAAGCAGTGGGGTTTTTAACCCATTGATGTTATTTCAGCCATTGTAAATAATTCTTTGAGTAGCTGAGGGTTAGTTTGTGCTCCTGCAATTACATGGAACAACTGCAGGTAAATTACCTGCTGCCTGCCTTGGGGTTAGTTACTGTGAGAGGAGTGTGAGAGGAGCTTCCAGGCTCATGGCACTGCCCAGGAATTCAGGTTGGAAGGGACTTCTGGAGGTCCTTGTTCAAAGCAGGGCTGAGGATGCTCTGAGCATTCTCCTGTCAAATTTGGAGCATCTCCAAGGATGGAGATTTCACAGCCTGCCTGGAACCTTATTTGAGTGTTTGACCACAATAATTATTGATATTTAGGGGAAATTTATCCTGCTGCAAGTAGGATCTGTTGCTTCTTGTACTGCTCCTGTGTCCATAGCTCTACAAATCTCAGTCCATGTTCTCCATAACCTCCTCAGAATCTGTATCTGCCTAAAATGTTAACCTAGATGTTCAAAGGACTAATAAAATGCTTCTTTGTCCAGTGTTTCCCTCTTACTCAGGCAGTTCTGTGTTTACTTAACTATAATTTATCTGCAAAGACCCTTCTCTTCCACAGTGTTTGTGGTGATTTTCAGTTTAAAGCCAGTGCTTCATTCTATCCTCACACCTGCCTTGGCTCTGTTTATTTCCTGAAGATACTGTGGCTATAGATTCCTCCTTAAAAAATAATAACAACTTTGTCATGCTCTCATCTAAGCCATTTTTTGGAACAGTATAATTATCTGTTGGGACTAGCTGGCCTATTGTGCATGCACAGCTTTTCAGGTTTTCTAGAGTAAATAAGAATCCCACTTTCAACTAAGTCATACTACGTGTCAAAACCCCCTCAGAATTGTTAAGTCACTTGTTTTGAAAGGGATGTTTCTCTGTTCCAGCCCTCTTTTGATTTAAAGTGCTGGTTCTTGAGATGCTCTACCCAAATTACTGAGTGTTTCAGAAAAGTACAAACTGTTCAGCTATCAACTTTTTTAATTTGCCCAGTGATGTATCCAGAAAAATGAACAGTGTATATTCCTCTTCATTCTTGAATTCAGCTGAAGTTTGGATTCAAAATTTAGATGACATTCTTTACCTCTGAAATTCTACACTCTCTGCTTTAAAATTCAGCAGTTAATATCCTGCAGCAATTTTGTGTGGCACTTTGATAGATTTTCTGTAAAGCACACAGGATCTGGGTGTTTCTAATTTCAGTGAGTATGGGAATGGCTCTTGCATAGTGTTCAGTGAATGTGAGGAGGCTTTGGGCAGAAGTGTTCCTGCTCTACAGAAGAATGGAGTGAGGACTTTAATGGCACAAGGTGATTATGGCCTCCTCCAGAAATGAGATGATGGTCCATAAACAGCTCAGTGAAGAAGCTTAAATGATGGGTTACTTTTAAATAAATTTATATCTGACAACTTTTTTCCCTTTTTTAATGATGGTTGTGGGGTTTTTATTCCCTAAATGTATGACAATTTAAAATAGAATCTGAGGTTATGCTGTAAGGTGGTGTCTGTAGGGGCTTTGTGTAGAGAAGGATGGGTTTTGGGGGAATGGCAGCATAGAAGGCCTTGGTGCTTTGGGTTTGGGGGCATTTTCAACCCTTCTTCCCTTCTGTCTCTTCTTGTTTGCTGAAGCTGCCAGTCACATCTTCCTTCTGAGGTTACAGAAAATAACTGTTGAGACTAAGGGGATTTTTTTTTTTTGTGGCATTAGTTCTGGGAGCTCTTTGTATTTCTTTTTTTTCCTCTTTTTTTTTTTTTTTTTAGTTTTGGTGGGTAGGATAATTATCCTGCTGCTTGACTTTCCTAGTACGTGTAGGACAACAATGTTCTTAGGTATTGCTTTTTACCTATAAGACTCTGTGGTCTTATTTTACCACAGGACCTGCACAGGTAAAATAACTTAATGCTTCCTACAACATGCTGTTCTCGCAGCCTCAAGAATTATTATTATTATTATTATTGTAATTTACTCAGAATAAATGTTATAATGAATGTTATTTTTCAGTGCAGAAGATTCAGAAAAATCAGGGGCTAGATATCCCTGTAGAAAATCTGTACCTCATTTTACAAATCCCTGTGAATCCTGTCTTCAAAGGAAAAAAAAATATATAAAATTCCCTTTGTATCTCCCAGTAAAATTCTAACATCTCCTTTTTTTTAGCTTCAGCTTTACATTTTGCAGTGCCCTTTGTTTTATTGCTGTAACACCAGCTAGTCCATGAGAAGCCAAGTTCAAACTGCATCATGATGGCAGGTTGCTTATATTCTGTTAATTCTCTCAAATAAAACAATTTGTGTTAATTACTGCTTGGGTTTCTCACATTATTTGGGCAAACAGCTCTGTTACACTCAACAGCACATTTTCTGATTGTTTGTTTGTTTGGGGAGAGTATTATTGTTTCCCTTCAGTGTTTTGCTTTAAGATTAACATATCATTAAGCTGCATAATAAGACAGAGTCTTTATTCTCATGCAGTGAAATGGCAAAGGAAGGCAGGGCATAGTCTTGCAGTTTAGTCAAGAGAAGTGGGAGAAAAAAACCCCAACAAACAACCAAAAAAAAAAAAAAAACCAACAAAAAAAAAATCTCTGAAAGTGGATTAGGGGCTCTGTGTTATGGGATAGCAAGGCCCAAACTGAAACATCTACAGTAAAATTCATCTTTGTGGAGGTGGTTATTTGTCCATTTTTGCCAAATGTTTCAAAACATGGACTGCTAGTACCAAATGAATCCATGCAGCCAGGTTTTGCACAATCTGGGGGAAAGCATTCTCTGATTTATCAGCACTGTTTAGTATATTTTGTAATAGATTGTGCTCTGTGTCTCTGGTATGGATTAACTGAGTTTCTTCTAATAACTGCACTTTGGGAGATTACCAGTTAAAGGAGTCTGTGCTTTTGGAGGCAAGAAGTTAATCTTTGACAGTGTATTTTTGACATGTTACTGGAAATCATTCTCTGCTGCTATTTCCAGCATTTGTTGTGGGGTTTATTTCAGCAAAACTGCTGTCAGTGGAGCCTCATGAAGCAAAAACCCCCAGCTAATCCCATGTGTTGTATCCAGGAGTTAAGCACTTCACCTAAATGGAACAGAGACTTGAATGTACAGAAAACCTCTTTTTAGTGGGATGCTGCACCTCACAGCCTGTGTTCAGTTTTGGGTCCCTTGATAAAAGAAAGACTTTGAGTGTGTCCAGAAAAGGAAATGGCTCTGGAGCAGCTGGGGGGACTCAGCCTGGAGAAGAGGAGGTTCAGGGGGGGACCTTCTTCTCCTCTATGACTGCCTGAAAGGAGAGTGTAACAAGGTGGGGATCAACCTGTTGTCCCAGGGATCAGGTGACAGAATCAAAAGAAATGACCTCAAGCTGCACCAGGGAGAGTTGAAATTGGATATTAGGAAAAAAATTCTTCACTGAAGGGGTTATCAGGCATTGGAACTGCCCAGGGCAGTGGTGGAGTCACCACCCCTGGGGGGATTTGAAAGAGGTGTAGATGTGGCCCTTGGGGACAGGGTTTAGTGGTGGGCTTGGCAGTGCTGGGTTAATGGTTGGACTTGTTGATCTTGGAGGTCTTTTCCAAAGTAAATGATTCTGTCCTTCAGTGATGTGACAACCTGCTGCAGCTACATCTGTTCATTCATGAGTTTGGCTCCCTTTAAAACCTAAGTTTAATCAGGAGTTGTATTAGACTGAAGAAAGATTGTGTGGTTAAAGTTTGTCTTTCTTTTATTCTTTATGCTTCATAGGACTTTGCCTTTAAAACATGATTCCACGTGGAACAGATGATGGTTGTTCCTCTTCTGGCTTTTCTCTTCAGCTCCTTCATTGACTAGTACCAAAAAATGTAGGACACTGGGCTATCTACTAGCAGTGCTCCACTAAAGTTCAATGAGTAAAAGCTTTTGGCAGTCCTGTGCTCTGAAAAGCTGCTGCAGAAGTTCTTGAAGCACGTGGGGTTCTTTTCTCAGCCTGGAGCCTGGTGGTGCAGTCCTGGTGGTTGTCCCTCCCTGTCTACCACTGATAGTTGGTGACTTCTCATTTCCTAAAGCAAATGGTGTGTTTGGAGTGAGATTAATATTTATTTTTACAGTTTTTTTAAAAAGGGATCATCAGGCTGAAAGTTTCTCAAGTCTGACCTCTTACCATCACCTTCACAAGTGCCACTACTTTTCCTTAGGATTCATCCTTTTCTCCCCACTCTTTTTGACTTCATGACCCCCTTGCAGAGACAGATGTGCCAAACAGGCTGTTAATTGTTGTTTTTGCTGTAGCTGGGGTCTATAATAAGACATCTCCTGATGGAAAGGTGGTTGCTTCTGTTGGAAACCTGATAGATGAACATGTCACCAGCGACTCAGAACACGACAAATGTGCCTCCAGTCATTTCATTCATCACTACAAATGTGATTCTCTTCATCTGCTTGGCATGAATATATATGCAGAACAGATTTGAGCATTCCTGTGTCAAGTGATAGTGTAGATTGAGTGTGGTGGTAGAAACATTTGTAGTTACAAGAGCTCTCTTAAGTTTGGGGACCTCCTGTGTCAGCTCTGCAGTGTGGTGACAGTGGTTATTGCTTGACACATGATGGGAACCCATTGATGTCCCTCTGAGCTGTCATCATTGGCCTGGAACATTCTGTTTCTTCTTTTTTTTGCATTCCTTGAACTCTACAGGTCTTCATTTTTTTAATGTTACAAACAGTTGAGCATACAAAGTGATGTTCAGAAATAGTGTGTTAAAAAAAAAATCAGCTTGGAACAACCACAAAATGATTTTTATCTTTTCTTCTAAGGGTGTTTAATACTGAATAAAGTGTTGATGGCCAGTTTAAATCCTCCCTGTTAGGAAATGCATAGGAGTTGTACAGACCTGTGTGTTTTACCAATGCACCACACTGTCCTCAAAACTTCATTTAAAAATGCTACAAAATTGCACAAAAGTTGTTTTTGTGGTTTTTTTTAATCCTCTCTCAAAGACATTTAAGTTAAGAATTAATTTTTAAAAATGCTTAAACAAGGAAAAAAAAAAAGCATTGATAAAACACCCACCAAACAAAGATAGTTGGATTTGGTGTGGTGAAGGGGAGCCTTGGTCCCAGGGAAAGCTTCCTTAAAAGCAGCTGGGCAGAGCTGGTCCATGTTGGATCAGAGGGGAAATGTAAATCAGGAGGTGCTTTTGTGGGGACCTGGCTGAATTCCAGATCACTTCTGTGTGCTACTCTGCCTCTCTGGCAAATCTTGAACTCAGAAAAATACAACCTAAAATTGTCTTGGTAGGAAAGTAAGATTCATCCCCTAAGAATTAATATGCCCCTCTCAAAATATGACTTCCACATTTCATCTGGACATTAAGATGTGTTACAACACTTTAGTTTTTAAATGTCTGAGTTGTGCATTGGTGAGAAAGGGTCAGTGTGAGCCACATGATGTGGTTGGTAAAAGTGTGGTTATGAAAGGAAAGGATCAGAAAAAGGCAGGGTCTGTCACAGGAGGGGATTTTGGTGGGGACAGTCCTTCCCCTGTGACAGGGGCACCTCTTCAGTCACAGCCTCACAGAATGCTTTGGGTTGGAAAGGACCTTGAACATATCCAGTGCCACCCCTGTGTGGGCAGGGACACCTTCCACCATCCCAGGGTGCTCCAAGCCCTGTCCAGCCTGGCCTTGGACACTTCCAGGGATCCAGGGGCAGCCACAGCTGCTCTGGGCACCCTGTCCAGGGCCTGCCCACCCTCACAGGGAACAATTTCTTCCTAATATCCCATCTATCCCTGCCCTCTGGCAGTGTAAAGCCATTCCCTGTGTCCTGTCCCTCCAGTCCCTTGTCCCCAGTCTCTCTCTAGCTCTCCTGGAGCTCCTTCAGGCCCTGCAAGGGTCTCTGAGCTCTCCCTGGAGCCTTCTCCTCTCCAGGTGAGCACTCCCAGCTCTCCCAGCGTGGCTCCATCCCTTGGAGCATCTTTCTGCCTCTTCTGGACTCATTCCAGCAGCTCCTTGCCCTTCTTATGCTGTGGCTGTTGTTTGAGCCACACGAGCACTTTGGAGATGCTGGAAGAGTCTGTCCATGGTCTGTGCTCAGACTCATGCACGTGCTGAAGGGCACTAAGATGTGCTTGGTGTGGAGAGGAGCAGAGCTGAGGATGCAGGGCACATCTGCATTTCCTGCTTGAAGGCTGCTGCCCTGTGCTGTGGGACATTAACAGTGTACCCTCATTCTGTCCTTGCTCACCTTCAGGATTGTGCTCTTGTTGAGTGCTGGGGCACCCAGCAGCCCTGTGAAGGGTCTCTGTGACACAGTAATTAATATTTGAGTTTCATTTATGGGGCTATCAAGAAAGGAAGATTGAAATGAAATGTTAGAAATAACAAAACTGACAAATGGAGCACCAGAAAGCTGCTGCAGTGGGCAAGTTTCATTAAAGTTCATGTGTCCCAGCAGAACAGGCTGTAAAATGAGCATTGCTGATGTCACTGCAGCCTATTGCAGTGGAGAGTTGTCCTTGGAAAACCTTACAGACCTTCACTGGGCCTTCCCTCAAGTAGCTGCCCTTAGTGGGTGCCCTGTGGTGGGTGAGAGTTTACATTTTTTGGGGGGCAGAGCAACCTTACAGAAATACCACTGCTATGGTAGAATTGTGCCAAAGGGCAAAAAGGCCTCTGCTCTCTGCTACAGCTGTTTAGATACTCCAGGCACTTAGTATAAGTTTCTACTAAAAGCTAAAATCTACATTCTGAATCTATATTTCTGTTTCACTTGGTGGCTTCAGATATCTCAGTTTCTCCAGGGTTTCAGTTCAGTCCCTGTGTCCTGAGGGCCTTGCATTCCAACAGGTGAGTGCTGCAGAGATTCCAGCCACAGAGGGTGCTCCAAAGGGATTTTTTTGGTAATAGAAACTTGGGGAAGGAGTACAGCAGGGCATGATGTCCAGCACAACCTTCTCATATTCCAGCAGGTTTTGATGCAGGAAGGGCAGCTGAGAGAGATCCCTAAAGGCATCACAGGTGAGGAGGTACCACAGCACAAGAGTGGGAGGTGGCTCAGAAAGGATGGCTGAAGTGGTGACATTTACCAGAGGTTCAGAGGGAGAAAGAGCAAAAACATGAAAATCAGTGAGCTGCAGGGTGGCAGACTTCAGTAAGCTCTTGAGAAGCTGAAGACATGACTCAGTTCCTTCAGATGCAAACCTGAAAGGAAAATAGGATTTAAGTTGATGATGATCTAGCAGTTTAACAGTTTTTTTTATTGTGGAGATGGGCACAGGCTGTGCCAGTTCAAATGAAGCATAGGAAATATTGTAGTTCACTGACTTGATAAGTTTTTCCAGTGCAAGAGGAAGGAAGGAAGCCTGCAAAAAGTCTGCCCTACTTTCCAATAGGGATGGTTTGAGCAAGAATATTTTTGCTTCTCTGATATTTTTGGATGTTGTTTTTAATTTTTCCTTAATAACTTTTTTATGTTCTCTGTCTTGTGCTTGCCAGAACATGCACCTGGCAGTGGCTGTGGAGAAGGCAAAGGGTTGGCAAAGTATTGTAGTAATGAAAGGAAGACAAAGGGTTTGGTTTGGTGCTCAGCAGGAAAGGGAAGTCACCAACTTCTGACACTAAAATATTGTATTAAATTGGGGGAGGGAAGCTTGTATCAGTCTTTGGCTATGACTTTAATTGGGAGCAGATGGTAAATTAAATCACTGGGTGCCTAGTGGCTGGTGTGAAACTGTACAACTTCAGAACTGAGAGCTGTTACCTTTGACACCTCGGGAAGAGTAAATAAGCTTCTAAAAAAGCCCTGTAAGAACTAAAATAGTGCTTAGGCTGCCTTATTCATAATTTCCAATTTCAGTTTTCACAAAGGAACACAGAAACTTGAGAAATATTGCAAGAAACCAAGGCAGCCAATAATACCCAGCAGATTTTTCTTTCCAAAAATAAACCGTGCCGCAGAGACTGAACTTAATTCTGTAACGTGGTAACATGGGGAGCAAAAAGGAGTAGATTGCCACGAGCTGAAAAGAAGCTTTTTAAGAATAAACTAGAAAAATGTCTGCATATAAGCTGCTCTAAAATGGGTGCAGAAATGTTTGCTGATGTATCAACAGCCCACAGCCTTTAGAGGGATGTGGCAGGTGGGAGTGTCCAGGTCTGGTCACTCACTGATGTCCTGGCTGGTGCAGTGGAGCAGACTCTGGATCTGCAGGTACTGAAATCTGAGCCATACTGGGTGTTTCCACTAAAAACAGAAAGGGACTGGATGTGCAAAACATAAATCATGTGTTTTTCATGTTACTCAATCAGGTTATTTCAAGTTTTTGTGGAATAAATCACTGCAAACACTGAGAACAAGAAGACAACTGGTAGCATTGGTAGACCTTAGACAATCCTGAGCTATTTGTAGTAGTCAGATCTGACATGTAGCAATAAGAAAAAAAAGAGATATATTTCTGTTTACACATTCCAGTGTGACAGCTGATTTGTAGGAATGGTGAAGTTGTCCTGCTGTACCCTGCTTTGGAAGGACTTCTCTGAGCTGCTGTGTAAAGCTTTGTCCTCTGGATTTAGAGTTGAGAGCTTTCCAAGGAACTGGGAGAAAGCAGAGTAGAAAATCTGACCTGCAATAAAAGGCTGAACAAACTGAGAATTTCTTCTTTTGGTCTTGTGAAGAGGTGTCCTGATTTTTATTTATTTATTTACATATCTGCCCATGGTTTCTGTGGTTGATGTGACCACAGTGAGTTTGGCAGTAGAAATCACAGTAGGGTGATGCTGGCACACAGGTTTTCATGCAGAGAAGGTGTGTTGGTGTGGTTAACTCTGCACATAGTTAATCCAGGTCTAGTCACTTATTTTCCTTTCTTCCTACTTCTTGTTGCTATTCCATTATTAACCATTGCATCTGTAGTTGAACACAAAATAAAGAGTGAGGGTTTAAAACCATCAAGTTCATTCATACCATGGGAAGCATCTTGAATCAGCACTTCAGACAACCTGGAATAAATCACTTCAGCTGGTGCTTTAAGCACTGCCTGTTCTTCCCTCCCTTTTCAGAAAGTGCCCTTTGTCTTAGTCATCATATGAAATGTTTTTTGCAGAATACCTCCATTTTAAGGAGGGTGCTTTAAGGCACCCTTGATTTGTGGTGCCCTTTGCACATCCCCTGGTGTTTCCATGAGTAGCTGCTGTTCCTCAGCCAGGCATCAAAGAGGCATCAGCTCCTTTGGCCCAGGCTCTTGCTACAGCAGTAAACAGCAATTTGCTGCTGTACATCTTAAATGGTGTAAAATTATTTAATGTAAAGCCTGTAAAAGTTGTGGTGGGGTTGTGCTGATCCCAGTTGAAGGAAGGGTGAGTCTGGGATCCAGGCAATCCTGCCCTTCCAAAGTGCCATGGATGCATTTAAGCAAATTGCAGATGCCTTTATGTGTGGTGTAGGAGTTTTACCCACAGGCAGTAATTGAGGAAGCACCAGAATAATTGGAAAGGATGACAGGAAGGCTTTTTTACTCTATTTTAGGCTATGAGGTTCAGGAAGAAGGAATTGAGGAAGCTGCTGGGAGGGGACACACACACACAAATAGCAGTACAAAACACTGTGTTTCAATATATGATGCTTGCTTGGTTTTTTTCCCCCTGGAACGTACTGGGGTGAGCCTGGCAATGTTGTAATGGCCAAGAGACAGGAGAAGAAGGTTCACCTTTTAGGCTGAGAAGGAAACTGTTCTGAGGGGCTGATAGTGCAGTCCAGAGGCTGCCATGGAGCAAGCAGGCAGAGAAACTCAGCAGCTTTCAGAGAAAAAGGAGATGAATTAGAGCTGGAGATGACTCCTTCCTCATTTTACTTCCTTGATCTGATGTTTTGGGTTTCCAGACTGCTGTGGCCAAGCTCAATCTTCTTTCACACCACATCTTCTTCATCTTCCTCCCCATCTCCCACAAGTGCTGCTGCTTCCCCAACCCCACAGGAGTGAAAGTGCCTGCCGAGTAACACTGAAACCTGTGAATAAAGACCTTGGGACATTCAGATTTTCTGAACGTGGTGTTGCAAAGTTTGTTTGTACCTTTTCGATTTGGATTATCTGCTTTCTGTCTTGATGAATAATGTTCAGTGTGTTTGTTCAGCTGCAGGAATTTGTTAAGCTTTCCTTCAGTTTTCTCCCAGAAAAAAAAAAAGAAAGAAAAAAAGCGAAATAATCTCACCATGGAGAATTTTAGCAAATATTGGATTGTGAGAGCTTTCTGTGCCTTTTTTTTTTTTCTTTTTTTTCTGGTAGAGTACATTTGTAGTGGTAGCTGGAAGAGCAGAGAACTGAATGTGCAGGATTAAGTTTGAGGCCCCAGCTTCCTGTATAAGGGGAGAGGAGCTCATGAAGCTGAGGCAGCAGCCAAAAGGAAAAGGGGAATGGACAGACATGGGCTGTGTGCATCAGGGTACTGATTGCCAGCTGCTCCTGGGGGGACTTCCTGCTCTGGGACACCAGGGACCTTGGGGACAGTCACTGTCACTGCAAAGCTGAGCACAGGAGCTGGCTGAGGGAGCTCCTCATGGGTTTGACAGCTCAGAAGGCAAGAGGAGTTAATTTCTGAGAGGTACAAGAGCTCCTTATGGATTTAAGATTATGGCAGAGAAGAAGGGAAACACAAGTTTGTAGGGAAAAAAGTAACAGAGGAAATTCACATGTCTAGTGGAAGAGACACAGGTTTGTAGGAGTTTTTTCGTTGACGCTGCAAAACCAAGCAGCTTCACAGTGCAGATTCAAAACCTTGCTTGGAATTCACTTCCCTTTGAAAGCTGGGTTAGAAATGTGTTTGTGACAGGGTTTACAGCTCACTTCCACAATCTGTGATCTGGGAAGAGATCAACAAACCGTGCTGGTAGATAATTCTCTGCAGAAGAAGCATGAGAGAGTCTCTGATTCCCATGTCTTGCACCTTAAATCTGCTTTTGTGGGGGAATGTGAAGAGAAGTCCAACCCAGAGTGAAATCTTTGATCACTAATGATAATTTTAAAAATTGTGATCAGTTAGGTGAAGAAGAAAACTGTTTCCTACTGTTTTGCTGTAGTAATGAGCAGAGTATCCCAACTCATGTGGAACACAACGCCTTAAAGAGAAATTAGAAGTTATTTTGAAAGTGTGTTGAGAGGTGATGTTGGCTGAAGTCTGTAGTTGCAGCCACACACTCAAGTTTGTAACATTTCTTCCAGTCACCTTAATAAAAATAACTCTTTTGCCATTTCTTCTCTCTCGTTTGACTCATCCTTCCACCAGGCAATGCTTGGAAATCCTAGAATCATTTAGGCTGGAACAAACCTTTAAAACCATTGAATCCAGCCATTAGTCCCGCTCTGTGCTGAGGCTGCCCTGGCGGCCCAGCCCTGAACAGTGAAAGCAAAGTTTCTGCTGGATAAATTTGTCCTTTGTGCTGCAGATTGCAGAGTGTGTGCTCTTTCTCAGAGGACACCTTGTCCAGTTCCTCAGAATGTCATGAACTTGCTGCTGGCTTCCTGGAGAAGATGCTTGATGCCTCCAGGGAGCTGAGCCCCGGCGGTGCCGCCTCCCGACACGCCAGACACAAATGCTTAAAAATACTTCTCCTGTAGCAGCACGATTGGACTCCTGCTTGCTGATCCCTGCAACATCTGGGTTCGTGCTCCACAGTCTGTTTATTTTTATTTTTGTACAAGCCTGAGAAGGGCTGGGAGCCTGAGGCTGTGGCAGAGGCTCGAACAAGTGGCACAGAATCGATGTGGTTGCTGTTCTTAGAAGGACTCTCCTCTTCCTAGAAGTTTTCAGCCTTTCACCAGGCACTCGTTTCCCTCCCTCTCCTCCCTTCCATCATTTTTGCAGCTGTTTTTTCTTGTGGGTTTGGGTTTTATTTACACTCGTGGACTGTAGATGCCTCCTTGAAATCAGGATTCTCCTCCGTGTAAAAAAGAAAAAAAAGGGTTTTGTGAATGGCTGAAAAAAATCTGTTCCACTTCAGATTGTAACACTGAGTTATGGAACAAAATGTCTTACACTCCTTATTGTGGACATGGTAAGGAATTCTCTTTTTTAATGACAGTTACAAAGTTTTACAGAATTGTTTCAGAATTGGGCTGATAAATGGTGAAATATTTTGTTGCAGCTTAATTATGGAGAACAGGAGCTTATGGTTTACCCTTATTTAAATATGTACATGAATCTTTTCAAAGTAATAGGGCAAATATAGTACTGTTTCTGGAGGCTTAAAAAGATTTATGCTCTAATATTAAATTTTTAATGTATTATTCATGAGGAGAGCCAAACTGAAAGCTTTTTTTCTTCCCCTCGGTGAAAATGAGCTTGAAGAATACATTATCTGTATAGAAAAAAGAAAAAATGTAAAGGATTCTAGCTCTTGCTAGTATTGGTGTGGTGCATGCAATTTCCAATGCTGGAATTTCCTCAGGGAAACAGAATTTGGTTGAAAATAAGCTGATACAATCATTGAATAATTCATACAACGTTACTGGAATTCAATTCCTAAAATAAGAAAGGGTAATTCCAGTTAGAATGTGCTTTTCAGAATGACAGAGTGATTGTTTATTGAAGTTGCTTTAAACTCCATGTCTAAGAATTATTGCCTCTGGTTTGGGTACAGGGCTGGGCTGCATATTTTTGTTACTTGTGCCACTTTCAAGCTGGCTTTTGCAGATGTGTGTATGTGCACACCATGTATTCCTGCAGATCTCAGTGTACTTTTGGGTTGTTAAGGCAGGAAAAATGTGTGTGAGCTTTGGAATTTGGAGAAACTATACAGTATTATGTAATATATTGCATCTTTTCAATATGGAATATTTTATACCCGGTGCAGACTGATGTTTGTAATTACATTTCCTGCTGTGGTATAACTATAAACAAGAAGTATAAGCCAAGTGATATAATTTTTGGTGTTTTTTTTTCCTTTGTACTTTCTCATTCCTAGATCATGCTTAATTTAGTTGCCTGAGATGACTCCAGGAAAAAAAAAAACAAAACAAGTTGCACGTTTAGGCAGCTCTAGAGATATCTTTTTTCCATTGCCTTGCTAGAATCTTACACAACAATTAGTTTATGAATAAGCAAAATATCAGTAATTAGTAATATCCAAACACCACAATTGTATCTTATTGAAGGCCTAACTTGAAATGTTACTTAAATGCTAAGACTCATCTAGCAGGATTTCCTAGATATGCTTAATGTCATTTCTAGACACTGGCTAAAGCAGGAATATGTGCTCTGTGATAAGGGAATAAAGTTAGGATGTTACAAGCTAAATACTCCTCTAGAGCCTACTATTAAATTATATGAGCACCTCTCAATTTTTAATATATATTCCACCCCAAGGTCCTACTCAAACACTCTGTGTGTGTCTTACCTAAGAATAAAACTGAAGCAGAAAATGTTCTGCAGTTGGCTTTTACACTGGGTTTAAAAAATTCTGCCCAAGGAACTGTTGCACAAAGACTTGGAAGCTGCTTGTCCAAAAAATGGGAATTTGTAGTGGAGCAGAAAAGTGGATCAAGGTTCTCTTTGGACTTAAACTGGTTTCCATGGGTGGGGCTGACCTTATTCCCTGTGCTTTGCAGGACATGCATCCTATTAAGAAGAACAGTGCAGTGTTGTCTTTTTTGCCACTTGATCCAGAGTTTAGGAAGCCTCAATTCCACGTGCCCAGTTGTCATTTGGTACAGTTAATATCTTCTGGCATTACTTGGAACTTTTGAATTGTCTTTCCTTTGGATGGGAATGTCCAAAACTTGGGGTTGCAAGAGAAAATACCTGTTTGGTACATACTTGAAGCCCCATTCCTTCAATATTTGCTGTGAAACTTTCAGTAATGTAAATTACAAACTGATACAGGAGTACCATAAGCAAAAGAACAGGAGGAATGTCTTAGATTTATAGAAATTGCCATTTTTTAATGTTAACCCTGAATACAATAATCCTGGGGATTGAAGAGGAGATGCAAGGTGGTGATGGGAAACTTAAAACTTGTGCCCAGACACCAGGTACAAACATCCCAGGAGTGTTGTAATCACCTCATGGTGTTATCAGGTAGTGCTAGAAGCATGTTTTGACATGTGGCTTGTCACAGGTGTTTGGAAATTGTGCTCATCCTTCATTAAAGGCTGGGCTGAAACAGCTTCCTCGGTGCTTGGGCTCAGCTGTAGGTGTGCACCAGCTGATTAAATAAGGCCTTTGAACAATTGAATTTCCTAAAATGAGAGAGGAAAAAAAAACCCCAAGTTTTGTGGATAATGTGTTTGCCCAAGTGCTCCGTGGCCAAGGCATCCTCTGCCTGAGAAAACTTTCCACTTTCACCTCTGGGCGAAAGGAGGAAGGAAGAGAGTTTAAAAAAAACCTGCTGTGAAAGCCCATCCAGAAGCTTTGCCCTGTTTGTGTAAGCTCTGTCCCTTGGGAATTGTGTTGTGGTCTTTCAGCTGGTACAAAAAAAAACTTGGAGCAAACAATCTTCTACTAAATGTTCTGCCATCAGAATTTTCTGTATGGTGGCATTTTTTTTTCGCAGCACTTCATGGAGAACTCCCAGGGTTCCTCAGGAATCTTGGAAGCAGCACCTGAGAGGTGCAGGAAAATGTTGTGAGAGTCCAGAGCTCCCAGGTCAGCCTTGCTGAGGAACCTCATGTTAAGCCTTAGTCCTGTGTTTTGTTTTTCTTATGAGCAACATTTTCAATTTTGGATGTGCAGATCAGTAGTGTGGGGTGGTCAGGAAATAGTAGCACTGGGCACAGAAGCAGGAGGATTAAATGAAGGGGTTGTTTTGCAACATCTTTAGGATAAGCAAGTTTGGCTGGACTGTTCCTGGTTTTGGCCAACTCCAGTGACTTACAGGAAGGACTGAAGCAGTGATGTGGGGGATGGTGATCTTTCCCTTAACTGTAAATGTTTGCAATATAAACAGCTGAGCTGTTCATCAGGGGTTCCCAGGAGAGAGAAGAAAAACAATATTGGCATTTTTAGGGTGGGTTCTGGTGTAGACAAATGAGATGCATTGTGCCTTACAAGTGCTTATCAGCTTGGCTTTGTGAGCTTTGCTGTGGTCAGCTGGGCTGGTGGCCGAGCTGCCTGGAGGGTGAGGAGAAAATTCACAGAAACTACTTGGGAGCTCTAGTGATGTAGTTAAAACAAGAAAATAAACCAATTTTTCTTCAGTGTCAAGACCCATTACTACCCAGAGACTTCCCCTACCAGCTGGCTGGGTCTTGGCAGGAAGATTTTGGCAGTGAGTGTCTCAAACACACTGGACCTTACTTTGGTTTTTTTTGTAGGGCTGGAATTCCTTGTGTGTGGGGCGACTGTGGGAGGGGACTCAGGCCTTGAATTCTGCTCCTGTGTCACTGGAGTACAGTTCTTCAGCAGAAAGGAGAATGTCCCTTCAGCACTGCAAGAGTTAACATCAAGAGTACAAATCTGGATGGTTGTTAGATTTTGATCTGGGAGAATCCTGTTGGCTCATGGATTTCACAGAATCCCAGAATGGTTTGGGTTGGAAGGGACATTAAAGATCATCCAGTTCCACCTCCCATGCCGTGCAGGGACACCTTCCTCTAGACCAGGTTGCTCCAGGCCCCATCCAACACTTCCAGGGTCTTGGGCACTTCCAGGGATGGGGCATTCACTGCTTCCTTGGGCAGCCTTTTCCAGTGTCTCCCTTGTCATGTTTTTCTGTGTCACCAGGAGAAATAAGATCTAAGACAGGCCCTAATGAAGCCAATAATGCAGCTATTTGTCCTCGTTCTGGTTATGTAGGAGTGGGAGAGGTGCCAGATATTTATCTTGCTTTGCAGCAGGCATGCCAGAGCATACAGAGCTTTCCTGCTGCAGCTCTGTAGAGCTTTAGGAGAGCAATTGAAATGCAGAATCTGTTTAGATTTGAGTAATTCATTGAATGTGCTGGGGCTGGGCAGAAGGAGCCAAGTGGGCTCTGCCCTAACTGATAGAGCTCAGCCAGTAGCCAGAGAAAAGCCTTTCAAATTGCTTGTGCTGTGGTATGGTACAGAACATAATACTTACTGTTGGTGCCAAAAGGGATTTTTAAAGCTATCAGGATAAACAACACACCCAGCTGTGCAGGTGTGACTGTCTTAGGCACTGCTTTTCTCAGTGCAGCTTTGCTGCACACAGCTGGGGGGTCCTGGAGGCACCCGGAGGGTTTTCAGTTAGAAATTGTTGGTTTTTTACCCCTGTTTCCCTCAGTCTGAGTTACAGCCCACGTGGCAGGGGGTTGTTGTGTGAACACCTGTGTGTGTGGGGTCAGTGCAGCCACCTGACCTGCACAGGGGCACGGGCTGGGGTGCTGAGAGCAGCACAGGGAGCTGGAAGTAGCTGAAGAGGAGCGATGATGGTGGCAGAGCTGGCTGGGCTCCCTTGGCTTGGAGCTTGTTACCTGCTGGGACAGGAGGAGCAGCAAGAACTCACATGGCTCTCTGAGTGCTGTAAGTACAGACTTCATGGGATCCAGCATTTATGGATCCTCATGCCTGGGGTTTCCCATCTGAGCTAAGTGCAGGAAATGTGCTGGACCTGTCATCTGCTTGGGGCTCCTGCCTGAGCTCGTCGAGAAGCCCTCATCTGCTTCTCTGTCCTGAGCCAAACTGGGACCTCTGCTACTGAAAGTGCTGGTGGTAAAGCAAGGCTCCTGCCTCCCTAGGAGATGAAATGGGCTTCCTTCACCTCTGAGAACAGCAGGACTGGAAGATCTCTCACCCCGTCCCTGGAAGTGTCCAAGGCCAGTTTGGACAGAGCTTGGAGCAGCCTGGTATAGTGGAAAGGTGTCCCTGCCCATGGCCAACCCAAACCATTCTATGCTGCTATGACATGTTTGATGTAAATGGTGAAAGTCTGGCTGTTCCATGCCAAGAAAGAAGGATGCAAAGCAGTGGGGATAGTATTGCATCATTGTGTACTAAATACACAGCTCACCCTTGCCTCTGCATCAGTGCTGGAGGAAAGCAGCAGGGTTTTTTTTGCCAGATTGGGCAGAGACCAGCTGATCTGTAGAGTTCTGCATAAACAGCTCGGGCAGGAATGTAGGCTAAGAGAGGCTGCTTGGACAAGATGCAGAACAAGAGAAATTTCTCTTGCCTCATGCCTGGATTCTCTCTTAAAATTAGCACAAAGGCACGTGCTGAAGAAGTAAGCAAGGGAAGAGTTTCAGCCTTGTTAATGGGGTCAGGTGCAATTTTTTTACCTTATTTTAGTCTACTTTTGATAAGGTCAATATGTGGCCTTTGGGGATAACAGGAGTGGGCTTTGTAGAATGAATCAACATAGTTAAAATTATGATCATTTTTGGTCCAGTAAGCAGAAAAAAATCACTGTACTGGTTTTGTTGGGGTTTTTTCCTCTAATATAATTAAGGAAACAGTTTATTTTTAAAGTTTCTAAACTTGTAATCCTGAAGACACTGGTTATTTAATATCCTCAGTTACATAGCACTCAGTTATTCATACTTTCTCCTGCCTCCTCTGTGAAACAGCAAGTGGGCTGCTCTCAGTGCTACAGGATTGTCAGGAGTTCAAGCATGGGCATTAAATCTTGTGCATTCCTTTAGTACAAAGTTTAGGATATTTCAAATAGGTCAGAGGAGAGGCAGTTAAACGTGTCTGCAGCTGTTCCAACCTGCAGCTGAATTGTCAGCGTGGGGGAGGCATCTGAGTGCTTGTTTAGGACACCAAAATGCTTTTTAAAAAAATCCCCTCCTCTTAAAACTTTTTTTAAAAAATAATTTTTCTTATTCACTGAATTTCTCAACAGGCAGTAAACTGTGGCTTTGTTCTAGAAAGGAATTGCTGGAAGTTCATCAAGTTTCACTGCTTTTATTTTTTGTCAAAACTGTAGTCACTTTATCATACAAAGCTTGCAGTTTCCTGTATCTTTTGTTTCATTCTTAATCTAGTTTTAGCTTTCTAAATATCATATTTCCAGGTGGCAATGTGCTGCTTTTAATGGTCTGGGAATGCTGAATGGATAAAATACTCATGACTCCAAAGTACAAGGTCAGAAGAGCTGGGGTTGAATATTTTCCAGCTTATTTCTTGGAATCAGTTGAAAACACAGTTAATATAAAATTTAAAAAAAGGCTTTTGAAAAGTGAAGGAGAGATGCAGCACCAGGGCAATGTGAGATATTTTAGCAAATTATTAATGAGACTTTGGAATGTGCTTCTGTGGGGGATTTTTCCTTACTTCTTTACTTAGTGTGTAACAATAGATGCTCTGTTACAGCTTCATTTTTTTGTCAGAGATACCTGGCAGAGCTGCTTTTCTGCAGGTGACACTTGAATTGAACTGAAAACCCACAGTGCTTGATATTGTAATTACTTTAGATCTAAAATAGTTACAGAAGATGTGTAGGTTTTACTGAAAACGTAAATTGATCAAAATCCTTTCCAGCTTAACTGGTGAGGGTGAATTCAACAGCTTGAAGAAGAAGGCAGCAAATAAAGTTACATTTTTCTCTCTGTAATAGGCATTTGTATTACATGTCTATAAATATTGTAATTATCTTTAAAAAAGAATTTATGGAGAGTAATCCAAGATAGGGTAAAATCTGCTTCATGAAACCTAAGGCTGGAGAAGAAATTACCTTGGCAACAATTTCTCCAAGTGAGATTCTGTTCCAGCCAATACACTCCAGTGTAACCCAGACCTCTTATTGAGAAATCCCTGCAACAAATATGTTGATAATCAAAACCTGATGTTTTTATTTTGCTCCCAGAAGGGCTGGATTCAAGTAACCTGCTAAGTTAGACTTGCTGGATGATGCCTGTAAATTGATTTTAAGAGCATTTTTAGTTGTTAGAAACAGCTGTTACTTTCAGATTCTATTAATGACTGAAGCACAGATAATACAGTGATTCAGAGAAAGTTTCCTCTTCCAAGTGAGTGGGATTCCTCTTTATTCCTTTGTATCTGGGTTTCATAATACAGAAAAATTTGAGGAGGGGCATGGAGGAATGGGGAAAAACAGTAATGACACCAATTAAATCTACATCTCTGTTTAAGTCAGTGTCTTTTTGAAGCTAAGCCACCTCTATTTTTCTTCCAAAGAAGCAGGGTAAATATTTCATACATGGTCACACATTATTCCCTGTTCCATTAAGAATCTTTTCCAGAACTTACATGATGTAAATGGCTTTGGTTCTGTAGAACATGTCACCAGAAGCAGCAGCATCATTTTAGATGTATATTTTCTCACAGGGTGAATGTTTTATGAGACCTGCACTCAATATCCACAAAATACCAGTGGGTTGGGAGAAATAAATGGGATTTAGAAAGAGAAGTCAAAGGAACTGCAGAAAAGATGTCCCAGTTTGATTTTTTGCTATTAGGGATGTGTCTTTTGGGGAGCAAACTTTGGATGAGTGAATTTCCCTGGCAGGAATTAGACTTGTAGCCTAGCCCAAAAATATCCCCAGGAGGGAATGAAAAATTCATAAGGCAAAATGGAGAAACAAAACTTTTCTTTGCAGAGACCCTTTAACATACTTTTGCAAGATGAATTTGTTAGAGAAGAGCTGTTCCTAGGAAAGAGAGGAGAAAGCTTGCAAAAATAGACTAATGCTTTGGATTTGATGTCTTGCTGAAGTATTTGCTGCAAAAAGTACCATATAGAATGTTGCTGTCTCTATGGGAACATCTTTGGGCTATATTTAGGAAAATTAAATTAAGCTTATTCTCCTCAGATGAGCAAGGTTTTGATAAGGCTTTGGTTGGAGGTGTAATGGTATTTTTTGGGGGGAGAGAGTAGAAGAATTTCTTTGACTTTTGGGTTTGGTGAACCACTTGTCTTACACTTTTCAAGTCAAATAAAAGAACTAAAACTGTCACTTAAATTTGAGTCAACCTGCGTGTGGCAGGAGGCAGGAAGAAGCTCTGCTTAATTTCACAACCCCAGGCTCTGAATTTTGGTCACTGGGGGGAAAGAAAACCCCATTAAAACCCTTATAAAGACCAGTTTATTAAACTGAACTGATCTGATCAGGAAATGAGCTGATTATAGGTCCCATGTCCAGCAATATTCTTCAGGTTTGGATCTCTCTGTCTTGAAAAATCAATGATTAGGTAAAAGATGTGTGGCTAGGTGGGGAGCCCACAAGAAGAGGTTTTTATAGCTCTTCAGTAACTTCACACTAATTTCATGGCATAACTTCTTCAGGAAAATGTGGCCTGGGGCTGCAGAGGCCGTGTGTGTCCGTCCTTCTGTCTGTTCATACCCAGTGCAATAAGAAAATACTCTCCCAAACAAGCTAAAGAAAAACTTACTTATCCCTCTTTCTTGTTCAATCAGCATTGGTTCCAAGACGTTTTTTAATATTATGATGATGCCAGCAGTGAGTTAAATTAACGTGTGGGGTAGCAGTTGCTGCCTGGGCTGTGTGACGGCTCCAGGTGTGCCGCCTGTTTCTCGCCTGTTCCTGCTTTTCCCCTGGGTTTGAGCTGCTGGGGATGGAGCAAATTGTTCTTCCCTGCCTTTCCCAGCGTGTCCCACGTCAGCAGAGGCTGGAGCAGAGCGGATGCTGGACATATTTCTGCTCTATAAACACGTTCTTGTTTACATTCACTTCCCTGCGTTCCCACTTGGATCCTCTCCCCATGCCAGAGGGGATCAGCCCTGACTGACAAACGCCGAGATCCGGCCATTTTGACCCCATGTGCTGCTCCTGTTCCCATTTGTTTGTTTCTCCTTTGTCTTTCTTCCCAAGTATTTAACAAATCAGTATGAAATATTTTCCAGAATTTTTTTTCAAACAGCCCAACCTTGGAGCGATTAGAAATCGAGTTGAGATACGCAAACATCTGATCTGGTTGCTGTGTGTGGTTGATGGTGGAAAACAAACTTAAGTGCTGAGCAAAATGGAAATAAAACAATCCTTTTTATTGTAAGCTGCTACTAATATTTGGCAAACCCTCCTCAAGAGAAAGCCTCTGCCGTGGGTGCAGCAACTCAGGGAACCTCAGCAGTGCAGATTTTGCAGCTTTAAACTGCCAGGTCTTTGCTGATCCAGCTCCACCAAACCGTGACGTTACACCAACATTGCGAATACATCGAATTCTTTTTATCAGCAGAAAAGGCTGGGTTGGATTCACAGGCCACATCTGCTGGTGAACTTTGTGCAGTGTATTTTTTTTTCTCTCTCTCTCTTTTACTAGAAGAAAGGTTTGTTTGTTGGCGGCTGCTCGGGGCGGGACAGGAATGTAATGCATGCACAGACTGCGCAGTATTTCCTGTTCAACTGCCGCTCCAGAGCTCGGCGCTGGGAAAATATCCAGGTCCAGCAGCTCCAACCTTGCTCAGACTGCAGAGGAGCACCACAGAGGCCCAAATGCTTTGTTTTCCAGAAAAAATACCATTTTTAAAGGGAACAGTCATGGTGTGCCGGTGCTGTAAGTCTATCAGTGTGTGGCTGTTGCTCTGTAATATTTATAAATTATTGGGCTGAGACAAAACACTTGAAGTGGTGCAGGGACAGGGAAATGGCTCCATAATGCCACTGCAGAAAGTTCTGTTTGTTTTGTATCATAATACATCTCCACAGCATTGCTTGCATACTTCACTTAGCTTGGTTTACCACCCAGTTACAAACCATGGCAATCTTGTGGCACTGCAGCTACTTTCTCATTATTTGCTGTGTTTTACTTGGCCCTTAAAGAGGTTTAAGGCATCACTTTTATACTGCATGAATTTTGTTCCAGGAGTGAGAGATTTCAAGGCAAAAAGCTTGGAGTTGAATCACTTCTGCCAGGTAGCACTGAACTCCAGTGCTGCAAACCTGGCCTTGAGTGTAGTGTGAAATGAGTGTAGCGTCAGATGAGTGCATTATTTCTTTTAATTTTCATCTTTTTTTTTCTTTTCTTAAGTGGTTTTGGTCTTTTGTACATGTTTCAGACTATCAGCTGATGGAAGGGTGATTGTGAGGCGTGGCTACTTACTTATTTACTTACTTTATTTAATCATTTACTAATTTTCTTTAAGCATATGTGTATTTTGAGCGTGTGTGTTCACAGGCTGCTCTGGAAGCTATGAAGTGATATCACTCTTCTCAAAAAAAAGCAAATACTAGGAAAAGATTTTACTGTGAACTGTGTATGTGTGCATTAAAAATTGTTGTATATCCTTGTAGCACCTTTCTTAGTGTGTTCAGTAGTTTTTCAGCCCTGTGTGGAAAGGAAGTGTGCACAGTCAATCCTTGAAGGATGGGGCACATCCCTGCTGGCTGCTCCAAGGAGAGCACAGGCCAGGCTGGATGGGCACATTCAGCTCCTCTTTAAGAACTGTCCAGGTGTTTATGCCAAAGGCAAAGGTACAGCAGCTCCCTGGCTCCTCTTGTTGGGGGAGTTACTGGAGCTGAGCATCTCCTAACTTCTCCTTTGTATCCTCATCCATCTTCTGATCCCAGTGGCTGTTTCAGTGGCAAGCAGTACAGGCACAAGAATGAAAGTGCTGCTTGTTAATTAGTTCCTTCCTGGATTACAGGAGCCCTACTTTTCAGTCCTTTGGAGATACAGATCTACAAGTGCTGCTTCTCAGAATTGGAAGTGGTCTCAGTGTAGCCCTGTCAGCTTGTCAGGCACTGGAGCAGGGGAGGAGGCAGCCAAAATCGGCCCAGTTTGATTTGAATTCGAAGGTATTTTGCTCAGAACATGGTTCAGCAGGTTAATTGGGTTCTTAAAGCAGTATTTAACTTTGGAGCTTTGCTCTGAAGTGTAGATACCCCTGAAGCTGTGGATCTGCCTTCAGTCTTAGGGCTGAACAAATGCCAGAGTTGGGCTCTGACAGATGAATTTATTTTTACATGATCTTGCCTTGTAGCAGCTCTCCTCACTTGTGGAATACTGCAAAAGATGTTTAAATCATGGCTTATATGAGAAGCTGACACATATATGAAGGTTATACCATCATGTATGTGTGTCCAGCCAAACCACAGTGTGGAGGCTGAAGTGCAGCAACAGCTTTAAAAGGTTTTGGAATTTGCCTTGAGATCCATCAGGTTCTTGTGCTGTTTTGAGCCTTTTCATGATTTCTTATCCCTCCTTGTCATTTAAGAGGCTTCTGTGTGCAGTTGGTGTTTTTAACATTTACTGGCTACATTTCATGGAACATCACAGCCCTTACAGAGACAGCAGTGCTGAGTTCTCAGTCATGTCTTCTAAAAGTGACTTTAGAATTTCACTACCTTTGATCCTTAAAATATGAGCATCCAATAACCAACAGCAGATATTTAATCTACTCAGATTTGAGGGCTGAAATAAATTATTTATGTAGGGTGAGAAAAGGGGGGTTTTTTAGCTTTAAGCTGCTGCAACAGAAACATTTCCAAAGCTTTGTTTGGTTAGGTGAGTTCTTTTTTCTTCATACAGCTTTAGCTGAATTGATGGATGGATCAACATCCATCCTGATGATTTTTGTCCTAGGTCTTATGTGAAATTATATTTTAGAGGACTTTGGGAGGTATGGAAGTAAAACTCTAGTTTTCTGATATCCACTGGATAGCTTCTGTTAGAGTAAGTAGATAAAAGGATAAGTTACAGGAAAAGCAGTTCTTGTGTAGCTAGTTCATCCTGGCATGCAGGTGCAACTCATAAGCTTGTTTTCCAAGGCATCATGGAATCATTGACTAAGAGAAATGTTCAGTTTTTCCTAAAATTCCCTAAAAGCTCCTAAATTATGTTGACTTGATTTTTGTTCAGATCCAAGGGCACTGACCTAAAGAAATTCTCTCAAAAATAAAAATAAGTTAACTTGGTTCTTTTTCCCTCATGTCCCCACCTGCCTTATGTATTCAAGCTTTTTTCCTTGCCCATCAACTCCATCCAGAGCAAACTACTAATGGAATGCCTGGGAAACAGGTTGGTGGAGAGAGAGTCTCAAATGTTTTGCAGGGATATTTTGTTTCACTAAATTGGTCTGGGATCTCTCCCTGCAAAGTAATAATTTCAGTGGAAAACCCAAAACCTAACTTTTAATTAATTGTGCTGCTGGGAGGAGAAAGATTGCCAGTTTCAGTTGAAATTAATGTAATTCTGGGGTATCACATGCTGAATTTCAGCAGAGCAATTTGCTTGGGCTTGACATGCTTGAAGGTTAAACCAGTTGTGGGTGGTTGTTTCAGGTAAGTGTCAGTGCTTTTATTGCTGTTTTTGCTGCAAAGTTTACACAGGAGATGAAACCTTTCAATGATAAACTGCAAATGGCATTTTAAAACCAAAGTTATGAGAGCATCACATGCAGATTTGGCACCAGGTGTTGTAAAACAATTTCTGTCCTGGTCACATCACAAAAAGAGGAGCTGTGTCAGCAAGTTGATGATTTTTCTACTTAACTGTTTCTGTCTTGAGGTGTGTGGGATATAAAATTTCTTTTTTCTGAGAAGGTCAGATACAGCCTCTTAAGAAGTTGGAGAAATCAGGCATTTCTAATCATATATAGATTTTAAAACTACTTCCTTTGAAGAAAGGCTTTGTTTAATATCACTTAATTCTGACTTGCCCCTTCCATCCTGTGTTATAAACAAACTGATGGTGAGAGCTCACCCTACCCAGCTGTTCATTTTATTGCATTTAGGGAGTTCATCTGTAAGCAGGGAAGTCTCCTCATTACCTAATTGATATTGTTTGGAAGAACTGGATATTGCATTCATTTAATTAGGACAAATTCAGCAGTAATTAGCTGACTCCTGGCTGCAGAGGGGTGGGCTCAGAGTCTTTCAGTCATCCCAAGGTGGCTTCCTGCAGCAGCAAGAGCTTTGTGGTGCTGTGGCTGCACAAGAATCTGCTTTTGTAATTTCACAGCACCACAGCAAAATCTGATGGGGGAAGAAGCCCTCAACTAAACTTTCTTAGAGTACAGTGCATGAGAAGAAAATCTTTTTCTTGGCTGTGTAACCTGTGCTGCTGCTGGAAGTGTCCTGGTGGGAGAGCAGCACAGCCCTTCTGTCTCTTGTTTCCTGTGTGTGAAAGGAGCTTGGAGAAGATGCTGTAGATTACTTCTATTAGCACCTCTTGTGCTAATAGAAAATTCTAAAATTCTGTTTCAACATTTGAGTTATTATACCTGTGTGTGTTAATACTTGGGGTTTGTTATGGCCTTTTTCTCCCTGTTCTCTTGGAAACCACCCAGTATGGCTCCATACCTCCCATTTAAGCTTATGTGATTGCAGTAATTTATTTTAAAAATTGCCTTTATCTTTCCTTGGGCTCCTCCCCAGCCTTAGCAGTGCTGTGGGTTTGTTAAGACTTGCCAGAAGACTTCCATAAGCACAGTTCTGGGACTGTCTTTGGATTCCAGACAATTCAGGGATTAACGTGCCCTCAAACCATGGGTGGCACAGGGGTCCTGGGCAGTGGGGCTTGTCCTTAGAAATGGCATCAGGAAATTACAGGTCAGACCCTAAATTGGGGGCAGTCTGCACCAGAGTTACTTCCCTTCTGGACTGTGCTATTTCTGACCCTGGCTGCAAAGAATATTTTACAAATTCAGGTAATTTGGCCAAGTGCTTCACTGAAGGCTTGTGCAGACCCTCAGGAGTGAAGCAATGCTGGATCTGTGCACTCTGCTCTTCAGTGTGACCTTAAGCCACATGGAAAAGGAAATAAAGTGCTCAGTTAGTGAGGGAAAAGGTTATGTGTTTGTTGGTGCATGTAAATAGATGTGTGTGTTTCTATGGGCATCTGTATATAGATTTAAAATTTAACTGTGAAAAGTTGTAGGAAGGCAGCATGACTTTCAATGACTGGCCTTTAAAATAGCAGATGGAATTAAATGTAGATACACGTGGCATTTTCTGCATGGAAAGATATAAGAATTCTTGATTTATATTTGCAGTGATGCCTGAAATCCCTTCTAATGAAGAGATCTTGGTGTTATAATCAGATCTGAAAAATCACATTTAGCCCAATGCTCACTTGTTGTAAGCCTCAAGTAAGATATTAGGAATTATTAGAAAAGCAAGAGAACAAAGCATTGTGTGGGTGTATAAATTCAAGGTGGAATTTCTTCCTTTCATCCTGGATATTGTGTGTGCTTCCAGTCCCTCTATTCCTGCTTCAAAAATACCAATTGGGGCTTGCAGGGAGGTAAGAAACAAGGATGCTCAGAGTTCTGAAGCAGCTGAACTCCTGGCTGAGCTGTAGACTTCCCTGCCATGTGATACTTTGTGCTCTAAAAGCTGATGTAGGTTCCAAAAGTGATGGGGCAAGGCCGTGAAAGAGGAGTTTGTTGAGGATTATTGCACAGACACATTTGGTATGTTCTGGTGAGGAGGTCCTTAAACTGCACTTGGAGTGAACCTGGGGTGGTGGGAGGGGAGAGCAGCTTTCCAACCTCACCCTGATCCTTTCTTCAACCCTCCTGCAGGCACCTGCTGCTCTCAGTCTTCTCTGCTTTCACAGATAACATATTTTCATGCTGTGGGGTTGCTCTGCCTGGGCTTTTTTGGGCCGTGGTGTTGACGTGTTCCATGTGCAGGGTTTGAGATGGAAAACGTCACTGAAGTGTCCTCGGTGTTCAGTGTGCTGGGGTAGTGATGGTTCACAGTGTCTGGGGAGGAAACCAGCTCCAGAAACTGAGCTTGTAACTTCTAACAGATGGAGGGGGGAGAAAAGAAAATCTTGATGATGTTTTTTTAATCTCCATGTGCTGGATGCTGCTCAGCCCTGCAGTTTGGATAACTCAGTTTACCCTTCCGTTGTTGTTAGTACCTGCTCTCACCTGTGAACTTTTTAAGGAATGCCAAACCTTTTTAAGGTTTTGTCCTCAGCATTTTTTTCTCCTTAAAATTTGCTGCCATCCAGAATGCCTAAATTTATGTTGGTAATTCAACATCAATGCTTCTTTGCACCTTTATAGTTGTTATATTTGTGCTGTCACTGTTTCAAGGAGAAGAAATCCAGTAAACAGCACACAGATTGCAGGTGGCTCAGGGTAACTAAGGAGGGAGGAACTATTTTCCATGATGCACAGCACTGTCAGAGTTACTAAAAATGAGATATGGGTGCAAACATTTTCTTTGTGTGCAGTACTTGTATTTTAACATAGCACAGCACATAAAGCCATTGAGAACTTCTGTTCCTCACTGCATCCAAAATTATCATTTATTAAGTCACTGTAAAGCCTCTATAATAGCTTATTAAAGAAAATCCTGTTAAAATAACATTTACATTAGTGCAAAGACCTGTTTGAAACAGCACTGTGTTATGAATGGCAGAATTGTCAAAACTAAAAACCAACATGAAGGATTTTTTTCCTGGTAAAATGTTTCACTAAGCAAAGGGAGTGGTCAGACTTCAAATGCGTGGTTCTATCCAAGTATTCTTAGTAGAAGGTTTGGACCAATCAGTATTCTTTGTCTAGAGATTTTTGCATGTTTATTTAGACAATTTATTGTCACTTCCTGTAGTAAGTAGGGATGATACAAGTATTAGTTCTGGAGTGGTTTTGGTGTTCCCATAGATCTGCTGTGCAGCTGATGCTGTGAGTTAGGAATTTAAGCACCCTGCTGTAATTGATACCTGCACTCAAAGGAGATAATTTGCCCTCATATTTTTAAGCAGAGGCTGAAAACAAACCAGAAATTATTAGCAAGGTTTCTGTGGCAGTAGCTGCAGGCAGCAGGACACACAGCATTGTTCCTCCTGTTCCAATTTCAGCATATTTCAATTTTTAATGTCGGAAAGGAGTTCTCCTTGCCAGGATTATATTGCAACTACCTTGCTTGTGCTGCAATACCCTTTTTTCTGAGTGCTTTGAAAATGTCCTTCCCAACTGCCCAGGTATCCCTTGGGGATTTCTAAAACTGTCTTGTTGTTGCAAACAGAATATGAGATTTTGAGAATTAGTCTTTGACTGTAACTTGTAGCACTGGTGGCCAGAGTTCTTCATGTGTTTTCTGTTTAACTGGAATATTGATAAGTGATGCTGGTTTCAGTTTTCAGATGTTTTTTAAAGTAATGAAACACTTCCTTAAGCACACAAACCTCTTCATCCTGTTATCAGAGCACTTTTTAAGTTGGTGAAAGTCTATAAAACCCATTTAGTTTTTGTTATTGGTACACTTTGCTCTTAATAGCAATTAATAACTGAACCTGGCAGTGTTCACTGCCTTAAAGTGGAAAAGTATTTTGGCAAATGTGAAAATGATGGGACTTAATAAGAATTTCACTTAACCTCTAACTTTGGGATGGGGGGTTTGATTTCCTACCCAAAGCAGGAAAGAAATACTTCTAAATAAACATTATCTACAAGCATGATAATAGATCATTAAAATACTTGGTGAACAAATCAAGTGTTACTTAAAACATTCTAAAACTTTTCTCCAAGTCTTCTATTTTATTTTTTATTATTATTTTAATGTGTGTTCAGGAGTTTTTTTCCTTAGGGGAATCCCTAGATGTCTTAGGTGCATTTCTTTTCTCTCAGCTATTGCTTTCAACTACAGTTTTTATTCTTTAAAAATGCTACACTTGCTTTCATTCAGCTCTATGTAATTTTTTACCACTTTAGGGTTATTTTTATCCTGGAAGACCAGTAAACAAGTTGAAAGTCAAGGCCAGGGCTCCTGTTTCTTTAGTACCACCCTTGTTGTTGTAGCCTCTGTGTTGTGTCTTCTGTCCTCCAGCAATGCTGTCAAACAGTAACAGAGGAAATTCAGAAACATCTCAGATTTTCCTGACCCTTGCAGGACTTGTAAATGTTCCACACATGACTGTGTAGTTGTGTAGAAACACTACAGTAGGCATTTAGTGCATCTCTGGTTTTTAGATCTCTTTGCTTCCTCGGTCCAGAGATGAATTTTAGCTGTGAGTTATTTTGTGTAATTACAGTATCCACCTTGGATGTTACTGGGAAAACTCTCTGTGTTGTCTCAGTGTGATTATGCAGAGTTCCAGGATGTCACTGTGCGAGTCTGCCAAGGGAAAAAATGTGTTAAAAATGAAGAAGAGCAGTTCTCAATCTGCTGGAAAATGTCAGTAGTCTTAAGACTTGATAAAGATTTCTGGGTATAGAAACCTTACATCTTCAATTCAGTTGTTGTAATCTGGAAAACCAGGTCTGTACCACATGAATTTATTTTTCTGCTGTGTGTTTTTTCCCCCCCAGTGTCCCAATGTAATATCAGCTTGAAGAAGCAGAGGAGTCGAAGTATCTTTAGCACCTTATTCTGCTGCTTTCGTGACTACAATGTCGAGCCACCATCCACCAACAGCACCAGTGCTCTGCCTCCTTTGGTGGAGGAGAATGGAGGACTTCAGAAGGTCAGGATTTTGTCTTATTTGGCTGTCATGTGGGTGTTTTGTAAGCAAGGATTAATTCTGCTTCCAAAGGTTTGTCCTAACAGGTTTCCTTCGTGGGGAACAGCTGTGAGGTACAGGAAAAAAATTGCTGGTTTGATGGTGGATTGCTAATACTGTCTATACATCTGTACTATAAAATTGATATTTCTGTTGTGGGTGTTGGCACTTTCCATTCTATAAGTAACCAACATTTAAAACCTGACTAAGACACTAAAATAAATGGGGACTTCTCATAAAATTTCAGCTGCTGAGTTGTCCCCAGCTTTGGTTCCTTTTCCTGATTACAGGAAGGTTAAAATGTGCTCCACTGGAGCATAGTGGAACCTTCTGAACATCATTTTCAAGGGTTTTCAGTGACATAGAAACAAATCAAGAGAACCATTATTATTTAGACCTTTTTTTCCTAAGCAGTCCACTTGCATTCAATACATGCTGAGTCCAGGTATGGCAGCTTTTGGCCATTATTTTTCCAAGTTATTAAGTTTTGTTTAATGAGTCAAATGAATGGATGGAGATTTTAGATGCAAATACAGATAGAATACAAACAGTGCAACACAAAATTCTTCTTTATAAATCTGATAACACTGAGAGCATTTGTGTTATGATCTGAAGAATTTCAGTTCACTATGGCAAATCATGCCAAGTTTTCCTTACAGTTTTCAGGACTCTGAGATTGCAAATACAAGTGAATCCATGGTGGAGAATAATGGCAGAAATGGAGATGTCTCTGAGTTTTTTACCTTTCTTCTTTTCACACAATTTTTCATGTCTGATGCAGCTGATTCCTTCTTTCCCTTGTCCAGTCCGTTTTATTCTGGTTTGAATTCTGCTGGTTGTGTTTTGAATTCTGAAAAGCTCAGGAGAAAGAGCAAGGAACTGTTTGGTGGGAGAGAGGGAAGGAGAGCAGATGAAAGTGATGGAGATTTCAGTGTGGAGGTGAAGTCTGAACTGTAATAGTTCCTGCTGAAGCTGCTCTCACAGAGGTAAAATGCCCTGAAAATCCTGCCAAGAGGAGGACTTGTACATGTATTTTTAGACTTCTCCTGCTAGCCAAGGTACATTTTGAGTGAAAGGAGGGGAATCTAGCCTGGATGTGCTGAAGGGAAAGCTGAGGAGTGTGTAACATGTGTGCACACATTCATCTGAGGAAAAAAAGGGATGGGAAGCTACTAAAATTTCCTTTCCACTAGGCTGGGGAATGGAAAGCAAAAAGAAGTGAGGCTGCAGCTGAGAGAAAAGGGGACTTCAGTAGAAACTAAAACATAAAACCAAGTTTGTTTTTTCTGTAGAAAAACGTGAGTCTAAGTGGTCTGGAGTCAGTAGTGTCCAGATTGCATTTTGCAATTATTTTCAAAATATGTCTTGTACCTTGAGAGGTTGCATGGGTGTCCACACAAGTTTTCATCCTCACTGTGCTGCCTCACTGAGCAGTTCTGGAGCTGTGCAATACTTGTACACAAGACTAGGACACAAATCACAGCATTCCTTAAATGACCAGATCAAAATGTCCTAGATTTAAAAAAAAAAATCAAAGAATATATTAAAGATAATTTAATTAAAGAGTGTTTTCTTCAACTGAATGAAAGGCACTCAGATATTAATATCTTTTTAGAAGAAATCAACATAGCTGAACTTTCAGGTGGTTCTTGAGGTAAGATAAGTCTGACATTGCTATTTTAAATGCTGTGTTAAAGATTCATAAGCTCTATATGTGTTTATACTGTTTCTATTTTATTTTGAGTGCTAACACAGTGTAAGAAGGAAAGTCTTCTAAGGACCTCAAAAGAGCATTGAAGACTTTTGAATATGTTTGAATATTGTTACACTGGTGGACTGGTGATTTTTACCAGGAGAGCTGTGTCAGAGCTGTGCAGGCTGCTTGAATTTGGTGGAGTTACACTGAGCATCTTGCCTAGATTCAGAGATAAGTAAGGTGGGGGAAGCACCAGTGGGCCTTGGATTCTAAATTGGTGAAATGAAATGTCCAGGAATGACAAAATTGCCTCTCAGGAAAGAAAATGAAACCTGACAACCCACTGCTTAAATTCCTCTGCTGTTTCATTAAAGCTCTTTTTTTGCATTAGTTTCACAGACAGGTAGGAATTGTTTAAATTCTGTTAAGCTGCTGCTCAGATGGTCACTTGGTTAAATCTGCTCTCTCTTCTGTGTTTTATTCATTATTTATCACATCACAGTTCACTTCTGGCTGGGCCCAGTGAGTTCATGTGTTGTGACCCTTTCCTTAAAAAATGGACAAGGAAAATTGTACAATAATGTCAAGCAGTTACCACTAGAAAAGAGTGTAAAATGGCTTGGAGGTGCTTCCCTTGTGTCTTTGCTGTTCAGTGGAGTTGGTACATGAAAACTGATGATAAAGCCTTCAGAGGAAGGGAAGGAATGAGGAAGCTTCTGCTGGTTTCACTGGAATTCAGTGTTCTGTGTTGCTTCTGGCACATTCTGAAGCTGATGTGAACTTCCTTCTAATTAGTAATCTTGATTTTTGTAAATGCTGCCCTGTTCAAAAGGAGGGAAAGTGGGGGAAGGGTATTTTTATGAAGCATTTGAAAACACAGCACTGAAATTTTGTTCAGAATAATTGTGATGTGTGAGACAATTCTTGTTGTTTTTAATAAATTGGCTCTAGTAGAAAAAATAAAATCAGTGCTTCAGATTAATCAGTGCTTCATGATGTGACTTGATGGTGCTTGACCTGTCAAGTGTTCTGTCACTTCTTCATGGGGTTGGAAGAAACACCAAATTGAGCATGGTTTTGATTAAACAGTTACTTTCAGTGCTGAATTCTATTCTGTAAGTGGGGGGAAAAAAGCCCAAAAACTTCTTTAAAGTATTGAGTTCTCTTTTAAACCTTCTACTCACAGAGCAGCTGCTTGTCCAAGTGTGACTCTAATACTGATAATGAATGGTCCATTCTGTCTCTAAAGTTTCAATACAACATTTTTTTCAATAATAAGTTGTATTTACTGAAACTGTGGCATATTTGTTTTCCTTCAAATGCAGCAGCTATTCAGCCCAGCAGAAGATGCCTTGTAAGATGTGATATTTGTGGGTATATCAGCCTGCCTGCAACTCAGATGCTGAGCCAGATGTGTCACTGGGAGCACAAAATATTCAGCCTCATGAACTCCTTTATAATTTTTTCCTGCCTTCTCTGCAGCAAGCAGCTCCCCAACACCTTCCAGACACTTTTTTTTTTCCTTTTGAGTGTTGGGAGAGAGAATTGTGTTTTGTTTTCTTTGGGATAAATTCAAATCTCAATTTCCATTCTTCTGTTAGCAACGTGACTCAATTTTTGTATTTTCTGCATGTGAATTTTTTCTTCTGGATTAGTTTGTTACCTGACTTTTGAGGTGTTTGTGGATACAGATTTCATTCATTCTTGAAGGGGGAGTCCAGATAGAGAAAGGTGAAAAAAGCAAGCTACAAACTCTTTTTTCCCTTTGCTTTCAGTCGTCGTGGGTGAGGGAGCCCTGACAAGTCTGTGGGCACTTTGCCATTTCACTCCCAACCCACCAACACTGGAGTCATCCTTGCTTTTGTCTCACAGCAAGATCCAGATCAGGCAGATGGCTCCAGTTAATGAGGTGAAGCATGAGTGAGGAAAGGGATTTTTATACTTGCTGGGTTAGAGAAGAAGCTCTTGATCCACACGCAACAGGGACGAAGACAGAACTAGGAGGAGGATTTTTCTGGGGGCTGCAGCTGCTCCCTCTGCTTTTCCTGTCACTGAATTTCCACCTCACTCCAAAAGTTGTGGCTCCTTCTTCCCCTCTGCATGATGCCATCCTCTCCCAGGTGATGTTGGGAAGCTGTGTAGATGCCCTGTGGTCTTGTCTCCAACACTCTCCTCTGCTTCAGGAATCTCTATTTATAGCACAGTACAGGGAAAAGGATCTTCTTCTCTCTGTCCCACATGAATGTGGCCCAGCAGAATGAGAAAGCAGCTTGGAGGGAGCACGTTCTTGAGGTCAGAGTAGCATCTGCTTCGTGCTGGAGACCACGAGGAGCAGCAGGAGCATGGGCTCTGTGATGAGGACATCATTAATGACAGGCTTGCTGAGCAGAGGTGGAAATCCCTCTCCATGTGGATACACATAGTTGAGATTGATGTAAATCATTGTGCTTTGTCTCCTGCTTCACCTTGGCTGATCAGAGCAGGAGAATTCCATGTGTTTGGGTCTCTTGGTCACATCGAGATGTGGTGTGGAAGGTGTGTTTAGAAAACAAGATCTCCTCTCCATACCTATTCACAGAATCACAGAATGATCAGGTTGGAAGAGACCTTCAAGATCAACCCAGCCCCAACACCTCAACTCACCCCTGGCACCCAGTGCCACATCCAGGCTTTGTCAAACTCACCCAGGGATGGGGACTCCACCACCTGCCTGGGCAGCCATTCCAGAACTTTATCACTCTTTCTGGGAAAAACTTTTCCCTGCTATCCAACCTGTATTTCCCTTGGTGCAGCTCCAGGCTGTGTGCTCTGGTTGTGTCAGTGCTGCTGCAGACAGAGCCCAGCCCCAGCTGAGCACAGGCACCTTTCAGGAGCTGTGGGAGTGATGAGGTTCCTCTCTTTGCTCACTCCTTCTGACCTTCTTTGCTTCCCAAAAGTCTTCTTTATTAAGAGACAGCTTGAGAGTTTGTCAAATCATGTAAGTGTCAAATAATAACTGTACTGTTTTTAAAGAACCTGTCATGGTCTAGAGCAAGCCTTGTGCTAAAGAAACTCATAGGATAAATCTGTTATTTTGGTCAGCTTCTTCTGTAAAGTGAAATAGCTCCTTATCTTTCAATACAGACTGCTCTGAAAAAAAGCAAAATATTTTGGCCTGCTACTTGGTGCTCATTGAGGCCACTCATGACCATAGGCAGTGTTAGTGAGGAACACAGTGCTGGAAATTGTTGTTTCAAACTAAAAATTATGCAGCTAAAGGAAAAGATAGGATTTATCATTCCATCTGTATATAGCATGGAAAAAATAAAACCCATTAAAAAAACCCCTTCTTTCAATGGCTGGGGACAAATCAGTTCCTGGGTTGTCTTAGGGATACAATAGGGAAATTTTGGCATTCTAGGAACAGCTTTGTTCTGTTACCAACATCAGGAGCTCGTGGAAAGCCTTCAACAAATGCAATCATCTGTCATCTCTTTCAAACTCTGCTGTTGTGACCCATTTCCCTTCCTGTTCCAAGGCATTAGGAAATGAGGCAGGACCTTGTAAGAAGTTTCCCAGAGCAGGCTTGTTTGTAAGAAGCATTTGCCTGTTTAGGAACACTTTTGCTTTCCCAGCAGACTCTTGCACTCCTTTCTGCTTGTTTTTCCTGTTCTCATCTCTCTTATTACTGTTTTGATTTTTCTATAGATATTTCCAGAGTTCTTCTTAAGAAATTTGCTTGTTTCCCCCCCTTTTTTTTTTAATTTAATTTAAGAAATTCTTTGAGAGAAATGAGGCAAACAGAAAATGCAACTCTTTTAGCAACTTTGGTTTTGGGTTCCCATGAAAGTCAGTTCCACTAACAGGACATTAATGTACTGAATTATATATATTTTTTTTTTTATTCTTATTGCTGTTACCCTGAGGAAAACTTGTATTCTTACCAACTTTTGTGTGTGTGTTTTTCTAGAAATCAGGTACTTTTTACTAGTGCCAAGTTTTTGATAGTTCATGGTAGTTGCTGCTCTGTAGTTGCTCCTTCAGCTTCTCAGGATTTTGGGCAAACTTCAGTAAAAATTTCTGCTGAGCAGCACTAAAAAGAGCACTTTAAAAATAATACAGAATTTTTTCTGTTTGTCAGTGATGTGTCAACACTGGTAGACTTGAAAACAAATAAGCAGGAGGCTTCTTCAGCTGGAAGAGGCTGTTCTAGAGTTGAATACAGCCCTTTCAGTATTTTCTCTGCTGGAGATCAGAGCCTGTGTTGCCCAAATATTAAAGAATAAAATCACTACCCAAGCAACATCTGTGCTAGAAGGATCAGCTTCCTTTTTTTTAATGTTCTGTGCTCACCAGAAAATAAAGTTGGTTTTGAAAGATTAGATCAGAAAATAGAACTCTAGCTTTAAAAATCTCTTACAAATTTGAGTGAGAGTTTGAGAAAATAGAATTCTAGCTTCAAAAATCTCTTACAAATTTGAGTGAGAGTTTGAGTTGAGTGAGAGTTGCCCATTTGAGCCAGGCTTTGGCCATTTTGGAGCTGTCCTTGTTTCTGGGTGTCCAAGGATGAGAAGGAAGGATCAGGTTGGCCAAGAATTTCCTGCCCTCTCCCAGGTGTAGTGCAAAAGTGAGACCATGGGAGCAGCACTGGCCCTGCTGGATGGAGCAAGTGGAATTCCTTGGATTGCTTTAACATCATCATGGCCTTCTCAGACATTCTGCTGTTGCCTGAGTGAAAATGCTGTTTTTTTCAAGTCAGTTGTCTCAAATGAAGTTGGGTTCAGTGAGTGGGGTTTTGCCAGGCTCTGGCTCAGCCTCTTGCTGCTGCAGTGCAAATTGACAAATATACCCATTAGCAGATCTTAAAGCTGAAAAAGTTCCAGTAAATACAGGTACTTTCTGATTGTCATCTCTTATTAATCATAGCATGGGTTTTATCAGTCCAGTCTCCTAAAAATCACAAATGCCAGTATACTAACAGATCATTTCAGCAACTAAAATGCAAAATCCTGTTTTTATTTTTTTTTTTTTTTTTACCCTGGTTTCTTGAATACTTGGAACTTTTGGTTTAAAATGTTTGAGTGCTACATTTACTGCTCCAGACCTTTGTTCTACCCTTTAAAAGCCATTACCCTTACAGTGATTTTTTTTTCTTTTTCCCCAGGGTGACCAGATGCAGGTCATGCCTATACCAAGTGTATGTATTTTTATCCCTTTTTCTTTTAATAATTTTCATGACTTTTGCTTTGATTCATTTTATGTTGCAGTCTAACAGGTCTGTTTTGTGTTGCATGTTAACAAAAGGATTTTATGTTCTGTCTGTAATGTTGTATCCCCAGAGGTGAATTGAACTGCATGTCTTCTACAGGGACTGAAAGAAGAGTTTGGGTTTTATCTGGGTTTCTTCTGAATTTTTAGCATTTTGAAAACACATCAGGTAGTCTGAAAATTATTTCTTTTAATAGAGGCAAAAGGTGATTCATCATCATTATGTGAGACACAATTACAAAAACCTTTTCCTCTCATTTTCCTCTATATTCCAGTTGAAAGAAGAGTTGGAAACTGCATAATTTATTTGAAATAACTCACATTAAGAAAACAGAGCACACTGACTGTTGCTCATCCCTGCACTTGTTTGAAATGATGCTCTTGGTATCAGCTGCTGCTTTATGAGCCTCAGTATTTCTGTTTATCTTCCCTGGATTAAACTTGGAATGCTGCTTGGCATCTGAATTATTTTTCAAAGCTAAATAAAAGGAAGAAAAAAACCAAGTCATTCAAACTGAAGCTTTTAATTTAATGAGTTTTAACCTTTTTTGGTCACAAAGCTCCTCTTTTTTTTTTACAAGGATGAAGGCTTAGGCTTTGTAAAGCAGAAAATACTTTTTTTTTTTGGTTTTTTGAGCTCCTTTGCTGTTTACAATACTTCATCATTGCAGAGTTTCCCAGCAGACAGCAGTGCTGATGTGTGGAGATAATGACCCAGCCCTCTTGTCTGAGATATTTGGTAGCTTTTAAAGACCTGGATATTCCCCAAGATGCCTTTCTTTTTCTTCTTTCCCTTCCTTCTCACGTAGCCCAGCATTCCAAATCCTCCTGTCACAATCCCCCTGTCTGTGCTGCAGTGCAACAGTGCCAGGAGATCCCTGGGACTGGGCACATCTTTCCTCTTCCAACAGCTTTTCTTGGGCTTGAGAACTGTTGGAAATTCCTCTTTATTGCTTACCTGTTATTTCTGCTGTGGCTCATGCATGGTGTGTATGCAGGCAGGCATGGACATGCATGTGATTTGTATTTCTGCAAGTCTAGGAATAGAAAAACCTCAAATGTAAATCAGAAAATACTGATTTCCAAACTACTTTTCTTTTTTACATATCTGCCAAATTCTGTTAGGTGCCTGTAGTTGCTCCACTAGGAATTATTGGAACATGAAACATGTTCTGGCTGTGCTCTGACCTGGAATAAAACCTTTCCCAAGAGGGACTCTAGGTACTAACAGAATAAGAATTCAAACAGAACAAAATTTTGGAAGGATAAATGAGTAGAGCTTTGACAGGTACAGAAATTAAGTCAGATGCTTTGTTAGAACACTGCCTTTGCAATGTTAAAGCAGTGCTCTGTTAGATTTGGGCAGTGGTAGGAAAATGAATGATTCAAGAAGGCACATCTATTTTTTTCCTCCTTTTTTTTGGTTTTTTTTTAAGCTCAGCTGTAATTTTGCAGACATATTCCCAGCACTAGCAAGGCAGTAAAATTAACTTATCCCTGCAGTCATGATGTAGAGTTCTGAGCAAGCAGGTGACTTTAAACACTCCTTCCCCTGCTCCAGTGCCATCTGATGCTTCTTCTTGCAGCAGGAAAGGGGAGTGTTGTCAGGCAGCCATGGTCCTTGGGCACTGGTGTGACATTTACTCCCAGGATCAAGGAGCTGCTGGCTCTCAGGAACCAGCCAGCAGCACTGTGTCATCAGCTAAATAAAGGCACAAGGGAGCTGCACATGCAGGGAGTGCAAGCAAGGAAAATTCAGGGTTGTGTTAGGAAAAACACCTAAAATTCAAGTGTTGCTCTGCTGGTCTTAGGAGGGCTGTTGGTCTAATTTTGTGTTTCAGACCCATTAAGGCAGAAATTCTTGATTTTTCTGCTACCTAGGGATGAGAAGTGGGGCTGTGTGAGCTGCAGTGTCTTGTACAAGCCAGGAGAAAAATCTTCTAACCAGACACAGAGCTGGGTCACAATTCAGTGGACATTTACATTTTACAGGGCTGGTTGCAAATATCATCAGTTCAAGTGTTCAGAGATTTCCTGAGTGGCTCTAAAAAGAGCTCTGCCCACTCCCCACTTTCAAATTGAAGCCTCCAGTCAAAATATGAGGATTTCTGGAGCTTTATTGTGCTTTTTATTGTGTATTAAACCTGGCAGTGTGCTGAGGTCACCTGTTTGAAAGCTTCCATTGCTTTATGTGCATTTTGCATTGCTTTTATTTGCATTTCTGTGTGCAGTTCAGTGAAATGGATCTTCTGCTCAATCAGATTTGTCCTGTATTAATTGAACTGAATTGAAAAGTTTGACTTAATGTGAATTTTTGCTTGGTTATTGATGAAGATGACTAATAAAAAATATTCCAGTTTCAAGGTAGATGCTTCAGAAAATAGAAACAGCATTACTTTGGAGGTTTTTTTGAATACAAACTTTATTGTGTTTGTAACTTATATTTTGAAACTTTTTCCAGATAAGGCATAGGTTAAACAGCAGCATAATTGATCATTTTCCTAATAATGCAAAATTAACTACTTTTAGGACTGAAGTAACCACAGAATTTTTAAAAAGGCAAAGCTAAAACTTCCCCAGTTGACACATTTTGATAGACCTGATTAAAAATGCAAATATAGCTCAGGATGCCTGTGTTTTCATGGGTTTTATTCAGCTTTGTTTGGAAAGGATATGGTAGAGAAATCATAAAATCATACAATGGTTTGGGGTGGAAGGAACTTTAATAGATTATCTCCTTCCAACCCCCAAATCAAAGCAGACCCATAGCAGCTTCACTATTTTATGTTCTTTTGAATGTAGATGGAAATACAAAGTCATGCTTGTGCAACATCTTAAATGAGATGTTGTCAAACTTCAGCTCTTAAGTGAGTTGGAGTGTCCACTTCTGTTCAGCTTAAAATTCCACTGTTAAGGAGTGGTATCAAAATTATCCCTCAGAATCCCTGCAGGAGTTAAATCTTAGCACAGGGATATTGGGGTTTTTTCCACTTGTCCTCACCTACATTAGCTAAATCCTTATTATAACTTTTTCTGGAAGAAATTTTGGGAGCTGCCTGCTCCACAAGAGGAGCTGGCATCTTCTGGCAGCTGTGTTTTAATTAGGAATAATTTATCTTCTGTTAAGAGTATTTCTGCACATAGCTGCTGGGAGAAGCTGTTAGCCCTGCAAGTGCAGCCCAAAGTGTGAGCAGAGGAGGACACAAACAGTAAATTAATGTGCTGCACTTGAACTTAACAACACTGCCAGGACAGAGAGAAAAAAAAAAGAGCTTATTAATTCTGATACCTGTGGGAAATACAGGCCTACAGGGAGGAAAGCTGATGGTTGTTCTGTACAGTGAATTTCTGCAAGATTTGTGTTGAGCAGCTGTTGATGCTTCAAGCAAAAGTCCTGTTCTCTTGCCGCCACCATCCCCTTTTTTTTTTGTTTTTTTCTTAGGGAATTTACTATTTCCACGGGACTGAAGCAGTGCAGCAGTCGTTCCACTACAAGGTCTGTTGAGCTGATCAGCCCTGAGACCTGGCTGGAATGCATAAATCCCAAACAGTGACTAGTTTAACTTGTGTACAGTTTGTGTCTTGTTGGAATTGAAGAGCAAACCAGTGAGATAACCACGTGTCATTTTTCTGCTGAGCTCTGTGGAAGGCTGCAGCCTTTGGGGGAGTGTTGCACAGTAAATATGAGTTGCTGTTAGCCACAATGAAAAATTCTTAATCATCTCAGATGTCTTTAAGTGATGTGTGTAAAAAAATAAAAGACATTGTCAAACTTCCAGAACTATTCACTGTTAACTGTGATGGAAATCTGGTATTTAGAACTCTTTCTTGGGTATGTCTCCATTAGTGAGAAAATTAAAACACAGGGTTGAGTAATGCTTGTTTCTGACTAAAAGCTTTGCTGCCCTTGACAGGTGGAAATTGCTTTAGATCAGAAAGCTTGAACAGCAAAACAAATGGGCTGATACTTTGCATACAAATCCTTTCAAGTTCCTAAAAGCCTCAAAAATGCCACCCTTGCTCCCTAGTCCTTCACCAGCTATTTAGCAGCCTCACAACTTGTAGTGGTTTCAGCTTCAGAATAATTTCCTTCTCCCTATTATCAGAGGGTGAATGTTTTCACAGTTGAGGGCAACAGAATTGCAATTTGTGAAATGGAAAATTCATTTATTCTGATTTTCAGAAGTGTGAATTTAAGGGAACGAGATCAGATTGAACTCAAGATGCCAAAGCTTGTGGGAGAGTTGGTTGTGCCCTTGTTAGATGAAGTAAGGTCAGTAACTGCACATGATCTCCTAAGGCAGTGCTGAAGAGGGAGAGGAGCTCCAGAGGTAACCAGAATCCCTGTGTGGGTACCACAGGTGAATTGTGCCTCTCCCAGCCATTGCTTTTGGGAAAGCAGAGGTGCAGGTGGGTGAAAAAAACAGGTGCAGGTCACCTCGCTGTGCATTCAGAGAATTTGGGCTCTCAGAGATGAAAGTTCTTGCATTTTGTAGTCCTTGGTGTGTGTCCATCCTTTTCTTGATGACAAATGCAGAAGTTTGCAGCTAAAAAAATAAAGATACCTGTGGTAAGACAGTGCTCGCATTTTTCATCCATGCATTTTTCTATGGAAGAATATATAGTTCCATAGATTTTCCATAGGTACAGATATTTTCAGTTTGATCAGGAATTCACATAGCAGAAGGAATTTCTGGCTTTGAACTGCCTGTGCAGATTAATGTAGTCAAAAATTCAAAGGAGATAAGAGTTTTGAGTACAACAATAAACAGAGCTATTATTTTTTTTAAGAAGTATGTTTTCAGTTTCTTGGGATGTTCATACCTTTTTTTTATCTTTAAAGACAAGAGGTATTGGAACATGGGTTCTGAAGATTACTGTTTTTAAATGGGTTGGGTTTTTATTTCAATAAGCTTTTACTTTATTTAGGTTGCAAGTTTGGATCCTTCTTAATATGAAAAACTGAGGTGGGGTGCTAAATACCTTTTAGGCTTTGAATAGCAGGAAAAAACCAAAGTTCTTTAGGTCTGGTCCTAGCTGCCAACAAGCAGAGGTGGAACTGAAGCAGCTGTGGGGCTGGCCATAACCTAGCCAGGGTGTTGTTTAAATTCCAGCCTGGTTGGGTGGCTGTGGAGCCTTTGCAGGAATTAGGCAGAAGCTGTTTTAATTGCCAGGTCCTTGTCAGGTGTGTGCTGAGAGGAAATGCACTGAGACAAGTGGTTGTAGGCAGGACAGTTTCCAGTTTGGTGGCTGAGGGAACTGTTGTCAATGTTAATTGTAAGGAACATAATTAATTTCAGTGAATGCTTCTAAAAATCCCCCAAGAAACTCCTGCTTTAGCTACAAACACTTAATTTAGGTCCAGAATCTGATTTGTTAGGTGCTTCATTTAAGAGTTTATTAGGCATCATTGGCCAGTATCTATCAAGGTGACACTTTGATGATCTGTCCTGGCTGCTGGAGGGTGTCCCTGCCTCACCTGTGTCACCTCTGCCTGCACAGGGCTGGCCTCAGATCTCTGCCAGCACCTCTGCAAAGGGCCACTGCAAAGAGCAAACCCATAAATAAATATAAATGATAAATGATGAATCCTTACCAGAGCAACAGTGAACAGATAAAAAAATAGGAAAAGGAATGGAGTTAGAGTTGTGTATCCAAGCCTAAATTAGTTTAATTTCCTCTCTGTCTTAAGCTTCTCCCTACTGATGCTTTTCTATAATGCTAATCCTTTTCTTTCATCATAAAACCCCTGATTGGCAGCAGTGTTTCAGCTCCAAATGGAAGCATTCTCTCCCATTTCTGTGATTTCAGAAAGTATCCAGTACCAAAATCTAAAGCAACATATTTCTATTGCAAACTGGGGTGTTGAAGTGGGAAGTGATCCAAAGAATGTGAGACTCTGCATTGCTTTCAGGAAAATTGTCAATTCATGGGATTGGTGCCATTTTTAGTAAGGACAGTGTGCTGCAGAAGAGCCCAGTTCAGGTTCTTCACTGCAGTTTTAATACCTTGACTGGGAGCATGATTCACATGGAAGTAGATCACCACCCTCCTAAGTGGTAAAAACAAGAGTGAAGACATGTCCTGGAAGATACAATTAGTAATGCTGTCTTCCATCAGGGTGGATTCCTCAGTTTCAGTATTTTTCCTGGCAAACAGAGAGAATGATTTGTGTAAATGTCCATCAGCCTGATATGGCTGCAAATGGCACTGACTGGAAATAGGATAACAACAGCAACCAAACCAGGCATTGGGAAAAGAACCACTGGAAAAAGATGTTGTATCAAATATCCTGGGTTTATGATGATTTTTTTTTAGATATTGGTGGTGTTTTACCATTTTCATTTCCAGTGCTTTGGAGGTCATTCTAAACAAGTCTCTAATTTAAAAAAGAAAAGTCTGTATGGGTATTGCAATTGCATGAGCCATTAATATCCATACATAAACTTGGGATGAGCCCAGAAAATCATTTGATTTCAAGTCATGTATTCCAGCTGCCAGTAATTACTAGAATAGTAATGTTGACAGAAGGGTGCCCTTTCCATAGAGGTTTTACTTTTTTTTGTTTTGTTGTCTTCCTCTTTTCTTTTATTTATAGCCACCAGCTAAATACCTCCTGCCAGAATTGACAGCATCAGACTATGGGAAGAAGTGTGTGGTCATTGATTTAGATGAAACTTTAGTGCACAGTTCATTTAAGGTAAGTAAATTCAAAAGGGATCTCTTGCAGCTTGAATCTGTCAGTGAATGCTGCAGGAACTGTTAAGCCTCTTAACACTTGAACTCCTCTTACATCCTCTGCCTGGGAGTCCTCATTGCCTCTCCTGTGATTATTCATCCTAATTTAGCTCTCAGGGGAGTAACAACAGAGATTGCTTTTTAAATTTTATTTTCTTTTTTTTGAAAAAATCACACTGACTGCAACAAGGCCTGGAATAGGTATTCACAGCTGGGCTTTAAGCATTCCTCCAAAGACCTGTGCTTTGGACAGGTGCAACATTTGTTCCTTTGAAAATAGGGGTTTGTTTTTGCTGTTTAGATGATGCCATAGTCAGTGTAGGAGAATGGAGAATCAGCACAGCTTTGTGCTGGGTTAGATGTACCTCTAACCAGGAGATTTTGGGCACCAAAAATTTTGGGCTCTTCTCTCTTGCTGGGGGATGTTGTTTTTCTGATCACAGCAGTTGTTTTTAGGTGTTTAGTTTTCAGAGCAGGAAAGCAGATACCATTTAGTTGGTGGTGGTGAGTCAGTCATCTTCAAGGAGCAGCTTCTGTGACCCTTCAGAGTTCAGCATGTGCTGAAGGTCCTGGTGTTTTTTCTGTTAAGTAGGGCTGAAATCAGGAGACCTCAGAAATACAGAGTCTAAATTGGCTTATGGTACTGATAGCATTTCTGATTAGTACAGCTAATACTGATAAAGCATCTGCTGGTTTAATACATGGATTGGAGAATTTATAAGAATTAATAATGGTATTTTACTACTCCCAAACCAGATTAACCACCCTTACAGTCTTCTAGCTGCTTGCACTCCATTTTTCACTGGAAGCATCAGCTCCACTTTTTAATCCTTCTCTTGTTCATTGCCAGTATTTAAAATGCAAACTTGTAATTCATGTTGTGGTTAGAATTTGGCAGCAGCCTCTCTTTATTGACTTAAAGAAAACCTTATATGGAAATATTAGAACAAATATTCCTGTGCCTCAGACTGAAATGAGGAATTTTGTTCTCTGTCTTTGTTGTGCCTGATGGTACAGAATAATTTCTGGTAGTGTACAGGAACCTCCAAGCCTCAGTGCCATATTTGTCTTCTGTAGCCAGACTGAGCTTGCTCTGGAGAACTTTTCAGGGGGATAAAATCCACAGCTGGATTGGGCAGGGAGGAGCCATGACTTCTTATTCAAACAAGAGTCAAAAACAAGGAGAGAAAGCTGAATTTAAAAGTCTAAGTGTGTATAATAAAATTGAAGTGTGAGGCTTATTGTTACCTGAAAGGTAAAAATACAGTTTTGCTTTCTGAGTGCTGTGGGTAATTTTGTACTGTGATTTTTTTTTTTTTTCTGGCTTTGAAACAAAATGAGATTCAGTTTAGCTGGTTATTAGTTACTTTTTAAAGCATTTTAAAGAAATGCATGTTTAATGGTTGACACAGTTGCAAATCTCTCTTGTAGGACTGAGATTTGCAGAGTGTTTCTTCGAGGGCTCCTTTTAATCCTCCCACATTCAAATGATATTTAATGGATATTTAAATGATGTTGAGTAGATATTTAAGAAAAACCAAGAGATTTTTCTGCTTGATGATGAGCACTGAATAATGTTTTGTGTGAGGGAAAGAAAACTGGTCCTTTTTTGTGTGAGGTCACTAGAGTTGGGCAGATGTTGGAGTTTTGCAGAATTGGAGTTTTAGGGTGAAAATGGTGTTATTTCAATATGAAACCCTGTGATTGGGGGTGTGTAAGAGAAAACCAAGTGCTAGAGGAAATTAATTTAGTTGTTCAATGGCTGTCACTGTCCAGTGGTGCTGTCTGGGTTTTGTTTCATGAAGGGAAGTTCTTCACCTGAATTAAGACCATAAATTGTCATCAAAAATAATTACACATTCCAGCAGAGCAGGGGTCTGAACACCTGGGTGCACCCTGCTCTGCCTGGATAGTCAAGTTACTTTTGTAGTTTTTTTATTTTGTAGGAGTTTGGGGGTATTTGGGGGGTTTTTCTTCCATTAAAACATATCTGCTCTAACCAGGTAGGTCCCCACTTAAAAGGTGGGAAAGCATACATAAATTTAGGAGTTTTAGTACAAAAGGCTTTATTTAAAGCAGCTGATACTTTAGAATTTGTAATTCTGTTATGAAATAGGCTTCGTATTTCAAATGCAGATTATATGTTTTTTTGACACAAGCAGAGAGGCAGAATATTTAAAGTGCTTTTTATGAAAGCAGCAACATCTGAGGGAGGGTAATTCTCATCTTTTTATGCCCCTGCATATTTGTGAAGCTTTAAGGAGGTACTGGTCTTTCATGTTAGGTGCATATTAAAGGAATAAAGTTTGGGGTTCTTTGGCAAGAGTAAAAAAGGAGTAGATAGACAGGGTAGTTATCATTCCCATCAGAAAACAATAATAGAAGCAAAAAATAATAAATTATTAAATCAAGGAGATGTAAACACGGTTTTGTATAAAATGTATGAAACCACATGCAAGCCTGGAATGTAGTCCTATTCAAAACTGGCAGTGAAACACCTTTAGAACATTTAAAATGCTGAAAGTTTGGGGTTTTTTAATACAAAACTTTCAACTGAGCTGAAGATTTTTAGTGGAAATGCACTGCCTCCTTCCAGGCTCTGTCTCTGTGCTTCCCACTGGAGGCAGGGACGTGCTTCACGTGCCCAGAAACCTTTGCCAAGCAAATTGCTGCAGTCTTTTCTCCTCTTTTCCCTCCCTGAGGAGCCCAGAACTCCAGGCTGTGCTCCTTTTCTTATCACCAGTGCCAACAAAAAGCAGCACAGTACCTGAAGTATAAGTGGGGGAAGCACATTGGGAGTACTTTGGTGACAAAGTCTGAGGCTGAGTTTTATTTGTTAGAAAAAACCAAAGTTGCTCACACTGAATGTGGTTTTCTCTGGCATTTGGTTGATGTTGCTCTTGTTAGGATTAAATTCTGTAAAAGCTGTAATTTTATCAGTGGATTTCAAAACCTCAGCAGCTTGCAGTGACCTATTCTTTTGCTGCTGCTGCAGAGTGTTTCTCTTGCTGAAGGGAGTCATGCATATATAAATCCTTCAAGTGTGTGCAAGCCTCTTCAGAGTCTGCAGGGAGCTGGCACCCACTGGAAAACTGGTGGCTGAGGCTTCTTGACAATTCATTTGAGGTTTTGGTTTTTTTTTAAGGTGAAGCATCAGAACTTTTGTGTAGCTGTTCTGTGGCTGTTAGAGCTGCACAGTATCTTCTCTATCTGAGGGACTTCATGCAGGGAACAGATGGGAGCCTCCCCTCTGTCTTTTTCCACAGCAGAAAGGGGAAATTGCTCAGTGTTAGATAAGAAAAATAGAGATTGATCTGTGTGTATTGGAGGAATTATTCAGATCACATCAGCACAGGGCTCAGCATGAGGTCTCTTGCCAATCCTGGCTGGTCAGGAGGAGAGGATTCCATGTAGCCTCTCCTGTGCCCACAGACCCAGCACTTGCAGGTGTCAGATCAAACCATCTTCTCTATTTCTTTTCTCCTGAGAAAGGGTGTTTCCCTCCACAGAAATTCTTTGTGGTCACTTTGCTCTCCTGGCAGGGAGGCTGTCTGACAGGGGAATTAGAATCTGGTTTATCCAGGGAGTGGGATCAAAGTGCTGCTGGCAGGTTAATACTGCAGGATCCTCTTTTCCCACCATTTTTTCACAGAACACCTGTTTAGACTCCCCAGTTTGTGATCTGCTTCTTAAGTCACTTTACCTCAGCTGCTTCTCTGCTTTCTTGGCACCCCTTTGCTCCCCTGAAAGAGTTTAAAGTCTGTTTCCAGTCTCAGAGATACTCCAGGGGTATCTCCTTGGTGGTTCCTGAGATCAGCCTGCTGTCTGATCCAGAAGAGCAGCTGGGACCATCTGTACAAATCTCCCAGAGCTGAGTGAAGATGTTCTCCAGCCTTGCCTTGCTCATGCCAGTTCCAGCCTGGGCAGTATCCCTGCAAGATGCTGGCTGTTATTCAGTCATGTTAAAACTCTCTTTGGCAGCTCATTTCCAGGCTGCAGGGGATGGAATGAGCTCCAGGCATGTTTACATGCCTGGTTTTTAGCATGGACACAGTGCATGAGCTGTACCTAAGTGTGGTGTCCACTTGAGCCAGTAAACTTTGGCAGCAGCCTGTTCCCAACTGCCCCTGCTGTCTAGCCAAGATTAGATTGGGAACTCCTGAACTGTCTACAAGGCCACTTTGCTGCTTTCCAAGGCAATTGTACTTGACCAGCAGTTTCTCACAGTAACTTGACAATTAAGTTGTGTTCGACAGGCTGGAAATACAGATCCAGGGACTTGGGTAGAGTGTGCCTGCTCTTCCTTTTGGAATTAAAATGCAATTTTACATGATGAGGTTGATTAAATTGGCATGTTTAAAATCCTTTAGCTATACAACTTAAGTCTTGCTGCAGCTGCTGATTCAAATATGACCATTGGGTATTACTTTTACCACTGTCTTTATTTTAAATTTAGTACCAGTTGATACCCTCGAGTAGAATGTGTGCAGTACACAGTTGATTTTCTTGATGGTCATTTATCCATAAAGACAGGATGGAAGAGTTTATCCAAAGAGATGTGTTCCTTATGAACACACTCAGTGGTAGTGGGGATTATTCAAGCAGTGAAGCATGCTAGATTTTATGAAGCTTAAAAATAGGAGAGAAAAGGGAAATGCAGCATCTGAAATGGCAACTGTGAGCTTCTGACTCGTGTAAGAGCACAGACAGGGTGGGTATGTGTGGTCAATAATGATTATTAACTTGTTCCTCAGAAGTTGTCACTCTTCCCTTTTATGCCCCTGAAATTTTCCCTCTAACCATTTTATTTTTAATGCTGATTATTTCCTTGTCATTCTTTCTAGCCAATTAGCAATGCTGATTTCATCGTTCCTGTTGAAATTGATGGAACCATACATCAGGTAGGTGCTGGTTTTTCCTTCAGCATTGTGTCCTGAGTCCCAGAATGTTCTCTTCCTCCATTTGCTGCTTTATATCCAATAATTTCTCTTGCAAAGCATGGAAGCTGTGTATTCTGGAATGCAGACAGGCATCCCTGTGTGCTCAGGTGGAGTCTCTCTCTCAGGACTTCAATACTCAACTCTTTGTCAATTTTAAAATATTTTCCAACAGGAAATTATGTAAAGATGGGGTTTCAAACATTGCTGGGCCCAGAAAAAGCTGTTTGAACACTGCATTTTTCATTCCTTCCAACATAAATAGGACGTAGGTTGGCTTTAATATATGTTGGTAGCTCATATGCTAAAGGTCATGTGTACTTTATAAAGTATAAAGGAAGAATAGACATTTATTCAGTTTTTGTGGCAATCTATGTTCAATTTCTGTCCCCTTTAATTCCTGTAAGTAATTCAAGTTCCTCTGATAGGAGTTATTATATACTTCAGCATATTTGAAAGGTCTGGACAAAATCATGAGGAGACTGATTTCTGTGTCTTACTCTTGAAGAACTTCCTTTAGGGCTCTAAAAAATGGGTTTGAGTAAATGCAAAACACCCATAATTTGAAAATCTGTCCCCTCCATTTATTTTGGATTGGTGTCTTTAATCAGTGATCATTTCTGAAGGGTTGAATCAAATAAATTACAGTGCTGTTACTTTCCCTCTTCAGGCAGACTCTGAAGTTCTTGCTGGAGATGAATTAAACAGGTTAATGTCAAGTTGAGCCTTGATACATGAACTCTGTAACTTGTTTGAAATATCTTCTCTTGGATGTTACAGTTAGCAAACCTTCCCTCCATGTGATTTAACAGAAACTTTAAGTACTTTAAATTCTGAAATGTTGTTTACATATTATCTTCATGGATTATTTCTACTTGGACAAAGAGGTTTGGGTATTTTAAGAGGTTTTATGTTTTATTTGTATATTATTTCTTGTACTAATTGGTGGGTCATAAAGATAGTTCATAATTCTGTCTGATCTCCTGTGATGGAAGCTCTCCATGTATTTGTCACTCTTCAAATGATTACTGAATATCTGTCAGTGGACTGAAACGTGCTTTAAAGTAATAGCTCTTTTGACAGTTTTATACTGTGCCTGTTTTATGTAGAAAAACATCAATTACTAGGTTACTTCCACCTGTAATGTTCACCAGAGCTGATGCTTACAACATTTAAGTGATGTTTTGGAGATTGGTGATTTTTAATCCTGATTTGATGTGGGCTCTAGGTGTGTTTGGTGCTGTGGAAAAGACAAATTCTGTGTCCTAAAACTTTACAGAATGCTTTTGAAAGTGAATTTTTGAGTGGCTTAGAGTTGTGATCACTTAGCTTGTCAGGATGACATATTTACATTTGGAAAACAATCCCAATAAAAGGCTTGGGCTTTATACAGTCAAACATTTCAAAAGCCTGTTGCTTTTCTATTCCCTGCTGCAAACTCTGAAATTCTTCACCAAAAATGATGCAGTTTGGCACTTGGAGATGGCTCCATGTAGAGAAAAGAGAAAATAGCAATAAAAAAACCTCCAAACAAACAGAACCCCACAACTGGGTCCAAAGGGAGTGGATTTGTGCATCTCCTTCTCCTCTGACAGAGGTGGTCAGGTGAAATTGGTCTCTGTGCTTTGCTGGAAAGTCCCTGCACGATTTTCAAGGAAATTGCTTCACTCTTTGAATTTCAAGTTCTTAACCTCTAAAAGAGGTAAATACCTGAGGCACATTTGGGTGGTAAAAATGAAGGTAATTGTAAGGAATTTGTGATTCTTGAAATAAAGGTAATTTGTGTGGCACACAGGATAGGCAAAGCCTGGTGTTTAATACCTCTTGTGATATTGCTGACATTCAGGAATCTTTTCTGTTTTGCACTGTGATAAAGGGCAAAACTGGATATTCTGGCTGAGTGTGATGTGCATTAAGCCTGCAGAGCTCTGACAACCTGTTCCCACTTCAAACCTGTAATTCTGTAGTCACTTAGAGCATAAATGAACTGATCTGAGCAATTGCTGTCATTTATCAGGATTTGTCATCTGTGTAATGCGTGTCCATTTTCTTAAGCAGTTTATAAACTCCAGGATTAATCACTGCCATGGAGAAATATTTCCACCTGTGCAAAATATCCCAGGAGATGGGAAATATTGTGGAACCACACTGTCCACAGTGCATATCCCTGTTTTTCCAGTGAGTTTGGTACCTTGGTATCAGGGAGGAGGTTGACAGATTTTTATTGTCCTTGACATCTGCCTTAGGCAGAACCCAGTGGAAAGGAAGTTTCCTTGCTGAGAAACACCATTTCAGAGGTGCCCATTCATATAGAAACTTGGAATTATATGAGATTGTTCAGCTCTCATATAACAAAAAACACAAGTTGTGGCAAATGTAATTGCTGTACTACTGAAAGAGTTTTGAGATTGACTTATCTAGCAAGTTTTTTCATGGTAAATGCTGGTTGGGTTTGGCTTTTGGTTTTTTGGTGGTTTTTTTTTTTTTTCAGTTCAACAGAGGTCTTAAAAAAATAATGTCTTTAGTTTGGGGAATTTCCTTTCCCTTATATAATTTATAATCCAAAGGTCAGAAACACTCCCGGGGGTTTTTTTATAGGGAGAACAATTCATCATCCTAAAGGGTGCTTGGGTAAACGAGCTTCCCTAGATTAAAAACCAGCTTTTCTTAAAATCCCTTCTCCCTCTCCCATCTTTCTTTCTCCAGCCTAAATGACCTCATATTTTGAAAGGATTTGTCATTTTATTTTAGAAGGAAATAAATCAAGTATGAAGGAACCTTGAGCTGCCCATCCTGGGGCAGCTGAAGTTCCAGGGGAGAATTCCACATTTTCACAGAATGACCAGGTTGGAAGAGACCTTCAAGATCAACCAAGCCCCAACACCTCAACTCAACCCTGGCACCCAGTGCCACATCCAGGCTTTGTCAAACACACCCAGGGATGGGGACTCCACCACCTCCCTGGGCAGCCATTCCAGAACTTTATCACTCTTTCTGGGAAAAACTTTCTCCTGATATCCAACCTGTGGTGGTTCCAGCTGTGGGTTTCTCTGGGTCTGGATTGAAGGCACTTGAGACAGCAGTTTCACGTTCACACTCAGGTGTTTATTATTTCTTATCAGTAAAACAGTCTCACTGCTGGGAGTTGGGCAGCTTTTCATTAGAAGGCACAAAATGGCCACAATCTCTTGTTCCAAGGTCTTTTAAGACTAAACTATCCAATTAGGAGCTGACACCTGGATTATTTTCCCTTTTGACCCAATAACTGATCCCAGAGCCCCCAGTGCAGACTTTTCTTCCCAATTACAAAATGCCACCCAAACCCAAGAAGAAGAAGGAAGAAGAAGCATGAAGAAGAAACCCAGGATGACACCCTGTGCCCTCCATCTTGTTTCCATCCACAACATCCTAAAAATCCCAAACCCTCAATTTCTCACCTGGTGACACACCTGCACTGCTCTCTATAATCTATTTCACACTTTTGTGGGTTCCAGTCTATCTTGAAGTCTGGGAAACTTTCTCCATGAGTGAGGGTCAAAGTCAGTGCTGCCCTGGGGGTCAGGGCACCCCAGGGCAGACACAGAAACATTCCCAGTGCCCTGGGTTTGCACACCAGCCTGTATTTCCCTGGGTGCAGCTGGAGGCTGTGAGCTCTGGTTGTGTCAGTGCTGCTGGAGACAGAGCCCAGCCCCAGGTGAGCACAGGCACCTTTCAGGAGCTGTGAGAGTGATGGAGGCACCCCTGAGTCTCCTTTTCTCCAGGCTGAGCACCCCCAGCTCCCTCAGGGGCTCCTCTCAGGGTTTGTGTTCCCAGCCCCTCTCCAGCCTCGCTGTCCCCTCTGGATGTGCTCAGTGTCCCAAGGTCCTTCCCAAGCTGAGGGCCCAGAGCTGGGCACAGCACTCCAGGTGTGACCCCAGCAGTGCCCAGGGCAGGGCAGAATGACCTCCCTGCTCCTGCTGGCCACTCCATTGCTGACCCAGGCCAGGAGCCATTGGCCCTCTTGGCCACCAGGGCACTCTGCTTTGTGCTGGGAGTGGTGGCCCAGGTACACAAGGAGGTTCTGGTGCAAGCTGACCCTTCTGGCCCCTCTCTCATTCCACTCTGGTTCTCTGGGTGAAAGGAGATCAGAGCTGGACCTTCTCTCCCAAATGAGCAGTGGGAAATCCAGTGGAATGTGTAGGAGCTGAGAGGAGGTTTGTTGGGGGTGGAAGTGGTGGCTGGAGATGTTCCACCTGTTGGAACATCCAACTCTGTTAGAACATCTTCCACCTGTTGTAACATTTAACTCTGCAGGAACACCTCCTCTCCTTTGGACCCACTGACCAAGAGCAGAGTGACCACAGCCCCCAGACCAGAACTGCATCCAATACAGCTTTAATCCCCAAAGGGTGAAGGTTTTTAGGGAATGCTTGTCCTTCATCTTTCATCCAGTTGAACTCCAGTGCCTTTGTGCCTTGTTTTTGGTGTCCAAGAGTAAAGAGGGCAGCCAGGAAGAGTTTGATTTGGTGTTATTTTGAATTTTTGAATTTTATTTTTAAATACAATTTGTTTATTGAGTAAAACTAATTTTTAAGTATTTGTTTGGAGTGAGGGGGGAGTTGATTCAATTAATTGCTTATTTTTATTGTTGAAAGCTGAGGGAATTTGGTAGGTATACTTTGAACATAATATGCAACTTTTTTTTTTTTTTTTCCAACTATGTGGGGGAAAGGCTGTCTGAATAATAAATTTCCTTCCTGTAAAGCAGAGAATTCATGGATTTTCTTGCAGGAGGCCGTGGCCTGGTTCAAGTAATCCAGGATAGGCTGTATCCATTCTAACTGGCCTATTCTTGGTTACTTGCACTGGGACACAGCCACAGCTGTGTGACCCAGGACCACGAGGGACACATGGGATTTTCTGCTCACTGCTCAGAAGAGGCATGAAACAGGAGATTACAGGAGTTGGAGTTGGCATGGGCAGATTTTTGGTCATTACTTGCAGATTTCCTCATTGTAAAGCTGGTTTTGAAGGGCAGTTCTGTGTGTCCTGTTAAATTGGTTGAAAATGAGCTGGGTTTGTCTTTGGGTTTCACAAATACTGAGTCTCTGTAGGCTGAAGCTGCTTTGAGGTATAGAAAATTCATGTGGCAGTATGAAATGCTTGAAAACAATTCAAGATAATTGCTTATGTTCTGCCATTAGCTGCTGTAAGAATCCTGTGGAAACATGCCTAGTACCTGATTTGTGCTTAAAATGTTGAGTAGGGTTCATTTTAAATAATAAAAAGTATACTATATTCCTCTGAATTCTTGCTGTGATAAGGAAAAAATTAGTGAGCAGGCAAAAAAAAAAAAAAAGGATTTTTTTTTTTTTAATGCCCTGAAGACAGTATATAAATCTCAGAAAAAATGCCAGGAGCCAGTTAGTCTAGAGATTTCAACTGAAGACATCAGGCAATGGAGGAAAAAGCCAAGCCACAAATAACCATGCTGCATTGAGATTCAAGTCCAGCCACTAACAAAGTAAAGGGGAAAAAATTCCAAATGAGAAGGAAGAGGAGAAAAGAGCTGCACTGTCAGCTGAAGAAAGCTTTCTGTGTGGAGTAAACCAAAGAGATTTTGTAGCCCAGGATACCAGTACATTTTGGAGTTGCTTCCAGGCTCTAAGTAGGACTTCTCAAAGAAAACTTCAACTCTGGAGAATAACTAACTATCCAGAGTATTAAGATACGTTGTTCTGCCAAAAAAGAAAAAAAAAAAGAAAAAAAAAAAGTGAAGGAATCAGGGCTTTGTACAGAGGGAAATAATTAAGGAGAAAATTTGGTGAGACTTCATCTTAAGAGATGACATTTATTATTAATTAGGCATTTAACATGAGAAGCAAATCTGTTGGCCAGATCCCAGAAGGGAAAGATTTAAGGCAAAGCAGCAGGAGAAACTCAAGTAGAGGAGGCTGTGAGTGCTCTGTGGTGGATCAGGAGCCCTAAACTGCAGAAGGGAGACCATCCAGCTAAAAATGCAGTGTATTCACAGCTCATCCTGAATTAGGGGCAGAATTAGGAACCCTAAAAACAGCCAGAGGAGTGTTTATTGCCAAGGCTGGCCAGTGCAGCTCAGGGCTCTGGGGCTGCAGCTCTGGGGTTGATTTACTGAGTGCTCCTGATGGAGGAGGTGGCTTGTGTTGCAAGCAGCAAAGTTCAGATCCTTGGCAGGGAGTTTGTAATTACATTCCAAGTGGAAATACTTCACTGACAGGGGCAGAGATAGGGATGGAGAGCAAAGAGGAGACTTCTTCTGCTGAGGCTGGAAGCACTGGGCTTTAAAAGGGAAATTAATATTAAATTCCAGCACTTACTCTCCAAGGATGATGTTAAGACTCTGGGGTGCCCCTCAAAAATAAGTGTAGGAATAAAATTAAGGCTCAAGAATCAAGAACCTAATTATGAACTTGGATCCTGCTGTCTTTCCTCTCACATCTGGGAAGTTGGAAACTCTCTGGATACCCAAAAGCAGAGGGACTGCAGCTGTGTTTCTGTCTTTAAAAAAAATAAATTCAAAAGTAGAATCTGGAGAGGAAATACTACAGCACAACTTTGTGGAGAAAGAATTAAATGAAAAATTAATTGCCTTGTTACAGGAGAGGAAATTACTTGGTTTATGCCTGGTGAAATACAGGAAACATTGCTGTAATTATCTGGAAAGAGAGTGGTGGTGAAGTACATCTGTTAACTGTCTTTAATCCATAAAATGTCACCATTATTTGATGTGTTAGGTGCTGCTGTGGTTGTTTAAAAAAAAATCTGGGTTATAAATTGTTATCTGGATCAAAGTTTGAATGTAATGTTTATGGGGTCAGAAGTAGTTTAGATAAATCTCATAGAAATAACTTACAAGAGATAAAGACTTCATGGTATGATCTGTATGCTGCATAAAGGGGAAAATTAACATTTCTGCTTTAGTCATTAAGGTACAGCTCCATCATATGAGTTTTTAAAAGAACTTCACTTTCAATTTTAGGTTTTCAATTTCAATTACACAGTTTATTTTTTTCTTCTTCTGCTGAAGGCTTTAATTGTTACACTTGAGTTCAAGCTGCTGTTTCCATATTTTTCTCCTTCAGGCTTCTTCTCTGAGTACCTTGATTTTATTTTTTTTTTTTTTACCTCTTATTAATAGGAATGTAGTAAAATACATACAATTAATCTAGTTTTACATTTCAAAGAATGAAATTCCTGAAATAGCATCAGTCTTGCAATTCTTCCTGAATTCAGCTCTATGCCAGACTTCTCCACTTGAAATTTCCAGCATTAGGGATTATTTGCCAAACAAAAGAAGATAAAATGTTGCCAATATTTTCTCTCAAACTTTTAATCTAACTGCAAACAAGACAGATAAATATTTTTCAAGCAGACTCCCCTCTTCAGCTTCCCAGTATATTGGGAACTGTTTCCAAGCTTTCTGAGCAGCACTTTCCTTGTTTTGGTATCTTCTGTGAGCACAAAATCATCTTGTGTGCTCTGCAAGGAGAAGCAGGGAGGTTTTAGTAATCTGCTAATCAGGTTGTTGACAGCAGGCAGCCAAGGCAGTGCTAAAAGGCAGCAGAGCACTGCTGAAGGCAGGATGCTGAAGAGGACAGAAATCCTGGGAATTTGTCATCTTTTGGCAAGGTCCTCTGTAGAAGATGCTGTAGAGTTTGTCACATTTCAAACCCAGCACTTTTAGGCTTTCTGCATGGTGCTAGTGAAGATTTTTGGTGAAAAAAGTCCCCTGTAGAGCTGGAGGGCTTGATCACTGTCCATAGTGAGCTCTGGTACTTAGCACCTGGAATTTCAGAAATGAGAGAATCAGCCACAGAAGAAAAACAGGCCCCCATTGAGCAATTCCTGCTGTCAGTGAGGTTTAATCAGATTTATTCCTTCTGTGGAGCTCCTCAGCTTTCCAGCACCAGAAAGGGTTTGGTGGAGAGATCCAGATCCTCACTTCTTGAGAAGCCCTCCTGTCTCCCTTTGCCTTTAATGAGACTTTTTGAGGAGCACCCTCCTGATGATGCTCAGTGTTTGCAGCTCCATAACCAGCAGGAGCTTGGCAGCCTGTGTGTGCCAATCTCTCATTATTGGAGCTCTACTTTTATCTTGCATACTTTTCTTTTTCCCCAGCATTTCATTTGAACTGCTTCCCTGTTAACTTTTGTTTCAAGTGCTGGCATTGCAGGAGTGGTTTTGTTTTTTGGGTTTTTTTTTTTCCTTTCCTTGAGCACCATCTGACCTAAATGCTGTTATCATTCCAGGTTTATGTATTGAAACGACCACATGTGGACGAATTCCTTCAGAGGATGGGAGAGCTCTTTGAATGTGTACTCTTCACAGCCAGTCTAGCCAAGGTTTGTTCCTCCTTTCATCTCTTTAACCCTTATGGTGCTGCTCAGTGGACTTTTGGTTGGGTTTTCTATGGATAATTGTTTCCACAGTTGGTACTATCTTAATTTTTCCCCTTCTTTTCTGCTTCTTTGTCTGACAGTGTGTACTTTGTCTGCTAGTGTGTGGGTAAGTGTTTCCATGGTAACACCATCACATATGGGCTTGTCTCATAATGTAGCCTCCATGCATTGCTCATGATGCCAATATGAAAGGCTCCCAAGTTACCATGGTTATAGTGAGAAATTAGAACAAATGGAGTGCCAGTGAAGCAGCACATGAAAGCTGGGCATGAAATAAAACACCGAATTAAACCCTGTCTACACCATCAACCAGTGACTCAGAAACTCACTGGAAATTGGGAACCAAGCTTCTTGCTCTCTTGAGGTGTAATTTCAACCTGAGTTAGAAAATGAGGCCTTTGTTGCAAAGCTTGAAACATCCCCAAAAATATTTTGTGCCCTCTGGTCCTGCAGTAGCAGTAGTGGCTCCTAGGTAGATTTTGTGGTAGATGTTACAGTAGTAGAGTGATCTGGAATTCTTCACTTCCTTCAGTGTATTGTATTTGTGGTGTCTTGTTTGTAAAATGATATTGGTCATTTCTAAGTAGTGCTCTAGCATGGCAAGCTTTTGCTGCAGCCTAGTGTAGAGATGGTGGCAGGGGACAGGACCCTGATCTTCTATAAAGCCTTTTTCCCTGAATTCTCTTTACCACATACTGTTCAGTCATGTTGAAAAAATCCTAAATACTGCCCCAGTTTCGTACTGAAATTCTGTGCCTTATTTCATAATCAAAAGATGATTGATTTCAACATCAGGTTTTTTTCTTGGTTTAAAATAGAGGAAAATGGTAACTCCTGTTGTGCAATAATAAGATGTAACTGCCATTTCCAACTGTGTGGTTATTCATGTTTGAGTTTATTTGGATACTTGATCACTTTATATAAGTTGTTGGATTCTAAGCTGTGCCTCACTTAAAATATCATCTTATGTATAAAATGTGAATTTCCCTGGTATTGTGCATGAGTATTTTTATTAATAACATCTTTGGCTGATCTTTTTTGGCCTAATTATGCAATTTGGTAATCTTAAGAGTCTTGCTGACCCAGTTGCTCCAAGGGCATCATTTGGCAGAGCCACATCAGGCTCAGATTTGTTGACTGCAGTTTATCTTCAGGGGCACATGGAAACAGATCAGCTGAGGAAATATTGATTTTCTGTTAGCATTGGCTGGTTTTATGGTAATGGCAGGTGAGATCTCTGGATCCATCAACCTCTACAAAACTCTCAGGTTAACTCTTAAGTTGGCCCTGAGAATAAAACCTAATTAATAAATCACAGAAAACATTTAGAGTGCAAGTTAGCCTTCTCTAGAAAGATAATTGTCCTACTTTTGCTTTATCTCTTTATTAATCACTTCAGGTTTGCAGGCAATTGAGTTAATTAACAAGGAGCAGGGAAGAAAATGGAAAAAAAAGGGCATTTTATCTGAAATTATTCTGTGTCCCTTCTCTGTGAGTCAGCCTTTTCTGCATGTTGCTAACTTGATGTTTCTGACTTGTATTTTTAAGTATGCAGACCCAGTAGCTGACTTACTGGATCGCTGGGGTGTGTTCAGGGCAAGGCTCTTTAGAGAATCCTGTGTTTTCCACCGAGGCAATTATGTGAAGGATCTGAGTCGACTGGGCCGTGAGCTGAGTAAAGTTATTATAGTAGATAATTCTCCTGCATCTTACATCTTCCATCCTGAAAATGCAGTAAGTATTCAGAGTACTCCAGCCTAACTTCATCTCTCTGGCCCTTGCCCAGGTTTTGTGATTCAGAAAACAGACTTTTCAGAGCACTGGCTTGTGTCAGATTCTGTGTTTTCTTAGGCTGCAATGGGTTCTGGGGATCACTGCCAAGTGGTGAAGGACATGGGCAAAGTGATCTTGACAGAGTGTCACAGCCATGACTGCTCCTGTGCTCTGAGCTGGGGCTGCTGCCTTGAGGTCCAGGTATTTGAGAAATACCAAGTGGTGTGGAACCTGAAAAACCAACCAAGCTCTAAGAAACAAAGCTGCCCTGCAGCACAGATTTTGTTCTTTGGAGTAGTGATTGCAGAAAGAATGGTTTGCTTGTGTTGTGTTTTCAGGCACCCCTGACAGAGGCAGGAATGATGAATCTGACTCCATCTTATTAGAAGGCTGGCTAATTTATTACTTTATTATACTATATTTTATTAAAGAATACTGTACTATACTATACTAAAGAATACAGAAAGGATACTTACAGAAGGCTAAAAAGATAATAATGAAAACTCCTGACTCTTTCCAGAGCCCTGACACAGCTTGGCCCTGATTGGCCAAAGAGTGAAAACAACTCCAAGCAGAATGCAATGAAACAATCCCCTGTGGGTAAACAATCTCCAAACACGTTCCACAGGAGCAAAACAGAGGAGAAGCAAATGAGATCAGAATTGTTTTCCTTTTCTCTGAGGCTTCTCAGCTTCCCAGGAGAAAAATCCTGGGTGAAGGGATTTTTTTTCAGAGAATGTGAATGCCACATGCTTGAACTTCTTTTTAGGTACCCCCATCTTTTTTCGTTGTGTGAATAATATTTTATTAGGCAAGATAATTAATGATTTATTGGTTGCTACTGAGATCTGCATTTGTGGGTAAGGGAAAGAAAAAAAAAACCAAACAAGATCCTGTTGTGTTGTTATGCTCCTCTCTCAATTGTTTTTGTCATAGCTCCATAATTAGAACTGTTAGTCAACAAGTTAATCAAGGTTTAGGAATAAGGATAAAGGGCAGGCAGCAGTTCTCTAGGGGAGAACAATGAGGAGCAGTGTGCATTTTCACTGTGTGTTTGCATTGGCTCCAGGAGCTCTGATGGTGAGGTCTGGGGTGCTCCATCCAAGGCTGCAGCAAGTACAGCTGCTCACATCTGCTTTAGCTGCCAGGGGAGAGGCTGGAACTCTTAGATCTGCTGACTTTTAGACAACCAGACTGTGCACTGTTTGCTTTGATGTTTTTAGGCTGCCTTCTTTGTGAACTGTTAAAAATCAGTGTAGGAAATCTTTTATTAAGAACACTGCTTTGCACAGTCCTGCCTCTCCAGAATAGCTTTTTTTTCTTTCTTTCTTTTAGTAACATGAACTATTTATCTTCCAGCAGTCAGCTTTCAAGTTCAGATCCTAATATTGTGATGCCCTAAGTGATGGGGTGAAAATATTTTTCTGGTTGGTGCCACACATGGTTTAAAGCTGCCATTTATAATAACCAGGACCTGTAGCTCTAATTTATCTTCATGGTTAAAATTAAAAACCTGATCCAAGATCATCATTTGGTATCTCAGAAAGCAGTGCCAAGGACATAATGAGCTGTAGAAATTTGGGAGATGAAATTGAGGGCCTTGTCAGTGGTTTAATCATGTATAGAAAAGTGCTGCTGGCTGACTGATACTGGAGTCTCTGCAGAAACCAGAGCTTGTAACAAGATCCAAGATAGTCTTGGAAAGACCTCAGTGTGCTGAAGATACACAGAACACCTTCCCCAAATCCAGCCTGCATATTTAAGAAGGGTTATTATCTGTGTTGTTCTCTGAACCCACTCACTAGATTTAACATTTTTACCTGAACAATGTTCTGCCCTTGCAGTTAAACATTTCCTCCAAACCCCATGCTGGAAGGGGTTGTTGCTGCCTCCCTGTGCCTGGTGACTCACTCTGATGATTCTTAGAGGAAGAAAAAAAAAATTGCCTGTAAATAATATGTCAGTGCAGCTTCATAACCTGTGTCTGCCTTCCAGTCTGTTCTGGATACCAAGGAGGCAAAGCAAGGAGAGATACCCAGTGTGGGGTCATGTGGGTCACCTGGACATGCAGGTGAAGCTCAGCTGTCCTGGTTGGGCTTGGGGTTGACCCTGCTGCTCCACCTGCATGCTAATGAGTAGCTAATTGCCATGATTATTATAGCATGGTGATGATGGTTACTGAAGACCTACAGACAAAACTCACGTGTCTTTTACATCATGAAACCCTCTCAGTGTTTGTTGGTTGCTTTGTTTCAGGTGCCTGTGCAGTCCTGGTTTGATGACATGACAGACACAGAGCTGCTAGATCTTATTCCTTTCTTTGAAGGACTAAGCAAAGAGGAAGAAGTTTACAGTATGCTTCATAAACTCTGCAACAGGTAGCCCTTAACTCTGACTGACTCCTGCTCCTAGATTGCAGTTGCTAGAGGCTGTCTCCATCTCTTTCAGCTCTTTCAAATGTAAGCTTGGGGAGGTCACCCCAGTCAGAAGTGCTACTCTTGATCTTCCTGTTACATTGGACACGAAGGACAATCATGAGTGATGCTATTAAGCCTTCAGAAGCCTGACTCCTAAGGTCATGTGTTCAGACTACTTTTTTAAAGGAAAAAAAAAAAAGCTATTTTAAATGGGACTCTTTTAATTAATTTCATAAATGGACATCTTTTACTGGATCAGCTTTTCTTAAAACATGCCAAAAAAAAGAAGCTTGTATTTCAGCAGTTGAATTTCTGTCCCTTTCTTCCCCTCCCACTATGCAGACAATTTTACCCCCCTGCTTAGAGCAGTTGACCTGACTCTGAATTTTTTCTTACAGAATGAAGTGCCTTTTTGAATGTTATTTTAAGATAAAAATTCATTTTTGTATAAGACGTATTTCCAGACATCTTTTAGTCTTGTATTGTCTAAATGCTTTAAAAGGAAAAAGGAAAAAAAAAAATTTATAGAGCACTGTAATATATAACAAAGGAAAAAGTTGAAACCAAGATGCTGGGTTCCTGTCTCCACGATGACAGTGAGTTGTGTTACACTTTGTCATGCTCAGAAGGTTCAGGCGGTCGTGGGAGGGGTGAACTGGGGTCATTAACACGGTTGTTTCCCTGATGAGGACTTTGGGCACAGTTTTAAAACATATCTGCAGTTGTTTGAGTATTTAGGGAGTGATGGAGTTGAGGAAATGAGGTGGCTGATAGACCTAAAGCACCTTTAATTCCAGACAGATGAAGTTCTGCTGTCTCTGCTCACGCACAACTGCCATGCCTCTTCTTTTTTGGAAAACCATTGTCTTGGGAGAACAGCAAGGAGATCTATTTATTAGCTTAAGATTCTTTTCTCAAAACAACCCATCTGGGGAAGCTGGATCTACATTGAGCTGTTTGGAGTACTTTTTTCTTTTCATTGCTGCTACTGTATACTCACCAAATGGAGTTGACCATCGGCTGTTATACTGTTTTTGCCACTGTGCCTGTGCTATGAGACATTTTCTGTAAGCTGCAAACTTGGGCAATAAATAAAATGCAGGCTTCATAACCCACCCCCATGGATTAATCCATTGGTATCTGATATACCAGTTAAAGGTGACCTGTAAAGGTTTTTTTTTTTAAAAATAATTTTTTCAATTAAGATGAAGCCCTCTCCTTTCTTTGATACATGAAAATGCAGGAAGTTTGCTGCCCACACCTTTGATTTGTATTTCTTTTTCCCCAAGGTGTAAGGTGCAGATTATGAGCTGTATCAAGTCTTGCTGGAAGGGTAGAAGTTACTAGCCTAGACTAAAATTGGTCCTCTGGCTTTGGAGTTGAGTTAGACTCATCTCTGAATCTGAGAGCCTGCTTAACATCTTCTGCAGTGCCATAGGTATTTCAGATGAATGATTTTTAAATATTTTGTGCCTTTGAAGAACAAGGCACACCTTTTTTTCCCTCCCCCTTTCCAGTGTCACCTTTCAATTATTGTCCACAGCAGAAATCTGCAAACATAAAAAGTGCAGCTGTGTTTGGCTGTCATCAGAGAAGACTAAATGGATTATTTGGTGCTTCTAATTAGCCTCGTGCTAAATTCTGAATTGTAGACCCCCTTTGCCTTTTCTCTTTTCCTCTAAAAGTCCCGATGACTTGGGAAAAAAACAAATTCCTTTGTGATGGACCTGGGGCTTGTGATCCTTGTCTCAAAACATTGGTGAAGCAGCTTAACAAATCCATCTGAGAGGGGCAGGCCAGTCTGCACAGGCAGTGAGTGGGTGGTGGTGGGTGCAGTATCAAACTGAGCCCCCCTTGCAGGGCAGCTGTGCTCCAGCTGTGCTCCAGCTGTGGCTGGGCCCAGGGGTGCTGGAGACAGTCCCATCACACCCGTGAGTCTCTAGGGCATCACCCTTTTGTTTCTTAACCAGCTGGCATCACCTTAGTACTGTATAAATCTGTGCCACAACAAAAAGACAAAGTGTCGAGTTTAAAAATGAAAAATCTTTAAAAAAAAAAAAGCCTAGTTTGTTTTAAATATAACAAAAAAAAAATTAAACAAGAAAAAGGACGTATGGATTCTGGTTAGTCCATTAACGTTTACTTTCAGTTTAAGATGGTTTAATTTTGTATTTGATTCCAGAGTAATGAAACTGTAAGCTGCCAAAAAAAAAGTTGTTCTCTGAGCAGTATTTTCAACTGTGCCTGTGGCTCCTGGGCCCCAGTGCAGTTTGCAGGGAAGTATTCAGGTTGTAGTTAGTCGTGCAGGTATGAGAGGAATGGCTGAAGAAATTCAAAGACTTTTTCTTGTTAGCATTAGACCAAACAATCAGACAAAGAGTAAATAACCCACGAGACAGGGCCGTGTGACAGTTGTGACCTGTTGGACGTGAGACAAACCATGTCACCCGTTTGCATCTCTGCAAGCAGCGATTTCATGAACCAGTTGCCTTAAGTCTGTGAATGAATGTTGATTATATTATTAAAGTGTCTTGTATTGTTTTCAAATCCACATAGAACGGGCAACTGAACTTCTGCACCAGCCTCTGGAGGAACAGTTCTGATGATGTTCTGTACAACCATACTTGTACTGTATTATTTTGGCTCTTAAAACCCCCCAAATTTTCAAAAACCCAACTTGCTGTAACTTAGTACAGCATTAAAATGACACTTGGTGACAATACAAAGACAAAAAAACGTAGCACAGCTTTGATATCTGTTCGTGTTGAGAGTATTTTCTAGAAGTTCTGATCAGTTCTATTTTTTTTAACCCACCCAACTCGTATGGGAATAAAACTCAGAGTGCTCTGCAATCAGGTTTGGACTCCCCTGGGTATTGAGATTTGGCCAACAACTGTCACAGTTGTTTATTTTGACACTATCATCATACTTGAAATTTCAAGTGTTGTGTTTGCGTGGATATACATACGCTATATATTTAGAGTTTCTAGATTCTAAAAAAAGCAATAGAGTTCTGTCCATAAAGTCAGAGAACGAGTGGAATGTTTGTAAAATTTGCAATACGGGTATTTGATTGTATTTTAAATACAAGATTTAAAAAAAAAAAAAAATCAAATAGGAAAAAAAAAAAAACCAACCCTTGTTTTCTAAATCTCTTGCATATTTTGAAGTGCAGTTACTGCATGCAGGTCACCAGGGCTGTTCTAAACCCTGGGTTTCAGTTCAAGTTCTGAATATTATAGAAATATTAAAAAGTCTTTTCCCAGTTGGTCATTCTAAAGACATGCTGCCTGGCCTGAAGTTCTGTTGTCCTTTTTATGTTGGGTTAAAAAACGGTTTTTTGCCTGTATGGGTATTTTTAAATGAAGCTGTAAGGCAGAATGCCTTAGACCCTTGAAACCCAACAGAAGTGTTAACAAAGAAATTGCCATTTGTAACCTTAGGGCTGTGCACAGAATCCTTGGTCACACCACGAGGCGTGGCAGGCTGGGCATGGGGAGATGGTGGCAAATGTACAATATTGCTGTGTTCATTTAGGTAGCTTTGGAAGAATAATTTTGTCTCTTTGTTTCGCCCTTTTGGTCTTTATTAAAACAGCAAAAGTTACACGTGGAAGAAACTCAACACCTGGAGGCGTTTTTGGTTGTCAGTGTATGCAGTCACTTTTCTTACAGCATGATTTTGATTAGACTGGTTGGGGACAATAAAGTATCTAAATGACACTGGTGTGTGCTGATGTTGCAGCTTTTGAAATTTCAATGTTAAAAAAAAAAAAAAAAATCCAAGAAAAAGAATCTGTAGCTGTGTGACTTCCGAAGGCGTAACCCTCTGTTGGACAGATTGTTTTTAACCCAATAAACCACAGTTCAGCACAGCCCTATTTGTAAAACAAAAACAAGTTTGTGCCTCTGATTCCAAGGTGCTGTGATGTTTTTTGCCTTTGTGGGGCGAGGAGGGGCAGGTGAGACTGGCGTGGGGCAATTGCTTCAAAATCTCTGGGCTAACTATGCAAAACCAGCTGTCAGTTTTCTGTTTCACATGATGTTGTAAAATCCCAGCTGACTCTCTCTTTATTTCTTGTTAAAGATCTATTGGGAGCTCCTCAACAGAGGAGTAAGCAATGGAAATCTTTCTTTTTTTCTTTCTTTTTTTTCCTTTTTTTTTTCCTTATGATGGAGCTGTTTACACTTTGATGCAATGAACAATCCAGCAATACTTGAGAAACACTACAGATACCATATGAGTGTTTGCAGGAGAGAGAAGTGTTGTCAATCAGGTATTGAATGGTTTCTTTACTGTCACAAATAAAAAATTTTAACAATATAGTTACTTGTGCATGTAATACTTCTCTGGGAAAAAGCATTTCTGCACTTCTCCTTCAGTAACAGGCACTGATTCAGCAGGGACTTCACTCCTGCTAATGCACATCCATGTTACAGGGTAAAATCACCCATCCCTGTCCCACCCTCCTCCCCCTCTCCTCTCTCAGTCACGTGCAGGACTCCTCAGTGGCTGCCCTGGCACCTGCTTGTGCAAACAGAGCTGATGAACTGCTGATGAACTCTGCTAAATAAATTGGTGGCGACTCTTGCAGATGTTCCAGCTATTTAGATCTCTTGGATGAGATCATACAATAATTTGTTCAAGTCTCAAAGCTGTGTGACTTCTTTTGAAGGGCTTACTTCAGCTACTTGAATAGCTGTTCTTAACATCACTGCCATATCCACATGAATATCTGAATAAAACACTTTATTTGGTTGGAAAAATCTATTTTGGGACTTTTTATCTGACACAGTAAGACTTAGGCAGAGCCTTCCTTTCTAGGAAAGGCACACATTATTGATGCTTTATGAGCAGAAAACCTCAGGCCTGTTGGAATTAGCAGATGGCTCAAGATAGCACGTTAGTTGCAATTAAAAATATTTTTTAGTTAGTCCTATGATTGGTTGGAATGACCTGGCCTGCCTTTACTTTGTACTGGTTGATCAGGTTTTTGATTATTTAGGTTTGGTTTGGTTTGGTTTTGGTTTTGGTTTTAATTTTACCAATCTCCTTAGCTGCTACTTAGGATAAAGATGCCTTTCTTTTTTTCTCTTTTTTTTTTTTTTTTTTTTTTTTTTTTTGTTTAACTTGGTAAAACAAGTGTTTCAAAATTCATAAAACAGCTCATTTATAGTGCTGAGAAAGCTCCTGTTGTTCTGTGCTGACAGAAACCAAGTGTCTGCACAACTGAATACACAACAGGCTGTACACCTGTAGGCTTTCCAATGGGCTTTTCCCCCTTTTTGTTGTCTTTTGACTCAGAAGGAAATCCAACTGCTCTGCAATTCCCTGCAGGATGGGATAGGGCTGCTCCAGGTGGGATGCAGCCTCCAGCAGTTTTCCTAGCAAGCAACATTTGCCATCCAGACTTCCCACCAGCCCAGCCACACTGGCAGGAGCCCAGGAACATTCTGGACTCCTGGTGCTGCTGGAGAAGCAGTGAGCAGTGGGTAACCCACTGGCTTGGACAGCTTGGCAGCCTTGGGAAGCTGCAGGAGTCCTGTGGGGCAGGAGCTGTGCTGGGAGGGGGTGTGTTCAGGGTGTTTCTGAGGCACGGGACACTCAGGGCTCAGTGTGGATCCCCAGGGCAGGGTTCCCTCTGCAGTGCACCCCAGTGGCAAAAGGGGAGCTTTGGCCATGGCTAAAAGGGGCTCACAGTGAGTTTGGGAGGTGGTGGCTGTGGCTGTGTCCCCCCTGTGGTGCCTCCCACCTCTCTCCCCAAACCAGCATCACTCAGTTTTGCAGCCACATTTTGATTTCATGACATGGACACACCTGGTGGGGATGGAAAAGGCAGGAAAAGCTGGACACAAGCACAGCTGGCACCCATCACCCTCCTCACCTCGGGCTGCACCCCAGCAAGGACAAGGCTGCTGCTGCTCCGAGGGAACAGAGGAGTCACTGCTCAGCCAGACACGTGTCACCCCCTCGGAGAACCTCTGTCCCTCCAGATAATGAGGGGTGATCCTTTTGTCCCTGCAAATGTGATGTCACCGCCTCTGAATTCCCAGCCTTGCAATAAATGTTGCACTCAGAAGCTGGGGGGGGGGTTGCTGGGGAGTTTCTGGCTTGACAATGGGTTGTTTTCCTTGATTTTAATGAGCTTTTGTGATGAAAACCAAATTTCTTTACAGTGTAACCTTGTAATTTTTTTTTCATGCTTTGATTCGGTTTGACAATAAACTATCTGTGTTATTTTTTTCATTCTCTTCATGTCTGATAATGCAAATAGCTTAGGTCTGTTCCCAGAAATCCCCTTTTCTCTGTCCACATGCCATTCTCTGTGGGGAAAGCATTGGGAGGGGGAAGCAAAGACTCCAGAGAATCAGGCCAGAAAGTTCTCATTCCATTCTTCTCAACTCTTGGGAGCTGCTGGGCTTTAGTAAAGATGAAAGCCTTGACTGCTGAGCACCAAGGCCTTCTTCCTCTGCCAGCAGATTTGGCAGAAAGCTTCAGCTCCTGTTCCTTTTGGTTAACCTGCTGAGGTTTGGATAAATCCATCTGGCTGCTCTCCAAAGCCACTGGAGCCTGTAAGATGGAGCTGAGAAGAGGAGCAAGATCCTGGATTGTGGGAGTGGGTGAGGGGGCAGGAGGAAACCTGCTGGTGGCTGGTGGGGGTTCTGTACAAACCCCTTCCATTCCCTGCATGCAGCTCCCCTTGTGTCATGACATTCCCAGCGTCCCTGAAGCAGTCTGGTTCCTCACCTGCCTGTCCTGGATTTTTGGGAATAAATGGGGCTGAGAATAGATCAGGATCATTGCCTTTCTCCCAGGCTGTGGTGTCACTTCTCTGTGACAGTGCCTGCTGTGATGCTGATGTTGGGCAGCTGACCTGGCACAGGTCTTGGGTCACCCAGTCTGCAGCAAACATTCATTCCCTGAGGGAAAGGAGAAGCTGGGGGAGCTGCTGGAGCTGGATGGGGTCAAGGTGCCCACGTGAGCACCACATGTTTCTCACCTGGCACTTGCCTCTCTCAGATTTTGTGTTGCTGAAATGGCTCCCCAGGTATTAAAGAGCCTTTTTTCCCAGCCCCATGACCAAAGAAGAAGTGGAGATTCCTCAGCTCTGCTTTTCAAGGCTGTTTATTTTCTCTTATCTATTCCATTCTTTCTCTGCCCTGCTGAGGTCTGTCCAGCAGGTCGGGTTGTGGCACAGTCCCTGCCCTTGGGGTGGTGTTGGCTTTTTATACTAAGAACTACCTGTACTTTATTTACAATCATTTTCCAATACCTGGAATACCAGGCAGTCTGTCTCTACTCTAAACCAATCCAGAAGTGTCACCATCTCAGCAGAAGATGGGGGACAAGAAGCAGAAGCAGAAGAAGGACAGGACATGCCCAGATTCCTCCATCTTGCCTCTTGAACCCCCCATTCTAAATCCCCAAAACTCTACTTTTTCACGCTGTGACAAATTCACTATCATTCTACTCAAACCCTTGTGGCTTGTAATTCCTCACACAAAGTTGGGAATTGTTTCCATGGGCTAAAATCCCAGGCACAGGTGTCTTTGACTCCATGCCAAGGTCTCTGAGCCCCCTGCCAGGGTCTGGAGTCCTCCAGGGCAGCCAGAGCAATGTCCTGGGTTCTGACATGTCTTGAGTTAGGTCTGCATGGAAGGATCAGGCTGAAGAAGGTGGTTGCAAGTGAAGCATTTGCTACAAGACAAACCCACAGAAAGGTGAAAGCCTGGCATTTTCATGTGTGGTTTTAATAGGAAAATTATTTTATAAATGCTGTCAGGTTTCTTTCTAATCTCTACCTGACCCCTGGTTAATACCTGCTGTACCCTCAGAGAGTGGGAACCAGAGATCTGTGTAAAATTTTTCTGTGGGGTTTTTAGTGCATCTTTTTCCTTCACAAGCCAATGCATCTAGAAGAAGAGGGGAAGATTTTTGTCAGAAGAACCTAAAGAACCCATTCAATGACAGAATTACAGAATCATTTTGGTTGCAAAAGAGTCACAGCTGAGAGGGACCAGGTGCTGTGTGGGAGTAGGGCTGAGGCTGAGCACGTACAGGTCCTGCCCTTGGCTCTGCATCACAGGGCTGGAGCTCTGTGACTCTGAACTTTCCTTCTGATTTTTCCTCTCAGTACTGGAACCTTGATCTCACTGGAATCCTCTGTGCCAGATCTTGGTCACCCTGAGCAGGTTCAGATGAGTAACCACCCACAGGTCTGAGCCCTGACCTGCTGGATAGATCTTGGAAAAACCACCAGAAGGACGAGGCAAATACTCAGGGATGATGATGCTTGGAAAACAATTGGATTGTTGCATCCCAAAGAGCAGCATGAGGGAGGAAGGTCTGGAGGGCTTTTGTGGCTCGGGATTGCGGTGCTCCAAGCCGAGCCATGGTCTGGCAGCGGCAGCGTTTGGCTTTGATGTGTCAGTGATGGAAGTCTTGGAGGAAAGCAGGGTTTGAAAGGCTCTGGCCGTGCAGGGCTCGGTCACACCACGAGATGGTGCAGCCGGGCAGTGCTGCCCTTTAAAGGCGCCTTAGGGGAAATTTAAATGACATTATTATCTCATGGAGCATCACCACAGCTTTGGATGCCTGAGTGCCCTGCCAGGATTGTGCTCCACGGGTCCATGGATAACGCCTTCTTCAGGTAAAACAAATCTCTTTTGGTACTTCACAAGCAATTTCTTCATTGCCCAGTTACTCCTGAGTTTTCCTTGACAAAGGAACTGGTGGCTCCACACCTAACACAGGATAACTATTCATGATAATTCTAGTCACTGATGATAACTCTAGTCCCTGATTATTTTTCCTTCCATGAAAATGCAGAAATATGTGCTCAGAGCAGGAAAATAAAAGAGGGAAATCTGTTTCCCAAACAGCTGAGCTCTAAATTATGTCCTTACTCCTCCCCTAGTGTGCTAAACCATTTTTACCTCCAAAAGCTTCGCTGCTCACCTTTTTTTTTTTTTTTTTTCAAGCAACATCATTTTAACTTGAGCTTTGGCTGAAGTTCACGAGGAGGACTGTGGACAAATGCTGACTCTCCAGGAGGGGGAGGAAAAAAAGGAAGAAACAGAAGTGGTGCCAAGCTGGCAGGTGTGTGACAAGGCACATTCCCTGCGCCAGTTCCGCTCCCTGCCCGTGCCAGCGAGCGGGGGCGAGGGGACAGGGCAGCCAGGGGCACAGGGACAGGGGGACAGGCTGCCCCAAAAGGGTGGGACCTTTCCAGGGAATGGAAATGGAATCCTTGTTAGTGACTGCAGCATCTGCCTTCAGGGTTTTTTGGGAGAAGGGTGGGTTTTCCAAGCCATTAGGCACCCCTTTCAGCACATCTCCTTGGCTTTCTGCTCTCCTGGCAGGCTCCTTCCCACCTGGAAGCACCTGTCCTGTGAGGGAAAACCAGAGGAGTTGGGTCCCTGCTGCCTGGGGATGAAAAGGCTCAGGGGACCCCTCATCACAGCAGCCCAGGGCTGAAAGGTGCCACAAAGAGGATGGAGGCTCTCTCCTCCCCTTTCTTCCCACAGAGCCATGGAGAAGACAACAATTAATGGCTACAAGTTGCCCAGAAAAAGGTTTAACCTTGACACAAGAAATCTTTACAGTCCTGGAAAAACACGAAAATTATTTTCATGAATGATGGAAACAACTTCTCCAGGGATGTGGTGGAGTCCCCAGGGCTGGAGGGTTTCCAGGTGGGACATGGAAAGCCTCACCTAGGCTCCCTTTCCCTTTCCAGATGATCAGGATCCTTTTCAGCCTGGGCTGTTCTGTGACTCCCATTTATCACCCTCCCCCTCCTGGCAGGCTGTGCCCAGGAATGGCAATGGGTGACCATGGTGAAGCAGGGGGGCTCTGCAGCCCCAGCAGCTGAGGAGGAGCCCCCCAACCTTGGCTGTGTCCTTCTGGCTTGGATGGCCCCTCCTCTTTGGCCTCTCTAATTCCTGAGGGCAGGACTGCCCTAAGAGTTAAATCCCATCTGGGATCCCTGCCTGGGCCCAGTTCCTGCCTTTCCCAGGAGACAGCTTTGCCCATCCCAGGCAGCTCCAGCCACACAGGACCCTGGGGGTGCTGCAGCTGAGGGGAAGCTGCTGCAAGGAACTCCTGCATCTCTGTTAGCCAAACAAATGCATTCTTGGCTGCAAAAATCAGATTACCTGCAAATCCATGTTCCCCAGGGGATGCAGGATGAAGGGGTGTGACTTGATGAATGTAACCCAGCCAATATGGCAAATTTAAATTAAAAGGAGAAAAATTCCTTGACAGGCATTTCTTAACCTTTGCAGTGTGCCAGGGAAAAGGTCAGGCCCCAGGTAATGATGTTAAATCTGGGTCTCTCCAAGATCCAGTTTCTCCTCAAATTCTTTCAGTTCCTTGGATGCTGTTGGGGCCCAGGCACTTCTCACCTTCACTTGAATGAAAGGGAAGGAAATTATCTATACCTCATTGTCCTAGGGGTAAAAACATTCCACAAATAACATATTTTCTTTTCTATTCTGTAAAGGTTGTGGCCTCATCTCATTTGATTCCACATCACTCTTGCTCTCCTGAAAGTCTTTGGGTGCTGGGGGATAAATGTTTTTTTATCTGCCTGCAATGAGTCAGCTACAAGGCAGCAAAGGGAGCCAGATTTTCTAAATTTCAACTTTACAGAAAAATCAAGTTCTTCTTTTAACTTTTTCATAACCAGGTTGTCAGCTGTGACACTTTGTTGTGATGTTTTTTAAAATAATGAATTTGATGTGCTTGCTGACAGGCTGGATCACACAGGCACTGGGTTTGTATGCTGTCACCCATTTTTAGGGATCTCACTACCAAAATAGGTATCAGCTCCATCCTGGAGACAGCCAGAAATGCTGAAGCAGAGCCACTAATTAGTCATAATGGTGGGTTCTTTTCCCTGATATCATTTTGAGCTTTAGAGCAGGCACCTCCTGAGAACTGATGTGTGATTATCAGGGAAGCAGAAATTGGATCATTAAGAACCTGGGCAAATAAAGAGAGCAGCAGCTCATCCTCCAGCAAGTGGAGCACATCCTGGGCTGCATCACAACAATTGGCTCCAGCAGGTCGAGGGAGGTGATTCCCCCTCTGCTCTGCCCTGGTGAGACCCCTCCTGCAGGGCTGGGAGCAGCTCTGGGGCTCCCAACACAACAAAAAACTGCAGCTGCTGCAGGGACTCCAGAGGAGGCCATGGAGATGTTCCAAGGGCTGGAGCCAGGCTGGGAGAGCTGGGGGTCCTCACCTGGAGAGGAGAAGGCTCCAGGGAGAGCTCAGAGCCCCTTGAGAGCCTGAAGGGACTCCAGGAGAGCTGGAGAGGGGCTGGGGACAAGGGATGGAGGGAGAGGAGAAGGGGAAATGGCTTTAAACTGAAAGAGAGAAGATTTGGATTAGATATTATGAATAAATTGTTCCCTGGGAGGGTGGGCAGGCCCTGGCACAGGTGCCCAGAGCAGCTGTGGCTGCCCCTGGATCCCTGGAAGGGGCCAAGGCCCAGCTGGATGGGGCTTGGAGCAGCCTGGGACAGTGGAAGGAGGAACTGGATGAGTTTTAATGCCTCTTCCAGCCCAAGCCATTCTGGGAGTGTAAGAGATCCCACTTGCCATGGCCCTGCTGAGAATGACAGCAATTAGAGATGGGTCTAAGAGCTCTGAGCTGCCTCTTTAAATGCCAGTATTTTTTTAAAACAAACCTCAAAGTGGTCGATTCCCACAAACTTTCTGCTCCCCTCTTCTATTCTTAGGCAGCTCTGGAACAATGCAAAAAAAAGTCATTTTTTCAACAGAATTTTCACAGTTCATATAAATTCTGTGATTATTATTTTATTTCCTTTATTTTTTTCTTTAAGAGAGCAGCAACTACAGCTTTACTGCTTTATCAACCACCAGCCTTGAGGCTATAAAAAAGCTGCACTGCTGTAATGAAAGAAACACAGAGATGAGAAAACTAAAGCTGCTGCTGTACCAGTGAGCTGTATGTGGCCTCTGAACATTCGATTTTAGCTTGCAGGTAGCCTAAACCACTATTCAAGGAAAGGAAGGGGAGAGAGAGGCTGAATTCTAAATGGTCCCAGTCCAGCTCTGTAAATTGTGTGACAGCCCAGCCCTGTTTTCCTAAATGTTCTGAGCTTACCCTGATGCTCTGTTTAAAATTGCAGAGTGCAAGGTGGGAGGGGAGAATGACTGTGTGAGGCTGAGGCAGGAGGGAGGATGGCAAGCACAAGCTGTCAGGTACTGGAGCTGCCCTGAGATCTCCAGCAGCAGCTTCAAAGCACTGCATCAAACCTGAGCTAGAAAACATGCAGGAGTGGGAAAAATAGCATCATGTGCTTGCTTCACAGAATTCCCAGAATGACCAGGTTGGAAGAGACCTTCAAGATCATCCAGTCCAACCCAGCCCCAACAGCTCAACTCAACCCTGGCACCCAGTGCCACATCCAGGCTTTGTCAAACACACCCAGGGATGGGGACTCCACCATCTCCCTGGGCAGCCATTCCAGAACTTTATCACTCTTTCTGGGAAAAACTTTTCCCTGCTAGCCAACCTGTATTTCCCTTGGTGCAGCTGGAGGCTGTGAGCTCTGGTTGTGTCAGTGCTGCTGGAGACATAGCCCAGCCCCAGCTGAGCACAGGCCACAGGCACCTTTCAGGAGCTGTGAGAGTGATGGGGGCACCCCTGAGTCTCCTTTTCTCCAGGCTGAGCACCCCCAGCTCCCTCAGGGGCTCCTCTCAGGGTTTGTGTTCCCAGCCCCTCTCCAGCCTCGCTGTCCCCTCTGGATGTGCTCAGTGTCCCAAGGTCCTTCCCAAGCTGAGGGCCCAGAGCTGGGCACAGCACTCGAGGTGTGACCCCAGCAGTGCCCAGGGCAGAGCAGAATGACCTCCCTGGGAAAAACAGTGCTGGGAGAAGCCTCTCTCATCTCAGGTCAGCCCAGGGTGGGAGTGGCCAAAAAGTCATTCATGGAAACAGGGAATGGTTTGGGCTGGAAGGGACCTTAAAGCTCACCCAGCCCCAAGGCCCTGCAATGGGCAGGGACACCTCCCACCAGGCAGGGTGAGGTCAGTGTTTCCCTTGTGTCCTGGGTTGTAAGGCAATGCGTGTTCTATCGCCATCTGTCAGAGCTGGGGCAGGTATCCCCTGTTCCTTGGGCAGTTTTTCTTTATCTCTCCCACAGCCCATCCTCCCTCCAGGAGATCTCTGCTGTCCATGGCCACTGAGTGTCCCTGCAGGGCTGATCAAATTCCAGCATCCCATGGGGAGATGCTGCGCCCAGGGGAGGAGCCAAGCATTCCTACCTGGATCCAATCTGCCCTGGGAACCGCCCAGCAGCCTTTGCCCACTGCATTCCCAGAGGAGCAGCTTTCTGCTGCCCTGCATTCCCAGAGGGAGAGCAGGCCCATCTCCAGCAGCCCTGGAGCTGCAGAGGAAAACTCCCCCCTTGTGCAGGATCCCTGCTCCAGCAGAAGCACAGCTGGCACTGCAGGAGGGCTGAGCCACAATCCCAATGGGACTGCTCCCAACACCCTGACCCACAGGGTGTCAGGGTTTGTTCTGACTCTGTCAGTGCTGTTTTGATTGACTGCATGGTTTATTTTATATTTTTTTAAAATTTTCTTCCCTAATAAAGAACTGTTATTCCTGCTCCCATATCTTTGCCTGAGAGCCTCTTAATTTCAAATTTACAACAGTTTGGAGGGAGGGGGTTTACATTTTCCAGTTCAGGAGAGGCTCCTGCCTTCCTTAGCAGACACCTGTCTTTCCAAACCAACACACCTTGCTGTCACCTGCTCCAGCTGATGTCTGTCTCCACCAGAGGTTTGTAACACAGATTTGCTCATCCTTCAGCTCCCCCAGCCTGACCAGAAGTGCTGCTTACACAAAATCTGGGGGAAAAATTCCTTTAGTCATGCCCAAAGCCCCCTGGAAAGAGCTAAACCCTCCTGTCTCAAGCTCAGCTACCTAATCTGGGTGGGCTTGGAGGGGCTTTCCAAGCATCATTTCTTGCAGCAGTTTCCCCAGGGAGAGCCCTTTCCTGTGAGGATTTGGTGACTGCTGTGTGTGAACTGAACTGTGGAGCAGGAGGGAGATGAAAGCAAGGCACTGTGTCAGACACTGCTGCTATTGTAGGGAACTCCCTGCAAAATCACTTCCTTTGTCAGTGCATCTGTGCATGCAGCCACACCTGAGTGATGCTCCCCCAGCCAAAGCAGGGAAGGGTCTCTGAAGCCATGGAGGAACAATCTGCAGTTGAAAATCCAGGAGGAGCAGAAGAGAGCTTTCCCTGGGAGTGACTGAAATCAGAGATGGGAGCAGGGAGATCTCCTTGAGAGACACATCCCAGCAGATCAAATACATGAACAGAGAGCAGGGGGATAAAAGGAGGTGGTAATGAAGTGGGAGCTGGTCTCTTCTCCCTGTAACAAGCCACAGGACAAGAGGAAATGCCCCCAAGTTGTGCCAGGGGAGGTTTCCCCTTCCCTTCCCTTCCCTTCCCTTCCCTTCCCTTCCCTTCCCTTCCCTTCCCTTCCCTTCCCTTCCCTTCCCTTCCCTTCCCTTCCCTTCCCTTCCCTTCCCTTCCCTTCCCTTCCCTTCCCTTCCCTTCCCTTCCCTTCCCTTCCCTTCCCTTCCCTTCCCTTCCCTTCCCTTCCCTTCCCTTCCCTTCCCTTCCCTTCCCTTCCCTTCCCTTCCCTTCCCTTCCCTTCCCTTCCCTTCCCTTCCCTTCCCTTCCCTTCCCTTCTCTCTTCTCTTCTCTCTTCTCTCTTCTCTCTTCTCTCTTCTTTCTTTTCTCTTTGCTTCCACCTCTTCCCCACCTCTCCCCACCTCTTTTCACTTCTCCTCTCTCCAGTATGAATGCCAGACCAAGCTGTGCACCTGTAGCACCCGTGAGCTCCTTTTAGTGAAGACACTGAACACCAAGCCCAGGCACAGCACACAGCTCTGCAGGCTCCAAACACAGCTGGGCAGGAGCTGTGTGTCCTCTTCAGATTCCTCCACACTTCCCATTTCCCTTGTCTCCGTGGGGACACCCCTGATGTGGAGCAGCACACACCCTGTCCCTGTCACCGTGCTGCAGGGGAGGCTTCTGGCCACCCCTGCATCCCTGGGGCCACAAGAACATCTGCAGCTGGAATTTCCTGGCACAAATGCAGCTGGACTCACCCTCAAAAGCAAATGTTGTGGGAGCTGCCAGCAGGCAGGAAGGAGTTACCTGCTGCTGCTCTGCTGTCAGGGAGTGTGAGGTGCAAAGCAGCCCAGTGAGGAGGGCTGGAGACTTTGGGAAGTGGAATCCAGCTGGGAAAGCTGATTGGGGAGAGGAGAAAGGGGATGGAAGGAAATAACTTCGAGCCTGCGTCAGTGGAGATTTGCAGTGGTTTGGATTTGGGCTGGGATGGCTGAGAGCTGGGGCGTGGGCTTTTATTGAATAATCACCATTTTCTGTGTAAAGTGCAAAAATGTTCCTGAGAAACCTCAGGGTTTTCAGCTGTTCAGACCACACATTTCCTGTGTGTAAAGTGTGGTCCTTCAGAAACATCAGGTCCTTTTCTCCTCGGGCAGGTTATCTGAGCAGCAATCCCTGGGTCCCTGCAGTTCCCCAATCCATGTGTGCCCAGAGTTCCCCAATCCCTGTGTCTCCTGCAGCTCCACAATCCCTTGGCCCTGCAGTTCCCCAATCCCTGTGTCTCCTGCATCTCTCCAATCCCTGGGTCCCTGCAGTTCCCCAATCCCTGTGTCTCCTGCAATACCCCTATCCCTGTGTCCCCTGATTTCCCCAATCCCTGTGCTCCCTAATCCCTTTGTTCCCCAATCTCTTTGTTCCCCAATCCCTGTGTCCCTGCAGCTCCCCAATTCCTGTGTCCCTGCAGTTCCCCAATCCCTCTGTTCCCCAATCCCTGTGTCCCTGCAGTTCCCCAATCTCTTTGTTCCCTGCAGTTCACCAATCCCTGTGTCTCCTGCATCTCCCCAATCCCTGTGTCCCTGCAGTTCCCCAGTCCCTCTGTTCCCCAATCCCTGGGTCCCTGCAGTTCCCCAATCCCTGTGTCCCCTGATTTCCCCAATCCCTGTTCTCCCTAATCCCTTTGTTCCCCAATCTCTTTGTTCCCCAATCCCTGTGTCCCTGCAGCTCCCCAATCCCTCTGTTCCCCAATCCCTTTGTTCCCTGCAGTTCCTGGGAGGGAGCAGAGGCTGCAGCTGCCAGGACTGCAGAGATGTGCACACACACTCAGGGCTCCCTGCTCTCCTTGCCCTCACTCAGCTGCCTGAAGCTTGCAAACCAGTCCAGCCTGTTCCAGTCCCCTCCCTCACTGCTTCCTGGCCCTCAGTACACCAGAGCTGGGCTCCTTCCTTGTGGGACTGGAAAATGATTCATCCACCAGCACAGGAATGCAGCCCTGGAGGCAGCTCTGGGGCCTCTCCCAAAATCCTCTTCTGGAGCTGGGTTTCTGTGCAGAAGGAATGTGGTCTGGAGAAGTCCTGCCCAGGAAATCTTTGAGCAAGGAGGACTCGAGTCCCACTCTCATTCTGATCCTCAGCCTCATCCAGATCCTTGCTGAGGAGAGAAAACCTCCCAAACCCAAGAGTGGGTGCAGATCTGCCTCAAGGGCCAGGACTGTGCTCAGGTGTGAGTGCCCTGCCCTTCCCTCCTCCCCTGGCTGCTGAGCCTTGGTGCCACCCTCCTCCTCCTCCTCCTCCTCCTCCTCCCCCTCCCTGTTTGCAAAGGGAGTGATGCCTCTGTGTGCAGGGCAGGCAGAACCCGAGCAGACACATGGGAGGGCCCAGGTGCCAGAGCACACTGATGCCACCAGGTGTGTGGGGATGTCACAGGTGCCATCACTGCCTGTCCCAGGTGGTTTTGGTGAGCAGGGAGATTGCCTGGCATGTTGGGCTGTGTGCTGGTGCCCCTCTGCTCCACTGGGTAATGTGTTAATCCAAATCAGCCAAGCCCTGGGTGTAAGGAGAGGCAAGTTCTGCAATTCTCATGCTTTCCCCTCACCAAAAATAGCTGAGATAACCCTGCCCTTTGCAGGATGAGCTCCTTGAGTGAGTGCTGCTGTTCAGAAGAGCCTGGAAAAGTCAGAAGGAGACACAAGAATCCAGCCAGCTCCTGCTGGGGTGTGGCACAGGGATGCCCCAAGAACAACCTCTCACTTGTGTTAGGAGGAGTCCTGTCCCACAGGGAAGTAACGTGAGCTTCTTGTTTGCTGTTCAAACACAGTAACCAGAACTTCCTGGGAAAAGGCTCTGGGCTCAGCTCAGCTCTGAGCTGCTTGTGGGAATATTCCAGTTATTCTCATGGAATAACCCCAAAAGGCTCCTGGGAAGCACTGGGTCTATCAGCCCTGTGGCAATGAAAATTAGAGGGTTTAGGGCAGCAGCCTGCTCCTCACCAGCCTGTCATGCACTGGGGGTGGCTGGGGGACACCAATCCTTGCTGGCACCCAAGAGTGTGGTGGGGGACACCAATCCTTGCTGGCACCCAGGGCTGTGGTGGGGGACACCAATCCTTGCTGGCACCCAAGAGTGTGTTGGGGGACACCAATCCTTGCTGGCACCCAGGGCTGTGGCTGGGGGACACCAATCCTTGCTGGCACCCAAGAGTGTGGTGGGGGACACCAATCTTTGCTGGCACCCAAGGCTGTGGTGGGGGACATCAATCCTTACTGGCACCCAGGACTGTGGCTGGGGGACACCAATCCTTACTGGCACCCAGGGCTGTGGCTGGGGGACACCAATCCTTGCTGGCACCCAAGAGTGTGGTGGGGGACACCAATCCTTGCTGGCACCCAGGGCTGTGGCTGGGGGACACCAATCCTTGCTGGCACCCAGGGCTGTGGTGGGGGACACCAATCCTTACTGGCACCCAAGAGTGTGGCTGGGGGACACCAATCCTTGCTGGCACCCAAGAGTGTAGTGAGGGACACCAATCTTCGCTGGCACCCAGGATTGTGGGGGGGGACAACAATCCTTGCTGGCACCCAAGAGTGTGGCTGGGGGACACCAATCCTTGCTGGCACCCAAGAGTGTGGCTGGCCTTTTATCTCCACGTGCAGCACAGCAGGAGGTGTGGCCCAGAGGGGACAGGGGACACAGGATCTGGGGGTTCAGCTCTGGCTTGGACTCTGTGGAGATCATTTCTGACAAGGCAGCTGAAGTCTACAGACTGTGACGTTGCCCAAAGAATGGCTGCTTGAATTCTTCACTCATTGAAAAGCTGTAATAATAAAATCAGACTTGCACTTTATCTTGGGGGTATGGTTTGTGGCAAACGTGGCAGTGCTGGTTGGACTCAATGACCTTGGAAGTCATTTCCAGCCTTAACTGTCCTATCTTCCATTTTTGAGAAGTTCTGTGGTCCCAGCCCACCCAGTCTGTGATCCTTGAGCTGATCTACAAGAAGGAGGTGGAGATGGTGTGCAGAAGTGCACGGGGAGGTGTGCACAGCACCTGGTGGGGTGCCTGCTGTTCATCCAGCAGCTGGAGCAGGCTGTGGTGGGGCTCATCCCCTCTGGTGCAGGCAGCAGGGGTGGCAGAGCTCCTCCCTGCAGCCTGATGTGACCAACACCTGACACAGGGGCACTGGGCCAAGGAAGGACATCAGGCACAGTGACTGCAGCCTGGGGACTGCACAAAGCAGGGAGGGGTGACAGGAGGGTGGCAGTTTCCCAGCCTTTAGGGGTGGGTGGTGGATTTTTGTTTCTCCTTCCTGGTTGGCACAGGCAGGGCTGCATTCCTGCAGACAATGGCTCCACCCGGGCAGCCCCAGCCCTGGCCAGGCAGGCACAACCTCGGCTCTGCCTGCAGGTTCCAGGAGCTTGCAGGGCTTGTCCTCACACTCCTGCACCTCCTCAGAGATGAGCTCTGTTAGCAGATGTGAGCAAGAGCAGTGATGAACTCAACTCAGCTGCCAGGCTACCTGTCCTGCAGAAATCCCTGCTCTGTTTTGGGAACAAACCCAAAAGTCCCTAAGAAAAATCCAGATTATCTCTCAGGGCACAATTCCCACCTGACACAGGAAAAGGACATCCCCTATGCACACCAGACAGGCAGCTGCTGTGCTCCTCACAATTTCCTGGGAGAGGATGGGGGGCCCTGGCAAAGGCAGGTGTTCAGGATTTCACCCCCATCCCATACCCAAGCACTCTTTGACTTTCTGTACCCACACGTGCAGCCTGGCCACTGAAATGAGACAGGTTAAAAATTAAGTTTGCAAGGGAGGGTGGGGTTATGTTGTGGGCACTTGGGTATGGCCACCAACAGGAGCAACCAGGTTTTCCAGAGTTGTGAAAACTTCTGGTCTGCCTGAGGAAAAAGGAAATAAGGAAAAAAGGAAACAGTGAGGGTGAGAGCTCCAGCTGCCTTCACCAGTAAAGCCAACATGTTCCACAGCTACCTCAGCATCCAGTGATCCTGCCCCACAGTAAAACCATTGGGCTTAAAACCCACTTGGATTACTGAGTGCTAAAGGAGCAGCCTTGTACTCTGCAGGGGAGAAACCCAGGCTACCTCTCCTGAAGGATGGGCTGTGGGGAAACTGAGCCAGCTTTCTGGTTCCTGCAGGGACATCCCAGGTAATCCTGTCCAAAGGGCATAAATACCCTCTGTTTGCCTCAGCTCCCAGGTTAGAACAAGGTATTAATCCCTCACCTTGCTTGCTTGTGGTGTGATTCCCATGAAAGGACAGTTCCAAGGAACCTGGACCTCAAGGGTTGTCCCTGCCACAGCACAAGTGATTTCCTCCTCCACAGGATGCCATGGGATGACCTTTGCCAGGCTCACACACCCATTAACCAGCGCTGGGGCCGAGCCTCCCCTGCCTGTGAAATGTCTCCTTTCTGCTGGATCCAGCTGACTCTGGAAATGGCAGAGGCTCTGCTGGATGACCCTGACCAAAGTGTGCTGGAATTTGCTGGGTTTCATAAGGTTTTCATTAGGGCTGTGAGAGAGCCCCTGAAGTTTTGTGAAACTCCTAAACCATCCATACAGCTGTTTGCAAGACTATTCTCTTTGCAGGGGTGTTGGTTTTCACTGATCCTCTCTGCTTTTTTTTCCTTCCTCTCCCAGTGTCTCCCTCTTCAAGGTGTGCACGTTGCTCTAAGGGAAACATCTGATCCCCTCTAGGGCTGAAAGGGAGGTCAGGCATTGGCACAGGCTGTCCAGGGAAGTGGTGCAGTCACCATCCCTGCAAACGTTCAAAACCACCTGGAGGTGGTGTCAGGACCCAGGACATCCCTCTGGCTGTCCTGAGCAGCCAAGACCCCTGCCAGGGGACTCAGAGACCCTGGCACAGAGCTCAAAATGTGGTTTTGATTATGACCCATGGAGCAAGTTACCAACCTTAGATAAAGATCTGCAAGTTACAACAGTTTAAGTAGAATGACAGTGAATTTATCATGGGGTGAAAAATAGATTTTTGGGGTTTCTAGAATGGAGGATTCAGGGGGCAAGATGGAGGAATCTGGGTGTGTTCTGCCTCTCTCCTTCTTCTTCTTGGCCTCCACCTTCTGCTGTGATGGTGGTACATTTGGGTTGGTTTAGAGTAGAAGCTAACATAGGTGATAGATATTGGGAAGTAATTGTAAATAGTGCACATGTAGTTTTTAGTATAAAGACATAACACCACCCTGGGGCAGGCAGAGTGCCTCTGTCTGTCCTGCTGAAGGGACCTCAGCTGGACAGGAGAAAATATTTTATAGATAAGGAGCAATAAACAACCTTGAGACAAGAACTGAAGAGCTCTGACTCCTTCTTTGACCTCCAGGCTGGGAACAGAGACTCTCTAACATTTCTTGGGGTCACTCTGAGCAGTGAGAGGCCCTGGGACAATGTGGCACTTGGGGACAGGGTTTAGTGAAGGACCTGGCAGTGCTGGACTCAATGATCTGAGAGGTCTTTTCCACCCTCAATGATTCTGTGGCTGAGGGACAGGGCAGTGAGAGGATGATCAGGAGGAGGTTGGGTACCCTTACCAAGTTGCCAGGCTCGTGTTTGGGAAATCTGGGTGTCACAGACATATTTTCTAAAAAATCCTTTGCTAAGATTTTTTCTCCTAAGAAGCTGAGAGGCTCAGAAACGAAATGTAAATAATTATCTGCTGCTGTAGAATGCCACAGGTGCATCTTTAATTAATCTCACGTAGTTGTTTTTAATTATTGGCCAATCCCAGTCCAGCTGTCTCAGACTCTCTGGTCAGTCACAAGATTTTATTATCACTCCTTTCTATTCCTTGCCAGCCTTCTGATAAAATCCTTTCTTCTACTCTTTTAGTATAGTGTTAGTATATCATTTTCCTTTAATATAATATATATTATAAAATAATGAATCAGCCTTCTGAAACATGGAGTCAAGATTCTCATCTCTTCCCTCATCCTGGGGACCCACAAACACCACCACAATCTGGGTTTGGTTTTGCCTTTATAACCCAGTTCCTGCCAGTGGTTCTGGCTGGAAAACCTCTGTGTGTATCCTGTGCTCCCTCCCTGCTATCATCCCTGTCAGGAATGACAATGTCAAGCAATAATCCCTGCTGCCTTCTTAAGACAGACATGGGATAGGAAAACACCTCAGTGCAAAGCTCCCACAATGCCTTACCTGGGATTGAGTCCTGAATCAGGATTTAAGATCTCTAGAAGATTGCAATTTAATGTCAAGAATCAGCAGGTGATATCCAAATGGCTCAGCCAGCTGTGGCTTGAGTACAAGTGAGAAAAACCCTCAGGACCAGGAAGAGCCCAGCTTTGTTTTCCTGCACACTGTTCCCCCATGGTTACTCTGTGAAGCTGCCATCAAACTCACCCTGTCAGACTCCATCCCTTCCCCTAAAGGATCAGCTCCTGCTGAGTCTTCACTGCCACCATCACTTCCCTAAAGTTTCTTGGCATTCTGGAAAAGCTGGCTCGTTTTCTGCAGCAGCAAACCCAAGTTTTTCCTAGCACAAACCTCCTCCATCTCTGCAGTGAGATAACCCAAAGAACATCTTGTGCCCATCAGCATTAGGAGAAAGGTTTAACAGCAACAAGGGGGTGATGGGTCTGGGGGATCTGGGTGCTTCTGGAAGTTTCCCCAGATAAAACAATGGTCTGAACACACCCAGATCTGGCCTGGGGCCCATTTGCTGCATTCCTCCTGCCAGGACTGCCAGGTCAGGGTCCCACCTGGGCTGTCCTGTTCTCTCAGGGCACTGCTGATTCCTGGCTGTGGTGGGAGAGGTTAAACAGGGAGAGGTGCAGAGGAGCCCCCAGTGCCCCCAGTGCACACAGGCAGGGACAGCTGCCCCTCCTCTGCCACCTCCCCTGCCCCCAGCCAGCTGCAGATTTACCTCCTGGCAGGGGAGGGCAGCTCTTCTGCTCCAAGACAGAAGTCTGGGATAAACCTCCTCCCCAAAGACTGGGAGAGTGGAATTCCCCCAAATGTAATTTTGGAAAACGTGCTGCTGTACATCCCTCTGCAAAAACTCCAGCCAGAGCTCACAGGGACAGACCAAGGGACATGATGCAGCCATTCCATCAGATCTGCTGGAGCTGTATTCACTGAGGTGTTTCTCCTAGCAGAGACTTAGAGTGGTGCATGCCACCTCCAAGGATGGGTTACAGACATTTTAGGATGTACAAGAGGGTTCAAGACTGACCAGAAGCCTGGTCAGACCTTGCTGGCAATGCTACAAGAAGTCCCCACCTCTGTCTCTCTCTCAGGGGGTGCTTTTGTTCATAAGCCTGAGGACACACGAGCCCCATCTCTCCAGTCCACAGCCCAAGACAGATGGCTTAAAATGGATTTTGCACTAACATGGCCAAGAAATAAACTGGAGCAACAGCTACAGCTTTGTCCCGTGCCAGAAACTGCTCCTGTCTTAACCTGCCATGAGCTGCTGGCCCTGGGAGGGTGAGCTGCATCTCAGAGCTCTTGCCAAAGCAACTCCTGCCCCAAATCAGCATTTACCCTGGTGCCCTTGGCTTGCCAAGGCCACTCCTTTCTCCAGAGCCATGCCCATCCTGCCTCCACAGAGTCTGCAGTTCCCAGGGCTCAGAGCACAGCAACGCTGTGACCAGAGGGGACACTGACTGACAGGAGGTGACCAGAGGAGGATGCAGCCACTCCCTGTGGCTGTGGAGGTGTGTGACAGCACTGCTGTGCACTGCAGCACAGCCATGCCCCTCACCTGCATGCCCAGGCACCTTCTCCTGTCCCCAGACATTCCCATCTGCTGCTGGGAACCACTGACCAGCACCTGATGTCTGTCAGGGGCTGCCCACAGAGCTCCAGAACAGGATCTCGGGATCATTTAGGTTGGAAAAGGATCTTTTAGGTTGGAAAAGGATCATTTAGGTTGGAAAAGGATCATTTAGGTTGGAAAAGACCCACAAGATCAAGTCCAGCTGTAAACCCAGCACTGCCAAGCCCACCACTAAACCCTGTCCCTAAGTGCCACATCTCCCTTTTAAATCCCTTCAAGTGCCACATCTCCCTTTTAAATCTTCACCACTTCCCTGGTCAGCCTGTTCCAATGCCTGATAACCCTTGTGGTGAAGAAACTTTTTTCTTAATATCCAAGCTTGGCACACCTTGGAGCCACTTCCTCTTTTCTTTTGTTACCTGGGAGAAGAGACCAACCCCCAGCTCCTGTCAGGGAGCTGCAGAGAATGGCAAGGTCTCATCTGAGAGAAGATCTGGCAGTCAGCACACAAGCATTTGTATTGCCTTCTCAACCTTTCCCCCACACCCAGGGGCACAGGAGGTGAGGGAGCAGTAGGTTATAACCCAATCCTCCTCTATCAGATCAGCTGTTACACCTGTAAGAGGCACTATGCAGATTTTCATGGGGACATTGTGGTTTTTTAGGGCAGAGAAGAGCCCCAGTGAGGCTACGTGAGGGACTTGCAGTGAAATGTCTCTTGGCTGGGCTGTGGGTCAAGGAAAGCTCTCCTGAAAGCCTCTCAGAAATTCATGCAGGGCTTTTGCTATTAACAGGTCAGGGTCTTTAAGCCCCACTGATGGCTGAAGCACTGGTGTTTTGAGCAGCTTGTGGGGTTTTTTTAACTCCTTCCTTTGCTTTCCCAAGGCAGGAGGCCCCTGCTGGGTTATCTCATCTGCAGGGCTTGGCCCTTCCCTCTTCCTCCCAGAGCTCCAACCCAAAAGGGGGCTGGAAATACCTTTGGAAGGTGTCACTTTGCAAACACATCCTTGGCAGAACCTGTTCCCCCATGCACAAGGTCACCCTTGTCCACAGGAACGTGGGATGGCCCAGCTGAGGCAGATGTTGGGCCATTCTGCTGCCAGACCCTGAGTTTGCAGCTCTGCTCTCTTCCTCCCAGCAGCCTCTGATTTACCCCAGCATGGACCTGTGACAGCACCTGCAGTGTCTTGGGCTTGCACTGGGACACTGCCAACAGCCTCATCTGCCACCTGCAAGCACCAAAAAAATACCAAAGCACAAGGTCTGAGAGCTCTGGGAATAGCAGGGCCAGGATTAGGACCAGGACACGAGAGCAGCAAGTTGAGCACTTGGGAAGCACAGCTGGACTGGGACATCTCAGATCATGTTTCAGTTCTGAAAGTCAGGCCAGGCTGTTTTCCACCACTACTGAGTTAAACTGCTTGGAAATAATGTTTTCTGCTCTATAACCCCATGGCATGACCAGAATTAGCAGGAAGCAAAAGTGCCTACAGCTCAGCCCTAAATGAGCCCACGTTTTATGATGAAGATCTTTTTTTTTTTCCCTTGGCATTGGCTGTTCTAAACTGCTTTGCACATATTTCTGCAGAGTTGGGCTCCTTAAAAGCCCAACAGGATAATTTAGTGCTTTTTCACTGTGGCACTAATGGAGAGGAGGAGAGGGCAGGCAGCTCAGGCATCACCTGTGTGGGAGCCTGAAGTGCATTAGCAAAGCTTGGGAATAGCAATGACAAACTCCATCCCAGAGCTCAAATTTGTGCAGCCACAGCCATGGAAGTGCCTTGATTTACATCAGCACCAAAAAGCACCCAGACACACAACTATTGATTCAATCCTTGGTTGTGGGGATAACGAGTCCATGTGGCAAAAAGGGAATGGGAAAACACCAAGATTTGGTGTTTTCCTGATCCTCCAAGATTCCAGGTGATTTCACCCCACCTTCCAACACCTCCCACCAGATCTGCTGGAATGTGACCCTCCCTACTGGGCCAGCATTGGGTGGACTCCAAAGATAAAAGCAGACCCTGCTGCAGGTCCCCAGCCTCTGTTCTCCCAAATATAATTTTGGAAAACGTGCTGCTGTACATCCCTCTGCCAAAACTCCAGCCAGAGCTCACAGGGACAGACCAAGGGACATGATGCAGCCATTCCATCAGATCTGCTGGTGTGTGACTCACTGCTGGGACAGCACTGGCCTTAGGGTGGGCTCCAAAGATAAAAACAATCCCTATTTCAGGTCCCCATCTTCTCTGGACTGGAGGAAACACAAAACATTGTTCCTCTGTTCCTCTGCAACAGATGAACACTCTTAGCATGGTGAAATGAGAAGAATGACATGAAAACAATGAAAAATGAAAGGTGAAGGCTATTACAGGTTTATGAGCTATAGCCTGCAGACATAAAGGGAGAAATCACTTGTGAGGAGTTGGTTCTGCATCTTAAACTGTGAAATTCAGATCTCTGCAGGGATCCTCTCAGAAATGGGCACACCCAGGCTGAATAAACAGGTCCAGCCACGCCCTGGTTTGCAGCTCTCCGTGGTCAGTGGCACACCAGTCTGCAGGCAGGGTCACTGGTATTTTGGGCACTCCTCCCATTACAGGTCCCTGAGGTCTAACAGTGGTCGGTGGATGAGACCTGTGGGAACTGTGGTTTAAACCTATCCAGCCACCTGGTTTAGCTGGGGAGCTGATTCATACTTATTTTCAGATTGTGGGGGCTAATCTAGAAAATAGAGGAAGTGACAAGGGAAAAATGTATCTGAAGGGAAGGCCTTGGATAGCTGCCAGTCCTGAGAGGTTGTGTGTAGTCTCCATCCTCAGAGATGTGCAGAACACAGCTGGACACAGCCCTGGCTCCCCCAAAATGCTCCATCCTCAGAGATGTGCAGAGCACAGCTGGACACAGCCCTGGCTCCCCCAAAATGCTCCATCCTCAGAGATGTGCAGAGCACAGCTGGACACAGCCCTGGCTCCCCCAAAATGCTCCATCCTCAGAGATGTGCAGAGCACAGCTGGACACAGCCCTGGCTCCCCCAAAAGCAGAGCTGGTGGCTGATGACAAGGTACCATGTGGTGCCTTCTCCAGACAGAGATGTTCCCTCCATCAGCAGCAGCAGCACCAAGCACATGGCAGGCAGGAAGAGCTGGGAATGCCAGGAGATGGTTTTTTTTCCTCAGGTCATCCCAGCCAGTGAATCAGGCAGCCTTCAGTGGCTGTGATATTACAGCCATCCTTCACAGGTAATTTTTTTTTCTCAGCAATGAGCGACAAGTGTCCACACACAGAGCTTTCTGCTGCTGAAGGTGGCCCAGCAAACCCTGCTGGGGCTGCCTGGTTTATCATTACTGCTCTCCTGGGAGGGCAGCCCAGTTAAACACTCCATGCTCTGTTACATCCCTAAACCTGGGGGCAGTCCTCACCCAGGGCTCCTTGGGACACAGGGACACCCAGCTCGGCCTTGCAGGGAGAAGAAGAGCCGGCATCTTCCCCGAGCACTTTCCCCCTTGGAACAGCTTTGCCAAAACTGGGGACAGCCAGAGCCAGCGACTGGAGCTGGAGCTCTTTGGCCCCAGGGGTTCACACTGAGCAGCACCGCACCTTGCTTTGTCCAGCAGAGACCCAGAAAAGGGGGAAAAAATCCCTCCTGTGCCCTCCTAACCTGGACAAAACAGGTTTTTAATGAAAGCAGCACTTAATCACCATTCAGCCAATTCAGAGCGGGGGATGTTCAATGCAAACAGGGTTGGTTGAAACTCTCCCGGACCGGCTCCCTCTTTGTCCCCCCGTGCGCCTGGGAAGGGGTGTGATCTCCGGGTAGGAGTGTCTGCGGTTAAGGCGAGGATTGAATTACCGAACAGTGCTGTTCCCCGGCTGACAAGGTAGCCGAGCAGTGAACAAAAGTGCCTTGGAGCTCGGCGGGGAGGAGAAGAAGGCGCTGGGCTTGCCGGAGAAGGGACACCTGCGAGGACAGCGCGCACTTTGCAGCGAGGTAAGCGAGGTCCTGCAGCCCTGCCACTTTTGATGAGGCCAGAACTGTTTGATGACTTCGTTATGTGAGATGGTAAGAAACAAACAAAAAAATTAATATGCTTCATTCTTAAAAAATATAATTACAAATCCTGCGCTGTTACAAAGCAGGATGAGTCTGCTGGAAGGAGCCCACCCTGATTTACATCGCTTGGGGCTGGAACGAGCAGCTCTGAGCTTGCCAAGAGCCCGTCCGGGCTCCCTGTCAGCTCCGAGGACACAACTTTTCCTTCGGCTCTCTGCACAGCCTGGCTTTGATTTCGTGCACAACCAGTTACCAGCGATTTCTCTGGGCCTGGATTGTTCTGGGTTTTTGCTGCCGTGGGGATTTCCCAAAGCTCGCCTGCCTTTGGGGCGCAGTTTTGGGTCCAGGCAGCCACAGAAAGTCTTTGGAAGTTCTCACCCGTGGGTTTTATTGTCGTCCGATGGACAGATTGCTAATGGCCAGGCTGCTGTGCTCTGCAAACAGAATGTTTTCTCATCCTGCTCGTTCGAGATGCGAGTTGCACTGAGATAAAATTGAGTTGTAATGGAGTTGAGCTGCAGGCTCACTTGCCAGTATTTTTCTTAGGCGTGCCTATTAGGAACATAAATATTTAACACAAAGGAGAGCTGATATGAATTAACATCTGTGGGAGGTTCACGCTTATTCAAGGCTGCCCTAACGCAGATGTAAGCAAGTGTTACAGCAGCTGAAGCAAACTGGCCCCGCCAGAGCAGCGCTTGGATGGTGAATCATCCAGGTGCTTTTTACACACCGCGGCTAAATGGGCTGATTAGAGCCTGCAGAGTAGAGATTAGACAGTCAGAGGGCACTGGCTTTCCTCTTCCGCGGGGTTTTACCGTTCCCCTGGGATGCCAGGTGGAAGGCAATGCAAGGACAGGCAGATCACAAAAAACCGTCTTGCCTCACCTTCCTCCTGGCAGAGCCAGGTGAGCTCCCCCCCTCCTCCTCCTTCTCCTCCCTGCACAAACAGGATGCCTTTATCCTCCCAGCTCCCTTCTCACCGGCAGACTCAGAGGTCTCGTGATGTTTTTTGCCAGGCACGACTTTGAGGCAGCACTTGCCAAGGTCTCCTAGCTGGGAGCAAAGGTTTTGTGCCGTGGCTGTGAGCAGTGTCACCCTGATCTCCTGCCTCCTCCTGTATCTTGGGGCTTCTGCTTAGGCTGAGTCAATAAATCCCTGCTCTTGCTTGGCCAGGGATGCTGAAGATGTTCACAGCATCTCCTGGCCTTTTCCACAGAGCTGTGCAAGTTTGTCTGCCTGTTGAGCATGGAAGTTGTTAAATTTTCTCTTATGGAACACCCATCCTATGGTGATCCATGCCCAGCTGAGGAGGAGGCTGGCATGGAGCTTGGACACCTGGAAATGTGCTGGGGCTCAGCTGTGTGCTGGGCACATCCTGCTGGACCAAAAGCCTTCCCTCAGTTTCCAGAGTTAAATATGTGGTGACCCACTTGGAAACAGCCCTGAAATGCTCAGTGCAGTGAAAGGAGCTCAGGGCACAGCCAAAGCCTTGGTGTTACCTGCCCCAGCTGTGTTTTTGTCACCCCTGGGGAGCACTTGTGCCACCACTGACCCTCCTCAAGGTCCCTCCTTCAGGACATTTTTGTGTCAGCCTCCTGAGGTTCTCACTGGGCTGACACAAGGCACGAGCTGGGCTTTCCATGTCTAAATGTCCATCTGCCTGAGGAAGGACTCCAGGGTAGCCACACCACACCCAAAATCTCTCTTTGTTTACTCACATGTATTCTTCAGGCTCTGTTGTCCCCTCAGAGGAGCAGATCCTTCGGTCACAAAGGGAGACACTCTCCCACAACTCATTAAAACCTCTCCTCTCATGAGCTCTCCATACAATACAGCCCTGGAGATGGGCCTAATTATGGTTCATCCTGGATGATTAAATATTTCTACTGCATTTCCACCTATTCTGGGTGTGAAAGGGATGCAGAAATGGGTGAATATTATCATTTAAAGCCTGAATATTATCATTATCACTCTGAAAAGTCCAGGCATCAGGAGATGTGCATCTAATTCAGTTGCCTTGATTTCCAAGGATCTCTGCTTGTAACAGAAACCCTCTTTCTGTTACCTGTCTTTGTCTGAGCCTCTTCAGGTTTATCTGAGGCAGAGCTGGGTGCAGTGACAGTGGAACTTGTTATTACCTTATAGCCACGTCAGGGATGTGACACGTGGGGGACCTTAAATTGCATGGTTGGGCTCCATCCTGGGCAGTTCCTGTGGAAGGAGCTATTCACAGCAGTTGGCCTCCTCTACCTAAAAATGTCCTGTTGCCATGCCCTGGGATGAAAGGAGAGGTTTGTGCCTGGCCCTTTATTTAAAACTGCTCTTGCAAACACAGCTGCACGGGGTAGGAAAGAGGCAGGGCTGGAAATCTGTTCTTTTTTAGGTTAGAGAGATTGTTTGGGTACCCATCTTTCCTTTGGGAGTGTGCAGAGCCTGAATTGCTGTCCTTTGTTGCCATCCCACCCATCCCAGTCTGGCAGATGCCTGGTTCCCTTCCTGGTGCTCAGACAAAACTGCCCTTGGCAGCTCCAGGTGAGAAAGGTTGTCCAGGATGAGTGACTCTGTCTGGAGCAGTTTTGCAGCATTTTCAGGGATGTTTTACTCCCCTGCTGCTCTCTCTGCTTTCATTTCTGCCCAGAGGAGCTGAGTGGCCCCTCCAAGGTCCCAGGAGAGCCAAGAGCAGCCTGAGAGCCCCCCTGGGGTTGGAAGGGCTGGGTGACACAGTGACAAGCACAGCTCAGGTGTGGGGTGAGCACAAACCTGCAGGTGACACTGCTGGGGGTGAGTGCTGCCAGAAAGGTGTGTGGTGCTGGTGCTCCACTGAGAGCAGATCCTGGGGAGGGCTGGCTCTGCTTCTGAGACCTTAGAGCTCAGAAAAGGCAACTCACAGCCTGGCTCAGCACCAATCCCACTGGCCTGGGCTAGCTGGTCCCCTTTTCTGACCCAGGCCAGCTGCCTTTCATTAGAGTTGTGTCAGCCAGCCCTCACTAGGGATGAGCTTCCCTTTGCTGCTTGAGAAACAAAACTGCCCCCTGAATAAACCTTTTACACCTCACTGGGCCTGAGAGGGAAGTGCAGAGTCACCCACAGAGCACCTGCTTAGGTCCAGAGCTTTTCATTTGCAATCCAAAATTGAAACCTGTTGGGGTTTTGGTTTTGTTTTTTCTTTTCTTTTTTTTTTTTAATGGAAGTGCTGGGTTTCTCTTCCCTATCTTGATGTCATGCTTGCAGGTCTAAACTGGGACAAAACTGAAACAGTCCCTGCTTTTTGGTAGGTAATATTAATGTTGCCACTTTCCACTGGGAAGCCAGTGCTCTGGAGCCCGTTCTCCAGCTGGTCTGAGTGGAGGCAGAGCATCTCCCCTGCTCCATCACCACCAAAAAAAGGTCCTGTGGGCAAAGGCTTATTCAACTGCCCTCATTGAAATGTGCACCAGAGAAAAGCTGTTCTTGGTCTTGCTCACATAGAAGTGTGAATTCTTATCATAAATATAAAACTGTTACGTGCAGCAGCAAAAATCCTAACTCCTAGACTTGTTTTTTGAGAAGGATGGGCCTGGTGGGCACTGGCAGCTGGGTTTAAAGGATGTTTTATTTATGGCATTTGTCTCAGTTCATGCTGGCAGAATGTTGGGGCACAGTGGATGGGACTGAGCCCCAAACTCTGGGAGAGCAGGAGGGAAGTGTGGCAAGCTGGGCTCTCCACCCAGGGGTTTTCCTGCAAGTCCCTCCTGTCCAGGATTCACTGGATCTGCCCTAGAGCAAACACCAGGATGAGGGGAACCATCCCTCCTCAGACTTCTTGTGCAGCTGAAACTGACACCCAAGAGAAGGTGGATAAATCCCAGTCTCTAACCCCCTCTCCTCCCCTTCCTGCAGGCTCTGCATAGGAAGCTGTGGCCTTTTCCTCAGTTTCAGCTGGGAAAATGTAATTTCTTTGAGGTTTTCTCCTTCCTTTAAGCTTCTGAAGAGCAGGTGCTCCCCTGTGAACAAAGACACTTTCTCTCCTCCCTGATGTCTCAGCTCTGGTTTTATTTAACCTGCAGCCATGGGGTTAAATAATGCTCTGTTAAAATGCTGATGTGGAAGAGGGTGGTGACTCTTTTTTGTGGAGGTGGTGAGTAACTGGGAGTTAGTTAGAACCTGAACCACTTCCCTGGAAACCAGGAAAAGGAGTTAAAATGGCTTTGCTTTCCTTCTGTGTGCATCTCCTGCATGAAGCCTGCCTTTGGATGCAGGGCTGGTCCTGAGCCAGGAATCTCTCCCTTTCACCAGAGGAGAAAGAGCTCAAAGAAAGGGGAGATTTGTTCCTGATGAGTTGGCAAGCTGCCTGCTCACCTTTCCCTTGGGATGGCTCCGTGCTGTTGCTGACTCACAAACCCCACGGAGAGGGGCTGGAGATGCAATGGATCCCTCTGAAGGAGGTGTGCACCAAGCTGAAATTTGTTATTTGGCAAAAATGCACCTGGCAGCACGCCAGCACAATGCAGAAGGTTTTTAACAGCTTCTTGTGCCTGTTTTTTTTCCTCGTGGATCTTCAGAGAGGTGAGTTTGTGTCGCTGTAGGGCACGAAACAACACGAGCACACACCGCTGCTCTCAAGAGGGAAAAAGGGAAGTTTGATTTCTGACTCCAACATTTAGAGATTTCCAAAAGTGACAGTGGTTTGGAGGGTGACAGTGCCACCTCTCCAATGACACTGGACAAACCAACAGTCCATCAAATTTCTCTTCTTCTATAAAAGAATGCAGAACAATGAGTTATTTACAGAAAGTGGGTGAGAAAGTTTGCTACAAGAATGTGAACATCAGAAGGCTCAGAAAATCCTAAAAAGTCAGAGTGACAGGTTTGCACAGCAAGAGTTTGTTATCAGCCACAGGGGCTGATCTCAGGCAGAGCTTCCTGCAGCTCAGCCTCTGCTGCTGCTGCTGCTTGGGAAAGCTTTGAGTCTTTTAGGGCTGCAGAGATCCTGCCTGCCTGGAAGAGCCTCCTGCCTTCAAAGACATCCTGGGGAAGAAGGACTTGCTGGGAAAGAATTCAGCCAGGAGCTGTGTGGGTGCTCTGAACCTGTGTAGGACACCAGGGAGCCTGCCAGCCCCACCTGCAGCCAAGGGGCTCTGCCTTGTCCAGAGCCAGCCACTGCTGAGCTCTGATCAATGTGGAAACTCAGACCACATGACTTGGGAGCTGGGGCTGAAGTCAAAGTTCTGATTTAATTGTCAGTGCATTGTTCCCACATTGAGGGAAGTTTGCTGGGACAATGCAGCTCCGTGGTTCCCAGGACAAGCAGTCAGCTGGTAAAATTTTACAGGTAAGACTCAGAAATAGCAGCAGTTTTGGGGAAAAAACAATCTGCTCTTACAAATCAGTTTCCCAAGACCATCTGCTTAAAGATCAGGCTGCTGGAACTCCACCAGCAGTGAGATAAACAGAGGGGGACAAGGGGGATCTTGGAGAGAGGTGTGGAGAGATGAGCAATATTCCCTGGATGGAGTGAGGTGTTGAGCTAGAATTTATTTCAGGTGGAAATGCAGCTGCAGGGACTGGTCAAAGTCAGAGGAGATAAATCATGAGATGCCTTCCCTTCTAAATCAGGAGGAAGTCAGAGAGGGAGGTGAGATCCAGATTGAGGGCTGGTGCAGCTGGGAAGGTGGTTATTTCCCAGCAAGCTGGTATTTCCTGGTGCTCTTTGCTTTTATGTTAGGAACAATGGAGGGACTGGAGGATTAGTGCAAAGTCCATCCTCAGGAGGGGCTGAAAGGTGAAGCTCACAGCCTCAGTGGTTTTCTGGGAATGGCCAAGTGTCAGCTGCTGAGTGTGAGATGCCAGAAATGGCCAGGAGGTGAAGGCACAGGTTGTAGGAAGTCACACTAAGCCAGAGGTTTGTTTCTTGCAGGGCCTGGGTTGGTGGTTGGAGATGGGGCAAATTTCCAGGGTTCAAGGGACAGAGCAACCAGATCCCTGAAACACTGGTCAGCTTCTTTTCAGACAGGGCAGAATGGTTATTGCTCTTTCAGAGCCCGAGGCATTCCTTGGCCAGGTGAATTCAGGTTTCTGCATCCTTTGAATGTACTGAATAGGGAATTGAAAGCTCTCCTGGGCTGTAGAGCACCTACAGTTTGAGAGGCCATCATTAACATTAAACCATCTCTTCATCCCATGCCCTTAAATCCTCACTCACATTAACCTCAGCATCCCAGCCCAGGAGCAAAGAACAGAAAACAATCACCAGTCTGCTGTGGGGCAAGCAGCTGCTGCTGTGGTGATCCCTGGCAGCCACTCATGGAAAAAGGGGAAATCCTGCCCCACTTGAACCAGTGAAGTCCCCTCTTATCTCCAGAGCCACTGACCCTGAGGAGAGGAGCACAATCTCAGTTCATCCCAACCAATGCCCCAGCTCAGGTTTTGATCCAGACTAAAGTCTAAAAAAAAACCTTCAAACCATTCCAAGATCCATCCTGATGAATCTGTAGTATGGACAGGGGATCTTTTCTGACCAGTGGAGGTGGCTGAAGCACGAGGGCCAGTCCAAGTGTTTGCCTTATTCCAAAGCCATGGGAAGGAGCAGCTTGCTGGGAGTGCAGCACCTGAGCAGCAGCTCCTGGCCACAGAGCCTGAGGAGCTGAGCCCAGCCACTCACCCAAATCATTTCAAAGACATTAAGTAAAGCCAAGCCTGCCAGCTTCCCTAATAAGCTGTTCCAGTGCTTAATTGCCCACCATGATCAGAAATAGCATCTTATTTCAAGGCCTGCTTTACGTAATTTTAGCTGCTGCCAGGCAACAGCTCTTTCCAGGAAGGCTGAAGTGCTCTCTGTGGTCACCCAGGCGTGTCTGGGCAGAGCCCTGTCCTTGGCTTGGGGGCCACACTGAGCTCCTGAACCTGGACCTCACAGGGCTTGGAGCAGGAGGACGAGCTGAGCTGTGCTTTCTCCTCTTTTCCCATCCCCACCATGCAGGTCCTGTTCCTGGCCCTCCCCACCAGGCTCCAGCACATCCAGCACAGGTTGGAGGAAGGTCTTAGAGCTCTGAGTGTGTGACACCATGAGAGCAGACAAGCCCCATAGCTGGCCCTCCCTGCCCATGATTTTCCTGGGGTATGAAAGCTGCTTTTTCTCCTCTTGGAACAGAGAAATAAAAGACAGCTTACCCAGGCTGAGTGCTGAACTTCTGGACAGTCACAGTTCCTGAGCTGTAGCTGATGAGCCACAGGAGGGAACTCCAGTGTTGAATTTCACTCCTCTGGGCAAAACAAGAGTTAACCACTGTCCTCTCTGCAAACATAAAATAGCACCTACTTGGGCCCAGGTGCCCAACTGTAGTGGAGACAATGAAAGCAATTGAACAGCCCCTGCTTTACCTCATCTAATGCCAGTCCAAGTATTCCCAATAATTAGGCCTTTCAGCCTGGAAAGGCTGGAGCTACAGCTGCTTCCTATTTTCCCAAAGCTGTACAGAGCATTAGTCATTTTATTACTGTGACTACAGCCAAAGCCCAGGCCAGCCAAACCAGCCCAAATTCAGAATGTGCTTCAGGAGCTGGAAATGCTCCCCTGTCCCCTTTTGGAGTCCTGGCTTTTTCCTCCCCACCCAAACAGCCCAGGACTGCCTGGAGAAATGTCCTGCAGGGTCTGGGTTCCCAGCATGGACCGAGCTGACCCAGGGATGCTGGCACTGCCACCCCAGCCATTAATCATTAACCAGCCTTACACTCCATTAGTCATGTAGTCCTTCCTGAAGGTGAAGCTCTCCTGGTGCTGTGCTGCTTGGAGGGAGGATGAGGGCTGGATTTAGCAAGCAGGAGTGTTGCTGTGGTTTTGGCAGTGCACGAAGGGCAGTGGGTGTGAGGGAGACCCATCTGCCCTCACCCACCAGCTTTGCTGCCTGGATTGTGCCAGGAAAAGCTTTGATTTTAGCTCTGGGGGCTCCAGGTGCCCCTGGCTGTAACATCCAGTCAAGGGCCAGCCACTGGTGTTCTGTTTCCAGGTTCTCTGCCCTCAGTCAAGAGCAGCATTTGATCTTTGCAATTTCATTTATGGCACCTTAACCAAGTGGTGATGACCCAGCAGAGCAGCTCCAAGCCAGAAGTTGCCTCTGCTGTGCAGTGGCCACCTCCCAGCCCACATTCAAGGGGTGAAGTTTTCTCCTCTTCCCATGAAGGGAGGAAGATTTCCCTGGAAATGGTGCCAATGGGAGAGGCTAGCCCTGGAGGTGGAAATGGAGTTGTTGCATGTTATTAATGTGGGGGCAGAGAGATGAGCTAGAGCTGCTTCTCTCCTCCCTTCACAGGTAAAGCTGTGTCTGCCCGAGGAGGCAAATCCATCCCCATAACCAGTGATTGTCCCTGGTGAATTCCTGCTCCTGGGGCACTTGACTCACACTTCTTGGCAATTTGCATTTCACCTAATGCTGAGCAAAACTGGTTTGACTGAGATAAGGGCTGCCCCAGACACTGCTGTTGAAACCCCACAGTGAATGCCCCAAGACTCTTAACATCCCTTTTTTAATTCTTTTTAAATGCTAAAAGTTTCTGCCCTTCATGATTTCAGCACAGGTGGAAAGATTTCACTCCATAAGTACCAGATTTCATGTCTGGACAGGAGTTGAATTATGGGCTCATCTGATGAAAGCCCCACATTAAATCATTAATGAAATGAGCTGTTTGATTATGTAAGTCATATTCCTGTTATTTCTAACTTGGCCACTGGCTGAAAGGAGCTGGAAAGTCCAGAGAAACAGCCAACCTTGTCTGGGATTCACACTCCCCCAGCTAAAGCACTTAGGAGGAAGGGAGGGACACCATTTCTCAGAAGAGTGGGGAGTCAGCACTAATTGTGAGGTTTGAGATGGAGAAAGGATCCCCAGGAGTGAAGGAGATCCAAGATCCTTGTTTTCAGTCAGGCAGGTTTGGCTGGGGATCTGTGGAGCCCTGCTGGCTCTCAGAGGGCTCTGTCCTACACCACTGCCTGTGGCCAGAGCAATCTCAGCTTCCTTTGGGGTAATTTTTCCAGGAGAGGTTGGGATGCTGAGAGAAGCAGGGATCCAGCTGTGTCTCACAGCTGGCCAGCTGCTGGTTTCCTGAGCTGGGAGCAGGAGAGCAAGGTGCCTGCTGCCTTCCACAGTGCTAAAAAACTTCTCTGCCCTCAAATATAAATGTCTTTACTGGCTTTGTTTTCAGGTCCTTCCTGTTTTGATGCTGGAAGGAAAAACCCCTAAATAAATTTAAAAGATAGCTGAGGGAAGGAGGCTTCACTTGGGTTTTTCTTTGATAGGGAACTTTTGAATGTGATATTGAAAGAGAGGTGTTTGGCTAAGATCTGAACTAAGACCATGTTTTTGTATTTAGTTCCTGATAGCCCTGTACTCCAGGGCTGTAGGTGAGTCAGGACGCCATTTAGAACAGTCTGTCTCCTCTGTGGACACTGAAATATCTTCCTGGGTCTGGCTTTTAATCTGCGTGGGTGTCAATCACCTTTCTGGGAATTGAATGGAAAAATGTCTTTTTTTTGTCCTTGCTGTTTGTTTTCCTGCCTGGAAGCTCTCTGGAGGACCAGAGAGGGAGCTGAAGGTTGCTGGATGTGTTCCTGAGGCCTCATGGACTCAGTCTCCAGCAGTCCTTGTGTGTTCAGGAAGGGGTGAGCACTTGTGACTCCTGCTGCCAGGCTGTGCCTGCTCAGGTAGCAGAGAGGTGCTGGGGCTGTGCTCAGAACACCCCAGGAAACACCTGCACCTCCCTACTGCCTGAGCAAGGAGCCAGGGTCTGGGAGGTCTGGATGGATCAATGTTCCTGCTTGTGGCAGCATTTTTTGTGCTCTTCCTTAGTGTTCACCCTCTTCAGGGTGACCAGCACTTGGTGCTCGTAACAGGAGCAATGAACACCTTCTGGCAGGGACCACAGCTCTGCTCTTGCCCTCCTTCAGAGGAACAGTGAGCTGTGTTTTCTCTGGGGGCTGGGCCTGGGTTTGTGAGCAGGACTGGCTCACAGAAAGGCTGGGGTGGGTTGTGGCCCTGCACAAACACAGCCTGTCCCGTGGCTGCTGCAGCAGAGACAGCTCCAGTAGGATCCAACTCCACATTTCTATGGACTTTGCTTTGGGATTTCATTTGTTTCTGGAAATTTCCCTGTAAACAGGCTGGGTTATGAAGTTGTTTCTTGGGCAAAAACCTCAGCAGTAGGAACAGGGAGCATAGCTAAAGATAGTCCTTTTTTCCCCACAACTGGTGGGTATGATAGAGGATGGATGGGAGACCTCCACCCATCAGAGGGAAGAAGACACAAAAACCATCTCAAATATTCTCAGACTATATATAGGATATATATATAGGATAAATATATAGAGGATATATATATAGATATATAGATATATATAGGATATATATAGGTTATAGGAGATATATATGTCTGTGTCCTATATATATCCTAAAAGCTGCACACCAAAACAGAACAGAAAAGCCTAAAACCCAGGGTATCAGGTTGAGCTGGCTTGGGGGCTGAGGGTGCCTCTGCCATGGTCACTGCCCTGCACTGAGAGGACCCTGGGGTTGATCCCATGGCCTTGCACCCACTGGCACCTTGACTGTCACCAAACCCCTCTGTGGTTTTTCCTGCTCTGGAAGGAACACTTTCTCTGTGTCATCCCTTCTCTGACTGGTTCTGGTTTCCTGGGAGGACAGGAAACCTCAGGTTGTGTGGGCAACCTGAAACCTTCTTCTTCCCCATGGAGGCAGCAGAGCCCAGGGAGATGCTGGGATTTGTGTAAAACAGACATTCTGGTTATTGTTTGGATCCCTCTGTGTGCTGCTGTGCCTGCATGGAGCTGGGAGCCTGGTGCCCTGCCCTGAGATACCTGTCTGAATTTACACCTGAATGTTGGCCTGAAGTAGAAGGGCTTCGTTCCTTGGGCTCCCAGTGCCCCAAGGCCAGGAGACCTGACCTGACAGGCCTGCAGGGACTGGCCCAGGGGTCACAGGGCTCCTGGAGGTGCTCTCCTGTCTCCTGCACTCCTTGTGCCATGCTGGGAACAAACCAGTACTGGTATCAGGTCCAACAGCCCAATGGATCCTTTCCACCTGTTCAAATCCAGGGAGAATAATCCCCAATGGATCCTTTTCATCTGTTCAAATCCAGGGAGATTAATCCCCAATGGATCCTTTCCACCTCTTCAAATCCAGGGAGAATAATCCCCAATGGATCCTTTCTACCTCTTCAAATCCAGGGAGAATAATCCCCAATGGATCCTTTCCACCTCTTCAAATCCAGGGAGAATAATCCCCAATGGATCCTTTTCATCTGTTCAAATCCAGGGAGAATAATCCCTAATGGATCCTTTCCACCTCTTCAAATCCAGGGAGAATAATCCCCAATGGATCCTTTCCACCTCTTCAAATCCAGGGAGAATAATCCCCAATGGATCCTTTCCACCTCTTCAAATCCAGGGAGAATAATCCCCAATGGATCCTTTCCACCTCTTCAAATCCAGGGAGAATAATCTCCAATGGATCCTTTCTACCTCTTCACATCCAGGGAGAATAATCCCCAATGGATCCTTTCCATCTGTTCAAATCCAGGGAGAATAATCCCCAATGGATCCTTTTCATCTGTTCAAATCCAGGGAGAATAATCCCCAATGGATCCTTTTCATCTGTTCAAATCCAGGGAGAATAATCCCCAATGGATCCTTTCGACCTCTTCAAATCCAGGGAGAATAATCCCCAATGGATCCTTTCTACCTCTTCAAATCCAGGGAGAATAATCCCCAATGGATCCTTTACACCTTTTCAAATCCAGGGAGAATAATCCCCAATGGATCCTTTCCACCTCTTCACATCCAGGGAGAATAATCCCCAATGGATCCTTTTCATCTGTTCAAATCCAGGGAGAATAATCCCCAATGGATCCTTTCCACCTCTTCAAATCCAGGGAGAATAATCCCCCACCCAAACAGCAGTGTCCTATCAGTGTTTGCTGGGCTGGGATCCTGCACTTTGCTTGGCCCTTCATGAGCATGGAAAGCCTGGGAATGGGGTTCATCCCACCTAACTGTTAATAGCAGAGACAGAGACATTTCAAAATGTGGATTTTCTGTATTAAACCTGCTCTGGTGGCAAGAGGAACCCAGCTGACCAGCACACTCACTGTTGCATCTAATTATGTCATTATTTTGAGTTTTGTTCTTCCTTTGCCTTCTAGCTCAGCCTGCAGGATGACAGACGGTGACACAAACCTCCCAAGCATCGAGAGGAAGCTGGGACTGCAGATATGGGGCATAGAGGTAGGACAAGAGGGATGGCACATGTCCTCTGTCACAGTCAAGGCACATGTTCCTCTGCACATCTGTGTGTTTATGTTTCAGGGAAGATTAATTCTTGCAGTAATCTGTGTGGGAAAAGAGGGTCCTAAAGATAAGATACAGTGGGAAACAGAGTATTTCCCCATGAAATGTTCAACATGTTATTGTTTTGGTTTCCTGCTCTGCGAAACGGAGATGATAATGTTTACAAAGCAAACAGGAATGTGATGGGACTGCAGTAATTTCTCCAGCACTGGAGGCTTTTCTCACCCCTTTTTGGAATCAATGCAAGGCTGCTTTAACACACCAGAAATTCTGTGTTTCACCAAGATGAGTTATCCATAGGTGGTCTTAGTCCACACCAGCAGCTGCCTCTGGGAAGACACCAATTTTTGCATCAAAGGCATTCCATGGAGTCTATTTGTACTTCTTCCTTGCCTTTCTTACTCTGTGTCACTGCAAGGAGAAATCCTGCAGCTTGTGAGGCTGCCTTTTTGCTGGTGGTGGTATCTGATTTTGGATTGGACCCAAGCTGTGCTCAATTCTGCCTTTTCTGCCCCAATTCACTAAGAACATTCCCCTGCAATGAGAGTGGGTTTAGACCGAGGTGCAGAATCCCCTGAGGGGAGCAGTGGGAAGAGGCTCCAACATCTCCAGGTGATATTCAGCAGGTCACAACCATTTTCCAAATATCACAGGGCCTTCCCCTTTCCATTTCTCTGCAAAGCACTGCACTGAGCTGCTTTCAGAGGATCTGTAATTAGAGCTGTATGGGTTCACAGGGGTCATGCTTGTGCTGGGAGACAAGTCAGGCCAGCAGAAGAATGCATGGCTCTAATTTCAGGGGACCTCAGAGCCAGCTCCAGCCCAGGAGCTGCGTGGGGACTGGTGGGTGGCACAGCCAGGCACCTGTGCTGGGCAGGCATGGCTGGTTAATTATGCACTTGTGCCAGAGGAAATTGCAATTAGGATCTGGAGGAGTGAGGGACCATCATTGTCCTCAGCTCTGTGTTTTCTCAGCTGGCTGCCCTGAGCCCCTAGCAGAGTGATTATCCTCACAAAGTGCTGAGTTTTCCTCGAACTCAGGGGCACTGAGCAAAGAACTGTGCTCAGAACTAAACCTGGGATGAGATGTGCTCACTCTCCTGGGAGATTCCCTATAAATAAAAAATTTGTAGGGAAATTAAAATAAATAAAATTTTTAAATTAAAAAAAAATTTGTAGGGAAATTCCCTACAACTGCAAGCTCTGGAGCACTTCAGCCTGAGCCCCAGGTGTAGATCTACAGGACTGCACAAGGGCAAGGACACTAAAACATACTTGTCAGTCTCTCCAAGCAAAATCATCATTTTCCATTCTCACACCTTAGTATTTTGAATATTTCCTCCAGAAGTGGCTTTTCCCAGCTCACAAACTCAGCCCTGATTCTTCCTTCTCCAAACCCTGATTGTCACCTCAGTGCTTTGTGCAGCCCTGTCCTGTTTCATACACACCAACTTCTGGCTCTGCTCTTCTAGCAATGACCCCACCTCTGATTTCCTTACAGAACATGAAGATGGTTCCTGTACCTGAAAAAGCTTATGGGACTTTTTTTGAAGGAGACTGTTACATCATTTTGCACGTAAGTAAGACAGCAAACACTGCTCTCTGTTGGGGAACTGGCTCAAACTTTTTATTTAGATCTGCCTTGGTTCCTAGGTACCTGTCCTGTGGAAAATGCACTGTTGAAGTGGTTGTGCATGTGTGCTCACCCTCTAATCATGGATCTGAATTTCACGTGGCTGTTGTGACAACACTGCTGTTTAGTAAATCAGAACTTCAGAGGAGCCATTAACCTAGTAATTCATTAAAAGTGTTTATCTTCCAGACAACTGAGTCATGCCCAGGCATGGCAAAATGACCAGTACATTCCTGGAAAACTCAACCAAGGCCCACATTTAAATGATTTTTGGGAGTCCTTGGGGGATGTGGGATATGACCAGCTGGAGGGTGTCCTTTTGAGCAGGTGATGTGAGCCATGAAGATGCTTCATGTCATGTGTCATGTCAGCAGCAGAAGCTTTGCAGCCCATCCCATGTCCCCATAAGGACACTTCAGCCCCACCCAAATTTGGTCCAAACCTTCCTGCAGCCAGCTGAACCTGAGCTGGCCTGAAGGACTGCTGAGAACCAGCTCTGCTCTGTGCAAACTGCCCTGTGGTCTCAGATTTTGGCAGGAGGATGATGTGTTACACTCCCCTCCTAAAATCCCTTCCAAATCTCTTCATCTGCGTGGAGCAACCCAGGTCCCACTGAACCCAAACCCATCAGATGGTGGAGACCAGAAGCATTTCCCACTTCCTGGGTCTGAATGTGCCTCCTGCAAACATCTCTGTCAGTGGAGAGGCAGCACCACCTCCAGTGCCCCACAATAACCAGCTGCACATCCCCTGTGTGCCAGGATGGGAAGGCAGGCTGGGATAGCAGGATGTGTCTCCTGCTCAAATGCCCCACACACATGCCTCTAGGGTACCTTCAGAGTGCTGAAAGCCTGAGTTACAGGCCCACCAACACATGCTTAGAGCAGAATACTGGAGTCCTTGCAGGGAGCTGGCGGTGTAAATCTGGATTTTGATGCTCACAGGCTCAGCTTCTGTTGCAACAAATTCCCCAGGCAGAAGAGCCCTTCATCAGCTCACTATTCTCCTTTTCCCTGGAAGACAGGAGGGTAAAAACACTCATCTGTGCATTCTGCCTCTTTACTGGAGCCTTTCCAAATAATGATTGTCCGTGGGATAGTGGGACTTTGATCATCTTCAATAGCAATGCATTAAATTGAGTGATTTTTCCACAAATTAATTATCTGTGCCTGAGGAGCAGAGCTGTATTTTATTCAACTCCTTCCGCTGTGTTTCACTGTGGTATCACTGCACAAAGCAAATAAACAGAATTTAGTGTCAAATCCAGCTTATAAAATGAGCTTTTATTACCTTTCCCAGGTGTCCACAATGGGATTTAACACAGTGGGTGCAGAAAAAATAACTGGCACAACTCAAATAACACTGAGCACACCTTCTTCTCAGCCTGCTTGCCTCCTTTTTCTAGGCTGCTGGGGTTTTCTGTAATAAGATGAATCCCAGCATGCACACACTGGCTCAGCTTCATTTGGAGTTATGTCTGTTTTGCAAGTCAGCAGGAATTCTGCGGCAGTTTGTGCTGCCCTGTCATGAGCTGTGAGAACAACAACAGGAAAGAAGGGGTAGCATCTCCAGGCAAATAAATAATAGTGTGCATTGCATTTCAAAAGGTGGTTTGTGAGAAGAATCTGGTTTAAGTCTTAATATCAGAATGTACAATAGTAGAAAAAGCTGAACACATTAATTGCACAGGGGCTCAGTTTTCCTTGATAATGGGAGTTATAAAAGAATATCAAACAGAAACATCCTTCAGTTGAGTTTATAAAACCCATACATTGCTCTGCTGGATGAGGAGAGCTCCAGGCTGAGCTCCCAGGGAGTGTCTGAGGCTCTGTCCTCTCTCCCCTTGCCCAAGAGAAAGGCAGAACTGGGAAACTCTGTGGTCACTTGGTTTTCTGACACAAAAATGTTTTCAGGCAGGGGCGCTCAGTTTTCCTTGATAATGGGAGTTATAAAAGAATATCAAACAGAAACATCCTTCAGTTGAGTTTATAAAACCCATACATTGCTCTGCTGGATGAGGAGAGCTCCAGGCTGAGCTCCCAGGGAGCGTCTGAGGCTCTGTCCTCTCTCCCCTTGCCCAGGAGAAAGGCAGAACTGGGAAACTCCACGGTCACTCTGTTTTCCAACACAAAAATGGGCTGTGTCTTCACCTGGACTTGTCCTTCCCACCTCTTCCAGACCAGAAGGAGCTCCCGTGGCTCTGCCGTGGATCTGCACTACTGGATTGGCAAGGACTCCTCGCAGGACGAGCAGGGCGCCGCGGCCGCGTACGTGACCCAGCTGGACGCGGCGCTCGGGGGCAGCCCCGTGCAGCACCGCGAGGTGCAGGGACACGAGTCCGAGACCTTCCAGAGCTACTTCCGCCACGGCATCATGTGAGTGGCACCAAGGGACCCACGCCGAGGTGGGCGGTGGCCCCTGGGGTTCCCTCTGCTTCTCTCTAAGTCTCAGAGACATCAGTATCTCAAAAGTGTGGTAAATACAGAATGCACAGAATGACCGGGGTGGAAGAGACCTTCAAGATCATCCAGTCCAACCCAGCCCCAACAGCTCAAGTGAGCAATCTCACCACATCCAGTCTGTTTTTAAACACATCCAGAGATGGTGACTCCACCACCTCCCCAGGCAACCATTCCAGAACTTTATCTCTCTTTTTGTGAAAACTTTTCCCTGCTGTCCAACCTGTATTTCCCTTGGTGCAGCTGGAGGCTGTGAGCTCTGGTTGTGTCAGTGCTGCTGGAGACAGAGCCCAGCCCCAGCTGAGCACAGGCACCTTTCAGGAGCTGTGAGAGTGATGGGGGCACCCCTGAGTCTCCTTTTCTCCAGGCTGAGCACCCCCAGCTCCCTCAGGGGTTCCTCTCAGGGTTTGTGTTCCCAGCCCCTCTCCAGCCTCACTGTCCCTCTGGATGTGCTCAGTGTCCCAAGGTCCTTCCCAAGCTGAGGGCCCAGAGCTGGGCACAGCACTCCAGGTGTGACCCCAGCAGTGCCCAGAGCAGAATGACCTCCCTAGGTCAGTACTGATGCTATTAAAAATTCAGAGCAAAGAATTCCCATTTTGAAGGAATTACTTAAAACATTCAGTCTGGAGTTGTGGCATTCTGTTCCACTGGTCATTTTCCCAGATATTTGCAGTAATTGAATCTTAACCTCCCTTTTGTTCACATCAGGGTCTTCGTTCCTCTCCTCCACAGACTTTCAAGTGCCCCTTCAGAGCACTTCAGACTAATATCCACCTTACAGTGAAGTGCTGATTTGGCTCATACTGGGTGTAATATTCCTGTAGTGGAAGGAAAAAGTGACTGAACTTCTGTCATCTAAAAGATACTTTTGAATATTTGATATGTTGATATATTGAATCCAATCCCAGGGTCTTTGCTCACTCTGGGGTTTTTGGAAGCACTCCAGTTGCTGTCCAAGGAAGATCTTCATTGGCAATAAAGACCCTGAGTGCTTTGGTTTCAAACAGATGAAGGAAACTCAGATAATCCTGGGTCAACATTCTCCATCCCAGTCTGGCTGGATATCTCTGTCTTGTGCATCTCAACAATCTCTCATGAATCTCCTCAGAACTTTTCTGAGGGAGAAAAGTGCTTTTAGCCTCATCTTGAAGATGAGTAGGGGACAATGAAGGACTGAAAGTCAGACCCTCAAAACCAGTCAGTTTGGAAACCTAGCTGCCTCTGAAATCAGCCTGGATTAGAATTCATCTGGGTCTAAACCACATCCCTGTGGTCAGTGAGGAAGTCTGAGGCAGAATAAGAAAATAAAGCAAGCTCTTTCCACATCTTGGCACGTGGGCTAATCATCCTTCTGTGGATATCTTAAGCTGGGCCAAACAAGTCTAGAGTGCTGTGAGTCACATTTCTGACCACACTAGTCAGTACCTTTCCACCTACAATAAAACACATCTATTACCCACATGGCAAAACCTACAATCAACAATTGTCCCTTTTTTCACCTGAATGGCAATTGCAGTGTGTCAATTACTGTAGTGTGAACAATGGATCTGTTCTCTGAAATGGTCTAGGGCATGTAAGAGTGGATTAGACTCCCCCAAAAACCATTAAAAGGGCTGTGGGACTTCTGGGGGTGGGGGTTGTGCCCTCTCTTCATTGTGCAGAGTTGCCACAGGAGAGGGGACAGCGTTGTGGCATGAGGTGATAACAGTGCTGAGAGTGGCTGCTGCAAAGTGTGTGTTCAGGGATGGAAGAAAAAAATTGGGAGGTAAAATCTGAGAGAAACACAGTGTCCTGTAAGTGTTTACAGTTTTGTTCTGCTTCTGGCCACAGTTTCCTGTCTAGGCTGCTTTTAATAAAATAGGTATTTTGAAGAAAACAAAATTTTAGCAGGAAGTTTCTTTTCTGCCAAGTCTGTTTCATATTTTAATTAAATGCTTATGGAATATTTCAATTTTGGGATGCCATTGCCATGATCAATGGGATTTTCAGTTTGGTTGTGTTACAACTCCACTGCCATCCCTGACCTGCCTGTTCATCTTCTCCCAGGATGTTTAATGCTTGGAATCCATGATCTTGAAAGTCTTGTCCAACCTAAATGATTTCATGATTCTATAATTGTGTGCACAGCAGCAACACAACACCCATAAGAGGCAGACAGACACCTTGACAAGGACCATGAACAACAGTGAGGCAACACAGCATTTACCACTGCAATTTTAGGACTTTGACATTATTTTGCCTCTAGATTTTTTAGTTGCAACCAAAATCTTGGGATGTTTTTAGAGGATAGAGGGGAAGGTATTTTCTAACCAGCTCTAACTCTTTATTCTCTGCTGTACAACAGCTACAAGAAGGGAGGAGTGGCCTCAGGATTTAAGCACGTGGAGACCAACATGTACAACATCAAGCGCCTCCTTCACGTCAAGGGCAAGAAGCACGTGTCAGCCACTGAGGTAAGAAGAAGACCTTGCTCTTCTAATGGATCATTTCTCCTTCCCTCTCCTCCTACACTCATTTTTGAGCAGATTGGCCTGGTGGGTATCTCATTTCTGCTCAAGGACTTCAGGACAGTTTTCAAGTCCTCACTTGAGGGTTTGGTGTTACCACTGAGCTCAGCGAGGAGCTGAGTGCCAGCAGAATGAGCAGTCACTGCAAACAAACCTGTTCTTACATCCCCAGGGACAGGTTTGCCACGGCTGTGACTTGTCACCTGCAGCTCTCCTTGTCCTCCCCACTTTGCCAAACTCTCTCATTTCCCTGAGACAGGTAGCGCTCTCCTGGGACAGTTTCAATAAGGGAGATGTGTTCTTGCTGGACCTTGGTAAAGTGCTGATCCAGTGGAATGGACCCAGCTGCAGCATTGCTGAGAAATCCAGGGTGAGTACAGGCAAAAGCCACTTGGCAAGAGCAACAGCATAGATATGACCAAATAATCATAAATGTTCTGTTTGCCCATCTGCTGGTTTTAGAGGCCCATGGAATTGCTTTGCTCCAGTTCAGAGCTGGCCTCAGGTTGCGTTTCACAGGCAGCCAAGGGCACATCACTAGTTCCAGCCCCAGAAAGTCATCCAGCTCCCTCTGGAGCTCATCTCCATCCCTCTGTGCCCTCTTGTTTGCATGGCATGGGATTAGAAAGTCAGCAGCTCCAGTAGGTTTAGCTGCAGTAACCACCCCAGGGTAGATTAATTTTAATTTTTTGTTTACAGCATCAACAGGGAATTCTGGCTTGGTCAGTATGAGACAAGCAGGAGTACATAACCCAGGTGCTGATAGGTCAGGTCTATAGCTCTTAAGACACTTTGCAAAGGGATCATTACCCTTATTTTACTGATGCAGGAACCAAGATCAGAGATCTAATCAAGCAAGATACAGCAACAGGTCATCAGCAAAGCTGGTGGCCAAGCTTGGGGTCATTATGATATTAAAAGGCAGATGGGTCTGCTCTGTGTGTGGTGTCCCCTGATGAACTGGGAGAGGGGGAATCTCCCCAGGGAATGCCATTTTTGGGGCACAGTGGAGATCCTGAGGATGCTGAAGAAGGTACAAAGCAATCCTCAGCACAAGAGGGGGAGCAGGTTCGTGGCTGCTGGGTTCATCTCAGGCCTCAAGCAGGTCATCCTCTATGTCTGATAGAGAGAGGAGTCTTTCAAAGCTATTGCAGTAAGAGTCATGGGAACAAAAAAAAAAATCAATTGAAGATGGAGATTTCAGCCTAATTAGCTGCTTGACATTTCATGCTGCTTTTTTCACAGAAGACATCCACGTTTTTTGAACACTTGAAACATTGAAATGTAAAATGTCACCGTGGGGCGGCCGGGGTCCTGCAGCTCTGCAGCATCCTGCCTGGTTGGCCTCAGCATGTGTTCATCTGTCCCCCAGACCATCCCAGGGGACCACTGGACCTGCTGGTGCACAGTCACACGCAGGCAGTGCCTATTGTGGCTCCCACGTGCCTCCTGCCATGTGCCCTGCGGGAGCAGCATCAGCAGCGACTACAACTAGCAGTATTTTCCTTTGAGTTAGTTAATAATCAGGCATTACAGATGTATCTGCTTCTTTAATAGCTAAATTTGGAGGGCACTAGGAGCTTCAGGGAGCCTGGCTTGGGTAGCCTGGCTTGGGCTGTTGGTTCTCAGTCACTGCTGGGGGTCTGGGGCTGGCTGGGTTTGGGGTGTGCGTCAGGACTTAGCCCTGTGGGTCCTTGTGCAGGGTCTTGCTCTGGCTCGGAGCATCAGGGACAGCGAGAGGGGCGGCCGTGCTCAGATTGGCATCATTGACAACGAGAGGGACTCCCCAGACCTGATGCAGATCATGAGGATGGTGCTGGGCGAGAGGCGCGGCGAGCTCCGCGACGCCGTCCCCGACACCAAGGCGGACGAGCTGCAGAAAGCCAACGTCAGGCTCTACCAGTGAGTCCTGGGCTGTGCTGCCAACCCTGTCCCTTGTCACAGGGGGCTCTGTGGGGTCTGACTCAGCTCTGTCTTGCAGTGTCTATGAGAAGGACAATGACCTGGTGGTGCAGGAGATTGCCACCCGGCCCCTGACGCAGGATCTGCTCCAGCACGAGGTGAGACAAAGCCAGAGTGGACTTTGCAGGGAGAAGAGGAGGCTGTGGCTCACTTTGTTTTCAGCTGAGCACCTGTTTCCTGAAAATTATCAGGCCTTCCATCACTAGGAGAGCTTAGCCCTCCTGTTAGGTTAGGACAGCTTAGCCCTGCTACAGTCTCAGCAGCCGGAGGTAGGTGGTGTGCTGAAGCTGTTCCAAGAAGAGATGGCAAATTGATGCTCTCAGCCAAGGATTATATTAGCTTGGCAATCACAGTCAGGGAGAGCTGCATACCAGGAATAAATTCCAGATGGAATGAAGGCTTCTTAATACCTGATGTTCAAGGATAGCCTTCCCTCTGCTGACTCCAGAGCAAATAAATACTCTGCTCACGAAGCCAGAGAGATTTGTTTTCCTGCCGTAGCAAGTGGCTGGTCTCAGTGACCCACCCTGCAAGGAGATTTCCTGACAGACCCTCTGTGCAGAGTTTTTCATGAAACAGAGGCTTTTCCTCTGACTGAAATTTGGCAGAGAATTGCTCATCCTTAATTCTCTGCAGTGCAGACCAGCCCATTCCAACGCCGCGCTGTGCCGCAAGGCTCCAGCTCCCCTTTTCATCCTGATGTCAGCCTTGGTAAAATCTCAGCCTCCCTTTGCAGACATGTGAAGCCCTTTCTCTTTTTTCATAGTTCAGTTTGAAAAAGGAGCAGCCTTTGGTCCCACAGTGTTTTTGGAGCCCCAGCTGTCTGCTGTGGGGATGGGCTCAGCACACCCCTCATCCCCTTTGGGTTCGGGATCCTGCTGCATTCACAGCAATGCAACACTGAGCTCCAGTCAGGGATCTCAATGAGGACAAAATATTCATGCTGAAGATGTCTCACTTGGACCTTTACTGCTCCTTTAGCAGCAGATTTGGGTATAAATGCAGGCAGCAGCAGGCTAGGGTAGGTATTTCAGCATACACTTCTCTTGGCCCCTTTTAGAGCTGGTGGTGTTTGTGGTTTGAGAGGACCTCCTCTGAGGGGGTAATAGACAGTTTTGAGCAATACCTAAGAAAAATACAGACTTTAGCTAGTTACAGTTCTAAATCAGCAGCCTGGTGTGCCCACACCTGTGAGCCCCTGCCCAGTGGGGTTGGTGGTAGTTGTACTCCATTTATAAACCATAAGAAATTAATTCTCTGTCACCTCTGATAATGGCTGCACCAGAGTTAGAGCTCTGCAAGGCGGAGAAATGAGCTGGATATGCATCTAACTTAACCCTTCAACAAGGATCCACCTGAATTGGCTACAAATGATGAGCTTTTTCTGCACAGTTTTTCACTTTGGTTTTTTTTTCTGTTTCCTGTTTTCTCGGTTTAACCTCAGGACTGCTACATTTTAGACCAAGGTGGCTTCAAAATTTATGTCTGGAGAGGAAAAGCCTCCAGCCCAGAAGAGAAAAAAGCAGCATTCACTCGAGCTGTGGTGAGTTGTAATAGAGTGCAAATGATGTCGTGGGCGGTTGATAGGTGCTGATCTAGATCTGACCACTAATTACAATTAAGTGTAGCTCTTGGGGAGCTGGCCTGTGTAATAACAGAGAGAGAAGTTGAATGTCTAGGGGAAGCATGATGACATAAATACAAAATTGTTAGTCATCAAATTGTGCTAGGACTAAGACCTGCCACTAAAACTAAGAAAAAAAATGGTTAAAGAAAATCAAGTATAAAAGAAAATACTTTTCTAAGTGGTAAATAGTGAACTTCTGGGAACTGTTGGTTCAGGGGATGGTGGAGTCAGAGAGGATCAGCAGGGTCAAGAATTTGACAAAAAAAGGTGCATTAACAGATAATAAAGGGGCTCTGACATCCATGTGGTATTTTCTGTCAGAGCAGTCATCAGTTCTTCCTCTCAGAAAAAATTACCCTCAAGGAAGCCTGAGCAAGTAAGGTATTTGGTATTTTTTTACAAGTTAGCATGTTGAAGTGAAGACTGTGAGGGAACATGGCTTTTAATTAGACATTTACTTATGGGAAGACCATAAATGGCTTCATCTTCCATGGGATCTGTCCAGGAGACACTGAAATTCAGTGGGTCCACCTTCAGTAAGGTCCTACCTGGAGACCCCCAGCTTCAATAGGATTGCACCTCTTGTCTCAGAGAAGAAAAGCTTAAAAATGCCTTAAAACTTATCTCACTGTCCTCTGTGCTCCTTTCAAGAGCTTGACTCAGACTCATTTTAGCAGGCAATCATCTCTGCAAATTCTGGCCCTGAGCTACACATGTAGAGCAAAAGATATGTCTGTCTTTCAGTGTGGCAGGTGGGAGGGACGGGAGAACCATCTGCTCTGCTTTTCCCTGAGGGCAGTGTGTGGCTGCAGTTTTTACAGCAGAAGTTGGATGCTGAGAAAGCCACAATCAGGCTCCTTCCCACAGCTGCCAGCACTGCACCTCGGGTCATCCTGGAGCCTTCTGAGAGAAACACAGGAGCAGTTCCCAAAACTGAACAAGGATTTTGGCATTGTGGCAGAACACAGAACATTTTCTTCCCACTCGTATTGTAGAAATAGTCTTTTAACTCAATGGTAGCACTGTTGCAAAGAAATAATATGGATTTAGGGGAAGAAATAGAAAAAAGAAGAAAAAATATTTGTAAGAGTTTAGTCCCTTCAAAACTTCATGCTCTGGGGGTGCTGAGCTGCCTCCATCCCTTCACTCCCATGCTCTCTACCAGGTTTCAGGCAGAACAGTTTTTATGGCTTAGAGAGGGACAAAAAGTTTGGAGAGAAGAGGTAGGAGTAGGGTTCAGTCCCCTAAAGACAGAAGTAAGCATGGATACTACAGCAGGAGTCTTCAGTTACTTCTGATTAGTTTGAATGCAAATCTTGGACTGAATCCCACCCTGTGTTCAGCGAGGGACACTCTTCAGGCTGGTTCAGGCCCACACCCCTCTTCCCAAGTCTGTAAAAAGCAAAGAGCTCACTAATGACCTTTCTGAACCCCACCAGGGTTTTATCCAAGCCAAAGGCTATCCTTCATCCACCAACGTTGAGGTGATCAATGATGGAGCAGAGTCAGCCATGTTCAAACAGCTGTTCCAGAGGTGGACAGAAAAGAATGAAACACAAGGGCTGGGCAAGGTCTACACTACAGGCAAAATTGGTGAGCATGTTGGTCCTGGGTTTGTCTTTCCTACCTGTGCTAAGCAATAGCTGAGGGAACATCATTCACATCAACTGTCTCCTGCCTTCAGGATCTCAAAAATCCAATGTACACTCTCCTGGTGCCTTCTGTTTTCCATCTTCTTCAGTGGATGGAAAGGATTCATGAACTGAATGACATTCAGCTCTGCTGAATTCTCTTATATGAACCAAATTGCCACTTACTCTGAATGTAGATTTTTGCAGAGAGTTACTCCTCTCTGAAGAATTGTATGCAAAATTCCCACTTGCAGATCTCCCAGATTTCCTTTATAAAGGGCTAATGCTGAGCCTGATAAGGAGTTCTGCTTCCATTTACACTGGCATCCATCCAATCCCCTCCTGACGTCAGTGCAATGATGCTGAATTTACACTGGGTATACATGGTGTATTTATCACACTGCTGAAGGGAATATTACAAAGCATTAACCCCAAAGACTGAACAATTCCAAAGAGAGAGAACTTGTTGATGAATGATGGGAAGGTGACAGAGATGCTGAACGTCTCCATCAATAACAGCTTGAGAGCCACAAATCTCCTTCCCTTGCAAGTCCTCTCTTTTCTCTCCACCTCTGTTTCTCTCTGTGCTGTCTGTAAATACTCTCTTGCTCTGTCATGAGCTGGAGAAATGTAGGCATTTTATTTCTGAAATCAGCATTTTAAAAGGAGGGAAATATTTATAGATTTGGAGAAAAATTAAGATTTTTCAGTTAGGAGACTAGTAATATTTTTACCAGCTAGCCATCACTGGAACCTGCTGTGTGGCCAATTCCAGCCTGTCACAGGTCAACATGAAGTGGGTGAGCTCTTGCATATTCCAAAATCAGCATTGGTTTACTGGGGGCAGAAGTGGCTTTTTGCAAACCTGGACCAGGTTTTACTTGCTGTACAGTGGTTGTGGGTGAGGGCTGTGGGAAGGGTTTCTGTGTTGTCGTGCATTCACAGGGTTCTTATTTTTGTTCTGTTTTTGTTGTTCTTTCTGTTTTGTTTGACACAGCCAAAGTGGAGCAGGTGAAGTTTGACACCACCCAGCTCCACGCCAGGCCTGAGCTCGCAGCTGAGCAGAGGATGGTCGATGATGCCTCCGGGGAGATCCAGGTGAGAGAGCTCCTTTGGCTGGCAGAGGGTGCAGCAATCAGCCTGTTTCCAAGCATTACTTGGTTTGTTCAGCTTGGGGGAGGCTGAGGATGGACCTCATGGCAATTTACAGCTTCCTCACGAGGGTCAAGCCCTGGTCTCTTCCCTCCAGTGGTGGGAACTGAGGGAACACCTGAAGCTTCAGTGGTGTGGTAGCCAAAGGGTCGTGCTCTGTCCTCACCTGGACTCCACTGCTGTTCACCAAGATATTTGTTGTTCCCCAGGTGTGGAGGATTGAGGACTTGGAAATGCAGCCAGTGAATCCCAAGATGTATGGGCAGTTCTATGGGGGTGATTGCTACCTGGTCCTGTACACCTACCTGAGGTCAGGCAGACCCCACTATGTCCTCTACATGTGGCAGGTAGGTCAAAGCAGAGCAGAGGGCACTGTGCTGTCTGTGCCTGCTGTACAAGCCTAAAGCTGAAGGAAACAATTTCACACAAAAATCCCAACCCAAGCACCCGGAAGAACTCAGACACACTTTGCTCATCAGTTTCAAATATCCCAAGCTGTCCTTTGTAGGTAGTATGGACACTGTTCCCAAACTGGCATCAGGCTGATGTAAAATCACCAGTAAAATCAGACAGAAAGACTGAAGAATGATGGGGCTTGCAGTGCTGAGGTCAAAGTTTGAAGTTGGATTGTCCCTTAAAGCCTCAGTTCCTAGAGTTCTGTGGGTATATGATCATCTCTGCTTTCCTTTTTAAAGTATATTTTCATGCAGAGAGAAGCTTCAAAATGGGACTCTAAAGTCTGCAAAACCAGAATGCCAGTGAAATTTAAATATCTGGAAGTTTTAACTCTGAACTCATGATATTACACACTTTGGGACTGGCAGGTGTTGGATTGTGAAGAGGTTTGTACCCTTGCCCTCATCACGCTGTGTGTGTCACCCCCTTGTCCCCCAGGGCCGCCACGCCTCCGTGGATGAAATCACTGCCTGTGCCCTCAATGCCATCGAGCTGGACAGGAAATACGGGGACGAGGCCGTGCAGGTGCGGGTGACAATGGGCAAGGAGCCCAGGCACTTCCTGGCCATCTTCAAGGGCAAGCTGGTCATCTACGAGGTAACCTGCTCTCGGGTTTTGTGTTGCTGAAATGGCTCCCCAGGTATTAAAGAGTCTTTTTTCCCAGCTCTGCGACCGAAGAAGAAGTCGAGATTCCTCAGCTCTGCTTTTCAAGGCTGTTTATTTTCTCTTATCTAATGAATTCTTTCTCTGCCCTGCTGAGGTCTGTCCAGCAGGTCGGGTTGTGGCACAGTCCCTGCCCTTGGGGTGGTGTTGGCTTTTTATACTAAGAACTACCTATGCTTTATTTACAATAATTTTCCAATACCTACCACCTATGTTAGACAGTCTGTCTCTACTCTAAACCAATCCAGAAGTGCCACCATCACAGCAGAAGATGGGGGACAAGAAGCAGAAGAAGAAAAAGGACAGGACACTCACGATTCCTCCATCTTGCCTCTTGAACCCCCATTCTAAATCCCCAAAATTGTACTTTTTCACCCTGTGATAAATTCACTATCATTCTACTCAAACCTTTGTGGCTTGTAACTCCTCACACAAAGTTGGTGATTGTTTCCATGGGCTAAAATCAAAGGCACAGGTGTCTTTGACTCTGTGCCAAGGTCTCTGAGCCCCCTGCCAGGGTCTGGAGTCCTCCAGGGCAGCCAGAGGAATGTCCTGCGTTCCAACAACCTGGCTTTGGGAGGTGGGAGCACCAACGATGGCTTAGCAGCTGCAGTGGAAATAGTCCAATAAAAATGGGCTGATATTCAGGAAAGGAGACTGCCAGCCCTGCCCAGGCTGGCAGAGGGGACATTTCTAGGATTCCCCAAGCAGTCTGAACACTGTTGGAGTAAACACAGTCCTGGGCTGACCCGACTCAACTGAGCTCCACCCCTGAGCTCCAGCAGTGATGTGTGAGGTTCATTCCGACTCTGTCCCAAAATATTTTGCAGTGTTAGAATAAGACAGTCCTGTGAATTACCAGTGCTGCTATCCAGAGAGGGTCCTTCAAAATATCCTACAAAGACGATTTGAATTATCCTTGCCTGAATCACATCACATAACTACCAACCCACTTCACTCGCTGCCTTGGCTGCTGACAAATGTGGTGGAGAAATTCCACCTGTGGTTGTGGGAGAGGGGGATTTCCCTCTGTGTTGGTCCCACTCTGTGGTTTCCATGGCAGATGTTCAGTTAAGATGAGCACAGCTGGAAATCAGGGTGCAGATGCCTTGCCCAGTTTGCATGGCAAATCCTCTACAGGCACCAAGATCTGGTCACATGAACCTTGAGGATCTTGATGGGAGCTGGTCAGGACTCTGCAGTCAGGGAGAAATGTAGGATTTTTGCCATGTAGGTTTCATTCTGACCTGGAATCAGAAGATGCTTGTATTTCCTTGCCTGCTCAGTGCAGAACCATGGTTCATTATTGTTGGATGTGTAAGCAACCCCAACAAGGGGAGGAATGATGAATCTGACTCCATGTTCTTAGAAGGCTTATTTGTTATTCTATTCTATTCTAATATATTGTATTATTGTAATATATTGTATTATTATATAACTATACTAAAGAATAGAGAAAAGATACAGACAGAAGGCTTAACAGAGAATGGATAATGAAAACTCGTGACTCTCTCTTCCAAAGTCCTGACACAGCTGGCTGTGATTGGTCCTTAAGTAAAATCAATTCAGATGAAACCAATTAAGCAACCACATTTTTGATAAACAATCTCCAGAGCACATTTGAAAGCAGCAAAACACAGGAGAAGCATTCAGATAATATTGTTTTCCTTTTTCTCTGAGGCTTCTCAGCTTCCCAGGAGAAGAAATCCTGGTGAAGGGATTTTTCAGAAAATATGACAGTGACACATTATTGCAACAGCGGGCAGGGCTGCGAGCCCAAAGCCTTCCTCAAATCACTCACACCCTGGATCCGTGTGTCCTCCTCACCTCCCAGTCCTGCTCACCCTTCCCTCTCTCTGTCTCTCTCCTTGCAGGGTGGCACGAGCCGGGCTCAGAAGAGCAGCCCTGAGCCGGCGATCCGCCTCTTCCAGGTGAGGGGCACGGATGAGGTGAACACCAAGGCCACGGAGGTGCCAGCCCGAGCCTCCTCCCTCAACTCCAACGATGTCTTCCTGCTGAGCACCAGCCAGCTCTGCTACCTGTGGTGTGGGAAGGTGAGTCTGCAGCGGCACACGGGGAGGCAGCCAAAGGGATCTGAAATGGGTGAGGTGGGGCTTGAGTCTCCTGCCTCTGCTAGGTCATGGAGATGAGTCCTTGGGCAGGTGGCTCATTAATTCAGTGCTGAAACGGCCTCAAGTTGTGCCAGGGGAGGTTAATACTGCATACTAAAAAACTTTTCTTCACAGAAGGGGATGTCAAGCACTGGAACAGGCTGCCCAGGGCAATGGTGGAGTCAAAACTATTCAAAAATATGTGGATGTGGCACTTGATGACATGATTTAGTGGTGCTGGGCTGATGGTTGGACCTCATGATCTTAAAGGTCTTTTTCAACCTTAATGATTCAATGATTCTGTGAGGAAAGTGCACCCAGGAAAGGGCTCTGTCTGTGGAGGGTCAGCAGTAAAAGCCTTCTCTACAAAAGTAACCCATGTTGGGGTTCACCTCACCTCATTGTCGGTGTTCATACAGCTTTCATTCAGATAAATAAATCATCCTACATTTTCCAGCTGTAAGAAATCAGCAGGGATGAGAGCAAATTCATGTATCTTGTTTCAGTTGTGTGTCAGGATGGGGTGGTAGATCAAAGCAGAGAAGTTGTCAATGTCCCATCCCTGGAAGTCTTCAAAGCCAGTTGGATATGGCTTGGAGCATCCTGTTTGAGTGGAAGGTGTTCCTGATAATCTTTAAAGTCCCTCCTGACCCAAATAATTCTGTAATTCTGTGAGTTTTGCTCTAGGTGCCATTGGCTGCACTAAATGTCCCTTCAAGGACTAGAAATTATTCTGATTCTGAGTGATCAGCTCAAGAACACTCAAGCAGGTCTGAAGCTCTCCAGAGGACCAAGCCAGCTTTTCCCCATGGATAATTTTTGCCAGTCTGTCCCTAACTGCACTTCCATCTTTTATCCTTTTATCCTGGGCACAGGGATGCAGCGGAGATGAGCGGGAGATGGCAAAAATGGTGGCTGACATCATTTCCAGACGGGACAAACACACCATCCTGGAAGGACAGGAGCCTGCAGAGTTCTGGGAAGCTCTGGGAGGCAAAGCACCTTATGCCAGTGAAAAGAGGTAATAGTGACCTGCTTGTTCCTCTGGGCCTGGCCAGGGGACATTAGGCAAGGGATCAAAACTTTGCAGGAAAGTGAGTACTTTGATACTGTGTCCTCAATAAAGGGAGCACGGACCCAGAATATCACCAAGACCTTGGTCAGAAACCATGCCAGGGTGTTTCTTTCCTGGCTTTTGGGCCAGGGGTTCTCCTGAAGTGGGAGCTACAGGTCCAAAGCCTGCAGACAAGGGTGTGCTACATCCTCCTTTTTCCCCAGTAAACCTATCCCATATCTTGTCCAGAGGGCTGCAGGAGCCACAGGCTCCCTTTCCAGCTCCATTATCAGCAGCAGCCCCAGGAGAATCATGAGACTAGAGCTGCTTTGGACAGCATGGATTTCTCCAGCCCTCTGGGGGTGGAGAAATGGTTTTCTCTGCAAAAAGTGATCTGGTGTGGCTTTCACCTGACATGAAGTACATTGCCACAATGAGGGAAGGGTTCTGCTTTTGCCTTTTTGGGTGGAGAAAAAAAAAATTACCTTTGGAAGTCATTAAAATGGTCTAAGAAACTCCTGATACCTGACATTGCTGGTTTCTAGGCCTTTAGATGGGTGCTGCCGTGTTCCACCTCTTCCCTTAGGGCCAGGACAAGTAGCTTCAGGGCCCTGCAGTAAGCCTAGGGGGAAAGATTCCCACCTTTTTTGCTTTTCCCTGCCCTGCCATGCATGAGGCAGGTTCCAGGAGCAGATCACACACTACCAGCCTCGCCTCTTTGAGTGCTCCAACCAGACGGGTCGGTTCATCATGACCGAGGTGGTCGGGTTCTGCCAGGAGGACCTGGATGAAGATGATGTCATGCTGCTGGACACATGGGAAGAGGTCAGAAAAAGCATCCTCCCCTTCTCCTCAGACATATTTTCAAACAGGTTCTGGCTTTAGTTGGTGGTTATTGAGTTGGATCTGTGACTGGGTTCAGCTGCCTTGAAATGCACAGGAGCTGTCACCTGAAATATTTATGCTCCATGCCTGTCTCAAAAGCAAAATATTCCTTGGCTGGGGGTAAATTTGGGCTCAGAATCACAGGGGACTGTTGGGAAAACACATTTCCAGTCTTGTCTCTGCTCCCACTGGCAGGGGGAGCAAACAGCTGTGTCTGCACAGGTTCTAGTGCCTCGCTGACCTTCAACACCTTCTGCCCTTGCAGATTTTCCTTTGGGTTGGCAAAGCCTCCAACACACAGGAGAGGAACGAGGCCATTGCCTCAGCCAAGGAGTATCTCAAGACCCATCCAGCTGGGAGGGACTTGGCAACTCCCATCATCCTGGTGAAGCAGGGCTATGAACCCCTCAACTTCACAGGGTGGTTCAACGCTTGGGACCCCTACAAATGGAGTGTAAGTTGCTGGAAAAACCCTGTGGCTACTCAGGGGTGCCTGGAGGGTGTTATCAGGATGCATGGAGTGAAACCTCACAAGGAAATGGCCTGAGCTTCACAGAATTGTGGAATGGCTTGGGTTGGAACGAGCCTTAAAGATCATCCAGTTCCAAGCCCCTGCCATGTGAGTTCCTGGTGCTGTCTGAGCAGCTTCTGCTCCTTCACCAATAAAAAAGTACCTGTGTGGTGAAACAGAGGCCTTTGCAAATGTGCTTGAATTCACAATGTTCATATTTTCATAAATATTAGTTTCCAGATCAAGTTTTTTTATTTCAGCCAGAAAGAGGTGGGGACTATGAGTAGTAAAATCAAGTTTAGAGAGAAAACAGTCACGCCCGCATCATAAAGGAAAAAAAAAAACCCAAACCAAAGCAACAGAAGTTCATTGTTAAAAGTGCAGCCACAGAGGCAAATTTATGAGCCAGCTTTAAGGGCAAACTGTGGTGAAATGAAAGATGTGAGCAGACAGGTCTCATGTTCAGGTTTGTGGAAAGCCCATCAGGGCCCAGGAGCTCCTGAGCAAGGTCACCCTTGGTCCCTGCACAGCAGCCTTCAAAACCAGAGTTACAAATACCAGCTCCTCCCTATGTTGAAATGGAAACCTGCTCCTAGAGATGACTGCAAAGGAAAAATTCCTTTTCCCCCTCTTTCCCCAGGACTCCACACTGCAGGAAAACTCTGACAAAGATACTTTATTTCCTGTATCTGAGTTTGCATTGTCTTTCTTCCCAATCCACGTGGTGGTGGATCCAGTCTTGACAGCTGGATCTGGAGAGATAAGACAGCAACTCACAGTGACCCTAAAAATATGTTGATGCTTAGAACAAAGGTCAAAACTTCTGGTTTTGTTTTATTTTTTTTTTCCCGAGGAACTGCTGAAAAACAAGGATACAGCTCATAAAATATGTGCCTCTAAAAATATCCCCTGTAGGCAGCTTCAGCAACTACAGACAAGCCATCCAAACTGTTGACATCCCAGAAACATCTGGTGTGTGTTCTTTGCTCAGTTTTGGGTCTAAATCTGTTTTCTCTGCAGTCCATGTGTTTATGTTTCTTGTTCTTGTTGGGAAACTTTGTTGGATGATTCTGTTAAGAACTGACATCTCCTGGCTGCTTAGGAAAACACAGTCATGAGCTTTGCCAATTTATCTAGCATATTCCATTTTTTTTAATAGAAAAAGGAGGTATCTGGTAATACACGGCACCTAATTACAAGAAGTCAGGACTTGAGGCTTTGAAAAAATCTGTTGTTTTAGCTGAATGAATTAGGAAAGTTGGAGAAATGAATACTTTCATGCATTGCAGGATTCAACAAAAATGTAAAAGATTTAAATCCAGCAGTAAATATTATTTCTATTCATTTGCCTTCTGCTCCAAAGTCTTTAAATTTCCTGGTTTCACCTGTTACTGCACAACTGCAAAGGCTGAAGTTCATTTTTTTGTTCTTTGTTTTCAAGTGAAAGCTCAGATTGTTCTGATTGCAGAGGTTTGCAAGGAGCTGCCACACCAGTGGCCATCACTGGGCTTTAAAATTCATGATCTGAGCCAGGAGGGTGGACTGAAGACCCAGGAGTGTGGGCTAAAGGCAGCCCATGGCTCTCACAGCTCTCTCTTTCCCTTTAGGATGGCAAGTCCTATGAGGAAATGAAGAGCAGCTTGGGAGATGTGTCAGCCATACCTGAGATCAAAGTGGTGAGTTGTGTCTTGGCCATACAAGTGGGAAACACCTGGGTTCACACACCACCACATCCCCCAGCCTGTTTGCACCAAGGAGGGGACCCCAGGATCGGGGCAGGGATGGGAACCCCAGGCTGCCATCAGCAGAGCTGTGCTCCTCTGTGGGAAGCAGAGGGAGATGTGATAAATTACCTATAAATACACCCAAACCTCCTGGGCCTTTTCCAGTCCTGCCCAGAGCAGGACATTGTCCAGCTGCTCTAGTGCAGAACAAATTAAGGTGTGTGCAGCTCTAAGAGGGTGTAGTTAAGTGTTTTGTGAATAGTTTACAGTGGTGGAGCCCCTGAAACCTCAAACAAGGGTCCCCTGGTCAAGAAGGGCATGGCCCAGTGGGGGATGTAAGTAAATGAGGTCCCAGCAGTCCCAAATGTCATTGTCACATGGGTCAGTTCTGGCCTGGGCAGGGTGAGGATGAAGGCTGGAAGGAAGTGGCAGGTTTGGATGAGGAGAGATGGCTCATCAGGGAGGGCTGTGCAGGTAATTTAGATGTTTTAGACATGGTAGACATCTAACCTCACCTTCTGTCGTCCCACATGTGCCTTCCCCTGATGTTATCTTGAGAAGAATGAGACTGCTGTAAGTATCCTCAGTTCTTTGTAAGAGCTCTCACTGATGTGTGCTTTTAGCAGTCCTAACACCAAGGTGTAGCATTTATGGAGGCACTGCACTAACACTTCAGTTGGGACTTTCCCCTTGCTGCTTTGGAGCTACAGACAGTCTGTGCCAGAAATAGTCCCCCACAACCCCAGCAGAAAGATCCTGGGATCATCCCCAACTTGCTCTGCCAGAGCATCTCATCATGAGGTGTTTTCCTCTGTTTGGTAGGACCTGAACAACCTCAGCCTGAACAAGAGAACCCTCAGCACGACCAACCTGGCTGGTTCAGCTGCAGCCAATGCCTCCTCGGAGTACAAATCTCACTTCAGCCACAGTGACAGCAACAGCTACACCAACAACTACAACAGCAACAACAGCCACAGCAGCCCTGCCATGGTGCCCAACGGGGAAGGGATTTACTCCCGAGAGGTGCTGATGCACAGGACAGTGGATGAACTTCCTGAAGGCGTGGATCCCACTAAAAAGGAGGTGACAGCATTGCTGCTTTGATACCTTTCTAACTTAACCTGCAGCTGGCTAAGTGTGCTTTAGACCACTAAGTCCTGCTCAGACTCAGGGGGACAGTGACAGGACACACAGGTGTCACCAAAAGCAGGAGCTTTGTGTGAAGAAGTTTGTAGGACCATAGAATGGTTGGGTTGGAAGGGACCTTAAAGGTGGTCTAGTTCCAACCCCTGCTGTGGAAAGGGACACCTTGTGGTGGTTTTAGCCTAGTTGAAGTAATTATGGGGTTTCTATGGCTGAAGAAAAATATAATTAAGTAGTCATTTTTAAAAAATGTTTTCTTCTGGTAGAATTGTTTTGCTCTGCCACCCAACTTCTGTCCTCAGAGGGACAGGGAGACGAGGTGACACAGCTGAGAACTAAGCCAGAACTTGCATTTTACTTGAGATGTAGGTGAATGTTTTAATTTGAAACTCCTCCCTGAAGGGATGCTTTGGGTTTGTTTTTTTACAATTGTCAGAAAGCTTGCATTTCAGCAATTTCCAATTTCAGAAGAAATTACACATCCCTGATTTCTAGTCAACCAAGGATTTTGGCAATGTCTGCAGCTGAATCCAAGCAAGCTGATGGGGGGGACAGAGGATTGATTCCCTCTATTCCCTTTAATCCTTGTTTGACCAATGTCTTGCCCAGCAGATTTGGCACAGACCAGCACCCACAACCAGCCCACAGCTGGGCTCTACATGGGTTCTTCTACCCAAAGTACCAGGAAAAACTCAGCCTCCCATTCCCACAGGGCCTTTGTCAGCATTCCTGATGAGCCTGCTTTCTGCAAACCCTGTCTTTCCAGCAATGGGAGTGAACATTTCCAGTGAATATTTTAGGGGAGGGGACTGAGCAGGGGGAGATGCTTTCTCTGTGAATCACCACCTAAAAATCTGGCCAGCAGAGCTTCCCTGGTGGGAAATTGTCCTGGCCACAGTGTGATCAGCAGGGGCTGAATCCCAGCCAGAGGATGCTAACTCCTGAAAACTGGAACACCTCTTTGGGCTGGTGGGCTTTTACTCCCCTGGTGCTTTGGGAAGTGGGATGAGGAGCAGTCGGCTGGGGTGTTGCCTTTCCCAGCACGAGGACAGGGAGCTGAAGAGGAGCTGTTGGTCTGGAGTCAGAGGTCAGCACTGGCACAGTGGGGAGGGGATGCAGCCATGGGGATGTCCCAGGCCCTGCAAAAGCCAAAGCTGACCTGTCCTTTCTCTGTCCTCACTGCAGTGCTATCTCTCTGATGCTGATTTCCACGATATCTTTGGGAAGTCCAAGGACGAGTTCTACCAGATGCCCAAATGGAAGCAGCAGAACGAGAAGAAACAATTTGGACTCTTCTGAGACTGCAGGGGGCATCTGATGACTCTGGGACCAGCCCCTGCTCCCTTAGGAGCTGCAGGAAAGAAGTGCAGGCATTTCCTCAGTGATCCCAACCCAGCACCCCAATCCAATGCAGTTATTCCAGCAGCTCAGGGGATGGCTCCTTCCTCCCTGCAAACCCAGAACCCCAGGAGGAAAAACCTTTTTCAGGAACAGCTTCTTGACAAGATGTTTTTGCCTCTTCCTGACACTTTCTTGCTGATAGCCATGAAGACAAGTTTGTGCCACACAACTGCATTGTAGCCTCATCTTTCCTCTCCCTTTTGCAATTGCCACATGCACAAGGCCATGATCTTCCTTCATGGAATCTAAAGTTAGTCAAGACAAGGCCGTTTGCCATTTTGTAGAAGTTTCAAGGTAGTCAAGACAAAGGCCATTTGCAGCTGCTGTGTGAGTTCTGGGTGGGGAGAGGAGGAGGAAGCCCTCAGAGGATGGAGGGGGAGCCTTGAGGTCAGGAAAAAGCCAGATGCCTGAGGAGGTACTCTGTGGAGTGACACCAGACAGTTCTGCCTCTTCTCACTTTGTAGAACAACTCAACAAAAACCAGCAAGAATCAGGTGCAGATTAACATGCATAGCCCAGGGCAGGTAAAACACATGAGAACCTGGTTTGGGGGGAAAAAAGCACCTATTATGAGCATATTTATTAGCTGATGTTTTCAGAAGATGATGACACTGAAGGCTAGACACAAATATCAATTTTTGACTGCCAGACAAGACTATTTTTTTTTGTCATTCAACATCTGCAATCTCACCTGGCCTCCCTGACCATGGCCAGGTGAATGTCAGAGTCTACCTGGCCACAGACCAGAGGCTTGAGGAAGCCAGGAGGGTTTTGGGTATGACCTGAGGCAGAGGGTGTCCTACTGAAGCTTTCACCAGGGCTCCATCCCTGTGATGTCCATGGGGCTGAGAGTGCTGGTTCCACACTGTGGGATCAGTCTGACTGGGGAGGGCAGTGGGAAATGTGAGCAATCAGTGATTGCAGGATAAAACTGTAAACTAAAGGAAGAAACACCACCTTAAAAACTCAGACAGTGTGGGTTTGCAGCTTTACTCCATTTCCAACCTGATCAGTGATTCCAAATAAACATCCAGCAGCAGCACTGTAAGTGTCCTTGATCAGCATGGGGGTAGGATGGATGGCAGCAGATAAAAGCTCTGCAGGGCCACAGATCCTTCAAACACCTGGTCACCAGTGGAATTTTGGAGTTTTTGAAAAAACAATCTGAGGAGGTGGGGTCCCTTCTGTTCCCAAGCTCCAGGTAGCTCAGGCCATTTGTCCCCCAAGTCCATGTACCCTGCTCCTGAAGCCCCCACTGGCAGTGGGCAGCAGTACCTGGCAGTTCAGCAGCTGGCCTGACTGCCCAGCCCTGCTGCAGGGATGTGGGTACGGAGCTGGGGAGCTCCAGGCTGTGGACTGAGGGGCCAAGAGCTCTGTCTCAACGTCCAGGGTGTCATTGTGCAGAAGTGTCACAGTGTGGCTGGGCTGGAGAGCTTTGTGCCTAAGATTTGGTAATTAACTCAAATAAACCCCAACCCCATTGTTCTGTCCCTGTTCTTAGCACCACTTCATCCCATTCCTGCTTGAGGGTGCAGCCCAAAACCCACTGGAACACCCTGTGCAGAGTCAGTTAAGCATCAGGCAGAGACACAAATCAGCTGAATTACCTGTGATTGCTCCTGTTGTGTTCACAAGAGATGCAATCAGTGCACATTACCCACCTTTCAACCTCTGTTGGCCCTGCTGGAATCAGCAATATTTGCCTTGCCTCGCTGAGGAGTGCTGCTGCCAGCTCCCAAATAAAAGAATTGCATGTGCTCCTCAGTAAGAGGCAGGAATGCCACCTACCTGTGGGCCTAACCAGCTCCACACAATCAGATGAAGACCAGCCAAAATACAGTCAGATTATAGAGATTAGGCCAGTTTGCTACAAATTGCTTTAATTCCTGTGGCCACCACACTCACCAACACGAGTGGAATGCTCCTGCCAGCACTCAGGAACCAGCCTGGGATTTCACAGCCCACAGAGCCTTCTGATACCTGGGCCTGATGGAAATTGCTGCTGCACTCCCCATGGGGAAATGGCTTTTACTGCCCACCTCTGATTTCTGAAAGATCCTCTCCCACCTCCTCCCTTTGGTGCCTTTTGCTGTGATGTCAGTGGCCATGTCCTGTTTCTGCTGCTCTTTTCCCCAGAGCTCTTCCCTCCAGTGGGGCTCCAGCACTTCCTGATGTGTTCAGAGATGATCTCAGGTGATAACAACATGGATATGTCCCTTCCTTTGGGAGAGAGACCCTGCAGCATTGTCATCATGCTCTGCCCACCCCATCTCCATCTCAGCTCCTTCCCCACCTGGCTGTAGCAGCTTTCCCCAACTGTTCCTTCCTGATAAGGGATGTTTTTTCTTCCCACGGATCTTGCCTGCCTTTAAGTGCAAAACAAGCAGAGCAAAACCCAGCCTTTCTGTGCAATCCATCCAAGCCCACCCTGACCCTGGCCACCTGCTCCCCCACTTCTCTAGGGCTGGCCACAGCAGGCAGGTGAGGGCTATAGCTCAGTAATCCAACTGAAATCTAACCCTGCCACCCCAAAAATGCAAGTAATAAATTCACATCAGCCAACCCAGCAGGCTGATCTGACCTCACAGAATCACAGAATGGTTTGCATTGGGAGGGACCTTTAAGATCATCCAGTTCCAACCTCCTGCCATGAACAGGGACACTTCCACTGTCCCAGGTTGCTCAGAGCCCCAGACAAAGTGGCCTTGGACATTCCCAGTGATGGGGCATCCACATAATCTCTGGGAAACCTCTTCCAGTGCCTCACTGCTCTCACAGGGAAGAATTTCTTTCTAACTTGCCCCACAAGAGCTGTGTTGGTCCAAGTGAGGGGGCAAGAACGTTTCTTACCACCTTCACCTCTGCTTTTCATCCCATGGCTCCTTAAAACAAAGTGCTGAGAGCACCCTGGCAGCAGGGACCAAACTCAGGCTGTCCCTGGGTGGGAGTCAAGAGTGTTCCATCCTTGGCCTTCAAATGTGTCCCCAACAACATGCCCCATCCCAGAGGTGACCTGGGAGAGCCTGTGTCACTGCAGGGCCCTCTGCTCTGCCTCACTTGCACTATTGAGCTCTTCCAGCTGGCTGGTTGTTAATGCAATATCAGCCCTTGAGGTGTGGGTTTAATTCACATTTAATCTGGCAATGGTTTACAACATCACACAGTATTGTAGTCAAGAGGAAAAATCAATGTGTCCAGCAATGTTTACTGCAGCATAACAAACTCCAGGGAGGGCTAAAAGAATCCCAGCTTTGCAGAGGGCCTAAGAATCACTAAATCCAAGGTATTTTGGACTAAAAAAAATAAGATGACCAAAGTATGCTTAAAAGGACGTTAACATCTTTGGTATCAGCCCCTTGTCTTCACCACCAGGGATCAAAACCCCCAGGAATCCTGATAATTTAAGAAATCAAGCAGGTCTAGCTCCAAATTCATGCATGTTGCATTCAAGTAGGACAAAGAGGCAAATAGTGACAAGCAATTGAATGCTTCCAGAATTTGTTTTAAACTTTTAATAGTCTAACATACTGTTAGCAACACAGCTGGCACTTCAAAATATATATTATTTTATTTCAACAATATTCCCTTAACTCTGTAGATCTACTTGAAGACAAGTCACTTGTTGCCATAAATACTGTGTTGTTCTCAAAACATTCTCCTGCTGGGTTACCTCTACAGTGCAACTGGGACCTGCTAGCACTGACAACATCTACTTCCTCTCTCTTAAAAAATTACATTTTTCTGTAAAAACACAAAGTTTTACTGTATTAAAAAAAAAAAGCCCTGCTGGCAGTTGAGCATGCTCCCTCTGTCTTTGGCAAAAGACCTTCTCTGAGGTCCCTTCGAGAGGGTTTCACTTTGGGTCAGAGGGAAATCTGCTGTTCGGCAGCTTCTTTCTCCTTCCCAGGATGAGGGCTAGGCTTTGAATGTAAAGTGGCCTGGCTGAGAGCCAGGCACACAGGCAGAGTAGTGCTCATGTATTTTTTATTACAACACAAAAGGAAACTCGGGTTACATAACACGGGGCTTTGTAGTGCAGCTTTCTTTTTTAATCTGTAACAGAAAGGAGGGGAATCGTGTCCCCGTTTAGGGCTTCATATGGTGAAAGATGGATGACACCTGCAGTTGCAAGGAGCCACCTGGCACCTGGCCACTGATTGCAGTGCTGAGGGAGACTTTTCCTTGCACAGATGTTGGGTGTTTGCCCAGATGCCTGACTGAGCCCAACCCAAGAGCTGTGCTTCACTAAAAAAGGAGTCCCTATCCTCTCGCTAAAAGCAACATTGAAAAAAATTGAAATAAAGTGAACTAAAACCACAGCTGGATTGGTTGAACAGGTACAAAAGGATTAATCTCATCAGCAGCATTAGGATGTTTCCAGCAGCAGGGAGAAGGTCGATGGCTGTCTCACACCGGGGTCCTACGGAGCACCGAGTGCTGCTCCAGGGAAGGTGCTGGGGACTGAGCCTGGCACTGGCAGGGCTCACACACTGAATTCCTTCCAGGTCTGTAAGGAGGCTCTCTGTGGCCTGGAGGAGCCAGGCTGCTAATCACAGTCCTGGATGTTGACAAAGACAAAGAGGGTGGAGGAGGAGTAGGGGTCTCCGTTCTTGGTCAGGAGATGGATGTGGCGATAACCTGGAAGCAGAGACACAGATGGAAAAAGGCCTTCAGTCCATTTGGAAAAGTATTTGCTCACGTTTGCCAAGACCCTGCACAAACATCTCCCTGTCTCAGAGCATTCTGTCCCCGTTTCCCACAGGGTCCTGAACAGGCAGGTCCCAGAGGCACAGCTCTGAGCATGGCTAACACAATGTGCCCAAGGCCTCTGGTGACAACAGGTGCCCAAAAAATCCACTCTGACCCCAGCTGTGATGGATCTGGACCACTCATCCAGGACACTGGAGCTTCCCAAAGGGCTCAGTGGCTGTGAGGAGCAGGTAGCAGGGCCTTACCTTGCTTCAGACTTGTGAAGGGAAGGGTGTACTGCCCAATGAAGTCATTCTTGGTTGACATGTCAAAGTCCTCCACCACAAACCGGACCAGGGCAAGTGCAGGGATCTCTATGTCAAATGTAAACTCTTCATTCCAGTTTGGGTTAAAGCCTGGGCAACACACACAAGGACAGAGGTCAGAGATGTCAGCAGTAATGGTGGTCTGAGGTGTTTGCACATGGATAGAGACTCTTCCTGACTGTCAGCCTAATCTGACCTAGACCAAGGCTCTTAGGAGGAGCCAAGAGCCTTGTTCCCAGCTTTGATACTGTGATTTGCTACCTGGAATTAATAAATCCTTCAGCTTGGGCTGTTCACTGCAGACCTTGGTCCTAGCAAGGAGTGAGGAGCAGGACAGGGGAGAAACTCAGCTCTGCTCCACAGGCTCTTGCTGGGTGGTACATGGATGCCTTTGGTTGCCATCAGACCAGATGTAAACTTTTATAGCCCTAAACGGGGGGGGGAAGAGAGGAAAGCTGTGCTTTTGTGTTGAGACAGCCTTCTGGGGCCTTAAGCCTCTTCAACTGCTTGAGATAATCCATCTAAGCACCACTCTGTGCCCCAATTCCCTGTCTGCAAGAAAAGTTAATGAGGAGTGTCTGACTACAAAAAGCATAATCAAGTCTGGATAATGGTCATGTGGTCCAGAACCACAAAGCAAACAAAGCTGAGACCAACACACATGAAATGTAGAGCAAGCTCAGTGCCCTCTCTCCAGGCCATGGCAGTGCAGTGTCAATAAACCACTCCCCAGAAGCAAACAGGAGAGGACATCCTGTTGGAAACCCTACTGCCTGTGCAGAGCAGAGACCAAGGACAGCAAAATGTCACCTGGAGCCAGCTGGTCCTGCAGGGTTTGTGAGTGATTCAGCAGGAGACAGAGATCTTTCATCTGGCCCTGAAGGTGCTGAGATGGGCCTGGGGTGTCTTTATTGCTTGATCTGCTTTCCACAAGGCTGCACTTATCATTCCAGTATTGTTCCAGCTAGAGAAGGGCTGGCCATGGGGCTGGGAGTGCTCAGCAGCCCTGAGGAACAAGCCTGGCAGGTCTGAAATGTTCCCTACACAACTTTCACTTGACAGGCTGTAAAAATTATTGTAGGTGACGGAAATGGCCACGAGCTTTAGGAGCCAGGCCAGATTTATTCTAACAGGAAAGAGGAAAAGGCAAACATTGTTAGCAGGCAGGAAAATATGCACCAGCTTTCCAGAGCTTGGCTCTTAGTCCACACAGAAAAGCAGAGAGTGTGTGTTTGTGCAGAAGGCCATAATATCAAACCCTCAGTGCACAGAAGGAAGTCACAGCCATGTCTGAGTGGTAAGAAATGGTCCTCCAGCTTCTGAGATACTCAGAATTCCTCTGGGCAATACCCTGAGGAGCTTGAGTAAACTTTGTATGGCCTGCTTTAGGCAGAGGCTGGAACAGACACCTCTGAACTTCACTGCATCAATCTTTTGTGAGTTTGTGACACTTTTGGGGTACACTCAGCCCCACAAGAAGCTTCCTCTGGGAAGATCCTGGTGAGAACTCCTGCACACCAGGTCAAATCCAACTGCATGGAGATAAAGAGCACTTCCAAAGCTCTAGCTCTGCAAATCTGGCAGCCAGCACCAAACAACTCACGTGGCTGATGTTGTTTTACAGGGAACTTCTGTCTCCAAACAGAAGAAGAACAACACCTCAAGTATCTGCTTAGTGTGGGCAGGACTGGGAGCCCTGGGCAGATATGCCCAGAGGGCAGCAGCCTTGCCAAGGAGCAGAAAAGGTTCCTGCTCATGGGAGCAGAGCTGGGAGGAAACCCCCTCACCATTGTTCTCAATGACTTTGGTCTGCTTCTTGTTGTTGTCCTGCTGGACACCGTGGATCTCTATCGTCACCTTGGGATCCACAATGGAGTTTTTGCTTTTGTTCACCTTTGGCAGCTGCTGACCAGAGATTATCTGTGGAGGGAACAGGGGAAGAGGTCAGGACATCATTAGGAGAGGGGGCTCCCTGGAGGATTCCCTCTCCTTCCCCAGGAGTGCAGGATCTGCTGTGAGAGGCTGGTGCTGCCCTTTCAGAGCTGCTGCTGTGACATCCTTCAGAGGAAGCTGTCATGAGCTAAAGCACCTAAGGAACCTTGCTCCAGCCCAGCCAGCTGCCTTGGGGACAGACAACTTTTCTGAGTGTCCCCACAGTGCTCAGCTGGTGCTTGGGAACACCAGAGGTGGCTGCATGTCTGCCTGCACAGTTCTGGAAGGACAGCAAATGTTGTCATTAACCTATTGCCCAACATTAAACTTGTGAGTAGATCCCGGGAGGATCCAAGTCCATGAGAGCCCCCAGATGTGGGAAATCAGTAGGGTTAGACAACGTTGAAGGTAGGACCAGAAGAAGGAGAAGGCACAACCTACACCCCCCCCAAAAGTAGATAGATGTTACTGAGATGTTTTCCAGCTTCTATTCTTACTTTAAGCAGCAGCTTCTTCTTTGTCCCCCACGTTCCTTCTGTGATGGATTTTGGATTGAATTTGGTTTGTTCATCCCGGAGGAATTCTGGCTTTAGGACATACCCAGAAAACCCATTGTCCTGGAAGCGACCCTGGTACACATCCATTTCTGTGCCTGCTGTCTGGAAATTCAGGGCAACTGCAAGATAAATAAAGAACTTCAGTCACTCAGAGAAATCAACAGGAATCTTTTCATGCTAATTCTGTTCACATGAAACTGCACTTCATGGACATAAACATGGGCTTTTCCACGCTTCAAAGAGCAGTGGTAAACTCTGACCCTCACAGCCTGCCAGCCCTGAGGATTTCTTGCATTCAGAGATGACAGAGACAGGAGGAGCCATTACAGCCATCCTGCTCTTCCCATAATCAAAAATTGTCCTGTAAGGAATTTATGCTACCTAGAACAAGTGCATCTTTGAGATAAACCTCTGAGTTCTCTCCTGCAGTGAAGCCAGCAAAGCCATCTCAGATCATTTCTCTGGCTACTTAGCCTCATTATAAAATCTCCTTTCCAGCCCAGAGCTGCCTGTTTTCATTTGCCATCCTGAGGGGCATTGATGCCTCTGTTTTTTAGACTGGAGAGCTCCTCATTGTCTGAACTCCTCAGGTGGCAGCACAGAAGCTGTGATTAAATCACCTCTTTACTGTCTACTGCCCAAAATAGATTAAGCCTCACTGCTGTCCTAACACCAGGAACATTCCTTGTGCTCTTCCCAATTTGTCAATACCTTTTTTAAAGGCATTGATGTAAAACCTGGAACAGCCTCTGTGAACAGTCTCACTGATACCACACAGGGAGTGCACATGGACCCCAGCAGCTCCTCAGTGCTCCCTTGATTTCCTCAAGGATGATTTTAAACTCTTTAGCACCATCTAAGACATTTCTTAAGACACAGAAATTTATCCTGGTTGCATGTCCTTCATACCTGGTCATACTTGATGGCTGAGAGCATTTTAAGGCCCTCCCCTATTTTTCCACCTGCAGCAAGACTTTGATAACTGCAGCACACTGGTTTTCCTGGGAGCTGAAAGTACTCAGGGCTTCTAGAAAATCTTATTTTGAGTGTCCAAATACTGGATTCAGGTCTGGCCTTCCTGTACCCCAAGGGAACTGATGGTGCCTCCCAAGGACTGTCCTGAGGCCAGACAGGGCAAGGGGTGCTACCATGGGGGCTGCAGGACCCAAGGAGCTCATGCTCCCTCCTCCTTTGTTAAAAGGCAATAACTGCTGACAGTGAAACTGCAGGGATTTGCACATTAATGTGCAGTAAAGCCTCACCTGATGGATTTGTGAGACAGAAGATGGTCCATGGGAAGTCACTGTGTCACTGTGATATTTTATGAAAAATCCCTTCACCAGGATTTCTTCTCCTGGGAAGCCCCAGCTTCTTCCCATTTTGCTGCTTTGGAATGTGATTTGGAGAACTGTTTAGCATGTAAATTATTTTAATTTAATGACCAATCACACCCAGCTGTGTCAAACTCTCTGAGTCTGTCACAGGTTTTTATGATCATTCTTGTTTATTAGGCTTCTGATGTATGCTTTCTCTATAGTTTAGTATAGTTTTAGTATATAATTTTCTTTTAGTATAATATCATAAAATAATAAATCAGCCTTCTGAGAAACATGGAGTCAAATTCTCATCTCTCATCTCATCCTGGGGACCTCACAACACCACATCACTGGGCATTATTTGGAAAACTGGTCTCTGCCAGTGACTGCTGAGCCTCTGGCTGCAAAGGGCTTCAGATTCTGCCTCAGCTGGAGCCCCTCCCCAGCCAGGTCCTGGGTGACTCACACAGGTGACCCCCTCCAGCCTCCCAGAGACACCCACCAATCTGGCAGCCAACGTTCCACAGCTCCACGGGGCTGTAGTTGGAAGAATCCGTCCTCCAGCCTGCGGGGTAGATCCGGCTCAGGTGCCTGATGTTGTGATGGATAAAACTGGTTCCTACAGAGACAGGAAAACACAGAAGAAAACATCCCTTTCAGTGGTGGGGTAACTTGGATCTCTTCTTGTGCTGCTGTGTGTTCTCCTCTGCCTGGCAAGTCTGGCTGAATGGGAACCACCTGCAAAAATGCCCTTCTTGGTAACAGCCTCGAGGATATTGAGTTGCTTCCACTTTTCTCAGTGACATGCTTGACCAAAGAGATCATAACCCATGTCTTTGGGCTGCCTTTTCCACCAGCAGCTGATCCTTTCTGGGAAGCAAGGACAGAGGAGGGCAGAACACACTTACCAGACTCCTGGGCCAGTTTCAGAGCTTTGCTCTCCGAGAACGACGACATCTCGTAGAAAGCCCGAGGATGGTTGGGGTCATCAAAGCCTTCAAAGTGGACACTCTTGCAGTAGACAACTGTGTCTGACAGCTCCTTGGCCAGCTTCAAGGTGTCACTCTAAAAACAGGACAGCAAGAGGGTTGTGGGGAGGTTTTGCTGTCATGTTCAAAAGTGGCAATTGTGTTTTCTCTACAGGACCCCTGGGGCTTCTCTTCTCCACCACTTCCACCAGGAAAAGATGCACACTCTCAGTGGCTGGTGGTGTGCCCTCTGTGTCACCCTGTGCAGGAAAGGCTGGAAAAGGATTCCCCCTTTGTTGGTGGGATCCCCCTCCTTGCTGCTCCCTGCAGGATCATTTCTATTTGAGCACCCACGTCTGTCTCCAGGGCCTAAACTTTACAGCAGAGCCTTAGCAATGACTTTTCCAGGCATACAAACCTGGAAATAAAGGGAATAAAAGGGTGTTTTGGCCTCGACAGAGCTTGGGCTTTTTTTCCCTTTGAACTAGGAAGTGGTCACAAGCTTTGATGACTCCAACTCCACAGCCACATTCATTGGTGCAAGTGAGAGTCCCCAGCTCCCATCAGGGGCCAGAAAAGAAAGTCAAAAGATGTCAGAATGTCAAAATAATGTACACATTACTGACTAGAGATCAGAGAAATAAATATGACCTGCAAGGAGTGAGCAGCTCATCAAAGGGAAATATAGATCAGTCCAGATACAGAGGTGACACCAAACAGCTTTGCCCTCAGTGGGGCTGAATGTGTCTGTGTCACCTGTGAAGCCACCCTGTGACAGATATGGTCTTCACAAGGACCTGCACACTGGAAAAATCCATTTCCTCACATGATGGGGCAGAACACTTGTGTAAAGGCCAGCCTTTGCCTTCCAGCAATCATCATACAAATTGCTTTAGTAATTGGCCACCCTTTCCCCATAGATCTTCCCTTCCTCCATCCCTCCTCCAGGTCAGAGACAAACAGCCAGTGAGGCTGCAGGCATATCCCAAAATGTGACTGGAAAAGCTAAAGTCATGACTGTCCCATGACAAACAGATTTCTGGAAATAAGACAGAGATTGAACATGTGTCCTTCCACTGCTTCCACAGTCTGTCCTTGCTGCAAGGTCTCCAGACTCATTTTAGAGAAATAAACCAACCTTTGTGCTTGGCTGGCTCTGCAAGATCTGTTTGTGCTTGGGACAGAGATCATTAAGCTGGGCAAGCACCAGGATCCTCAGCCCCAGCAATTCCAACAATTCACCCTTACATATCCCTAGCTGAGTAGCTGAAACCACAGTGAGACCTGTCTTGGCTGGGAACACATGAAAAATTGTATTTCAACTGCTTTTCTTTATTTATTTCTTTAGGTGTGGTACAAAATCCAACTAAAAAGTGATTTCTCAGTGATTTCTTCTTTCACTTACCTTTCCTTTCTGCTCTACCTTGGTCTTCACAGATTCATCTTCAATTTCAGCTGCTTCATCTTCATCAGAGACATCCTCAGCCTCCAGGTTGTTGTTCCCATTGATGGGGTCCTCCTGCCTGCTCAGCTTCTTGCCTTTCACCAGGATCTTCCCTTTCAATTGCTGCACAAGGAAAAGTGGACAAAATACCTGGTGGTTAGAGAAGGTTCTGGCCCACCCTAAAAAAGCCCCTCAGCTGTAACCAGTGCTTTTACAGTTGTATCAGTGACTGGTTATTACCCAGAGACACAGGTAAAAATCAGTCTGTTTTCACACTGGGGCCCTGCCCAGCCTCTGAGACCACAAGCCATGAATCTGAAAACCCCAGAGAGCTCAGTGATTCCCCACTGCCACAAAGCTGACCATGCCCTCAACCAGACAACTTAAACAGTTGTGCTGTTAAAGACAATTAAAATGTACTTTTTCCCCCCCACCATGACTGAAATGTTGCTCAGCAAACAAGGCTGAGCCTGGAGGTCTGGGCTGCTGGAAGAAATTTGTGGCACCATTTTTGCCCCTCTGCGTTGCCTGTTATTTAATAAATTTATTAATTATAATGTATTTAATAAATTTATTAATAAATGTACTAACCACCCCTAACTCTGCAGTGTGTGGTTATAAACCTGTGCACAACTCTGCAAACTGTTTGAGATCCAAGCAGGGACTGAGGCAGTGCAGCCTCTGCTCCACAGACATTTCAATGGGGAGGGAGCTCCAGTAAGTTCTGGGCAGGTGCCTCATGCAGAGCAGACATGGAATTTTAATACATTTGGCATTTTGCAGGTGAAGCCTCAGGAGGATTTCCCAGACCCTTTCCAAAGCTACCTCCTCCTCAGGGAACAGCTCCTGCCACTGCTCTGATGGTACAACACTGAGCACAACCAGCAGCATGTGCCAGTGCATCACAGCTGGGTGCAGAGGGAGTCCAGGGATCACATCCCCTGTGCTGAATTAATTCTCTCCAGCCTCTTTCAAGGTTCACATGAAAGCCCTTGTTGGAGCCCTGGCTGCTGAGATTTTCAGATTTCTGTGCTGCCAGGCACTGACTCCCAAGAGAACACTGCACTGACCTGAGGCCGTGGAGAAGCTTCCAGAATGGAATGGCAGAACTGGGATTGTGGGTGTGGAGTTGGGATAGAAATGTGTGATATCACAGGGTGGGAAACTCAAGAGTTTAAGGGTCTAGAATATAGTGATGGATATAAAGCCAGATGGAGGTTTTGAGGCAGAGGTTGGTCCTTCTTCTTCACCTTCTCCTCCACGGGTTTGGGTGCTTTTGTGTAACTGGATAAAAAGTCCCCATTGCAGGCACAGGTGGTTGGTTATTGGGTTAAAAGTAAAAATAATTCAGGTGTCATTTCTGAATTGGACAGTTTATCCTTAAAAGACCTTGTAGAGAGAGAGATGGAGCTCCATTTTTAGTTTGTGAGAGTGAAGTGCTGCAGAACTCAGGGTTTGTGAGAGTGTGACAGAGATAAGAACTGATAAACATCTGAGTCTGAACAAGAAATACTGTCTCACACATTTAATCCTAACACTGGAAAAAAAGAAGCAAAGAATCCACAACCCCTCACCCCTGATGTATTCTTTGCACAAGCCCTGGCTGTGGGAGGAAGGCTGGAGCCTGGACAGGGATGACTTGGAGCCCAAACAAGGCAGCAGCAAGGCTTGGGACAGGGAGAAGTATTGGGAAAGGTCACTGGGGGTGATCTCCAGTGTGTGGGTTATGCCTTAAAATCAAGAGCATCACTAGGCCTGGCAGCTTTCAGGAACAGGAGATTTGCTGCCACCTGGATGTGTTTGGTACTCCTGGCTTTGGAGGGTACAAGTTATTCCACAAAAATGCAATCTTGGAATTAGCCTGTACAGCCCCTCAGTCTGTGTAACACGTTCCCCTTTCCTCAGCAACACCCTATATTTACCTTTTCTGCAACAGCAAAAGCAACAAAATCCCACCCCATTCAAATGACAGGACTGTGAAAAACCAAGAATCTTTCATGAAACAACACAGGCGTTTTCAAAGGACACCATTCCCCCTTGGCACCCTTTGTGGGTTCAAGCAAATTGCATCACATTTTTACAGAGATCAGCCTGACTCCTCACCACCTGGCAAAGCTGTGGATGAAGCTGGGTTTGAGCAGAAATCCAACACTGGCACCTGAGGCAGCAGCTGAGAGCATTTTGATTCAGCTGCCACAAATGAGCTGTTTACAGTGGGGCACTTTCCCTGTCACCCAAAAGCTGCACTCCAAGGAGCACTCAGAGCACAGCAATATCCTCCTCCTCATCCCCACCCCATCCTCCCAGGCAGGGCTGTGCTCTGCTTCTTCTCATCCATGGCTGGGAGATGAGTTGGCTCAGCTTCAGAGCCTGACTTCAGCCTGCTGCTCTCATGTCCCTTCCCACCCTCCTGCCTCAACACCCAGCTCTACTCTGTTCTTCCACCACAAAATCCAGTTCTGGGTGAGCTTTTAGGCTCTGCTCAGCACTTGGGATGGACAAGCCTGGAAGGATTGCACTGGGGACAGTAAGGAGTGATGCCTCAGGTTTTAGCTTTTATATTTTTCAGGTTCTGTGCTGCTTTAGTGTGGAGTTCTGAGCTTCACCTCAGGCCATGGTGAGCTCTGTGCACAGAGCAGGGAGACAAAACAGTTCCTGCTCCAGCTGGGCACCAAGGACAAATGATCCAAATCTCAGCCCAGGAGCACAAACCTCGTGGGCTGGAGAGAGAAAAACAAGCAGGGTGGGAGTGCCTGGGCTAAAGCTGGGCTGGGACAATGAACTGCAAGGTGCAAATGGAGCAGAGCTGATCCCAGGGAGAGACCCCGGGAGCGCTCGTGCATTTTGGGGCCATTTTGGGTCATCTTGGGTGCAGCCCTGGCTGGGCTCTGGTGCTGCCCAAGGTGCATCCATGGAGGGTTTTAATAAATCCCTGCTTTATTCTTTAGCTCTGTCCAGCCTCTGTTCTAGCTCAGCCTGCACAAGGCATCAGGAGAGGCTGAGAGCAGCCCCTCTTGTCCCCTGCAGGCTGCAGATACCATCCTGGTATTTAATGTATTATCTGCCTCTGCTTTCTAATGCCCCACAAGAAATGTTACTGTCTCCCCTCACAGCTCAGTAGTGGAGAACTAAGGATAAGGTATTTGGGTCAGCCTGCTTGATTCTTAATTACCAGCAGGTAATTAAGCTTTTTAAGTCTTGTCAAGCCTCTAAAGGGGGGAAATAATGCCTTAAGTTTTGGCTTTCATATTTTTCAGATTCTGTGTTGCCTAGGTGTGTAATTCTGAGCTTCATATTAAGTGTTGATAAGCTCTCTTCACAGAGTAGGGAGACAAAACAATTCCTTCTCTAGCTGGGCACCAAGGACAAATGATCCAAATCTCAGGCCCAAGAGCATGAACAACATAAACAGAAGAGAGAAAACAAGAAGGATGGGACTTCATTATCTGAAGCTGTAATTGGACAATTAACCCCAATATGCAAATGGAGCAGAACCTATAAAAGTGTGAGACCCTGTGACCAGTCATCCATTTTGTGACCATTTTGGTTCCCTTTGGGCTGGGCTCTTGTGCTGCCCAAGGTGGATCCACTGAGGCCTTTTAATAAATACCTAATTTCCTCTCTAGCTCTGGGTAGCCTCTGTTTTAGGTCAGCCTTCTCAAGGCATCACTCCCATTCAGCCTGCACAGCAAGTGGGAGGTGCAATTCCTGGCACAGACCAACCCTACATGGCTGAAGAACATCACGAGGGAAGGCACAGCAGCACAGCCCCCACTGTGTCTCCTCACCACAACCCATTCCAGGGCTGCAGCAGCAGGTTCTCAGTGCTGCTGTTATCCTATCTAGCCTCTGGTTCTGTGGGAAACCTTGGATATGGGGCAAATGCTCCCCATGGGCACAGGACAGTGGGAGAGCAAGCCATGTGCCACCTAACTCAGAGAAGATCCATTTGCTTTTTTGTCAGAAAAAAGGGTGAGAGTCACCCAAAGAGAGGCATTTTCATCCCCATTTCCTGCAAAAGGTGCTATCCTGTAGTAGCACTGCAGTGAAACCCCCCTGCAGAGGAAGCAAAGTCCTAAATCTGAGACTTTATCTTCTTTACTGAGGTTTTAAACAAGCTGATATAGACAGTCACAAGCACACACGTGCCCTTGCTCCATCTCTCCTGGTTCCCCTTCATGTGATATTAAGTATTTCTAGCCTGAGGCAAAACACACTCAGCTCATCAGTTCAGCTCTGCTGAGCAGATCCCTTGTCTTAGGAGGAAGCAATAGCTGAAATACCCAATAAATGTTCTCCAAGTAGACCATAAAGCCATTCCAGCTGTCTGTGGGAAGCCCAAGGTGGAGAACAACCTCAGGAAAGGCTACAAGGACACTGGACTCCACTGAGAAGACACAGTGGAGTGGCTCCTGAAGCAGATGCAGCTCTTGCCCTTCTTCACACACCCTATAAATGGCATTCCTTAGTCCACCTGAAGTGGAGCTCATCTGCTCTCCTACCTTTTCCACTGCACACTGAACAACCTCAGCTCTGCAGGTGAAATGGTTCTGACATTGGGATATGGAAACCATCTTAAAGGAAAGCACTGACTTGATCAGAAGCAGCAGAGCTGCAATGAGCAGAGGATTTTAAAAGATCTGTGTACAGAGGTTTATCCTACCTGAAAGCTTCCGGCCCCTAGGAGCAACCTGAGAGCCACAGCAAGGTCTGAGCTCCAGTTTTCATCTCAGTGGGAATGGAAGATTTGTAAAGAGATCCACCTCAAACTTTCTGTGGCTTCAACACCTCCTTTAGAGTCAACAGAGAAAACCAAACACTCCCAGGGTGTGATTCCTCCTCTGTTTGGATAAACACTGAGAAGGAGGTGGACCACACCTCCAGCTCCTCTGACTGTTTCTCCAAAGGAGCCCTAAGTGAAGTGCTCAGGTACATGGATACACAGGGTCAGCACTGCCTCCTGACATCCCTCTCTCAGGATGAGGATGAGAGGAACAGTGGATTTGTCTTTCCAAACAAGCTGTGGGTCTGCTGGGAGATAAAACTAGCACTGGGACATAAAAGAAACAATGGGAAGGGTTCCACTGATTGATGAATGCAAAAAGATAATTGCCTTTACAAATAAACTTTAGGTTTGCTGATAGATGAAATTAGACATTGAGAGATGAAAGAAACAATGGGGAAGAAAAACCCTGAATTCCATAAGAATAAAAAATGAAAAGGGAGGGTTATACATTAGAGGGGAATCTCTGGTATCAGGTGCTCTGGGAAGTCTGAACCTCTCAAGTACCTCAGCCAAGGGGGAAAGAGAGAAGGGAAATGTGGCTGGGAAATTGGGATAAAAAGGAGGCTGCATCCTCCAAAAATTCAAGAGATCCCAGGGGAATGCCCCATGGCCTCTCCCTTTATCTGAATAAAGTTAAAGGACTCCTCTGTCTCCTTTTTGGACATAAACCTCTGGTGTCTGTGGATTAATTTTCCCAACAAGGATATCCACCTCTGCAGACTTCTGGAAGCTCTGAGGAATAACATGTTCACATTCCTGAGGAGATGTGCAGATCAGATGCACTGATTGGTGTCACATCTCCATCTGTGCATGTCCTTCAGCTGCAAACTGAAGTGTTTCAGCTTCAGTGAGTGGCACCAGAGGATGAAGAGAATCTCCAGAAAAGGGGAAGAAACACATTACTGAAGGAGGTTTTGGAGGATTGAAGGAAACTCAGCTCAAGAACTTCAGGCAAGAAGATGCACTTCAGATAAGCTGGGCTAAGGGTGGAGAAACAGAGATGTGCAGATGGACCTGAAGCCACATTGACACAAAATGTGTGGGTAATGCCCAAAGCCACTGTCCTCATAACAAGGAATTCCAGGAACAAAGAACTCCAGGGGTTTCAGACACACTGGATACACTGAATACTTCCAACACTGGGAGCAGTTTTAGTCTCATTCTAGGACTGTGATTTGGCAGCATTTCTAGCTGGGATGTAGGACAGGGGCAAGGAGCCCTGGCAGACCCCTGTGAAGACCAGGGATGGGACAGAAGGGCAAGAACCCACCAGCAGCAGAGACTGAATCAGCTCCCTACAGCCCTGGCCCTGCCTGGAGCCTGTTTGTTGTTTTTCACATAATTCACTATTGGGACCCAAAGACAGCAGCTTGGGGGAGGTATTTAGATAATCCGTGCAGCCCAACACTGCCCCTGAATGGAGCTGAATAAATCAGATTCCTGCCCCGGGCTGTGGTGTGAATCGTTAGCACCAATCCAAACCGTGTCAATCTTCCTTTAATTACTAACCTTGCCCTGCTGACACAATCGGCAGCAATCCTTCCACTGTTTGTGTTTACAGCTTCCAGCCCTTTGCTCAGTGGCAGCTCCCACCCTTTTCCTCATATAAAAAAAAACTTGTTGTCCCTGGTTTCCTCCTGTCAACAAGGGAGGGAAAAGCCAAGAGGTTCCTGGTTTGTTTGTTTGTTTGTTTTCCCCTCATGTTTCAGTTTCAATGTGTTTTACACCCCCCAAAAAATCAGCATTTCAGCCCTTTGCACTGTCCTACTTCACACAGCAGGAAGGCAGAGGAAAAGTACCAGAAGGAAAAGGATAGGTGTTGCAACATTGGCAATTTTTCTGTTCAAACTAAATGGATCAATCCCTGCACTGGAGCAGATCAGCCCAAATTCATTCCCTAGGGTGGATCAGGGCATTGTGTTCAGCTGTGGCCAAGTGTCTTCTTGGCAATCAAAGTCAGGTTAGATGAGCACAGGCATGGAAAAAACATCTTTGGGAAGTTGGGGTCATCCCCTTCCACTCACAAATCACACACTGCTTTGCTTGGTGTTTCTCCTTTCTTTCATCCTATCATTGCCATCAGCTGAAAAGCCATCAGCACTTTTCCTGATCCTGCACCAGGATAAATAACAAGTCAGGAGGGGACACTGAAGACATATTTTTCCAACTCAGTGAGAGCCTGCAAAGATTGATCTCTGTGCTGGGAGTGTCCTCACCCTGGGAGAGTCACTTCTCCCAGTGGAGGCACCTTGTCTGTGCCAGAGCCAAGGTCCTGCTGAAGCAGCAGCAGTAAAAATTTCAGTTCATCCTAATTTATTGCCCTGGTGCTTAGGGACCAGCCCAGAGCAGCTTCCCTCTGTGCCAGGCATTGTATCAAACGAGGCATGACACTCCTAAACTAAAGGGGAAAGTCAGAAAGAGAAAGGAGATAAAGGAAGAAGGAGAACTAATATAGAAGATATCCTGGGTGGATTGTTTTCCTCTCCTTTCTCCCCTGCTGACTGCCAGCTTTATCTTACCCACAAACTCCTTCCAGCTCTGACTAGGCATGTTCATCCAAGTTTTGGAGAATGAGCAAAGAAATGCAATTTAAAGAAAACTACAGCTAACCCTATGGGAGTCTGTTTCTGCAAAGTGGAAAGAAAAAGAAAGAAAGAAAAAGAAAGAAAAAGAAAGAAAAAGAAAGAAAAAGAAAGAAAAAGAAAGAAAAAGAAAGAAAAAGAAAGAAAAAGAAAGAAAAAGAAAGAAAAAGAAAGAAAAAGAAAGAAAAAGAAAGAAAAAGAAAGAAAAAGAAAGGGAGGGAGGGAAGGAAGGGGCGGAAGGAAGGGGCGGAAGGAAGGGGCGGAAGGAAGGGAAAGAAAGAGAGAAAGAAAGAAAGAGAGAGAGAAAGAAAGAAAGAGAGAAAGAAAGAAAGAGAGAAAGAGAGAAAGAGAGAAAGAGAGAAAGAGAGAAAGAGAGAAAGAAAGAACCACATGACCACATGGGTGGAAATAGATTAATGTTTCCTTTTGGCTCCTGTTTTGGAGACATATTTTCCATATCAAGATTCCACTTCCAATTTTTTTCCTGTCAGCTAATGATTTCTAATGATTCATGCTGGTGAACCACTGTTGAGTGCTGTGTATCTCTTTCCTCTTGCCAGGCCAGGGCTCAGCTCCCAGCCTGTCAGCTGCCCTGATTCCTGGGAATAAAAGGGGTATCTCTAGGCAGCCTCCTGCTTCCCTTTTCCTCCATGGAGAAAGGAAGAGATCTCCATGCCCACCAAGCCAGGCCATTCCCAGTGGCTCCCCCAGGACACTCTCAATGGCAGGACACTGTGTCTAATACACCTTCAGGCTCCTTGCAGTGGTTTTCCCCTTGAGTTTTGAGCTTTGCACTCAGCAAAAGAAAAACTTCCCTCTTGTCCAACCCTCAGAAAGTGCTGGAGTGGCCTTGCTTACCTCTGGGGAGGGGAAGTGGGATTTGTTTCCATCGACTGGGGCCACCAAGAGCATGTCCTGCAGGATGGTGGTCATGTGCTGGGCCATGACCTTCTGCTGCTCCACGCTGCAGTGGTTCTCCAGGGAGATGATGACAGGGTATGGTGAGGTCTGGAACAAGACAGCAACACACACCATCAGTGAACTCTGTGCTTTCACCAGTCTACAGAAATTGGGATGAACCCCAGTGCTGCTCTCTCTGGGAGTGAGTGTGTCAACAGGAGGGTCTGATACTCTCCTAAAGCAAGGATTTGTTAAAAATGGAATTTGTTAAAAATGAAACCGTGCAGTAGTTACTCAGATCTGTGCTGATGCCTTCCAGAGATGATGGTCCAATGGAGAAGGCACCAGGATGGGTCAGGATTGTCTCTCACAGACTTTCTGGGGCATTCCCTGTGCCTCATTCTCCACCTGCACTGTGGGCCAGAGCACCTCCCTAGAAGAAGAACTGGGAAGGGGGCTTTGAAATCACAGGGTTTGCTCAAACCCTTAAGTGATACCAATCCTTCCTCCATTCCTGCATAAGCCTGATCTGGTTCCCTGTGGCCCCTAGGTCATTTTGTGTGCTGAAGGCATTGTCATTATTGTCACTGTCACTCCTTTAAGGCCCCAAACAAAACTTGGCACCAGCTCCCAAGTGCACTGAAGGAAAACAGCAGAGTCCAGTGAGTCTGGACAGACCTAAGATTTTCTGAAGCCTGCTGCCATACAAGACTCCAGCCCTGTTCATCCCTTTTAAAGCAGAATAAAAGCAGTCCTTCACATCCAAACCATGCACATGGGTTCCTCTAAACAAGAAACAGACCCTGAGACATCAAAGCCACACAAATCACGGGCTTGCTGGCATTTCCCACCAGGTACGCTCAAGATTATGAGCATCACTTTCATTGCAGTGAAAATACACAGGATGGTCCAGGATGCAGCTGTGCTGGCACAGGTGAACACTCATCCTCAGATGATGCTTTCCCGTGCAGCAACCCCCAGGGATGGAGCTCTGGAGCAAGCAGAGCATGGATGCCCAGACAGAAGGACACATCTTGTGCTCATGAGGTGAACCTGTCATTGCTTCTGCTCTCTGCTGGGAGGGAAGAGCTCTACTGCCAGTCCTGGGTTGTGCAACAGGAGAAAAAGTCCCTCATCCTTACTTGGAATGCATAGTTCTTGATGGCCTTAATGACATCACTGAAGAGGATCTTGGAGGTGAGAGTGTAGCCGTGATAAATGACGGGCTCTGAGTTGGGGCCATCCCAGCAATCCAGCTCCACGCAGCGACAGCCTTTGGTCAGGGCTCTGGAAACAAAGAAGGGACTGGTTGGGTTCTACACCTTCTGCTCCATCTCCAGGTGAGGGTACAGCAGGCACAGGTGCTGCCTGGGAAGACTGGAAGGAAGTTCAGGAGCAAGGGAGAAGAAAGGAGCTTGGAAAAAACAGGAAAGTTGATAAAGGATGGGATCAGGTGGAATCAGTGTCAGCAAGGAAAGCTCAAGGTTGAGCAAGGAAAGCACAGAAGGATCTGAGAAATAAGGAAGTGAAAGTCCAAGGTAGAATTATCCAAAGAATAAGACATAGTGAGTGCCAGATGAGAAAGGACACTGATTACTGTGCCCCAAGCCTCTCCCCAAAGATGGTGAAGAGAAGAGAAAATCAAGAGAGGCTGCAGTGGAAGAATGGCAGTCAGCCTTAGAAGACAGGTCACAAAGTTTAGATGATGTGATTTCTTCATCTAGATCTGATGTGACACGAGGGATGAATCCTCAGAGCTGGGAGGGAGGGAGGGAGCTGTGGAAACTCCACCACAGGTAAGAAGACTGCTGAGGGCCAGTGTCCTAAACTGAGTCTACAGACTGAATTTCCACATGAAATTCCTGCCTCTACATATCCATACTTCCATTTCAATTTGTTTTCAAATGTAGATTTCCCCCCCATCTATCTAGAGGTGATCTCGTGTCTTCTACAGTAATTCCCTAAACATTTCAGATTACACAATGCCTTTAACTCATTGCAATAGAATCACAGGATGGTTTGGGTTGGAAGGGACCTTAGAGATCATCCAGTTCCAATCCCCTGCCATGGGAAGGGACAGCTTCCACCAGACCAGGTCACTCAGAGCCCTGTCCAACCTGGCCTTGAACACTTCCAGGGATGGAGCATCCACAGCATCTCTGGGAAACCTCTTCCAGAATAATGGGATTTTATTTGGTTTTTTTTGGTACAACCCAAACATACATCTATAATTTTAAGACTGTGTAAGATGAATTCAAAGAGCTACTGAGAAGTAACCTGTGCCAGATTTCACTCTCAACACTTCTGACCTTGTGACTCCAGTCAGTTGTTGCTCCTGAGAGTGACATAAGTCATAAACAAAGGCAGAACTGCAGCCATTGACTGGCTCATGAGGAAACACTGTCTCACCTGATAAAAACAAGCAGTAATGTATTCTGGGTGTGCAAATCACTAAAGGTCACTGCACCCATCTGGCCATGAGACATCAGTCGCTGTTAAAGGCAGACACAGGTAACACCTAAAGCTCTAAACAACACCTAAAGTGCAGGGGTGCTGTGGGAATATCTGAGATGCTAAAAAGGCACCAGGTGTAAGCTCTGCTGATCACTCTCTGCTCATATCCCATCTCTTGTTTTTTTTGATTGCTCCAACGAGGACTCTCCAAAATAAACCCCAGCATGGTTGTGGGACAGTCCCTGCCATGGGCCTCTCCCAGAAGGCAGCACAGAGCATAAGCACCATGACATCATGCTTCATTTTGGCTTCTCCCAGACCTGCAGCCCTGTCCCAGGAATCTTTCCATCTTGTAAGCTCCTTGCACTCTCTCGTGCCATATTTTGGGGAATGCAACACCCCCTCAGCATCATGCTTTGAAAACACCAGGCCAGAGGGCTGTAATCCAGCCTCCATGTGACTGCAGATATTTCATACTGCTTCCAAATGTAGTAATTATACATCCTACACTCAGGTGGACACCAGATGAGACTCAGGTCAAAGAGCTGTGACAAGGAGCTGGTTTGGAAACAGCTCACCCTGGAAACATGGGCCAGCCCATATTACCTGGTCTGGTGGGAGATTGCTTCTTGACCCTTGCATCCATCAGCACAGACACTCATGTCTTCTGAAAGAAAGAGGTTAACCTCCCAAACACACCCAAACTCACACCCTCTTTACCTGATATAGGCCTCTGTGCTGCTTGGCCCTGTGATCTGGTCTTCCATGAGATAGGTGTTGTGTGAGGAGGACACCAAGTAGTGGCTGAGAGGTTGGGTCATGTCCTGGTAAACTTTTCGGTGGGAGGGGTTGAATATGTTCCCCTCATCTGACAGCAGGTACATCAGGAAACCATCCTTGGTCATGGCATTGCCCCTCTTGGCTGTCAGGTAAACAGACAAAACCCCACAGTGAAAAGGAGATGCCACCAGGTCGTGCTGCCACCTTCACCACAGTGCCTCTGCTCTCCAGGAGATCCCAGAGGCAAAACATGCTCCCCAGGAATTCAGTAAAAGCAAAGACATGGATGTTCTCCAGACAAGGATGACACCATCAGCTGCCTGAAAATGCTTTTAAAGCCCTTCCCAAGCACAGCTTTTTATGACACTTATGTGGCTTTTCATTACACTTTACTTGTCCTTGATAACATCTTAAAAGTGTCAAAGACAGACCTTACCTCATCTGTCTCTAGAGATTTACAGCATGAAAATCTCTGTTTGAGCATTTCAAGGTTTCTTTGCACCAGCCCAGAGAAGATGTCACATGTCTAAACACAGCCAGATAAATCCTGTCTAGATTATCCAATGAAATACATGATTTGCAAAGAGGAAATACAAAATTACTCCCCATTTTGAGGGACTGAACTAGATCTCAGCCTAATCCTAAAGCCTGACATTTGCAAAGCCTTGTCCCTCTCCTGAAGGAGTAGCAGGATAGTGGGAAACCAGCCCAAGATTCTGAGTTGGCTCTTGGAACCCACTCTCCAAGGTGCTCCAGACTGATGACTCACCCACAATCTGAGCAGACAGACAGTTCAGAGTCTGCCTCCTAAACAGCTGTCACCTCCCTGGCCTCTACTCAGAGATCTCATCTGCAGATGGCTTTACAGGTGCCCACCATCAAGGACATCTGCCTCCACTCCAGCTTCTGGAGAACACAAACATTGCTACATTCTCAGCCTTGAAAAGCCACATGAGGTCTTGGCACCTGAATAACCCATCTGAGTCTTATCCTCAGGATTTTCATCATCCTCTAGTCAAACCTGTATCAATCCCTCTCCTGCTGTTCAGTGCACCCAAAATAAAATTGAAGAGAGAGATTTCCCAGCCTCTCCTCTGCCCTCCTCTCCTAGAGCTGTCAATGCTCCCCTAGGAGAGTGGTGTTTTAGAACAGCTGTGGGGAGAAAATAATGCACACGCCTGCAGGAAAAAAGCAACAGCAAATGCAATTCAGAGTTCATCAAAAAAGCAAGATTTTGAAGCAAACCAGCCAGGGTTTTAGACCTACCTCTTTCATTGGGCTCATATCTCTGAATTAAGGCAGGGGCAGCAACAACAGCATCTTCTTCCTGCTGCACCTCATAGAGAAACCTCACCAGGTTCTGGCAGGACATGAACCCTTCTGGGTCCGAGTACATTTGGAAGATGCTGTCTATTTCCTTCCTCTCTGTCAGTATCTTGTAAAATTCCTCTATCTCATCATCCTCCAGAGCCTCTGTTTTGGACTTGTCACAGTGCTGTAAACGTAGAGGGGAGAAGGAGTGAAAACCTTCTTTCCTTCTGGCATAGGCCAGCCGTAATCTGCACCAGGGCTACACAACGCAGAACACAAAATAATTGCAAAGAGTTACTGGCCAGCCAGTGAGGAGCACGTGGTCAATGACAATGGTTCTCACTGACAAGGCCAATAGTTATAAAAATTACAGTTATTAATATTTATACATTGTCAGTGTGCTCGAGAGCACCAGCCTTGAGTTCCATCACTTGGTGTGCTTCAGTCAGGACAGCTCAAAATAATCCAAGCACAAATCAAGGGTCAAAAGAAATGTAATTCTTCATCTCAGGGGGAATAAAGGGAAATAATTAACTCTATTAAATAATGATAGATAGTATAGCCAAAAATCCAGGAAGTTAAGTGAAAAGAACCCTTCCTTTGACCTTAGTGGCTCAGACCTCGAGAGGCTGTCAAGACTCACAGTAGCATTGTTTGCAAAGATGGCATCAAAAACAACTTAAAACCCCCACATGTACATGTTTAGGTATGAAAAAATCCACCTCTCCATGGAAATTTTCCATTCTCATCCAAAACCTGCCACGTAATAAAATCCCCACCAATTCCAAATCAGATGTAATCTTCTCACAAGGAACTGTAATTCAAATTCTCCATCTTCCTCTGGGGTTTGAACTTTTCCAGTAGATACTATCTGTGACAGAGCACCACAGCCAAAGACTTGACTGACCATGAAAGATGGGGAGCTTGAGATAGACATGTTAATGTCTCCATCAAGGACTAAGCTTTTCCAATAACAAGTTTTTCTAGTTTATTTTAAATACTCCCAGGTTCAATTTTTCATCAGAATAAACTTTTTTTTTTCCTGCGGCAAATCCCAAAATTAATTTTGTTGTTTGTTCCTAGCAGAATTCTTTAACTTGTCAAACCAGAGGAATTAAATTGCTTTCCATCTTTGATCCCCTGTGACAGAGCTATTTTCCTGGCTTTTATGATGAAAATGCCTGTCTTAGTTTAACCAGTAATCACAAGAATCTCAACCTAGCCCTGCCAGTGATCTCAGCAATGGCCACAGTGGCTTTGGAAGTGTCCCAAGATGATAAGGAGGGACTTTCATCCCCTGCAAATCTTTCACCATCTGTTTAAGGAGCACATATAAAACCAAAGAACATTATCATGAAGCCTAGCATTTCACAAACTGAAGTGACAGAAAAAAAGAGTTCAACTTGTCCTGACTTCAGAACCTGCTGGGTAGAAGCTACGTGGTCCTCTCAAGGATGGGACAACCTGTGACATGCTCAGTACTACAAACACCTCCAAAATAGGTTTGAGAGTTCCAGAAGTGCCTTTTCCTCACTGCCTTCCATGTCTATGATCCTGTTCTGTGGCTCTGGCAGATCCCTCAAGCTAAGCTGAGCATGATGCTTAGCAACTGCAAAGGAATATAAAGGAGGAAAGCAGCTGGTGGAGACAGCAGGGATGTTGTGAATTACAAATGTTCTTTTCTTTAAGACATGACAGGGAAAATGACAAGACATTCTCCTAGAAAACTGGCATTTTAAGCGGTGTGTGGAGAAGTTTATTCATTAGTTGCCATTAAAGGCTGTGATGAAAACAGGACAATAGCACTGGCACCAAAGCCAAACTCCAGGACACATCAGATGCTCAGTATAAAAGTGGGTTCCTTCTGCTTTGGCTACCAGAGGTTCAAATTAGAAAGAGAATCTCAACCCAAAATACTGTTTTACCTCCCATGCATGCATCACAAGCCATGAGTCCTGAATGACCCTTGGCCTGCCAGCAGAAACACCTTTCTGATGCATCAGAATGAATATTCAGGTTGAAATGAAGTGAGCAATGACAGAAGCTTTGCATCATTTCTGCTTGCATTGCAATAGGTTTTACTCCAGTGTCTCAAACTTGGATGTGGACACAGAGTCCCGTGAGGAAAGGCAAAAATAATGTGAGAACATGCCCTGCAGCCCCCACTGCAGCCCCTGATCACCCTTCCTTCCTGTGACTAAATGAAGAAAAACTCTCTGAGACAGAAAAGATCACCCTTTAATAGGCTGTAATACCCTAGTCCATCTAGACTGAGGCAGGATGCAAACTGAAAATGTAATTGCTTTAAGAGCAAGACAGACCCTTCCTGGAGGCAAATCAGCCCTCAGGAGATCTGAATTAACCTCCAAAGAGCCTCTCTTTCCAGTGGCTATACAGGAAACTTTAAAATTACTTGCTTAATGATGGTACTTCGACTAACTCCCTGCATTTCCATGGGTTGAATCAAGGTTTAGCAATTACCCCGAGTCTTTAAACAAAAATGATTAATTTCATCAAGTTTCCTCTCCTGGAGCTCCCTTGTAACTACTGGGACAGCAGAAGAGGTTCATTAAATAAGAGGAGACTGTGCCTCTAAATAAAAAAAAAAAGGTGATTTTTTTTCAGGTTGTTGATGTGTGAAGATGTGGGAGTGATTCATCTCCCATATGTGAGATGTATCCTTCAGGATGAGGAGATTCACACCCTGCTCCCTACTGGCTTCACCTGCACAGACTGCAAAGGAAGTGCTGGCAACTCCTTCCAGGGGAGACATGCAGCTCAACCAGTGGATTCCCAGCCTTATTTTCACTCTTCCAGGGCCTTCCTGGGAATAAAGGGATGGGAATCCACCAGCCAGAGCGGGCAGTACAACTGGGATATTTTGTGAGCTGAAATTCTTTAGGATCTGCTGATGACCTTCCCCCTGATTCCTGAGGAGTTGCCAGAGAGATGTCTAAAAAACAAAGACAAGGAAACTTGGACCTCCTTTGGGGGAAGGCTGCCTGCTCACATGGAGGAGCAGGAGAACTCCTGCCTGGTGCCCAAAACCACCCACGTGTTTACCACTGATCAGAAAAAAAACATTTCTGAAACTGCACACACATTAATTCCAATCCTGCTTCAGACAGGATGGAAGTTTGGAAATTATCCAGATGTTTTATCTCACCTCAGCAGGATGGATTCTCTAGAGAGAAACCCAAAGCTTAACAGCTGAGACATTTTCATCCCTTTCTTATCTTCTGACAGGCTCAGCCAGCAAGCTGAATCTTGAGAATTTAGAAGTGTACATCCCTGACCAGATTAAATGTACCTTGGGAGTATTAAATCAATCAGACTAGTCCAGGCTTGGGTGCAATGTTGTGTATCTATCATGAATCTGGAAAGGTTTTTTTCTTAATTTGCACTTCACTTCTTTTTTGCTTGTTTGTTTGTTTATACCTGTCACTTTGCCCCCCTCTCCTCTGAGAAGGTGAGAATCTGTGTTCACAATTGTAACCAAACAAAATTCAGCCAGACTTAGGCATTGGCATGCAGCTGTGGCAAACAAAACTCCTGAAACCCCTGGGACTTCAACTTTGTTTCCCTTTTTCTTGCACTATCCATGTTTCCATCTCATTTTCTGCTTCGTGGCAAAATTAAGCATCAATTATGAATAAAGATCTTAACACACCCTCATCAAAAGCATTGTGCTGGCCTAACTCAGTGGGAATCAATTATTCTGAGCCATAAATTAATGAGCACCAAAACCTGAGAGTCCTTCCTTGGTGCAAGAAAAGAAGCCAGGAGTTCACCTTAGGTGAGGTCTCCAACCCAAGCTGCAAGCTGTGGGACACCTTGACCTCAGCCAAGAGCAAACCCATTTTCTGCTTGCTACCATTACCTGGAAAATCTTCTTGGCATGGTAGTCATCCACTTCAATGTTCACTTCTTTCAGGAAGTCTTTGAGCTCTTTCAGGCTCATCTTGTTGTCTTTGTTTTTGTCAGCTTTCCGCAGGCAGGTGTGAATCCAGCTGCAGAGGGATGTAAGGAAATCTTTCCAGGTCACTGCCTAGCCTGAACACCTAAATACCTTCTGCTGCACATGGCAGGGGGGAAATCCTCTTCTAAAGGCCCTGAGCCACCTCTCCAGCTGCTGTAAATCAGCGTGGGCCCCCTGAGCAGCTGACACCACCTCACCTCCTGCTCCCACAGAGCACAGTGGTGCCTTGGCAGGAGGAAAATGTGCTGTGATACAACTGATGGTGACCTGGGAGAAGCTTTTCACCATCTGGCCAAGGCTGGAGCAGCTCTCTTTACCCTGTAGGAGTTTCTGGCCCTAGCCAGAAACAGTTTGATTTCTCTTTTATGACAGCAAGTACATTCTGCTCTAGACGGTTAAAGGGGATAAAGGAAAGAATGAACAGAGCTCCCAAGAGAAGCTTGGTAAACTCATTGTCAAGGATTTGCTCAATATTCAGTGTGTCATGGTGAACACTGAACTCCAGAGAAGTATCAATAATAATTTTTGAACTCACCTTCAGCATATTTTTAGGGATTTCTACCTATATCTCCTAAGAACTTTGTTGTGAATGGAATCAAACCAAATTTTGTGGGTCTTGCCTTCTTCCCCTGATGAAATGCACAGGGTCTGTTATTGTGCTGTAATGTGATAATATTTCACAAGAGCTTGGGTTTTAATCACTTTAGAATATCTATGGATCAGAAGCAACTGCTGTAAGAATCATCTTCTTAATGTGATATCAGATATTTTAAACTGAGACTTGCATTTTCTTTCAGTCTCTAAAATCATGTTAGACAGTTGAGACACACTGCAGTTTTAAACACCAAAACCCCCTGCTTTTTGCATCATGGAACTGTCTGTCTAATTTGCTTTACTGTCAAATAAGAAAGGTCATCCAGAAAAATATCTACTTTTCAACAGGAAAAAAAAATGATCAAAGTAATAATTTGATCTCCAATAATAACCTTCCATGCCTCACATAGGAAACAATGTTTCAAACTCATTCCAGAAAAACTTCCAAAAAAAAAAAAAAAAAAAAAAGCCAAATCTGAATGCTAATCAGAGTAAAGCTCAGAATCAGCAAAACCAGCTGAGGCATATAGTAACATTTAAACTGGGTCTTTCAAAATGACCCCAGAAAAGGGCATTAACAGCCTTAGGGGCTGTAAACATAACCCTGAAACAGTGCTTGCCAGAGCTACCCCTGCACTGGAGCATTTCCTAGTGATGGAGATATGTGTAAACTGTTAGTGAGTATTGTTTGTCTCATGGAAAGTTGAACTTTTTGACTTTAAAACTCTTGGCAGGTGCTAAGCAATGACCTCACCCCACATCCACCTCAGCCTGGTAATATTAATGTTCCCCTTCTTTAGACATGGAAACCAAAATAAAGAGAGGCTGCATTTCCCAAGAACACTCCAGAGCCCTGAACCAGGGTCTGGCTTGGACTGATTCTTCCCAGAAAACCCAGTTTGAGTCATGAAGCTCCCATGAGGAGAGGATGCTGTGCTGGGAGCATCCCACACCCACCCTGGGGTGCACAACACCCCCTCCACCAGCTCTGCTCCAGAGAGGGTCTGTCAGACTGTCACCAGACTGTCACCCTGGTGCCACCCACTCAGACCTGACCCTGCACCTCAGGTCCTCTTCCCAGCCTTCCCTAAAAACAACAGGCAGGAGGAACACCCAATTCTGGTGAGCCAGGAGGAAATCCAGTCTGCCACAGCCAGAGGTGAGCAGTAGGGGTGGATAGAAACTACTCTTTTGTGCATACAAACTACTGGCTTTGTACTGACCACTGCAAAAAACCACATTTTTTTAAGAGTCTGCATCATTTCCTCTGATAATGGGCACCCAAAGGTCATGCATGTACTCAAAGTCCTCTCTGGAAGGCAAAATGTGGGCAGCAAATGCATCTGCAAAAGAGTATGCCCAGGTCCTACCTGTTAATGGAGGATGCTTTGCTCTTAGATGCCTTCCCAGGAGGCTGAGAAATGCAGGAGGGAAATCAGAGAGCCCAGGAAAAGCCCAGGCACACACAGTGGGTCCTCCTGCTGCAAGGGCAAGCAGCAAAGAGAGAAAAAGGAGAGTGCAGACAACTGAGATCTCAGTAAATAGAAGCATTCTGGCCCCAAAATACCCAAGCTCCCCATCCATCTGCATCCCCTCAGCTTTGGGAGAGCTTAGAGGAGCTGGATGAACAAAACACTTCAAGTGGAAGTCCTCTCATCTGGTGCAAACACCATTTTTCAGTCCTGGCTGTGGGTCTTCCTTTCACCTTCTGCCCCTCTGGCCTGAGTGCACTGGGAGGCAGCTGCTCCCATTTCTGTGTGCATCCAGGGAGAGCCTGCCTCCTGCCTCTGGTTTTTAAAGGCTATGCCAGCTCCAGGGCCACCAGTTTTCTCTCAGTTTCAGTCATCCCTCTTTGGTTTCTGTCTGGCAGATATCCCATGAGTGTGCTCAGAACAGAAATGCTGCAGAACTTCTGGTAAGTGCTTTCAAACCAGAAGAAAAGCTCACACATAAACCCCAGAACCAAAGCAGACGGTGCCACCCTGCTCAAATGAAAAGTCCTCTGTATTTTCTGGCCTAAAGTCTTCCCTGCACACATACCTGCAATATTTGCTAAACTACCCATGCCAGCCTGCTGCAAGGTTGAATCTGAGGCTTATTAAAACAGAGCTCTGTGTATAAGAACATCAGACATGCTCATCAAGCATGTGGGAGTTTTATCTGTGTAGGAATATAGGACTGGAAAAATACATAAGACACTGATCCCAGTCCCTTCTAGCACAGGCAGCTCCACTGAATTCCCAACTGAATGAGCCCCATCTGAAACTAGCAGAGTTTTTGCTTTCAGTCCTTGTTTTCAAAAACTTGCACATTCCTTACTTGTTTTGCAAGGCTTTGGGAGGCTGAAAAAGATACCCTGCAAGGCAGCTCTCCAGTCATGGGGGACAGGCAGGGGACACAACACTTCTCATGGCCTGACTCTTCCCCTTCTGTGCTCACAGATGCTGAGAACACTCCTGAGGTTTAAGGAAGATCTGAGCAAGCCCACGCTGCCAAGCAAACCCAGTGAAGGCAGACTAAATTTAAAATCCCAGGCTTTAATTAAACATCATCAAATTTCAAATGAGAAATCATGCTGTTCTGTAATTCCAGGTTACGTTAAATGGCCTGAGACAAGCCCAGATTGGAAAGCAGCACTGCACAGTAATTATTCTTCCAGAAATATGGTTTGCCTACCCACCCTATTTAGCTTCAATTCTGCTTTCCAAAGACAGAAAGGCACTTTTCCATGCTGGAAATTTACAGCCTTCTTCCTTTGCAAATGTCATTGTTATTTTTCCCCCCTTAAAAAATCTTGTCTCTTCTTACAGGCAAGTTTTTCAGCAATATATTTAACTTGATATGCTCCAGGGACAACTTTCTGTAGCCCGGATTTTCCCCTACACACTGTGGGGTGGCTGAGGAGTGACCTTACAGACCAGAGCTTGAAAAACCATCAAAAAAAAAAAAAAAAGACACTCATAATGCAGGAGATAAACAGGACATCCCAAGCACATTAGAACTAATGGAGTCTGATTGCTTTAAGTGAACAGCACTGTGGCTGTGAAAAAGCTTCTCAGACTTCAGAGAATCCACAGAAGAGTAAAGCCTGATGAAAGCCCAGCATTTATGCACCATCTCCTTCTCCATCAGTGCATTATTACCCAGCAGAGAACCCACAGGGAGTGAAGACTTAACTGAGGGCAACATTCTGGTGCCTTCTCAGACTTGAGCTCCAGCTTTGTGAATTTTCCCAGTGGAGGATTTTGCATCTCCCCTCCTCTCTGATGTTTGGTGTCAAACAGGCCATGAAGCCCACCCAGCCTTCTCTCCCCAGGAGTGGTATCTGTTTTCCTCTCTGATAGCTGAATATCTACCTTTGGGAAGCTTAAAGGAACCAAATATTTTACCATTACTGTGGCTCTGTCAAATCAGGGTGAAATCAGCCAACAGCTTCAGATGTCATGGTCAGAGTTTCAGACACACAGGGACTGAAGAAAATCCATCCAAAACTGCACCCACAGATATCCTCTCTTTTTATACATGAGACCTCTGTTTGCAAAGCAACTTATTGAGTGAAATGCAGCCTCAGGGAGAATTCCCTGTGAATTCAGCAGAGCCAGGATTTCACCCAATAACCATCCTCTCTCCATTTCATAATGAATACACTCTCCTTTCCTGCTCTGTGCCTTTTCCTTTCTGCTCTCTGCATTGTCACTAGAGCAACTGCAGATTTTTTCAGGGCAAAACTTCCTCCCATGCTGAGGCTAATAAGGAGTAATTTCACTCAAGTCAGTGGAGCTACCCTGGAGTAAATTTGGCAGTGAGAAGAGGAGAATCAGTTCCCTCTCCTTGTATTACTGAGAAACATGGTAAACAGTGAAGGCTTTTCATGCCTTGCCAGAAATGCCTGTCCTGGAGTTTACTGCATTGCAAGTGAAACAGACCCCTGAAGAACACAAAAAAATAATGATTGTTTTATCTGGAGCTCCATGAAAGAGGGAATTCTTTGCTTAAGGAGCCACATTAAGCCTGACTCCACTCTTGCTGGTATCATTGTAAAACAGGGGGAAAAAGCACTGGAAACCAGGGAGCTTGCCTGGGTGCAAAATCAATGCAAGAGAAAACCCAGAATAGGGAAAAAAGGAGGTTAGTCTACTATCCCCACCCACATGGAAAGACAAGTGCATCTTTGTCCGTGATTAATCACTTTATAAGGCAAAGGATACTGTTGGAGTTTCTGTTTCTGGTTCATGGAGTTGCTGTGGGCTATGATTTTCCCAAGGCCAGCAATCCAGTGGTTGGCATCATCCTCTGAGCTCGCAATGAGGTCCAGGTTTTTCCTCTGGTCTTTGAAGATGATGGAAAAGCAGCGATACTCTGGGACATCCTTGGCGTATTTTTCCATCCCTTCTGTTTTATGGCCTGACCTCACATCCCGGATATCTTCAATGGAGACTGTGGAAAGAAAGCAGAGCCTGCTGTCAGCAGGGGTTCACTCAGCCTTATCTCTACATGGTGAGGGTTATTAAAAATTAGTCCTTTTCCTGAAGCCTCTAGAGGGTTCCCTTCCCTTTCCCCCCTTCCCCAAGCTTTGGTACGAAAGAAAACTCAACTCAAAAGGGCTAGAAAGAGCAAGAAATACTAAAAAGAAAACCTTTTTCTTCATGTTCTTTATTTAATAAAGAAACAGAATATGCCATAGGTGCTATGCTGTGATGTCCTCTTTATGAGACACAAATCAAAGCCAAGAGTTTGGTTCCAAGTCCTTGGAGCAGCCCTGACTTGAGCATCTCTGGACTCATTGAAGGGATGAGAATGGGGACAGTGGAGCTGTGCCTCCCTGTGAACATCACCCCACAGGAAAATCCTAAAAGCACTGAATGGTTTGGGTTGGAAGGGACCTTAAAGAACATCCAGTTCCAAATCCCTGAGATGGACAGGGATGCCTTCCACTAGATCAGGTTGCTCCAAGCCCCATCCAGCTGGCCCTGAACAACTCCAGGGATGAGAAGTCCACAGACTCTCATGCAAAATAAGAGGTGACTTCAGTAAGAGGAGGGTAAGGAACAAAACTGCCCTTCTTCAGGTTGCAAAAACAGTGAGAAGGTAAAATATAAGATCCATCTGTTCCTCTCAGTCACGGTACTGCAAATTAAGGAGGCAAAGACCAAAGCTTCAGAGCAGTCTGGTGTCAACCATACTCCATCCTAACCCCTGTCAATGGTAGAATTTATCCTCCTTGCTGGAAGAAATCAAAACACTGTTTCAAAGATCATCCTTCCCCACTTCCATCTCTGCTCTTCAGCTGGTATAAATGAGCCCTGAAGTTGCTCCAAGTTTGCAAAATGCACACACAAGGCATTCCAGAAGGAGCAGTGCATGAAGAGACTTTTATTAAACAAATACAAGTAACAGAGACAGCCCTAAAATGCTCTTGAGAGCCATCAGTGCCCTCAAACTGGGCTGAAATCAGGTGAGCTCCCAGCAGCACCCACAGCCTCTTTTTGACTTTCCTGGGTCACTTCATACATCTACACAACACTGGCACAGGTTGCCCTGAGCTGTGGATTCTCCATCCCTGGAAGTGTTCAAGGCCCTGTTGGATGGGGCTTGGAGCAGCCTGGTCTGGAGCCTTGCTAAAAAACAGTGCATGAGTATGAAATACCTCCAAAGTTTAGCTGAATGGGAGAAACTTGCCTTTAAACATCCATTTCACCATTAAAATGCCCAGTTCATTCAAAGTCAACACTGCAGAAAGACCCAACTCAGCCTCCACCTGCACATTTTTGGCATGGCTGCCTTATCCAAAATTCATCAGATGCTCATTAGAGGTTTGAAAACTTTCCTTGTTTTCCCAGAGCAATCATAATAATGCTCAGCTGCTGGGGAAAAAAAAAAAAACCTGCAAAAAACCATCTAAAATTTCAGTCCTCAAAAATCAGTGACTTTCCAAAAGCAACACTTCACATTTGCTTCAAGTTCTCATCAGATGCTGGGGTGGTCAAACACCTTCCACAGCACTTTGCTGGTTTGGTTCCTATACAAGAACACACCAGGAGCTCCCTGGAGCTGGCAAAGCTCTTCCCTGACAATGATGAGCTGTTATCTCTGTGTGGTCTTTGGTTATCACTTCATAAAGGCCAACAGCTGATCAGCTGAGAGGAGGGGAGGAAAAGGTTGGGTTGGGATGGGCTGCTGTGGAATTAAGTTATCTGGCCAATTTACCTCTGAGTGAAAGTTTATGGGTTTGAGAACTAAAACCAGCTTAAAAAGAAAAAAGGCTGCAATTCCCTCACAGCTGGGCCTTCCTGGTGATCATGCCCTTTAACCAGGACATTAATCAAATTAAAATGGTTGTGCCTAAGGTGGAACTTCACCTTTAACGTAAAGCATCTTATTATGTTTGGCCAGATACAGTTCAATCAAGAAGTCTAAAGTTTATTTAGGTTTCTTTTATAGCCAGTGGGAAATAAAGCAGCTTTTGGAACACAGCTGTTCTGTCCTATTCAAACAAAAATTTCAGGGTAAGATAAGTTATACCCTTAATCCATGGATACAGTGGACCCTTGACAAGAAAGGAAGTGCAAGCTGGGCATCTCATATGCAGACTGTCCTCAAGTGTGGGATTCTCCTCCTCTCCAGATCTCTTCTGCTTATGGCAGTGAAGTGGAAGGATCATCCTGTTATTCCTCTTCACCTGCCAGCTGCTCACCACTGCTTGGCTCACAAGAGTTATTGTCCTGCAGAATGGCTCCTTAGTCTGCTTGTGCAATCAGTCCCTAAACTTCGGGTTGGCAACGGCCTCCTGTTTCCAAGACCAGAAAATCTGATGTTAAATATTGGAAATTTAGAATGGATTCTTTGGAAACCATTACGTGGCTGCATGAATCCACTGGAAAACAGAGCTGTGTGGGAGGAAAAAAAGATTGAAAACCTGTGTCTGGAAGGGCTGCCTTGATCTTTTCAGAAGATGATGGAGATAAAAGAGCTCCTCAGTACAGAAAGAGTACAAGGAAGGCTGAGGAGCACGACTGGTGTCTATTGTAGTCACACAAGAGAGAAGGAGAGAAACTATCACCACAGGAACTGTTAAAAAGCAGGGTAAGGAAGGACACTTTTTATAGCTTTCCATAGCTTGTTTGTTTGTACTGTTTTCATCTATCAATAAAAAAGTTGAAGCCAAAGGACTCAGCCCAAGCCATCTGCTAAAGTTATCTCTTTTCTGGAAAATCTTAACCCAGCATGAGTACTTTATCAGCTGCTCCCAGGCAGCAACTGTACTCTATTAGGAGTCCCAAACTTTGTGCTCAGCTGAGCTATCTGCAAGGAGAAATCAAAAATAACCGGGGCACAGAGATGTTTCACAGCAGAGGAACACTCCCAGCAAACAGCCATCAATCACAGCTCCCTGCAGCCTCCCTGCTCCTTCCCCATCACGCCACAGCGGGGAGATAACCACAAGCAGAAGAGAATCTGGAAAGTTTGCATCTACTTCTGAGTGTTTGCGTCTGCTGAAGAGGTGGTTTGTAGAGAGCCCAAAACATGACGCACAGCACAAGGAAGCCTGTGTTCCTCCTGACCTCCAGACACCAACTCACACAGGTTACATCCTGGTCAGCCTTCCTGGCTGCTCTGCATGCTGCTCAGACAGCCAAAGGCTCCCCACTGACACGGACATACAGCAGCCTTCCCTGGAGCCAGTGGAATTCCTCCAGTCTGAACTACTCTCAGGGAGATGTTGAGAACTTTCTTTCTAGCCCTCTTTTCAGTTTTCATCACTGGCTCCTGCTCTTGTGCTTCTCCCTTGCTGATTTTCAGCCCAGCACCCGTTTCCTCTTTTACTCCTGGCATCAGCAGGCAGGGATGACTCAGGCCCTCAGGATTTTTTTGACAGCCCATGGTATTTCCAAGCAACTAACATGTAAATTTTGGATATCTCTCTTGATTTGGATTTCTCTCTTCATGGCTTTCAAGGAGCTTGGTATTACATTTGCAAACTCATCTCTTCCTGCAGAAGGAACACCTCTTAAAGGAAATCAGCTGGATGATCTTTAAGGCCCCTTCCAACCCAAGCAATTCTATAATTCTGGTGTAGAAGAGCCAGAAGGATGAGCCTGACAACATTCCTAATGATGAAAGCACTTGTCAGAGAGGAGCCCTGGCCTCTCCACATCTTCTCTCATCACTGCTCCACAACTGAAATGTCCAGACCGTGCTGGGAGCATGAGCAGTAAACTCTTTGCTGATCCTAAGGAATAGAGGGAAAGGAGGAACAAAGGCAGACAACAATCCCTTTGTTTTCCTCCTGCTTGATAGGCAGCCCTTTGAGATGAGACATTTTGTCAAGAGTATTTGTCAGGAGACAAAGTACGGAACTGAACCTGCACCTCCTGCAAGCTACCGAGCACGTGAAGGACAAGGACTGGAAGGTGCTTCTCCTTTCTTGTGCCTTTGCTGATGGAGTGGGAGAGGAGGCTCACTCTATGGGCACTGCCAAAACAGCCTCCCTTGAGTTAGTCCAAAAAGAATTCCTCAGATCCCTTCCTTATCCCACCCCTGTCGGTAACAGGTGATCTGTGCCATGTGGCACTCAGTCACACTGAGTTACTCCATCCCACTCTAACTGGCTCAGTAAGTCACTTCTGTTTACTGTCAAGAAATGCAGATGAGAAACATGCTCAGCTGTACAGAGCCTGCACACCATCCTGCATGCCTGCAGAGAGGCCAGACCCTCACCAGCTGCACCTCACCTCAGCTTCTTGTGAGGAGCAGATGAAAGTTGCCACCTGACCCCAGGACCTTCCTGCAGAGACACTCCATGGATTTCACAACACACTGAGTGTGCCCCGTGTGCTGCTCCTCACTCTGCCTTCACCCCAGGAAGAGCCTCCTGGATTTTCTGCTGCTCAGATGACTCTGAGATAGGTACAAGCTTCTTTTTCCCAGCCCGGCAGTCAAAGAAGGAGTTAGGACTTTTCTGTTCTCGTTCTCAATGTTGTTTATTGTATCTAATTTATAAAATTTTTTCTCTGACTTGCCGAGGTCTGTCCAGCAGGTCGGGTTGAGGCACACTGCCTGTCCTTGGGGCAGTGTTATCTTTTCATACTAAAAACTACATGTACAATATTTACAATAACTTCCCAATACCTATCACCTATGTTAGACAGTGAGTTTCTACTCTAAACCAATCTAAAAGTGCCAACATCACAGCAGAAGATGGAGGCTAGGAAGAAGGAGAAAGACTGGACACACCCAAATTCCTCCATCTTGGGACCCCGAGACCCCATTCTAAAAACCTCAAAAATCTATTTTTTCACCCCGTGACAAATTCACTATCATTCTACTTAAACTCTGTTGACTTATAATTCTTCATATAAAGGTTGGTAATTGTTTTTTCCAAGGGCTAAATCAAAGGCACAGGGGGTCTTGGGCCCTGTGCCAAGGTCTCCGAGCCCCATGACAAGGTCTCAGGTCCTCCAGGGCAGCCAGAGGAATTTCCTGGGTTCCAACAAGAGCCATTCAGCTGATTTTAGTTTCACCAGGAGTGGCTGATGCTAATGGCCACACACAGCTGGGATCAGGGCCTGCAGCTGGGATCAGGACCTTTGTAACCAGCAGGAGCTGTAGCACTGTCAGCCCCCTGGGCTGGGAATACCAAAGGCTATCCATCACCCTCATCCCTGAGGGATACTTTAACGCAATGGCTCAGGGTGGGTTCAGCATGAGCCCTGCTGTGTGCCCTCCCAGCCCTGCCTGCGTTGCTCTTTCATCTCCCTGTGTGTGAATTATGGCAGGTCCCAGCTGCTGATTCCTCATCCATTCCCTTCTCCCCCTCCACAGACATGCTCAGCAGGTTGTTCTGACTCGAGATCTGCTGCACAGCAGTCTGCCCTCACTGCTGGCGTGTGTTCACCAGCTGACAACCAGTGATGCAATGCACATGCAATTTTACATGTTGTTTGGAAATACCCTTTCATATAAGGTCTTTACCCAGCCTTTCAGTCCACCCATCATGACTTGGGACACTGAAACAAAGAGAGTGATCTCTATTTACATTCCTTCCACACAACCAGGGCCCTGCAAACTATTTTGGCGACCGGTTCCTACTTGCCCTGCCATCACAGCACTGCTAAATTTGGATCTGAGGCTCTCCACACTTCTGCCTTTGCATTTAACATATGCTGCAGAGAATAAGGTCAATATTTGTCAGCCTGTGACGAAAACTGTCCCAGCGACGCCCGCGGCAGCCTGATTGAAAACTCAATCGAAGAAACAGCAGCTCTGCATCTGAAATGCTGTGGCTGATGGCTTGAGTGATTTTGATAAAACTGATGAGACCCACAGACAGACAGTTTTGTTTTCACAGCTGACGGCCGCCTTGCATAATGCATTGGCATCAGCAAATATTTTTCCAGGGATAAAGAGACGTCTGACCACGAAAGGAATGATTCCTCAAGATACTGCAGAAGGAAGCTGTTGGTGCAGCCAGCTACCTGCTGTGTGCACACAGGTTGCTGAGAGTTTCTGTTGACTTTAGACCCTTATCAGGAACAATTTCAAGCTTTTGCTTCGTGACTCCAGCAAACACAAAGCAATATTACATCCTTCCTGTTCTTCTGCGAGTTCAGGACATTAATTCAATGGAGACAATAATTTATTCTTCTTCAAAAGTGGTATGATATGTTCACTGCATGGTATTTTAAGAATATTCATAAATTTCCCAGCAAGCCAAAAGCAAAGGAAGAAGTTTTCTGCTGAACACTGGTATGAGGCTATAAACATAAACCTTTTGTACTATGTTTAAACCAAGCAAAAAATATCCTATAACTGTGCCAGAAACCAGAGGAACAGAAACAAATGCCGTGCACTTTTAATAGGGAGACTAACTAATCATCAGATCAAAAGATTTCTTTCATACTTTAAGTAATAACACAGTCATCACTTGCAACACTCAGCAGTCCAACCAAGTCTAGCTCACCTCCCAAAACCAATTATTTTAATCAAAAAACAGAAGAAGAAAAAATCCAACAATAGAAGCTCTTACGTAAAGCTTTTGGCCAGAAAGGGAAACATTTCAGCTGCAGCTCCTGACGTTCTCTCTTGACTTCACTGCTCGTGACTCAACGACACAGCCCCAGTGAATCATCCCTGCTTCAGTGTGTGAAGCTTTTCAGGGCTGTCATGGAAAACATCACCTCCCTGAGCCTCCAGGAGAGACACAGCACAGGAGGTACCAAAGCATCACCTCTGGGGCCCCACTGTAGCACCCCTAAACTTAGCAGACTCGTTCAGCCTTTTCCTTCTGCCTTTGAACACTCTGTTTCTCCACCAACTGCTCAAAAGGATGATTCACTGGAAAGTTTTCAACCATTCCCACAAATCCCCAAGTTGAGAGAGTTTTTAAAGGGATTGAGTCTGGCTTAAGAGAGCTCACACTAGGGATTACAGCTGGTTTAAGAAAATACTTTCAAAAATCAATTTCACTGAAAGTAGCAAATGCCTTTTTGCTCTTTTTTTTTTTTTTTCCCACCTACATGAGATCTGGTATTTGACCACAGCTAAATTAGACAGTGCTAGTGACAGGTTTCTGCTCTGCCTTTGGCTCTCCTCTCTCACACCACAGTGATGCTCAGCAGTGAACTGCCTCAGAATGAACTGTTTTCCAGCTCCCTCACTTCAGTCTTTTCTTTGCCCCCAAAACTGTTAATCCAGCCACTTTAACTCTGTTTCTGGAGACCAGGGAAAAAGCACTGTGAAAGCCTCATGGGCCAAAGAAGCATCCACCCTCCCATGGCCCTACATATCACTTGGGATAACGAGAGCAGCAGTGTGTTTGTGGATCTGGTTGTAGCTGAGTCACAGGAAGGAGCAACCTGTGGTGCAAAATGGATTTTTAAAGATGCTTTTGAGCAGCCTTTGGTGCCCAGCACTCCTGTGTTTCTGCTGGAGGCAACCAGAGAGTACACACAGGGCAGAACATGCTTGCTGGAAAACTGGCTTAAGATGCTTCAAGGGCTTTTGGGGGAAAAAAAAAAATTGCCCTGGGGCCTAAATGGAACATCCTGAAAAATAAGGAATTATTGACAATAAGGAAAAAATTGATTATTCTACCAGATTAGAAACCATTTTGGAAGGACAGCTTATCCCCAAAGCCCTGTTTGGGGGATGCAGCTATGAAGACAGCATCTAATTTAAATTCCCAGAGGTTTAAAATAAAGACAACAGAGGAAGGTACTGCTTATACCCCATGTATCTGATCCAGGCAACATCTGTTCCTGCCACAACCCTGATAAGTGAGGTTTTTTGAACTTCAAACATCTGAGACTCTCCTGTCCAACCTTGGCAGTCCCCAGTTTTATCTACTGGACTCCATCACACAATGGCTTACAAGAAGCTTTTCCACGTGGTCACTGGAATAACAACAGGAATAACAAGAAATTATCCAAACAAAAACCCCATAACCCTTAGATTATCCAGACTTCCCTCCTCTGAGGTGCATCCACTGCTGTCAGCAATGCTGCAGATAAGATTGGACCTGCTGCTAAACCTCCCAGTTTCCATTCTGCTCATCCTTTTTTCCATCCTGTAAAGGGAGTTTATCTGCAGCTTTAGAAAGGCTTTGTCCTGGAGAGCAAAGTCAGTGTTTGTTAGCAAGGAAGGGTGACCCTCTGCAGAGACTCACCCTGATTTTGGGTCTCAAATCATGACCCTGCACTCTTCCTCTGCTGTGACAGCCTTCACCCTGGACCAAGTGAGAAGGCAGATGGGGTGACAGAGCCTGCCAGAGGCCACAATGTGAGCCAGGGGTAATCCACTCAGCACCTGGACCCAGAGCAGCCTGGTGAAGTCAAAAGCTCCAGAATGAAACTCAAACACTGCAATCTCTCTGAAAGCTCATGAATGGAAGGTCTCAGAGGACCAATAAACGAGAAAGGCAAGGAGAAACATGACCAGAAGGTTGAGGGAAGTGATTTTGTCCCTCTCCTCTGCTCTCATGATACAACACCTGCAGTACTGCAGCTCCAGGGCCTCCAAGGATGTGAATCTGCTGGAGGAAGCTCAGAGGACACCACCAAGCTGCTCCAAGGGCTGGAGGCCTCTGCTCTGGGGACAGGCTGAGAGAGCTGGGGGTGTTCAACCTGAAGAGAAGCTCCAGGGAGACATCAGAGCTCCTTCCAGTACCTACAGGGGCTTCAAGAGATCTGGGGAAGGACTTGTGTCAAAGGGCCTGGAGTGATGGGACAAAGGGGAATGGCTTCACACTGCCAGAAGGCAGGCTTAGATTAGCCACAAAGCAGTGATTCCTTACAGTGAGGGTGGTGAGGCCCTGGCACAGGCTGCCCACAGAAGCCATGGCTGCCCCACCACTGGAAATGGTGAAGTCCCTTCCAACCCAAACCATTCTATGATTTTATGGAAATGGACCTCTTTGATGTTATGGCTTAGGACATGGCAGGAGTCAGTACTCATCTCTCTCATTGACTTCCAGGCTTAGATGTGTCCAGAGCACCTACAGGTGTCCCTCCAACCCTGCCAAGAGCTTGGCACCACAAGTGCGGGCACAGGCTCACATCCTCCCAGGAGCACGTGGGACACAGCCTGTCCAGCTCCCACAGCCAGATGGGTGCAAAGCCAAAGCCAGTCTGGCCAGAGCCTGGCCTAGCCTGCCTTCCCAGGGCTGCAAGGACAAGCTCTGCCTCTACTGACTTGTCTGCATTGCTGTCATCCTGATGACAAAAAAAAATAAAAGAAATCTTTCCCTGAGAAAGGTGTGCCTGCATGGGGTGTCAAGGAGCAGGCATGTGCTGTGAGCCATCAGGTGACATTACTCCATCCCCACGTGCCTCTGAGGACACCCCAGGGCACAGCAGGTTCTCCTGCCCACCGTGGCACTGCCTGTCTCCAGCAGTGTGGCAATGCTGGCTGTGCCCAGCTACCAAAGTGTATCAGGAGTGCTGTAAATCCATACCCACGCAGCCACAGGCCCAGCCTGTGCTCAGAGCCCAGCTCAAAGGATTTATCTCACTCTTCTTCATAAAACAGTCCCAGTTGCAACCCTCCTCCACAGCCTTGGATCCACCAGGGCTTCTCCAGGCAAACATCAGGGTACCTGGAGCCACAGCACAAGGATCCTTCCCATTCACGTCCAAGGACTGGGTGGGGTCAGGACTGTTGCTGTAGGGGCTCTCAGACCCCATAATTTGGAAGCTGCTGGCTCAGAGCACAGGAAAGGGAGCTCTGAAAGTCATTCTTCTCAACTCACACCTTTATTTCATTTAGAGTGAGATATATTAGCAAGATAAATTATATAGAGAAATACAGATATTATGTGGGAAAGGACTTTGGTTTTATATGGGACAGAGCTCAGCAGAGCAGGGAGCAAACATTCACTGAGGACTTTCTGTTTGTTCTGTTATGATGGGTTATTGCCCTGGGAGACCTGAAGAGCCCAGCTGAGCTCAGGACCCCACCAGGCTGGGCACCAAACACCCAGGAGGGGACAGCTTCCAACCCAAAGCCTCAGGGCAGGTCTCACTGCAGCCTCCCCCTTTTATAAAAAAGGAGCCACAGGGACTTTTTACAAGGGCAGATAATGATGGACAAGGGGGAACAGTTTTAAACAAAAAAGGAGAGATTATCATGAGATGTTAGAATGCAATTCTTTACTCAGAGTGTGACAAGACACTGGCACAGGTTACTCAAGGAAGCTGTGGATGCCCCATTCCTGGAAGTGTCCAAGGCCAGGCTGGATGGAGCTTGGAGCAAGGTGGTCCAGGTGTCCTTGCTCATGGCAGGGAGTTGGAACTCCCTGATCCATGATCTTTAATGTCCCTTTCAGCCCAAACCCTTGTGATTCTATGTTTCAAAGCCTTTTACAGTTAGTTAGAGGGAAGAGAAAGAGAATGTGTGGAGAAGAATGCACAAAGAGATTAATGAGGTGCCCAAGGTCATGTGAGAAAACTCTGGTCATCAGGGTTACAAACCAAACATATTTTACCCTGTTACTTTACTCCTCCTACTGGAAATCTTATCACTGCTTCTGGGAGGAAGGGAGGCACTTTGAAAGACCCACCCTTCATTTAGTTAATTGGGATCATTACCAAAAAAACCTGTGTAATTAACACATTTCATCATGCCATAAAACATCTTCCTTGTTACTAATTTATCTCCTGGATTTACAACACCACAATGATTAGTGAAATAAGAGAGGAAAAAAGTCAGAAAATATGAAGAAATGTGTCAGAAAAATATGGAATGAGAAGAAAAAAAAGATATAAACAGACACACCCTGCCTGATTCCATTTTGACTGCACAATTGGGTTCAATGGGGTCCCAACGACGGTGCCAAGCTGGGTGCTGCTGGAACAGAATGGTTTTTCCTGTGCCATATAATGGTGATTGTAGTATCTGGACTCTTTACAGCAGGGCAGATCCTGGGTTTCCAAGATAAGGATGAGAATAGGCTGTCCTTCCCAGAGACATCTCCTGTCAGCCCTTGGATTTCCACATCCCTGCAGTTCCCTTGTGAAGCTGAAATGCCAGTTTTCCCTGGGGCTGCAGGCAGGAAAGGAGCAGCAGCCACACACCACACCACAAGTGCTCACACCGCGTCTCACACCGAGAATTAGGGGTCAGACACCTGAGTGACCTGAACAATTTGGGGAGGAAATGAGCCAGGCAGGGCTGCTGAGACCAGCACAGCCCACCCCACGGCCACCTGAGGCAGCAGCTCCTGAGCTCGGGCAATGTGGCCATTCCTGACACGGCAGATTCCTCCTGGCTGTCCCAGAGGTGACAGCATCACTCAGTGTGAGTGTCACAGGAGGAATGAAGGACCTTCTCCCATTGCTCCTGTGGCAGTTCCAGTTGTTGGTTTCTCTGGGTCTGGACTGAAGGCACTTGAGACAGCAGTTTCATGTTCACACTCAGGTGTTTATTATTTCTTATCAGTAAAACACTCTCACAACCATGAGTTTGGCAGCTTTTCATTAGAAGGCACAAAATGGCCAACAATCTCTTGTTCCAAGGTCTTTTAAGACTAAACTATCCAATTAGGAGCTGACACCTGGATTATTTTCCCTTTTAACCCAATAACTGATCCCACAGAGCCCCCAGTGCAGACTTTTCTGCCCAATTACAAAATGCCACCCAAACCCATGGAGAAGAGGGAAGAAGCAGCATGAAGAAGAAACCCAGGGTGACACCCTGTGCCCTCCATCTTGCTTCCATCCACAACATCCTAAAAATCCCTAAATTTCTCACCAAGTGACACACCTACACTGCTCTCTATAATCTATTTCACACTTTTGTGGGTTCCAGTCTATCTTGAAGTCTGGGAAACTTTCTCCATGAATGAGGGTCAAAGTCAGTGCTGCCCTGGGGGTCAGGGCACCCCAGAGCAGACAGAAATATTCCCAGTGCCCTGGGTTTCCACATGCTCCAAACCCTCCCTCCACACCACATCATGGTCCTGGTTCACCCCAGGCACCTCTGAGAAAGCAAACTTTACTCACAGATCTGTGACTCTGGGGATCTCAGCACCTTCTTTGACTCCTGCCATATGGTTTTGCAGTCCTCCTGGAGCTTATAGAACCGCTCCTTTCTCCAGGAGCTTGACTTCACTTTTAGCAGCTGGCTGCCTTTCAGGAGGAACTTCAGGTCCTTGTCATCTTTGAGGCCTGTGGAGAAACAGAAGTGGTAATGTTTTAAGAGACAGCTCAAGAAATGATGCTCAAAGAGTTTTCCCTTCCACAGGGGCAGCCAGGTCTGGGGAGCAGAGCAGAGAGACCCAGAAATGATCACAAAAGAGGCTGAAGCCTTGTGTGCTTCTCAGATTGAGTCTGAATACTTTGTGTTGTAATTCTCAGGGGTTTTCCAAAGGTAAAATACTTCCAGCAAATACTGTTAGGGTGCAAAAAAAACTACAACAAAACCAACAACAGAGACGTAAAAGCAGAGAAAGGAAAATTACATAACTTGTAACTGGAATGCTGTCAGGAACTTTCAAGTGATTTCAATTCTCTTCTGCAACAAAATTTCCTTTGCGGAAACAGGAATACACAAAGATATCTCTCATCATCCTCTGGCAAGCAGTGCCTTCCTATCCATGTGGGAATTCTGCAGATCAGATGAAGCTTAGGAGAAAGAAGTTTGGTGACAGGCAGCAACTAGAGTAAGGAGCAGCCAGGATCTCCTCATTGCTCAACCATCCAAAGGGTCTTTGTCTTTCTTACACTATGAGGCCAATGAAATGTCAAGTAATAACAACCAAACCTTCTGGTTGTGGGAACTTCAGATTTCACAACTTAACCTAGATTCAGGAAGGCACTTGAGACATCTAGAGAGGAAATAGACACCTACTGAGACTCTGAAAACAGATTTGGCATTCTACACAGTTTTGAGTGTCTCAGCAGTGCATAACTTCCACATACCTAAATACCTTAGAGAATCTGTTCCTCAAACCAACCATTAATTACAGATCTGAAGCATGCAGACTGAGAAGGGAGAGAGCATGAAACACAAGAAACACATCCTGGGCTTTCTGTAATAGGCACCTTGCAGCTCTGTGGCACTGCATGAAAAGCTGGTTCAGAGCTGGTGAAGCAGCATTTAACTCTGCAGAGCTGACCATGCACATCCCAACCCAGAAGAAACCTTTCTCACCTTACCTCAACAGTGCAGGGAGCCACTTGGCCACCTGCAGCCACTTGGCCACCTGACTCTCAATTCCAGGGACATCCCTCAGTTTTATACAAACATAATGTGGAGTCTCACAAATAACATTTTTTCAATGCAGTGTCCTCAGTGACAATGGGTTGGTTCTTCTCTGGGGGACACAGCTGCTTTGGACCACTGGCTTTTAAACAAGGCAAGACAAGAAACTACCAGGCATCACTTCAGGCCTGCCTGGAAAACAAAACCCTGAGATCCAAGTGGCCAAATTCCCAGTCTCCTGACATTGCATTCAGGAAACTGAAGTGCCAGGTGCTGCAAAGCACCAGTGTGGGTCATGGTGGCAGCAGCAAAAAGCAGCACTGTGAGTTTGTAACTGGGATACACTGGCCTAAAGAGAGCATTTTAGGCTGCCAAAGCTTGAGATTTACATCAGAGATAAATATCAGGGGTGTCCAGTGTCCACTCTGTGAGCAGCTCACATCATTTATTGGTTTTGCAGAGCTCAAAGAGCATGCCCAGAGCTAAGCCAGGCTGAAACATCTAGACTTGAAAACATCAGAGTAGAAGCTTGAGATCCTGCAAAGGTGGCTTTGGTCTCTCACTTTTCTCAAAGTTAAAGCTGGTATCTCATTAATTGTTTTCCCTGCTGCAGCCCTGCTTGCATCCCCAGCTCGTGAGTGGAAGGGAGATTCCTACGAGGGGAACTGGAATGCTTCCCCCACAGAAAACCTCAGAAAAAAAAATCACAGAGAGAAGAAAAAAATCTGTCTCCTGCAAAGCACAGAAGGGTGACAAGGTGAGGACAATTATGGGACCTGGGACAGCATTCCCAGGGGTTGATGAGAGGCCAATCATCTGGAGGAAGGACAGACACCACAACAGCTTCTTTGTCTCCTGATCTGGCTTAGAGCCCTGCTCCAAGGCAAAGGTCCTCCAAGTGCACAGACTACAGCCTCACTAACATCCCTGGGGCTCCCCTCAAGGTTCCTGGAGAGGAAACCAACAAGGTTCCTGGAGAGGAAACCAACTTCTCCCTTCTCCCTATTCACCCACATTTCTATCCTGGCTCCCAGCTCAATTTCTTCTTTTTCTTCAGATCCCAACCACTCTCAAGGAGGAGGACAAGTCATCCTGGGGTGGCATGACAAGGAGAGCAGGAAACCCATCAAATCCTTTGGATGCTGATGTTTGTAAGTGTGGAATGAGAAATCCATTTAAGCAGGGCATGCTTTGTTCCACAGACCCTGTGTGCAGCATCTGTAACGTGTCCTGCTACCAGGACACACCCATTTACACCAATGTAATAAAGACAAATCTGGATGGGCACAGGTGGTGGCCAAGGGCAGATTCCTCTCCTCCAGGCTTGAACCACAGAGTTCAGACACAAGCTGGAGCTCAGAACCTTTCATCCTGTTCAGCAGCACAGCCCAGTCAGTGTAATAGCGCGGACAAAACTCCCCTTCTTCTTCCTCAGTGCTCCAGGCTCTGCCTCCTATGCCCAAGCAAGCACTGGCACAGACTCTTTCCTTGGGTGAGTCACTTAACTTCTGTGTTCCTACCTGCTTTTTGTCAGGCCATAGTGCAGCATAAGACACTCTGATCTGCTGATACCACAAACACACCCTGATGTGTCAGTGGGATATTACTCTCAGCTGGTTATTTGAACTGCTGTCTAGTAAAAAACCCCCACCTTGTCCCAGCAGAAACCTGAAGATTTCTTCCTAACAACCCCATGGAGAATCATGGAATGGTTTGGGTTGGAATGAAGCTTTCAGGTCATCCCATTCCACCCCCCTGCCATGGGCAGGGGCACTTCCACTAGACCAGACTGCTCAAAGCCTGAAGCTGAGGAGGTTTGTGGTCCAGAGCTCCATCTCACAGCAATGAAAACCAGAGTCATACATATTGTACCCATACATCATGTAAAAGTTAAAAAACACTGTGCAGCAGGATAAGGATATTGACTCCCAACTATATAACAACATTTAGCATGAGAAGCACAATCTCTGCACTGAAATAGAGATGCAAATCCTGCCTGAAGCGTGTGGCAAGACTGTGTCTTGCTTAGCACCCTCCATAAAATACCAAATACACACTTAGCATGCAAAATTCCAGAGTGCCTTTCAATATCAGGACCCCCCCACTTGCAAAACATCAATCACACACTTTCTGAACAGAATATATTCAGCACACAGTGATGTTCAGAGCGAAAATCATGTTTGGCCAAGGTAGGAGTGCCTTGAGCACACATAGCACCTCAATAACCGTTGTGTTAATACACTGCACTAGGAAGCTTCAGACACTGAGATATCAGAAATGTTAACCTTTGTCTTATCTAGCTCAGGCTTACAGCAAGCAGGAAGCCCAGTAAAACAATAGCTGTCATGGTGGGAGCCAGGCTTTGAGTTCACTGAGGAGCTCGTTATGATGGCAGTGATAATCTGTATCGTTGCATTTTTCTCACAAATCTGCTGATCTGATAGAACTTAATTACAGTCGATATAAAACAAGTCTCCTCCCGCCAGCTCTCCCCCTCCCACCTGCTTACAGACCAGGTTTAACTCAGGCTTGCCGGTTCAAAAGGGCAGAAATCCCTTCTTGTAAAATCTAAGGGACCCGGGTGAGTAAAAGGCTATTTCCCACTTCCATCCACCCTGTGAGTCCCACTTGGGCTGTGCCTCCAGAGAGCAGGAACCAGCAATGAGTTCATAGCCAGACACACAAGTTATGAAACTCCCCGGGTTTCCTCTTTCATCGGCAGCCTCTGAGTGCCTCCGTGGGCTCTTACAGCAACAGGCAGCACCACCGAGCAGGGCTAAAACCGGGCAGAAGAATGGCACTGCCCACCCCAAACACCCTCAATCACAGGCGTCGCAGAAACCCAGCAAGAGATTTGGGAACCGATCCTTTGCCCACACTCTTTGATGCCTCCAACGAAGCTGTTCACATATCTGGCATGTGATTACAAGCAAACGAAACGAAAGGAAACCTTGGGAATTTAAAAATAACCCTAGTGTAGGGCGGAGCACTGCCTCTGCGCAGGGGAAAGAGAAGGGAAGCGGCTGCCGGGTGTGCCCACGCTGTCCCTTACCCAGCCTGATGCCATTCAACGCGGCCACTCTGCGGCTCTGCTCCAGCAGGATGTTCTCCTGGGACACGGTGCGCTTGGGCTGCCTTCGGATGCACTGCATGATCCAGCCTGGGGCTCGGGGAGAGGCGGCGGCCGCAGGGAGGGCTGGGGGGCCGTGCCACCCCTGCAGGGATCCCTGCTCATCCAGGAGCTCCGGCGGTGTCACACGGGGCTCCAAGGAGCGGGCAGCGGGACAGCGGCAGCACAGCAGCGAGGCAGGGGAGGGCAGAGTCCGGCTGGGGGTGGGACCGTGGCGAGTCTCTCCTCCTGCTTCACACGCTGGATGCAAAATTAAACCGAGGAGCCTGTCGGCAGCTGCCCAGGTAGAAGGAACGAGTTTTCCACCAGTGGGATTTTACGCATCGTTTCCAGAGGCTGGAGGAGCCGCAGATATCGTTTGTGGCTCCTAATCAGTGCCTTGGGCTTGGCAGCGTGTCCTGCCCACGAGCGCCGGGATCCCGGCGAGCCTGGCTCCACCCTTCTCTTCTGAGCCCAGCTGCTCCCGCTGACCGGCACTGAACACGGTGCCTAAAACACCTCCTAGCCAGGGCAGATGGGACCCGAACGATGCTCGGAAACTCAGTTTGAATCTTCTTCCTCTTCCACCAACGGAAGAGTGTTTTCCTAAGAGTGCGGAGAGTGCCTTCTCTGCCACCGATTTCCTGTGGGACTTGGGTGAGTCACTGACCCCACATTTCTGCATAGCTTTGGGTTTATTCTTGTAATTCAGATTTACCCTGCACTCTGGTATAGGAATAAGCCTCCTCGGGGATTTAACAAGTCACTGATTGCACAGAATCACGGCATAATTCAGGTTGGAATGAACCTCTGGGGCTCTCTTGTTCAATCACCCATTCAAAGTGAAGAGTCACCTTCAAAAGTAGATCTGGTTGCTTGCAGCCTTGTCCAGGTGAGTTTGGATATCTCTAGGGACAGAGACTCCAAAACCAATTTGGATACCCATACAAGAGCTCAGATGTTTTCAGAAGAATTTGTATGTTATGTCCAGCATAAATTTCCTTTGCTGAAACTCACACCCAGTCTCAGCCATTGTCCTGGCAATGGCTGAGACTAAAATCCATCTCTTCCCTAGCCACGACCTTTTCTGAAGGGAAAAACAGCAGCTATACACACACACACCTTGTTACAGACTTACAGACATTATCTCTGTTTCTGGTGTCTCTCAATCCAGACATCTTCCCCTTCTTTCTCAGCTGTTTGAAGGAAGCCCTACCAGCCCTCACAGGGAAGCACAGAGCACTGGGTTGTTTGACCAGCACAAGGACAGGGTCAGAGTCATTATTCACTGCCATGCACCACAGGTGAGAAACTCTCTGGGGACAAGACAGAGCCATTGCATGGCCTTGAACAGCAGTACATCTAATAACTCTTTATTTACACACAGCCATTGGAGATCACAGACAGCAAAGGAGAATAAAGGCAATTTCTGGATGGGACATTTCTGAACATGTCAGCCAGATTGTCAGTGGGTGCTTGGGAAACATTTCCAGCCTTTCTGGGTCCCCTGCAGAGACAGGGGCTGGATGTCAGAGCTGTAATCTCCATAGCACTCCCCTGGGAGCTGGGAGCTTTGTTTTTGCCCTGGCAAGGAGGTGAGCACCATGAGGTAATGGCTAGATGATATTTATTAGCTATCAGTCTCTGAGCACCTCCCATATTTCACATTGTGCACTTTGGAGAGGACTGATCTAATTAAAGGAGCGGGGAAGTCTCCTGTAATTGCCTTAGCAAAACAATTTGCTTCTATGCACCAGCTCTCCTGTCCAGCAGCAACCAGCATCCCATAGGGATTGATCTGGGAACACACAGAGCCCCTGTGCTTCACTTTCTCATTAATTCCTAATAGCAGTGCCAGTGACAGCTCTGCTCAAAGCTTTCCATGCCCTTGGAGAGCATTTTACTGTACTTAGCCCTGAAGTTTGCTCACACACTAAGCACAGGGTCAGCATGCAATGAGTTTAGATACCTCTCCAGAACAGCAATGTGCAAGTTCTGCTGCTGTGAAGGTTTCAGAGATGCAAAGCAGGTCAAACCAGTCTGTTTTTAAAATGAAGATGAGATTATCGGGACAGAAATTCCCTGCTTTGGGAAATGACTGAGCTGGATTTATTGTGGTCTTGAGGTCATTTAAAGACAATGTCACAACTCACAGAAAAAGCCTGATGGGTAAGGGTGACATGGGTATTGATGCTGCTGTCACACTCTGGCATGGGAGGAAGTGATTCCTGCAAATGGCTCGTGGAAAAATTCTTCAAGCCTTATTCACTGCAGGTAACTGCACCTCAGTGGGTCGTGCAATTTTACCCATGTGACCAATCCCAATTAAATAAATGGCCCTGGTCACATGAGTGAAGTTATCCACATCCCTGGGCCCAGGATTTGCTGTGCTCATCACCCTATTGATTCCAGCTGGATTACTCACAGAGCAAACAGAAATCAGTGGGAATGAGATGGCAGAACATGGTCCCAAAGTTAGCAAAGTGCTTGAATATCCAGGAAACAGGCACTTGCAGATGGAGTGGCTGCAGTGTCTGCTAGGAAATGGGCTATGTGAAAACACTACAATCCACAGGCTGCTCTTCAGATGATTTTCCAAAATTAATTAATCTCCATCACATCCTTTCACATGGGAGCTAAGGAAGCACTATTACCACTTCACACTGGAAGAAGCAGGTTGGCTTTTGAGTTCTTTATTAGGGCTGCACTTGTTCTCCCACCACCATCATATTTAGGGAACACCAAAAATGGTGCAACCCTACTTCTGATCACAGTCTCTTTAGAGCACATTGACAAAATGACATGACAAAACTCAGCTGTTGATTTGCCCAGACTTGTGATAATTTAGGAGCAGACTAAAAATACCTGTGCTGGCAATGACCTCACCACTTCCCCATCACATCATGCACATGATGCAAATTAGAACTAGTAATGCCTATGGGAACTACATATCAAATAACAAATGTCATCTTCAGGGGAGATTTTCTCCCTAAAGAGGCCACAGGTTGTGTTTTGCCCTGTATTTGTTACAAGAAGAAAAAAAAACAGGTCTATTTTACATGATGCCATCTTCTTACTAAAGACTGTGACAGAAAGGTGCCTTCCACATCTGCTGGGTCCCACCTGCCCTGTCCCTCCCTCTGGAGTCTGTTCCTCACTTCATCCTTGCCCTGCCATATTCCACCTGCAGAAACCCTCCTTCCTCCTTCTCTGCTACCTCCAGGACACCACTCACTGCTCTCAGCTTATTCTCCCCAGTGACACCTCACACCCTCTGAGAACCAAGCCTTGCTGTTGGCACAGCTTCTCAGCTCCAGCAAAAAATGCCTGTGGATCCTCCACATCAGCACTTTCCTTCTTTCTCCCTGCGGGGAAATGGGGATCAGGGAGTGGGTGCTAAGTCCAGATGCATCCCTGGGCAAGGATGCTGCTGCTCGTTCCCACTGGGTGCCTCTGCAGAGCATGTGGTATGTACCAAGTTCCACCTTGTGGTCACACTGAGAACGGGCTTCTCCAGCAGCAAACCTTACACTGGCTTTTCTGGCCCTCTCCCTTCCCTGAATGCTGAGAGGTCCTGCTGAGCTGGGGCACAAACCATATACATTAAACCTTAAATTTCATACAGGAGGAGTTCTCCCAAATCTCGTTGTCCTCCAGATCGCTGCCTAAAGGCTCCCCCTGCCTGCACTCTGGCCAGGAGCTGTGTGATGGGACCAGCATTGCCCAGCATTTCTCAGCCCCATTTTCCCCTCTGTATCCTTTAGCTCTCTCACCTTGTCTCAGGGAGGAGAATGGTCTCTCCTCCAGCTCTGACAGGTCTATGCAGCCCATCTTTCCCCAAAACAGGATGGTTATACCCACAGTGCCCACTGGGAAGGGCTGCAGACCCATCACCCAGGCCATGCCATTTGCCAGCTTCCTGTGGATCAAAACCAGGCTGGGGAATGTGCTGGCAATCAAACAGTGCAGAGCCCTGGCCCTGCATGGTGTAAACGAAGCCAGGCTGCCTGCTCAGACATTTCACAGACAGACAAATCATGGCCTTTATTTGTGAAAACCTTCACACATCTTCCTGCCAGCCCAGGTCCCTCCCAGGGAGCTTGGATCAGTGCAGGGAACAGGCTGTGACCCATCAAAAGCTACTGCCCTGAGCTCTTGATGAAATCCAGGTAAAACAAAACACCCAGCTAAAGTTCATTGTGCTTGGCAACCCAAAACCAGACTGAAGGTTTGGTTTGCTGCTTCCACTGGTCCCTTCATCACAGTGCACAGAGATTTGGCTGCAAAGAAAGTGTAAAAAAAAATACTGGCTTGCAATAAATTACAGCTTTTCCAGTAGCTGGTGTGGAAAGAAAGTAATTAAAAAGAAGGATGTCAACTTGATGGACAGGACCAGGATCAGCAGCCAGGAGCACTCGAGCAGCTCAACTGCCCAACTCCCAAGTCATGTTTTTGGGAACATGCAGATGAAGATGTTCTCTTCATAAACCCAAAGTCAGTTGTAGGTGGGTCCCAGCCTCATTTTTTAAAGGCCACTTAAAAGCTTTTCTCAACATTTTCTTCAGGACTTGAAATTTCTTTCACAGACAAAACACAGATCATTCTCAACACTCTGTAGCAGGGCAAAATTTGTGCAATAATTAAATTGCACAACTGAATTATGCAAAACTAGGGATTTTTTTTTTTTCCTAAGGGATTTATCTGGAATTTCTGTAACTCTAGCCAAAACCAGCCATTGAGACTTGTTGTGTGGGCTTTAAAAGGTACCATGGTACAGGGCTTTAAAAGCTACCATGTGAGGGAAAGCCTGAGGTGTGAGAATTTCCCCACACACAGTGTTTAGGCTGGCTCATTTAAGGTGTGGAAGTATTTCAGTCTAGAAGAAACTGTGTCAAAATCTTCTCTGCCTGCACAAAGGAAAAAAGAAACCTCTGTGTCTGACCAAGGTCTGCTGCCTTCTGGTCTGGTGGCTTGGCTGAGTGAGGACTGAGACCTTCCACCCATGGGAAGGACCTCAGAGACACATGGCTGAGGGTCAGTCTGCAGGATTTCATTATCTACAGGAGAAGACAGGATACAATCCCCCTGTCTAGATCCCTATAAAACTAAAATTCCTTAGGATAGTGGTGCTGACCCAGCTGAATCCCACCCTGCATGATCAACCCACCAAGTGTTTATCTGCAGCTTTCCTTCCAAAATACCTTTTTAAATTGATGTCCCTGTACAGGAGACTCTGCTTTGCTCCCAAATTATTGATAACTTTGGCTCCCAGTGCCTATCCAGGCAGCTGAGTTTCCATTCCTACACAAACCATCTCTTCCCCACACACCTCTTCCACTTGCTTTTCCCTGTAGTGGGCTGAATCCTTTCATCTCTGCTACCTGCAGCACTTTTCCAAGTGACTGCATTTCCCTCTTTTTCCTTTCTCATTTTCCCATTAAAATCTATTTTTCCTCAAGCATCCTCTGGCCCTGTCTTAGCTACTTTTGGGCCTGATGGGGCTTTACACAATGGCAACAATCTCAGAACCAACTGTGGGCTTACTTAGTTTTACTTAAAGACATTGCTCAGATGGAAAATTTAGCAGCTTTTGTGTCACAATAAAAATGACCCAGAGTGCATTTTACTTGTCCTGTCTGAGAAAGGGACGTGTTGACTGCTCAGTGTAATGGGATGTGTCAGTATCCCAAATTCCCCTGGACTATGGGGAACCGTGGCTCACAAAACTCCCACGTGGTGGATCAAGCACAACCTGCATCAAAGGTGTGTGCTGGGGGCATTCTGTTGCTAGGAAAGGAGATCAAAGTCACCAAGTGCTCCAGAGCAGATCCCAGCTGATCCCAAGCTGCATTACCTCCTAGCTTGAAGTGCAGAAGGAGCCTCCTCAGCGCTCCCAGCTCACAAGGGCAAGTGGAGATGATTCATTTGGAAATTTCAATATAGATGTTAATCCTGAGGACTTTCTGGCAGAGCAAACAAGGAAATGGCCTGCCTTGTAGGATTTTACAAGCTGATTCTCCCCTTGGACTGTGGCAAAGAGCATTCCTCTCATAATGTACACAGTGTCTTGGGTGAAAAGTCAGTGTTTAAGAATAAGGCATAGTACAAATTAGCTATTCTACAATCTATGAGCACAAGGGCTCCCAGTTCAGAAACAAACCAACTTCACAAGGCAAGAGAAAGAGTATTAATAGCCCACATTAATTCTGACATGGTAAATACAGCTGTTGTTGTATGTATTTTGGGGGGGGGGGGAGAGGAAAAAAGAGAGGACCTGAAAGCAAGAAGCTGAGTTTCAACACAGAGCCAGGGACAAAACATATCCACAGCTCACAGTATCAGAAATTTCTGACAAACTACATAGCAAAGTCTGATCCTGCTAAGAAGTCCACATGTGAACAACCCCTCTTAGATAAGTAGTCTGGCATTTGGAGTGGCCCTGGCATTTGTGTGTGTGTGTGTTATGTGTCAAGGAATTCCAGTAAATGCTTTTTAAAATTCTTGGCTCCTTTAACATTTGTGTATTTTTCTGCTTCAGACAAAATAATAGATTACCAGCCACTGAATTCTTCTTGGTTCCTAAACCCAGAGGACTAAATAATATTCACTGAAAAATAACCCACAGGCCAAAATGGGAAATGTTTTAACAGTTCCAGATGTGTTTCTTAGCTTTCTTTCCCCAGTGGCTGTATAATGAATGAGATACCTACAAAAAGTATAACATTAACCTCTGGTTCACCCTCCTGTCAGATTTCTACCAGCTGGGAAAATCAGAGTGAAGATTTCATCAGCCTGGGGGGAATCTTTTCACATTTCTGCTGGTAACACTAAAATGATTATGTTCATGGGTAATCACTTATTGCTCTATCAGTTTATTTTTGTTTATAGCTTATCTGTAGTAAGAAAGCACCCATCTCATGAAATAAAAGAAATACTGGAGGCTTATCCCATTTCTTGGGGATCAAAATATTCCATTTTAACCTGTAGCTGTCACAGCCCTGAGTTGTTTCTGCTCCTCAAAGTAAAATACAATGAAGTGGCAACAAAGTAATACATAAAGTCAGGTGAGGGAATAAGGGGGGATATTTTATTACCCTATCAGACAAGCATCCCGAACTTGGCACCAACAGAACCTTCCTAAATCCCACTCGCTGCAAGGGCAGAGAGAACTTCTTTTTTTAGAAACATGACTTATTTTGTACTTAATATTTGCAGTGTCTTGGGACAGCCCCTGAGCCCAGGTGTTTATCCAGGCTCTGTGGCTCCACCAGAGCACACAGGGTTCATCCAGCAGAGCACCCATCCCGCTCTCAGTTTCCCATAAAGGGGAGAAGATCTGGATCCACTTTTCTGAGCTTGTAGATGCTTCTCCCTTCCTACCAACACAGATTACCAGAGAAAAATCCGTCACCTCTCTCTGCACCAGCGCTGAAATGCCCCATTACATCCAAATGAGAGAATGGGGAAGTGGAGAAGGGAGGAGAAGAGAGCAGGAAAAATAAAGCTCTTGGACAAGATAAGAGAGCTGAAACCCAAGAAGACTTGCCCAGACTTACTGTTACAGGCGAGGAATGTGCCATTGGATGCCATGGCTGCAGCAGGAGCCGCCGGCAGCAGCAGCAGCAGCAGCAGCAGCAGCAGCAGCAGCAGCAGCAGCAGCAGCAGCAGCGCGGCTCTGGCGAGCAGCCGTGCCCAGAAGTTAGCGCTGCTGCGGGGCCAGAGCCGCCAGGCTCCCCCTGCTCCTCGCTCCAGCGACCCCCGACAGGGGAGGCAGCTCCCTCCGCAGGGGCTGCTCCGTGCCCTTGGCTGGAATTGCGTCCTGGCTGTGCCTCCTCATTTATCGCATCCGCACCCGCTGCCTGCCCAGCGCCCCGACCGCGGCCGAGCGCCGCTCCGGCTCTGGCTCCTCCCTGCTCGGATTTGGCGTCTTCGCCTCTAGCCCGCCCTCCTCCTGCCCCTGGAGCTTCCCAGCGATGCTTCTTTTCCCGCGGCTGCCACATTTTCCTGCTCTGAATCCGTCCTCAGTGGTCCGCAAATCAAGGAAAGGGTCTTAAGCAGATGCCGCAGGTCAGAGTTTAGGGTTAATGAGCTTTTAGGTGCTGGCGGAGGCACAGTTCTTTTCACAAGTTAAAAAAAACATCACTAAAAAAGCCCAGTCAGAACTTGCCAGTGTAGAAATAGAAACTGTAACCACAAACGCTCACAAAGGCATGAGCTTAGGGCAGAAAAAAAAGTTGAGCTTCGCATTTGAGACAGCGAGACAGAAAAAACTGCACTGTCCTGAGGCTTTTAGTGAGTGGAACTGATTTCTTCCATTCTGTTCCCTCCTCCTGAATTAGTTATCTTTGAAGGGTAGAAAGATGGTGATGGCAAACAGGGAGAGGAAAAGGAAAGGAAGCCAGTGTGGGAAAATAAAGTTTCACTCTACTTGAATGTTTTTAGTAATTGCTTTGTTATTGTTTATGTATGTTTCTGGTTATTTAGGTTATCCTGATGCAAACACTTGATGGATTGGCAGATTCAAAGCCTCTCTCCTCAGCAGCTCCACTGACAGAAAAGAGAAGTCTCTTCCTGATGGTGACAGATCTAGAAAACATGTGTTGAAAAATACTTTGGGACAGTTTGTCCCTCCCTGCCAGGAACTGGGCTGCTCCTCTGAGAGACCAGGCCTTGATCTCAGAGAGTTTTACAGTCCACAAATACAAGGCTGCTGCCACCACCCAAGGAAAACAGCCCTAATATAGCAAAACTCCTCATACCAGGACAAAACTAACAAAGCCATACAACTGGAGCAATAAAAGAGCAGAGATTTCACCCCATGACTCCTCCCAAGTCCACTCTTCTACCTCACAGTCACCAGCTTGGCATGGGGAGGGCTCATCTCCTGCTAGACACTTTCCAAAGGACCCAGGAAGGAACATTCCTGTTTCAAACCCACAGACATTGATTCAGATGGGGCAAACTGGCAGCTGCTGGCAGGCAGGACCAAAAGATTCCTGGTACAGCCCTAAAAGCTTCAAGGTAGGGGGATTTTGGGAGGATACTTCACAACCTGTCACCCTTTCAGCTGATGGGGAAGAGTTCTGGAGGGAGTGTACAGGAAGGCTGCTGGAGGAGCCAGCCAGACTGGAAACTCCAGTAAGGCCGAGGTGGTGAGGACATGGTGGTTTTCACAAGAGAGGAAAAGGAGAGAAGGGCAGTTTGAAAGTGGTGACACAAAATGGCATTGTAGTAACTCCTTCCCTGTTCTCTGTGTCACACCCCATTGTGCCCTCACACTGCTTGGCACAAGTCCTCACTTAGGGATGGACTGGTCAGTGTCCCTGTGCCCTCTGTGGCAAAGGGGGCAGGGTGAAGAGGTCCATCACTCCCAGAAATGACATGGACCATCTCATGGTTAGGACCTCTTCACAGCAGCATGGGGTACAATGGCACCATCACTCTGCTGTGAACACAGCCATCATTACCTCAGGCTGGACAGGGTTTCACCAAGAAAACACAACTGAGCTTCTCTGCCATCATCCCTTGAGACTTGAAGATAATCCCCTGCATTTACCCCTTCATGAGAGCCCACCATGTCTCCTTGTGCTCCCTTCCTGCCCTGTTGCCTTTTCCATGGTCATAGCTGAAGCAGAAGCTGGAGCCACAGAATCACTAAGGGTGGAAAAGACCTCCCAAGATCATCAAGTTAGCCATTAACCCAGTACCATCATCTTCACCACTAAACCATATCCCCAAGGGCCACACCCAAATGGTGCCTGTCAGGAGGTCTCACAAAACCTTGCTGTACTTTTTGCAATTCCATTTACTCTCCCTGCTTCTGTGCACATCCAGAAGCTTCACCACTTAGGCTGCTGGGAGCACTTGGGGACCCTTCTGCCACCCTAATATAAGTCATCAACATTTCTAAATCCTTGATGGGCTTGACATGTGTGTGTGCTCAGAGCAAGCCAGGCAGTAACAGACAGTCTTGCACTTCTTGCATTCATCAGAAAGTCCAGCAGTCCCCATCAGAGTGCTGATATGCTGCAGCAGACACCCAGAACTGGAGATCCCCCAGCACAGGTCTCCTCACAGCTTTGTTTCAGAAGGCTTCAGTCCTCTGAGTTGTATTTCTGCATGTGCTTGAATTCCCTTTCCTTTGCATTGCTGAAAACAATATACATCCACAATAACAATGAAAGCAAAGGGATGTGAGCTTCTGTGAGCTGCAGAAATCCTCCTAACAAAAAAATATTCTAAGAATATAGCAATTTAAGAATGCCATGTGAATATGCATTTTTTCTTGTCCACACCATCACTACTGTGCTCATAGAGAAGCAAAATCAAGGCATTTCTAGGCCTGGAGATGGGCTGTGGGTTGGCACTGCCTTCCCAAAGCAAAGCTGCCACCTTTGCAGCTTTGCTTTTGGGAAAAGTACAAGGTCAGAGCTGTGATATTTTACTGAGGGACAAGGCCTAAAGCCAGGACACATCTTGACTATCCCCTTTGCTCTCCAGCCACAGAGGTGAGGCTGGAAGGAGTTAAATGTCAGACAAGCTGGGTGAGGAGCCTCTGTAACACGCCCTCCAAAAAAGATGTCCATGTGCAAAGGTGCCAAGATCATCAGCTGAACTAGAGCCCTGCAAAGTCAAGGAGCTCTCCTATTTCTCTCACTCCTACACCCCTTTGGAGTCTCTGTTTTGCACACAGAGCCCAGCCCAGGCACCAAAGAGCAGTCACAGAGCTCAGAGGCAAAAATGTTTGCAGGGTTCAATTCCACAGTGAACCAGAAATCACAACAAAACTAAAGCAAAGCAGTTTACCTGTCTCCACTCTGCAAGCATGACTCAAGTGTTGACTTAATTGCACACAGTGGAAGGAGCAGCTTTTCATCTCAGAGGAATGCTACACCGCCCCAACACCGAGTGTTTCCAATGGAGAAGATGCCTCCTGGCTCCCTCTGCCCTTCAGAATCTCACACACACCCTCCTCACCCCACTGAAATGTTCCCAACCACCTCTCCAAAGGATAACAGCAAAGGTCTTTGTTTGCTTTGCAGGAAGGACTCAGGACTCCTGCCATGGTTACACAGTGTAAGGAGCATTTGGGGGTTAGAGGGCCAGCAGGGAGCTTTGGCAGACACGTGGGGCTGTTTTTGTCAGCGGGAGAATTACAAATGCCAACACAAAAGAAAATGTCATATTAAATAGAGTTCATGTCAATGCAGAAGTGGGACAGGAATTCTCAAACACTTTACTTATGGTCTGGCTGTTCACTGAAATGGGTTTTTTAATGTCTTTTTTCAGTCTGTTTACTGGATTAGATGGGGTGTGCTACTATCCTCAGGTTGTCAGGTCTCTCTAAATCCTACTCTCATATAAATAGATTCATAGAATCACAGAGTAGTTTGGGTTGGAAGAGACCTTAAAGCTCATTTTGTTCCAGCCTCTGGTTGTGGGCAGGGACACCTTCCACTAGGCTGAATAATTAAGTCTATAGATGATAGAGAGCAAAATATCAAATTGTCAATTCCTTTTTACATTTTGGGAACTGCCAGAGCTCTCACCAAGGAGCCTGAACACCCCTGTGGGAGGCAGCTCCAGTGCCCTGGTGACTCACTTGCCACAAAGGCAATCATTACTCTTTGGTTATCAGTGCTGTCTTTCATTAGGTGGACACAGCTCTTGTTGCTAAAACTTCCCTGCCCATGCAAGACCTGGAATTCCTAGGATTGGTCCTGCCATTGAGTCTGCTCCACTCAATATTTACTTATCTGTAAATTTTCCCAGCACTCTCAGGTTTGCAGCAGCTGCAGGTCCCTCACTTGCAAGGAATACATTGAACTGTGGGGAAGAGCAGCCTCAGGGATCTGCAGGAGCTGGTGGAGATCAACACCTCTGGAAATCAGATTCCCTTAGGAGATAAATTGAAAAAAGCTCATGAATGGGATTTATGACTGTAAGAACAGTGAAATTATTGGGTTTATGGACAAGTCACTGGACAGATTAATTCACTGTAGTTTATAAACTAAGCTGGAATGGAATTAACAGCAGTATCGTGCAGCTCAGGGAATGGAAAGGGCAGCCAGATGCCTTGTTTATCACCATGGACTGCTGTGCCAAAATACCTTCAGAGTAAATGATATTGATGTATACATCTGCATTTAAACCATTTATTGCAGCAGTTACTCCCATTTAGGAGAGCCGTGCATGGCCACAGGAAAAGGAAGCAACAGATGCTGGGATGTGCAAAGCTAAACCTGCTGCTGGCAGAATCCTGTACAAGTCCCATTAAAATTAATTAGGTATTTCTGCTTGAGCAGAAGATAAATTTGACTTGCTAAGCCAGAAATACACCTACCTGACTTACTGTATTTCAAGTATCTTGAAGGGTTTTCCCTCCACTTAGACTAAGTAATCAAGAGCAGTTCTAACCACCAAATAAAGCAATAAAACAGTCAAAGGAGTCATTTATTACTGTATGGTAACAATTAAAGACTTAGAGAGTTGCCAGTTCAACAAGTCTCACATTGATTTCAGGCTGAAAAATTATAGAAAAATAGAATTAAAAGCAAGATTATGCATAAGACTTACAAATTAAAGTCCTAGGTTCCTCTGCTTATTCCAAGAAGTTTGTTATAACTCTTGGAATTTCAATACAAAGGATACATTTAAATAATTTTACATCAGTTTGACAGTGCTTGGTATTTGGACATCTCACCAATTTTGTCTTCAGACTAATTTTGTGCTGAAAGTTTTATTTCACATTTGTTTACCTCATTTCTCCCACTACAGGACAGATTTTATGAGTCTCTGAGAGTAATTGTTATGCATTTCCATGCTTTAACAAATGTAGGTTTAAGTAGACCCTCTTATGTTAAATTCCATGACTTTAAATATTTTGATTCTGGGAGAACAAAAATGACTTTACCAGGGAGTTGTAGAGAAAAGTACACTTAGTCTAAAACACTTATAGGAAGACTTTTTGGGGGAAGGGGACCCTAGAGACTTCTTTTAAAGCTCTGGAAAGCCCATCTATGAACGGTGAATGAGAAGCTCAAAGCAAACATGGGGCATTTCACTTCATCAGCCTCTCAGTTCAGTGCATCAGTAAACACCACAGATCAGCCCCACAATGCTATCATTTATAACTGTGAGAATGAGCTTGTGAATCTGACCATTAACATGAAGTTATTGTTGCATGAATGAGAAACAATAACCTAATTGGGGAAACTAATGATGTACTAGACTTGCTGCAATGAAAACATGACATGGAGTGATTTATCTCTTGTTTGGAAAGAACAGCAGGAGATCAGTCCCAGGGTCCTGCCACTTTTATCCATTAATGGCTGATTCTGATATTTGACAGGATGAGAGGAAATTGCCTCAGGTTCCACCAAGGGAGGTTCAGATTAGATATTAGGAAAAAATTCTTCACTTAAAGGGTGGTCAGGCACTGGAGCAGACTCCCCAGGGAAGCTGTGGAATCAGCATTCCTGGGAGAGTTCAAAAGCCATGTGGATGTGGTGGCAGGGGGCAGGGACACAGTGGTGGACACAGTGTTGGGCTTAAGGGTCTTGGAGGCTTCTCCACCCTTAGGATTCTTTGATTCTCTGATCCCAGATCACAGCTGAACACAGACCCCAAGCTTCACAGCCATTGATAACCAGGTCAGCAAACTGATTTCTAGCCTTAAAAGATCATGGTCCTTAGGCCAAACATCTGCTGTCAGGAATGTTTGACATGTGTCTCTTCTATCTTGTACCATGTCCTCTTTCCAGCCCACAGCACTGGGGTATACAGGTTAAGTATAGGGGAGGGTTGATGATTAATGTCATAATGGCTCCTTTTAATATACTTCATCTGTCAGCTTAATTCCCTGCAACTGGGATAATCACAATAATTAGATGCAATTGTTCAGATCATTGCCTAATTGCAGATTTTTTCCCTGTAACAGGTTCATGTGACTTTTAAATGTGCAGAAAAATGGGAAGTGTGAATTACACCTATATTATAGAAAATTCTACGAGATATAAGAATGCCCCACAAGTTTAAACTGCACATGAGGATCTTGTGATTCCAGAGTGTGCAACATAGGTAATCAGGGATGTTACAAGTGATGCACTTTTATTTCTGATTCCAAAGAGTTAAAACTATGCTTCACATAAACACAGTGACATCAGACTTCCTTTCACTTCCATCTGAACAAGTCATGCAGAATCAGAAAATGTTCTTGAACTCCTAACATCTCCAGAGCAGATGCTTATGCAGCAGGTATGCAAGGAATTCCTGTGTCTCCCTGGTCCTAATTGACATCCAGCATTTTTGGTGTTAATTTATAATCAGCCACGCTCTTTGCACAGCCAAACATGAGATGAAGAGAACGACACAAACTAAAACTTCAGCCAAAAAAAACCCAACAACCCAGACTAGATGGCAATTTTTTACCAGATTAATTTTTAGATTAAGATATTTCCTAAATGAAAAAAAGGATGAACTTTTCTCATCAAGTATATTCAAAAAGAGTATTCATCACCTCTGATTTAGCTTCTTATCAGGTCTACTTTCATTTCATAAGATGAAGGTTAGGAGCACAGTTCAATAAACTGTGACTGAAGAGAGAGGAGCCTTTGAAAAGGATGAAGCAGACCAAATTAAGATGCTGAAGTATCTCAAAATAGAGTAAATACCCTTCAGAGAGGTGGTCTTTATATCTTTCTTACAAAGGGAATAATGAACCTTTGCTTTAAGAGCAAAGTAGAACTCAAGTTTATATATAAAATACAACTGCCACTTCCAAAATCACACATTATGCACCTGCTAGAGGGAAATGCAGCCTCATTCCTCTGGCCAGTGGTGTTATTTGGGCTTTGGAAAAGAAAACACCGAGGGGATATCAGGATATAGAAAGACCCACACAAGTTGCCCACTGAGGAAGTATTTTATTGGCTTTTGGTGCCTCCTCATCAGTTTTGCAAGCCCGGTGCAGCCAAAGCAGAAAGGTTGAATGACTCATTTCCTTCCTGCTCCTGTTGTCAGGCACCTCAACCATCAAAGCCTTCCCACAGACACGTCCCCCCTCTGGCTGGAGGAGCCCTGGTTTGTGCCTTGGGAACAATTCCCGGAAAGTCACACTCAGAGCTGCCCCACTGCTGGGAGCATTGCTGGTGGGATCCAGCTCTGAGCCCATGGGATGCACAAGAACCAAAGGATGCAACTCTGGAGATGCTGTCTGGGCTTTGCCCTTGAGTTTGTGGCACCTCAGGCACCTCCCCAAGCTCCTCAGGGCTTCCCTCATCCACCTAGTCCGAATTATGCTGTCACCTACCCTTGTGCCCACATTGTGATTCTTGAATTGGGAAAGTTCACCCTCCTTGCTGTCTCTGGCCACTTGCTTGGTGGAGCAGAAGGGAAGAATCCCCATCAGACATCTATTTTTCTACAGAAATAGCGGACTTTTAGCGGTATTTTCTGAGTCCCCCGTCGTTGGGAGGAATGATGAATCTGACTCCATGTTCTTAGAAGGTTAATTTATTATTTTATGATACTGTATTATATTAAAGAATACTATACTAAACTATACTAAAGAATAGATAAAGGATACAGACAAAAGGCTAAAATACAATAATGAAAACCCGTGACTACTTCCAGAGTTCTGACACAGCTTGACTGTGATTGGTCATTAAGTTAAAACAATTCACATGAAACCAATCAAACAATCACCTGTTGGATAAACAATCGCCAAACCACATTCCAAAGCAGCAAAACACAGGAGAAGCAAATTATATAATATTGTTTTCCTTTTTCTCTGAGGCTTCCAAGCTTTCCAGGAGAAAAATCCTGGGCAAGGGGATTTTCAGAAAATATGATGGTGACAGCGAACAAACTCCTGCTTTTTATCAGTGTTGGATCTCCTTTGGATGAAAGGTAAAAAGGGCTGCCCTGCCAAAACATAAGACAACCCAACAAACCAGCTTTGGCTGCTTAATGAACAGTTTCACTTTAAAGTGTTGAAAGCCTGTGGAGTTTCAGCACAAAACCATGCCAGGAGGACGTGATGGGACATGCTCTCACTGGTTTGTGCCTTCTATTCTTCAACTCTAATCAGGATAAAGACCTGATGCATTTCATTCCAAGGTGCCAGCTGCAGTTTGGGTTAAAATGAGCTTTTGAAGCATTTTTCACACTTTCTAATGCATCAGGGATAATTCTGTGCTGCTGGGAGGATGCAGGAAGGTGTAGTTTTAAGGCCAAGTGCTATCAAAAAAGTAGTGAATTGGAATTTGCCCATTCTACTGAAAACCAAAAAAAAAAAAATATGGAGGAGTCCCCAAATGCAAAAATTTCTTCTTGTATTAGGTAACTGGCTCTTTCTAGGTGAAAATCAACACTGTTGTGAATTTCATGTGAAAGTGTAGAACTTTAGGTCATACTTTGATTTTAATCAGTTGCTGACAGTTTCTGGATCTCCTGAAGGGGGGAAAAGTGCTGCTCCTCAAACTTAACAACTGTAAAAACAATACTTGGCTGGGTAAACACAGAAGTCTCCATGTCATTTCAAGTGCTGCAGGTTGTCCCAGCTGGCCATCTGTTTTTACTCCTGAAGGCTGCCAGTCCCTACAGACCCTGGATCAATGTATGGATCCTGCCACACCCTCGTACATGTATCATGTATCCTTGGGCATCTTACATGACATGGGGGCAATTGTAAGCAGCACTGTCCAAAGAGCAAAACCTTCCCTTGGGAGACCTTTCCTTACTCAGGCCCCTAAGGGAACTCCTGTGTAAGAAATAAGCCCTAAAATGTTAAAATACAATGTAAGGACCTACTAGAGTAGCCTACCCAGAGATATGTTATGATACAAACAGAATCATCTTAATAGATGGGTTGTTAGGTTTGGGCAGGACATAATGGGGAGAAAATCGGTCATTTTGGGACCTCCACACTGGGGCTGTTCCTTGTCCCAGTGCCTGCAGTGAAGGCCAGTTAGATGGCAATAAATGAAGGAAAATTACATATACATATACCTTGTTTCATGATTTCCTGGGCATGGTAAAAGGGTACCACTGATTGTGTTCTGCTATCCTGGGCAGGAAAGAAGATGCTGATTTTCTAGGCAGGTCCCAGTTCCTCTGGCTGGTGAACTCACTGCCTTTGATCTGCTGCAGGGCTCACAGGGAAAAGCACATACAAGCCTGATGGTTTGGCTGAGCCAGCCTTATCTTCCCCTACCAGCAAAAATGAAATAATACACTGGGAAAGTGAGGTGATAACACACAGCTGTGCATTTTGCTGATGACAGACTCTGCCTGCCCTCAGGACATCACCACCTCTCACTCTCTCCCATCCCAGTAGGATGGATTTTCTTTCTCTCATACTGAGTTATCTTGACTGCTACAAACACTATTTCCAGTGAGATTCCTCCCAATCCACAGGAGCTAAGGCACAGTTTGGAGAAATTAAAAATGAGACCAGGCCTCTTTAGCAAATCCAAATCTCTTCCTTTTCATTCCTGTCACCAATTCTGGTTGCTACAGCTTCATGCCCCCTCCTTGTCCTCTCCTTGCACTCCAACCATTTGCAGCAGATGACATTGTATTTCCTGGGATCAATTTACTTATGTCTCAAACTAAAAAGAAAGCCCTGCAAGGAATTTTAGAAATAGCTCTAGCAAACCATACTCACGTTGTCCCAAAGTGAATAAAAAGCCTCTTTGAGATGATGTTTTAGAACTTAGAGCAAGATGTTCTTGGTCAGTTGTACAGCCCTAACTCAGCTGGCCTTCTGGGTCATTCATCTGTGCCCAAGTTCCTGGGGATAAAGGGATAAAAATCCATTTAAACTTACCCTATTCATCACCCTGAAACAACATCACCAGGAAAGATATTGTTTGGAGCTTGGCCTAAATTAGCATTTTCTGGGAGCTGAAAATAACTGAAGGTAAAATGTAAAAAGCTTTTTTCCAGATGTTCTTAGAGGGGTGGGGATTCCTTTTCCTTCTGAGTTAGGTGGCAGTTCCTCATTGCTCTGCACTTTACAGAAGGCAGATTTTGAGTCTTCTCCATCTTCTACTCCAAATATTCAGACCTCACCCCATCCTTTACCAGCTGAGGGCCCATCCTCACATTACAGACACCTGGAGCACAGACAGGCATGGAAGAATGATTTGCATTTTTCCCTCTAACTAATTCACCTGATTCACTCACCCAAACCAGGAGAGCAGGGGAATATCTGCAAATCAATTGTGTCTGACAGTTTGCTGAGAAAACACTTGCCAGATAAAGGTAAGAAAAAAGAAGTTTAATTCCTTGTGCACAAGATGACAAGACAAGAGGGGTAATCTGGTAAAGTACTGAGGCACTGGGACAGCACAAGACAGGCCCAAGCCATGGTGTTCTGACAGCCATAGCCTGGGTGAATGAGCCCAGACAGGTAAACCACAAGAGGATAAAAAGTAAGTAGCAGTGTGATTTCAAACAGGAGCTCCCAAGGGTGATGAGAAAAGCAGAAGGAACAGACTGAAAGTTTCTCCTCTTCCAAAGTTTATTTTTGCATTTATAGAAATCCTGGCTGCTGTGTAGAAAGAACTTCCAAAAAAACTGAAACCCAGAAGGGAAGAAAGGACCATATTTCCTACTAAAAAGTGTCAATCATTGGGTTATTCCCAGCAGCATAAATTAGCTGTTGTGGAGTTCTGCCATGGCATGCCAGATTGCTTTAAGGACAAAAGAGGTTCACATAAGCCTAATCCATGTCTGTGTGTGTATGTATATATATATGTGCAAATCTGGAATCTGGGCACATACATCTCCCCAGTGATGCCCCTAAGAGGCTGGATGAACACTATTAAGCATCAGTTAAACATTTCTCTCTGCAACAAAATCTTTAAGATCTGGAGAGATGAAGGCTGTGATCCACCACCAGGTGCCAAGAAATTGATTTCTACTAAAACTAGCACTGAGTAGAGCCTTTATGATCACAGGTGAAAATATTCTGGAGTGTAAAAATGCTAACCTTAGTCTTTAATTTGAGGACAAAAGGTGTATCTGTAAGAAGAAGCTAAATACTGGCTTGTAAATCTATTTCCTTTGTTAGTTTTCATAGACTCCTTACAAATAATTGGTGGAGCTCCATATAGTCATAGGAACACAAAAGGAAGGTCTCTGATTTCAACAAAAGATGCCACTGGGTTAAATTGCTTTGGGTTAGAGGTAATAACTTTTGAGAAAAGGAGGTTAGACTGTATAATCCAATAACCCTCTGTGACCCAGGGCTCTGGGAACGTGTCAGTGGAGTGGGAGCCCCTTGTTCTGCTCTGCCTGAGAGCAACAGTGTCACACCTGCACTGCATCCTCCAGCTGGACCCCTGTGTGGAGGGGAGTGTGAAGGATCCCAGGATCTCTGCGTGGAGAGGTTTCATGGAGGATCCCAGGATCTCTGTGTGGAGGGGAGTGTGAAGGATCCCAGGGTCTCTGTGTGGAGAGGTTTCATGGAGGATCCCAGGATCTCTGCATGGAGAGGTTTCATGGAGGATCCCAGGATCTCTGTGTGGACGGGAGTGTGAAGGATCCCAGGGTCTCTGTGTGGAGAGGTTTCATGGAGGATCCCAGGATCTCTGCATGGAGAGGTTTCCTGGAGGATCCCAGGATGTCTGTGTGGAGGGGAGTGTGAAGGATCCCAGGATCTCTGCATGGAGAGGTTTCATGGAGGATCCCAGGATCTCTGTGTGCAGTGGTTTCATGGAGGATCCCAGGATGTCTGTGTGGAGGCGTAGCCCATTTCCAGTTTAATTAGAGTGATGTATCAGCCCAGACACTGCCAAAAAGGGATGACTGGCCCCTTTGTGTATGCATTTTCCACATGCTTCTCCTACTTGTTGGGTGTGTCTGGTTTGTAAATCCCATGTGGCCTGAGTGAAATTACAGCATAAGTATTTCAGCAGAAGCACAGCAATACCCACTGACGTGTTTTAGAGAAGGACAGACTTCTAGGTACAGGAAAGAAGTGCAGGCAACACAGAAATGCTTAAAATCAGGAAATGTAAACTGGAAGCAAGTGACGTGGTGGGCTCATGTCAGGAAACAGTGACAAAATAATGAAAAATATCCCGGGGAAACTTCCAGTTGCAGGTTATTTCAGACTGCCTCCAGGAGAACTGGAAATGACCACAGCACATCCAGCAAGGTCACATCTGTAAGATACAGACTGTCTCCAAACCAGGACATTTGAAGAAAAAAACAACTCTGGCAGGACAGGAAAGCAGTCCATTGGGAGCAGCCAGTTTTTAGCAACTGAGCTCTTTGGCACTTTTCAGCGAAAAGTGAAAGGCTATTTCTCCATTTTCCTTATCTGCAAATTTTAATTGGGTTTTAAAGTCATTCTGTGGATGTTGGCTTTAGCTCTTCTTCAAGAAGAAGGAAGGAGGAGTGACTTCCAGGGCAACATGCAAAGGAGAACTGCATTCCAGTGATACCTGTTTGGCTGCATCTGCTGCAATTACAAGTTAATACATAGTTTTGCCAGTGAAAAGCATTTTACCCAATACATTAGAAGGAGAATATGCCAGATTGCATCGATGGAAATATTAATGCCTGCTCAGTTGCCTGATCAAAACAAAGATTTAATGCAATGTTTGTTTTTAAAGGCTTTCCTGAAAACATGGAAACCTTAACAGGACCACTGGAGGGCAGCAATGTCAAAGTGAATCATTCATCATTGCACTTTCAGGAATTACTTCGTGAATCACCCCTCCCCCCTGCCCCCCCCCAAAAAAAATTGCAAAAAATTATAAATAATTAAAAATAATTTTCTGCAGCCCAGATGCAAGTATGCAGATCAGGGCAATGCCTCCAAAGCAAAAGGCAGCACTGCAGTGTCAGTTCCTTTGATTTTCCACTTCTAAAGAATGCCACCTGAAGCCTGCAGGAATTGTCTTGTTGCCAGAAAATGCTAAAAAATATTAAAAATATATGGAGTTTTGATGCATGCTGAACCCCACGAATTTTTTTTTTAAGTCAATATACAAGTGAAGGCTATTTTGTATATCTTTGTATATATATGTGTGTGTATATATTTATATATATAAAAATTTGAATTATGTTTACATTTGAGATAGGTACATATTTCTAAATTAATCCATACTGTTGTATTAACACAAAGGGGACAAACCTTTGATTTTTATTTCTAAGAGTGTCCTAAATTTCATCATTTCAAAGAAACCTTTCAAAACCAAGTGAGTGGAATCAGTATAATGAATGCTCCCTCTCTAAAGAAGTCCACTGATATTAGAGAAGATCTGGGATCACTAGGAAGATAAATGTATGAACTTTTCCCTCCAGCATTGAAAGAATGCTATTATTAGTCCAGTGTTTGCACATTTAAGGAACATATGTTCAAAATAATTTAAGATTCTAGTTAGACACAGTAGTCCATTGGTTATAAATATAGAAATAATAAGAAATGTACTGGCTGACTTACAGACCCAGGACATAACATCTATCTATATTTTTGATAAAAGAGGAGTGAGGTAAATAAAACTGGTATGGAGCTTGATATTTTTGTAAAAAATGTAAGATATGTTTCCACTCTGCAATTCTGTTATGTACACATAACCTCTGGCTCAGTAACTGAGCTCCCTGTTTGTATTTAAATCACATCCAGCTATTTTACATGCAAAAATGTTCTGTTATTTTCAGTCTTAGAACAAGGAGAAAGAAGGAGCTGGCCTTGTTCTATCACAGTATCATTTGGTACCTGGATGTCTGAACAAATCCAGGATTCTGATTTTGTTAGATTACAACAGGAAGGACTTTTTCTGATCATGTGGCTACCAGAAGAAAGAAGGAGAACAACAGCAGAACTTTGAGCAGTCCCCATGGGATACCAAAGAAAGTGTGGGGACCACCAGGGGAGTGTGAAAATAAATACAGAAAGGCGATATAATTCTGACAAGACATGGAGACTGCTTTAAAAAGTGTAATAATCTGTATTTTAGCAGAATTTATGATTCCTCTAAGGTCTGTGGCAGGCTTTTGGGCATATTTTATTTCAAATTAGCTTGTTCCTGGTCCTGTAGACTGAGAGCCCATTAGCTGATGGAGCAGATCAGGTGATCCTGGACAGTTCAGTTTCAGATTAGTTTCCTCCAAGAAAAATCTCCCTGCACTCCACGCTGCAACAAACATCAAGGTGGGGCTCTTGGGAGTCTGTTCAGATCCACACCAAACCCAAACCAAATCTAAAACCCACCATAAAATTCAGCCTTACATGGTACAGAGGGGAAATCCAAGGTAAAACACCTGGTAGAAGTCATACACAGCAGTTAGAGAAGGTGTGTACATTTACACATATAAATATTTATACCTGTATATTTATACCTATACATGTAGGATAAAGTTGTTGTTTGGGTTGGTTTGGGTTTTTTTTTTCCCATTCCCTACATGCATGAGTCTCTCTTCAGCCTTTGGAATTTGAATATTTTATAATGATGATATAGATAGATATAGATGCAAATTGTTCTTAATGTTCCTAATATTTTTATGAAAATGTGTGTCTGTGACATATAGATGTGTGAATTAAACAGCTTTACAATAGGAACTGTGGCATTTATTTTTTAAGTTTATCTGAGTAAATGATGATGGCATAAAAATGGAAAGCTGAGGAAAAATATTCCATTGTCATATGGGAAACAATTGTGCATTGCTCTGGAACAGTGGTTTACACCCCTCCTACTGATCCTACAGTTGGCTTCTGGGCAGATGGATCTCACCTTCATTTCCAGATTTTATTGACTGTAGTTTGAAAAACAAAATCCAGCTTCTAAGCTGAGATGATGTGCTTGGCAAGTTACTGAAAGTCAGTAAAGATGAAAGTACAGAAAGTTTTTTCCACAGTCAGTTTTCATGTGCTTCTATATACTGTTTTAAACAGAAACATCTGCTTTACTGTCACCATTTTAAAGGCTGGGAAAGAATTCTTAAAATGCTGGATTTTACTAATGTTCCAGTTAGCAAACAGATGTTAAAATCAACTGTAATAGCACATGATGAGAAAAGTTGGACTTCTAATATGGAAACGTGTCAAAATGTGCATGCAGTGAATTTTAAAGGCAAGAACCTACAAGCCTGCACAGAAACAAAATTGTTTGAGAACACAAGCTGGAACAAGGAGCAGCTGAGGGAGCTGGGGGGGCTCAGCCTGGAGAAAAGGAGGTTCAGGGGGGACCTTCTGGTTCTGCACAACTCCCTGACAGGAGGGGACAGCTGGGTGGGGGATCAGGCTCTGTTCCCAGGGAATAAGGGCAGGACCAGAGGAAATGGTCTTGAGTTGCACCAGGGAAGGCTTTGGTTGAATGTTAGGGAAAATATCTCTGCTGAAGGGTTTATCAAGCACTGGAATAGGCTGCTCAAGCCAGTGGGGGAGTCACCACCCCTTGGAAGCCTTCAAAAAGTGGGTGGATGGGGCACTTGGTGACAGGCTTTAGTGGTGATCTCAGTAGTGGTGGAGTAATGGTAGGACTTGATGATCTTAGAGATCTTTTTCACCCTTAGTGATTCTGTGATTCTATGAAAGCTGTGAATCTTTTCTATCGGAAAGCACAGGTACCTGGTCCCATCCTTGTCAGACATCCGTGATTTCTCTGCCTTAATCTTTGGAACAGGATATTGCAGATTTGCCAAACTTTCTCTTGGGCAAGGTTTCCTTTTTCACAGGGAAATTAAAACCACAGCAGTGCCTCTGGCTTTAATTTGGTGTTTTATTCCAAATGAAGACTTTGGTGAGCTGAGGACCTGAAGCCTGTGACACCCTGTAGCCTCAAGCCCATGTGCCATATACCTAAAAAAAACCAATTTGTAAACCCCATGGTCGCCGTGGGTTTTACACCCAGGGCCTTTGGCTTATCTGCTGATGGAAAAACAGCAGCAGATGTTGGTAAATGCCAATTATTTTTGCCATAGTTATTTTCAGGATGTAACATAGCCCAGCTCGACCAATAGAGCCAAATCAGCCCGTTAGTGATGGAGCAGCCTGGGGCCCACAGTTAGGTTCCTTCACTCTGAGCAAAAAGAGTGGAGGAGGGGGAGGAAAAAGAAAGAAAGAATAAAAAGGCAGCAGGACAAGGAGAAAATCTACACCGGGATGGTTTCTATGGAAAATATCAGCGGATTCAGCGGAGCCTGTTGTTAGCAACCAGTGTATACAGCCAGGGCGCCGCAGGCAGAGGGGGCGATGGATGAGCTGGGGCTGCTGATGGATGTTCCCATCTCCCAGGCCGGTTCCAGTCGCAGGGATGAGCCCAACCTCCTCGTCCCACGTGTGGGCCGTCAGGAGAGGATTCAGCCTCTTCCCTCAGCTCCCACCGCCACCTGCACAGCGGCGCAGGGCCGAGCAATCCCCCCGGCGTCCAAATCCCCTTCGCAGGTTGCAAGTCAATATTTTATTTCTTATTAAGTCACGTGGCTACTAGTCCTTAAAAGTACATGGCAGGAAGAGACGAGCTACGAGCCCCTCGGAGTCTCGGGGTGCCGCACTCAGATCCCCCCCGAGCGCCGGCGGGGCTGTGAGGGGCGATGGCGCCGGGGAAAGGGAAGGGGGGGGCACCGCCATTAACCCGCCAGGCCGTGCGCTGCCCGCCCGCCCGGTCACTCGGCAACGGCGGTGCCGGGAGGCTGAGGAGGGGCCGGGCCGGCCATGGCTGAGGAACACCCGAATATCGGCACACCGGATCGCAGCGCCGGGCTGGGCATGGCTGAGGGTAGCCCCAAATCCGGAGCAGCCCCAACGCAGGATTCCGGCGCCGGGCTGGGCATGGCTGAGGGGAGCCGCAGCGGCGACCCCCAGGTAACGCAATGGGGCCGGGCAGCACGGGCACAAATAGCATAGCCCCCGCAGCAACTCAGCCCTGTACACAGAGCCTGAAAACAACCTCAAACCTCACAGAGACCTGTCCCCTTGGGAAACAGGCATCCACATTCACAGACCTCCTGCTCATAGAGACCCTCCCCTGAAATCAGCTTCACACATGGAGATCTCCACTGCAAACGCACATATCCCTGCACACACACAGAGCCACATTTGAACAGCATCTTTCACAGACCACCCTACAATCAGCTTCACACACAGACCCCACCATGAACAGCCTCACGCACACCCACAGCCTCAGACAGACCCCCAGACAGCCTCTCACATCCCCATACAAACAGCCTCACACACACAGAGCTCTGCACACACAAACCCCTGTAGAAACAGCCTCACACACACAGCCCTGCACATACAGATCCCCTATACAAGCAGCCTCACACACACAGAGCCCTGCTCACACAAACCCCTGTAGAAACAGCCTCACACACACAGCCCTGCACATACAGATCCCCTATACAAGCAGCCTCACACACACAGAGCCCTGCTCACACAAACCCCTGTAGAAACAGCCTCACACACACAGCCCTGCACATACAGATCCCCTATACAAGCAGCCTCACACACACAAACCCCCATACAGCCTCCCACACAGAGCCCTGCACACACAACCCCCATACAAACCGCCTCACACACCCTGGGACACAAACACACGCCCCACAACAGGACTCAAACACACACACACATATCACCTGTACAACACTCATATCTTCCTCCCACACACTCTCCCCACTCCCACAGCCCCATCCCTGCACAAACCATCACACACACTTGCACACAGAGAACTGTGTCCATCACCATCACCTACACTTCCAGCCAGCACAGACACACAGTCCCACAGCACACACACAGACATCCACACCTCAGTGTTCATGTGCACACACATCCCCTTTCCAGGTACCTTTTCCCATTTGCTAATCACAGCTGTTTGTATGCACCCAGTGGTCTCTTCCCATCCTATCTCTTGCTTTAAGCTCTAAACGTCCTGATTTTTTTTTTTTTCCCTAGGATATCTCCCATGTGCTGGCTAGTGCCTTTAAGGATCTGTACACTGGAGATGTTTTTGAAGTGGACATGGCAACAAACTGGATTGAGTCCCAAGGAGGAGACAGTGTTTATCAAGACAGTTACACGGATGAGCTAGAGAAGGTACAAGTCCAAACCAAGTCAGAGTTTGGAGCTCTTTAGTCACTACTTAGACCTTCTGTAAAATAAAATTTAAAGGCAGGTGTTGATCCTACAATTGACATTTTAATGGAAATTTACCTGAGCACAGTTTCCCACAGAACCTTTCAAGTAAGTTAATAGTCACACGATCCTTCATGATATTGTTATCTCTAGTTAGCTTTTCAGACACAGAGTACAAGCAGTAAAAGCAGCAGCCCTTTAAATGCCTACTGTCCTGGCTGAAAACTTTTCCCTGTACCTGCTGATCAGTGGCCCAGGCTTCTTATCTTGGCATCACTCCAAAAGTTGTTGTCAGTGGATAAAAGTAGAGGCTGATGCTGGATGGTTTGTTCTGGTTTGTGTCATCGTGGAATGACAGTGTTTTAGCAGGCCAGTTGATGTTTGTAAAGTGGTGATGTTTTACTAATATGTCTATGTTTACCTCTCAAAGGCAAACAGAAAACATCTGCCTGTAACAACTCAAATTTCTCTTTATTCACCCATGCCCGTGGCAGCTTCTGGCTGAGTACAAGAGCCGACTGGCAGAAGCTGACAAAGCAGAAAAGGAGATCATTCGGGCCCAGGCCCAAGCAAAACGTGAAGAGGCAAGGGTTCTAAAGCAGATGAAGATTCATGCAGGGAAAGATTTCCATAAACTGGGGCTGCCTCCAGGTGAGGATTCTGGAATGTTGCTCCCCAGTACATGCTTATGATACCTGGACACCAATCTGAGGTTGGCTTTACATCAACAGAGCAACTTTGAAAGATTTTGTGCAGAGGTTCAAGTAGAGTAACATCTGTTTAACACTGAGAAACTAAACAACCAGATCATGTTCAAGGTATTAAATTTGGATTGAGAGGTTACCCTAAATATTTCAAGCATACATACCTTGATATGTAGCAGCAACAAACAGATTAAATATTTCTCCAATGGGTACTTAGCTGGGTTTGAACTGAATTTAGAATTGTGGAGATGCATGTCCAAGTCTTGGGATTAAAATACCAGATTTGTTTCTATAATATTATTTTCTATAAAATATATATAATATTCTCTGTAATATTATTTTATATATAAAAAATATTGCCTGACAAGGATGAGGTGTAAAAACAACCTTGCTTTGGATTGATCAAGATAGTGAGTTTTAAGGGGCTATTATTTTGCTAAGGGGCTATTACTAACTTTTTTTGTTTGTTTTTTGTCTGTTGGCTTTCCTGTTGCAGTGGCATCCTCTTTTCGGTGGATTGTGGACAATGAACTTCTCAGAAAAAATAATTTACTCTGTCCTGAGGATTACATCACTGAGATATTACCTCTTGCTAAAGCACCAAAAGGTAACTTTTGAAGCAGAAAGTAATTTAGACTTTTTAGAACACTCTATAATTGAAGTATTGGAGGATGTAGCAGATCTGAGTATATTTTTATAGTTTTCTGCCAAAGCAGAAGGGACTCAAGTATTTTAAGTGTAAGATTCCACTAAGAACACATTTTCAAAGTGTAATTAATAAATTCAAAACTACTGAGTTTAGATGTTCTTAAATATGATATCTGATCATTATTGCACATTTGTTTACAGTTCTTCCCATCTCACACAAAACCTGCATTGGTCTTCTGTCTTCATCCAATTTCATTACACAAAAGCTGTAACTACATCTTGTATCTAGAGAAGGGAAGTAGTTGCATTAAAGTAAAAACTATTTTCAGTGAAATAAAACTGTATTCCTTATTTAGGGTTTAAAGTTTCCAGTTCTGGAAATATATTGGTTTTATTTGCACATGAAGGTCAGTAAGGAAAATATTTTGTACAATGTCAAGACTACATCTTTTACTTATGTGTGAGCCAAGATGAAAGGTTTTAGGATCATTGAAATTAAGTCTTTCAGTCAAGCCAAAACAAACATTTCAGAGTAATCAACTTAGTCACAGGTTTCAAGATTTGTGTTTTGTTTTTTTCATTGTAATTCCAAACAAAGTGAAAAATCTCACATCCCTTGTAAGGTTAACATATTTTTCTGGGAGTCATTTAAGTGTATACAGCCTGTTTAATTAGTGCTTCTAAAAGCTTTCTTATTAAAGTACTAAGCTTTGTTTGTACAAAATAAGTTCTAAAGGTACATTGAATTCTAGAGGATTTTTGCCAGCAATGAGCCTTAAAATAAACTCATACACCTATGCTTACACTAAATATTTGTCATTCATATTTCTCTCTTACAGAATTTTTTTTTCTTTGAATTGCAGGAGAATCAGAACCTGGATACCTGAAAGGGGCACGTAAACAACGTGCTTTTTCACTGGATGAGAGTGTCTACTTATCTGACAGTGTGACAAGCGTGTCTTCAGCTGTGTCCTCTGTCCAAGACTCCAGCCTTGAGGCTAAAACCATCCGTAAGGTACATTTTACAAGTTACTTTTAGTGTGCCTCATCTGTGAGGCCTGTTGCTTTTCCTGCAACAAAGGGTGAATATTGACCCATTGTTGGTTTGACACCAGTATACTTACATTTCCTCTGTTAAAAAAGGAGAAATACTGTATTTTCTATATCAATTGTCTTTGCTGTGTAGCTTTAAATATACACATGCACCTCCCCTTTTCCTCATCCTCAAAATCACTGTGTTTCATGTTGCACTGTGCCCTCTTCTTTTTCAAAGAAAACTAAAGCCTCACAGAAACGTGCCTGGAGAGCAGAGGAATTAAGTGACTACCTTTCCAGACTTGAGAAAAGACAGAATTACTTGAAGAATCCATGCTTTTTCCCACCAAATACTCTGGATGGAGGCAGATCTCTTGTAATTTCTCAAGAAAAAGTGGAAGAAATCATAGCCAGAAGAAAAGCAGAAGATACCAAAGGGTATGCACTGTGTACAGTTTCTAGATTCTGGGCTGGAATGCACAGAGCTCCAGTGCAGAATTTCTGTGGATTTACCCAGAGATATTTTGAGCTAAATTTCTGAATGGTCTCTTAAGAATAAAGTATGTCTGTATGATATTTTAGTTTTGCCAAAGGAGACATTTTGCAATTTCTCACTTTATCAGTATTTAGAGAACCAGGAAGTAATATAATCTCTCTTTTTTTTTATTTTTTTAATCTTTCAGTGATACCTCATTTGTTCCTGTGTTTCTTGCCAGTCCACCTTCTGTCCTGTTTTTCTATCATAAACTTGGGAAGGTTCATAAGGTGAGTAGGTCCTTTGTAGAGAGTTAATTCTGCCTCCCTGAAGAATTATATCCTGTCATAACCAACATATTTCACCTAATTTTTAGCCTTTCTGAATGTTAATAAAAGTTTGAGTTTCTTCTGTATATTGAATTTATGACCCTCTAACTTCCTTGAAGATACTCCATCACACCTGCCTCTGACACACAAACCAGTGAAGACTAAATGGGCTCTTCTCAGTCTCTGCTTTGTTTTGGTACTGTCTGATTCAGCCTCTATTGAATAAACTGGGATTTTGGGGTTGGTTGTGATGATGTAGTTACTCCTAGCAGTAGTACCAGGGAATTGCAAAAATTTTAATGAGTGATGATAATTACAATGGATCATTTTTCTTTTTTTTTTTTTTTTAATGAAGAAGACTGTAGAGCTACGGAACATCACTTCAACACGTCAACATGTAAGACTTATCCCTCCCTCTTCTTCAGTATTTTCCATTCAGCCAGGTAAGGTTCTTTTCTACCTTTAAAATGTTAACAGACACAAAATCTAATTTTCTTGCTCTAACAAAGATTTTCCAGAGATGTTCTGTTTTCCCTGGTGCTCAGTTCTTTAGAAACTGAAAGCTGACTTAGGGCTCTTTCACATGCAACTCAGAAGCAGATTGAGATGGTCTAATGAGGAATTCAAGAGGACTAAATTAAAGTGTTTGGTGTTAGATTGAAATGTGTCCGTGGAATACCTAGATCGAATCTTATCCAAAATTCATCTAGGAACAGATGGAGCTTCCATGGAAAAAATTATGAGGGGAGGGCAAGAAGTAACACATTGCAAAAAAGAAGGATAGGTTAGAGGAAAGTTGAGAAAATTCTCTTTCCTGCAGGAGGATACCCAGGCACTGGGATAGATTGCCTAGGGAGATTGTGATACCCCAAGAATTGGAGGAATATTTAGAAGTTAGGTGCCTCCATGGAAGCCCTTTTGTCTTGTGGTACCCAAAACTGGGTATTGTCTCTAAGTTTCTCCTCACTATTTTCTGTTTATGAGGAGTATATTTCAGACAAAGCAATCTTTGAGCTCCCTGGAACGTGTGCACATTCCCAGATTGCACTGCCAGGCATCTTGTGCTTATCCCTTTTTATCAGCTTGATTTAGGCAATAAATGGGGGGAGTTTACAGGCATCTTTCCAGAGGACGATGTGATCATAAATACTACAGCCAATCTGGGGAGGTTTTAATTTCTGTTTTAATTTTCTGCCTTTTTTTTTTTTTGTTTTTATTTTTCCCCCCAAGGAAAATATCCAGGAAAGGGAGGAATGATTGCTCCTGGGATGGCATGCCAGTATACAGTCCGGTTTATTCCTAAATATCTGGGAGAGTATGAAGATCATATATTGGTGGAGAGTCAAGTATCAGAATCCTTTGTCATCCCAATCCAAGCTAAAGTATCACTTCCAGTATTAACATGTCAGTAGTGTCCAAATACTAAATTGCTCTAAAGTCAAACAGACTTGGGGTTTTTTTTTATGTGACTGTCTTCAATTTTGTGTCACAAAACAAATGTGGAAAAAATTGGCAGTGCAGTTTCTGCCTTTTGATATCTATCTCATTTTCACTTATCCAGATTTATTAGTTATTGAAATGTAATCCTCTTGGATTTTTCCTCAGTTATTTGTTCTTGCCATCTTAGACTCTTCTTGCTCACTGTGTTAGAGAAGTGAGATGGGGCCACATTTCTAGGTTTTGTTTTGTTGATTCCTGAACTTCCAGTTGTAATTAATAGTTCTAAATATTATGGAATTATTATTTAATTATAACTATTTGATGCTAATAATTGATGCTCATGGAATGTGAAATTAATTATATATGGATATGGTATACCTGCACCTCTCAGATATCTTAGCTCAACTATGATAAACAGGATTACTTTTGCAAAAATTTGCTTTGATTTTTTGTAAATTCACCTTACCTGTTATACTGAGATTTTCTAAAAAAAAAGAAATCATCTTACTTTTTATCATTCAATAATCTTTAAGGAGGAGAGATCATTTTACATCATTAAAATGTAAGATGAATGTAGAAATATACATCTCACACTTTCCAACTTTGAAATGGAAAGAATTTGAGGGGGTTTAGGATTGCAAAACCTGGCGTGGTCTCATGCAGTAATGTCTGTAAAGAGTTATTTAATCAGCAGCCTTTGCTCTCTCTGGAGTCTGATTTTCTGTGTTACTCCTTGCAGTGCCTGACTTCATAAACTGTGGTTCCTGCCTTGTTGGAGGAATAAAAACAAAAGCAGTTTTGTGCAGAAATGAGGGAGCTAGGACTGGGAAGTTCTGTATAATGCCAGGGAAAGCCTGGCCAGCTCCTGATTCTGGGGTGAGTGATTAGAAGGGCAATACTGGACCTAGCTTGGTGTAGGTGCCCTGGTGTGAAGGCCTTTTAAACCAGTCATGTTGTATTAGCACAGAAGTCATAAGGCCTTGCTGGAGACATCTGCATTGTGCCATTCCTTCAGGAATTCACTTTATCCTGAAAACAAATCTCCTTGCACAGCTGTACCTCCTTCTTGTGCTCTGGTTTTCTTGTGGAAGAGCTGGTCCTGCTCAGGAGAGAGGTAAACTGCGGCATAGATGAGGGAAAGGAAAACTGGCTCAAACTTTAGCCTTGCCCTTGAAGCAAATAGAAATGCTATTAGCTTTAGCATTGCTTGAGGTAATTTCCTCTCCCTCCTCAACAAAAACATCCCTTACTGACCTTGCTACACCTGTAGACACAGCAATCCAATCTAGTCCTGTTCTGTCTGTAGCTCCCCATCACAAAACAGGGCCTAAGTGGGATGGACAAAGGAGATAAAATGGGATAGGTAGACTGGCATTTTTGTGCTGGACAAAGAGCAGATGGGCCAAGTTGTACCTCCAGAGACTTCACAGTTCCAACTCAAAGTGAGTTTTAAGCCTGGAGAAACAAACAGAGCCCCTCTCTCAGGCAGAGCTGTTCTGCTGTGAACATGAATATTAGGCCTTCTCACACTGTCATTTGTTTTCAGAGACTGCACTTTCCCTTCTGCTTTCACCAAGGACATTGTAAAGCAGGGAGCCTTTTGTTTTTTTAATTAAGCCATACTTATGATCCACACTCTTTTGAGATGTGTGAAAAAAATGTATGGTAACAGATAAAACAGTGATGTTGTAGAATAATGCCTGTTTCAGGTAGATCTGGGTTTTAAACACAGCAATCTGATCCATTTAATTTATTAATATTTTTGTTTGTTTGTTTTAATACCTTAGGAGGCTGCCACTGCTGATTTTGTGGTTCAGGATCCATTTGGGATCCAGCCTGCTGTTTTGGAGCTAGCTCCAGGGCAGAATGCAACAGTACAGGTTAGTGCCAACTGCTGTAGGAAGGTTTTTTACTTCACCAAATAAATTAACATGCAAGATCATTTTAGAAGACCTGGCTGGGCCTTGCAAGTTTGGGTTTATGTGAGCAAAAAATGACTCTGTTTCTTGCAAGTGTTACTTTTAATCACTAATTACTGAAACTGTCCTTCAGGGAATATTTGCAAATTGAAGTGTATTACTTAGGGGAGAGAAAACAGCTACAAACCTTGCTATTTCCCTTCTCTCTTTCAGGTAGTGTTTTTCCCTTCTTTGCCAGGAGCCTCACAGCAAACATTCACCATTTTATGTGACAATTATCCAGTCAAATATGTTACAGTCACAGGTTTGTTTCTAGCACTTTTCTAATTCTGTAGATATTCAGATAATGTGAGTGGTGATTGTTGGCATGAAGTGATGGTAACATTTTACGTCACTGGATTAAGCAAATACTTAATGTGTCCCCTGCTGGCTTTTTTTTTACTCCTCCTTCCCAGTGCATGGAATACACTGAATTCAGAAAACATTGAGCTCTTAACCTTTGCTAGGCAAATATCCAAATGTAAAATGTCAGCAAGTCGCAGAAAAGAAAACCAGTTGCCAGGTGCAACTCATCTCTTTAACTTTTCTGTTAATAAGATAACTTGACAAGCTATGAAACATGAGGTGTAATAGGGCAGAAATGAACCACATTTGGACCTTTTGAGGTAGGCAGTCTTTGGATTAACTAATGAAACCAGTTCAAATTCTTGTAAATGTTGGTGCTTGTACTGTAATATAACTGTGAGTGCTATAACATGCGGCTTGGTTTGTCATCTCTTGAATCACTTTATCACATGTATTTACTTTGGATTTTTTTTTATACTTCTTTTGCTTCTTATTTTAATTTTAATGTACTGCTCAAAACATCTGGGAGCCGCATTGTCAACCCCTGTAAACACCCTGCTTAGTTCAGTGAAACCATGCTGATGTAAGTGAGCTGAGACTGTGGCCCTGAAATCCCTTTCTATGAAATTCACAAACAGAAGGTCTCTGTTAATACATGTTGATAAACACAACATCAGGAAATTTTTGTACAGTTAACACATTGGAATTCTGAAACTTGAGGAAACACCAGATACAATCAATAAAGGCCATTAATGACAGTTGCTATTGATGATGTGAACTATGTTAATAGTCAGATGGTAAACAGTAATACCTAATTATTTCTTCCAGGGCTTGGAGAGGTGGTTGCTCTGGAGCTTTTGTTTGTCACAGGTGGAGAAAGCAAAGCTCAGCTGGGTGAAGTCACTGATGCAACAGCACAGCACCTCATACGCTTCGAGCCCCAAAACCCCCAGAGCACTAAGGAGAAGATCCTGGTTTTAAGGAACTCCACGTAGGTAGCTGCTATCTGAGTAAAACTCTGCAATGTGGGCATGCTGCTGGGGATCTCATTTGTCATAGTCTGCTCTCTCAAGCTGGAGAAACCTTTGTGCCCTTGATAAACTTTTTGCAGAATCTTTGCTTCTTTTTGCTCTTTATTTGGTAATTAAAGTTCAAGGAGTGTTGTACATTGTTGAAGCACTATGGCAATCATTAGCCAAGGTCAATATATTTGCTTTAATAGAGGTAAATCTACAAAAAATTCATAAATATACATGGTTGCAGGAAATACTTACAGGGTGATCCAGGTAAGATTTATCTAATTTTAAATGGCTGCTATATATACTTGTGCAACTGAGATAAGCACTGTTTTCCTTTCATAGTGCAGGGAATAGATGCTTCCAAGCATACAGTTCTGACTGGAACATCTCCCATAAAAAAGTCATAATACATCCTGGACTCCACTGGATCAAAATGGTAGCCCAGTGTAATTAACTCACATTAAAACTCTCACATGCTTCCTACTATTGAGTCCTTACAAATTTAAATATAAATTCAATTTGAAGTCAACTAATGTGTCCTTATGGACAATTACACTATACTGAACATAGTGGCATCCTGATTTTGCTCAGAATCAATCAGACTTTAATAGAAATACACTTGTGCATGATTCCAGCATATAGAGGCTGTAGACCATCAAAGCAGTGAGCAGGTCAGTGCTGGGTTTAGGACCATTAATCTAAATTGCTGTTTGCAAGCAGTAAATATCTGGCAGTTTATTTTGTGGCCTGGAAATTACACATCCATAATGCCAGAACAGGCTGATATTTGAGTGAAGAAAGTGTGATTGGTGAACTGGATATTGTAAACTGACAAGGATGTGACTGTGCCAATTTCCACATTTTCTCTGTGCTATAATCACCACAGCACTCCCTGCACATCTGGTGTCAGCATTTGTATAAAACAAAGCTGGCCAGGCTGAGAATAAACTCCACAGAATCAGGAAGAAGAAATGTTCTTTCTGCTACAGAAGGTAATACTAGAAATTGTAAATAACCAGTTTTATCAGTGATACTTTCAAATTCCAGTGTCCTTCCTCGCCCTTACTAAGGCAGAATTTTTGAGGTCAGCATGAGCAAGATTCTCAAACCCGTGAAGACATTCCATGGAATACTCTTCTGCTGAAACAACCCAGTTAAGCAACCTTTTCTGGATTGCAGAGAGTGGGGCAGAGCCATGGCTATAATTTTAGATGGAGCCATTGTGTTTGCTGACATGTTAAGACCACATCTTGCATTTGGATTACATTAAGAATGTGATGTAGGTCATCAGCAGTGATCCAAGGCAAATGTACTGGTGTCAGCAGGAATGGTCCTGTTCATCCCAGATCTTTGAAAAAAAGAATTACAGAGTTTCTAAAACCTGGATTACATGACAAGTTCAAATAAGGCAAGAAAGTGTTAAGATATTTTATACATGTATAGAATTTACTTTCACATATTAGCATGGTCTTTATATGATTTATATACTCTGACTCTGTGATGCCTCAGCAGCTTTGTGACTCACTAAAACTGGGAAGTCAAACGCCTGTAATCTGTAAAGAGAGGAATTTCCTACCTGGAAAAAGAATCTGAACATTTTCTTAATATATTTTACTCAAAAATACCTGATTTTTTAATCAGAACTTTTCTATTGTTTATTGACTTCTTTGCAGCAATCTAGAACTTCCCTTCTTCTGGCAGATAACAAAGCCTATTCTGAAACCATTAATACCAGAAGAAACTGCAGACTTTACGGAGGTCAAAAACAATCAAGACCCAGAGTCAGCCTTCTCCCTAAATCCTAAGGAGGGAGTTTTGCTTCCCTATGCAGATCATGAGTTTATTCTCACTTACGCTCCACAGGAGGTATGGCTTGTGATTCCTTCCTATCTGCAAACTCCAGCTGTGTATTTTTATTCAAGTCATAAAATCCTTGCTGTGCAACTTTTCTAAATTAAATATAATTAGCTGGGACTATGCTCTGATAAACAGTGTTCAAAAAGTAGAAAGTTACTGAAAGAAAACATGTTTTGACTGCAAAATGTAAGACAGTTTCTGATCTCATGTAATTTTGGGGACTGACTGGACACAGTTAATGTTACACTGAAATTGTGGACACATCCTCATACTGCAGCTGTGCTGGCTGGTGAAGTTACCACTCTCACCCCTCTAACAGCTTCTCCACCAGCTCCTGACCCTTCCCCCTCTTCTTGGAGGATGTGCCTTGTACCTTCTCCAGTCTAAACAAGTTGGTTAACAAACACTGATTATTTAAACTGTTTCCAGCTGTAGTTTTTTTGGCCTGAAATGCCTCCTGTGAACAGCTGAGTGGTGAATTAAGGGGATAGTGGGAGCCTTTGGCAGAGAAATGCTATGTGCAGCTGTAGGTAAGAGGGCTGCAAGGATGTTGGAATGCAGTTATCCCAGAGAATGCTGTTCTCTCAAGTTTCTGCTCCCCTGTAAATAAGGAGCATGAGCTCACTGTATTTAGAGAAACCTGATCCAAAGAAAGCCCAAGAGTGGGAATGTCCTGTGCAGTGTTGATTGACAGACATAAGAAATACCTCAAATCTGTCTGGAAGAGAAACTACCTGGCTTTTTAAAAATAATTAGTTCATGGAATATATATTGAATTAAAATATACATAAAAATTAGTATCTGTCTACAAACAAATGAAGCTTTTGCATAGCCCTTCAGATTTAAGGCCTGCTTCTTTGTTTCTTTCCCCCCCTCCTTTAGAATACAGAAGGCATTCTCTTCCCATGATGGAAAAGTCATGTTTCTCACTCAAGATCAGACTGATGGTCAATTAGCTGAATACTCTGGAGCAGTTAGAAGAAACTTCTCAATTAGTACAGCAGTACTGAGTTTAATTTGGGGAGCCTTTGCAGATGCTTGTGTGTAGTATGCAATATACAGGAGAAATAATAACAGGCATGTCAAAAATGAGTATTTTTCTTGGAATCATACACCATGAGATCAGAATCTGGCTTAATGTTTTGCAGTCAAACATGTTGTCTTTTAGTAACTCCAGAGTTTGGATGTTGTTCATCAGAGTTTAGTACTCTGGTGATGATCATTTATCCTTTACATGTAAACCACTTTTCCATCTTTTTTTGATCTTCAACATAAATGATTAGTTGACACTAAAATCCTTTTCTCCTTCATCTGTGCAGCTGAAGAGTTATCACAATGTGCTTCAGATGGTAGTGAGGGACACCCCAGAATCACCTTGGTAAGCTGAGAAACATTTCCCACTAAGATATATGGCCACAATTTATCTGTGCTATTACATTAAGTTACTGGGATTTTTCTTCTTTCTGGTGATGATGGATTGACAAGTATAAAGAATATTATCTGCACAAGTAGTTGTGGTACAAAGAGCATCTCTGATACCATCCCCCATGCCTGGACACATGCCTGGCCATAGCTTTTCCTCTCTTGGAAAAAGATAATACTGTCATTTTGTCTGCTTATTTTCCAGGGTTTCCTGCTATTACTCTTTGTCACAGCGGTATGTCACTTATATACTTGTTCATGGACAGACTGGGACAACTAGAATATCTTAAAAGTATAATGAAGTTTTTAATTGGCTAAGCTAATTGCCCACAGGCAGTCTGTACTTGAGAAACTGGTGATGGTTTTCAGTTTTGATCTGGCAGTTAAAAGACAGGATCCAATTTAATACAGGTTTAACATATTTAATGATTCTACCATATTTCCTCCCAAAGTTTAATAGAAGAGAGCATGCTTCAAAACATCCCAGAATGCAGAGTAGAGGATGTAATAGCACTGAAAATAGAAGTTAAAGGCTCAACAGAACCATATAATCTTCTTCTGGAACCATATGCCATTATTATCCCTGGAGAAAATTTCATTGGTGTAAATGTCAAGAAAAAATTTAAGGTTTGTGTACTTTTCACTTCACTGTTGTCATGTGGTTTGTGTCACTGGATGTCATAGGTGTTATTAGAAGATATCAGACAGTCATTGTTATTTTAGTTTTCCTGAAATATTTTTAAAGGAGGCCATGAATCCAGAAGGGTCTGCACTGAAATGCCCTACCCAGCCTGCTCAGCCTTTCACTCCAGGCAGCAGCCTTTGTTCCTTTTTCATCTCTCCAGTTTGATACCACAGAGTTTGACCCTTCTCAATGTTTTTCTGGGTCACTAACCTGTTGCTTATCACTTTGTCACTCATGTAGTGTAAAAGTTTTCCAGCTGGGAGGAATAGTCAATGGATGATGAAATTAGTCCATAACTGAGGCACTATTCATGCAAAGAACTACAGGATGCACAGAAGAGCTACTAAAATCACACATGCTGCAGCTTACTAGATGTTATTCTTTCCTGCAGGTTCTGGTAATTTCTCTTTGGCCATTCTGGAACAGAATGCTGCTGCAATTGTCCCCTCACACAGCATCCCCTTCACTACAGATCAGGATCCTTTTGATCTTAGACTCAACTTGGGAAAAACAGGCCTGTTGGCAAAAGCCAGGCAGGAAGACATTTCCCAGTTAATGGGTTTCCCATTTTTTCTTAGAGATCCTGCTAATCAGCCTTTGGTTTTAAGATTTCTCTCCCTAGAATTTATTTTTTTTTAATTTAAGGCAGCCATTTCATACTTCCCAGTAACCCAGTATAACTACACATGTGATAGATGTAAATAAGCCCCTTACTGATGATATAACAACATCCTTTGCAGTTTCCAATAGGGTTTTTTTACTCTTAAAAAGCTAAGAATTTGAACTGTGCTTAGAGATAATTGTGCTTCAGAGAACAAAGTTATTTGCTGTAGTTAAGAAATAATGTTTTGACTAGATCTGAAGAGCAGGCCAAACTTTTCAAGAGCTTGCATCTCCCTCACAAACAGAGCCTTTGGCAAAAAAAAGCTGCATTCAAAAGATTTTCAGTTTATGTTTGGAAATTTTGTTACATTTTTGAAAAAGTTGGGGGGGGAAGTTTAAGAGTCTCAAATATTATCATGTTCTTGGAATGAATTGTTAATGGATTCTCTTCAGGTTTGAGGGAACACCTTCACCTATGTGAAGAAGACTTAAATAGATGATGATTCAAGACCCAGTTTGCGGTGTATCAGTGCTCTCAGCAATTTGACTTGCTGCTCTGAAAGCTTTAAGTGCATTAATTGTCTAATTGATTTTAATTGTTTCAGCTGTGGAACAACAGCGAAACATTGATCAAGTACACCTGGGAGAAAATCACAGACTGTGAGATCATTGAAGTTGAACCTCGTACTGGTGTCATAGGTAAAGTTTCTGTGGCTTGCAAGCAGTAATTAATGAAAGAGACAGTAATTGATTATATCAATTTAGTAATTGATTATATCAATTTATGATAGTCACAGAGCACTATAGTGCCAACTTAAAAATTACCTGATCTCCAGCCCACTGGAGCCAGCAGGAGACTTAATTTGATTTCAGTTGCTTCATGCTTGGAACAGGTGATTTCTTACAAAGAAATGAGACAGGAGCCTGGTATTTTCTCTTCTAGATGTGAATAAATGCTGTGAATTTGTACTGGCAATGTGTGGGAGCAAACCTGGGGTCATCAGCCGTAACCTGCAGTGTCACGTTGAGCCGTGTCCAGAGCCAGTTATGCTGCATGTTGAGGCTGCTTTTAAGGTAAGGAGCAGTTCAGTCTTGTAGGAGGATGAGCTGTGTGGCCTGGCCATTGTCCAAATTAAGCTTTTTTGCCTCTCAATGGCTGGAGAAATCTTAAGTGGTTACAAGCAGGAGTTATTTTTGCTGTAGTGACTATTGAGTTAATGTTGATATTCCCATGACACACAGAATTTTTCTGCATTACACTGTGCATTTGCTTTCTGATATTCTCTGTGAAATCAAATATTAATCCTAGATAATTACATGTTTCTTAATGAGGCAGTTTTGGCAGAGGTGTCCATTCTGATGTCTGTTTCCTGCTGTCCTAGGGTCCATTTCTTTGTATTGATGTTCCATCACTCCGGTTTGGTTTGACTAAGCAGGGTGAGACTGTGTCAAGAACCTTTGAGATTAATAATCTCTCTCAGGTGCCAGCACACTGGAGAATGCAAGAAAGCCAGGTTTTTCTAGCTCAAAGGAATGAAGAGGTAAGTCAGTGCTACAGCTTAGCCCTCCTTAGCTATTTTATTTCTTCTGCTTAGGAGTTGTATTATTCATTCCAGCTATCAGAAGTTCTAATTGTTGTGACTTCTTACAAAACTAGTCCTGCACAGTTTCATAAGTGCATGAGTTCTTTTGAGATTGAATGCTTCTTTACAATTTTTCTCTATTTCTATTTATTACAAATCCCCTGCCAGCCTGATCCAAAGAGACACAGAGTATTTCCTGAATGACAGTGATTTCAGCTGCTGCTGCTATAAGTAAGAGTTCAAGGCTTTAGTAGAGCTGAGAGTGCTGAACACTCCTCCCACACACCCACATCAGCATCTTGGACAAGAATCTGAGCCTCTACTCCTCACTGATGCTCTTCCCATGTCCACTCTCCCAGCCCTCCTTCCTCACCCTTCTGTCCAAGAACCTTTTTCCCCTCGTGGCACCTTGCTGCTGCCTGGGAGCAGGTGCTGCTGCTGAGGCTGATTGCTTCTCCTTCATGTTCCCTGTCAGTCCATGCACAGCTGACCCTGCTGTGCCCTTGGCTGTGACCGAGGCAAAGCCCTGCCTCCTTGTGTAGCCAGGCTTTCACAAAGCTGGAACTGTGCTTCCTGACATCAGCCCAGCTGGGACTCAAGGTGCAGAGAGAAAGGACACATCTGAGGAAGAATTAGACACTTGGAAGCCCTAATTAGATTGTGTGGCTTCAACATTTTACCCTTGCTTTGCACATGTCAAAAAAAATTCAGTTCCCTCTCTCCTCTCCCAGGTATCCACCTTCACCATCCAGCCATCAGCTGGAGAAATTCCTCCTTTGGGTCGATGCAGAGTTTCAGTTCACTTCACACCACTGCAGTGCCAGCGTCTCCAGACAGTGCTGGAACTGGAGGTAGAAAATGGAGAAGGAAGGTAAGGAGGAAAAGCAGCATTTGTTTTGTTTTTTCTGAGGTTCACATCTGGTTTTCACTTCAGGTAGTTTTCTCTCCTACAACAAAAATATGAACTCACAGTGGGGTTGGGTAACCTATCAATGAACTATCAAATTTCTAATATAGCTAAATAAACATAAACATCATTCTTCCCAGCATGCTGTTTTATGTCTAGCACGTTTCATTAACAATAACAATAGACCATCTGTGTGTTTATTTCCAGTCATCTTCCTGTTTTTGTTGAAGTTCAGACCCCCCGAGTGTGCCTGATATCTAGTCATCTAGTATTTACTGAAATTTATACTGGAGTTCCTGTCAAAGCTACCAATAAGCTTTTTAACCAGACACTGCTGCCAGCAAAATACTTATGGGGAAAGGTAAATGCTCTTCTAATGGGAGAAGAATACAGCAGGGATGGAAGCTGCAATCTGTAGGAATGCAAATAATTACTATTATTGAAAGCTTTTCTGATGTATCTTTTGAGTGTTCATTGCTGTTTTTCTGGCTTGGGAGCAGAACTTCAGCTTTAGACCAACTTCTATTAAAAGATTAATTATTAGTTTATGTCATTATGTTTTTACTGTCTGTGGATCCCTGGAAAATGGATGAGCAGATATGAGGGGTCATAGGGTGTAAAGGCACCAGAATGTTAAACAAAGTACCATGGCAGTTTAGGGTTTGCACTTAATTTAGTAAAACAAAGAAATTATGGTGGATTTGTGACTTTTGGATTGTGTCTGAATTCAGCTTAAGTTTCACATTCTGGCTGTGGGATTCAGCTTATAGAGTAGGAACCCCAAATTTAATGTCAGTATTTAAGCTGTGTCTGAACTCTCTTTTAGTCAATGGAAATTTGTCAGTGCCTTGGTCATTCAGATTTGGCATCCATCACATCTGACATCTAGGGTTCAGCTCAATTGCCAACATAAAAGCACTCAGTGCCACTCCAGATGTCCTCAGGTGCCCAAGGGATCCTAAAAGAGCATGTGCATGGTATAGGACCTACAGGAAAACACTTTGGAGCCTAGGAGGAATATGTAGAGCATTTTTCCTGATGTGTGATGCTCATGTGTGAACAAATGAGTGGAACCCTGGGTGCATTCCATGCTGGTCACTTAGGGAAGGTGCCAACACCAAGATTGTGTCTCCCCCACCTCTGTGGTGGAGAGAGTTGAGGCACATCTGGAATCCTGCTCTGATATCAGAGAGATTGGCTTCACCCTGGAAAGGCTTGAGACTGTGAGAAGGATGACAGTGGCTCTACTCCCAGCCCAGCAGCCTCAGCTGGGCACCTGAAGTTACTTGGAGTGAATGTAGGCATGAGGATCTTATCACCCCTGGGGAATTATAAAGCCAGTCTTGACAAACTGTAGATGTTGCTGCCTGAAAGTGTCCTAAGCCTGAGAATAGCTTGGTGTTTTCATGTGAGTGAATCAGCATGAGCTGAATGTCCTTTCTGTTTGGCAGCCCGTTGGAAGCCAGGCAGCCTCCTGCTCCATCGTGGTGTCCCCTGCCAGTGGCACTTTAGGCCCAAATGAAGAGAAGGAATTCTGCATAGAGCTGTCAGCTAACACTGTGGTAAGGTTACAAACTGATGCACTTTTATAAAAACAGCAGCACTGGCTTTTTCATCTCACCTCCATCTGGCACAGGGAGGGAATTCTGTGTACAAAACCACGTGCTCTTTTTCCCATCCAATATCTCTGAAGTGGCTTTGCTTTAGAGATACCACAGTTGAAGGCAAGAATTAAACAAGTGTACATGGAGTGCAGTTTCTACCCTGCCTCTTTATATCTCAGCTGTTCCTGTTTTCTTCCTTTCTTGAAGTCCTGTACAATTGCTCTTAATTCTTATCACTCTTCTTAGAGCATACAAATCTTCACTTTGGATTATCTGGAATGATATGAGCAGAGTGGCATATACAGTATATATTTGGTTTTCTGAATGCAGCTAGGCTCATAACATTTTGATATTTGAAAACTTAAAAGGGGCTGATGGGACTGAGAGTCTGCAAAATACAGGAGCAGAAATTCAGAAAAAGACTTTACAAGAGCATTCAAACAGCTGAGCTAAAGCAGCTAAATACAGAATCCTCCTATAGATATGGTGTCTTAGTTCACATTGCAATCACTGGAGACCTGGCTTTCATTTATTTGCTTAAAAGTAGGTGTTCAGTACTATCAGAGTTAGTATTTAAAATTATTTATCTGTGGCACTTGGGAACATGGTTTAGTGGTGGCCTTGGCAGCACTGGATTAATGTTTGGACTCAATCATCTGAGAAATCTTTTCCAACGTAAAAGATTCTATAATTCAATACTTGGAGTGCAGGAATTATGTCACAAATCAGTAATGGGGCAGTTTAAGACTCACAGACAGCTCCAGGTACAAAGCTGAGAAACAGCCACAATTTTTTATCTCAGTGCTGCCTTCTGAGCAGCTCTGATGCTGCAGAAAATGCACTGAAAACAATTCAGTAAGACTTCTCACAATTCTGTTGTTCTGGGTTTAATCCAGGGAAGTTTACACTTTTTAAAAATAAATACCCTGAAGGATCTGCCTTTCCTCTGTGATACATGCTTCATTCACAAGGAAACTTGATTCTTTGCTTTCCAGGGTGAGCTGAAAGACCTCACACTTTCCTGTAGCATAGAAGACATGGCTGAACCCCTCTTCCTGAGCATTTCTGGAGAAGTGAAGGGACTACATGTCACATACTCAGTACCTTCTGGCAGTGGAATTGACAGGTAATACCTGACTGATTTTTATTTTGTTTTTCAAATACATAGAATGATGACTGTATTTTGGAACATGCTCATCTTTATATCTTTTCATATCTTTTCATGTAAGTAAAAATGTCTTTAATTTGGTAGACTGGCATGTTATGCAGGATAAAAATTTGACCCCAAATAAATCTTTATATGTGTAGAAATGAAAAAATGAAAAGCAGAAAATGTTGATGGCAAAAATCATAGACTGCATGGTCCTTTTACACTGTGCATCACAACCACATTGCATGTTGCACATTTTTAAATCCCCTGAAATCATCTGTGAGAAACAAGAAAATAAGACCCATGTCTAAATACTACTGATCTTTTTTCTGGCAGTGATGAAGGACAAATGCCACAAAGCCCATGTGAACTTCTTTTGGACTTTGGGTCTGAAGTTGCAGTCAAAGATGTTGTAAAGCATCAGCTGATTCTTACAAATCTCACTGCAATCAGTGCTCCATTCACACTGGAAGCTGAGTATTTTAGTGCCTGTTTGGTGCCTCCAGAAAAAGGAACCTGCCCGTGAGTCTTGCTGTTCTGCATAATGTTCAAATATAATTTAGGTCTTGTTTGAACCTGAAATCAGATTTTTTTTTTTTTTCCATGCTCTCCAAGCTACCTGGTGAAAAAAAGGGGGCCTGTCACAGAGCATGCAGCCAGAAAAGTAAAGTCAGGTATGAAAATATCTCTTCAGTGGAGAGAAGGTGAAAGCCAGCTGAATGCCATATTCAGCACTAAATGTGCCAGTTAGGCACAACACTCGTTGTTGGAGTATCTGGTGAAGTCTAAACTGTTAAACTACTTAATTCCTCTGTTCATTCCTGAGTTTGAAAGCCCACCTTGTATAAGCATTAGGTTAATCTCTCTCTTCCCCTTCTGTTTTTTTCTCCTTTCTCCTCCTTTTTTTTCCTCTCTCTTCTTCATCTTTTTCTTGCAAACAACAGTATGAGACAAGGTTGGTGATTCTGGTGACAGTCCACTCCCAGAACACTCCCAGCACATGGGATGGATGGCATGCAGAATGTTTGGCTCTTTCTCTCCCACACAGTTTTCCAGTACCAGTGCAGCAAGCTTTTCTCCCTCAAGCCCTTTACCATACCTTCCCCACTCTGGGAAGCTACAGCACAGCCCATCTGTCATTTCTGATGTGTTGTACTGAAAAATGATAATATTTACAGCCACGTGAGACTGGGGGAGGGAGGAAATGGGAGCAAGAAGCTGTGAAGTGTGGATGTGTTTTCTGTATCCAAAATAAAACTTGCACATATTGGTACCTTGCCATAGAGTTTGGTATCTGTTCCACAGACAGAGCTTTTCAGCTGTTGAATTGGTGCTTAAGATTAGAAAAATGCTGTTCTGACAGATTCCATGCAGGCCTAGGTGACTCAGAGTGTGGAAAGGCTTTGCTCTTTGTAATTAATTCTTTGCATGGAAGAGCACACAGAGGTAAACAGGCAGCTGCTAGTGGAACAAGAACCAATCAACACAAATCCCAGCCTATTTTCTCAAATTTTTTCAGGTAACCAGTTAGTGCCTTGCATATTCCAAGGAGTTCTGGATCAGGTTGTTGGAAGGATTGTCCTGCTGTAAAATATTCTAGGCAGGCACTAAGTCTAAAAAACATAGTAAGACCCACTGCAGAAGGGAACTTGGGTAAAGTGGTATAAATGTGAGCTGAGTAAATGATCCCAGGGTTTCTAAGTCAGTGAGGTTAAGCTGATTAAAGGCAACTAAAATTGTGGTCCTCTGTATTCTTTGAAAGACCAACTTTGTTCCATTTCCTCAAAATTCATGAAATGCTTCTTTGCTCTGCTCCTTCAGAGTTTGCAGCAGTGTTGCTGTCTCAGGGGAAGGGAGCAGCTTTCTATATCCAACCTTCCACAGGAACTCTGGAAGCTTTCCAGCAGCTCACCATAGAAATAGCAGCTTACAACAACATGTGGGGAGAGTACCAGGATAACCTTGTCTGTAAGGTAGGAGGGGTTTTGGTTTTACCATGGCAGATTTTACACCAATTGTATTGTTTTGTTTTGATACTTCTTCAGTTTTTTAGGACTTCTGTAAAAATTCAGGATGGATCTTGCTGTACCACCACTTCCAATGACATGTAAGGAACAATTGTTTGGTTTTAGGGGGACATGTTTATTCTTTGGGAGGTTTTCATGTGCCTTGAAAATGACTGGAGTAGTTTTGATTTATAACATCTGTTTGGGAGCTAGCCAGTGCACTGCTCTGCTCTACTAATACTGTAGATTGTGTTGTGTAGAAAAGCAGCAGGAAAGCTGATAAATGCATGAGGTATTGCATTCTCCTGCTGAGAAAAGTTGTTGTTAGCATATAAATTAGAGGTTGTCAAAGGAAACTAGTCAAAAATACTTGAAAATCCAAACAGTGTGCAAAACATAATCTCATAACACAGAGAACTAAGGTTTTATCTTGATTCTAACAGCAAAAATTCATTTTAATAGGTTGGACACTTACAACCGAAATTAATTCCTATGCAAATGACTGTGAAAGGCTGTCCAATCTTCCTGCAGGTGACAGGACCAAAACCAGAGCCACCCATTATCAGGTATAGTTCAAAATACTGTCAGACAAATCAGAGAATGAAATACCAATGGGCTGCAGCCAACATACACACCTGTTCCATCTTGTGATATAATGATAAGGTCAGCAAAGTGTCAGTCAAAGATCTGATCTAGCATCTGATTCTAGAACATCAATACATTTTTCTCTGCCAAGACAATTAGAAAATAATCTGCACTACAAGACTGCTGAAGTCTGCCAGCAGTCTCTGTTCTGGGCTTGCAGTTGTAGAATTTCACCCAGTGCAGCCTCATCTGGCTCTGTGGAGATGGCAACTGGCACATGGTGGCAATTCTCATCACCCACAGCTCATTTCTCCCTGGGCTTTTACATGGACCAGGAGAAATGCAGCCCTGAGGTCAACAGGGCTGATTTGAACCCTCTCATACAGCAAATGGCATCTGTACCTTGGGATGAGGGGTAAGGCTTGGTTTTTGGGGAACCCCAGCACTGCACGTGGTTATTCTGAAATGTCTGAGACAGCTGAAAAAACTGGGGAAAAAAGAAAAGAGACAGATAAAATAAACCAATATTGTACTTCACAGTGTAGGCCATGCCTTACCTGAGAGCCACTCCAGTGCAGCCAGCTTGGTTTTCACTTTTAAACAACTCTTCAGTGATTTCAGACACTTCTGTTCTCTGCATGCACTGACAGCAAGGTTCCCTGTCCAGGTTTGGCACTCAGGTCTCAGGAGGGTCTCCTGTGCTACGGAGGGTCCAGCTCAACAATCCCACTCCCTTTGGTAAGGATGGCTTTTGTACAGCAAACATTGATGCTTTCATTGTGTTCCTTACAGAAATAAAAGTAGAAGGACCCATTAACATGTTAATTGACAGGCATGCTTGTTTCCTAATGAAGATGGTTTTAGTAAAAAAATAGAGAGTGACTCAGTGTGTTGCCACTATGCAATTGCACATCCCATCTTGATGTAGCTGGGTTTCCCCTCATTGAAATGGTGGGAACTCAGGATTTTCCATCCTGTTTTTATAAATTTCTTACAACACTAAGTCTGGTCAATCAGATGTGCTACCTGCTTTTTACTGGCATCACCTAGTTTTTCTGTTCAGTCTTTTTAGCTTTTCAGAGCAAAGTCAATCACTTTAAAAAAAAAAAATCTACTAAATCCATTTGCTTAAACAAAATACTCATCATTTATTTTGATTATAGTTTAGGACATAGAAAGTGGCCAAACTATAGCAAGCTCTTAAATAATTTTCATTTACAGCAACCATGGGAAATCTAAGAGATACACTTTAACACAAATGCAGTTGCCAGACACAACTGGTACCAACTAAGCCATGAGCCCTCACTGACTAGAAGTAATTGTCCTTTTTTCCTTTCCCATTCAGACATCCGCCTGGACTTGGAAGTTTACAACCAAGAGCCAGATGATGAAAAGCTAGTGGACCTGTTGGTGCTCTTTGGAGACCCTTTTCCTCCTGTGGACGTGGCTGGAAATGAGGCTGCGTCAAGTGGTAGCACCTCAGAGTCAGAGGTGGTGTTAAAGCTGGATCCAGCTGCCATTCCCTGTGGGAGCATTTATCCAGCTCTGGAAACCACAGATGAGGTCAGCTCTTAGGATGTTCCTTATGCTGCTGCTGAGATACATGATGGGTTTTTTGGCATGGAGGGTTGAAAACAATAACAGGAGATAGCACTTGTAACCAAGAGCTGGATTCTTAAAAGAAATGTTAGCTCCTCTCCCAGTCAAACACACAATATGTGGGTAGGTGGCTTTGGGGATCAGCAATCTCTTTCCAGAGTGAGCTATAAGTAATTAGCTCTCTTTAAAAGTGTTAAAAAAGCTAAAGAAATACAATTTAAATACTGTCACTGACAAACTATTGTCATTATTACATGGAAGAATTAAGATAACTAAAACTCCTTAATTTGGCTCTGCTTTTCTCGTGGGTGCTTTCTGGTGTCAATATGTGCTGTAGTTAGAGAGCAGAATCTACCCTGCAAATTTCAAATTGCAGCTAATGATATGGAGGTATTTATCCCAGTGCTAAAATTAGATTGCTTCTGTTAGAATATGGTAACATCTATTACACCTGAGGTTTGATTATAATGTGGCAGTTCAGTGTCTTGAGGGGCTGGGAGTGACAGGGAGAAGTATCCCCCAGGATATTGTATATTTCTCTGGCAAAAGCTTCACAGAAAATATATTAAAATCACATTTTCTCTGCTTCAGCTCAGCATGCACAGTTGTTCTGAGCACAGCTCTAACCTTTCTCGTGCACAAAGGGAACAGTGCTGCCCCAGAGTGCTGGTTTGTATAATGGGCCAAAGGTGTCATGGTTGGGTGCTTCTCTAGGTAGAATAGGACCCAAGCATGCCCATTTTCCAAGGAATTCAGGAGCAGTTTCAGGAGAGCTACTCTGTGGATGAGAAAATTAATGTACAGGACACATCCACGTGTCCAGCCCTTGTGCCAGAAAGAAACTGGAGCTGGCCATGCTTCCTGAGCAGTTCCCTGTGCACATCACTCACATTCCTCCCTTGCAGTGTAACAGTTTTAACCATTCCCCACCCCTGTGTCTCTGCAGCCTCCAGGTTCTGACAGCAAAGAGATGGAAATCAGCAGCCACGAGTCTGCAGGACAGAAAAATATCTCTGTACTCATCCGACCTCATGAGGGGGTGCCTGCAGACAGCCCCTACTCCATTGCTCCAAGGCAGATAGTAAGCTTTTACATTTTCTTTGGGCTTAGATTTAGCACATTTTCTGCAGGGCAGAGGAGACAGAGAAGGAGAAGGAGGTAGCTTTGAGTTTGGTTTGAGGTAGGCTATTAAACAGTGAAAGGAAGGCTTTGGAGATGATCGTAAGAGGAGTTTGCAAGGTCAACAGAAAGTGTCCTATCTACATCTGAGCAGTGACCTGATGACTGGACTTAAGTGTTAGTTGTACTCCAGAGTGACATCTCTGGTCTTCTCACTTGGGCTGGCATGGTGAAATGTGGGAGCCATCCAGCCTGAAGCTTTGGAAACATGCAGAGCTGGAAATCAGGCTGCTGGAAAGGGGTGCTCTGTAGATAACTCATGGGATAAACCACAACTCCCACAACAAGGGAGTTGTGCAAATGCAGGCCACAGTGTCACAATCCCTTAGGAATATCATAAAGACAGCTTTGGAAAGATCTAGCTATGAGAGACAGGGTTGCCCAAAATATCAGCGTGCCAATTTTATTTTAATTTTTTTTTTTTTTGCCAGAGGGTTTTAAGTTAAAAGTTAAAATGAGCTAAAGATTACATAAAAGAAATGATGACAGAAATGATGCTGCAGTCAGCTCTGAGGTGGCTGAGGCTGAGAAAGGTCAGACAAACGAGTGCCTCACTGTGGAGGCAGCTTTTGTGGGCTGTAGCCAGCAGCAATATCAAGATTTAACCATAACCTGCACAATTCACCTAAAGAAAGCAGAATCTAGTCAACCTGTAAATCCCAGAAAATCTGCTGCAGCTGGCTAGTGCATGTGATTACATTCCCTGTGTCATGTAAAATTTAAAAATAGCCACGACTGAACTGAGCTGTAAAGTACTCATAGTTCACACTTGTAAAACATTTCATGTATATGTAAGTTGTGGAATAATCACCTGAGGTAGCCAAGGAGTAAGAAAGGACAGAGCTGGGTATTTTTAAAACAAACAGATGTGTACATATGTTTGTGTATTTAGAGAGTTGTTCTGTGACCGTGCTTATTAAACTCTGTTGATGCTGAAAAGTGGCCACAGTGATATCTGCAGTTGAAGTAATTGTCAGTTTTGCTGTCACATGTGGCATTTCCGTGCAAGCCTGAGCCCGCGCCCGGGGCATTGCATGCTGCTTGTGCAACTCAGTTTTGGCCGCTGAGTGCCGAGGTTCTTGCGCAATCCCCGGCGGGTCCGTGCGCTGAACGCTCTCTCCCGGCCGCAGGTGGTTCCAGGAGGTGGCAGCAGCGACGTTTACATCTCCTTCACCCCGCTCGTCCTCCCGGACACCGAGGCTGAGCTGTGTTGTGACGGGCTGGTGCTGGGCTTCATGAGCCTGGACGACAAGGTAAACTGACTGTCACAGCAAGGCCAAAGGGGAATATAATTTCCCTTCCTGTAATTTATGTACAGCCTGCTGCTGTTACCTGGCCAGTCTGTGTAAACAGTCCTGTTCCTGCTGTCCTGCACATCCTTCCTTAACCAGGGTTGTTCATCTGTTGCATTTCTCTTGGAGCTTGGAAGCATTCTGGGCTGGGAATGTCACCATCTTCTTGCAGCAGACCCCAGACAAAAGCCCAGGGGTTTGAAATGCTATCACAACATCAGGTTTTATTGATAACAATAGTTAACAATGGAAGTGAGACTCAGGACTGCTGAGTCCTGTTCCTGGCTCTGCATCCACCTTCCTGTGTGAATTTGGACAACATACCTCTCCTCTGGGAAACTTCCTCTTCAACAACTGCTGATGTGAGGCTTGAACAGGGTTTTATGAATGGCTCAGAGATTCCCTGACATTAATTGTTGCAAAGGTGCAAGGTGACCTGAATGAATGCTAATAGAATGTTCAATAAAAACAACCCTAATAATCCATATTCCCAAAGAAAGGAATGTAGAATAATAGAGTCCTGGAACGGTATAAGTTGGAAAGGACCATCTATCTCCACCCCCCTGCCATGGGCAGCAACATCTTTAACCAGAAAAAGTTGCTCCACAGTGTGTCCATCCTGGCCTTGAATGTTCCCAGAGATGGGGCATCCACAGGTTCTCTGAGGAGCCAGTGCCAGGGCCTCACCACCCTCAGATGTTGGAATTTCTTCCCAACATCTGATCTAAACCTGCCCTGTATCTCTATCACCCACAGCCATTCAAAGTCCAGCTACTATTTGGCCTCTGCTGTTCCATCATGCTTTACAAACAGGCACTGCATTGCCAAGCAGAATCCTATCTTGGCTGACAGCCTCTGGGGCTCCAAGCAGCATTTCAGGTTTAGTGCAACCATTTCCCACAGGATTTCTGTTTCCATCTGGTTGGCAGCTGGCGAGGAGGGTGCCCAGCAAGGTGCAGCGCAGCCACGGCTATGAAGCTCCGCCGCTGCGAGTGCACGTGGAGGCCATCCTGAGGCATCCCCTGTAAGTGCCACAGCTCACAGCTGCCACCCTCATGGCATGGGGCAGCCTGGGACAGGGCTGTGACCAGCCCTGCTTCTTTACACTCAGGTTGGAAGTGGAGATGGATCACAACAGAGGAATGGTGTTTCATTCAGTGGCGAGTGATCTCCTGCCTGCCAAGCCTTTCTTTGGAGTGAGTATTTCCCACACTGATCTATTTGGCTGCTTTGTGTTGCTGTGCTGCTGGGAGAATTCAGAGCTGTGTGCCCATGGCTGTGAAAATGCATCCTAATTACCAGTAGCCTCATTTTCTGTATTGCACATAACAAGATAGGGAACAAAAAAAATATATACAAGCACTTATTAGCCAGGAATAAGAAGAGCTGAGCTCAGACAATGCCTGTTTTATTCAAATTGTTTCATTGTAAGAGAGCTTGTAAGTAGAAAAATAAGTTCTGATTTTCAGGACATAAAGATCCAAGAGCAAAATTAGTCACTTCAGTTGTGTGACCCTTGGCATTTGAAAACTTAGACTTTATTATGTTACTTTTATTTTGGTTTTTCACTCAAGAAATGTTGAGCAACACAGGTAGAAAATAATAGGTTGCTCTGGGGTAAAATCCTTCAGATCCCTGCTGGTACTCCATGAACAAACAGAGCAACACAGACCTCTCCAGGGAGTTAAAACTGACCAGTTCTGAATCATTTCTCCCCCAGGTTCTGACAGATGCAGTAATTACTCAGAGTTTGAAACTCATGAATTGTACCAAGGTTCGGCTGTACTTCAGGCTCTTTCTGTCTACGCCCTCTATGCCCTTCAGCCTCTCCAGCACAGATCTCAAAAAGAGCACTGAAACATCCCACAGCAAGAAGGAGGAAAGGGAACAGCAACTGCAACATGTACTTTATCCACAGCAAAACATGCTGGTAAGCTCAAAAATAATAATCCTGTGCCAGATTAGAGAGTGTAATAATGGGTGTGTTAGTGTGGCCCAGAGGAACCACAGAAAAACACAACTGGCATAGAAATCTCCCAGTTTTAGGGGAAATGGTGCTGTATTAGCAAATGCTAATTACTGCCATTTTGCCTGCTACATTGCAGGTGGAGATTATTTTTTTTTTCTGCAAATAATCTTTTTCTGTTCCTGATGTGCTTTTCCTATCAACTCTGACCTGTGGCAAACTCCTGCAGAAAACCCTGTGGGTTTGCAACTCACTTAAATCAATAGCCATATGTATGTTGGACAAATTAAAAGATTTCCAAGGACTGCAGTCTTCCCTCATTTCCTTAAATTAGATGCAGGCAGTGCAAGGAGAGGAAAATTTGATTAGTTTTGGGTGTACAAATTACATTAAAGGAAATGAAGTCCCAGAGTAGAGAATTAGGTAACCTGCAAAGAATGAGTAACTGTTGCATTTTTGAAGTGTGCTTCTCATTTTGCTGTGTTCATTTTGACATGGAGACACACACATCTCAATTCTGCGTGTGTGGGAAGAAAGAGGATTTAGATGTCTAAGAGAGCTTTGGGAACATGGTATTTGTACCCTTGGAAACTCAAAACCTTTGTCTTGCTAGAGACTGTTTCTCCCCTGTGGTTCAGAGATCAGCTGTTCACCTTTATACTCCATCTCTGTGTACTGAATTCATAGGAAGTAGCTGTGTTTTTCTTCTTTAATTGTATTGCTTTGTTCCAGTGGGAATTTGGCTGCTGGCATGACACTTTTGGGTTTCAGTGGGAAAATGTGTGCCTGGGCCTTTGTGTACTTTGGATTTCCTGCACACAGCTGTCATCTTATGTGATGTCCATCAGAATTCTTCTTCCCACAGGTGCAAGTGTCATTCCATACAAATCTGGAGTTACTCAGGTATCAGCATTTGCCAGAGACCCAGCTGCTTCCTGGATGCCAAGTGCTCCAGCTGGAGAGTGGAGAGAGAAAGCTGAAGTTTAATCAAAATCTGGTCATTGAGCACAGTAACTGCACTACCCAGGTAAGGTCAGGACAGGGTCTCTGGGCCCTGGGAAAGGGCTGTTTCAGCAGCATCTCTGACTTGGATTAGGATTTACTCAGCCTTGAATTACAGGCAGCTCTGGAGTAAATGGGGTCATCCAGCTAAAGTAAATGGCTGTGGTGTTGCTCTCTGCTGAGACTGCAGGTGATTCCCAGGTGGGCTGTGCAGGCTGGGGTCACACTCTGGTGCTGGTGCCCCAGCTCTGCATGGCAGCCCGGGTGACACTCAAAGGGCCACACACCCAGTCTCAGGATAACTCTGAGACAGGAGTCAGGGCTGTCTCAGGGAACAAGCCATGCCTGAGTCACCAGGCAATGCCTCCTGCAGCAACCAAGGGCTTCCGGAAAGGCTTCTGAGTCCATTGAGCTCCTGCAGTGTGGTCAAAGCCCACGTGCATGTAAAGACCAATCCCTTCCAGTCAGAAATCTATAACCCCCTTCCCAGCCTTCAGCACCCAGTACACTGCAGGCACTTCTATCTTCTTTTCATACCAGGTGTTTCTGAGGCATGACCTGTGTAAGACTGAGCATCATACCTAAGATAGAGTCAAGTGAATCATAATCTTGGGCAATCTGCACAAACTGAGTGACTCACAGCGGGCCATATACAGTCCTGAGGGACCAGGAGATGCTGTAATGTCTGCAACTCCATAGAAAACCCTAAAAACAAATGAGAATGTTCCCTCTGTGTTACTTCATTAAGGCCACAGTGTCTGGTTTGAAAACCTGTCCCAAAAAAGTAACACACAAGCAACAACTTCATTCACTTGAGGCTGTAGAATGGGAATTGACTCTATTGTGAAAGAACACAGAACAATGATTCTTGATTCAGTGGCTGGGGATAAGAATGATCCAGCTAGAGCAGGAATTACTAAAGCTCTATAAAACTGAGGTGGGTTTTATTTTCTTTTCCCTTTCCCCTGTTTTGCAGCTGGTCCCAGTTACTGCCTACCTCACTGTTCCAGTCCTGGAGCTCTCCTGTGACAGGGTTGATTTCCAGACCTGCTTCGTTGCACAGACCAAGACAGAACATGTCTTCCTTTATAACAGGAGTGGCTGCAGAAGCTACTGGACTGCTTTGCTGGGTAATCTGGTTTTGCAATTGATTTCCTTGTTACAGAGTTTCACTAAGACTGCATGCACTCACTCAATAGAGGGGCAATATGTGATGATCCTGGGTGCAAACATGGTTTGCTTTTGTTCTCACTTATGTGGGCTTTTCCCCTCCTCTCTTTCCCCTCCCTTTTTTGACATTATTGTACCACTACTGATTTCAGGAGTTACTTCACATCTAACCAAAAGATTGAGTCTCAGCCCTCAACAATTCTTGGACATACTCTGCTCATTTATAAATCAGTCCTGAGGGGCAACAAGAAGCAGCAGCTCCTCATGGGTTCAGTTTGAGCATGAGCCTAATGCTGTTAATAACAGATGGGCTCCAGAGGAAAGATCAGGGCCTTGTTATTTCAATGTGGAGACCACTGATCACTGCCCTTGATTAGAAGATGACAACAGTCTGGGCACATGCACAGAAACCCTGTGGCAGTGTGAGGCATGATGTGTTAGTTGCCCAGCAAAGAGGTGCATTGCCATGAGTGCTGCTTATTGTACACACTTACACAGAGGGTCTTGTATGGCTTTGTTTGACATTTGTCCCTTCCACTGCAGATGAACAGAAAAGCCCTAAGGCCGTGCAAGTGTTTTCCATCTTCCCAGCTAAAGGCATTTTGGAGGCACGTGAAGGGGAGGCACCTACCAGAGAGATTCTGCAGATCAGCTTTGCTGCAAGGTACAGTTAACTGTAATTGTGACTGAAATTGTTCTGTTCACAGAGAGCTGGGGTTGTTCAGCCTGGAGAAGAGAAGGCTCTGGGGAGCCTCAGAGCCCCTTCCACTGCCTAAAGGGGCTCCAGGAGAGCTGGAGAGGGACTTGGGACAAAGGCCTGGAGTGATGGGACAAGGGGGAGCGGCTGCACACTGCCAGAGGGCAGGCTTAGATGAGAAAAAACTTTTGCACTGTGAGGGTGGTGAGGCCCTGGCAGAGGTTGCCCAGAGAAGCTGTGGCTGCCCCATCTCTGGAATTGTTTAAGGCCAGGCTGGATGAGGCTTTGAGCAACCTGTTCTACTGGAAGGTTTTCCTGCCCAGGGCAGGGGCTTGAAACAAAATGAGGTTTGCTGCCTTTTCCAACCTAAAACATTCCATTATTATATAATGACCAAAAGACTTTAATTTCTTTGTTCTGATTAGGGGGATGCAACTCATATTAAAAAACAAATCATTTTTCATTACGAAGTATTTTTGGAGGTTATCACGTGGTAGCAGCAAGTTAAAATAAGTCTGTCCTAGTGATTTCAGTGAGCTCTGAAAACTGCTGACAGGGAAATTTCAAGCAAACTGTAGGTGAGTTATTGCCATAACTCCCATCTCCTTGGAATCCAGTGATTTCCATCACTGGTGCCTCTGATACAGCAGTGGGATGGAGCTTAGAGCAGCTGCACTAAACTGTCCCTACTTAGAGGAGCATGGTGGTCCAGAAGCCTCCCCAGGCTCCTGACTGCCTAAATCTTTCTGGAATTCTGATGAATATGCCTGAAGCACTTCTTTTTGTGTGACAAATACACTAATCAGCATGGCTGAAAATGCCTGGAAATACCAGAGAGCAAAGATGGTGCTGTATAGCAATCAGCTCATCTGTGGGACTCCATAGAAAGAATTCCCAACACAGCAGAGTGTGGGATCAATGTGGCAGTAGGAGATAATTATATGCAAGGTGTGAGGTGATTTTAATAATTCACCTCCCCAAATCAGTGGTCTTTCTGCAGGGGAATTGTTTTATGAGAAAGAAAAAACAAAGACTGTGTGGCAGAATGGGCATTTGCCTCAGGCCCTTTACAACAGCTGGCACTTGGACACAGAGAAATCCCTCACAGGAACAGTCTCAGGAGCACTGAGTGACATTAGCCTTGGGCAAATAATGCTCTTCAACTTGGTGCAAAACTAGAGTTGTTGTAACCTTTTTGATGTTAATTTACAATTAACTGCCCCTTGTCTCAGGGGAGTGACAGAAACTTTTCCCTTTAAACTTTGTCACAGGGAGGAATTTTCACATCAAGGTAGTGCAGGTGTTTGCTCCCAGCAGAGCTTCATTTCATTTATTCACCTGAACCAGAATTTCACAAGTAGGATGATATTCTCATTCTTTCAAACATGAATCCAATGTCTTCAGGCACAGAGCTGAACATCCTTTTCAAACACCATGTATTGTACCCATGGAACACAGCCCTGTGGACTTGGCACTAACATTAGTGATCTGTGCTTGTGACTTGGAGCATTCTTAGGACACCACTGTCCCCTTTTCATCTCATCCCTAAACACAGGACTGCATGTAGCTGTAACTGAACTTTTTGCTGTGCATTTTAGGAGCAACACTGACTATGAAGCTGTTGTGACCATTTCTGGAATGCTGGAAGAGAAGCCTTGCAAACTGCACCTCAGAGGGAGAGGAGTGCACAGTGGGAAGGGGCATTAAACAGGACAGTGTGGGACTAATGTCAAGGTAACAGCTTGGATGCAGATGTGGCAGCAGCTGAGCCTGTATTTTCATCTACTTCTGTGTTTAGTGGGGACTGGAATTTTAGCAGAATGAAAATTTAGGTTATGAGGAAAGAAATTCTCGTGGTACCTTAAACAGACGTAACCACACTCTGTACTGTTACTTCTGTTGCTGTGGTAAGCATAGCTTTGGGCACAGAACAAGGTTTTAAATTGCAAAGCAGCTGTGTAAGTCAGGCCAAAGCCCTCTGCAGAGCCCAGCATGCCTTGAATCACAGCTAAAGACTATTCATTCCTTAAAGTAGTTTTTGTTTTGCCTCATTTATTTGTTTGACATTAAAATGGACATTGACATATAATAAAACAAGAATTGGTGAACAGGCCAGCATTTCCCAGGCTGTTTTCTCAGTGCCTTACATGAAAAGGGGAAGAGAGAACTTTCCCTGGTCTCCTTGGAAAATTACCAACCTGTGTGTTTCATCATGCTTGGGCCTTGGGAACATCCCCTTCAGCAACAGAGGGAGGAACCCTTCTTCCTTTTCATTCTTTCCCCGCACATGGTTCCCATTTACCTCACTTCTCTTTAAACTATTTTGGTATTATTTTAGCTAAAGGTCACTGGAATTCCCACTTCTGAGTCTGTTAAATTTTCCACTTCCATTAAATAAAAGGCTTTTATAAATGGCTCATTATCCCCTCTAAATAATTCAATTTTTTTGGCTCTAAGGGTCTGTGTGATTGCTGGGTGAGACAGGTTTCAGCATGGGATTGTGAAAATATCAGAGAGCTCTAACTCATCATGACCTTCACCTAAAAATCATTATAAAAGGAAACAAATGTATTGCAAGAACCCAATTGTATTATTAAGTGCAAAAACAAAAGTAAGGACAAAGAACTTCAGTTTGTTACAAATTCAAAGCAGCAATGAGTAAATTTCTTTTTCAAGCTGAGTTTCAGTGATCTTTCTGTTCAGACAAGAGAAGAAATAAGGGATGACAAAAGACACAGACAGAACATGTTTGTATTAGCACTGAAGGGCTGAGCTGTCCTGATGTTCATGTACTGCTTGCAGTAAATGTAATGCTGCAATTTGCTTTATGTTAGATAAGTAAATATGATTAAGCACAAGATTGTCCTTGGAGTCACACAAACTGATACTCAGACATGTAAAAGAAGGAATGGCCACATCCAAATCCTGGCTTCTAGCAATTCAAGAAAACCTTTCCATTCAGGCATTTCCTGTGGAAATTATGTTCCAGTCCTCCCACTTTCCCCCACTGGAGGCTTCAGAGCAGCTCCACCAGCAGCGAGCTACAGCCCATCCTCCCGTGTAGGGACAATTTAAGACACAGACAACTTCTGACTGGGCTAGGACAGACACAGTTGCAAAGGCAAGGATGTCAAGTCTTTGCTTCAAAACAAGCTCTTTTAAACTTCTTACAAATGGTGAAACCTTTTAAGGAAATGCTGGAGAAGTCTTTTCACGTGGACTGATGTCTTCATTTTAAGTGACTCTTTTTGCCAATTTGTCATACAAAAATACTGTCCCATGAACTCCTTCCCTCTGGTAATTTTCACAGAATAAAGAGATCAATTAAATTAAACATATTCATTCATAATCACCACACCAGGGGCTGCAGTTGAATTTCAGCTGAGCTAATTTGTTATGTCAGGAAGCCATGTGCCAGTTTTGCATTTCCTCACCTTCTTCTTTTCCTGACCATCAATTCTACTTCACAATTTCTGGCTAAAATTTGCAAATCTAGTAACAAATCCCAGAACCCACTTGATTTCAGTGGCAATCACTTGCTAAGCCTAGGGAAGGCAGAGAGGGAGCTGTGGTGGTGTTGTGTCAGCACTGGAGCTCACTTCACTTCCCCGGGTACTCGAACACGGCTGCGGCGCCCATGCCGGTTCCAATGCACATGGACACGACTCCATATGCTCTGAAACAAAGAACACATTGAATTAAGGAAAAGAAAAACACAGCTCAGGTTTACATCATCCAGGGGAAAATAAAAATACTGCTCCTCCTGTTCTGCTAAGAGAGCCCCAGGGAATTCAGGTTCAAAGCCATCCATGGATGGAGAAAGTTTAACCCAAAAGGACAGTTACCTCATCCAAGGGATGGAGAAAGTTTAACCCAACTGGTGAGCCCTGAGCCTGTGGGAGCTGCCCAGCCAGCAGGTGTGAGGCCAGTGCTGATGCTCAGCACTCACCTCTTCCCTCTGCGCTTCAGTTCATTGAGCAGAGTGACGACCTGCCGAGCCCCGGTACAGCCCAGGGGGTGTCCCAGGGCTATGGCTCCTCCCAGGGGGTTCACCTTCTCCATGGGAATGCCCAGCTTCTCAACACAGTACACAGCCTGCAAAGACACAGGGAATGACTTCATGGAGATGCTCTTGTCTTCCTTAGTTCTCAGCTCTCCTGCCGGTCACAGGCCTGACCCCAGCTAGACCACAGTTCTCAGGGCGAAGGAGTGGAACTGATCCAAGGCAGGGAAGTGAGCTAAAACTGTTCACTTCATCTCAAACTGAGCCCACACACATTCAGACAACCTGACAATAAATCACAGCCCTGGTGAAACAGATGTTGCAAGCTGGTATGAGAGCACAATAGCCAATTCTTACTTAGTGGACTTTTTTTTTTCCTAAAATTAAGCTGTATAAGCAATGCCCTGGTCATTTTTGTTTAAAGGAAAATAGTCTGCATGTGTTATTAACATTTGGCTGAAGATGTAATATGTGGAACAAGTTAAAAATCTTCACCTGGAGACTGAGCTGAAATACACTCAGTTGCCAAGCAATGCAGCAACACAAACATGATGCTCGCTCACCTGGCTTGCAAAGGCTTCATTAATTTCAAATATATCAATGTCATTCAAAGTCAGACCTATGGGCCAGAAAAGTCAGAAGTTAAAAGGAGATATTTTTGCCTCATGACTATATCAAAGAGAGTAATTGTCTGACAGCCTCCCTCTATGAATTCCAGTTCTACTCCATCTAAGAAAGAGGAAGCTCAGCTCCATGTGGGGTCTCTACACTTGAACAAGTTTATGTGCAGCTACAGGTGGGCATGGGACTGTAGCCAGGCCAGGTGAAATCAGCTCATCAGCTACAAAAGCTGTTTAACACAATGAGTGTGGTAAAAAACAAATGACAAAACTTTAAAGAGAAAAAAACATCAAAAACCAAACACAAAACCACCCCCTACACACTGGCTCGAATAAAGAGGGGAAGACAGCACTAAGTGAACACTGAATCACTTGCCACATGTCTACTCTTGTTGAGTCTGTGCAGGGATTTACTCCTGGGCTTCTCAAAGGTGAGTGAATGACAATTTGCACACCAGTACAAGGGAGAAGCATTGCAACAATCTGAGGCAGGACCTTTTTTACAGTTTCAGATTTAACTTCACTATTCCTGGGGCCAACAGCTACACAAGCTTGAATAATATAACCTTAAATCTCAGCCCAAGGAGTCTGATCTGCTTTGCCTGAATGCCAGATGATTCTCACCTGCCTTTTCCACAGCAACAGGGATGGCATAGGCTGGCCCTATGCCCATCACATCAGGTGGCACCCCCACCACAGCAAAGGACCTCAGCACCCCCAGCACTGGCAGTCCCAGCTGTGCTGCCTTGGAGCGTTTTGCCAGGAGAACAGCAGCTGCTCCATCGCTGACCTGGCTGGCATTCCCTGTTGGAAGAGACCAGTTAACATGCTTTTTGTTCCAGTAAAGGAGATAAACCAGAGGAACAGCACAAACCTAACAGATGAGCTGACCTGCTGTAGTGCTTCCATCCTCTTTGAAGGCAGGTTTCAGCTTTGCCAAGCCTTCCAGTGTTGTGGAGGGCCTGATCCCTTCATCTTGGTGCACAGTGATTGTTTTTTTGTTGCCCTCATTATCTGCAACAGTGGTCTTGACTGGAACAATCTCTGTTTTGAACAGTCCCATCTGCTGAGCTTTTGCTGCTCTGGTAAAACAGGAGTATGAAAGTTTAAAATATTTTGGAGGTGAAGTGCAGGAGAACTAAAGTGAAGGAAAGCAGTTAGACAAAGAATGAACCAAGGTGGGATTTGGTACATCATCGCTGAGTGGTGTTCAAGACAACAGGCAAATTCTTACTTCCATTCATGGAAAGACAAACGTTTTATCTCTCCATCAACATCATGGGCATTGTCCCCAGATCTGGGTCACAGGATCACTCATTTCAGAGCAATATCCTCCCCTATTCTGTTCCCATCAACATGTCTGTGCCTCACTGACCACCACCAGCCCCCACCATGTTTTATTTTTTCCAGGGATACAGCCACATCACAACTGTAAGAGAATAAATGAACCCTGAACTAGCAGCAGTCAACAACTGTCATGACCAGGCAGAATACAATTAACTAAACCAGAATTAGCTCAAGCCATGTAGATTTAATCTTTCCTACCAGCAAGATATTTTAAAAGCCTTCAAAGCAGAGCTTATTTAGATTTACCTTCCAGAGGTAAATACTTCAGAGAATATAAATTGGAGACTAAAAGCTTGTTTTACCCCTTCATCAGTTTGCCCTTTTACCCATAAAAAATGAAAATATTCAATGCTCCCAAGTAGGTGAGAATAGGAGCAAAGTGCTGAAGGACAGGTCAGTAACTCCACAGATGTCCTGAGACCAAGGCCAGAAAGTCACCCGTTGCCTCATGTGAGCATGAGGATCACATTCTCATACCCTTTTGGTTATCAGTTCCATGGCAGTGAGAAGGGCTGGCATGCCAAGTCCCCTGAGCAGCAGGGCCGGAATTTAAAGGTTAACTACCCTGTGCAGTGGCTTCCTGTGTTAGATAAATAATTGGACCAGGCTGATGCTTAAACAGAGCTCTGAAAGCAAGTTTAACTCTTTGATGGCAGGAACTTTACCCTATCACCTGCCACTGCTCTGGCAGCACAGCCCCATGGATTCTGGGGTTGGTTGACTTTGGCAGTGATTTAACCCAGAGGAAGGTTATCAGAGGTAGGGCTGCACTCACTCACAGCCAAACACCTGCACTGAGGACAGGCCACTCTTCTCACAAGCTCAGCAGTTCTCTACTAACAGCCACACTCAAATATTCCCTCATGGGAAAGGCTCCTCCTGCTGCTGCTCCCTCATTCAGGTTCCAGTGATCCTGAGCCAAAGCCACTATGAAAATACCTCACCAGGCACTCGCTCCAGAAACCTCCCTGAGAAACACAGAATGGTTTGGGTTGGAAGGGACCTTAAAGATCATCCAGTTCCACCCCCATTGCCATGGGCAGAGACCTTTGGATGCTGGAACAAGCAGGGCACTCACTGTTGAGGGTCTGTGTGCCCAGTGATAATTGCGTGAGATCAGTCCCAAATCCCAGTACAGCTCTGGACTCCAGTTCCCCCATCACCCACAACCCTGCACAGGCACTGCATTTCAGTTGGAACCCCTCAGGCTTCTTTGCTCATTATTAAGGACTGGAAGGCAACACAATGGCTGCACTTCACCAAGAAGTAGCAGTGTGTTTTCTAGCTGTTCTTATTTCTTAAGTACAAGGTTAAAAAACCCCAAAAGACTAACAAAACCAGCATTTACTTTTGTTGGGAAGCCAAGGCAAAGGCATCTTGCTTCTTCCGGGAAACCCCAAACTTCTCTGCCACATTTTCTGAGGTTATTCTGGGGAAAAAAACATCACAGAGTTAATCCAAGGACACATCTCATGGAGCTGCACTGGCTTCTACTAAGATCACACAAGGTATAAGCAATGGCTTTAGTTTGAAAATATGATTAAGCACAAGATTGTCCTTGGAGTCACACAAACTGACACTCAGACTTGTAAAAGAAGGAATGGCCAACTGCTGCCTTCTCAGCTTAGAACTGCTGTCAGAAGCTAATCCTGAATCCAATCTAGGACCAGAACAAGGTTCAAATGTGTTCTTACTCCACAAGCCATTGAACTTAAGACAAGAAAATCTTTGATTGGAGTTGTTGATTTCCCCCCATTTCACGTCATGAATCTACCACCATAGCCAAGGATGCCAACACACACGGCACCAAGCTCACCACATTCAGGTTGATTTGTAACTATGTCTGTCACTGAGGAGACAGAGCATCTATAAAACCCTTAAACTGAGGGAAGGGGAAACACTTACCCCATAGGAATAAGGCAATCTCGAGCTTTGGGGTTATCCATCATGTTGGAACTGATATCACCAGGGTTATTTGCACTTCTGAGGGACATTGTTTCCACGCTAAACACAAGAAAAAATTGAATTGTTCCATTAAGAATGATCAAAACTCAGTATCCTGACAACATGCTTTCCCATTATCCCACAGAAACACAGCTGCTAATTAGGAACTGGCTGGGGCAGAAGCTCTTTAATCATCAATTTCAGAATTATTATGAAATGAAAACAGATTGTGAGATTCAATTGGTTGTTGCTTCACTAGAACAGGATACCAATGTCAGCAGTTAATTTCTTGTGTTTCCACAGCTAGGAAGGAATTGCTATGATTCTGGCACATTTGTCCTCAAACATAATGAGGTTCAAGGGCTGGAGTTTTCAGTGAGATTGCCAACAGACATAAAAATACCATTCAGATCTTAAGAACAGGTTGGCAATAGAAAAAGAAATATTGAGCAAACCATGGCAAAGAGATTTCAGTGAGTTGCACCATTTGTGTTTTGCAATAGAAAGAATTTCAGACATGGATCCCACAGGGTGCAATCTTTGACCCACAGATGAATTAACACTTTAAAGATACTCAAATTTATTGCAGAAATACAAAGCCATCAGTTAAGCCTCATGAGCTTTTATGAGGTCAGTCTAGATTGTGAAGCCTACAATGGGAAGAGAGTTTGAATTCTACTCTGCACCACACAAATACCATCATGAAGAATAAATAACAAAGAAACTACTCCTGGAAAATGAAAGGCAAGCAGAAAGTAAGGCAGCTTGTACTAAGTGCTATCAGGAATTTAAACTAGCTCTAAGACGGGACACTCCATCATTGACTTCAGCAGCATCTGCTCCTGAAGGAAGGCATAGGACTGGGTTTTAAGTAAGTGAAACCCCAGCTACTGTCTTTTGTGCTTGAATCCAGGGTTTCTCCACTCTGTGGAAGAGTTAGACTTGGGATAAACCCAGCTCCCAAAAGCTATTTGTAACTTATGGATTGTATGTCTTCTGCAGGGCAGAGGCCAGACAGCTTCCCACAGCAAACCCCAGTGTCTGGCACACCCAGGGGTGCAAAGGCCTTCAGTCCCTTTAAGCACGACATCTTGGCTGATTATTACTGTGTGCAGTAATAATTAATGAAAGATTAGAATCATCAAGTTATAAAAAAAGAGAAATCTGGTATTTTAGCCTCAGGATTACTGAATGGTTTTTTTTTCACTCCTTCTTCTGAAGTCAATGTGTATGTGGTCACTAGTATTTCCCCAAAACCAACCTAATGTTTACATAATCCTCCAAAAAATAAACACTGCTTGTGATGTTAGGACTGAAGCACAGAACAGCTCGTCTGTCCAGCACAGAACAGATCCTGTAAGTCTGCAGAACACTCATTAGCACACATAGGATATTATTTTCTTCATCCAAGAGAGCTGCTGGTCTTTCAAGAGTCTAGTTAATTGGAGATTAGCTAAAAAGCTATTTTTTTGGCAGGCTATTGCACAGGGACAGTGTTACCTTCAGGAAGCCTAAGCAAGCACTATGAAAATACTTCCTTACCCACAGGCCAAGCCAATGTCATACGATCCATTTCGGATGCCACCTGTAACAGCAGTGCATAAATGTTCTTACTGTCAGCAGGAGCAAAAGCATTTCCAGACCAGCTGCAGTTTCCAAACACCTGAGCACCCAGAACAGCCAAATGGGCACTTCCTCACCCTCCTGCCTGCCAGAGAGCCAGGCCAAGGAGCTGATGGGGCTGAAGGCTAACATGCGGCCAGAGAGAGCTGGAAGGACCCTTCTGGAAGCTGCCTGATATGGAGGTGATGGTGGAACTTATCCCCAGAAAACCAAATTACTTCTCTAGGGATAAACTCGGCCACTCAAGGATATAAAAGTATTTAGCTAATACCACACTGCCAACTCCCTACAGCACAAGACATTATCACTGTTTTACTGCTCAGAGAGACTGGAGGACAGGAGGACTGAGCTCTTGGGGTGGGACAGGTATCAACTCTGATGCCAGTGCCCACAACACCTACCAGCTATGTTGATAATGGCCTGCAGCCCGGAGGAGCACTGCCGGTTCACGCTGGAGCATGGCACTGTCTCTGGAATGCCACTGGAAAACAAGACAGTGTTGGCAAAGCCTCAGTGATAAAAACCAACAACAACAACAACCCAAAGCTCTAAAGAGTGCATTAATCCACCTGATTAAACTTTAACCCCAAAGTTCAAGGCAGATCCCTTTATCCATTTCTTGATCTATTTGGTCCTGCACCAAGGGAAAGCAAAGTTCAAAGATAATTTCTTCACTTCATTTGCAAGTGGCTCTAAGTGCTGTTTCCCCATGGGTCCATCTTCAGAAGGTGCTCTGTAAGCAAGGCCCTGCCCTGGAGATCCTGAGCTCTGTACCAAGCCAGAAACCCTGAAAAGTTCTGTAATATTCATAATATTCATAATTACAGCAGGCTGCGCCTGCACCTTTTTAAAGTGGTAGTTGTGTAGTGATTGACAGCAGCAAACAATGGCAACAGAAACTGAAATATTTGGAATCTAGGATCCAGCAAAAGTATCTGGAATCTAGGATCAAGCTCAGTACGAGCCACTGACCAGCACTGAGTAATGACAGAAAGATCTGAGCCCATCCATGGTTTTGGGACCAGCAGAGAGAGGTGCAGCCTCAGAGAGTGCAGCTGGGAGCCCAGAGAACATCATGTCCCTCTCAGAAGCTCAACACAGGCAGCACAAGCAGATCAAACAGCTTCACCAGCCTCCCTGTCTCTTTGCCATCAGCACTCTCAGAGTGCTCAATCAAAGTCCAGTTTCTAGGCAAAAGGTGATTGCTGTAATTCCTGGGAGAGCATGAGCCTCACTGCAATCTCTGACCCTGTGCTGCTCCATGGCCCAAGGGGGAGAGCAAGAACCTCAATCTGGCTGAGAGCTTACCTTAGAAACTGTGCAACTCTTGCAATCAAAGCACCAGCTCCAGGCTGCAGCACATTCCCTGAGTGCAAAGACACAATTCCAATCAATTGGCTGCACTCCCCTCACAGGCACTGAAGGGATGTTCCCATCACCACAGCTCAGTACTGCCCAGCACCAGCTCAGAGCCCCACCACCAACAGGACAGGCATGAAAACCTAATGCTACACACTAATCCCTTCCAGCCCCATAAGACTTGTGAGTATCCCACATGGGGAGCCTGTCCCACAGAGCTGTCCAGACCAGGAGTTTCACCAGGCAGAGGCTGTCACTCACCCACACAGATGTCTCCCAGCACCTCAGGACGGAGGTTGACATCCTGAAGAACAGCTGTCATCACAGCAGCCAGCAGCTCATCAGGTGTTGTGTCCTAAAAGCACAGGGGATCAGCACCACCACTAAACACCAGTAAGTGCCCTGTCACCAGTTCAGCCTCAGACCACTTCAGAGGGCTGGCCAGTGGTGCTAAGGCAGCTTTACTGAACTCCTCAGCTCACTGTGGTTGTTGCTTCCCTACCACGGCAGAATTATTTGTATGTTTTTACCCCAGGTTTCCTTCAGGCACTGCAACACACAGGCTTCATTCTCACCTTCCTTGGATTTATAGGAACACGCTCTGCAGGGCCTTCAAAACCACACAGCTACAGAGATTTATGTGACAAGACCCAGCGAATGGAGCCCCATCTGTTTTGTGAAAGAAGCAGGAGCGACCCCTCAGCTGGTGGGAAGCACCGCCAGCATGAGGAGACCTGTTTGGAAGGGTGACAAGGAACAAGCAGCACCCTTTGCGGTCATCCTGGCACCGTGCTCTTTCCCAGGACTCTGTGGATACCACCCAGGGAGAAGCAGGTTCCAGAAGGGCGGCAGGTCCGTGCCAAGCTGTGCAGGTGAGGGACACCGCGGGTGCTCCGTGGGGCAGGGCAGGTGACAGCGGACTGTGATCGCTGCCCGGGCTGCCAGGGGAGCTGGGGACACGACGCCCGACTCCTTCGGGGGATGCCAATGGCGCTGCCACCCCCAGCATTAAAGCCATCATACAGCGCTGGGATTTAGACTCTTCCAGAGCAGAGCAGCGGTGTCTGGGGGTCAAGCAGGGGCCCAGCACCCAGGCGTGCAGGAGGGGAGGCGAAGAAGGGGGTACCCCTTTCCCAGCGGGGATGCCAGGCACCTGTGGGGACCCGGCGGGCAGGATCCCCCGGGCCGTACCTTGAAGCCGCCTCGGCGGGCGCGGGCGATGGCGGTCCTGCGGCCGTGCACCACCACCACATCGTCGGGGCTGCTGGCCCCCGGGGGGCCCCCGGAGCACGGCACGGCCCTGGGAGCGGCCCCCGGGCCTGGCGCGGCCCCGGCCAAGTGCCCCAGCACCAGCTGCGCCCGCCGAGCCGCTGCCGCCATCTTGTCACGGGAACGCCTCGCTCCTTTGCATGAGCCCGCCCCCTTATTTGCATATAGATGAGGGTTTGAAGTTCTGCTTCATTTGCATTTGCCCGCCCACCTCATTTGCATGGCACCGCCCCCCGCCAAACCGCGCTCCATCCGCGAAGCCAACAGACCAAGAGAATAAAAAAATAAAAAGGAGGGAAAGAAAGGAAAAAAGGAGGGGAAAGGGGAAAAAAGAGAAACAAAAACAGAAGGGGGAAAAAAGGTGGGAAAAATGGACAAAAAAGAGAACCAAAAAAAAGGGAAGGAAAAAAGACGAAAACCAAGGGGGAGAACGAGGGAGAGAATGGAAGAATGGGGGAAAAAAGGGGGAAAAGGAATAGGGCTGAGATAATGGGGCAATGAGAGAAGGAGTGGGAAAATGAAGATGAAATAGAAATAAAGAAAAATACTCAAAATTTTAAAATTAAAATAAATAAATGAAAACAAATTAAAATTAGGTTCAGAAGCACAAAATCCTGTGCATTGGGAGTCCAAGGTGGAACGTCAGGACAAAGGGACATGCAGAAGCATCGGCTCAGAGAGCTGCACACATCCATCTGTCCCAGAAAAACCCAGGAACCATCCAGTCTTTGTCACTGCCCCTGGGATGGTCACACCAATGCCCCCTGTGCCCCACCCATGCTGGAGCTGCCCTGTTGGGAAGGGGCTGTACCTGTGAGCAGGGGACAGTAGGTGGGAATGCAGGCTCATAGACTCATTAAGGTTAGAAAAGACCTCCAAGATCATCAAATCCAACCATGTTCATCACCAAACCACATCCCCAAATGCCACATGCACACTTCCAGGGATGGATGGTGATGCCACCACTCTTCTGCCAGCCTGCTCCCATGTCCTGTCCCAGCCCACCCCCCAAAAGGAATTAATTATTTCTCCACAGACACGCAGCAGCGTGCAGGGAATGCCGCAGGGCCCACTACGGGCAAAATAAAATAAAAACAAACCAAACAAACAGAAAGTGACTTTACATGGTAGAATAATTCCATTTGTTTTCCTAGTTCCATTCTGTACATCAGAACCCTGCAAGGGTTTTACAAACCAGAAAGGCAAAGGCACCTGAGGAGTGTCTCACACTCACACACACACACTCACACACACACTCACACGAGCCACATCCATCCATGGGAGGATTTAGGTGGTTTGAGGGCCCTGGGAGCATTTTGGGGCAGCCAGGAGCCCCCTTTGGCTCTTAAATCTTCGGGAAGAAGGGAAACACCCTCCCACTACTGAAGGGCTGAGAAAACCCAAACCAAACAGATTTAATGAAAGACAAGAAAACAGCTTAAAAATTGGTTTGATTTTTTTTTTTTTTTAGCTTTGGTGAACACACACTTTGTTACCCTCTTCCGCCAAACGTGTTCCCAGACAATGCTGATTTTTGTTTTTCCCTTGTGTTTGTTTCCATCCATCCCATATTACTGACCAGACTGATGGATTTGGTCCTATTCACAGAATAAAATTCTTCATTCCCCTCAGCAAAAGGAGACTTTTCCCCTCCCCATGGCAAGCTGCCCATCACCCCCATGGATGACTGACACAAGTCCCAGTGCTGCTCCAGCACTGCCCCCCAGCTTTCCTGGAACCTGGCCTAGAATAAATGGCCTTGATAGCTTTCAGACAGATTTATAGGGAATTCTTTTAGGTATTTCTTTTAATTTGCCCTAATACTCAGTGCTTATTTTTTTAAAAATTGAAATAATTCTTAAAATCATGAAACCTTTGAATGGTCTGGGTTGGAAGGGACCTTAGAGCTCATCTCATTCCAACCCCTTGCCATGGGGCAGGGACACTTTTTCACTAGGCCAGGTTGCTCCAAGCCATCTCCAGCCCTGACCCTGAATGAATCCAGAAATGGGACATCCACAGCTACACTGGGCAGCCTCCTAAATCTTGCTTTTCTCTTCAGAGCTGAGGACATGGACATGCTCTCACCACCACACCAGCAGTGCAAAGTCTTGATCTCTTCCACATGAAAGAATTCAAGGATGTGTTCACACAAACAACCAATCTGTCACTTTCCTCTTAAGTCTAAGCGACACTTTTCATTTTCACTGAAAACCAGCATTAAAATAAACCTGTGTCTGACACACTGGTCTGAGGATGGAGCCTCCTGGTAACTTCTTTTTGGACCCTTTGCTGAGTCGGTGGAAACAGCTAAAGCAGCAGAGAAGGGGGAGGTGGGATGGTGCAATTAATTTATCCCAAACACCCCAAGATCTGATTAATTAATTAATTAACTAGCTTCCAGGGGCTCTGTGCATGCTTCCTGCCCAGGTTTTCCAGCAGGGCAGTGCTGGTCAGAGGCTGTAGCTCAGCTCTGCTTTTGACTGGCCTGTTTTCTCATACACCTTCAAACCTACTGAGGGAAGGAATCTGCTTCCAGCTGCCCTCCACTGCTGCAGCTCCACTTTCCCAGTCTGGGGCTCCATTGTCCTGCAGCTGCTCTCTTGAGCACCGCCACGGAAGTGATGCTCCCCTTCCCTGTACCTGGGGATGGGTCCACAAGGCACAGAGCCCAGAGGAGGACGCACCCAGATTGACAGGCATCAGCCCTCTCTGCCTAATTTTAGGCGCTCTCTTGGGTTTTACACAGATCCACTGGGCTCTCCCTGCAGCTCCCCTTCCAGAACACGATGGCATCCCTCCAGCCCCAGCGCAGCAGCACAGACAAGGCTCAGCAAACTGTGGCTATGAGCAGAGCTGTCCTTGCTGAGATCTCCTTCAGCTCCCACCTGATGGCTCCCAGCACAATCTGGCTGCTGCTCAGCCCTGCCCACCACAGCATTTAAACACCACCAATGTCATTTACCCATCCCTCAGCCCATGGCAGGGGTCCCGGGCATCCGTCCGCGGGCGTACCCCGCAGAGACCTCCTGCACCCCGAGAAGACCCCCTGGTTCCCAGACTCACACACACACACACACACACACACGCCAAGGCAAAGTCAACACGGCTGCTGCATCCTCACACCAGATCCGAGCCGAGCATCACTCCTTGATTGTAACCGCGTAAGGCACAGGACAGTGTGAAACGCCGCCCCGCCGGCGGCCGCTCCAGCGGGGTCGGTCCCCTTGTCAACGGGGACGCCCGGGTCCCCCCGACTCTGCGGTCTGAGGATCATCTCCTCCGGCTTGGCTGAAGGCCCTGTCTGTTCCTCTGCGAAAGGTGCTGATGGCCACTGAGCATCCGAGTCCCCCACCGCTCCTGGGGATGCCGCCGGCACCGCCGCCGTGCTGAGGGGACATTCCCCGCTCGCTGAGGGGACATTCCCCGCTTGCCAAGGTGGACATTCCCCGCTTGCCACACTTCCCCCAAGAGAGCAGTTACTTGGCGAGGGGGGACGACCCCGGTACCTCTGGCGGCAGGGAGGTTACGTGGTCCGGCACCCGCACAAGGCCGGGAAACCCCTCGCTCTGAATTCCCCACAGTCCCGAGCGCAGCTTGAAAATCCAACAAGGCGGCGGGGCCGAGGCAGCAGCGAGCGAGGAGGGACTGTCAGGACAGCCCCGGGTGAGGCCCGACCTCCCCACGGCGCTCCCCGTCCCCGCTGGCAGCGCTCAGAGCCCGCAGTTGACAAAAGGGTGCCTCAGCAGGTCCTCGGCCGTCGGCCTCCGCTTCTCCTCCACGAAGATCTGCTTGAGGAAGTTGCGGCAGGAGCTGGAGACGCCGTCGGGGAGCTGGGGGTTGGTGGGCTGCGTGGCGATTTTAAAAATTGCCGCCATGGCCTCGAACTCTGCCCAGGGCGGCTTCTCCGTTAGCATCTCCACCACGGTGCAGGCCACGCTCCTGCAACAAGGCCGAGCACAGCGTGAGGGACTGGGCAGTGGCACTGCAGGGTCACTGACATATTTTCTGAAAAATACCTTTGCTAGGATTTTTCTCCTGAGAAGCTGAGAGGCCTCAGAAACAAAATGTAAACGATAATTATCTGCTGTGGAATGTGGAAGGTGCATCTTTGATTGGTCTCATGTGGTTGTTTCTACTTGATGACCAATCCCAGTCCAACTGTGTCAGACTCTCTGGTCAGTCACAAGATTTTATTATTCATTCTTTGTTAGCCTTCTGATGAAATCCTTTCTTCTATTCTTTTTGTATACTTTTAGTGTATAATTTTCTTTTAATATAATATATATCATAAAATAATAAATCAGTCTTCTGAAACATGGAGTCAAGATTCTCATCTCTTCCCTCATCCTGGGGACCCACAAACTCCACCACACTGCAGCTTAAGTCTAACCAGCTCTGAGACTGCACCTGCCTAAAGGGAGCAAACCTGCAGGAGATGGGCACATAGCCATGGAATGTCTGGTCCCCTGAAGCTCCCTGGTCACACAGGTCCTTGGCACTCAACTCTGAGTGGATGCATGAGCCTTGCCTTAAAGCTAGTGGCTTTTCTGCCCACTTCAACAGGCAGGTACGAAGTTTCATAAAAGGTCCGGGAGATACTAAGTTAACTGGCAGATACTAAGTCTCATAAAAGCTCACTGGAGCATCCCCTGGAGGGAAACCCATGCACAGCTTCAGACAACAGAGTTTCAGCAATAACATGCAGTTCCCAGGGAAGCTGAGCCAGAATGAAACATGTTTGCCTACATCCAACTTCATCTCTGAGGTGTGCCAGAGAAGGGACAGGTGGGATGAGCAGCAAAGAGCCCGAGAGGTTTCCCTCGGTTTGCTCTAGAATCCTGGTCTCAGCAGAGATACTCTGCCACCTCTATTCAAGAATGATCCTAAAAAAATTAAACCTACCCTATTGCTCCTAAAATATTTAAAAATTAAACATTTGCCTCCCATCAGCCAATGCAGGTGGTTCAGGGTACATGGACACCTGCTAAGGACTTTCTAGGCTTTCCCACCCAGTTAGGGCTCTCTTGGAAGGACTATTTTTTGTTGACCCTCTCTGCTTGGGCACCCAACAGAAAGCACACTGGGAACACATTGCTTCCTCCCTTTATACTGGGAAGATTAGTAGTGTCATCCCAACTCCTCCAGGTTCCATCTATCATCCTCCACAGATCAAAACATTCACAAGCAGCTAATAATTTTTGTTGTCTTTGTGCCTGAGCCACATGCAGATATCCAGCAGCAGATTTGGGAAGACCATGAAGATCCCCTGACCCTCTGAGCTTAGTGAATCCAAAAACAGGGCCACCAAAACTCAACAGGTCTTTTAGTGATCTTTGTTATCAACCTGCTTTCCAGAACCAAAAAGCAGTTATGGGGATGAGCAGTTATGTGAGACTCACACAAGACAAGAGTTTCCAAAGGCAACCTGTGATTCTGAGTGCTCCTCTTTTGGGAACTTAGCTACAACAGGTTTCCTCTGGATATCTGCACAGTTGATCCTAACATGTATCTCCTATTTTCCATCCTTTGCACTGCTTCCAACGACTAGCTATACCTGTTGTTCCCAGTACAGCTTCCCAAAAGGACAGTTGGATTTAAGTAGCAGTGGTGGGGTTTTTACTGTGTTCCTTACCACACATCAGCTTTCCTTCCATAGCCCTCTCCACTGATAACCTCTGGGCTCATCCAGTATGGAGTTCCTGTGACAGATTTAATCCCAGTCCCAGACATGCAGATGGTCTGGATGCGTTTGCTGGCCCCAAAATCTCCAAGTTTCACATTTCCAGCAGAATCTCTCAGAATATTGGCACCTGGGGTGAGAAGCAAAGACAAGACCCCCAAGAAATGAAGCAGGAACCTGAAGTGGCTACAGTGAGGAGAGCAGGAAGGGCACAGCCAAAGAGTCAGCCAAAGGGCTGTAGTGGGGCTGGAGTCAGCATCGTTTCAAATCCTTCTCTCCTAAGGCAGCTGCTCTCCAAGAGGTTTGACTACCACCAGCATCCCCTGCATTCAGCAGGTTTCCCAAAAGTGAGCAGCGCATGGGGGCCAACAGATTATCCTGCCCACCCACAGAGAGCAGAAAGCAGCATCAGACCTCTCCAAATGGCAGAGCCTCTCAGTTCTTGACTATGTTACACTAGATTTTCAGACATGTAAGGGCAGTTAACAGTAATCCCTTGAGAGAGAAAACAGCCCAAGATTTTGGTTTCAGCTGCTTGCTCAAGATTTTCACGGTTCAATCTGGTGAAGGGCAGGGGCAAAAATACTTCAAAGAGAAGATCCCTGTGCTCTGCTGTGCACAAGGATTTGCACTGGGGCAGGGGGAGGCTGGGCTGAACAAACCCAAGCAAGCAAGAAGCCTCCCTCTTATGCACTCACCTTTAATATCCCTGTGGACAATCATATTGCTGTGTAGGTAGAAGACCCCCTGCAGGATCTGCCTGGTGTACTTCCGTGTGACATTCTCGGTCAGAGCACCGTAAGCTTTCAGCTGGTCCTTTATTGAGCCCTGTTGTAAAGAAACAACACACACCAACTGTAAGGACCAGAGAAACCACCACATCACAGCAACTTCTTAAACCTCCCTGACCACTCTGTCTTCCAGCTCAAAAAAAAAACCCCAACCCTATTTGTAGAAAGGGCAGAAATCCACGGAGAGCAAAGACTTGTCTCCGTGTCCCAGATCCCTGGGGAGATGAAGGTGACAAAAGCTGGTGCCTGGCACAACTTCCTCCTGCTAACAGCACAGACCTTTTTCCCCCTCTAGTGGCTGCAGGGGGGTCACTGACAGCTCACTGAGAAGGACCAAACTGATGAGGAATTACAGCTCAGATGAGAAGATCAACTTGATTAATTAGACTGATAGACTCTTCAAGGCTGGGAAAGACCTCTGAGACCATCCATTCCAATCATTAACCCAGCACTGCCAGGTCCACCACTAAACCATGTGGTTTTTTGATCATTTTCAACGAGGGTGATTCCACCACTTCCCTGGGCAGCCTGTTCTGATGCTTGACAATCCTTTCAGTGAAGAAATTGTTCCTAGCACCCAATCTAAATCTCTGCTGGTGCAACTTGAGGCCATGTCCTCTTTTCCTATCACTTGTTACCTGCAAGAAAAGATCAACTCCCACCTGTCTACATTCTCCTTACAGAGAGCTGTAGAGAGCCAGTTCTTTGGGGTCAAGATAATGAGTCAGTCTTTGAAAGCTCCTCCCAAAACGTTGCACAGCAAGGAACACCCACAGCCATGAGGGACAACCAGCCCCAAAAGCGACTGCACCAAGACCACCCAGAGTAGATAATTTACAAGTCCTTGAATTTCTGACCCAGGCATGCAGGCTCATACTGGTTTGATGGTATTGATCAAAGAGGAAAGGGAGCAGGGGTGCAGACATTTATCACCTGCAGAACGTTCATCCCCTTGGTTTTAGCTGTATTTTTGGGCCACTTGGAAATGTGTCCCACTGTGGCAGAGCTGGGTTTTAGCAGGGATGAACCAGAGGCAGATTTGGGGTTCACACTCAGCTCTACCTCCAGCATTCAGGTTAGCTGGGAAGTGGGAGGGGAAACTCATCCTGTTTCTGCCTGTCCTGCAGCTCTGGGGTTGATCCAAGATTGCCAGTCCTGTTCTGGGAACAGTGGCTGCTCTGCTCCAAGCCAGCCCATCAAACTTTATTAGCTTTTCCACATCCACCCATCCCTGCTGCTGCTCTGCCCAGCTACTGTTTTGGCTTCTTTTGAGGCTGGTGGTGATCCTGTGGATGGGCCTCTCCTTTTCCTTTCTCAGCACTGCTGAAGCAACCTGAGATGCTTTAAATGACCCCCTCAATATAACCTGTATGCAGGGTATGTTCCCTCACCACAACCAAAATAGATTTCTTATCCTGCCCTCCCTCATCCTGATGAGGGGATATCAAACAAGTAAGAGGAAACTGGTTCTTTGAGGCCTGTGGTCAAATGGACCATTCTGTTTTCCAAACATAATTTAATAAACAGTTTATGGGCAGGACAGAAACTACAGAGTCAGCTATTAACTGAGGGCCAGCAAAAGAATGGCAGCCTCAGGGTGCACCCTAACTTGGCCCTGTGAACACTTTGCCAAGCTGTCTTAAACTGGAAGCTTGGCCAGACCCAGCTTTGCAGAGCTGCTGTCCTGCAAGGTTTGGGAACTCCCTCACTTCCACTGGCCTTGGAAACCAGAGCCCCAAGCTGCTTTTGTCAAATAAGCTGTTGTTGCAGCAGCAAAGTCAATCTGTATTTGGTCAGAGCTCAGCTTTATCATTTAAAAAAAAACAAACACTGAATTTCCAGCCCTGCTGGACACTGCCCCAGCATCGAATGCTGGTTTCCTGGCTGCTAATAAACACCAGCAAGGGGACTGCTGGAATTCCTGGGATTTACTCCACTGGGTCCATGCCTTGTGGAAGGGCCTGAAGGCAAGATGCCCACAGGGATAGAGGGAGGACAGGGCTTGGAAGGGACTCAGAGGCATGGAAGTCCAACTGATCACTCACATGCAAGATGCATTCAGAGAGCCTCTAGCACATTTACTTAATTACTAAAATTGTTTGCAACCAAATGACTTAATTGTCCCTTCTGACCTTACAAATCTCTGTATAAACAAGGGTTTATTCTCCCACACTCTGGGGAACAAATCCAGCTGGACAGAAGGGACTTAGGAGAACACATCCTCCAGCAATGTAAATAGCATTATGCTGTTTTACACCATCAGTCTAATGGCTGATGTAATTCACAAGCTCCCAAACACAAAGAGATGCTCAAGTCACCCATGCACATTCTCCAGCCCCTGCCTAAACTCCCTCAAAGCATTCTGATCTTTGCCCCCATGGCTACTTCATCCTATATCAGCAAAGCCACAAATGAAGCCACTCCTGCACAAGAGGATAATGCTGCCCACAAAAAGCTCTGTCCTCAACAGAAGACTCTAAGTGAATACCACTGGTTTTAATACACACATGCTGAAAGCCACAAATAATTGGTGACAGCTGTGGGTGGACAGTTGTACTACTAGCTTGTCCTGCAGGGAGTTGCAGTAAATACTTAAGGATGGGCTCAAGCTACAGTGTTTGGAGCAGGATCTGGATCATGTCCCACATTCACCAAGCTCAGATTCCAGACTGTGCACACACCCTGCTTCAGGATTCAAACCTAAAACCTGCCTGCAAGGCTTTTATTTTCACCCAGTGTTTGCTGAGGGGCTTCACCATGACATCTGACTAACATCCTAAGCTCTCCCAAGCCTTAGGGATGCATCCACTGCTTTGGTTTGGTTCATCAGCCATAAAACAGCTCAGCTAGACAGATACAAATTTCACCAATGTCCAGGAAAACTCTAAATCTGTTTTCTGCCACTCAGAACAATGTTTAGCAGGAGCCACACTTACCCCTGGCATGTATTCCACAAAGATGGACAGTTTCTTCTCCTCAGGATCCCGCAGGCACCCGTAGTACTGCACGATCCTGTCGTGACGGAGAGTCTTCAACAGCTGAATCTCACACTCTAAAGCATTCACCTCCTGTAACAAACCACACAGGCTTCCTGATGAAGGGGAATTATGGTGTCTTTGGGAACATGACAGAAATACTGCTCCATGCTGAGCAGAGTTTTTGTAGCAGCTGTGAAGCTGCCCAGAGAGACACTGGCCACATGAGGCTTAGAAATAAGGAGCACAGCCCTAAGGGAAAGGCAAGGAGAAAGACAGGGCTTGGCTTTGAGACAGCATTTACTATTATTATTATTATTATTATTATTATTAGTGTTTAAGGAGTTTTTCTGGAAAGATTCCAACAAAGTCACTGAGCAGAATGGGGAGAAGGTGAAGGGAGGAAGAAGGACAAACCTAAGGAAGATCAGACAGACCTGCAAGAGGTGATACCTGACACAGAGCAGGCCAATGTAACCAAGGAACTGGGAGCCACAGAAGTCACCAGAGCACCAGAGCCATTCAGGACTACTCCAGAGAGGGGAACAACACCCTGTCTGCTCACACAGCCTCCCAGGGACATGGACACCTCTACCCTCAGCCCACAGCTCCCCAGGGTGCTGCAGAACAGCTCTGTCCTTGTACTCACTTTACTTGTCTCCTGGCTGTCAGGGTCAAAAGGCACCTGCTTCACTGACAGCTCCCTCCCAGTGTCAGCATCATAGCAGAGATAAACTTCCCCAAAAGCTCCTCTTCCCAGCAGCTTCCCCAGCCTCCAGTTCACAGGTGCCTGCAGGGCTACAGGAGAGAGGAGAGGGTTGAGAGAAGAGCACAACAGGGAGACTTCAGCATCAGGGTCCACCTGACCCTACAGGGCAGTCAGTGAGCCACCATCTCCCAGGTGCACCAGGACAAACCACTTTTAACTACACTGGTGCTATTGGTGTGGGGGGAAATGCCTCCCAGCCTGCATTAGCATAAAGCAGAAACAAATGCCAGGAAAGTCCTATTTCATTAAGAGTCTTTCCTCTAAAAACTGTTTCCTTAGCCAACACTGGAATTTCCCTTCTGCTGTGGGAGTGTTTAGCAGAATACAGGATGGCTGAGCAGCAACCCAGGCAGGGACCAGTGAGGAGTTTTATCTCACTGGTCACTTCTAGGATGCCATCCATCACTAAACAGACCCAAAATGCACCAGCTTTTATATCATGGGCAATGTTGCAATAGCAGAGGAGCATCTTTGGGTGCTGGGGTGACAGCGATGCAAGCCAAGGAACAGAAACTCTGGATGCCTTTGCTTCCACATCCCAAGTCTTGTGGGAAGCTGACACAGCCCACACTGACAGTCCAACACACAAGCAAACACCTGCAACCCAGCAGGTGCTGAGCACCAGCTGACCCCCCACAGCTCTGTGCCAAAGGCTGAGTGAGACACAGGGTGTTGTGCTAAACCCTGCTCATGACACAGAAGCTGGTGCAGTGTGCCTCATGGTGGAGGTACAATCAAAGTTTATCCATGGCTGGCTTAGCTGATGTCCATCAACATCTGTAATTAGTAACCCAGCAGGTCACAATAACTCAATTTTGGGCCAAATCCCAGCTCTACTGAGACCTCAGGCACCCAGGGCTTTGGTTCACTCACAGTTCCTGGCTTTTGTAGGGGAGGTGCTGAAGGTCTGCAGACCCTTTTCAAAATTGTTCCAACACTTGGGCCTGTACTCATCATACTGCAAGGTGCTGAGCTTGCTGTCCCCAGTAAAGCTCTTGGTTCTGCTGGAAGGGACGAGCTGAAACAGGTTCTCCTGTGGGAAGTAACTCCTGGGGAAAGTCCTCCGGCCTGCAGGGGAAAAGGGGTAAAATGACAGCCAGAACACACACAGCAGCTTGGATCCACCTGTCACCACCTTCTCACATCACTGCCCAGATCCTCACCTCTACAAATTTAGCAAAGCCCTGTGAAGATTTTAAATTCAATTTAAGAGTTGGTAACAGCAGGCATTACATCTAATGTAGATGTTTCCAGAGGGGTTTGCAACAGTTTAATTACATCAATGGGTGTGCTGGTTGTTAATCACAATTCAACACTGAACAGGCAGAGATTCACATTGAAAATTATCCCTGCCATCCCCTAAGTCCACATGCAAATGACCACACAGCAGGGCCAGACCTGCTTTCACAGGGGTGGCAGTGAGAGATGAAGCTCATTCTGGAAAGCTCAATATGCTCTCTGCCCGTCCTCAGTACATTTTTCCCAAGGGAATTTTTGCCTCCCACTACTTGCAGTCTCATACAGTGAAAGAATGAGTAGGAAAAAGATGATGGAGTTGGCCCCAAAGCTCAGAGCTCACCAGCTTAAAACAGAGAAGCAAACAGATACTGCTACCCTGAAATTGCTTGGGGATTTCCTATGGCTCAGTGAGAAACCTGCTGTAAAGGTCACAAAAATCATCCTCAAAAGCAAGCAATTTAGGGGACCAGGAAGGTTGATACTGCCAGGGATGAGAAATGCCAATCATCCCCGTGGCTAAATTAGAACAGGAGGTGTAAGCAGAGGACAGGCTCAGCACTTCCCAAGAGCAGAGCCACAAGGTCTCACAGAGAACACCCTTCTGAGTACACAAGTGAATCCCAAAGCACTTGGTGCTGCTCCCTTTATCAGAAACCTCTCCTTCCCAAGTGTTTCCAGTCCCAGGCACTGGCACAAGCCATCAAGGACTGATCACCTCCCTCCCTGAGCCCCCATCACATCCTTACCATCGCTGTAGTCCTTGCGACTTTGGGAGAGATGGTACTGCCTTGGGAAGGTCCCACCTTTCCCAAACCTCTCACAGAATGGGATGTCAAAATCTGGCAGGAGGAAAGAAGACACAGATATTTCTGAGATCAGCTCAGTATCAAATGCCCAGAGTGTTTCTTATGGGAAACACTGAGTTAGAGGCAAGAAGGAGGTGATAAGGTGTTCATTTACACGACCCTACATACCCCAAGGCTCCCTGTGAAATCTGCCCACACTCACAAACTCTTCAGTGGAAAATCAGGGTTAGACACACTGCCCTTAGTGCCCCGAAAGCAGAGGTTTAAGTGCTGAATTTATGGACCCTGGCCCACATTCAAGGCAGGGGATTAACATAGACCATGCTTGGTTTCCAAGGTAGAGCACTAAAACATCTTATTTTCACTTGGAAAATGCAAAAAAATGAAACAGAACCGCCAGGCAGGGTCAGGCCTAGACACATCCACTCCAAAACATTTGCTATGATATCAGCTATTTCCAGGAAAATGCAAAAAAATCCAGCTCTTGACTAACACCAGATAATATCTCCCCTCTTTCTTCTCAGATGTGACTCCTCCCCTCTGAAAGCCAACTTAAACCTCCAGAGCTCCAGACTTTTATATTTATTTGATTAAATGGAAGAAAGATAGAATATACAGAAGGGATTAAAGACCATCAGAGTTTAGACACTGGATGATGAGAGAGATGGATGGACATGCAAGATAAGGACTTTTTTTTTTTTTAATAAAAACTCCAGCACAGGAGGCCATTGCTGGTAGCACCAAATAACTTGAGATTAAAATATCTGTCATTCCACCCCCTTCTTCCACCTGCTGTTTTTCCTCCATCCAATTCTAATGACACAGCCCCTTCTGACTGTTTGTTTGTCTTAGCCTGGGGCCAGCAGCAGCTCCTCAGAGGCCATTCCTGGCCTCTGCTGTGCTTCAGTGTGATTGCCAAAAAGAGCACATAATGGCTGAAATATGGTCAGCAAGAGGAGCAACAAGGACAGGGCAAGAGGTTCTCGGTGAGCCACGTGTGAGCAACAGTGCCCAGAGGTGTCTCAAAGCAAAGTGCCATGGGGGAAGCATTAAAACCTGACTGCAGCTTCATCTCTGCAGCTCAATCTAGAAATCCTGCCTCAGGCCAGCAATGAGTTATCCTGCCACGGGCTGGCTGCCATTTGCTCATTTTTATTAGTGCAAGTCATTACAATATTACAGAGTTTCCATTATTTAACCAGCTGGATGTTTATATGTGATTAAACAGTAACCTATGATCTGTGCAAGCACCAATACAGCTTCTCTCACAGCATTTGCACTATTGCAGATTATTATTCATGCGAGTGGAAGAGGTGTAACTCCCTAGAGAGTTGGGGTTTGCTATGTTGGAAGTCGGGATCCTGAAGGGGCAACTCCCAGATGAGAAAAGAGAGACAAAAGCTGATCTTACAAGGCTATTCCCAGCACCTTGCAGTTGTCTGAAAACACAAGACCATAATCTTCCAACACAGATCTCTCAATAGCTTTGCTTGCTTGCCTCCATCCACCTTGGGGGCCCAGCTGCCCAGTTTGGACTATTGTTGCTGTCAATTGATTCCCAAACCAGTCCCAAAGGTATTGCTGCAGAATCACAAAGGGTTAATGAAGACAAGAGCAGCCCTGCCTGTGTTTGATGCTCTGGGCCATTTAATTTTAGATAATATTCATGTTTGATCATTGCAGGGTCAGTTCTGAAGGGTTACCAAAGCCACGGAGATGGTTTGCTTGATTGCTTTTAATTACTTTTCATGCAGTGCCATCTCTCTAATAATCTTCATCCAGCCTCTTTACTATATGTTTTTTATACTTTACAGCAAATATAAACCACCAAGAGTGCTTACCCATGCAATCAAGACCGTCTTTGGGATGGCTCTTCCTTCCAGGAACAGGGGTTTGAGGAAAGGGAGGGCTGCAAAGGGATGGGGGAAAAAAACAAAAAGGATTTATTTATTATATCAGAACAGCTATGGAACTAATACACTAGGGAAAGGGCAGGATAAACCACAAGCTGCACTGACCACTGAGCTCCCATGCTCATCCTGCACAAGAATGAAGATTGGTTTTTTTGGCTGGATCACAGCTTGTTCCTGTGGCAAACAGAAGGGATGCTGCAAAACCCACAGACACCAGGCTGAAATGAAGCAGCCAAAGACCATCACCCCTGCACAGGAGGCAGCCCAGAAGGAAGGCCACAGGCTTCTGCTCCCTCAATAGCAAGTGTTCAACCACACACCTCTGCTTTCCATGGACCCTGCTGAGCTGCTGCAGGTGCACACACCAGAGTCCTTCAGCCATGCTCAGTTCATGCAGGTTTCCCTCCTGTCCAGCATCACCTCCCACCTTCCTCACAGAGACTGCACCACCACTGGGAACACGCAGCCTCCCACAGGACCGGGAGGGAGAGTGTGGCATTGGTGCCTCAAGGTCTTTAAACTCTAGTGAGAGGATGGAAAAGCACTGCAAGTAAATTGGGATTGCAGAAATCCCAATTTCACCCCAGGCTCTTAAAGAGTGATCAGGGCCTGTGGGTTTTCCACTCTCTCTTTTAACAATATGGGCACAGAGTAGAAATCAGCTTTGTAAAGTGCTCTGAAACATATTCAGGTCAAAGCTGATCCCTGCTGTGGCAAAGATGAGTTTGTGGTGCTGTTCCTAACCCTCAGCCTGGTCACTAAACCTGGTGACTTGCTCTGTCCTCTTGGGCTAATGCCATCCCAAGCAACTGGCTGCAAGGCCTCCACCACCTCTTTTCAGGAATAGTCCTACTAACTCTTCTTCCTTGGAGTAATACAGCCCTCCTTGTGCCTTTTCCAGCTCCTAGACCCATGACTGGACACATTTGCCTGCTTTGAACATGAAATCAGGCCAGGCCACCCTCTCACAGACAGAGCTAAAAGCCTAGAGCTCTCCTCTCAGTTCACAGCAGAGCGTTACAAACAGCCCGTGCTCCTTCTGTTCTTCTTGGCAAAATCTGTGCAAAAGCAAAGCTGGGGCAGAGAGGTTGGGAACACAAGGAATCCAGCTTCGATACAGCCCTAACAATGAGCAAATACATCACAGGAAATTATTAAAAGCCACAGAAAGGAAATGGACCTTGATGCTGAGACAGGTCCAAAGCACACGGAGCTGCAAACCCGAAGCACGCTACACAATCAACCCAAGGCAGGCCTGCTGGAACTCAGCCTTGGGGCTGGATGGAACAGCAACAGCGGAAAAAAATAGACAACCTTTGATGCAGATGGAAAAAAAAATAGACTGCTTCCCAAAAGGACACTGTGTCTTATCCACAGCTCACCCTGCACAGCAGCAAACACAGGGATCCTGTGCACGTGGGAGCTGGGATCCAGCTCAATGGCAGCAGGCACTGAATCGCAGCCTGGCCCAGTACAACGTGTCCCAGTTGCTTCCTGCTGAGTAGCTAAACTTAGTTACTGCTCATCTGGTGTCCCCAGCACCTTGACTGACACGTCTGTGGCTGCTGGCACTGCACAGGGGCTGCTGAGTTTGCCAGTGGTCAGTGGAGAGCAGACAGCGTGCCTGGGGAGGAGGAGACACGGAGAGGCTGATGGAATATTGACCTGGTGACTGCAGAGAGCCAGAGGGGAAGGAGGTGCTTTGAGGGTGGTGAAGCACTGGAAAAGGTTGCCCAGAGAAATTGTGGATGCCCATCCCTGGAAGAGTTCAAAGCCAGGCTAAATGGAGCATTGAGTAACCTGGTCTAGTAGAAGCTGTCCCTTCCCATGGCAGGGGATTGGAAGTGGATGATATTTAAGGTCCCTTCCAACCCAAACCATTATGTGAGTCTGTGAGAATTTTCATCTCAAAAGCCAAAAAAAAAAACCTGGTCACACAAAGCTAAGCTTTCTCCAGCTCAGATTACTGCAATTCAAATCATTGCACAGACATCTGTGCTAGGATCTGGTTTTCAGCAATAAAGGTAAATTTGTTTTGCTCAGGTACATCCTCATCCCAACAGAAACCTCAGGGGTTGCCACTGATCCTGTTGCTCTGCTGCTGTGAAGCAGAAGCTGCAGTTCAGCTTGTGAACATGGTGTCACACACAACTCACCTGTCCACAGACCTGTCCAGTGACTGGCAGCTCCCAGACAGCGAATCATCAGGGCTGATGAACGCTTCAAGCATCTGACAGAGAAAGAAAAGGGGAAACAATAAAACCATGCACTGTAGCTTCCCAAGCTCCAGAACTAGCAGACCTCTGCAAGGTCAGCCATTTATGATGCCTTCTCTGCATTACTGTTCTTTCCAGTTGCTATTTGCTGGTAGGAAAACTGAAGCAAAGATCATTGGCATCCTGATGTTCAAAGCGTGCAGAGGAGTCAATGAGATTCTAAGTGCTCAAAGCATTTGTGAGAAATAATTATATTACTACTAAAGGAAAATATGTATCAGGACACAAATGATGTGCCCAAGGCCAAGTGGATATTGTGTACCACAGGCAGGACTGCAGCCCTGGGCTCCTGACTTCCCGAGCTGCCCTGGCACACGAGCCCAGCCTTCCTCTCTGCTGATAAGAGCAGCATCATCAGGGCTTTGGCTGGAAGAACCGGCTTGGCACTCACCAGCTCAGTGAAGTCAAAAGCTGCATTTGTGTTGCTTCCTGGATGAGACATTGTACTGGCCAGGGTTATTTATAGCTGGTTAGTAACAATAGAGGGTTTGTAAGGAGTGGTAAACCCTGGAGCTGTGTGCACTTCCACATGGAGCAGAGCCTGCTCCGGGCCACACTGTGCTGCCGGCGGTGCCATGCTCCCTCCTGGCTGGGGACATTCACTAACCCCTGCTCCACAGCTCACTCCTGGGAAAGCTGAACAACAAGGGTTAAAACACCACGTGGAGCCACACTTTGCTCTGCTTCCCACATTGCTCCTCCTTCCTCAACAGGCTCCCTTTCCCCAGGCTGTTCCCATCAGCTCTCCTCAGCCAGTTGTCAGCACAGCTCATGCTGTTTTGGCCAGGCAGTCCCAACTGTAAAGTGCAATTTTTCTCTGCTTCCTAGTTTTTACCCTAAAACCTCCTTCAAAATGCACTAGGCCAAAGAGGAGCAAGCACTCTGACAGAAGCCACTCCCCACCTCTGCCAGCCATGCCAGGTCTCTTCCAGCAGTTAAAGCTGAAACAGACTCAAAAGCATCAAATTGGGAACTGGAGTATGCTCCATACTCAGCCTCTGTTCATCTGCCAGGCTGGTCTCAAGACCACAGTTACATCACAGGCTTGCACAGGGCATTCCCCAAAAGGCAGCAAGCTCCAGCCTCTCTGAGTGGTTTTGCATGAGGCATATATGGAAGCAGCAGTACAAGAGCATTCTGAAGGTAAAAGCCCCTATAGGGAAAAGCAGAACTGCTCAATGAGGAAAGACAATAAACCCCAAACCATTCCCCAAACCCCTTTTCCCTGCTTTTACTTCACTAGCAAAGGGCTGTGGGCCACCCACAGTGTTGTTGGGGAAAAGCAAGGAGAGCATCTGGGAACCTTCATCCAGAGCAGGCTCAGGGCTCTGAATTAATGGAGCCCCACGAACAGCCAGTGGAGCTGGGCTGATTTACACCCAAGGGGGTCATGGGGACCCTCCCCCTGCACACACAGACACTTTGTCTTAATCCTCCCCAACATGTTTTGGAGGCATGTGAAAACAATGGAGAGCCAACTTTTGGCTGCAAGGAGCACATGATACATCTGCACTCTGACGCTGCCAAGATTCACCCGGAGTGACTTCTTATTTTATTAATGGCTGTATAATAAACTGTTGAAAACACAACTTTGCCATGGAAACACTGGCACAGCCTGCATGCAAATGTGGAGCTAAGTGGGTGCTTTTGAGTGTAGGAAATACACATCTCCCCAGGAACATCTTTGGGGGCCGGCATAGCAGCCTGATGGATTGAGTTTAGTGCCTTCCAGATGTCCCTCCTTAATACTAGGGATTCTTGGTCCTGTGTTTCCAGGAGCTTTGTAAGAATGATACATGCTCAGACAGCCCAGCTGACTTCACAGGATCTACACTAAGCTCTTCAGAGCTACAGATTGAGCAGAAGTGCAAACAGAGAGGGAGGTGTAAGCTGCTCCCACTGTGGTCCCCTGACACTGCAGAGCTTCCCTCACCATGGGTACCAAATTGACTGGAGGATGAGGTGCTGCTCAGCACTGAGGAACTTGCTGCTCTTTTATTACTGAAGGACTAGAATATATAATTTCCTTATTAAGAGAGTTAAAAAAACATAAATGGGGGAGGGTCAGAGACACAAAACCACAAAGGCTGTGGGCAGAGCCAAGAACTGTAACTGGAGCTCAGGCAGAAACACCACACGGGAAGCAGCCAGAGCTGCTGATATCCCCAGGCTGTTGCAATCGCAGGCAATCGGCTGCTTGGCACATTCCCTCGTGGTCCTGGGATCTGGGAATGCTGTGGCCACGAGGGCCTGGCAGCTGGTGCACACGTGTGCCCCAGATTTCTGCTGCTCCAGAGCTACCTGAGGTGCCTGGGTACATTTGCCATCCCCACTGGCTCTCAGGGTTCCTGGAAATCAGACTTTCCCAGGCACGTTAAGCCTGGGGGCACCCATTCCTGCAAAAAGGTGGTCTGAGCCCCAAGCACAGCACAGGCACTGCCAGAATGTACAGGTGGGAGCTCTCCCAGCAGAGCTGTCCCATTCCAGCCACACCCCAGCCCCACTCACGTTCTGGTCCATGGTCTCGGGGATGAACTCGCCCTCGCTGTTGATGCTGGTGTAGGAGCCCTGGCGGGCGATCTGCTGCTGCTCCTCGGGAACGCTGCCCGGCGGCGGAGAGCTGCGCCCGGTGTGCAGGGAGCCTGGGACAGGGACAGAGCCGGTCAAGGAGGGCACCCACCAACCCAAACCCTGCCAGAAACGCTGTCCCAGTCACCACAGAGCTCCTGGGTGTCAGCACAGGAGTCCAGGGCAGTGTAATAAGTGACAGAGACTCCTGAGCCATTCACAGAAGGTTAATTCACTTTATTAACAAAGCCATTGCTTTTTATATCCTAGTTCCCTACAGGTGGACTTGATTGGTCCTTTAATTAAAACACCATCACCAATGGCTAATTAAGAAACCACCCTTTGGTAAACATATCTCCATAACACATTCCCCATGTCCACAACACCAGGTGCAGCAAGTGAAGATGAGAATTGTTTATAATTCTTCTCTCTGAGCTTCTCACAGCCTTTCACAGAACGATGCCTGGGAAAGTTGTCTGTTGCTCTCTGTGACCAGAGAGCTGCTGCCACAGCTGGGTTTGAACTCATGAGGATGGGAACGGGGCTAGAGGTGTGATGCTGTTCATGGGCATCCTCCAAAGCTTTAGCACCAGGGAGGGTTTGTTACTGTGGGGCCACACAATGCATAGCACACCTGACCTTCAACACACCCTGGATCCTAAGAGCTGTCACTGTATCCAGGTGTGATGCTAGAAAGGAAAGAGCTCTGGGAGTTCTGCTGTGATACAATCAGTCAGTCTCAAAGCAAACCACAAACCCACCTCCCCTTTGACCTCTGGGCATTCTCTCTTGTCCAGGCATGTGGGAAACAGCCTGGCTGTGCTCAGTGCAACACCACTGAAACACTTGTTATATGGAAAACAACTTGCACTCAAATACCTTCTTCTCCCCCCTTTCCCTAGACAAAAGTAAAGATGAAAGAAAACCAGCCCTCAAACCCAAAAACCCCAGGGCAGGAATGACCTATGGGATCAGTTGCCCCATTTTTGGCCAAGGGAATTGCCTCCCCTGCCTGTAACCCCAGAGCTTCTATCCCGTGCATCCTATGCACAGACATCAAAGATTCCACTGGCTCCTTCACAGGGCTTGTTTTGAAGAAGGTGATTTCCATTTTGCACCTGGGAGAGAACCCCACAGCTTCTTTATGAAGGTGTTCCACTCCTCCTGTTTATTCCCCCAAATCCACTCTATCCTTGTGCCTTTTCAAGCTTTAGGAATTGCTGCCCTTGCCTGGCCCAGCTGCAGAGTCTTGGCTCTGTTTGACTGCCTGCAGTCCCTCCCCTCCATCCCTGTGCTGTCATCACTCCAAGGCAGGGAATTGCTGACGGAGATCCGTGTGGATCCGTGCTGGAGCTTCAGCTGGCATTGTGCACTGTGAGCTTTCAAACAACACAACAACTTGTCTTCATGCAGACTTCTGAAAAGCACACATCCTTGAGGAGATGGAAAGCACATGGAGATGTCTTTCCTCGCATTTTGTATCCATTTTGTGGCACTCCCCCCAGTTCTTGGGTTCTTTACCACCACTTGCTAACAATATGCCCAGGGCTGAGCACAAGGGAAAGGTACTGGGAGGGGGTCTACCCCATCATGGAGAGTCAACACCGACCTATTAAACAACACTTCTGCCTCTTCTGCATCACATGACTGTGCCAGATGGATCTCTGGAATAAATCCAACTCCGTGGTCAACACGACCAACCCGAGTTCCCACCTCTCACTTAAGCAGATACACATCAGGAGCTGTGAATGTTAACAGTGTCACACTTGCATTAAAGATCATTAAATCAGGCCTTTCTGCTGGATTTACACCAAACACACAGATTTGTCTGTCCCATGCTACATCTTCCTTCTGACTCCTTGCTTAGATTGTAAAAATAAAAGTCATATGGCATTGAGTTACTTTTTTTTTTTTTCTTCTTCCTATTTTCTCCTTCACAGATTTCCTGCAGGATAAGAACACAGTGAAAAAACTCCAACTGAAGTAATGCCAAGATCAAGAGAAGAGAAACTCTCAAGTGCTGCAGCACTCATAACGAACTGGCTTTCCACCAGCCCCAAAACAAAACCAGTTGGGAAGTACAGCATCCTCTCTTTGAAGATAAATAAATAAACTTTTAACTGTTGAGCAGTTCAGGCACCCTGAATAAATCACTGCATCAGCAGCCCCTCATTTGCTCAGCAGATGCCAATCTGGAATGCAGCACAAGGACATTTGGGTGGCTCTTGCCCCAGAAAGCTGCTGAGGATTTAGTGAGGTGTAACTGCTGTATCTTAGCCCTGCTGAGCATTTCTGTTACTGCTGCAATGAGCTGTGGATCTGCTCATGCATTACTGGAATCTCTTGCTCCAAGGACCCACTTGTTATCCAGAAACCCTTTGACTATGATTTTACCAAGATCTGTGCATGCCCTCTTTGACTCTGAACGCAGGGAGTTAAACCAGATTTATCATAAGCACAAAGACTTCCCATGATCTCCCATTAAACCTTTGCCTGTAACAACTACTCCCAGCCATAGATCAGCTGTGTTTGACCTTCCAGAGTCACATTTCCTGCCAAAAACTTTAAAAGGGAATAAGACACCAGCTATTTCCCAGCAGGTGAGGAAATTAAACAAAGTGCTTAGGCTTTTGCATGCTTGGAAACTGCTGGAGTGAAGCAGATCCCTTTTCAGCCAGGCTGTTTGGGCAGAAGTGCTGCCCAAAGTACTTTCTGCAGCTTCACACCTCCAGGAGCACTGCTTGCTGCTGCTTTGCATCCATGCATGTTCTTCCACCTGGGAGAAACATGGGGAGGTGCTGGGAGCAGAGCTCTGGGGCTCAGGGTTGATTCCCCACTCCAGCCCTATCCTGCTCTGGTAACAAAACCTCAGGCAACCCCAGTGCTGCTGGAGGAGGGCAGGAATGGAAAACAGGGCTCAGAGAAACAGAGCAACAGTGGTACTTCATGGCAGGCTTAATCCATAGTGGGGAAAACACATTGGATATATTGGATAATGCTGATTAATCCACCCCAAAGCAGAGGAAGAAACAGACAGAAAAGCCCAGATGTGCCTGTTTGACACATCACAGGGGCTCTTCACCCTTGACCTAATACTCAAGAAACAGCAGCAGCACCAGACAGGGAGAAGAGGCCCCCAAGGGACTGTCCTGGGGTCTGCGGGACATCATGTCACCTCCAGTGGGGAGGATTTTCTGAAAAAATCCTTTCACCCAGGATTTTTCTCCTGGGAAGCTGAGAAGCCTCAGAGAAAAGGAAAACAATTCTTATCTCATTTGCTTCTCCTGTGTTTTGCTCCTGTGGAATGTGTTTGGAGATTGTTTACCCACAGGTGATTGTTCCATTGCATTCTGCTGGGAGTTGTTTTCACTCTTTGGCCAATCAGGGCCAAGCTGTGTCAGGACTCTGGAGAGAGTCACGAGTTTTCTTTAGTATAGTTTAGTTTAGTATTCTTTACTATAATATAGTATTATAAAAATAATAAATCAGTCTTCTGAGAACATGGAGTCAGATTCATCATTCCTGCCTTTGTCTGGGGGGACCACAAATACAACAGGGGATGGGGCAGGCTGTGAGGCACTTCTATACAGGCACAGTGCTGGTCAGATCTCAGCAGCTCTTTTTGGGATTCCTGAACTCAGAGTTGGCCCTGGTGGAGCATCTGACCTCAGATACTCTCTGCAGCAAGGTGCTCTGGGGAGGGATTCCAGCTCCACTTACACACACGAATGTAAAGCCATAGATTTGAGAGGAGAGCACAGAGTGTCCTGAGGACACAGAACCAGGACAGCACGGAGACTCACAGTCAGTGCTGGCACCCACTGGAGCCTTTCATGTTCCCTTCTGCTATTTTTCTTTAAGAAGTGCCTTTCATGCAGTATGTGCAGAGCTCGAGGTGCTGCACGTACAGCCAGCTCCCCTGTGCCAGGCTTGGCTTCCCTCCGCCCCCGCATTCCCTGGCTTCATCTTCCCCTGCTCTTCCCAAAACTTCACCCACTCCTGACCAGCATCAAGCAGGGAAGAGAAGCCCCTGAGCAGCCAGAGCTGGGGAGAGTTTGCTGGCAGCTGCCACCACTCACAGCTGCAGCCACAGGGAGCCCAGCCCTGGGATGACGTTCCCAAACAAGGGACACCACGTCAGGATGTGCTGCTCCTCTGAGCCCTGGCAGAGACACCAGGCTCAGGACAGGGCTGCAGAGGAGAAAGAGACAAACCTGCTGGAAATTTCTCTCTCTGGTCCTGTCAAGGGGAGCTGTGAGCAGATGGGTCAAATCTTCCTTTATTTCTTATTTTCTAGTGGGCTCCCTACAAACCTCCCTCCTGTCCTTGCTGATCCTTCTGAGCATGGATTTCTACATTTTGATTTGAGGCAAATTTAGGGTACTTTTAAACTAATAAGCAAAACAGAACCCACTTTCTAGTTCTAAAGCAGTTGGCATGGTGCACATAGATAAATTTTCCTCCTCTTCTCAAAACAGAGCAGGTTTCCTCCATCCTAACTCCTGCAATGCTCCTGGTCTGGAGAGAGCTGGCAGGCACATGAAACCATGGCTCAGCAGCCTGGTTTTCCACGAAAAAATACAGTAAAAGAAAGCTTCTAGTAAATGTTTCTATTGAAATGGTGATGCTGGTAGGGCTGTTAAATAATTTTTGGATACTGTTCCAAAACATGTATTTCTTCAAAGTAAATAAAAAAACCCCTCAGTTATCTGAAAATCCAGAACCCAAAAAGTTTTCTTTTTTCAGTCCAAGCTCCCTTGAGCTTTTGCTGGCCAATAAAAAACTGGAAGGGGATTTCCACTGCAAAAGTTTATGAGGAAAAAAAAAAAAAGAAAACATTGACTTTGCATAAGGTTTTTCAGGGACATGGCATGAAGACATTTTCTGCCCAGCAGAAGCAAAAATAGCTAAATCTTCCCCAGAACATCTCCCTCCCTTCCAATGTGCTTGTGCCAATTACATACAGTTTTATTATTTTCCACTGCTGTTTACATGGCAGAGTCAGCAGAAACACATGAGACATCTCAGAAACACAGAGAACATGACCCTGAACTACCTTTTAGTATAAAGACACTTTAAATCTCCTTTTAAATGTGGTTTCAAGAGAAAAGCTGAACTGAATTAAGATCCTCTTTTGATAGCAACCACTTTGATGACAGCAGAAGGAAAACACTGTGAAATGCCTTGTGACTGGAAGGGAAGAAGAGTTTTTCCTGCAGAATTCCCAGCCTCTTAGGATGCCTTTTGACTATGCACCAAGTTCAGTGAAATCCCCACTGCAGGAAAACAAAACACAGCATCATGTCTGTCTGTCTGTTCCCTGATGCTGAGTTTTATGCTCCATTTGAGATGCTGCTCTCCCTTTCAGCTTGCTGGAGTTTCTGCCCAGCTGTTGGATCACCCAGTTCTGACTCAGGAGGTCAAAAATGCATCTGCTGGATTGTGAGCACCCCCTAAGCAGAGCTGCAGTAGCTTCCTACTGACCCCAGATATCCCACAGAGAGGAGTGACCTTCTGTTAACATGCTGAAACCTCCTGGCAAGACTGTTGGCTTACAGGGAAAAAGAAACAGGTATGACTGATGCTTGGGCTGGTTACTTTTGCCACCTGACCATGTAAAAGTGCCAAGGGCTCAGAGTTTGGCACATCAGCTCCTGGAAATCCCAACTTTAGCACACTCTGCATGCCACAGCTGGTGCTGCCCAGGGCTCCTCCTCCATGACCTTGATTAAAGCAGCACATTATGTCCATCCCTCCACTCTGCTCTTCAAGCATTCCCTCAAAATCCATTTGTACCTCAGGCTCTCACCCTTGCAGAGCTGATATCTCACCCTTTGTCTGCTTTGCCTTGGCTCAGGGCATTCTTAAGGCAGTGACACCTCACAGTCAGTGGTGCAGAGCTGGTCAGGAACCAGGAGCACCAAAACAGGAAGGACAGGCCAAAGCATGGAAATAAAAGTTGGTAGGAAAGGCTTAACTTTGCAAGAACCCATCTTCCCACTAGCACAGCTACACATGGAATCAACCCTGCCCATCATGCTCAAGCTCACATGTCAGTGACAGATCCCAGTGCCACAGCTCTTTGCTCATTAACAGCCTAACATGTACCAAAAAAAAAAAAAAGGCAGCAGAGAGGTTTTGCTCAAGAACATTTTCTGACACCCTGTACTTTATGTGTGCATTTCATTCTGGGTCATCTAGTGACTCTGCCAAACTCTCAAAAACCATGTCAGCTAGGAGAAAAAAACCAACAAATCAATAGAAAAAGACAAGCCTGGTAAATCCAAACACCAGGCTCAAGGAGAGCCCTTGCACAGGTACCACCCACCCCTGGCATCAGTGAGAGCTGGGCATGGCTGCACAAGGGCTGTGCTGGACACTAGAAGAACCTTTTCTATACAACTTGTCTCAGATGCAGCAAACCACAGGATTTGTTATCAGCACAGGCTATGAAACAGAGAAGGGGCAAGTCCTTGGAAAAAACCACTCATTTGTTGCACAGAGAAGAGTTGGGAAGTGTTTGCTGCCATATAAGTACAGAGGATCTTTAGAGGATGAAGTATTTCTCTGTGTGTATTTCTGAAGGAGGTCCCCACTTTGTTCAGGGCTGTCAGTTCTACAGCTGGCAAGTACTTGCACGAAAATGTTAAAGATCTGTAGAAATTACCCTTTAACTGCACCCAGAGACACAGCAGAGAACAGTCACTGTGTGAAAAAGTCCTTCCTCCTGCCTGCAGGCTGGAATAGGAGTAATTCTGCTCCTGCTATACAGTCCTACATACTGCTTTACCAGCTCTGCACAGGGTGCCCTGCTCTCTACAAAATCCTCCAAGGTTCTTCACACAAAAGCTCCTACAGACAGCTGACCAACAGGATTTCAAAAAGCTCAGAGTATTTTAGAAAGCAAGGAAGGCATAAACTCAAGCCCAGAAAACCAAAGAGAAAACCACAAAAGGCTACAAACAAACTCCAGTTCCTGCAGGGCTGCAAGAGCAGACCAGGTGTTTGCCAGGATGGCTTCAGGGCTTGCAGGTACCTGCTCCCAGCACCTCTGAAGGAAAGGGATGCTCCCCTTTCTCTGGAATGTCAGCACTGCACACATGCCCCAGGAAACCCCAGAAACAGCTACCACAGATGTCATTTCACCCACAAGAACAGACTGGTGGCACACAGACACTTCTTTGGTCTTTATGTGGTGAAGCTGGTCCCAGCTCAGGAGCTAAGGAGCCTGAGCCCACTCTCCTGCCACCTGAGAAAGGGGGACAGAAACTCAGAGAACAATAGCACATGCTTAAAAGGAATCACCAAAGGTGACAAACAGCCTTGGCTTTCTACAGATTATCACTCTGCACTTTGATAAACCTCAGTGGAATCAAATCAACTGGAAAATTTTCATCACTGCATTTCCCACCCCCCAATGACAGCCCAGGTCCCCCATTCTCTTCACTTCTGTGCTCAGAGTGGCTCTGCTCAGCACAGCCTCCCCCAGCCTGCAGAGCCTCTCTTCCTCAGGCTCAGCAAAAGCAGCAACTGCACTGAGTCACTCTGGGGACATCAGGGTGGCCATCCAGACTCTAACACCCACGGGGTTGTGCCAAAACAAGAGGGAGAGGGTGGTGGCCAGGCTGAAGCAGCACAGGACTCCCCAGGGAGCGTTGTGGCTCACTGACCTGTGGAATACTTGCGTGTCCTCTCTGAGTCTTTGTACAGGGATCCCATGATATCACCCATGGATCTGGAGATCCTCATCTCATGCTGCTTGCTGTTGTTGGGCTGCAGGAGCTGGTGATCAGACAAAGGGAAAGATCAGAATTGGCCAGAGCCCTGTGGACACACCATGTGAAACCCTGTGTTTGGCTCCCTGTGACCCTACTACCCAAGAACTATTTAAAAAAAAAAAAAGAGAGAGAAAGAAAGAAGACATGCACGTAATCTAGAGTGATCCAAAAACCATTCACAAACAAGTCACATCTGCTAATAAAACAGTCTAATAAGATTAAGCTCCCACAGATAATGGCAAATACAGATATTTGACATAAAAGACTGTTCCTGCACTCCATTATCTCCAGATAGGTACGGAGACTGATCACTGGACTGAAAACATTGCAATCCCAAAATCAGCACCTCTGCCCCCTGCTCCCAAGACTCCAGTGGCAACTGAGGCACTGCAGAGGTTCCTCTGCAACAGGGCAGAGGAACAGAGAGGGGAAGGTCAGGGAAGACAGGTAAGAGAAGAGCAAAGAAAAGCATATCCAGCTGGTAACTTGGTAGTGGCCAGGTTTTACTAAGAATCTAAGACCACACATTACAGTGAACTGGGATTTTATGATAATTTGATGTATGACCTCAGAACCGTGTGCTCTCACACCCAGGAGCATGGCCACATGCTTCAGGAAGAGATGGACCTGCTCTCAAGGGCAGGCATGGATCCACCTGGCTCTTCTGCTCTCAGCAGCTGACTTGCAGCACTGCTGTGCTCTCACAAATTGCCCCATTTCCACCCAGGCTTTAGGAAACCCCAACTCAAGGCTCAGTTTCCCCTGGGACTCTGCTCCCTGCACTTCCCAAGCCTCTCAAATGGAGTGGAGAAGCTCCAAGGGCTGTGAGTACCCGCAGAAGAATGGGGATAAGTGAGTTTCAAGACTCCCAATCTCTCCAGTACTTCTAGGAAATGAAAAGAAGAAACAAAAGTTGCAACATCTACAAATCCCTTTGCTTTACAGCCTGTGCTTGGGGCAGCACGACATGTGCTTTGGCAAGACACTCTGTGCAAGCAAGGTCAGGCTAACAGGCTTAACTGCAAAATCACTGAGCTCAGGAAAAAACTAATAAATAAATAAAGATGGAAAAAACCCAGAGAGTCCTGCATGAGACTGAAGGATTCTGCAGTTTGCTCTTCCCAGCCTTTAGCACGGCTGCAGCACGTGCAGGGAACAGTCCCCACGCTGCCACCCAGCACAGCAAGGGCCAGGGCATCACCCTGAACACAGAGGAGAGCTGAAAAGGGATGGTGGCAGCACCTCTAGAAAGAAAGCACAAGGAGTCCTCTCAGCTCGGAGGGTCAGTCTGGTATTTAACCCTCCACAGGATGCAGGAGCCAGAGGGAGCTCTGGGCTGCTATCACAGGAAGATTTCTGAGCAGCTGAGCCAGAGCAGGGCTGACCCCCCTGATGACCAGCCCTCTGCTCTGCACCATCAGCAGACTCCTCTCCACCCCCCAGCACAATAACAAGGCATCTCAGGCTGCACACAAAGGAGCAGAGAGGGTGAAGGGCTCACGTTCGCTTTCTTTGGAGCGCTCACAAGGATCCGCAGGCTCTTCAGGGAAGGGCTCAGCTCCAACTGTTCCATGGCTTTGTCCAAATCTTCCTGGGATTTCAGTGGCATCAGGAGCTGGAAGGGATTAAACAAACACCAGAGGATGGCAATGTCACACTTCTGGGTAAACAGAAGGAGGCAGATTCCTGCAGGGAGCAGCCTGGGAATCGGGGGATGAGGGAGGAACCCAAAGAGGTGATGGAATATGGGGCCCCCGTGCCCTCCTGCTCTAATAATTTCTTCCAAGACCTCATTTGCTGAGGAACAGATGCAAAAAAAGTCACAACAAACAACATCTGCAAGGAGAAAGCTTAAAGGTCACACCAGCAATCCAGTGTGGGAACAGCAGAGAGCTGGGATGAAACCTTGGGCTTGCTGCCTGCTACTCTAGGGCTGATCTGATTCTGCAGGCAGGACCTGCTGCTACCCAGCCCCAGAAGAACCCCACACGCAGAAGAACCCTCCAGTTCTTGCTGGGTTGATGGTCAGGCAGTGGTGCTCCAAGACACCAGTGAGTTGCACCCAAGGATTTACTCTGGCAGTTGCTTTGTGCCCTTCCCCACTGCTGTAACCTGTGCTCCTGCACACTGACACAGCTCCCTAGTGCCTGGCCATCAGGTGAAACCAGGGAACATCCCACAAATAAAAGTCTTTTTCCTTTTGATGTGAAAATTGTGCATTGCTCTCCTTCCAAGAACCACTTCTTTCACTCCCAGCAGAACAAATTCAGCTTCTGCTCTTTATAAGAACAGAGAACTACACAGTGCCGTGTCTGTCAGGCAGCAAAAAGCCCTGATGTTTTCCTGGGAAATGGCAGATTATTGCCCTCATACCTCCACGGGGAATGTGACCCTCCCAACCCTGCTGTGTGGTGTACCATGTCCTGCAGACAGCCTGCAAAGCCTCCAACACCCGACACAGCTGCACTTCAGAGGAGCTCTGTGGCCTTCTGCTGCCCTGGGCTAAGATTAAAAGCACAACTTCTTGCCCCTGATTCCAGGATATTCTGCCTAATCTCACAGCAAACAGGCCTCAGCCTCTGCAGGTTGCCCGGGGCACTGGATCCAACACAGCACATGTTATTCTCAGCCTGTGCCAAAGTACACTGTAACTCCACTGACCAAAGGCACGGAGCAGCCACAGCTCCCAGCAGGCTCTCACTGGGAGCCACAGCTTCCCAGAACTCCTGAAAGGTGGCTCAGCCCTCTGGGTGATCAGAGCTCCTGCCACCAGCCACAGCAAAGCCACCTCAGAGCAGCTGCCACACACGGTGACACTCACAAGCCAACTGGGACAACCTTTTTGATCCCAGGGTGTTGCCAGGGGTTTGGCTGGTGGCCCGTAGGCAAATACACCTCAGACTGTGTGCTCCTGGCCTTGTGGCCAAGAAGGCCAGTGGTATCCTCGGGTGCACTGGGAAGAGCACTTGCAGCAGGTCAGGGAAGGGATCCTGCCCCGGTGCCCAGCCCTGTGAGGCACATCTGGAGTGCTGTGCCCAGCTCTGGACTCAAGAGAGACAGGGAGCTCCTGCAGCTGGGCCAGCTGAGGCTGCGAGGAGATGAAGGGATTGGAGCATCTCTCTTATGAGGAGAGGCTGAAGGAGCTGGAGCTGCTCAGGCTCAAGAGGAGATGCTGAGAGGGGACCCCATCCCTGTCTGTGCCTGTCTGCAGGGAGGGCTCGGAGCATGGCCCAGGCCCTGCTCCCTGTGGGCCAGCAACAGGACAGGGGGAACAGGCTGGAACTGATGCCCAGGAAGTTCCCCCTGGACATGAGGCAGACCTTCTTCCCTGTGCAGTGACTGAGCCCTGAACAGATTGTCCAGAGAGGCTGTGGGGTTTCCCTCCTTGGGGATATTCCAAACCATCTGGACACAATCCTGTGCCATGTGCTTCCCTCTCTCTTCTTGTCCCTACTTAAGAAGGGAGGCTGCACCAGATGACCCATTCTGTGATCCTGTGATTTCCGCTCATCCTTCATTCATATTTGAGTGAACAATCTGTATTCCCCACAGATATCAGACAAAGATGGTACTGAGTATGTCTCCTAAATGCAGTGCTCAGCCTGCTCCCTTAAGCAGCAGAGGTGGAGAGATTCCCTTGGAGCACTGTTTAACCCTCTTGAGGTTCACAAAGGCTCTGCCTCAAGCAGACCAGGCTTCTCCACTACACACCCCCAGACAGAACTGAGAATGGTGGAGAGCTGCTCTCCCTAATTTCACCACCAAGCAGAATTTGACTCTAAATTCTAAGCTCAGCCCCACTGCTCACCCATCCCTTCACTGAGCTCCTCACAAGTGTTCAGAGCAATCCCTCAGCTGCTGCTCTGAACAGAATGTTCTGTAGGTCACTCCATCTCTCTCCAACATCACAACATGAACATGTTTGCATGCCTCCTTCAGAGGAGCCAAAAACATCAGGGAGAAATTGCCCTCTTGTAAAAGGGACTGGAGCCAGTATTTAGCTTGGCTTTACCCATTACCCACATCTGGCGAGAAAATTCTGCTCCATTTGGCTTCCAGACTGTGGCACATATGGATATCAGGAACAGGTATCTGCTAGGCATGAAACTCAAAACAGACTCATGCAGAACCATGGAAGTAACTGCCAGGGTGGATTTCCAGAAACTGGCTTTATTTGATCTGAAGACTGAGTAGCTGTGATTAACAGCAAAGTTTACCTACACAGAAGTTGCACAAACAGAGCTTACTGTATTTTTTTTCTTGCTTTTAAATAATATCCTTCCCTGGAGCCTGATGTTTTAGTGGGGGACTTGATGGTCTCTCCACTGCAGGTTGAAAAAGTGAGGGCAAAGGCTGAGGTTTCACCAACTACAGCAGCACTGTCAGACCTCACTCCGTAAGACACCACAGAAAGCCAAAGAATTGTAGGAAACAGGGTTGGGGAAAAATCGGAGAGGTCAATTAGTTCATCTTCCTGCCCAATGCAGGACCAACTGGCATCAACAATTCTCAACAAATGTTTGTTAAATATGCTTTTATCTCCTCCCTCCCCCCCGTAATGGTGCCTCTGCCATTTCCCCAGGCTTTAACTCTCCCTAAGCTCCCAGAATGATGCTGAGGGGCAGCCGTGGGGGAGACAGCAGGAGGTCAGAAGTGGTGGCACATGGAGGTTCAGGGAACTTCTGCCCAAGGTCATATCACAAGTTGGTGTCTGTGCTGCCCCTGGCCAGGCCAGGCTTTGCTGTCCCACTGCTCAGAAAGAAGAGCCCAGCCTAGAACTAACACAGACATGCCCCATGGGGGACACCCATGGCCAGGCCCTGCTCTTATCTGCACCAGCCCCAGCCTGCTGATTCCGTGGTCCCACCAGGATGTGATTCATGTGTGCCCTGCTCCACCCAGCTGGCATGCTCATCTCACTGAGCCTGGCCTCAGGACACCTCCTCCACCAGGACAGGGATTGCCACTCAGTGAGATTTTGCAGGGGCCTGCTAACCTCAGTCTAAATTTGGTCTACAAGGTGCCACTGCAAGAGAGGTGTCTGATGGCAGCAAAGAATTCCTGCACAGCTCCCCTGGAGCATAAAGACAGGGTGAAATATTTAACTGCAATGAGCCTGTGCTCACCTTCCCTCTGAAACTTGCAGTCATGACACCCAAAACCCTGAACCAGGAGCCAGATGCTGGGGTGTCACCACGTGTGCATGTAGTCCCCAAAGATCCCTCTTGTCTGTTTATTGTGTTTCCAGAACAACAACCCTGAGTTACTACTCCTCAGACATCTTCCCAAAGCTGTGGGTTCTCACAAAGTGGAACTTTTAAGTGCAGGAAAACAAAGATTGCCCTAAGAATTTAGGAGTACCCAAAGGCCTGATCATGGACCTGCTATGTGCTGTGCACATGCCCAGAAAGACAGTCTCTAACATGGGATAAAATGCATTATTTAAGCTTCTGTTTGCTGTTGTTGGAAAGAAATCCTCTTCCAGTGGGAAGAAACCTGGAATGAAATGAGTCATTCCTGGAGAATTCAATGGCAGGCTTTTCCCAGGAGGCTGTCAAAGAATGCCCAAGATTAGAAACCTGACTGCATTCAAAGTCAAAACCCAGTGGACACTTTGGTATCATGAGGCACCTATTGTAAAAGAATAGGAACTTTCTTTGTGGAGCAAATCTCTGTTGAAACAGAAAGGAGAAAATAATAAATGGGGGTGGGAATAAAGAAGAAAGGTCTCTTTAGGACTTCTCTCTCCATTCATACTTTAATCAAAGGCTGCAGGTCATCTGCAATTAATACTTGAACAAGCCAGCTGCCAGGGCAGATCCAAAAGGACGTGTGTTTAAAAGCCCACCTCTTTGCCATTTGGCCCTCTCCTCCTTCCCAAATCCAAACCCACCTCAAGAGTCCAGTGGCTGCAGATGCCTCACAGGAAAACACTGAGCACACCAAAAGAGATGCCAAGGATTCCCCCCTTCTGCTAACAGCCCTCAGCAGGACCCTCCTTCCACACACCGTGCTGGGCTCAAAAGTGGGAAGAACACAGAGGCCTATGTGATGAGTGATGGAGGAGAAAGACCTCCTAGCCTTAAAATGCAAGGCTTGCAGAGGGAGGGTTTCTTGGCTGCTTTCATGTGGCCACAGGGGCTGCTGGAGGAACGTTCAGTGATGCACATCTCACTGCAGACCCAGCCACGAGAACGTGCACGTCGTGCTGGGGGTTTGGGTGAGACAAAGTCAGGGCTGGGTAAAAGAAAACTGTGTGAGCAGCACTGTCCCTCCTGCTCTGCACCTCACACTCCTGCAACTGCCCCCCAGGTGGGAAGGCTTCACATCCCTGATGGAGGGAGGGGGAAAAGACAATGCTCCTGTGTAACAGGCCTTACTTGGAATCATTTTGACAAAGGAAAATCCTGGCTTGGAGGCTGAGAATCCATCTGAGCTGTGTTCAGACAACAGCTCTTGTGCACTCACTAGCTGGGAACCACAAAATGAGGTTATTTTTCTTCAGATCCAAGTAAAACACAGAATCAGGGCCTTCAGAACAAGCCACTGCTCAATTCTGAAGTTGGCAGCAGGCACCCCAAAGCTGCCCCTCAGCAGTAAGGAGAAGAGTACCTCATTGCTCACACAGACCAAGTCCATCGTCTGCCCGAAAGCATCCGTGACCTTCTGCACCACTTCCTTGAATCTGACTGGTCTTGGGAACTGGATAATCCTGTACACACAAACAAACACAACAACAGTCTCAGTTTAGCAGAAGCATACTGGAATTTGGGGTTTGACTGACAGAACAGAAGAAAGGACTTGTATTCCATCACAAAGCACAAGGACTGCTCCTTGCCTTTACACTCACAGAAATGCTGCTCCTCTGCTCTGCCCAAGAGGGGACTTGACTACTCTACAGGAATATCTACCAAAAATCTTTGTGCAGCAGCTCTGCTCCTCCCTCCAATGTGAATACAGGTGGAAAAAAGGCAAGTCCAGCAGGCAAACCCAGACCAGGCAATGGTCAGTGATTTATCATCTCTGTTTTCAGCAAGAGGCTCTGAATAGGGAGGAGGGCTGGAAGTGGGGATGATGCAGTTTGGCATCCTATGACTCTCCTGTACCATCACACACAGCACCTCTATAGGTACTTACAGCAGGTACAGTCTAACCCTAAAACAACACTACTTAAATTTTCTTTGGCTTTAACATGCACCTTGGACCATCAGCCTGTGTCCTGCCCTGTCACAGTCACCAAGCAGAGGTGATTCCATGAAAATGTCAAGCAGGGAAGGGCGGACAAGCTTTAACTCCCAGCCCTATTTTTATGGGACCCATGCCCAAAATCTGGTTATCTTAAGTAAGTGTCATGGACTGCTAATCAAAGGACACATTTCTGTAGAGTTCCAGCTCCACTGTGCTTCAGCAGGGCTCAAGAATTAACAAGAGAAAAGGATCCAAGTGTGCACCCAATGTCCCTGGTAAAAGAGGCATTTAATGACTTCCAGCTTGGAACCATTTTGCTTGGTGCAAATCCCAGGAGCTTCTTGTGGCAAATGGGATGATGAGGCAGGGCTCTTGCATATAAAAGTGCATCTGATTTTAGGGGAATGAATCCTGCTGTGAGCTCAGCTGCAGCTGGCTGAAGTCAGCAGGACAGTGTTGGGTGAAAAAGGTAATTTTTCCCTGTGTTCACAGGGGACTGGACTAGGTACTTACCTCTTCTCTCCTTCATATTCAAACTTGATCCTGACACTTCGCTGCTGAAAGAAAAAGCAGAGAATGGTGAGGTCCCAAACTGCATCCTGGATTGACCCATAGACCCAAAGCTGACAGGAGCTCTCAGGGAGACTCTCCTAACTCAGCAAGGCATCTGGTTTATTTAGGCCAAGCTGCCTGGTGGACTCACAGCCTTTGGGGACCCTCAACATTGCTGAGGAATGTGCTTGTCAAAAAAAAAATTCTTCTGTAAGCAAGAAGACACTCTCCTCTATAACTACTGTTAGTTTTAATAAAATTAATTCATCAAGCTGAAAATTGTTCTGAACTCTTGGGAGTAAGGCACTATTATCAAAGAGGCCAATATGGCAAGAGTCTGATGCCTGCCCACCTTCAGTGCTTCCCATGGTTTTATCCCAGTACTTTTCTGTTGGAAACCCAAGAACCAAAGCTCAGAGGCTGTTTACTAGTACACAGGAATATTTGGGGTGAAGAATTAAGAAGTAAAAGGAAGCATTCTCTAATGGAAGTGGAGACAGTCTAAAATTTTGAAGCCAACAGTGCTGGGATGGTTGAAGGGCTGGTTGCTATTTTGTTAGGACCTACAAAATGCAAAGTGTATCAGGCCCAATACACAATGCACAGCCAATGCCCCCCCTGAACTGACCCACTGCTCACCTCAAGGGAAACCACAAAATTTGCCCAAAGAAGAGCCAGTGGAATCACAGGCACACTGGGCACACAGCTGTGCAGGAACCAGTAAAAACCACTTCTCCCACCCTCTGTTTGTGCATATTTAGCAGCAATCAAGACCACAAGGAGCTTTTTCATTCCTTCAGCTTCTCAAGCCAAGTCTGAGCCAAGCATGCCTCTAGCATCCCTTAGATCATTCCAGGACTTTCCGATGGTCTCCAACGCAGATCAAACCCCTCTTTACTCCCCAGACCAGGTCTAGTCACCCCACTTAACCAGCATTTTCCTCCCCACAGTGCCCACCAGCCTCCTCAAACAGCTCTCTTCCCATGCAGAGAGGAGTGCTGGCCACCTCCCTCCGAGGTGTAACCCCAGGGAGGGCTCGGTCCCGCGCCGCCGGCGTCTCGCAGGGATAACTCCCAGCTGGGTGGGTGACAGCCCTTCCTGAGCACAGCACTTATCTCTGGGCCTGGGCTGCCAGTGTGTGAAGGCACACTTTCCATCCTGTCAGAGGGAAAGCAGAGCTGCAGTGAAACAGCTTTGTTCCCAACTAGGAAAAGCAGCTGGAGCGGCGCCCTCGGGTTTGTTTTTCAAGCGACAGCTCCTCGAGTTCTGCAAACACCCTCTGAAATTCAGGAAGTCGAGGCTGGAGGCAATTCTGTTGAAAAGCTTAAACAGATTCAGGGTAAACAGGCTGGATCACCCAAAATGCATCCTTGTTATCTCTGTTCATGGCATTTTCTGGGCTTCCGGAAGGGCTGGGAAGAGCCGGTGCTGGGACAGTCACCAAGTGGGGCACTCCAGCAGTGATACAGGCCTGTGCTACACAGGCACTTACATCACCTCGCTGGCTGGAGCCAGTTCTCCAGACCCACAAAGCTTGGACAGTCTCCAGGTTCATTTCCAGAACCAGGCCCAACTTGTAAAAATACCAGATTAATTCTAAACCAGTCTGAAATTCCAAAGGAGAAGAGATGATCATAACCAACCTAGTGCTGAAGGTTCAAATCATTCTGGAGAGACAGGCAAATACAGGTGGGATTGGGACCTTGGATTATTTGTGCTGGAAAAGAAAATATACCGGCTCTTTCATGCCACTTTTTATTTGCACGTGCCTCTCTGAGCAGGCCTGGCTGGTTTATTCCTCCTGAATGCTGGCAATAAATTGGCCAGTGTGGGTTCACTGACTATAACACCACAAAACATTTCTCTAAAGAAAGAGAGAGAAAAAAAAAAAATCAGGGCAAGGAACTTTCGAGGTTTCTCCTTACAAAGAGCAGGACGTGGAAGGGGAAGAGCTCACACAGCTCTGGCCTCACTGCAGGAAACCTTTCAAAACACAGGTTTCACTTTCAGCACAGCCCCAAACATTGCACTGAGCTAGGATGCAGCACACGCTGCCTGGTTGTGCTGAGCAGCACAGATTTCACAGACAAACAAGTTTTGAAAAACAGCTCGTGGCTGGAAAATGTCAGAACACTTGTCTAAAGCTCCAGAGAGAGAAGAAAATGAAAAAAAATGAGCCACGACCCTGCTGCATCCTTTTCTTCTACATCAACAACAAGGCTGATGTGCCGTGGCCCGACGCCAGCAGAAGGACGCCAGCTGCCCCACACTGCTCTGCTTCTGAGCAGAGCTACAAACACACTGGCTGCAACAGGGAAATGAAAACCCACTTCATTTCTTAATTAGATAACATTTTTCTTTAATATAAAACACACCAGCCTCTTGCCTCCCTCCAAGAAACCAAGACCTTTAGCTCGCAAGCATTTGGAAGAGGGATAAATTCATATTTATCAGTCTGAGAAGTTGATTACAGTTTAATTTTTCAGGCTTCCCTTGGCTTGCTCATGTTTTTGACCTACAGCTCATGCTGAATTCATCACTGCTATCAGCAACAAATACTTTTTCCCTTTTTTAAAGAAAAAAAAAAAACAGTGGGCAGTGCCCAAAGTACTAGGAAATCTCAGGGGATGCAAAGCACTTCCTAAATGCTGGAGCAGGCTGTGATTTTTTACACCCATGGAAGTCTGGTTTGCAGCAACTGGTTTAAGATTACACAGGGAGCCTGGGGCACTGCCAAGAGCTGGAGCAGAACCTCGTGTGAGTCTGCACCCAACACCTCAAATGAACAATCAGGGGGAATGCAAGACCAGCACCTTCCACATCAGGAACTCAACACAGCTTGCAAATATTGAGGTGGAAGAGGTGTGGGTGGTGCAAGCTGCTGGGTCTTACTCACTTTTGCAATTTTGTGAGAAATGTGACTCCCCCTTGCACAACCCAGGTTGAACTATTCACTGTCCCTGCCATCAGGTGTCACATGAGGTCAAGGGCAGCCCTGCTCTCCTTCAATCAAGAGGTCCTTAGTGGGTGTAGGAGAACAAGCTGAGACATCCAAAGGCTTGTGTTAAATACAGGGCAGGAGAGGGGTAAGGACAGCCACAGGCACCAGCCTTAAACCCTGAGCTCTGGCAGAGCATTTAAACCATATTTTCACCAGCACTGTGAGAGATGAGGCAGATCATGGAGCAAGCAAGGGAAACTGAGGCACCAAGGCAGGAAGGGTTTTGGTTAACGGTGTGAAGAGAAAGCTCAACCTGGGGAGGAGAAGGCTCCATGGAGACCTTCTTGCAACATTTAAATAAATAAAAGGGGCTTTATAAGACGGAGGTCCTATAGTGACTGGATGAGAGAAACAGTTTTCAACAGCAAGAGGCTGTTGGAAGATATTTTCTACCACTGGGTTGCTGAGACACTGGCACAGGTTGCCCAGAAAAGCTGTGCATGCTCCATCCCTGGACATGTTCAAGGCCGGGCTGGATTGAGCAGCGTGTTCTAGCGACATGTCCCTGCCTGCAGCAGCCTGGCCTTCAAAACCCTTCCCAGCTCCAACCATTCTGTGGTACATTCTCTGGAGCAGCACAGGGGTAGAGAGCAGCACAGACTGAAGGTGTGTGGCCCCCTGGGCTGTGTGCACTGAGCACTTTTCCCTCTCTGTGAGTGTTTCACAGAGGAGCCCATGGCCCGGCTGGCGCCTGCGGACCCTGCTGCGACACAAACAAAACCAGCGACAGCCCTGACAGGAAATACCACAGCCATTCCCTTCGTTTCTACAATAATTTCTTCTCCAAAATACTTGTACTGGCATTTCCTCCAGCCCTGCAAACAAATGGTATTTTACTCCTTCTTGCCATATTCCTCCGAAAGGAAAAAGCAAAGCCGCTGCTGTGGCCACAAAGCCATCACCATCCTTCCAGGCTTTCCTTGAGGTATTTCTGGCTCTTTCCTCAAAACTTCGGATTTCACAGAGAAAAGACCACAACTTCCAAGCTTCAGAGAGGGAATTCAGATAGGAATTTGGGGAGAAAAGGGGCAACTGCTTTTGCCTCCTGGCTAGGATCCACGTACCCCAGCAAGCTGGGCCAAGTTTGGCCCTCAGAGCTGGAGCAACAGCCCTGTGTGCTGGTTTAGATTAAGGAAAATGTTGGAAAAAAACGGAAAAAGTGTTTCCAAATGAGGTGAATCATGATCTTATACAGAGATCCCTGAAGAGCTGCCTGCTGTTTGTAATAAAAGCACACACGGAGAGCAGGAAAACAAGCAGTTAGTCCTAAAATGGAAATGGCTCTGGAGGAGCAGAAGATGCTGAGCACCCTCTCAGCTGAACAGCCAGGGGGTTGCTCAAATTGGGGTACAGGTCCAAGCTGAGCCTCTGGAGAAGGCTGTCTAATGGCAGAGGCAGGCAGGGAGCCAGCCCTGCACCTCCATGCCTGTCTGTGTCGCTGAAACAACTAAAACTGCCACACTGGAAAACCCCAGACTAGCACAAATTCAAAGATTCCCCCTGTCATGTCCTCTCCTCCTCCTAAACTCTGCTGCCATCAGAAACAGCGCTCTGTCCAGACCCCACTTCTGCGGCTCGTATAGACCTGCTCCTGTCAAACCTAACCAGAGGACAGCTTTGCCCATGCTGAGACATCACAAGGATGGGGCCTTTAGAGCACTTCTTCCACCCAAATCCACAGCTGCCTCCCAAACCAACTGGGACAAAGCCTCTGACTTCAGCATTAACCCTTCTGTGGTCAAGAAAGGCAGGAAAAATCATCACAAGGGGCCTCCTATTCCCTTTGGTGCTGCTCATTCCAGCCTTGCTCATATCCACCCACAAGATTTCGGGCACTTATTCTGCCTCAGTTTCCCCCCTGGGTAACATAGGGACAATGAAATACACCCACTTTTGCGTGCCACAGGGTAATCAGAGGGGTTGTTTTCACTTCTCTCATTTTCTACTCACTGGATTAGGAAACAACGAGAAAACCCCACGGCACTGGCGCTCGAGTCACTCCCTTTGTACAAAGCCACAAAGCGGTGGGATTCCTCCTCAACTCCTGCCTCTGGCTGAGAGGAATCAGCACCACAGGGCCAGGCTGAGGGGACTCCTACACTTCCCCAAGGTGCAGCTCGTTTGCATCAGCCCTGTGCTCGCCCCAGCCCTGAGCAGCGGGACATTCCCTACACGCCAGACGGCTGGAGCGCGGCCCCGACCGCAGGAGGAGATGAGTAACGCCCGGCACTGGGAATGATCTGCACAGAACCCCCAGGCACGCTGCCTTATTCAGCAAGCAGACAGAAAGCAGTTTGTCTGGCATTGCCCCTTGATCATTGCTGGGGCAGAAGGCACAATATATCCCAGTCCCTCTGGATCCTTGCAGCTTTTTTTCCCTCTGAAAGCACCTGAGAAACTCAGAGGACAGTGATGATGTCTAGAAGGTTCACTGCTGCCTGTTGCAGACATTTCTGTTCCAGACAGCAGCAGAAATCAAAGGCTTCAAAATGTTTATCTAAAACCACCCACCTGCCAGAGAAGAGCATTTTCCCAGCTGGATTTCTCACTGCACCTCTTCTCACCCAAGTCAGCTTCACACACAGACATGGGAAAGCCTCTTAAGTCCTTGGGACTCCCCTGCCTCTGCCATCTCCTGCCAAGGCTTTCCCAGTCAGTGATTTGCCCCCTTGTTTCTGCTCCCCAGGTGGGGAAATCTCTGCAGATCCCCTCCTAGAGACTCCCACCTTCCCCCATCCACACCGTATCCTCCAGGTGATAAAGCCAAACACCTTTTTAGGCAGCTCAAAGACCCACAGAGAGCCCTACAAAATGAACTGCATTTTACTGGAGCTGCAAGCAAGCCTTGTCTTGCATCCAGCTTGCCAAAGAGAACAGTCCAGAAGTAATTTACTAAAAGAACAACTTTTAGGACAGTCTGACATTTGATGTACATGGAGAAATGTTTCCTACAAACATTTAATTGCCGTGGGAGAACTTGCCATGGTGATTAAGGTGGCAGAGGAACTGCTGGCTGTCACTGGCTGTGACAGAGGGCCCACTGACAAGCAGCTTCATCCTGCCAGTTGCCAAGTGCTATTTATAGAAATGAATGGATGTGCACATAAATAGATCCAAAATAAATGCTAATTTAATTGCTCTTTTCTCCCTCCATCCTTTTGTTCAGGATTTCCTAATTATTTGGGGATTCCCCTCTTATTCCACTCGTCTTTTTCCTTAATGAACAAAACCCAGATCTTCATCCTCCTGTTTCCTTCTCCCCTCTTCAGAGACATTTCTATGAACAAGCTCCCTTGTTCAGTCTGAGAGATAGCCTGGAAGGGCTCCTTCCAGCCATGCCAGAGGATGCACAAGGAATAACAGAGTGATTAAAGGAGTAACAGAGCAGAAGCTGCACCAGGATTAACATCAGAAGGATCCCTCTGCTCCCAAAGAACAGCTCTGCTTTACCTCCCACGAGGAAGGAAAAGGGTGTCCATGGCTGTCCCCATAATTCCCACAAGGCAGAGAGGCAGGACGAAGCAGTGCCTGCCACACCTGACCAGGACTCAGGGAATTCCAGCTCAGCCATCACATCTGCTGCCAGCTGCCTGGGCAATTCAAGGGAGGAAAATCAGCCACGCTGTCCTGTTCTAATTTCCAGCCTGTTCTGCCATGAGGCATTGCACATCCAGAAACTCAGCCTTCACCCTAAACTCATCTGTGAGGGAAGAAAACTAAGAAAAGAAAGATTTTTATGAAATTTGCCAAAGGATGTTCATTTCTTAAGATGAACTGAAACAAAACTATCGATATTTTGGGAAAGAAACATTTTGGAGCGCACACAACCACTGGCTGTTTTCTTGTGTGGCCCAGGCCTATGAGGAATACAATCTGGCAGGATTCAATTTTCAACTTGTGTCAAGAGAGCCCTGAGGAAGCCCTCCAGGAGACAGGAATGAGATAGCACTTCAGTTGTGCTTCTCTGTATACCAAAAACTGCTGCAAGCCACAGAGAACTGGCTAGTTAGCCAAGACATTCTTGTTGTGAACTCTGTCTTTCAGTGGAAATTTGGAACACTGACTAAAGGATTCCCATGCCTCAGAAAAAACATTTTTCCACAGAAAAAGAAATATTATTTTATTAATCTACTAACTGAACTCCCAAACCCAAGTAGTTCAACGTGAGCATGTTGCTGCAGGGCCTCATGAGAGGCACCAATAATTACATGACCAAGAGGACATTTTATCACCAAAATGGCCCTGTGCCTCATTCTCCCCCCAGGAAGGGAACAGTGCAGGGCATCCTTCAGCCCAACTGACCAACATAATCACAGGATTAGGTAAACTATAAAAAGGGAAAACCAAGTACCAAAGGAACAGCAAGCATGACGCCAGCACTTCCAAAGCAATTTCTCCCCCACATCAATTTCTGTCTTAAAAAAACAAGGAAAAAAACCCTAAAAGTGACCCAAACAAGCTGATTGAACTGAGCTACAAACACGAACCAACTTCCCACTAATTCCACCTCCTGTGGCCGCTCCCCACCTCCCGCCGAGCCGCGAGCCAGACGTGTTCCAGCCAGCCCAACTTAGTGAGGCAACAATTCAACATCCTCCAACGCCCTCCATCTCCTGGGACCTGCTGGTCTGACCCCTCAGCTCCGGATGTGTGAGGAGAGCAGGATCCTCACTGTCCACATCTCCTCCATCAGGGAGCTCTGAGCAACCCTGAGCATGCAGCTGTACTCATGGATGAAAAGAAAAACCATAAAGGAGGAAGTGCTTTTCCAAGCAGCAGTGCTCCAATAAGAAGGAAAGTTTGATTCTTATATAGGAAAATATAATAAAAAGTAGAGTAAAATATAAAAGTATAGTAAAATTTAATAAAATTCCTATAATATAATTAAACACAGCTGACAGCCAGCTATTCTAAGGCTGGTATCAGAGCACAGCATACCTCCATGGGTGATTTATAAATGAAGATGCAGAGTGGATGGGCTGCGGGTGTGAATTTGATTGCAAGATGCCAACTTTATGCAGATAAGAATTCAATCAATGAGAACTACAATTTTCCTTATTTTCAACTAATTATTTGGTTAACTGTGTATGTGCTGCATTAACAGCCCAGGTCTCAAAAACAACAGCAGGGATTTTCCCCCATCATGCAAAACAAATGTTTTAAGAGGAGCCTGAAAAACTTTGCTACCCTGAAAGCAACTGGAGCTGGCTCCACACTGTCCCCACCCATCCCTGCACACAAGATGCTGCCCTTGCAGCCATCCAAAGGCTGCTCTGGGCTTTCTGCTTCTCCTGCAGCTGCAGGGAGCCAGCCCTGAGTTTCTCTGGTCAGTTCTGTAAACATCTTGGACTTTTTTCAGCATGAGCTGAACACAAACCCAGTGATTCAACTTGGCCAGCTGCTACTGCCAGGCCAGGCTTTGAAACCAGACGTGCGCACGTGTTTTCGTCTGCATGTGGCCGGGGAGTCCACAGGGATTCGGGAAGGGATTTTTCCTCTCTGCACCCAGACTGCTTTGTTTGTAGCACAAGTGACATTAAAAAATGCATGACGACAGCAAATGACAATTTGTTTTCTCCCTTGCTAGGCACCAAGAAGTTGCAGAGCTGCTTGCAAGCTCATTCTAATAGCACTAGAGGTGGAATTCCACGTGGATTTGCTGCCATGCTTCTCCAGCAGCTTCCAAGTTGTCCCAATCTTTTTCTCCCTTTTTTCCTTGCTATTTTGACAACTCAATTCTTTCTTCACAACTTTCATGTTCCCATATTATTTGCTCCATAGACAAACATGCTATTAAATCCACTTCAGCTATTGTATCGATGTCAGCAATAATTTCTGACATTGCTCAAGGGACAATGTTTTTTGCTCACCAAAACAACTCTGAATGTGCAACAGGGCCAAGACTTTTGGGTTTAGGAGCATAAAGATAAACAGCAGTAATTAAACACTTTATATAAGAATGACATTATTCCTCCCCAAAGAGCCTGGGTGTCTACAGCTCAGAATTGGCAGTCTGTCTTTCAAATATCTGAAGTAAAATGTGCACATAATAAATATTGTATTTCATTAATGCTGTCAATAGAAAACAATTGACTTGTCCAAGTCCTAAAGCTGCACAGCCTGAAACAAGTTCTGCTACTTTCAGAGCTAAACAACAGTTAGAAGTGCCTTGAGGTGAGACTCCAGATTTAAACTCAGTTTCAGGCTCTGTTGTGAATAATTTGGGGCATTACCCTTCTCTGCTCCTCTGTGATATAGGGATGCCTGTAACTTCCTTTCAGCTCTTCAAACAGAGGTCATAAACCTCCTAGCTTGGTAAAATGATAATATTTCTGATGTGCTGAGCACTTGTTAACTTCAGTTCTAACATTTAAACTCTGCCCTGCCAGCATGGCAAGCACCATGCCCCCTCTCTGCTCTGCTGGAGTTTGGGGTGGCCTGAAGAAGCAATGCCATACCTGTTTGTTGGAGTGGACACTGTTTTTATTCCTGTTGTTGTCCAGCAGCCCCCCACACTTGCCCAATGCTGCCAAATCCTTCATAATAGAGTTCAGAGCTTCTTCTTCATCTGCAAGAAAAGAAGAGACAACTGAAGTGTGGAAAGCAACCATGCCCTTGGATGTGCAGAGTGAAAATACAGCACTGAAATGTAAAACTTTCAACACAGATGGATCAAAAGACACGATGCCAAGCTTTCCTGTTAAGAGAGGCATTCCAAGACCACACCACAGTCTCTCCCAGCCCAGTCTGTCTTGAAAACACAGGTTCCTTCATCACAGGTGAGACAGATAATGAGATCTCATTGTCCCTGCCTGAAAGGGCCTGCAGGAAGGCTGCAGGAGGACTCTCAATAAGGACACGCAGTGACAGGACACAAGAAAATGCCATTAAAATGAAAAAGAGCAGGTTTAGATTAGATATTAAAAAGACATTTTCCTCTGTGAGGGTGGTGAGGCCCTGGCCCAGCTGCCCAGAGAAGTTGTGGCTGCCCCATCCCTGGACATGTGCAAGGCCAGGTTGGATGGGGCTTGGAGCAACCTGGGCTAGTGGAAGGTGTCCTTGTCTTTCCTCCCTCTTCATTGAAGGTGCTCAAGAGGCACAACTGACCTTCAAAACCAAAACCAGAGAGAAACCAGGGGTGAGGGCAAGGAGTCCATGAGAAAAGAGAGAAACTCAGCAGTGCTGGAGAGAAGACACTGAGAGCCCTTGTGAGATTTCTGATTTCTGCAGTGACAAGAGAACTCTGAGGGACCACTGGCTCTGAAACCAGTCTCCTCTTTTTCAACACTTCAGCATCTGTGGTTATGGCCTCTTGAAGCAGCTGTGAAGTGTTAAAAGGCAAAATCCCAACCACAAGAAGCAAGAACCCTGTGAAGACCCAGGGCAGGCACGCTGTTAGGAGGGGGTGAGAACCCACTGCACACTCCAAGCTCGTGCCACAGTCAAGGCAAATGTTAGGCACATGCAGCTATCACTGCAAAAAATACAAATACAGCTACAAATCTTGTCTAAAAATGAGTGTCTCCTGGGACAGAACCACCCCTGGGCCAGGCCAGCCTGCAGATTTAACTCCAAGTCCACAAATATGTGATAAATGACAAAAACTGAAAAAAATATGAACTGACAAATGAAAAAAATATGAAATCAGACAGGACTGGACCCAAATACTGAGGATCTTTCCCCAGGGAGGTGTCTGTCCTGCATCCTCATGCTCAGATAGAACACCATCTCCTCTTTTTCTGCTCCTCCTGCTGGGTTCTGTGAGCACTGAAGCTACAAAAAACCCCAGATACATGAGAAAAAGACTTCTTGTGCATGCTCTGCTCCCAGAGTATATCAGAGAAACAAGGGGAAAGACTGGGGGAAAATGTTTAAAATCCAGTCTCACATTTCAGAGCTGAGAAATGAGCTCCAATGCCCGCATCAAACTCTTAGGAAAAAGCCAACATTTTCCTGTAGGCAATGTGTGCATACATATTTAATATATAAACATATTTTAATATCTGTACATCAATATTAAAAATATAACTGATCAAATAATAAAATTCATACAGAAATACATGAAAATGTAATCCCTTTTGCCTCCCACATTATATTTATAAAAGCACAGGTATGTTTTTCCAGAGGGGTGGCAGGGAGCACAACCTGAAGTGTTACAGGAAAAAACTCAAAAAAAGATAATTTTCAGTTCAAGTTCAGTGGGAAAAAAAAATCAAAAAATCAAAATCAACAACAAAAAAGAAACACATCAAGAATGTCCCCAAAGTCTGGGTTTGGGGTGTTTTTCTTTTGTTGTTTTGGTTTGTTTTGTTTTGGTTTTTTTTTAAAGGACCTCTGGGACAAGCATAGTTTTCCACACCAATTTTGTAGAAGGAAAATACCCAAAACAAAAAAAAAAAAAAAAAAAAAAAAGGAAAAAAAAGCTTTTTTTTTTTCTTCCTTTTGCCGGGGGGGAAGGGAATAGGGGGAGGGATGAGCTAAAACAAACCCACAAAAACAAAACCCCCTTACGCCACCCTCCAGGAATTTTCCACCAAAGCTTTAATCTCTACAGTGCCCCTCACCCCCCCTTTTTTTTTTTTTTTTTTTTTTTGTTCCATCAAGTGACAACAAAAGTTTCCTGAACTGCCTGACACAAAACACAATCTGTAATGTCATGGGCCAACAGCAGGCAGAGACAGAGTCAAACCACCCAATAATTCCCCATCCCTCTGCCACCTCCAAACCTCCCTGGCAACATCTTCCAGGAGAGGAATCTCTGCTTAACCCACCAGTGCCCTGGTTTATATCACATTGTCTTCCTCCTCTATCCACACAGCCATCTTGCCAAAACTTTTTTTTGTAACAGACTTCTGAGTCCACCAAACAAAGGTTTAAAAATTCCTGGTGGTGCAAACCCACTCCATGATAAGTCACATTTCTTAGAAAGGCTCAAATTCTTTGCCAGAAATGACTTTTTGCATCTCTCCAAACACAGCAAAGCAAGGAGAATCCACTCACTTTCAGTAACTGCTTAAATTCAGCTGGTTTCCAGAAATACCAAACATCAACTGAACAGGCCTTAGAGTAAGTGGTGTAAAACTGAGCTCCAGCTGCCCTGAATCAGGTACTGAAGAAAAAAAGAGGAAAGAGAAGCTATTTCTTGTATTTGACTGCCAAACCAGCATTCTCCTTCCCTTATCTACTAAGAAACCGGTGCAAAAGAGCATTCTGAAAAGTATCTGAGCATTTTTAATTACAAAATATGAGTGTTGATTGTCAAAAAACCAAAATCCACTTCCATGACATCACTGCTTCAAAATAAGATAAGAAAACTTCTTCCTATCCAAGCAGGAAAGGTTGTTTTCTGCTGCAGGAGGGTAAAAAACTACTTAAGCACAAGCAGAAATACAATATTTCCTTCAACTAATGTATTTCTATGTGTCTAAGTATTTTCCAGCTGCTTTTAAGAGTGTGTTTTTACTCCAGGAGAGCTGTGATTTCTGGGAGGCAATGACCAAAGCCTCAACTGTTCAAAAACAAAACCCCCCACACCAGGCTCTGAAGCAACTTCTGAGCAGCAGCACAATTTGCATCATCTCTTGCAAAACCAACACTTCCCAGTCCTCTCCAGGACATCTCTGCTCAGGGACTGATCCTTTCCAGACTGAGCCTCTTGCCCATCCTAATGACTGCTCTTGGGGGCTCCCAGCTGACTCCCAAGAAGGGTGGAGGACTTTGTTCCATGGAAAGACGCAGCCAGCTCAGCCAGTGCAGTCAAAATTCAAACAAGCACTGAAAGTGAGCTGGATAATTAAATCCAAATGCCACTCCCAAGCCTTTCCAGCAAAAGGGGTGTCTCAGGCTGCTCCTTGTCTCTTTGGCTGGGTTTGAGTCGGGAGAGGATGAAGGATGGATGGCTCTCCCAAGGACAAAATGCCAATTGTCAGGAATCCCGTGCCCAAGGGACAGGAAAAATCCTGTTCTCCTGATCCAGCCCTGGCAGGACCCAAATATTCTTCAGCCTTGTGAGAAGGCAGCACTGAGGCTGCACAGCAAACACCTCCCCAGGCTCTGCCATGGCTCCAGAACAGAACATCTGTGAGTTGCACAACACTGATGAAGTATCCTTGGAGCTCTGTGGACTTGGGAGACTCCTGGAAATCTTTGGGCAACGTGAGCAGGTTCCTGCTCCTGAACAACTCCTGGCCCAGCTCCACTCTGGCATCATTCTGCACAAATTCACTTAAGGTGCTGTGGGCTGACAGGATGAATTGTACAACAAATCCCACCTGATCTCCAACACAACATGAAAACAGGATTATTTCTACCATGGAAGATCAGGACAGAGAAAAGCTGATTACAGAGACAGCAAAAATGAAACATAAAAATAAATTGTGTTTAGTACTGTCCCTCTGTCCCCAATGTCTCTTTTTCCATCCTCAGGTTTCAGCTGTTTCCCTTAGAAGGAAACTCATTTCTTTCTTCTCTACTTTCCACCAACACACTTAATTTTGTGCTTTTTAAATCAGCTTCCTGTGACAAAGCTTGTTTGATCACACTGCCAGCCCATCCAACCAAGGATCACTTCCAACCAAAAAGAATAGATGTTTCAAAAGATATTAATTTCCCAGTGGTGTGGGGGTGGGGGGAAATATCCACAGGCACACAGAAGAGAGGAACACACAGGAGCAGAAAGCCAAGAGCACTCCCAAGAAGCAATGACCAGTGAAGCTCCAGTAGACAGGGTTTATGTTTTTATTAAAATACACTCATCCATTTTGGCAGGATCATTTATCAAAGATAAATGCCTCCTTCTCTCATCAGGTTTTCAGTTCTGCAAGATGTTAAGACTTGCAAGTCCCAGGCACCACCAGTGTGAATCCAGAGCACACAGCCTCCAGCTGCACCAAGGGAAATACAGGTTGGATAGCAGGAAAAAGTTTTTCCCAGAAAGAGTGATAAAGTTCTGGAATGGCTGCCCGGGGAGGTGGTGGAGTCCCCATCCCTGGGTGTGTTTGACAAAGCCTGGATGTGGCACTGGGTGCCAGGGTTGAGTTGAGGTGTTGGGGCTGGGTTGGACTCGATGATCTTGAAGGTCTCTTCCAACCTGGTCATTCTGGGAATTCTGGGAATCTGGGGCATTTGGCTACTTGGCAAAATCACACAGGGAGTGACACCAAAAAGGCAGCAGATGACACATCCCTCTGCCCTTCAGGGACACATTTCCAGTGCTGCGACGTGGCTCCAGGCTGCATGGGGGAGAGAGGAACCTGGACTTTCAGTCTTAGTACAGCAACTTCACTGCTCAAGGAAATGAAAAAAAAGTTTTGAAAAGGGAGAAATAGAAAGCCTGAAGGTCAACACGGACCACCCAAAACAATTCAAGAGTCAGGAGAGAAAGCAAATGAAGAAGGGACAAAGGAATAATTTAGCTGTGTTCAGATGGTCTAGACACTGCTGTTATTGTTGGCTGCACTAATAGGTCATTGCTAAGAGGCAGTTTATGGTAGTTCCATGAAGCTGCTTCCTTCAACACTGAAATTTAAAAAAAAAAAAAAAGGCAGCAGCTGGATGAAGCCCACAGGAGCAAAGCAGATCCTGTAAAACATGGTGAGCTCTGATTTGGGCCTCTCATACACACACACCAGGCAGAATCAGGGCTGGGAAGAGTGGGGGGAAAAGCCCTGGGAGTGGCAGGAGGGAAGAATAGTGTGAGTCAGTCCTGAGCAAGGCTGCAGCATGCAGCCCCAGGGCCCTGCAGGCACTTGGACCCAGAGAAAACCCCAGCTGGGAGCACTGAGGTCACTGAGGATCCCACTGTGCTTTTCACAGCTGTGGTGCTGATGGTGCATTTGCCTGGGTAAACTCCAGCAGCACCCTCCAGCACCAGCACCCACCTCTCCAGAAGGTGATGCAGCCACTGGGGATGTCCCCAGGCAGAGGGGAGAGCTCTGTGAAAGCTGAGAGGGGAATGAAGGGAGGATGGGGACCACAAATAAACACTGTCACCTTCAGTAAAAGCCCTGCTAACGGGCTAGGCTTTGAATATATAGTGACAAAAATACTGAAATGTAATAAAGCACAGTGAAAACAAATATGGAGCCACATGATGAGGACTCTGACCATGCTGAAGAAGAGACATCAGCCTTTCATTTTTGCTGCTTTTTGAAAACACACGATTTTTGGATCAACTGTATGCAACATTCATCACTTAGCAAAGGGAGCCTGAACTGAAAGACAAGACTCACTCCCCTGGCATCACTCAGTGCCTGCAAAGGGCAGCCCCTGTCCCAGTGGAATTCCAGCTGCACTGTCAGAAAGGGAGATGGGCTGGGTTTTATGCCTCATTTGATGGACAGAAATCAGAGACACACAAAAGCCTTGCTCAAGACCACACCAGTCTGCAGCCAGAGTTAAACACATTAAAGGAGCTTAAATTCAGAGAGGACTTCACTTGATCTGGCCTTCCTGGCTGTATACAAAGGGCACAGCAACTCTTTAGCAGCCTCCACATCCCAAACTTGACCTGGAATCACCCAGAACAGCCTCTTCACAAAGCCTTAGCTGGAGAGCTCATGCACTTACTCCAGAAACCCCTCTTGGCAACAAACTCCTCAATTCCAGTTTGAGAATACAGCTTGCTTTGTATTCTGTTCATTAATCCTGATAGTCCTGTATCTTAGAGAGCTCTCTATTAACAGCCACTCCACATCTTCTCCAGGCACTCACAGATTGTGATTTCATCTCCTTTTAACCCTTCTTCAGTCAAGTAAATGGAAATACACAGCTTCTGCCAACAGAGTGATACTTCATTCATTTCTGCACCTCTTTCCAGAGTTTGTTTTGTTTTGTTTCTTCGTTTCATCAAGAGGAAATAGCAAAGAAGCCCATAATGTTCAGTGGCCAAAGCACCTTTTCATGTCTGTTTGCTGGGTGAGCAGGGGCTAACAGCAACCCTGGCCCACATGTTCCAGGGGAAGCCCACACCTGTCAGACCAGCAGCCACCTGGGCTGCCCAGCAGCCACCTGGGCTGCCCAGTGCCTTCCCAGAAGGGCAGCGCCAGACCAGGTCAGGCCTTTCCTGGCCCAGGGAACAGGACAACACTCACCCGTGTGAGAGCACACGTCAAAGAACTGGCTTGTGAAGATAAATGCTGCCTTTTCTCCAAAAGCCAGAGGGAGAAGAAGCTTGGAGACAAAGAAAAACCCAGCCCTGGGGTTTCTGCAGTACCTGCAAACAGCATGAGCAGGCAGGTGCAGCCACCAGCATCCAGGCCATGCACAAGACACCAGGGGCCAAGGTACCGAGCCAGCACAGACCTGATGATCTTAAGGGTCTTTCCTAAATGAGATTATTCTGATTCCTAACAGAAGGGATCAATCAGTAGCTAAATACCATCACTGACTGTCCCAGCCAGTGCTAGGAAGGAGCTCAGTGAGCCAGAGGCTCAGCAGCCTGACTTGGACTGTAACAAAAGCCTCCAAGCAAGCAAAGAAGGGACCCAGACACTCTGACAGGCAGCTACAAGTGCTGTTGTGCAACTCACCCCCTTGGAAGGGCTGTCTGTGAATGATCAGAGTGCTGCCTGCACCCACCTAGTGAGATCCAGACAAACCTCCCCATAATTTCAACCCACACGCACAAAGCACTTTGCCACTGTCTGGAGCTGTGTCCAGAGTCTGATAAAGAGAAAAATTATCCAATTTCCCCCCTCCAGAGCAGACAGCAGAGCAGCAGCCACAGCAGTGGAGCATGTTCCCTTTGCAAGTCAGCAAAGGCTCCCCAGCAGCTGGATCCTGCTGCAGCTCTCCCTCCTGCAGCCCCACCCAAGGGATGCCAAGGTCAGCCCTGGGCAGGACTCAAGGGCAGGGCACAGCCCAGCAGGTTGAGCAGAGCAATTATACTGGAGGAAGTGAGGAAAGACCCTCCTAACATGCTGGATTTCTTGGCAGCAGTTTGCTCACTGATGCCTGGAGCTCAGGGCACACAAACTCACGTAGGAAATCAGTGCTGTGATGGGCTGGGGTTCCTGTAAGCACATTTCTTCTCAGAGAATTATGGTGCTAAAGGGGGCAGCAGGTAGAGGAGATTATTAATTCTCAACCTGACAAATCAATGCTCAACTCTCGCCCTCCAGAAATGACACTGGTTTGGATTTTTAATTTCACTTCTATAGCACCGTCAGTAACTGCTCTGTGAAAAGAAAAAACCCAAACCCAGCAGAGGCTTTGGACAGCTACAGATGTCCATCACACCAAGTGCCCCACAGAACATTTGTGGGTTTAGGGCACAGTTACACTATCCCACACACCCCATTTCTTGGGGGTAAAACTGAGTTCCTGCCTCCTATGCAGGAACTGCATAGCTGAACTAGAGACTGTGTTTAAATCAAAACCAACCATTCCTTTACATCCCCTTGCAAAATGATAGAGAAATCAGAGCTCAGGAGTGGGCTTGGAGGGGAAGAAAAAATCTGTTTTAAAAAAACTAAAGCAGTTATATAAAACAATACATATGTATCACAGGTATAACTAAATCAAATCACCAGTGACAGGACCCAACCAGTCTCCAAAATACCTGTGCACACCAACAAGCAAACACCCCCAATGTAATACAGACATGCTAAGACTCCAGTAAATTAATGAGAGCATTGAGAAAACAGCAAAAGAGCCTAAACTGGCACATAAATTCATGTATTATGGCAGAACCCATTGCAGAGCCAGAGTGAGATCATGAAGAACTTCAATGCCCTCTGAATTTCCCCAGGAAAAAGCAAAAGCAAAGGCAAAGCTACTGGGACTGCACCTCAGTTGAGGAGAGGTGAGAGAGATGCCCTTAAAACTGAGTGATCAGTACCTCACAAACCCCAAACCCAAAGCATTTGGGATGGCAAGTCTGATCACAAGTGGAAGTTTCAGTGGTTAGGCCACAAATCACACAAGAAATTTCTCCTGACGAGCTGTGCCATGGCACAGTGCCCATGTTCCCTCACCCCAGAGGCTCACCAGGGACTTCTGCAATGGAAAAGGACTTGGGATGCAGAAGGTGTTTGGTTTAGCTCAGCAGGGAGGGAAAGCAAGGTTACATCTGTGGTTCACCACAAGCCTCCACTCCCAAAATAGCCATCCCTGCACAGTAAAATTCCAGGGGAGAGGAGCCACTGGCAGAGCTTCTGCACACCCTGCTCCCCTCCAGAGCCCAGCCCTGGGCACACTCATCACCACGAGTCCCCTTGTGAAAAATGCCTATTTTATGATTGGCTTTTCACAAATATTAAAATGAATATTATATGTGTTATGTTAGAAAGTAATGCTGTATTAATTCTCTTAAGTAGTGTGTTAAATATAGTTTTAGGTTGTAACAAAATGTTAAAATAGAAACTATGCTAGGTAAGATACTTTTTTTCTAAAGAAAGGACTCCCACTGAGATAGCAGCCAGAGGACACCTACATCTTTCAGAGAAAGAGAATTTATTGCTCCATTATCAGGAGAAATGAACTTTTTCCTGCCTTGCTCAGCTCTGAAGACGCCATTTAGGATTAAGAGAAGAAGCTGACACTGACCAGACAGTGTTTGTTTCTATTCTATGTTTGAATAGAATTTATGCATTATGGATGAGGTGGATGAATACACATCAGGTTATTGCTTTTAAGGGTTAACCCTCTGTAACATGGGTCCTTTTTTGGGCTTATGTTGCCCAGAAAAAGGTACCCAGACACCTGTAACTCTTTGTTTCTATTGTCTCATATTGTCCTAATCCAAACTGTCCAAATTATTATTACTCTAATTAGATCACTATTTTTATAACCATTTTATTCCTATTAAACTTTTAAAATTTTAAAAACAGGTGATTGGCATTTTTCACACCCTCTACATCCCCACGTGCTTGGAGGGGGGCAAAGCCCAGCTAAGAAGCCAATTTTCCCCTAGGAAAACATCCTGACAGTCCTTCTCCTTCCTTCTCTCAGCTCCTCACCTCCAGCAGCTCAGGAGCACAACCATGGAGGTGCAGCCACCTCACAGCCTCCACCCCTTCCAGGCTAATGGGGCAAATGTCTGGGGTGGAATTGGGTGGCTTTTGGTGGGGGAAGATTTGCTGAAGGGGGCAGAGTTTGGGGAAGCAGCTGCTGCCCCTCACACCAGGCAGGGACAGGGATGCTGGAACAGGAGACAGGATCTTTGAGCCCAGCCACAAACCCAACACTGCTCATGACAAACCCCGTGTTTCTCGTTTGCTTTTGTGAATTAAAGTTAGTCTAGGAGAGCTGCAAGCAGGGGCTAGAATCTTAAAAAGCAAAACTAACCACATTTAAGAAAATTTTTGCATGCCTATAGCTCTGCTACTCCTCACCACTTCAAAGGTGCCGGGTCTCTCATCCCACAAGAAACTTTCACAACTTTTTTTGCTAACTCTGCCCTTTGCTCCACAAACACTAATTTTCCTCTAATGGATTAACATAATTGAATTAAACTTGGGCCAATTATTCCAGCAGTTTCCCTGCTAAGCTTAAAATTTGCTCCTTCTGAAGAAGGACTTATGTGCCTAAAAGGCAGCCTGGATTTTTCCACCTCTATCATTTGGTCTAATAAAAGATATTACCTCTCCCCACAACCTGTACCTCTCTCTTGAGCACACTTGAAAGGAGAAAAATGTTTACCCAGCAAAGAAATGTAACTGGCGAGTTATTTCCCCTGACTGACTCTGATACTTCTGAAGGTTATTTGAGGGATCATAAAGAACTCGTTCTCCCTCCCAGCCCAGCAACTTCCAGCACTCAAAGCCTCAGCCCATGAACTCCTATCCTGTTGCTGCAGCAACAGCTGCAACATCCCAGATGTGATGCAGGTCCAATCCCACATTGCCCAGGTGCCCAGAGCACCCTGAATTTGAGCCCTGGCTACAATGGGTGCAGTGCCAGGTAAGGGAGAAGGAGACCATGGGCACCTTTTAACTCAGACACCCCTCAGAAAGAACAAAGCCTGAGCTAGAAAGCCTATGTGTCTTATTATAATATAAAGTGCTGCAATTCAACATGAATTAATTCTTCCTTGATAGCTCTCAGCATACAAAGAGAAAGCTTAGAGCAATGAGGAAGTGAAGAGTGAAAGCACTGCCTGCTGAGAATGAGGAAAACACAGCCTGGGAGGGCTGGGACATCCATGGACAGGCTCTGCTCTGCCCCCACCAGCTCCAGCAGCTCTCTCTGTTTCAGCAGCCCCCAAAAAGCCCAAGGAACTGGGCTGAATGGCCATGGCTGCTCAAACAAGCTCTCAGCAAGCTGCTGTGCCTTCTGCCAGCCCAGCCTGCAATCACACCCTCTGTCCAGTCAATACTACAAACAACATCCCTCTCCCAGCTCCCACACCTCAGGTGACCTTTCTGCTGAAGCAAAAGTCACACTCACTCCAGCAAAGCACTGAAGACCTGAACCTTTGAGTTGTATGGATGTCCACAGAGCAGAACAGATCAGCCTTCCTGCAGTTTTTATCATCACAATCACACATGAACACACACAACATTTCAGAACCACAACCGAGAATACTCAAATCATTTTTAAAACAAAAAGAATAAAACTTGAGCAACAAACAAGCTGGTGCTTTTTGTACCAAGTTCTGCAGTTTTTTAAATATTATTTTTTGCTGTGATGTCATGTTTAAACACAGCAATTTTTAATACTTATTGGGCAGGGTTTTTCCACTGTGTTGCACTGAAGATACAGACACCTTTAGAAGTGCCATAAGCACTCGTCTGACCAAATTCCAAAGAGTCTTGGACTCTTGAGGAGAGGGTGCAGATGGAAATGAACTGTAAGATGAATAAAAAGACTCAGTGCCAAGGACTTAGGCTGGTCCCAAGCTGGCACATGCAGAGATAGTGCAGCAGCCCAGGGATAGCAGGGCTGCACAGGGCTGGTCCAAGCACTGCACGACACAGAGACACCAGAAGTCCCCACTTCCCCTCTTGTGGTCTCCATGCAAGGTCATGCAACTTCCCTAGAACATGTCTGGGAGTGAACAGTCCTGTGCTGAACTCTGAGGCACTGAGCAGACTATAAATAGGACCCTGGAAAAAGAAAAAAAAAAAAGGTGGACCTGGAACAGGCTGTCAGAGATCACCTCATCCAACACATCTCCTCTGAAGGGAAGGAGGAAGGAAATTTCCATGAGGAAAATCAATGATGTGACTGCAAATTCCCTGCACTTCCATTGAAAATGCTCTCTCATCCCAATGCAGGGAGTAAATAAACACATATACAAGGAAGAGGGAGAGAAGTGAAACTAATAAACCCTGAAAATTTAGCCTGAATTCCTGTGCATCAGCAAAGCTGCTGCAGTGATTCTTTAACAGACAAACGCCACCAGTGACACTGATGGGGACACACAGCACCTCACCCATCAGATCCCCACAGAGCAGACTCAGGATCTCAGCTTGATCCCACCTGGACACATCCTGGCACATCTAACCCCACACAGGTGTGGATGCTGCTGCTGATGAGCCACAGCAGTGACACCTTGGTGAGGGGACAAGCACAGCCCCTTCCACCCACACACAAGTGCAAGCAGAACTCCAAACCTGCACAAGACTCCAAAAATTCCCCAAACCAGCCACAGTGCCTCTCTTCACTACACAATTCTCACAATTAATGCTGCCCTGGTGCACCCATATTACATTTGCAGCTGGCAGGCTGAAGGCACCTTGAGCAGGTTCTATCAACCACTGTCTGTACAAGAAATCACCAAACTGACAATCTCCTGAGAACTGGGCTGGAGCAGCAACTCCTTCCCTGCTGCTGCTCTGGGCAACTCTGAGTTTTCCTTGTTAAAATAACCCACATTGCCTTGACAAAGCAGTGGCTTTTGCCTTCAAAGGGAAAATGTTTCTAAAAAATTTTGGGGTTAGTCACAAGGGATTTTAAACTGAAATTTGTCATTCTTTATATTGAAGAAGCAGATCTGGACTTTCTCTTCCCTTCCCTTCCCTTTTTTTTTTTAACCTAGCTTTAAATTAGTTCTCTTCCCACAAAATCTCTCTTCTAGGTAACAGAGAAAGAGCAAAACCAACACATAAAGCCAGGATGGGGTAAATACCACTCTTCTCCTTTCTCCACAGGGGAGAATAAACACTTAAGGTGTGGCAGTGGCTCCACACTTTTCATTTTCCAAATTCAGACCACTACCAAACTCTGAATCACGTTTGTACAATGAGAGCAGTTAGTGACAGGACAATGGGGGATGGCTTCAAACTGACAGAGGGAAGACTTACACTAGATATTAGGAAGAAATTCTTTCCTGTGAGGGTGGGGAGGCCCTGGCACAGGGTGCCCAGAGCAGCTGTGGCTGCCCCTGGATCCCTGGAAGTGTCCAAGGCCAGGCTGGACAGGACTTGGAGCCACTTGGGACAGTGGAAGGTGTCCCTGCCATGGCAGGGGGTGCAATGAGATGATCTTTTAGGTCCCTTCCAGCCCAAACCATTCTGGGATTCTGTGATTCTACACACCTGCAAGATCAAACCCTAAATTTAACACATATCTCCTTTTTTCTTCTTCTTCTTCTTCTTCTTCTTCTTTAAAGTATCATTTCAGCCATCCCTGAAAAGTTTTGGGTGAACTTGTGTAGATGCTGCAAATGTGCAAGTGAAGTGCTCAGCTTCAAGCAGGACCCTCCAAGATCTCTTCTCCTTTCTGGGTCACCAGGTCAGGAAGCCATTTCAGCACTTCCAAGTGGTCCCAATTCCTGACATAATGAATTTTCTTTAGGAGGGAGTTCTTATCTAGATAGATAAGACTGAAAGCATGATGTACCTCCAGAACTATAAATAATTCCCACCTAATAAAGTTTGCATCAGCACCACAGAGCATCTGACACACAACTATTCCAGCAGAAGAGGGAGAAGGTGGAAGTAATCCAGGTCACCACTTAGAAAAGCAATACATTCAAGCTTTGAAACAGAAGATTCCTTGGGAGAAGATCTACAGGGAATGAAGATGCTCTGCAGAGAAATACAAAGAGAGACTCCACCTAGAACATGACCACCAAATCACACTCAGAATAAGAAGGAAATTTGTCCAACTTTGGCACCACTAAAATGCTAAACATAAATCAGAAAGCAATGTAACATTCAGAGCATCTGAGCCATTTCCCTCAGTCTGCTGCCACACTTGGTAGTCCCAACCAAAATTCTCCAGGGAAATCCAGTTCTTACCCATCTTTCCATCTACATCAGGCCTCCATTCCACCGGTCCCAGACTCTCGTGCCTTATCCTCCTCTCTCAAGCATCCACCCTGTAACAAACATACACAGAGGTTACAGATGAATTTTGACATGACAACAGGGTCATGGATCACTTTTCACAAAGCCTGTCCCCACCACCACCTGGGAAAGAGGAAAGAGGAGAACCTGATTTAGGAATGGAGAGCAGGAGTCTGCCTCCCTCTGCACACACCAAAGGTGACACACCACAAACCTGGGACCTCAATGGCTTTAAAATCTTGGGGTAAACAACTTGAGCTTCCTTAAGAGCAGAACATTTTAATTACATGATATTTTTAATGTGTTTTTACATGATTAATGTAACCCTAAAGCAACACCATCCTCAACACTTGAGATTCCACAGCATCCCTGTGGGATAACGCTCACTGGGGGAACAGACTGACAGCAGGACATGGAAAAGTAGCCCTGAATCAAAGCAGAAACCTAAATTTAGGCCTTCCAAATGGCAAGCAAGGTTCCCCAAGGCTGGGCCAGCTTTCCTCTGACTGCTTGGGTAAAAAGCTGAGCACAGGCAGCTCTCAGCAGCAGTGAGTGCCCTGTACATCCCCCATGGGAGGTGTGTCCCCAGGAGCCCTCCCAGAGTTTCTACCTTCAGTCTGCCCCCAACACCAGCACAGAAGTGGGCTCAGTGACCTGCCATCCTGCATTCAGCCAAACTCCTGCACCCAGAAAGGTTTCCTGGCCACCAAAGCAGGCCTGAGCCTGCTGGAGCCTGTCCTGCTCACTAATGAAAAGCCTCATTTTAGACCGAACAAAGGCAAAATCCACCTAAAGATGGGCACCTTTTAAAGGACACTGGGATAGAAGACAACATCAAATTCCACTTTAGCTGCCTGATAAGCCCTCAGATTTCTTGGTCATAAACCTGTGTGATAGCACAAGAAAAGGGAGAAACACCTCAAGAACCTGAGCAGACTTGCACAGGGGTGAGGCTTTCCTGCCCTGCAGTGGGAGAGCCACGTGCTCCAGGACACTGCCATGGACCCTGGGGTGTTAAATATGAGGCACTGGTCACAAATGGAAGGAAAAGGCACTTTGAAAACTTCCTGGCTTGGTCAAATCAAATCAAACCAAACACAGCAACAAACCTGAAGAGGACCAGGAATGGTCCCAAGCATGGATTCAAATGATTTTCTGCAGCTCTGGTGCCTCGGTGCCGGCGAGCACAGGGATATTTATCCAACCTATTTTGAGAGGGACGAGCAGGAAGGGAAGGTGATAAGAGAGCAGCAGAGGCAGAGACATCCAAGTGCCCTGAGAGTGTAGTTCCTTCTCCTGCAGCTTCCTCCCAGGAATGCCAAGGAGGAGAAAAGGAAGCAACCAAACAGCTTGAATGGTTAAAAATCCTACCTTGGGAAAGAGCTGGTCAGTCTGTGCAACACTGAATCAAGAGGGTGCAGAAAACCAGCAAGAAAGCAGAGTGAAAATTCTGTCTGATTTTAACAAGAGCAGGAAACAGCCCAAACCTTCACTTTTGCTTTCAAAACTGCTGTGACACTTCCAGGAATTAAGCTGTGTGCATAATTTGCAGTGAGGGCCACAGGCAGATAGCCTGGGTCAACTGTAAATTCCTGGGACAGCCCAGGCTAACTCTCCTATCAGAGTAATAGATTTTTCTAATGTCTTCCTGGAGACCTTCCAGACCTTTCCAAAGCATATCTAGTCACAAAAACAAGCATCTACAGGAACTGTGCAAACGAGCCCTGGAAAAACCAGGTGACCTTTCCATCAGCAGAGCCCTCCCCTGTGCTGTTGTCCATCACCTCTGCCACAGCAAAGCCCTGAGACCCCCCTGCCCAGCCCCTGTGAGCAAACCAGCCCTGCACAGAGGGCAGGAAATCTCCCCAGACACACACGAGAAAGAAGGGTTTCTGTTTTAGCAGAAAATGCTAAATGTTCTCAGTGCTGAGGACAGCCAGCCTTCAAACTGGACTGCAAACACTGGTGATTTCCGTGGCTTCCCAAAAATACATACCAGCAGCTTCCTGTTCCAGAAGGACAAATTCCTGTTTCTAGTACAAATTCTGTCCTATTATTATGTCCCTTAAAAAACAGCGGGGGGGGGGGGGGGGGGGTGGAAATAAGAGAGGAAAAAAAGGGAAAATCCTTCTCCTACAGATGTTGTTCCAAGGAGCTTCTCCTCCCATCAGCTCCCTGATCAGTGTTGGCAGTTTGGGACACAGAACCAGGGAGAATCTGAAACTGGGCTCCCACTGGCCACTGCACCCCTCCCACAGCCCACAGAACTCTGGAAATCTACTCAAAATGTCCCTGGTAAGCCAAGAAGTGAGAGAGCTCAGCAAGGTGCTGGGGCAATGTACTCCAGGTTTGTGTTGGGCATGCAAGAGACTCTGTCTGCTCAGGGAACTGCTGAAGTTATTTCACCTGCAGGAAAGCCCAGCACAGATGCTGTGATCCAGGGGTAAACAATAATAATATAATTATAATAATTGAATTAATATTATAACAATTAATACAATAATAATAAGATAATTAATTATTATCATCATAATAATATTGTAATAATTGATTGCTTATCAGGTTTGATTTGCCTGAGCTGAACTTTGCAGACAGAGTGACTCAACTTCTTTGCAGCTCCATGAGTGCAGGGTATGAGTATCTGCAGGAGAGATGTATGCAAGGTTATTAATCCACTTTGAAAATTAATCTCAGCTTTGCTTTTTTTCTTCCCATACTCCTGGCTGGGAAGGGATTAAGCAAGACTGAGCTCAAGGGACACAACAGTTCAGCTGTGACATGTCTGTGCATCCATGACTCCTGCCTTTGTGGGTCTAAATTACAGAAAGCAAAGCAGGGGAGGAGAGGATGGAGAAATGTGATTTTCTCCTGGATGTAAGGGAAGATAAAACAAAGTAACCACGAGATTGACTGTGAGGAATTATGTAGGCTGAAGGTTAGGAAAGCAGGAAGAGTGCAGTCCAGCACTGAGAGCTGCAGTTTGCTATTGATAGTTGGGATTTCCAGTATCACCTACCCCAAAAAGGGTTCTTCTTACCCTGCAGAGGCTCAGCAGCCCCCATAAAACACAGATTTCATGTCAGCATGTCTTGCCACTACTGCAGCACAAGCAATCAGCATCTCCTTCTGCAGTTTATCACCTCAGGTTTCCAGGGAAAGCAGCACCTACTTATTCCTGTCTGAGCACCACTCAGCACATTGGTTTGGAGGTGTAGGGACACACCATTGTAAAAATAAAAATAAAAATAAAAATAAAAATAAAAATAAAAATAAAAATAAAAATAAAAATAAAAATAAAAATAAAAATAAAAATAAAAATAAAAATAAAAATAAAAATAAAAATAAAAATAAAAATAAAAATAAAAATAAAAATCCACAGTTGCCCCTGAAATAGGGCTCGGCTGGAAAGCTACTCAAAGTAGCATTGCTAAAATTGGGACTTTCCTTGTTTTTTTAAGCAGCAGGGAACATGTTGGGCTCAGAGAGTTTAACAAGCAAGAGTCAAGTGGAAAAAATCTCTCCTTTTTAAGAGTTGACCACATTAACTTTCAGCAAGTTTCCGGGAGTCCTGCCAGAGCACTGGAGTTTTGTATACTACGGAACTGTTAAAAATATTATTGTAAATGTTATTTTCAAAAAGCTTCAGAGGCCAGAGCTGGGGTAGTGTAAAAAACAACAGCAAAGCAAATGAGATTGTTTTAGTGGTGAGAACACAAATGGATGTGTGCTGATAGCTCAGGCAGCCTGCAGGCTTGGCAAAGAGGGGTTCAAAGGCAAAGGGAGAGTGGTTGGAATATTTCAGGTTTTCTCTGATCATCCCAGCCTCATCCTTACAGCTTCTTCTAGACACTACAGAACATTCAACCTGCTGTACTTAGAACTGCTCTGGAACTTGGATCCATATTCTGGGATACACAAAGTAACAACTAGATTTTGGTGCCACTTCAGACACACAGGACTCTGCCCTGAAGGCATTTTCCACTCAGGTTATCCAAAGGATACACCATGCAAGGGAAGTAAAAAAAATAGCAATTTAAGACTGTGCATGTTTGTAGCTATAGCACTTAGGGACATGGTTTAGCCATGGACTTGGCAGTTCTGGGTTAATGGTTAGACACTGTGATGTTAAAAGTTCTTTTCCAGCCTAAATGATTCTCTGGTTCCATGTTTATGAGCATGCAGCTGGGATGGACTTTCTGCAGACATGTGCAGCCAGGCCAGGTTTGCAGGTGTACCTCCCCAGAGAGCTCAAGGGACAAAGTTCATGAGCCAAGATGAGGAGAATCAAACCTCCCCCGAGGTTTTATTCAGGCTGCTGAGCTGGAGGTGACCTGCACAGACCAGCAGAGCTCATGGAAGGAGCCAGCCCGTGCCCGGGGAACTCCAGCCCATGAAACCCAACGAGCCATTCCATATCAGCACCCACCAGCTGAGGCTTCTTCTCCCCAGTCTGGGCCACGACACCCCAAAACTGCTCAAGAATCTTTCTCACAGCACCTGCTGCTGGGAGAAGAGATCTGTGTTCCAAAGCCATCGTGCTCAGTGGAGGATTCCTTCAGCCAGTGAGCCAGCCAGGGCAGCTGCACTTGACAGGAACATCTCCTGAGCCATCCTGTTCCTTCCAGCACAACGTGTACTGAGAGCTTTAGAACCTGCCTGAGTCCTGCTCTTAACATCCATGACAGCCCTCTGAAGAAGCCACTGAGATCTTAAAACAAATTCTCTTCTCAGAAATTACTTTTTATGAACAAAATGTTCCAGACAGCACACTCCAGTTATCATAGAGAGGTTTGGGTAGGAAAGGATCTTAAAGATCTTCCAGTTCCAGCCCCTTGCCATGGGCAGGGACACTTCCCACTAGCCCAGGCTGCTCCAAGCCCTGCCCAGCCTGGCCTTGGGCACTTCCAGGGATGGCATTTCCACAGCTTCTCTGGGCACCCTGTGCCAGGGCCTGCCCACCCTCACAGGGAAGAATTCCTTCCTAATACCCAATCTAAATCTCTCCTCCTTCAGTTTAAGACCATTCTCCCTATTACTCCATGTCCATGGAAGAAGTTCCTCTTCAGCTCTCTTGTAGCCCCTTTAGGTACTGCTATTTTTCTCAGTCCCTTTTCTTGCTTTGCAGTAACATTCCTTTTACTAAAGCCAGTGCAGTAGTCAGTAATGTATAGTGGCAAATTAAATAGCTTTGATTTTCCATACAGATCTCAAACCTCTGGAACAAAAAAAGAAAAAGCAAATCAGAAGGATTAGAAAAGACTCCTCTATCAGCAAAGGTCAGCCACCACAGCCCTATCAGAGTTAATCTATTTTACATGTAACAGACAGGTCAAGCAAAGCAAGTGTCCACAGAACACACATGTTCCCCACCTGTTTGGGTTTTTATTTTTATCAGGCTCTGCACAGAATTGTGTCTACAGAACTCACATTTTTTACAGAGAAACCACCTCCCCCAGCAGCTGGTGGAGATGAACCAATTTGCAGACACCCTGATTACACCCCAAAGCCCACCTCAGCCCCTCTGTGCCTAAATCCAAGTTTTCAAACTGGGCACTGAAGTCACCAAGTCTAAAGGGTCCTCACCTCCTGCAAGCCTCAACATTCACCTCCCCAGGTGAAGCTGAGCCAGGATTATTTACACAGCCCTGCCTGTGAGGATGAAGATCTGCAGCTAGGGGAGAGCACTGTCCTGCATCATTTTCCCTTCCACAGGGCAAAGTCCTGTCCTCAGAGAGTTCTCTGTGCACTCAGAGGGAAACCCTGATGCCAGCTACACCTACAGAAACCCTCTGATGCCAAAGAACATTCCCCTCTAAGTGAACACAGCAAAGGGAAGGTATTTCTACATATAATATAAAAACCAATGCAGAAGAATGTTGTCATTTCTTCCTCCTGCAGGTTTTCATTGCCTTATTTTTGTCTTTCTCCTCAAATGACCAAAGATTTTGTGGCAAAGAAATTAAAGCAAAACTGCGTGTCTGGAAAAATGAAGCTTCAGGCCTCTTTCTTCCATGTTACTGGGAAAAACAGGGAGGAGAATGAGCAGAAACCAAAAAGGAGGAATAGATAGTAAAACTTTCAGGTGAAATAAACCATCAGAAAAGTGTTTGTCTCAGAAAAAAACCCTTTTCTTGGGAAAAGCAATTGGGAGAAAATCATCTGGTAAGAGAAACAAGGAGTCTCCATGAATGGAGCTCTACACTAGAGAGCTGCAAAGCCAATGTTGTGCCATGGTGAATCTGGCCTTAGAGCTGGAATCTGCACCAGGGACTGGGATTCCAGGGTCTTTTAAAGTTGTTTTGTCCAATGAACTTTTAAAACATACTTTACTCCTACTTTTCTACCAATAACTAATTATTTGTCTATCACACAGCAGCTACATTGCAGCTCTCCCCAACTAATCATTCTATACTACTAACACAACAGAAAATAGAGTAAATAAAAAAGAAAAAAAATGCCCAAAATCTTCCATTTCCATACTAAAACCCCAAAACTCTAAATTTTTCACCCTGCAATAAACTACACTATTATCTATTTTACACACTCATAAATTCCAATTCATCTCAAAGCCTTAGAAGCTCTCTCCATAAACCAAAGTTAAAAGCAATGTTTCCTTAAAAATCAAGACTTATCAAAACAGAGAAATATTCCCTATGCCCTAAGTTCCATCAGGTATCAACTGCATGACCAACCTCATGGCTGATCCAACACGCTCCAACAGGGATTTTAACACCAAGTGAGCAAGCTCTGGACTGGGAAGGAGGGAGATTATTGTATTTGTGGGGTGCCCTGTGGCAGGAAGGAAGGATCAATCTGACTCCATGTTCTCAGAAGGCTAATTTATTGTTTTATGATACTAAATTATAATAAAGAATGCTATACTAAACTATACTAAAGAATACAGAAAGGATACTTACAGAAGGCTAAAAAGATAATAATGAAAATTGTGACCCTTTCCAGAGCCCTGACACAGCTTGGCCCTGATTGGGCAAAGAGTGAAAACAACTCACAGCAGAGTCCAATGGAACAATCACCTGTGGGTGAACAATCTCCAAACACATTCCACATGAGCACAACACAGGAGAAGCAAATGAGATGAGAATTGTTTTCCTTTTCTCTGAGGCTTCTCAGCTTCCCAGGAGAAAAATCCTGGGCGAAGGGATTTTATCAGAGAATGAGAATGTGACAGGAGATCATCCCAAGGCCTTGGCACAGCATCGTGGCAGGACCAGGGCTTTGAAGCCACTGTGCCAACTCTCACCCCACCTCATCTCTGACCCACCTTCTCTGCCTTGCAGAGCCCTGAGAGCTCAGAGGATGGACAGCACACCTGTCCATGCCAGGAGCCACCCCCAGCCCTGTAATGCAGCATTTCCCCCAGTGCAGGGATCAATAGTCCTGGCAGCCATCCCCCTGCACAGCTTCTCTTTAACGAGCACAGCCTCTCCCCTGCAGCCTGCCTGGCTTCTATTGATCCCAACCAGACTTTCTGATCGACTGCAAAGCCCAGGGCTCAGCACTAATTGACCACTCTCTGCTCTCTCAGCAGCCACCTGGTTGATTTGCTCCTTCTCTGTGGGCAAGAAGCACAAACTCCACAGCACATGGGGAGACCAGGACCCCAACAGCCACCACAGATTTTGGCAGGTCCTCTCGTTGCTCGTGCCACTCTTCACTGTTCTAAGTGCTCATTTAGAAGGGAATGTTCTTTGGCATCAGAGGGTTTCTGTAGGTGTAGCTGGCATCAGGGTTTCCCTCTGAGTGCACAGAGAACTCTCTGAGGACAGGATTTTGCCCTGTGGAAGGGAAAATGATGCAGGACAGTGCTCTCCCCTAGCTGCAGATCTTCATCCTCACAGGCAGGGCTGTGTAAATAATCCTGGCTCAGCTTCACCTGGGGAGGTGAATGTTGAGGCTTGCAGGAGGTGAGGATCCTTTAGACTTGGTGACTTCAGTGCCCAGTTTGAAAACTTGGATTTAGGCACAGAGGGGCTGAGGTGGGCTTTGGGGTGTAATCAGGGTGTCTGCAAATTGGTTCATCTCCACCAGCTGCTGGGGGAGGTGGTTCTGCCATGCAACTCTGGATTGAGATCTCTCCAGTGGCAGAAGGCAGAGCTCAGTGAGGGCTCAGTGGCAAGCAAAGATTAAAAGCCAGCTGTGGTTTTGGGCAGAAGGAGCAGGTTTCTGCACAGCCCCAGGACTGAGCTGCCTCCATGAGCTGCTGGCTCGTGCCTGCCATCAGTGGGGTGGTGATGGGGTTATGACACAAGCACGTGGGGCAGCTTCCACAGAGGCTTTGTTCTCCCTGTCCTCTGGACTTGCAGTACCACATGAACTCAAGTGCCCTTGCCTTCACAGTAAAAAATGAGCCATCTACAGAGCAGGAAGCAGACTGTGAGCACACAGCCATGGGCTCACAGAACCTTCCAGCCTGCAGAGCACACACACTGCCCAAAGCTCAGAGCCCTCAGGGCCACCCAGGTCTGCCCTGCCTCTCCTGCCAGCCCTTCCCCACCCAATTTTCCCAAAGCTGTGGTTCTGCAGAGCCTGAGCACAGCCTGTTGCTTGCTGCAGCGCACACAAGGCAGCTGCTTCTTCTCCAGAAGAGTTGCCCAAGCTGTGCCATCACCCAGGGCTCCCCCAGTGCAAGGCAGCAGCTTCCTGCTGCTGCACTCCCTCTGCTTCATTCCCCAAGCCTGGTGGAGGGAAGGAAAGATGATGACCCTGAGGAAAAGGTGGGTCTTGCCTCTAAACCCAGCTCAGGGCATTGCAGAACTTGAGACGGACAGCATGACAGCTCACCAAGGCCAAGAGCAGTCTGCAGGGGAGGCAGGGGGATGAGTAATTTCCTCTCCTACCACGTCCAGCCTGGTGTGGAGCAATGGAAAGTCACTGTGAGCATTTTGTCCAGCTCAGAGAAAGTCTGACCTGGAGACTTTCAGAAAAGAGAAGCCCATCACCCTTGAGAGACCATGAGCCATCAAGGCAGCTGTACAACACCTCTGAACTGGCAGACCAGCTGCTCAGCTGCTCCAAAATCAGGTCACTTATTAGGCACAGTGGGGAAGCAGTCAACTACTTTTAGAAGAAAGCTCTGGAGAAATACAGTTCAGCTCAATATCGATTCCCACGGCTGCGTTACAGACAGACAGAATTAATTTCCAGGATGGAAAGAAACATATGCCTGTGTATCAAAACAAAATACAGAAGCCTTTCCAGTCCTCTGGCTGCATTTCAATGCAAACCAGAAGGCTGTCGTGATAGAAAGATTTCAGTTTTCTAATTAATCCTCCCTGCTGAGAGTTTAATGCTGCTAATTGATGAGGAGAGGTGGTGTCCAGACAGAGCTTGCAATTCCTTTTTACATCTTTAGGCCAAGCTCTCTCTAAATTAAATCATAATAAGGCAGATTTGTTCCCTGTGTGCACTGTGCCCTGCTCCAGCTCCCTCCTCCCTAGGAGATGTCTGGTGGAGGAGGGAAGGGAGGCAAAGCCCATGTCAGAGCTCTTTACAAGTGTTGGAAGTTTTCCTGGAAAACGTCATCTGTGATACTGTCACTTCCACAGGACAAGCCAAGAGAAAGACCAGTGGTGCCAGGGACACTGCCTGTACCACAAAACAGCCTCCATGGATCTGGGAGAGCTTCTCCCCCTGCAACTGCTCAGCCAAGAGATGTCCCATAACACTTCCAAAAAACACACAAAATGTACTGTGGTGTCAGGAAATGGATCATCAGAACAGCCCCTGAAGCCCAACCAAGTGCCACCAGCAGCAGAGGAAGGCTGGCTGCTCACCTGCAGCACAGAACAGCTCTCATCCTTAACCCTAAATATTGATCTCACACTGGTGTTGACCTCTGGAGCCAGCAAAGTGATCCGAAGTGCAAAAACCAACAGTCTCAGTAGGAGAAGGCAGTTCAGCACATGCCTGGATAGGAAATTCCTGCTCCCATTCCCTACAGGAGTACATGCTCCACTCCTTCCCTGATCACAATCTGTCCCTTTGCTCTCAACACTCAGCAATTCCAACCCAAGTGCTCCGAGCTGCAGTTGGGGAATGAGAAATAAAATCCAACCCACATTCACTGTGCTGTGGTTACTGAGCAGTAACAAACCAAGCAATGCTGATGGTCCCCAAGCTCTGGCCTGACACTCCAGCACTGCTCTGTTTGTCATGGCAATAGCATTTCCACCTGCACCTCTCTGACATCTCCTCTGGGAGCCTTTGCTGTAGATCATGGCCAGCAGAGCCCAGGCCAGCTGTGCAGAGGTCCAGCTGGCTGACCTCTCCTTTCCAAAAGGTTTCTATTTTTTCCCCCCTTATTATTATTAGTATTCAAGCCACCTACTCCATCATAAATATCAAGTAAAATTAGCTTATTCCTAGAATACTATAAAAAGACAAGCTCATGCCTGCACAAACTGACAGCAAGTTAATGGGAAGGCTCCAAACATGCCAAGAATGTCAAGTCGAGAGCTTTTGGCCCTTTTACCACAAAATCCTATTGCTGCAAGCAACAATTGCAACTGTGCAGGTTGAGTCAGGTGTGTGCAGAGTCCCTCACCTGCACAGGCTGCCTGCAGCTCCTCCTCAGTGCCCTGAGCAAACCCCTCCTGTCTGCCCAGCAGCCTATTAATAAATATACACCAGGGAGAAAAGCTGCACGCCAGCAGGGAGGTGGGTGAGATGATCTAACAGGACCTTTTCCATCTCTTTTCTGCTTAGTCACAGGATAAACATCTCCCACGTTGTAGAGGAACACGCTGGCTCTGCCTGCCTGCCTGTGGTGGGAGAGTTGCCCTCTGAAGAGGTTTTGTTTTCCAGATGTTCACAGAATCAGGGAATGGCTCTGGTGGGAAGGGAGCTCTGGAGCTCTGGAGATGCTGAAGGAGGCTCACCTAGAGCAGGTTGTACAGGATCATGTCCAGGCAGGTTTTGAATACTCCAGAGACAGCTAGCAGGGCTCACCCAAGGCAAGTTACACAACAGAGGACTTGCATGAGCCTGGCTCTCACCTTCAGTGAGCTCTGAGGCACCCAAGCAAGTCCCCCAATTCCTGTCCCACAGCCACGAGCAGCACAGGACCCTCATTTCTGTACCATCAGAACTCTGCTCTGAGCTCTCAAGCCTGCTCCTGTCCAAGATGGAAGAGCACTTCATTTACTTTTGCAAAAGGCAGGTTGGCAAGAGCACAGTCAGCAAACATCCAGCCTCCTGTGACAGACTGTCAGAAAAAAGCTCAAAAAACCCAAACCACCCCAGAAAAGGAAATGCAAGGAACCAAAGGGTTTGGGGAGAAGAGGCTCCAGTGCAGCTGAGGTGTTTAGGTTTACATGGCAATTTCCATTGGCATTGATTCATGCCCCAACAGCAGCAAGGCTCTCTCTTGGTTTTAAAATGCCTGAAGAGTGCAAGGCTTCCACAAGAGACCATCCTCACACACAACCCAGAGAGCACCTGAGAGCCTCAAGGCCACAGATCTGCAAATTTCACCATGCAAGGAGAAAAATATTTCACCATATAAATGATAAAAATGACCCCACACTATTAAAAAACAAAAACCACAAAAACAAACAAACAAAAAAACCACAAAAAAAAAATCAAAAGCCACAAAGCCTAAATATCTCTTGCAACAAGATGGACATCGAGGGATGGGGCAGCTGGGAGTAGAAGGTTTTGCTTCATTTTCTGCTGAACAATGGGATAACCCTGAGCATTGCAAATTCTCAGAGGATTCTGTGTTTTTCATAAGAACCTTGTTCCTGGAGTCACATGATTACATCAGAATCCACACTTCCCCTTTTGTTTTTTGTCACAAAGAAGTATTTGCAGATGTCAAATGTTGAAGAAGTATAAATCATGCCTGAAATGCTCAACTTGAAGGAATAGAAAAATCTGCTTTAAAATAAATAAATCTGTATTTTTTGGAGGAAAGAATGTGATCCAGAATTGCTTTTCACCAATACTATACACTGGAAACCTTAGACTGGACAGGGAATGACTTAATTTTGGGGAGAGGTGGGTTCCTTCAACATCTCCATCTGTAAGTTAGAGATCAAAAAATAGAGCTTTCACAGCAACACCTGCCTAGAAATTAGGCAGCTCCTTTGGGGTACCCTGATACTGGCTTTCCTAGTAAAAAGAACATTATGCACTGAGGGACAATAACAAGGCACAGCAGTATAAAAACCAATAAAATAATAATACAGCAGAATGTCTTTCCAAATTTTGTTCCCACTTCTTTTATCCAGCACTAAGCAGGGTAAAGCCATGGAATTCAGCTATGCCAGCTCACCTGCTGGCATTCCCTGCTCACCAACACCACCAGATTCACAGCTGCTGGTGGATCTTGCCCAGCAGAAATTTACCTTATGGTAAAGATTAGTCTATAAATAAGGACCTGACCTTCTGAAAAAGCCTGTGCTGGATCTCACAGAGCTCATCCCGTGGTCTTGCTGAGCCTGGAGCAGTGTCACCGTGGCACTACATGGCATGAAGTTTATTTTTTTGAACTGGCCACCAGTTCAGAAAAATAAACTCTGGCCACATGTTCAAATACTCACAAGCACCACAAAGAGCAGGAGACCTCAGGTCATGTTTATTTCCTATTTTTGCATGGAACAAAACAATTAAGATCTAGAAGAAGTGTGGTGTGCTAGGCCATGCATTATATACATGCATATAAATAATATAAATAATTAAATACATTAAATATCCTTGGAAAAATGAGGGTAAAGATTACACTTCTGGTTAAATCAGTGGTTTTTTATCCATTCTGTCCAAACTAACTACCAAAGATGCAGAGAAATTCAGAGGTGGAGGAGAACACGAAGGGCCTGAGCAGTTGTGGAGCTCACAGCAGCTCCTGGCACAGGATGCTTGGGCAGGCAGCAGCCCTGAGCCAGCCCTGGGGTGGCATCCATCACCCTCCCTGGAGCTCAGCCGTGCCATTCCTCGAGCTCCAGGGCTTTGCTTTTCATCAGCTTCACAGAGACAGCAGCAGGGCAGCTCCTCCTGCTCGCTGGCACAGAGCAAGGAAAGCTCAGAGCAAGTGTGAAAAATGTGTGTTTTATGATTGGCTTTTTGCAAATATTAAAACGAATATTTTATGTGTTGTGTTAGAAAGTTTTGCTGTATTAATTCTCTTAAGTAGTGTGTAAAATATAGTTTTAGGTTATAACATAAGGTTAAAATAGAAACTTTGCTATGTAGGAGACTTTTTTTTAATACAGCAACGACTCACACTGAGATAGCAGCCACAGGACAACTCAATCTTTCAGAGAAAGAGAATTTATTACTCCATTATCAGGAGAAACAAACTTCTTCCTGCCTTGCTCAGGCAGACTGACACCGTCAGGATTCAGAGGAAGAAGTTGACACTGCCCAGACAGAATCCTGTGTTTGAATGGAATTTATGCATCATGGATGAGGTGTATGAGTATGCAATATTCATTGTTATTGTTTTTAAGGGTTAATCCTCTGTAACATGGGTCCTTTTTTGGGCTTATGTTGCCCAGAAAAGGTGCCCAGACTGTCTGTAACTCTTTGTTTCTATTGTCTCATACTGTCTTAATTCAAATTGTCCAAGTTACTATTACTCTAATTGTATTACTATTTTTATAACCATTTTATTACTATTAAACTTTTAAAATTTTAAAAACAAATGGTTGGCATATTTCACAGCAAGGAAAGCTCCTGGCAAGGGAAGCTCCAGGCAAAGCTCTGGGTTCCTGCATGGTCTCAGCCCAGCTCCCAGGGCAGGGAGCACAAACCTGTTCAGTCACATTGCTCCTGCTCAGCCCTGGCCCAGGGCCAGGCCACTGAGCTGCTGTTCCCAGCACAGATCTGCAGCTCCAGCCCCCAGCACACACTTCTGCCTGCCCTGGCTGCAGAACCAAGCCCAGCCAAGCTCCAGCACAGACCATGCCCAGCATCAGAGGCTGGTTCACAGCTATCAAATTCCTGATCTGGCCACCGTGGCTGCACAGTGTGGAACACACCAAGCCCTGCAAAGGATGGGCACACCAACCCCACAGCACCACAGATCTCCCTATACAAACAATTCCCTTCTGCCTGCCCAGGATTTCCCCTCCCTTCTGTCTGTGTCCTCTCAGGTGGCTGCAAACAGTGGCTGGGCTTGGGAAGTGTGAAAAATACCTATTTCATGATTGGCTTTTCACAAATATTAAAATGAATATTATATGTGTTGTGTTGGAAAGTAATTCTGTATTCATTCTCTAAAATAGTGTGTTAAATATAGTTTTAGGTTATAACCCTAGGTTAAACCTATAGTTTGGGTTTAAAAGGTTAAAACAGAAACTATGCTATGTAGGATACTTTTTTCTAAAGGAAGGACTCACACTGAGACAGTAGTCACAGGACACCTAAATCTTTCAGAGAAAGAGAGTTTTTGCCCCATTATCAGGAGAAATGAACTTCTTTTGGAAGTGGAAGTGCATGGAATTTATGCATCATGTATGAGATGCATGAATATGCAACAGGCTGTTGTTTTTAAGGGTTAATCCTCTGTGGCTTCTGCCAGCCCTGCAAAGGATGGGCACACCAAACCCACAGCACCACAAATCTCCCTATCCAAACAATTCCCTTCTATCTGCCCAGGATTTCCCCTCCCTTCTCTCTGTCTGCTCTCAGGTGGCTGGGCTTGGGAAGGATTACCACAGAGGCTGCTGCAGCCTTGCTGCAGAGGTGTCAGAACACCTGGGGACCTCCTGCCCTCTGAAGCTGTCACAGGGCTCTCATTCTCTTCTGGTTAATGCTTAACTTGCTGGACTTGGTTCTCAAGGATGTCTGTGCTGCTGCTTTTGAACCACACAGGAAGAAAACAAAGTGAATCCAGGGTCTACACATAAATAAATAAATATTTTTAAAATAATAATCAGATTGACCAAACACTAAAACACCTCTTGCTAAAACTCTGCTCTGCTGCATCATCAAAGTCCCAAATTTAAGCAAACACAGTCAAAAAAAAAAAAAGATGAAATTACAGTTTTGATTGTAGAATTTCCTTTGCACCTCCTTCTCCTTCCCCAGAAAGATTTGCTCTAAAAGGAAAATACCACTCATCATGTTTCTATCCTTTCTTATTTAAGAGGAGAACCGCAGCCTACAGCTCTGTAATATTATCAGCACCTTTCCCCTTTTTACACCAAACCACAACTAAATGAAACATGCTACAAAAACCAAACAGACATAGAAGTTAAAGGTCCTTTTTTTTTTTTTTTTCATCCCCTTTTTAAAACGAAGCAAGTACTTTCTGAGCTGAGCTCTGAAAACCAGATCACACATACAAAGAAACCAGTTTGGAAATCCCCCTCCCTCCACCCCCACTGCTATTTGCTAAGGAAACCAGATGCCCAGAGCCAGCCAAAAAATTATCTCAGCCATTCTTAAGAGAGCCTACAGTGCATTTTCATGAGTCATGGAAAGCAACAACTCGTTGCTTTGGTAATGCTAGGTAAGCAACTGATCATCCATCCCCAAGCAGACCTCCAGCAGTAAGTCAAAGAGCAGTGCCTGTCTTGACAGATTAAGATTACGTCAGAGGCAGCCCCAAAACAGAGCTCTGCAGCAAGGCACCCTGCAGGAGGCTTTATGGGACACAAGTTGTCCCCCATGAAACCATTTAGCACAGCCTTCAGCAGCCAGGATCCCCCATGGTCCTGACCCAGGGCGCTGTCAGGGCTCCACAGGCAGCAAGTGGAGAGGGAAGCAGGGATTGGCAAGAATCCTCTTTGGGCTGGAGACATTCCTGCAGGGGCACCACTCCTGTACATGGCCATGAAGGTGGTGATGTCCTGTGAAGCAGCCCAGAGTCCTTCAACTATACTTGTCCAAGGTTTTGGAAATCCAGCCCAAGATGGGTCAGGGAGGTGGTCAGATCCCCATGCACCAAGGGGAGATCCTGTTCAGCACACCCCATGTTCTTCCACAAGCATTTCCCACTGTCACCAGCTCCTGGTGACTCCCACAGCAACCACAGAGCCACTGCTGCCTGGGAAGCTCCCACAGGGGTGAGACACCAAACTGCACCTCTCTGGCAACACCTGGTGTGAAAGACAAATCAACTTCCCAAGTGATGATGAACCAGGTACAGGAAGCCTTGCTCCATCTCATCAAACCTCAGCACACCACACCTCCTCCCTGGGACAGCCCCACTGGGTTCCTGAAAGGGAAGCTCTCCAGCCCAGGATTTCCTGGACACAGACTAAGACTAGAACTAGCTCATTCTCATCCAGAGATGAAGACAGTCACAATCTTCAGCACCTTTTGTGCTCAGTCCAAAAGCCAATTGTGAAAACACATCCTCAGCCCTTACAGGCTCACACCAGATTTTATTCACACCTGTAATGCTGGAGGTGAAGTTGCTGAAATATTGCAATGATTAAACAAACATTTTCTCTCTTTTTCTTGTGTCATCAGCCAGATGTGTTGTGCATGTCTTTAACATTTCAGTTTCCTGGGAAGAGCACAGTGGAGAGTCTCAGTAAGCATCACCAATCCAAACAAAAATAGGCAAAAAACAGGCATGCCTCCTCAAATCCTTCTTTCCAGCCATGTCACAAGAGGAGCAAGCAGACCTCAGCCTAAGCCACCAGAGAAGCAGACCCAGCCAGCCAGCAAGGCCACCAGGAGCCATCCCAGCAGCAAGCTGAGGACAGGAGTGGGACAGAGCCCACTCTGTGCTGTGTGGTTCCCCACCCAGGGAGCTCTGATAGTCCTGCCAGCCCCAACACCCAGCAGATGTCAGCAGGGCTTCCCTTGGCTGCCTCTGCCAGGGGAGGAGCAGCTCCTGGGCCTTAACGGGAGCCAAGTGCAGAGCTCTCCAGTGCAAAACCAAGAAATTAACCTGACAGGACCTGACAGGATTTGTCCCACCATGAACTCTACCAAGGCACTTCAGCCATGGCCACCATGGAGAAGGAACACAGGGAGAGCACTGAAATGATGCCTTTCCCAAACATTTTCCCTCTGGCACAGCACAGCTCAGGAGCAGCTCAAATGCATCCTGCAACAACATCCAGAGCTGGACCTTGACCCTTTCAGTAAAAGCAATGATGTAATAAGCTAAGCACAGCTCTGTTTATCTCTTTTACTTGCTACCAGCAGCATCCAAAGAGAAATAACTGGAATATCTTGCATATTTCTCTAATGACTTTTGCTATTCTGTTAGCACCAGCACTGAGGGACGAAGACCAAGGAGCAGCAAAGCAGTGGTTTATTAACCACGAGGTGCTGAGGTTTCCCAAAAGCCACTCTCCAAGAGGAAATTGACAGAAGGAATCCAGTAGAATAAACCAAAGCTGTAGTTTTGTGCTGAAAGGCAAGCAGAAGGCATTGAGGCTGCAGTATGAACACTTTCCACTAGCAAGGAGAGCTCTCCAGGAGCTTGGGTCAGCCTGGTATGTTAATTGAAGGATGCTTCATCAAACAAGCCCTGCTCCACAGCTCCACACTACACCAGTGCACAGATCAGTCTCAACAAGAGGAAGCCCCAATCTCTGATCTGGGTTATTCATCACTTACACACTCCCAAACCTCTCTGTCCCACAGACCCAGCTCACACACACAGCACATATTCCAGCCACATACTCCCACAGCATGGTGATTTCAGGGTTATCACCCCTCTGTAGGTATCATCAGCCCCCATCTGCATCACCCAGCTGTAGACAACAGTGTTATCAGCTGCCCTCTGCAATGACACTGCACTGACCCTGCAAAAGAGGGACAGTTCCCCCCAGGGCACTCCCCAGGCAGTGACTGAGAGGAAGAGGAGAGAGGCTGAAAGGAAGAAGGTATTCGAGAGAGAGTTTAGAGAGTTTCTCTGCATGCATTCTCACCTGTTCTGCCCTGTGATAACAAGTCTCACACCTTCTCCCCAAACAACCTTTCCTTATCAAATCACTGCCCCATGCAGGGGATGCTCCAACCTTTAAATTTGTATCTGGGCAAGATATCACTGTTACTAAGAGCTGGTGAGAGCCAGATGTGCCCATCACCCTCCATCCATCACCCATCTGCAGAATCCTCATGGCTTGGGATAGAGCACTCCTGTGGCCACCTCACACAGTAAAAGGTGCAGACAGCCCACTGTGAAGAATTTAGGATCTGCTAAATTCTTCTGGGCTCTTATTTACCATGGATGGCACTGCCCTATTCCCAGTTCACAACTAGACTGTGATGATTTGACTTCTGCTCAGTACAAAAGTCCCAAAAACAAGAGTTTGCAGCTCAAAAGTATTGAGCAGTCTAAGTAATCCACCATGCTCATCACAAGGGACTTCCGTGCACATCCCTAGAATGGAACAGTTCCATTGAAAGGGATCAACAGTGATCATCTAGTCCTGACCAGGTCTGCAGGACAAGGACAACCCCAACTAGGACAGACCTCATCAGATGTGCCAAAGCAGCAGCATCCTCCTCTGACCCTCTGCACCAGTTCAACACAGGGTTCACTCTTACACACAGTATCTGTGCTAAGGACAGTCATCTGCAAAGTTTTCAATATTTCCTTGGGGATTTGGGAGCACCTGAAAGCCACTGTGCAGGACACACTTGCATGTGGACAAGGCAAACATAAGCATGCTGAAACAGGAGCGCTCAAAGCATTGCAGGGGCCACACAGCACTGATGGATTTAAGGCGTTCCTACCTCCATCACAAAGACTTCTTATCTCACAAATTACTTTCCCAAAGCAACGGTACAAAGTCTTTTTCTCCATCTGAATCACCCAGCTATCAATCAGATGACTTTCTGTCACTTGGCCACATGCCTATTGCAGAGCCTTCCAATCCACCCACCCGGGGCTATTTTTTTTTTAAGCAATTTGGTGTTTAATGGCCACCTGAACGCTTGACCCATCCTCCCCCACCCCAGGACCTGGTGTGAGCACACGCTGTTTGCACAGCAGCCCACGCAGGAGCTTGGCCAGCTCCTTCCAGGATCTGCTGGAGCCGCTGGGCACGGCAGCTCTGCCAGCCGGACTTTGGCCCAGGCAGCTTCGGAGCCAAGGCTGGCTCAGCTCCACCCTGGCTCTCTGCTCTTACAGCTCCTTCTCCCTGGGCTGCACAGTCACTTCCCAGAGTGCAGAGGATAAAATCAGACAGGCTCTTGCAGAAGTGACAATTAGTTCTGCATAAAATGGTGGCCAGCCTGGGGTTTTAACAGAGAGCAGCACCCACCACAGGTTTTCAATAATTCTGAGCCACTTCATCTCCACTAATATTTATATTAGGATCTTCCAGCATAGAAAAAAGGTGCTTGGGGATTGAATTTGGGAGCTGAATCCCCTCTTCTAGAGGGGACAGGTATACCCTTCACCTTTGACCTCTAAATGACTCAGAAAGCCCAGGTCAAACCCGCTGGACTCCCTTCACAGACATTCCAGGTGCCCTGGGAACAGAAGCTGGCACCTGAGACCAGACACAGCAATGGCATGCAATGCTGTGTCCCCATCTCTGGTCACAGAGACAGGGAGGTAGAGCTGCAAAGCTCCCCATCATGGCCAGGCTGATGCTGCTTCTTCCACCACCCTGCTCTCAGCCTGGCCCCAAGCCCTGTGGCTCCAGGGGAACATCCTGGAACAAATCCCCACTGCCAAAACAGAGCAGAGAGCCAGGAACCCCCTGCCTGCAGCCCCTCTAGAGTGTTCTTCCCATGCTCCTCATGCCCATGCAACAGGTCTGCTGCAGGGAACAGCTCCTCAGGGCCTTTCCAGAGCAAAGCATTGGTTTTTAAAGGAGATCTTAGCTTTTAATTTGTGTCATTAAAGATAAACTGAGACAGACTGGTTGGATCATAGAATCTGTAAGGCAGGAAAAGACCTCTGACATCACTGAGTCCAGTCATTAACTCAGCACTGCCAAGTCCACCTCTAAACCATGTCCCCAAGTGCCACATCTGCACTGGTTTTGCACACTTCCAGGGATGGTGATTCCACCACTTCCCTGGGCAGCCTGTTCCAATGCCTGACCACCCTTTTGATTTGGGCACCAGCAGCATTTTAGTGACTAACGGGAAAACTACTTGGCTAGACCAGATCAGAACTGCAGGGACAGACAGAAAACAAACAAAAATGCCCCCATATCCACACTCCTGCATGCTCACCTGCACCTTCACACACAGAAAACCCCTTATCTTGCCTGTCTGATGCTCTCCACAGCACTGACCACATCAGATGAAGGCTCCTGCCACATGGGATATGGGGCCAGCCTGCAGAGAGAGCGTGGTTCAAGCACAACTGAGATGACATTCACCACCTTTGCATCTCACACTGCACTCAGCAAAGGCAGAAAAGGTGCCAGAAAGAAATGCTGAACTGCCCTGGCCTGTGGGAAAGGGGACCTTCTCCTTGGAAGGACTCACTAAAAACATCTGGTCACCCATTTCTCCTTGTGGAGCTTAAATAGCTAAATAAATAAAGCCTGGGGATTGAGGGTGAACCTGCCAGGTTCAGTATCACAGGGCCATCTAAAGCTTTTCCCCCCTGTCTGGGGAAATAATAAAAATAAAAAAGTTTAAATCCATATTCCACTTGTTATGGCTCCACACTGCATTTTCCATCTCCCCAGTACACAGCTGACATTCTGCACATTTCTGTGCACACTGTGCTTGGCCTGTGCTCTGTGCAAAGAGGGGAGTGGAAGGGACTGAGCCCAGCAGCCTCCTGCTATCATCAGGCATCAGTGAGCACCATCTCTGTCTCCCACAGCTCCTCACTGCAGGATCCAGCCTGGAAAGAACTCAGCCACCTCCTGTGAAAGGCTGGCACGTGGCATGCGTGTCCCTGTCCTGTGCTGCATCTCAGGATCTAAGGAGTCCAGAGATTTGCAGAGGGATGAAATGTGCTTCCTTAGGCCAGATGAACTGCACAGGTTAAACTGGAGTTAGATCTGTCTTTTTTTTTCAGATGATTTCCTTAGTCTGGAGAGCCAAGACAGACTCCAAGCAATCACTGCCTCTTTTCTTCTACGGGCACTCCAAAGCCAGCCTGTCTTCCCCGAGCAGTCTAATAAAAGATATCCCTTCTAACAGAAAAGCCTGACTCACTTCCCTCTAGCCTCGACCAGCAGGTCTCCAACAGCAGGGCCAGATCCACCAGAACAGAAGATGCTGCCAGCCCTCGCGCTCGTTCCCACGTCCATCTGGGAGAGCGGGGCTGGAAGCACATCACTTTCCATGCTGCAGCAGCACACTCCATCCCACGGCTCTGCCAGGGAGCCAGACACACCATGGGAGCCTCACCAGGCGTCTTCCCGACGGGAAAATTCACAGAGCATCAAGTCCAAGCTGCAGGAGAAAATCACGAAGCATCACAGAGCAACGGGAACATTCCGGACGGGACGGAGCCGCTGCTCTGGCCGCCACGAGTGCTGGCTTTTCACGCCGGAGTCGCTTCGTCTGGGTGAAAATCCAGACCACATCTCTCTGTGTGAGAACACTTCCCTCCCAGGCTCTGACAGCCTCCAAAAAAATAAATGCATTGCCCATCAGCACACGTTGACATGGCAGAGCTGCGGGTTTCTGGTGGAGATTAAGGACCCGTGGAAAAAATTGCGGCACCAAAACGCGTTCACACGAGGAAGGTACAAAAGGTCCTTTACATCCACATCCCACCAGGCTGGCAGCCCGTCCAGCCTCACGTCCTGCCTCAACAGAGGAGCTTTTACAAGCTGCAAAACCTTCCCAGGGCAAAGGCTGTGCCCAGCTGTGGAGTTCTGCTCTGATCTGCAGAAGCCCTGGGAAACCTTGAATCCCTGTTTATAATTAATGTCAAATTAGGGGTTCTGGAAATTGGACCATCTGACACAGGCAGAGCAAAGCCCTAAATGCAACTGATCTCATGCACACCTGAGGAGCTGCTTCCAAGAGCTGCACTCCATGCACAAATCCTGCATAGAGCTACGTCAAACTGCACATACCAGACTAGAAATAAATCCAGAAGGTGTCACAGAATGAATGGTTGGGGAGAATTTCTGTCTCACCAAAGTGAAATAGCTTGACCCTGGAAATCGCTGGGATCACTTAAGCCCTGCACAATTCCCAAGCCTCCAAATCTCAAGTGAGCCAGGTGTTTTTGTTTCATGCACCAGCAACACATGCAAGACCCTTCCCCGAACCAGGAGCAGGTCCACTCCTAAAAACTCTAGATTACAAGACAGGAATTGAAGAGGAGAATTAAAGGAGCAGCCGAGGGAGAAGCCTCTCTCTGGGCTGGGTCAGGGCCAGCAAGAGCTGCACTTGGCCACCGTGCACGACCTACCCAGCTGGTCCACGGCTCCCACCTCTGCTCCGCTCCTCCCCGCACAGCCACGGAGGGCAGAGGTTTGATGCCGGCAGCACAAATCCTTCCTGAGCATCATCCAGGCTCGTGGCACAGCCCCAAGGCAGCCGCTCGCTCCGTCCAGGTGGAAATCCAGCTCTCCCAGAAATCCAGCTCTCCCAGCTCCGCCGGCCACTCGCAGCATCCGGGACGGGCTTCGGGTCCGTGCCCGCCGCGGAGCCTTCATCCCCGCGCTCATCCCATCCTCACCGCTCCGGACAGACGGTGCAGGGAGAGCTCTGCAGGAGAGTGAGGGATGGCCAAGAACCCCCGCATCTCCCTGGATGCTTTCCAGGGAGCCGGCACCCAAGTGACCACATCCAGAAACCGCTGGCTCCAGACGCCAGTGCATCCCAAAACGGGTATTGGAGTCTAATCCCGGCGCTCGCCGTCAGCAGCTGCAGCTGGGACAGGCACCCAGGCAAGAACCTGGGGAAAACAGCGACCCGAGAGCAGCAGCACAAGGCGGGGGTGTGCGGGGAGCCCCGGGGAAGGGCAGTCCTTCAATCCGCTCCGCACCCACGGACACGGCCACCCGCGCCCTCCTCCTGGGGAGCGCACTTGGGGACCCCCCGCTTCCCCCGCCCGGCTCCCCAGACACAGCCGCAGGGACAAGCTCCCACTTGCAAGACTACAAAGGAAGGAAGAAAAACCCACGGAAGCCAGACCCGGCTGCAAAACTCTCGGTCACGGCTGCAGACAGTAAAATAATTAACAGAACGAAACTATTCACGGAGGTGAGGAGCCAGCGCCCGCGGAAAGGGGGGATTGAGGACGAACTTACCGGGGTCACCCTCAGAGGGACATGCGCGGCCACCCGGTGCTAGTATCACCGCCTCGGGTCCCAGCGGCTGGCGCGGCTCCGCACAGCTCGGCTCGGCTCGGCACCGCTCGGCTGGAGCTCGCTGGGGCGGCGCACAAAAGCGGGAGGAAGCGGTGACGCGCGGAGCCGCCGCGGCCAATGGGACGGGCATGGGGACGGGGGCGGACCGGCCTCGCCAGCCACCGACCGAGCGGGGCCGCGCCGTGCCCCGCCTCTGGGGGGCGACACTCGGGGCTCCGAGCCCCGGGGCAGCTCCGAAACCCTGGGGCAGTTCCGACCCCCGCGGCGGCTCCGAAACCCGGGGGGTTCCGAACCCGGGGTGGTTCCGAGCCCTGCCGAGCTCCGGACCTCGCGTGGGTTCCGATCCGCGGTGCAGTTGAGGCCCCCGGGCGGGTTCGCAGCCCGGACGCCCCGTCCCGCAGCCCCGCTCGGTGCCGGTGGTGCTTCCCTGGCCCTGCAGGTGGGATTGGAGCCGGTGGGACTCGAGGTGAGCTCTGAGCCATGGGGCAGTTCCGACCCTCGGGGCCGCTCCAGCTCCTGGGCACCAGCTCCAGTTCGGACACCCGGGGCAGTTCCGAATGCGGGGGCAGCTCCGACCCCAGGGTAGCTCCCACCCCCGGGCTGTCTCCCACCCCGATGATGCCCCATCCCTCAGCGCCGCTCGGTCCAGGTGCAGTGTCCCATGCTCCCGCAGGTCGTATCAGCCCTGGTGAGACACCGGTTGTGCTTTCAAGAAGGATGGAATATGACCTCAACGCTCCACCTGAGGTTCTCCTACCTTCGGGAAAAACGAGGCTGGGTGCGAGCTGTCCTACCTAGGGCTGACACAAAAAAAAAAAAAAAAATCAGGAGATGATGAGAAACAGGGGTGAAACCCTTTGATTCTGGGATGAGGCTTCATCAGCTGGAATGCTGGTGAAGATGGTGGTATCTTGCTGCAGCAGGGTAGCCTTCTGCAGGGCCCAGCGTTCTCCACACAGCTGGGATTGCTCTGATAACTTGGTTTGCGTTTGCCTCTTGGGGGTAATTAAAGTCAAACTGAGCCATAGTTAAGACCAAAGAGCTTTAGACTGTTCCTGAGTCACAGCTTGCTTTCCAGAAAAGCTCAGGGCTCCCTGGGCAGTTCCCTGGGAAGGTATAGAAGCCTCTGGGCTGTTCTGATCTACACCCACTGTCCCAAATCTCTTTTGTGTGTCCAAGTTCCTTTGGGCTTGACTCTCTGTGTGGAAGGAGCCAACAATGGCATAGAAGCAAAATTACCCCTAAAAAGGGCCGAGAGGCTGAAAAACAGATGGAAGTGGGAGCTGAGTTATGTACCAGATATCCCTCAGACTGGTGGGAAAGAGAGAAAATTCATGCAGACAATGGAAAAAGTAAGTAAGAATATTTCTCTGATTATTTCCTTGTTTCCCCATTTAGTAAATGTGTTATGGAGAGGAAGAGGAACAAAGTAAATGCAAGATTTTGGTGGGGGAGAAAAAAAAAAAATGGGCTGGATGCTAAAACCAGCCCCATTCCCCTGAAGTTTTTAAGGAGTTACTGCTGCAAGAAAGTTTGAGCCATTGCCTATAAAGGCAATAGAAACCCCAACCAGGGACCCCTCCTGAGAGATTCAGATCTCACATCCTCGTATACAATCGCGTGACCTATGAATAAAATCCATAGAAACCGATTCTGTATATCCCAAATAACTGCACATGGCTCCAGCCCAAACCGCTCCGGCTTCCCTCACTCCATAAATGATTTTACTAGGGCCAGTCGTGATCTTGATGTAATTGAATAGGTTTCACTCTTTTCTCTCTCCCTCCCCCTCCCCAGAATATTTGTGCAGCTTACAGAGACTCGTCCAGGGGGACTGAGCTGTTGCTGGAAGGAACCTCTGACTCCAGCTTGCCTCATCCATTCGGGAAGCAGCGTGAGTGGAGCCTAAGCCACCTGGCTCTGGGAAGGAGGGTGCTTTTCTCTGCACCTTCTCTCTAACTCTTAACAGCTTTTAATAAAATTCTGGCAACTTGGCACATTTGAAAAGTTGGCTGCTGCCCATCGGGGATGTATGTCATGAATTCTTGTGCTGCAGATGCCTTTCTGGAATAAATCACATGTGTTTACCTTGGGAACCAGGCACAGGACCCCAGGACTTGAGGTTCAAGTATTACAAGGCACTAAAGCGACAAGCAGCTCCTTTAAAAACCTGCTTTTAATGGGAATTGATTCTGCACACTCCAATTACTGCTGAAAGCTGTAATTCTTCAAGCATCTCTTCTTCCCTGAATGTGTTTGGTGGCCCAGGAATCCTTCTAGGGGGGATTTCAATTCTAGGGTGTCCCTGAACAATATAAGGATTCTGCTGTGTGTCAAGGCTGTTTCCACTGATGTGAACAGCACTCTGCTGATGGGTGTGCTGAGGACCTGCCCCTGGGTTCTGCCGGCTCCAGTCACTCTTGGAAACATTTCCAAAGCCTGGAGGAAGGATGGGCAGAGGTGTGTGGCTCTGTGCAGAGTTTCAGGTGTTTTACAGATGCTGGCTGCCAGTTTCTGGAGAGGAGAGGGCACAGTGGAGAGTGGCCAACCCCAGTGTCACAGGCAGTGGCTGTCGTGACTCTGTACGTGACATTAAACAGGTGTGGGCTGCTCTGTGTCCCTGAGGACAACAGGTGTGGCACACCTTGTACCCACAGAGCCAAACTCTCTCTTCTTTTCCAAACACTGTCCAAACTGCCATCAGGACACTTTCCTTAGTGTCACCATGATATTTTCTGAAAAATCTTGGCAAAGGGATTTTTCAGAAAATATCATGGTGACACCTTGGTACATGCTGTCCCATGCTGTCCCAGTCAGCCAGATGAAAACCACACCACACATAAAACCTCTAGATGGGTGTTCTGATCCTTAGCTGGCTGGTTGAATAGGTAACACTCTTTTAAATGAAAAGGGTATAAGAGTGTTCACTCCAATGAAAAGAGTAAATGTTAGGTAGATATGAAGGCCTATTTCATCCTGATGGCATCTTCAGTGAAAAGTTTGATGGCACAAGTGGGTAATAGTGAGCTATAAGAAAAGCTGATGGTTCATCCACAGATCAAGAACTTTGCAAATCACAGCCCCAGGCTTGTTCTATTTATGCTTCTACTTTAATGACGTAAGCATTAGTATTTGCTGGGGGGAGAAAAATGGGAAGATATTTGGCTTTTACCTAACTGCTGCTATTTTGGGCTGTGTTAGGGTTCCTGCAGGAAGTGAACACAAGTCCCAGAGCACTGACCTGGTTCTTCTGTGACTAAGTATGCTCCATCTAACCTGAAAGTCTCCCTTGCCTTCTGTTTGATATAATATCCTTTCTTGCTTCCTGCCCTGAACAGCAGCATAAAGCTCTTGTCTGCCAGGCCAACATGGCTGAGAATGGTGGGTGAAATCATTCCTATACTTAGTTCCCAAACTGTACAAGAGTGATGCCGTCTCAGGGTAAAGAAAAGGAACCAATTACTGACTCAGAGATTGTGAGCTGCTCCCCAGCTGAAGGCTGGAGCTGGGGATGAGCCTGAAGAGATCTCAGCACATAAATCCAAGCCTGTGATGCCAAAACCTCTGCACGGCTATTCCTGGGCTTGGCAGGTCTGCATCAGCTGCAGCTCCTCCTCACCAAAAATGAATTGCAGGTCTGCTGTTTGCTGCAGAAAAGCAGGTGGAAAAGGAGACTTAGAGCTCTCCTATGTCCCTCTTACTGTTAGGACCCATAGAAAAACCACATTTATTTAGCTTAAATATTTCCCACATGTTCTGAGCAAACTGGGGACTGCCTGATAGACAAACCTGGCACAAACCACACATGTCAGCATTCCTCAGGGTTTTGTGCTTCTCCTCAGAAAGCTATGCAGAGGTTTTCTGGGGACAAACGTTTGGGGATGGCATTTCATCTCTACCCCTGCTTCTGTTTTACTATCACAATGTTGTGGAGTGGTTGAGAAGGGTGAGAGCTGGGTTCAGATCTCAGTTGCTGTGGGGCCACACACTTCCCAGCCACCTTTCTCTTCATCTCCTCTTGCATGAAATGCTCCCTGGATGATATGATCACCTGCTCTGCAGGGCAGATGCCAAAATCTGCTGTATGAAAACCCTCACAGCCAGTCAAGAGCAAGAAGTGATCTCTCAATGGGTTTTGAAACCTTTTCTCTTCCATAGCAGGAAATGTTTTTCACATAAAACCTCTTGTCCACATAAAAAATTAACCTTGTGGTTGGTAGCTTGGGTTTAGCTTTTGGGATGAGGAGGAAATCCTCAAATCCCAGACTCAATATATGGAATATTTCTAGGATCCAGTCTAGCACAAAAGGTAGGTGGCAGCAGCAGGCACTGTATCTTGAAAGGAAAGGGAGAGTCCTGTACTTGAAGACAAAATGCTCAGTGCCCGTCCTGGAGGAGAGGGTTCAGGGCATGAAAACCCAGAAGCAGGGAGCCACTCTCCATGCACTGCCACCCCTCAAACACTTGTAAATTCTGCAACACACCATCTTGAGGGGTTGGGAAGTTGCTCCATAGAGGGTCAGAGCAAATAGATGCCCCCCAGCCCTCTCTGATCAGCATTTGTGTCCATCCACCTGCTTGGACACAGCTGCCTGGAGAGGGATTTCAGATCTTCCAAAGCAAAGGCTGAAGGCTACGTGTGACACACAGAGGAAGCAGCTTGCAGCAGCCAGCAGTGTCAATCAACCAAAAAGAACAGGTTTAAACTCACATTTCTTCCAAGTCGGGTGTGACTTACACTGAGATTGAGTTGTGTGGATGATTTTTTTTCATGGTTGTCATAACATGCACTTTCATAGCTGAATGTAAATTTCCACACCGCCTGTGTTCCATGACTCACCTTCTCTGCCCAAACAGAGGGGAAAACATCTCCAAAACTGACAGAGTGAAAGTGAAGAGGGTCTGATTTCTGGGTAGGTTGTTAAGGAAATGTTGTTGGAGGGCATTTTTCTGTGAAGCTCTTTCACATGTGGCTCTTGGAACTTATGTCAACCAAACCAAGCTGAGCTGCGTTTGCAAGGTGACTCGGTCACACTGCTGAGAAGTGTGAAGCTGGAAGCCCTGGAGAATCACCCTGCTTATTTGCAAACAGGCTCTGTTTAAACTTTCTCAGGTAAGGTCAGAACTATTCCAGAATATTTATGGATTCATCTGGCACCTGAATATTGTGGAAAATCACACAAGAAATACTATCCTTGTGGCATTTGCAGCTGAGACTGCAGGAAAGCAATGGACATCCTGTGTTTCCATCTCACCTCCCAAGAAACTTCAGAAAAAACCTTGAGACTTTCCCTGAAAAGAACCAAGATTTTGCACCCTGCAACTGGCTTTTCTTGAGTAGAGTGCCAGGGACAAGAGCAGGACTGAAAGCGCATGGCCCAGTTGTTGATATGTGTCTGACTGTCCTGCTCGTTGTCCCCAGTGATAACAGGATTTTGTTCCTTGAGAATATGACCCTATTTCTCTAATAAGTCTCATGATTTGAAAGATAACCAATCTACAGGGGTGTAGTCACAGCCACCCATTATAATCACTGGATCTCGGCTGCATTTTACATTGGTATTTTGCACTATTTACTGTACTCTTGCTTTTCAGGAATATTTGTGCTCCTGCAGCTGAAAGGGGATCATGTATGAGCAGCCATGGAGCCCCAGTTTGTTTGTATTTCTTCCCATTTACCCACATGGTGCTGGATTTTAGGTGACAGAAATCAAAGGAAGGATTGAGTGATTTACTGCAAGTGGGATCTCTCCCATTTGCTACAGAGTTATCTGCACGCTCCAAGTGGAAACCTCCAGTTTTTCCTTTACATCTGTCACGAGGGGGAAGAAATCACTGAAACAATCAAAACCTGGCTGTTTACACATGTTTTGTTTCACAAATGGACTTGTATAGAAAGTTGCAGGGCTTCTGCACAGACAGCTCCCATAAATCTCTTATCACAAAAGCCATATGTCCTCATTTCCTCATCTGTGGTGAAACACAAGCGGTGGTGCTCTGATAATTAGGAAGCTGGAGGTAAAGCACTCAGCATCCAGCAGAAGCAAAATGGATGTGGGTGAAGGTTGCAAAACACAAAGCAGAGCAGCTTGGGTTCAAGTTGTGCCACTCATCCACACAACTTTCCATTGCGCGCCCGTCGCTCGCGTGTTTACAAACCAGTTCCTCCATGGAGGGGACACTGGGAGCACTGGCATGTGGGGATCCATAAAATCAAAGAGTTTTGAGAAAGCTGCAAAAAGCAAACGTCAAAACCAGCAAAACTGTAATTAGAGCTAAGCAGTAACCATAAAATAAGCCAGCAAAAGAATTATGTCAAAAATAAAAAAGTAAAGACAAATAGAACAATGGTCTGTGTATTAATGCTTGTCTAAAATAACTCCCTAAGCTGCAAAAAAGTATATCTAGTGAAATATTAAGAAGTTTTAAGCTCTTAAGTTTTTAAGTTTTAATAGATCTCTGTGCATTGTGTTTTAAGGCTTACAAACAAGTATTGCATTCAAAATAAGCAAGTATTGTTTAAACCAAAAGTACGTGTGCTTATAGTGATTAAATAGAACTACTGTCAATATGCTTTTGCTTTGTGTGATTAGTCAAAACAGTTTTAAAATAAGTTGTAACACTAGGTTCTTAGTCTGCTACCTAAAATGTGAACTACTAGCATCTTCCCATTGTCATAAGCGTCTAATGAAACTGATGCTAAAAATGAAACAGCTCAAAGCACGTTCCTAGCAATCCTGTCCTGTTCATAACTTGTACATAACCCCCAGGCAGCAGTACTGGGAGGCCCTGAGGGTCACTGGCATTCCCCACTTGGTTTGCTCTGAGCTGGCAGCCTGCTGGCTGGCCTTTGCTGGGCAGAAATCCTTCCCTTGTAAAGGACTCCAGGTCACAGCTCAAAGAGCAGTGAACTGACCTGGTTCCATTTCAGTCCCTTTGCTGGGATCTCCAGACAGGTAGAGGGGGGAAAAAGCACCCATTGAAAAATCCTTCCTGGAATTCCTGGAAAAAGCCTTCTCCTTGGATAGATAGATGGCCCAGTGGGGGATTGCCTGTTTCTTGCACGGGCCAAATACAGTTTCATCTGGGAAGACGAAACAGAAAGTTCCCAGAGGACCACTCAGATTTTTTTTGGCTTCTCCCTGACCAAAAACTCAAGATGACTGTACCTGTGGCCCTCGTTGGCACTGGTAAAACAAGCCAGTGTCCCTCACTAACTTTTAACTTCACCCACAAATTTCCATAAAGCCACTCAGAAATGGATAAAAATTAACTGAGAGTGTAGAATTAGCACAGCTACTGTTATGGCATGTCTGGGTCCTTCCAAACTTTTTTTTCCCCCCTCAAAAAAGAGACATTTCCTAAATTTCAGATCAGCCAGCAATGGTGAAATGCCCTTTTGCCCAGCTTGGTGTGCTTTGTGTAAGGGGTATTTATTTAATCCATCTGAAACTACATGAGAAAGGAGAGAAATATCCCGGTGGCGAGATAAGATGATTATCTTCCTGGCAAACAATAGGAACGTGGTCAAAATTAAAAATAATTTGATTGCAAATAGGAAGCCTAGTAAAGCAGCAGGACTAGAGGAAACATGACTAATTTTTTTTTTAGCTTGTCTGAACTCACAGAGCAGAGCTTTGCAAGAGCCATAACTTTGAAATATAGATCTGTAGAAAACCCATGGGGGGAGGATGGCAACAGTCCAACTGCAGTAGTACAATAGGCAAGTTCATGCAGCTGGTAGACCCGACCTAAATGGCTAAATAGCAACAGACAAAAGCTATTTTAGGTGTAGTTTGGTGGGGACTACAGTAAGTATGAGTTGGGGAGGAGTGGAGAAAGTGAAGGCTTTTTTTTCAAGTCTTTTTTTTTTATTTGTTTCCATTCCTTTGCCATTCTCTTCAGCCAAACCATAATGCCAGTGTCACCTGCAGGAGCTAAGCTCTCCATACTGAGCCTGCAGGCCAGTGCTTCACATCCTTAGTCAATGTTGGTTCTTCCCATCTTCAGCAAAGAACCTCAGGTTCTGCAGGGCAAGGAGGAGGTGGCTGCATCCCCTGATCCCCTTGGGGTTTGTCTCCAAGAGAAAATTCCAATAGATGTGACACCTTAAAATGGCATTTCCTTCTAATAAAGATTACCCTGCAAAAGTGTTTATGTGATTCCTGGAATTATTGTCTACTGAGCTACTGCCTCCTTTAAACAAAACTCAACTTGAACCCTCTGTCCACGGGGGTGTGAAGAAGAAAAGGGTTTATAGGACAGCTGATCCTCAGCACCCATGGCAGCACTGTAACCTCTCCCTCTGTGCTTGGCAGTGCCCATATCTGCTGTAGACATCCCACTGAGCTGGGCAGACACAGCTGCAGTCCTTGTGTCACAGCCTGTGTGTCCGAAATTGCCTGGTGACTTGATTTTTAATGCAGTGAACAGGAACATTTGGATGTTTTTAAATATCTAAGATGATTTGACTGTAACCCTCTCTATATATATTATTTCTTAGTATTTTCTGTGCTTTTAATAGCACCATTAGGGCTGGGTGTCTGATCTGAGGGCATTCACCACTCAAACTGCCCTGTGCAATGGGGAAGTGATGTTACATCCATTTTACAGAAGAAGAAATTCTCCTGTAGGCAGAGGGTTGAAATTATCCCTTCCAAGAACACAGGGAGAAGCATGGAGCAGAACACAACACAGACATCCTGTTCCCAGGTCTAGTTGTGACCACAAAACCACAGCTGGTTTTTTTATTTTTCCACTTTAAAAGCCTCTTGAACAGAGATTTTTTTTTTTTTTTGTCAGCTGAGGGCTGAAGTAAATCCTTGGTTAGCTCTGTTGAATTCCATCAGCTAAGGATGTGAGTACACTCCACTGATATTAAGCTACTTCAGTTGCAGTGGTGCATGTCTGATCCTTTGCCTGGGTGGATATTTTTTTCTAGTATTTTGAGGATATAATAAAATCCAGGTGAGAGTGCATTGCAAACCTGTGTGCCAGTCATAAGCAGCAGCTGACACCAGAGACTAAACAGTGTTTAAGCCACTTGGCAAAGCTTACACAGGTCCAGTAATTGTAGCTGGATGAGAGTTTGCAGAGGGTCATTGGGTTCCTGATGGAGGAAACGCTGCTGAAAAGCAGAAGAGGAAATGACAGATTTAATGAGTAGTGGTCACAAGCTGAACTACAAAGAGAAGTCAGTGTCTATGTTTTCCTACAAGGACATTCATAACAGAACCAAGGCCAGACAGTCCCTGCACTGTCTCTGATGGCAAGACCCCTCCAAACCAGAATGACAAATAGCATCAGGGAAAAGCCTCTGACCTGTAGAAAGAGTGGCTGCATTTCTGCAGGCAGAGAACTGAACCCTTGGAGCAGGGCAATGTCCTTCTGCTTCCACCAGGGAAGAGAGTGCCGAGCCTTTTGCAATCAAAACATCAAAGCATTGTCTCTGGAAGGAAATTGGCATTAAAAGCAGGTTGTCACTATTAGTAATGGTTCAAAAAGCTGAAAGATAGATCTAGGTGCAGTATCAGACATGCATGAAAAGAGAGAGGTGTTTGGTGGATAGGATTTATCATGCTACTCAAACTGGGCTTGTCATAGTCAAAGAGCCATTAGAGCACACGCTTGGATGCCACAGGGCTGGTAACAGAATCTCTGGTCTGTCCCTGAGCAGAGCTGCACTCTGTGTTGATCCTAGAGTTTTTATGCTTTTATGAAAACAGCTAATGATGACACAATTCAAGATTCTGTGAAGGGCTCAGAGGGAGAATCAGTAAAACATCAAAAAACGATGTCAGACTTTTCATGCGTGACCAGCTAAATGCAAAAGTGTCGTTCTCACAGAGACTTGAAAGGATCAACAGTTGGGATTTGCTTCCAAAATGAAAAAGGAAAATTTGCAGGCCAATTTGTGCTTTTGACAGGTGAAACACCATCTGAATTAAGATCGTGGATGCACATTGTGAATGAATTTGGGCACAGGTGCTTGTGAACATGGGCGGGGAGGGAAGGAGAGGAAAGTAAAAGAGAAATGTCACAAACCTGGCTATATTTCTAAGATATTTTTGTATTTGTTCAGCAAAAGCCATAAAAGGTGACCTTACTGCAGGGGTGATGAGGTACAATCCTCTGACTCTGTTATCCAGGATGGGTACAACAGGCAGTTCTGACTGTCACACTCAACAGCAGGAATAAACAAGAGACCATAAATGGCTTTAATGAGTGATAAAGGACACCCAAAGAAGCAAGGGGAAAAGGACTGTTGAATGATTATTGACTTGGAAGTTGGGGTCTGTCCATGACATGCTATCCCAGGGGGTTTTCTCTGAGAAACAAAGAGCTCACATGCTGCTGTTCACATTGATATCCAATTCTTCTATTACAGGTCTCCTGTGTATCTTTGTTAAAGTTCAGAGACTTCCTCCCAAGTCTCATGAATTACCCGACTTCAGGACTCCAGGAAAGGAGCTGGTTCTTGGAGGATGCTTAGAAGAACAAAAATGACAGTGGACAGCTTGTTCCCTCCATATTGGCATAGAGATTGCTGGTATTGCAAGCAAGCAATGCTTCCCTGCTTCCCAGAGGGAGAATGGAAAGCTGGAACACCATCCTGGAGTAAAGAGACAGGTGTCAGTGGGCAAAAAAAAGGAAGTTTTTGTTCTCATTGACTGTGTTCATCTGAATGGAAAATCCAGGCAAGGAGACTGGCAGGCCTGCAGTTCACAATGCCAGGTCTCCTGGTTTCTAATTTTAGAACAAAGTACTCCTGCCCACACTGCCTTTCCCAAACACCCCTGTTACACTTATTTTCAGAGGATGATTTCATAAGGTCTCACAGAGGCAGGGACTAGGCAGATGTACTTGCAGAATGTGAAGAGAAGAAACTGTGTAAGTGAAAAAACCTATCCTTTTTTTCAGGGTAGAATCCAGAGGGGATGTGATCAGCACTGATTTAGGAACCACTGGCTTGAGTGTGCAGCAGGATTTGTACTCTCCTACAAGACTGCAAAAGAAATAAAAGAAATAAAACAAAAGAAAATGAAGAAAATAGAAATAAAAGAAATAAAGCAAAGAAAAGAAATAAAACAAATCTCCAGCCTTGTGACAGGAAGGGTATGGTGTTGAGCATAAATCTGGGTTCTGGGCCTGAGCAAACTGCCCATCCCTTATGGACATCTGTTTTTCCTGCCCACTCTTGCTGCCTGGATCACCACATCCAACAGCTGTGTGGGTGCAGAGTCTGTTGTGCTGCTCTTGCTGCCAGTGTTGGACACCTCACACCTTTTCTATCAACACAAATAGAGAGCTGGCAGACTCGCTGTTCAACCCACTTTTCTTTTCCTCACTGTCACATCAAGAGTTTCAGACCTTCTCTTAGTGTTACGTTGCAGAGGTGTGTGTTTAGTGGAAACCAGCCTTCCTTGCCAATGGGAAATACCCCCTTTGCAGGCAGCAGGGCAGCCCTTTTTTGCACACCCTTTTGATGAGGCTCCTGGCCTTGCAGAGCATGTGGGTGGCTGTCTCGCAGCTCTGAGTAAGCTGCAAGAGGATGTCAGCACTGCCAGACTTGGCCCAGCTTAATGTCAACCAAGACACTGTGGGGGAAGCCTGACTGCAAACAAAAGCAAAGCCAACTGCACTGTTTGTCCTCGTCCAAATGAAGGCAAAGGCAAACAGGGAAGATTTATAAACTGTGTTTTTTCATTATTTCTAATATGATAAAGAGACATGTTGTCTTCTAAGCATTGCAATCCAACAGCAGTGTTTTCCTTGGGCATGGGCCAAAGTTTTGGCTCCTCTTTTACCAAACATGAGCCCTCTGGGATGAGTCACTGGTTCTCAATGGGCTGCAGCTGCTGAGCCAGGAAAAGGAGCCCTTGATGCAAGAGAAGGCATCAGCTGATGATGTGTCATGTGGGTTACACAGGGAACCACATCACTTCCCACAGCCAGGCTGCGTGCAGAGCACCACCAGGCCTGCAGGAGGTGGACATGAAGCCAGGACTCCCCAGGACCCACTGGGGTTTGGGTACCACATTTAATCTCTGGTCAGCTGGTCTGAGTCCGTGTGGCTTCACCAAAAACTCCACTTTGGCAATTCAGGTACTTAAATGAGCTGCAGCAACTCTTTGCTGTAAATCTGCATCCTGAGTCATCACCAGCTCCTTGCTGTTAACCCCTTCTCCATTTCTCTCCCATCCCAGGACAGTCAGTGGAGTTACACAAGGGAAGCAGGTGGCTGGAGATCTCATAAACCAAACATTTCATAGAATCAGAGAATCATTTAAGTTGGAAAAGACCTCGAGTCCAACCATTAACCCAGCACTGCCACATCCACCACTAAGCTGTGTCCCTAAGGATGGTGACTCCACTGCTTCCTTGGGCAGGCAGTTCCTGTGCTTGGTTTCCTCTTATGAGAGTAGCTGAATGAAAAAATAAAAAGGATCCTGAGGCACAATTCAGTGAGTAAGGGATGTGTGACCACTGGTGCCCAATATAGGATGAGGCAAAACCTTTTCACTTCAGCCACTTTTGTCACTGCTGAGAACCAAGTACATTAAATATTGCTAACATACAGCTTGCCTTTTGCCAGTCAGCAGGTGACAAGCTCGTTCCTGTGTTAGTGGCCATCACATCGCAGCGGCACTTAAATGTGCCACTTTAAATGCCATCAGCATTTAAAGCTGCCTTCGATGTGATGGCATTTAAAGGATGAACACGGTCAGAGAAGGGCGAGGCTCGGGGTCACCGGCCTCAGCACAGGGTCGCTGTCAGCGTGGCTGAGCCTCAGCACAGCGGGGCCGCGCTACAGCGGCGGAGCGAGGCGGTTCCCTGATGCTGTTGTGTGAAAGACAAAGAGAGTTAAAAAGATAAGAGTTAAAAAAAAAAAAGAAAAACAAACAAACCATCCAGCAATAAGAGCGACAGGCCGGGGCAGGGCTCTGCTGAGGCACAGGGACCGAGGGAAGCGACCTCGCCGCGGTCCCGCTGCCCGGCAGGGACGCGGGACGGGACGTGCCCGTCCCTGGGGATGGGCTGGGGGCGGACACGGGGATCGGAGCAGGACGGCTCCTCCCCGGCGGGGCGGGATGAGGGGCCGGGCAGAGGGGCACAGAGCCGGCCCGGGTGAGGTGGGAGAGGCCCCACGGAGGGAGCATGTCGGGCACCGCGGGCACGGCCATCTGCCTGCTGCGCTGCGACCTGCGCGCCCACGACAACCAGGTAGGGAGCGCCGCGGGTTGCTGTCGGGACGGCGCTGCTGTTTCGGGCAGGATGGGGAGGGATTCTCCTGCATCCCGCCCCGGCAGCTCTCACGGCCCGCTCTGTGTTTCCAGGTGCTCCACTGGGCTCAGCACAACGCAGATTTCGTGGTTCCCCTCTACTGCTTCGACCCGCGGCACTACCTGGGCACCCACTGCTACAGCTGGCCCAAGACGGGGCCCCACAGGCTCAGGTTTTTGCTGGAAAGTGTGAAGGATCTCAGGGAAACGCTCAAGAAAAAGGGAAGGTAGTTGAGAAAGCACCGTGCAAATAACACATAGATTTCTATTTTCCTTTCTTTTCGACACACACCTGTGCTGTGACTCGGATCATGTGCTCTGGGCTCGGGTGGTGGCTGATTTCAGAGATATTTCAGAGAGCCACAGCCCTTCTGTTAGATGCAGCAGGGTCCTGTGTAGCCCCTGTTGTGGTCACCTGCAGGGGGACAAAGAGCCATCCGGGCTCTGTGCCACCTGGGTTTGCTTTCTCAGGTACCCCTGAGAAGATGACTGTCAGCCCTGAGTGCTTTGCCCAGAGTGCTGACAGTGGGAAACATGAATGGCAGAATTTTGGTGGGCAATTTCAGTAGCCACTGTGGTCAGGAGCCTTCCTTATCCCTGGAGAGCTTTCCCTGGGAGCTGGCTTGAGACAGACCAGCACGGAGCCTGGCTTCTGAGACTGGAGTGTAACATTTCCTTATGCCCTGTCCTGCTAAACCCAGGCTCTAGACTCAGATATCCTTGTTTTTGATGCCTTTAGAACCATAATTGAGGTAGACCAGGGCCTTGAAGAATCCACTGCCAGATAATATCTGGCTTTGCAGGGCACAAGATCATGGAGTCATAGAATAGTTTGGCTTGGAAGGGAACTTTAAAGGTTGTCTAGTCCAATGAGCAGGGGACATCTTCAACCAGATCAGGTTCAGAGCCGTGTTTAGTCTTACCTTGAGTATTTCCAGGGATGGGACAACCTCTTTGAGAAACTTGGACAAGGTGGATCAGCCAGCCCTTGAATCTCTGTAGTGTGTGAGGATAAACAGATTGACTTTTAGGTAACAGGCTGGCTTTGTGCCCAGTCATCCTTTCTAAGGCATCCAGAGTGGCAGAAATGTGTTTGACACAATCTAAGCTCCAGAGGCTTACAAACTCTGTTCAGGGGCTCCTAAAAACTGCAGGCTGGTCAAATCCTGTCTGTCTACCCCCACACACTGTTTGTGCTCCATAGAAAACTAGGACACGAGTGCCTGCCTGGGCTGGGATGGTGGCCTCTTGTGCACATAAATAACAATAGCATCAAACCTATTTCAGGCCAGTATTTTGTATTTTAGTACCCTGGTTGTGAGGAAGGGGAAGCCGGAAGATGTGGTCTGTGATCTGATTACTCAGCTGGGCTCTGTCACTGCTGTGGTTTTCCATGAAGAGGTAAGGGAAATACTCCGGTGACACAGTTAAAAGATAAAATTGTGCTCTGAAGGTTTCTTCCACGACCAAGTGGTGATGCAGATCCTGTGTGTTCAGAGCCTTTCTTGGCTGTGGTGTTGTTAACCTTGGGTAGTTCCTGGGATGGGGATTCCCTGCGTGGGAGTCCTCGGTGGGGCAGAGGGAGGAAGGTAACGTAGAGAAGCATGAGGAGGGCAAGAGCAGGGACCAGGGTCTTTGTGCATATGGGAGCTGCATTTGTGCTGCCCTGGCCTCACTCTTTTGTTCTCCCTAGGCCACGCAGGAGGAGCTGGATGTGGAGAAGGGGCTGTGCCAGGTGTGTAGGCAGCACGGGGTGAAGGTTCAGACATTTTGGGGCTCCACGCTGTATCATCGGGATGACCTTCCCTTCAGGCCTATTGACAGGTGAGCTGCTCTGTGCTGTCAGCCCTCCACTGGCCCATGTGTTTCTCTCTCAGGAGGGCTCCCAGTCCTCTGGTCCCACAGGGAAAGGACCTATTAGTCCATCTGTTTGTGCTTTTATGGAACAGGGCTGTCATGCTCAGGCACACAACGGGGCACATTCAGCCCTCTGCACCTGTAGGATTTATGCTTCTGTATGTATAAAGCCAAGGTGTGTGTTTGACCACTCATTAGGGGGCTGAAAAAGACCTCTAAGATCATCAAATCAAACCATTAAGCCAAGCCCATCAGTAAACCATGTCCTTCAATGCCACATCTGCACATCTTTTAAATCCTCCAGGGACAGTGACTCCACCACTTCCCTGGACAGCTTGTTCCAGCTGGACAGCTTGTGACAGCTTGCTCCTAACACCCTTTCTGTGAAGAAACTTTTCCTAATATCCAATCTAAACTTCACCTGAAGCAACCTTATAGAACCATTAAATGGTTTGGGTTGGAAGGGACCTAAGAGATTATTTACTTCCAACCCCTCCTTGGTGTGTGTACTCTTCACTGCTCCTTTAGTAGTCACCTGAAGTGTGGTTGATGGAGTTGAGTGATTCATGGTATTCTGTAGAAAATATATGTAATAAGGGCAGACAAGTCAGGCCATGAAAATGCCTGTTTTTCTCCTTTGACTGAAAAGGCACCAGGAGGATGTAGATTTTTACCCTGACATCAGCTCTGTTAATCAGAAGTTAGGTGAGATAAATCTGGCTCTCATGGATTTCCCCACCAGGGCACACCTTAAATTGAAAAGGCACAATTTGCATCAGAGGCAGAAAGAAATTGGTGACTGCTATCCCCGGGGGCATCTGCCCCTATTGTGCCTGGCAGTGTTCAAAGGGGCATCACAAACATGAGAGGACAGCCTGGAATGCTAATCCTGCTCCTGAGGAAGGGCTGTGTGGTTTGGGGGGAGGCAGGGCAGTGACCTGGCTGCTCCCATCTCTGCAGGTTGCCTGATGTCTACACCCACTTCAGAAAAGCTCTGGAATCCGGGGCCAGGGTCCGGCCAACCCTGCGGATGGCAGATCAGCTAAAGCCCCTGCCTCCAGGGCTGCAAGAAGGGAGTATCCCTACAATGGAGGATTTTGGGCAGAAGGGTGAGGAAACTTAATTTGGAAGTTGCTCTAATGAAATCCTGCTTAGATTCTGTTCTTAAAAATATCCTGCTTAGGTCTGTTATGAAAAGTGTGGTTTACAAAGTGAATAATTTCCTGCTGCTTCAGATTCCCAGATGTTCAGCCAGGCTGAATCAGGTACCTGTACTGGCTGCATTTGAGCTTTGATGGTTAATACAAACCAAACATCTTGCAGTGCATGTTATATTCTGTCACAGAAAAAATATCTTTTTGTAAAAAGAAGAGGCCACTAGTGCCTGAGAGATACATGAAATGTAGTCCCTAAGGATGATTGGATTATCACAGCCCTTTCAGTCTGGGTGGTGCTGTAGAAGCATCTGTCTTTAGTTGCAGGAATAGGCAGATATTTGTCTTCAAATTAAAAGAGAGTAGATTTCGATTAGATGTGAGGAAGAAATTCTTCCCTGTGAGGGTGGTGAGGCCCTGGCACAGGGTACCCAGAGAAGCTGTGGTTGTGCCATCCCTGGAAGTGTTCAAGGCCAGGCTGAACGGGGCTTGGAGCAACCTGGGATAGTGGAAGGTGTCCCTGCCATGGCAGGAGGTTGGGTCTGGATGATCTTTAATGTCCCTTCCAACCCAAACCATTCTGTGATTCTGTGATATGTCTCTTGCTGAAAACCAAATCACAGAGGCAGTGGTTGCCCTTCAAACTGTCACTAAGCCTCAGTTCACTCACTCTGCAAACACAGGTAAAATCCCTGTATGGGAATTTCATACCCTACACCTGGGTAGGAAACATCCTTAGTGATTTTTAATATGTTTGATATGACCCTTATTTTAAAGGAAAGCCACACAATCTTTTATGCCCCCAAAGCTGACATCCCCACTGCTGAGCATCCCTAGATTTTAAACTCCCTGCCTTTGAGGTGCTTTCCCAAGGGGTAACAAGCTGTTGGTGTTTTCTGTGGCAGATCCTGTGACTGATCCCAGAACAGCCTTCCCCTGCAGTGGAGGAGAGACCCAGGCTTTAATGAGGCTGCAATATTATTTTTGGGACACGGTAACTCTTACATTTCCTTGCCTACATCCTCCCCCTTCTACACATGGCTATGCAAGTGGGTGAGGCTGCAATTTCACTTCCTAATATTTCCTTAGCTCCCATATAAAATGTTGCAAAGGAGGGAATTAGCATTATTTCAGTTTTTCAGAGAGACAAACTAGACCAAAAAGAAGTCCTCTGGGACTGGGGAATGTAACCAAATATTTGGCAACCTAGTTTACTGACCTCTCTGAAGTAATTTTTTCCATTAACTTCTGGGACTTGGGACAAAATTTTGTCCCCAAAATTTTTCCGTGCTTTACCTTGATTTGCTCCTTCTATGCTCATGTCTGACATCATCACCAATGTAGTTCCTCTGTTTTGAAGGAGTGAAAAGTGGCTTGAAGGGCTGGAATTACAGCTGTGGTGAGGAACAGCTGACCCAAGTTCTGCCTGCAGTTATAAATAGTAGGAGGTTTCTGTAGTCTGGGTTAAAATCTTGCAGCCAGTAATGACAGCTACTATTTGTTTCCTTGCTTTGGTGGAGTGAAAGTCTTGCTGACTGCATGTTGTCAGACAGTTTTTGAACTTCTTTTTGGTCTAGTTTGAGGAGCTGTCTTAAATTTCCTATGTCTGAATTCAAAGGTACACGTGCTGATTTTCAACAGCATCAGACCCAAGCAGTTTTCTGGATAAAGGAGGGAGCACCTCTCCAGCTGAGATGGGTTAAAAGTGTGGTGTTCCCAGTGCCTCACTGGTACAGCCCCCAGGGCATCCTTTCAGCTGTGTTTCCCAAATTCCTGCATTCTTTGCTTTTGGGGAGCATTGTCCTGGTTTAACCCCATAAGGCAGCTCAGCCCTACAGCAGCTGCTCCCTCAGTTCCTGCCAGTGAGATGGAGGAGAGATTCAGAAGGATTAAAGTGAGAAAAGTCACGTGTTGAGTTAAAGACCATCTCATAGGGGAAAGCAAAAGCTGTGTGCACAGGCAAAGCAAGGTAAGGATTCATGTAATTCTTCCCACCAGTGGGCAGGGGTTTTCAGCCACCCCCAGGAAAGCAGGGCTCCATCACAGTTACTTGGGAAGACAAATGGCATCACTCCAAACATCCTCACTTCCAGCTTTATATGCTGAACATGACATCATAGGGTCTAGAATACCCCTTGGGTCAGCTGGGGTCAGCTGTCCCAGCTGTGTCCTCTTGCAAATCCTTGAGCACCCCCAGCCTACTCAGGGTGGGGTGGTGAGAGAAGCAGAAAAGGCCTTGAGGCTGTGTGAGCTCTGCTCAGCAGTAAGGAAAACATTGGTGTGCTCTCTGCACTGTTTTCAGCACAAATCCAAAACAACCCCAGATTAGCTCCAACTGAGAAAATTAACTCCATCCCAACCAAAATGAGTACAATGCTTTTACTCTTGGTCAAGCATTATTATAATCAGAGCTGGAAAACCTTGTTCCTTCTTTTTTTTTGTAATGCAAATATTGTCTCCCCCAGTGAGCTACAACAGCACTTTAGCAATTGTAAGCCGTGCAGTGAAGGTGATCAGGGAGAGATTGGTCTTCCCTATGTCCTCTGCATTGTCCATGAAATGCTCAGAACATGGAAGATCTGCCTCCTGCTGTAAATGTGTGGGGCACAGAAGCAACAGTGGTCAGGGTTCCTGCACCTGAGTGCTGTCACATATGGAGGGGTTTGATAGTTGGTTTGTAAGTACAGTTGAGTTAATAGAAGAAATAACAATTGATGATTTTTGAGTGTATCTATAGCAAAGAAGACAAGGTTGTTAGCATAAGAATAGATTAGAAAAGATACATAAAAATTTTTGTCAGCTAGGCTACGTGTATAAGTAGATGTGTACATGTGGTTTATTAAATTTTTGTAAAACTTTTACTAATTATATGAACACTTTTGCACCAATAAATACAATAAATTATTGTAATGTAGTTAATGACTCAAAATTACACTTTATTAAGAGTCTATAAGGTAGAAAACACAGGAAAAAAAACCTTTTTATTTTAAAGCAACAGTCACACTGGTTCTATAACCCCCAAACAAGCAGCCACAAGACTGCCAGTTCCACTGGTGCTTTTCAGTGGGTTTCTGATCCAGAATCAGATGGGGATGGGCAGGGAGCAGCACAGCCAGGTGCACAGTGCTTGTAGAAAGAAACGTGCTGTAGGTTGAAGCAGGGAGCCCAGCTGTAATGAACACTACTGGCCTGATTGATGCTTGTGTGCTGGGGGCAGGAATTGGGCAACTGTGCAATCCTTGCAGGCAGCCATGAGAGGGAGCCCAGCCTTGCCAGATTGCTCTGGCTGCAGAAGGAAAGAACAACAAGCAGTAAAGTATTCAAACCTTTTGTTCCTTTGCTCTCACAGAATCTGGTTGCTTCTTACAAGGAGACTCGGAATGGGCTGGTGGGAATGGATTACTCAACGAAATTTGCACCATGGTAAAGATTTTGTTGAGACTGGAAAATCCTTTTCTCCTTCCATCCCAAACAGATGTTACCTGTCTGCTGAGTGCTGCTGGGCATGGGTGTCTAGGTGTGGTTTCTTTGGCCCTTTTTATGGTGTTAGAGCAGCTCTGAGGCTGCACTTCCCTGGTACTGCTGCAGTGAGGCAGAACTGTGCCAGGAGCTGTTAGTGCTGGGAGCACAGTGTGGACAGGGAGCAGGAGGGACTCACCATTTGCCTTTGGCTTCGTGCTGCTTTGTGTGGGAAGGGAAAGACAGGGAGGCAACACAGCTTCAGTGTGTTGGCAGGGCTGTATCAGAACTCAGCCTAATCCTGGTTTCCTGCATAGTCTGCAGAATTCACTGCCATTCTGCAGGGTGAAGAGACACTTCTGATTATTCCTGTAGGAAAAGATCTTTTGTATGGGTAAATATTTTGGTTTTCAATTAGGGGCTTTAGTCCCTAGTGCTGGAAGAGGCAGAGTTAATTCCAGACTGGAACTGAAGCAGCAGCAGAGCCCAGTTCAGCCTGAGAGCATTTGGATTCTCCCAACAGAATTGCAATGAGAACCAAATTTCAGAGGCTGTTACAGGTTGGGATTTCTTGTTCCCAACGAGCTTTGTGCTGTGATGGTTGCAGTGGATGGCTCCATCTGGTGGCACTTTGGGATCCCAGGACTGCTGGCTCTGTGGAAGTTTGTTCTTTGTGGTCTCCACTTGAGTTTTTCCAAGCTGGCCATTTCCTCAGAGCAAACAGTTCTGATCTGTCTGCCCCAAAATGTTCCTCTGTCACATAATCAAAATCAGAGCAGTTCAGGTTGCAGCCAGTCATTCCCATCTCATACTGGCCATTAGAGCTGGTCAGCAATTAAGGGAAAACTCTTCAAAGTCTTTCTTTCTGTTTTCCACAATTCATTAGAACATCCAGTTTTTCCACAAGCTATAGTGGAAATGGCAGTAAAATGCATTTTAGGAAAAGCAAGGTAAAAGCTGTTCTTGATCACCCTGTATGATGGGGTTGGAGTCTGCAAGTTCTTTCCTGTCTTGCAACAGCACTGATTGGGAACAAATGGAAGGAGCCCAGGGAGTTGAAATGCCAGAGCAGGGTTTGATTCCCTAGTTTTCCTGCCAGGGCTCAGATTTTCAGCAGTCACTTCACCTTCTGTGCTTGCTCAAATGAGCCACTGAGGTTCTGCAGGAAAAGGAGCCCTGGGCATAGGATAAGGAGGTTTGTGGTAAAAGGACAGGTATGACATGTCATGCAGAGGATGACATTTGAGATTCTTTTCTGGGTGTGTCATTGAGTTTGGTAAATCATTTAGACAAAACTTGTCAAACTTGAGTAAAATGATTTATCTCTATAGCTCGGAGACTCCTGTAATGTCATACTCCAGGAAGGAGAGGATCTTAATTCTTGGAAGAGAATTCTCTCTCTTGAAGAGCTGCAGAGAAGTTACAACTTGACTAAAGCCATTTAGGAAGTCAGGGGCAGCACTGTAAGCTGAACAAAATTTTTAGACAACAACTGTAGACACAAAACTGCCCCTCTCTTCCCTCTGAGCTGTCATCAAGCTGTCAGTCCTGCGTGGCATTCAGGACATCATTCCTCTGCTTTCAGGCTGGCACTGGGCTGCATCTCACCTCGATACATCTATGAGCAAATCCAGAAGTATGAGAGAGAGAGAACAGCAAATCAGAGCACTTACTGGTATGTCTTTGCACCATCAGCATGGCTTATTTTCTCTGAAAAAGAACCTGGTATTTCATGCACAGGAGAGTGATTTGTTAACTCTCTTTGTAATTAATGTTTGATTTTCCTGTGCCTGCTGGCTGGTTCCTCTGGGTTGCACTGTAGTTCTCTTTCAGTACAGATTTATTAGCCTGTCTTCAACACCAAGGGGCTTTAGGCACTTTGTAAGTGAAGATTATGAATGCCAGCTGTCATTATTATTGCTGGGAAACTGTGGCTCATGATTTTTGAAAACAGTCTCAGCAAATAAACACCATCCATCTCTGTGTCCTTATGGGCTAAATGAGAAGGAGGAATAGTTTACAAATAAAAGCCAAAGGGTTTCTCAGACTGAGGATATGAGCCCAAAAGTCTCAGTGACTGTGATTTGTGTAAATCTCATGGTGTTTGAAGGTCCCATGGCCACAAGTCCAGCAAGTGGCCCTGTGTTTACTCAGCTGCCTGGCCATGACCACCACATCAGAGCAGAGGGGAAGAGGGCACTGGGAACTGGGTTTAATGTATCCCATCCTGTCACCCATGCTCTTTCTCACCTCTCAGTTTATCTGTCCCTGGGCTGGCCTTGAACTTGTTCAGCTCTGTCCAGACACTGTGAATCAGAACCTGGAGCTCTGATAGGGAAACAGGGTCGTGTTAGAGCCTGGCCTAGCAGTAGACCTGGATGGGAAAAATCCCAAACCATAACATCTGTGCAAACTCTGGAACTAAATATTCATTTTGGTTTGTTACATTTGCAGCATGTCAAACAGCACAGTGGTTGGTGAGGAACAGTCAGAACACTGCCAACCATTCTGGCCAAAATGCTCAGTTTCATTAAAATTCAAATTGACAGATAAAATATCTACACCCATGAAATGTATGTTTGGGTTTTTTTTTTACTTCAAAGACAGTTAAGAGAGGAAAGAATTCAAGAAATGAATATACTCCTGTTTTCCATCTAACAGCCAGCCAGCCTGCTGGCAGCTGGCATGCATTTTAAAGCATTCAGTAATTATAAAAATGAAGTTGTCAAGCTCCCAGAAAGTCAATTGTACAATGAAGTACAGGTCATGGTGGCTGCACATTGAACCTCAGTGTTTTGACACTGTTTTTTAGGATTTGGACAGTGTCCTGTTCATGTTGGACATAGGAGGGATTTCTTCTCTGAAAGGATGATTAGACATGGGAGTGGATTTCCCAGGGAGGTGGTGGAGTCACTGTCCCTGAAGGTATTTAGGGAAAGACTGGACTCAGTGCCATGGTCTGGTTGACACCGTGGTGTTTGGTCAGAGATGGGCCTGGATGGTCTTAGAGGTCTTTTCCAACCTGATTCTCTAATTCTGTGATTCTGTTCCATAACCAGATTATCCAGAAGGATCTTGTCAGCCTAAAAATCAGCTGAGCAGAGAGCTTCCCATATGGCATAGAGTTGAAGCAGCTCTCTGAGGCTGATGTGCCATCATTTTAAAAGAAGCTCTTTTTATATAAAAGATTTTATATAAAACTGTCCTTTTTTTCCGTGGGCCTAGCACCTGATCTAATGGGCTGGAGCACTGTAAACCAGTTTTGAAAGATGTCTTAGAGTCTCTTGCCGAGGTAATTGCTTAAATCAACACAAATAAATCGACACAAAGCTCTCAGGAATGTGCTGATGTGCTCGTTCCTGCGGAAGTGTGAAGCTCAATCAGGCCCTCGCCCTGCTCTGGGGAGAATTACACCCCAGCAGGGATGGAGGAGGAACATGTTTCCTGACACTCTGCTCCTGCACGTGAGCTAAGGAAAGCTTCCCAAGTGATTCCTGCCGAGTTTGCTTTTCCTGTAAGCTGGGCAAGCAGGCCTGGGAAGAGAACTGGTGTCGCCACATTTCTCTTCACAGCGAAAAGCAAGGCACAATTCTTCCCAAGAACATTTCTGGGTCTCACATTCTCTGAACCTAAGAGAAAAGAAAACACAATTCTTATTTGCTGTGCTTGTGTTGTACCAAAGTAGAATGCAATATGGAGATTGTTCACCCAGAGTGATGGTGTTTTGTTCCTTGGCCTGCCAGGGCCAAGTGTGTGTGTGTGTGTGTGGGACAGTCAGGTGACAGTCACAAGATTCTGTGCAGTGCTGAGCAGAGTTGAGTGCTTGGCAGATTCAGTTTAGATGTAATGTAATACAGTGTAGAATAATATAGAATAATATAGTATAATAAAGTAATTAATTAGCCCTCTGATGTCAGTGGAGTCCTCCTCATCATTTCTCCCTGCCACGGGGGTCGTCCTGTTACAATACCCTCGTAGTGAAAAAGCTTCACAGTGTTAATGGTGGGTGGTATAGAAGCAAAACCCTTTCAGTTTCAGTTTTCATATCTGAGCCACAGTGAAATACTGAGATGGCTTTGTGTTTCAGGGTCCTGTTTGAACTGCTGTGGAGGGATTACTTTCGGTTTGTGGCCCTGAAGTACGGCAGAAGGATTTTCTCAATAAGAGGTGTGTATGGATCACCACATTTAGGGGGGACAGGTACTCTCATACAACAGGGAAAGCTGTTTGTAGCATTCACATTCTCTGGAAAAATCCCTTCACCCAGGATTTTTCTCCTGGGAAGCTGAGAAGCCTCAGAAAAAGGAAAACAATTCTTATCTCATTTGCTTCTCCTGTGCTATGCTCATGTGGAATGTGTTTGGAGATTGTTCACCCACAGGTGATTGTTTCGTTGCATTCTGCTGTGAGTTGTTTTCACTCTCTGGCAAATTGGGGCCAGACTGTGTCAGGGCTCTGGAAAGAGTCAGGAGTTTTCATTGTTATCTTTTTAGCCTTCTGTCTGTATCCTTCCTGTATTCTTTAGTTTAGTATAGTATCCTTTATTATAATATAGTATTGTAGAATCATAAATTAGCCTTCTGAGAACATGGAATCAGATTCATCATTCCTGCCTTTGTCTGGGCATTCCCAACAAATACAATAGCTGTTGGCATTAAGTTGTACAAATGTTCTTATGGTGCTTGTGTCACCACCCTGGGATGCTGCTGGGGGCTCTCTGTTAGCACAGAAGTGCCTCAGCACCACGGTGCTGGACACTGATCCCCAAATATGATTAGATACAGGGAGTATTTATTGACACATGTCTGTGGGAAACAGCAGCACAAGCACAGTGAAGATGCTGTTTACAGAGACATTCCACCTTTCAGCAGAATCCAGGCTTCAGGCTTGCCTGAGTTCTCCAGAGGACGTGGGACAGAGCAGGGACTGACCCAGCAGGGTGAATCCCAAGAAACCAGATAGTGCACCACATAGGAATCAGAATGAGATCTGGCTCCAGCCCCTGTGACAGGAGTGTGCATGTGAAATGGGGGTCTGAGCACTCAGTGCAACAACAAATACCCAGTCCCTGTGTCAGGAGACCCTGCAGGTGATGCCTGTGCTGGGTGAGCTGCTCTGCAGGTGGTGCAGGACTGGCTTAGATGCTCCAGGGCAGCCTGCCTGGCATCCAGCTGTGGCTGCAGAGGGACACATCTCCCTCAGGGTCTGTGTCACATCTGCCAGGCCTCTGTGGCTGTTCTGATGGCATTGGATGCCAGTGGTGGGCCTGATCTTGAATGTTTGTAGCTAGAGCTGAGTTGTCCCTGCTGCCTCTGCTCCATTGCACTGAAGGCTGTAATTGCCACTGCATCCTGCAAACATGAAATCATCCCCCTCATCTGTTCCTATTCCATTTGCAGGGGCAAAGTGTTACCTGAGGCTTCTGCCAGGTAATTCTGGGTGTAGTACCTGTGAGAGAAACTGATTGCACATAAACTTTGTCCTGGAGTAAAGCTGAAAAAGAAAATACCTGTGTGGGCCAGAGCACATCTCTGTCCACTTGTGAGGTCTGAGTAATTTTTAATTAAAAAAGGGAAAAAAAAGCAAACATTAGCAAAACAAATAAACAATGTCCATTAGGGCTTGAGTACCCTCTGTGTGTAAAAGACACCCCTTTGCAACACTGGAGGGGAGGAATGGATCTCTCTAAACCTGTGCAGAAGGTTTGTTTGTAATGGCACTGAGAGGCCAAGCTTCACCCTCACTCCTTGTGTCAGCCAAACTCCCCTGGCTATGTTGTGGTCTGAGTAGCTGCCTGTGTCAGTATTTCTTCATCAGCAGGTCATTATTTTCCTCCACAGGGCTTCAAAGTAAAGAGATCCCTTGGAAAAAGGACCTTCAGCTCTTCAGCTGTTGGAAAGGTCAGTAGGAACCATGGGTTTGGCTGGCTGTGTTTTGTTCTCCAGCTGTCTGTTGGGGCTCACACATGCTCTAACACTGACTCGGGTCTCTGTTGGGGAGCTGCCTGCATGGTCAGGGCTGGCATTTAAACTGGCATCACCAGGGTATGAATGTTTGTGGCCTCCCTTCCCAGACTGAGCACTGAGCAGCCCACAGGGTTACCCTGCTTGTGAGGTGCACTGCAGGTAGATTTTCCTGCCCAGGAGGGAGTGTTTGTGACCTGCTGGTCCCTTCTGTGTAGTCACACAGAGGCTGACCAGCCCTTCTTATCAATATTAGATAGCCATGCCTGCTGTGTTTGATTCTGTTTGCTTTTGGTTACAAGGTTAAAACAGATTTAGACTAAATCTAAATCATCTTTTGTAATCCCACAGCCTTTTCTTGAGCTGTTACAACTTTGTAGTTGTAACCTGAATAGCAAGCATAGTATCTCAAAACTTGGAGGGACAAACAGATTAAAGTATTAGAATCAGTGAAGTACACACCTCTGTATCTTTTCTTGTGTTAATGCCACGTGTACCCATTTGCACACAGGATAAAATAAATCATCCAGACACAGTAAATCTTTTCCTTAACAACGGACAAACTCTGCTTTTCAGGTACTAACCCTGGGGGATTTGTCCAGTACATCCCTCTGTTTGTCCCCTGTCAAGAATCTTTCTGTTCTTGGCCCATCTCATTATTGTCTGCATATTTGTTTTACTCTGCAAAATTCCCTGCAACCCACCTGATTGTTTTTCCAGTCTGAAATTTTTCTGTACTTTTTTTTTCCTTCTTGCCAAAACTTCTCCCCAGCTTAATTTTCAGTATGATATCCAATTTAATTTCCAGTGGCTCTTAGTGGCTGCACTCCAGCTAAACCACACTGAAATCTCTCCCTGCTGCTGTGCACTGGCACTGTCTTGGAAATGGTTGTGAATACATGACCACAGGCTTATGAGTGCCCAAAAGCATCCTGATACCCCAGTGCTGTGTTTTGTCTCTGCAGAGGGCAAAACTGGGGTTCCTTTTGTGGATGCCAACATGAGGGAGCTGAGTGCCACGGGCTTCATGTCGAACAGAGGGCGGCAGAACGTCGCCAGCTTCCTCACCAAGGACCTGGGGCTGGACTGGAGGATGGGGGCAGAATGGTTTGAATACCTGCTGGTAAGATTGGGCCCTTGGTGTGCCTGGTGTTTAATGACAGGCAGGAGGACAGCCCTGATTTATAAGAAGGGGTACAGGTGATGATCAGTAATTTTCAGGCTGATAAAGACTGTGTCGATACTTTTTGCAGGGTGTGAGCTTCCCAAAGCTCACATAAGTAAAAGGAATTTTGCCACAGTGGAGCTGCCACTAACAAAAATGCAGCTAGGAAGTTTGCAGTAAGCTTTGATTCTCTGTGCAGGGTTTTAGCCAGAGATCTGTTGCACTTGACAAAACTTTCAAACGTGAATTATGCTAACAATGCTCTGATTTGCTCACCCCAGAGGCTGGGGAGGAGGGCAGTCCAGAAATAGAACATGAAAAGAAGTGTGTGCTGGCACAGTGTCTATGCACTGATGGCTGTGGACTGGAAGCCAGCTAGACAGGCACAGGCAAGTAGGGACAATGGCTGGATCAGCTTCCACAGAGCTCCACCCTGGCTGGAGGCATCCTTCTTCATTCTGGGGTGTTACAGGCCTCCCTGCCAACTGGAGCACCAATTCCTCTCATATATCAATCAGCAGCTGTGTGAGCTTAGTTAAATAGCTGGGTCACTTTTCTGACCTCAGTCCCCATGGATTCTCATGGTACTGACTGAAAAAGGACAAATACTCACATCAGGTTCACATCAAAGGTCTTATCTGTGGGATACAGGAGGCAACTGGCAATCAGAAAACTTTCCACTCGGAGTGCTGGATGGGCAGAGAAAGCCCAATTGCCTTGCCAATGCCTGCAATTAAAAGAGATTTTTTTGTGAATGCATTTTTTTTTTAAACTTCCTTGGACCTGGTCTCTGACATGGCTTTGGCTGCAGGAGGAAAATCTGGGTGCTCTCCCATGCCAATGCTGTGAGCAGCAGTGGGCTTGGACAACAACACAGTGCAGGACTTCAGGATCCTCCAGAAAGGGGTTTGGGGAGCTCCATGCAGTGATGCTTTTCCAGATAAGAGGAAGAGCCTTCCACAAGTGTGTCCTATTCCACAAGTGAGGAAGATCTGGAAGGTCTCACACTAGAAAGATGCTGCCTGTGTTATCTACATTTATTCCTAAGGACATGAATACCAGCCTTGCTGGAGCAGAATTTAGCATACTGCACTGGCCCTTTCTCCAAGGGAAGCCCTAGATGCTGATGGCCACTGTGGTGTGGCACAGGCTGATCCTTGTGCCCTTTGGTCCCATCTTGTGTCACACAGCTCTGTTACTGTAACGTGGTAGCATCCCCAGAGCAGCACACAGGAGACATCACCTTGGTGGGGAAGACATGGCTGTAGAAGGGCCAGTACAGAACTGAAACTGGTCTCACTTGCCTCTAAAAAAGGGAAAGCAATGCCTATTTCATCTCCAATACTGCCAGCAAAGGCCCACCAAGTGTTTGTGTGTGCCATCCATACCAGACAGGCAGGGAAACTGAGGCACAAGGTCTCTGCAACCTTCTTGAGCCAGGGGAAAGGCCAGAGACCACTGGTGTCCTGAACTGAGAATATCTCAGCTCTGATTTCAGTGATTTCATTCCCAGGGTCAGGCCCCAAGGAAAGGCAGAGAAACAAACAGAAGAGAATGCCAGGAAGGGGCAAGGCTGAGGGGGAAATGAGCTTGCCTCCTCCAGGCCCCCTTGGCTTTGCCCTCACCTCCCACACATGCTTTCCTGCATGTTAATCACACAATCAGGCCTCCAATGGCATCTTTCTTCCCTCCTTATCTTACCAGCTGGAGGAAGTGAGCTGGGAAAGGGAAGCCTGGTGCACAGGGAGCAGAGCTGGCTGCTGCTCACCCTGACCCCAGCACTCACTGGCCCTGCAGAGAAAGGACAGCTTGACAGAGCCCATTCCCTGAGCCTTCTGCCATCCTGGAGCATTGAGCTCCTCACTCCAAGGAGTGGCTTAGATCTTGGAAACATCTCTGTGGACTGGTTACTGCTGTGGCTGCAGTAAAAGGAGAACAGCACTGAACCAGCTCTTTTTGTCACGGCTGCTGCTTTTACAGCACAGACACCTCTAGGAATGCTCAGAGATCCCAGACCCTCCTTGCTATCACTTCTACTCCCCTTGTGAGAAGGGTTTGAATTGTCCTACAACTGGAAAACTTCTGGTGTTGGATTTAAGCCACCCTGCCCAGCTGAAGAGCACTTAGATGGGATCATCTTCTGCTCTCAATTGTGCTTGTTTCAAAAGCCCTGCTCCATTTTATATAAGCATCCTTGAGAGTTTTTATTTAGAGAAGGAATAACTTGACAATAGGAGAAAACTGCAGTGTTTGTATTGTTTGCATCCTCATATAAACTGTGTGGTTTGTCTGCACAGTCTTGAGTTAGGCTTCTCTCCAGACTGCCTAGTAGGATCAGCAGAGATAATTTGGCAATGTGTGGTGTCTGGGTAACTGGTCAGAAAAAGTTTTCTTTTGTATTTGAATACTTTCTTTTGGAATATGAGCATTCAGATGCTATGGCTACTTGTGAAGTCTGCCAAATGATGGCAGAAAGAAAAGGATTTTCCTTTAAAAGGAAGTAAACTGGGAAACACTTTGGTTGGACGTTAATCTGTTTTCTGACCTAAGGATCATGATCTGAAGTAGTCTGGGAAGCTGATCCCAGGCTAAAAAGCAGCCATGAAGGTCCTTTCCTGAGCCAGTTGCCTGTACCAGCGTAGGGGAGCTCCGACCACCCCAGTCTGGCTGGAGTGAATCCCATTCAAGGAAATTTCCCCCTGAGCTAAAGGATGGACGAGAAGATTGGCCAAGGGCCAGCTCAGCTCTTCTGACAGTTTTCTCCCTCTGTTCTCAAGGTGGATTATGATGTTTGTAGCAATTATGGCAACTGGTTATACAGCGCTGGCATTGGCAATGACCCACGGGAGAACAGGAAGTTTAACATGATCAAACAAGGCCTGGATTACGATGGGAATGTAAGTCTTGTGTGGCTGTTTTACAGGGGTGAGTGCAGGGAAGGACACGTGGTGCTTTAGGGAGCAGAGGAGATCAGTGTGCTGTGTGAATACAAAACCAGTTATTGTGTCTCCTGGCCAGCAGTCGGGCAGGTTCCTCGGTGTGCACAGGACAATGTAATTTAACAACCTGCTGCTGTCCCCAGGGATGTCCCCACACCCTCCCTGGTCAGTGTGTTAAGTGTTTCATCACCATTTGTTCTGAGTCACAGCCACATCCCATTAGAACATCACACAGATGCTTCCCTGAGAACAGAGCAGCTTCTTGGAGAACTCAGAAGTTACCTGAGAGACAGAACCATTCCTTGAGAGGTGCTGAAGAGTACATTAAACCTGTGACTCCTCTGACTATCCTCTCTGAAATGGCAGATAAATTGCCCTTTTCTGTCGTATTTACATGTCCTCTGAACAGAGAGAGATTTAGCTTTCTCAGGATTTTCCTGAGAGAAGCAGAGAAAAGAATGATCAAAGTAATTCTTATCTCATTTCTGCTCCTGTGTTTGTGCCCATGTGGAATGTGTTCTGGAGATTGTTTACCCGAGGTGATTGCTTGGATTCTGGTGATGGTGTTTTGGATTCATTGACCAGTTGGATCCACATGTGTGTGTCAGGACTCAGGCAGAGAGTTACAGGTTTCCTAGTTAGTGATAGTTCTTGTTAGTGTGATATAGTGTAATATAGTTATAGTATAATATAGTATAATAAAGTAATTAATTAGCCTTCTAATATCATGAAGGTCTACAAATCATTCTTCCTGCCCATTAGTAGCACTAATACTTTCCATGTGCTTAGCCTGTATTCACAAACTGCATTACCTGTTTCCTCACTATTCCTTAGCTTCACGTCAGGCTGTGCTGTTGCCTTTTGGCACTGTAGCTGGCAGGATTTAACAAGAAATCAGAAATTGGTCCTAGTAGAGTACACAGCAGTAGAGTTAATAGGAGAGATTCAGGAACACAAGAGTGTGCAGCTGAGCTAGCTATCCTGTTTTCTTTCAGTCACAGGAAACTTCTTGGGGGTCACTTCATTTCAGGATGACCTAAACAGGAGAGATGAACGGTGCTGAAAATGCAGCTCTTCCTCCCTCCTGTGCCTGCAGTGTGTGCATGGGAGAAGAGCTCCAGCATCCAGGTCTCTAGGCACTAATTCTGGGTGGAGGATTTAGCAAGAGGGGCTAAGGCTTGTCAGAGGAACTGATGCTGTACAGCACCAGCTTTCTGCTGGGAAATCTGGCTCCTCTCTTTCCCATTGAGAAAGAGCCGTGCTGGGAAGCACTTACAGATTGTCACTGAATGGATCCTGTCCATTGGTTCTGTTTGCAGGGGGATTATGTCAGGCTCTGGGTGCCAGAACTGCAGGGCATAAAGGGAGCAGACATTCACACCCCCTGGGCACTGAGCAGTGCTGCTCTCTCCCAGGCAGGAGTAACTCTGGGTGAGACCTACCCACAGCCAGTGGTGACAGCCCCAGAGTGGAGCCGACACATCCACCAGAGGCCTGTGAGTACTGGGAGGGCTGGGATGGAGTGGGGGGGCTCCAGGGGCTGCTCTGCATCAGTCTCTGTGAGTTCTGCTCTTTCTCAGGTGTAAAGGGAAAAAAGTTGTTTTAATGCAAGCTCACATTACATCACAGCAGGCACTATGCAGCCAGGATTATTTAGCTGTGTCTCCTACCCACTGTGGTGAAGGATGTAAGTTTTTGCTGCTTCTCTGTCCCTTGTATAATCAGCAGGACTTAGCCACAGCATGTCCTTCTGAGCATCCTTCCATGCCCTGGCAGCCCCACCAGAGGGATGGGGTTTCTCCAGGACCTCCACTGGTGTGACCACCCCCCAATACAGGTGGACAGAAGAGAAACAACCCAGTGTCCTTTCTGTTCAGGAGGTGGAAGTAAAAACACCCAACTTCCTACTTGAGTGCATTCAAACTGGAGTCAGCAAGACCTGTAAATACAGGGACTGCTCCTTGTACTTTGCTTTTTGAGTGTATCTTCCCTTTAAAATGGGGAAAGAATAAGTTGTTGATCCTGCAAGCTTTTATCTGCTGTCTGGAATGCTGTTCTTTGAGGAGATGGGTATGGAAGGACATGGATATAACCAAGGGTTGTGTTAAGTGTTCAACATTTTGCCTTTCCCCTATGCATCTACCCTGCCTCCTCCTGAGTGAGGATACTTTGTAGAGGCTCAAATTTGGGTATTGCACCAAGTCAGTGAAGAATGAAGCATGCCCCCATTTCAGGTTTTAATCCTAAGGTGCAGTACCAAATTTTTAGGCCAGATTCCTTTGCCATGAGTGGAAAGTTTTGTGGAAGCAAAGCCTTCTGTTTCACCCTGGCTGTTGGAAGGCCTGGATTAGTAAACTCCTGGGATGAGAGAAAGGACTCTGCAGGAGCACCTTAGTGAGACACCAGTTTGAGGCAGTGATGAAACTTGAAGCCAGAAAGCTTCTCCATCAGGCAAAAGTTCAATTTTGATCAACTTCTCCAGCTCACCTTACCAGAAACCCTGGTTTCCTGAATCCCAGCCTAGAGCAGTGCCTGTCTGGGCTTCCTGCCTTTTTGAGTGAACTTGGGAGGCAGAAGTTCCATGTGCACTTTCTCTTGGATGTCAGCACTGCTTTATGACCAAATCCACTCTGCAGCATCAGTAAAAATCTTGCTGTTCCTTGTCATTTGCCACAGGGAGGAAGTCCCCATCCCAGGGGCAGGAGGGGACCAGCACAGCACAAGGACAGAGGGATAGATTTTTACTTCTCTCGCAAGAAAGATGCTTGCTGAAGGCTGAAGGAGTGCTCAGCAGGAGGTTTTGCTGCTGAGGGTGCCTGGATAATGGTTAATCACCTTGAACAAGCCAAAGATACAGGTTTGGCATGGTAAAATAACACAGGATCTCCCTGTCTGGTGTTCCCAGGGACACTCACTGGATGTAGGTGTTTGGAGGTTGTGTATTAGCACCTCTCCTCACTATCTGGAGCCAGTGCTTTATGTGGCAGGTGTTTTCAGACAGAACTGAAACTTCCTATGCTTTTTTTTTTTTTTTTTAAGTTTTAAACCCACCAATCGTTGTGCAATTAAAAGTTTTGCTTTTGGAATATTTTGTCTTCCTCATTTCCACAGAGCTCCACAGAAGGAGACTGCAGAGGATGTTCTTTTACTGTGTCTCCTGCAGTATTTTGGAGAAGCACTGTGTTCCTCCTGAAAATTTCCTTGCCTGTTGGTTTGGTACCATCCTGGAAGCTGAAAAATGTTCAGTTCATAGCCAAGAATTGTGTTTGACTCAGCATCAAAACCAATTTGAAATGGATCCCTAACCAGTTTTAGGATTTTATTTTTATGCAGAATGTTGTACTTGGTGGAAGAGTTTGGGAAATTGGAGATGGCCATATTTGTGCTGTCATGGAGCATTGTCATCTGAGGGGAACCCAGACCTGAACACTTTGACCACCAAAGATGGCATGTGATTCTGGATTGATTGCTACTAGAGATCTACTGGGCCTGCTTTGTAAAGAATAAGGGCAATATTGTAAAATCTGTGAATGCTCTGGGTTCATGGGTTCACGTCTGGGTGAGAAATAAACAGACATTGAACACAAGAGCAAGTTTTTCTGCCAAAAGTAGAAAAACCAAGTGATTTTGAACATAAGCTCTGTCAAGACCACATTTAACAATTCTACCATTTGTTGTATTAGGGGCCTGGGCAGGAATGTAGCCAAGGTGATTTGGGGGGGAATAGAGTGAAACAGCGTTAGTGACAGCACTGTTCTCTGTCACAAGACAGAGCCACACAGCACAGATCCCTGCCCAGGCCACTCCAGAGGGCAGGGCACTATGTTTGGACAAAGCCCAGCAGGAGAACCACACAATCAGATTTTTGGAAAAGTCCTCTGAGATCATCAAGTCCAACCTGTGACCCAACATCACCATCTCGAGTGCCACATCCAGTCTTCCTTCAACAGTTCCACCTCTCAGGGGAAGCCCATTCCAATGTAATCATCCTTTCTGTGAAAAAAAATTCTTCCTGATGTCCAGCCTGAACTTACCCAGCACAGTTTAGGACTCTGTCATCCTGCCCTATCAGTTACTGCCTGGGAGAAGAGGCCAGCTCACACCTGCCGACAGCCTCCTGTCAGGAGGGAGTTTTAATAATGGATCCCCTGGCTTCCTTTTCTCCTGATTAAACACCCCCAGCTCCCTCGGCCACTCCTCACAGGACGAGTGCTTCAGACCATTCCCCAGCTCCATTCTCCTCTCTGGACCCGCTCCACTCCCTGATGCCCTCCCTGACTTGAGCCCAGAGCCGGGCACAGCACTCGAGGTGCGGAGCAGAGGGAACCATCACATTCCTGTTCCTGCTCCCACACCATCCCGATGCCGACCCGGCCGGCCCCGCACCGTGAGGGAGGGCGGGCACAGAGAGCCCCGCGGAGGCGGTGGAGAGGCGGGGCGAGCTGGGAAGCGAAAGTGCCGGGAAGGGGAAGTTGGGAGAGCGGCAGGGCCATGGCCACGGTCCCATCGGACCCCGCTGCCAGCCCCAGCCCCAGCTCCAGCCCCAGCTCCGTCCCGCCGCTGGACCCGCACGCCGTGCCCATGGTAGCGCTGAACTACGGCGTGCGCCGCCGCCTCGGCCTCTACCTCAACCCGCGGGCGGCCGCGGCCGCGGACTGGACGGCGCTGGCGGAGGCGCTGGGCTGCAGCTTCCTGGAGATCCGGCGGCTCGAGGGGCTGCCCGACCCCACGGCCACTCTGCTGGAGGAATGGCCGGGACGCTGCCCCGGCGGGGCCACCGTGGGGCGGCTCCTCGATGTGCTGCGCCGCTTGGGTCGCGACGATGTCCTGACGGACCTGGCCGGCAGCGTGGGTGAGGCGCTGGGAACGGGGGGATAGCCCGGGGAATCCCGGAGAGCCCAGGGAATCCCGGAGCCTGCCCTCCTTGATGCCTCGGGAGGGAGGGGATGCTGTTCGTGTTGGTCTCTCTGTTCGTATTGGTCCTTGATCTTTGCGTCGGTCTTTCCTGTTTGTGTTCGTCTTTGCTGCTCTGTCCACGGAGGTGAGGTTAAGAAAAAAAAGAGAAGAACAGCCCTTTCCAGACTATGGAGTGACATCCTCTTTGTTGTCGGATGCTCCGGAGGCTGGAGCCATGGAGACAGGCTGAGAGAGCTGGGGGTGTTCAGCCTGAGCAAGAGCAGGCTCCGGGGAGACCTTAGAGCCCCTTCCAGTGCCTAAAGGGGCTTTTAAAAGGAGAGAGAGGGACTTGTTACATGGGCGGATGGTGATAGAATAAGGGGGAATGGTTTTACACTAAAAGAAGTGAGATTTAGATTATGTATTGGGAAGAAAATCTTCCCTGTGAGGGTGGTGAGGCCCTGGGACAAGTTTCCAGAGAAGCTGTGGCTGCTCCGTCCCTGGAAGTGTCCAAGGCCAGGTTGGATGGGGCTTGGAACAGCCTGGGATAGTGGAAGGTGTTCCTTCCCATGGCAGGGGTTGCAATGAGATGACCTGTAAGGTCCTGTGCAACCCAAACCATTCTGTGATTCACAGAAGTCTCACCTGCCTTCCAGGAGAGATGTGTGCTGTGTTTCTGCTAACCATGAGCCCTGCAAATTAACCTGGAGCGCTGGCTTATCCCAAACCTTAAATTCAAAAGTTTCTGTGTGCCAAAAGAGGCTCTTAGCCAGATTAGCCAGGAGACAGTCTGAAAATTATGATGTGTGGATATAGTGTGATAGGAAGATGTTTGTTGGGGGAGATGAGGGATGTGTGGAACTGGATAATGACAGGGAAAAAAATTCCATGCAAACTGAAAAAAATGAGGCAGGTCAATGAGAAGAATGAAGATCCTTGTGCTGTTCTGATAACTTCTTTTTGATCTCTATATTCTTTGTGGTCAGAGAAATTCAGAGGGAACCCAGCTGTCATCAGAAGGGGAAATTTTTTGTCAAAGGATTTCCAAAGCCAGAGAATTCCCTGAAGGCCTGTGTTGTATAATAGAGCTTACTGAGTTAGCAAGGAGGAAGTAATAAATCTCACTTCCTGTTACTCATGGAGGTAAAGGAAGATGTAGAAATCCATCTCTGTAGAGAGCCTGACCAAGAAATGATGGAGGACTTCCCTTCGGTCCTGTGTTCTGCCTACTTTAGATCACAGTCTGAAGGCCAGGTTTTGGGAAAGACAAAAGCATCAGTGTAATTTGGGATCTGCTTATTCCTAACAAATCTGGGGGAGCTTCCAGCTGTGCAGAAGATCTGGGGCTTCACAAAAACTTTGGGATCACCCAGGCTGGTTCTGGCCCTGAGCTCAGGACCTGTCTGTCCCACTGGGAGGGAATGTGGTGGATGGGCTTTGTCAAAGCTGGCATAGACTCCAGCAGAAGGAGTGGGAAGAGCCTGGGCTGCAGGAAATCACAAGTTTTACCCAGAGCTGGGTCATGTTGATAAGAGGAGACAGGTGAATTCTTGGAAGAGGGGCCCACTAAGGGTTGTTCAACAAAAATACTCTCTGTGGCTCAGGAAATTTCTTAACTATGAATAGTCCAAAAAGAGATTATAAAAATAGATTTGTAGATTATACCTAAAAGGTAAATTTTAGGGAAATATCTCTGTAAGCTTATTTTATTCTTATGTTCTTCTCCAGACACCTGGTTTTGTGCAGTGCTTGAGACAGGATGAGGCTTGGGGCTGGTGAACCTTCAGCCTGACCAGTGTGACTGTTCCTCTTTTAGGATTTTTGGCTGAGGACAGCACTGAGAGCCTGTGACCTGTTGCTGGTGATGAGAGCTTTTGTAGAAGTTGGAGAAGGAAAGGAAAGGAGAAAGGAAAGGAAAGGAGAAAAAGGAGAAGGTTTAGTGTACTCTTGTGCACAGTATTTCCTGATTGCTAGGGGCATCTTTGTGTACCACTGGAACTTCTACAGTGGGACCCATCTCAGAATCAGAAAATACCAATATTGATGTCCCAGCAGCACTGCCCTAACTCTGATCTTCCTCAGCAGTTTATTTCTCTGTAGAATCATCTACAGGGAGGTGAAGCTTTTTGCTTTGATACATTTGTCACTTTCTAGCTGAAACTCAATGATTTTTGTTTCTTCCCTGACCTGTTACAAAAGTGCGACTTTCCTGCCTTGACATTTACTGGGTCTATTTTCTCTATGTTCTCCTCATGCTACTGATTTTGTGCTTTAGATTTCATGTTTCTATTCTGGTTTTTTTCCAATTCCTCAGGAATTTATTTGACTGCCAGAGGAATGTAAAGCCTAATTAGGTGCTTGGTGGAGGAGGACAGCTTGGAGGAGTTTCACTTTTTGGTCCCAAAGTCATCGCTGATCCTTGTTCACTCTCATTAACCTGTACAATCAGCTGCTGTTTCCAGATGGGGACTGATCCACCCCAAATCAGAGACAAGGAGAGAAGACTTGGAGCAAATCCACTGAAAATGAACATTTCTGTATTGAGCACTATGCAATGCTGTTAAATAATTGCCTCTTCTTGCCTATTCAGCAGTATTTTGGATTGTGAAACTGGCTCCCAGGGGAATCAAGGCACACTTAAGGTGGTGGCTGTGTGCCAGTCCTTCCTCTGAGACTGCTGAACCTCTTGGCAACTTCAAAGTGACTTTAATCATGATTGCAAAGATACTGATTTAGCTGACACACCTCACACAACAGGCAGCTGGCAGAGAGGTGGGACCTGAGTTAGGGCTTTAGTGAGGAAAGATGTGAAATGTGAACCTTGTGGCTGGTAAAGAATGTGGCTGATTCTCCCCTCTGCAGGACTGGGGAGGCTGAGGGGAGGAGAAAGGCAGATTGGGAATGCCTCAGCCTCAGGAAAAGCTTTGATCAGATCTGAGCCTTATTAGATTGGAGATAATCCAGTAACAAGATGCAAAGCTGAGATAGAAGCAGGGGATGGGGGCTCAGGCTGGGGCTCCTGCAGACCTGCTTGTGCCCGGTTGTGTTGCAGGAGGACTCACTGGGCTCCCACCAGCATCCTGCACTTCCAAGGGATCCTTTACTCTGCCCTTGCACCAGTCAGCTATGCCAGCTGATCAGCACTGATTACCACTTGTTGGGGTTTTTTTTAATCTTAAGTAAAGGCAGAATCTCTAGGCAGTTTCATCTTTTTCATAATTCCTTTTTTCAAATCTCCTTTTACTTTCAGTTCTTCTGTAATTACAGAGTAGCAGAGGCTGCAGAGTTTCTTGCTGGTTCTCCAAAGGCTTCACATTTAGATTTATGATTTATTTTTAAACTAAGTCTGTTTATAATAGATCTGTGCCCATGACTGACTGATTGGGAAGTTTACAGCAGTGACTGTGACAGGTCTTTGCCCTTCAGTTATCTCAGGGTGGGTTTCATGTCTACTCTGCTCGGGCTAAGAGGATCCCTGTTGATGTTTCACAACATAAAAGCTGCTTCAGGGGCTCCTTAAAATTTTACCTGGTCCTGCTGTATGTGGTGAGTGTGGATAGTCATTGTCACCTGCAGTTGTCCTGGCTGGCAAAGGCTGGAGTGTGAATCAGCTCTTGTGTGTCTGCAGAGAATTGCTAAGGTCATAAAAGGCCTACAGGATCATTAACCCAGCACTGCCAAGGCCACCTCTAAACCCTGTCCCCAAGGGCCACATCTACGCAGCTTTTAGATCCTTCCAAGGATGCTGACTCCACCCTGGGCAGCCTGTTCCAATGCCTGACCACCTTTCAGTGAAGAATTGTTCCCTAATATCCAATCTAAACCTCCCCTGGTGCAACTTGAGGCTATTTTGTCTTGTCTGATGGCTTTTTACATGGGCAGAAAGACTGACACCGTGAAAACCTCCCCAAATATTTTGCGATTTTAAATACTCCAAAATGCAGAACAATGAGAGCAGATAGCAGAGCTGGGACCTGCTCTGTACCTTATTCCTGGTATTAAAGATGTACTGGGACATAGTAGAGCTAAGGGGAGGACGAAGAATAAAACAAGTAAAAGAAAATACTTCTTAAAATATCAAGAGTGATTTTCAGGAATTAATTGCTAGAGGAGGTGGTGGAGGCAGCATCAAGACATTCAGAAAGAGGGGAGAGAAATTCTACATACTGAACAAACCAGACAGGGGGTTTCCCTCTAGCATCCCTGATCCGTGAAATAGCTATTCCTGTTTTCATGAACTCCAGCAGTGTAAACCCATATCACAGGAGCCTCTTACCCTGGCTGTGTGTTTTTGCAGAGGAGGACTGTAAGAAGTACTTGCAGAGGAAGCAGGAAGAGGCCAACCAGCCCCTCCAAGTGCCAGCAGTGGACAGCAGCGTGCCGAAGACATCAGAACTGATGGGCATCACCATCAGGGATGATCCGTATGGTAAGAGCCCCTGCTTCCACTGCTGCCTCATACCTCTTGTTGGAATTGCCTTCCCCATGGCAAGTGCAGAAAACCCGTTTGCTTTCATAGTTCCTGCAGGTTTTCATACCCCAGGCCAGAATGCTTTCTTCATTTTTCCTGTTTCTTAGAGCAGAGAGGGAAAGCACCTCTGGGAAACACTTCACACAGGAGCAGGCTGGCACAGAGCCACTGAACACACATGAGAGGGGACTTCACAGAAATATGTCCCTTAGCCCACCCTGGCCCAGAGCAGCAGCTGCTGAAAGCTCAAGGGGTTGGAGCCCAGGGGGAAGGGTGTCAGAGGTGATCTCTCTGTCTTGTCTTTGGCAGGTGGAACCACCTTGAGTGTAAAGGAAGTGGGTTTGAAGTAGGTGTGCAGTGGGTGGAGAGGGGAAAGGGGTTCTGTGTGTGTGCATTGCTGTGTGTGCAGCCAGGTGTGTGCAGCCAGGTGTGTGCACATGTGTGCTGGCCACCTTTGCTGCATGTGTGGACATCACTAACCATCCCCAAATGTCCACAGACCAATATTCTGGCGTTTGTACGTGGCAGCTTTGCCTGATGTGACCCCCAAGTTAGCACCGTGCCCCTGCAGCAGTACCCTCAATTTGACTGACCTGGCAGACATCCCCTTTCTGCTTCACTGGTTGCTTCTTGGGCTGAATCTGCCTGCTGGGTTGATACTTTCCTCAGCAGCTTTTAGAGCCTGACCTATTTTTTCACTGTGGTAGGCTTTAACTGGCATAAAAAAATTGAATATATCTGTAGTGACATTGATATGGAAAAAAAAAAATAACACAGTTGGAAACTATCCAGCAGTATTAAGGCACTTAATTATGAGAAACACTGCCCATAAAATGCAGCACTTTAATATTTGGATAACTACTAAATAAACAAGAGCTGCCAGCCACTAATGTCATAGGAAAACAGGCCCATTGGGATATGACTGCAGGTACCCAGGTTTGACATCTTAGCCATAAAAATGACAAGTTCCAAATTTCAAGGCTCACCCCACAGCTCCATTGGCAGCAGTTGGCAGGACATTGCTGAATGCTGTTTTGGTTGGGAAGTTTGAATCTCTGTGACCTGAACTAGGGAAAAAGGACCCAGAGCCACAAGGATATTATAGATGGGAAACTCTCAGTGAAATCCCAGAGTGTCAGGGCTCTGAGTGGCATCCCCTGGGGTACTCTGCTCCTTCCAGCTCCACCCGCACTCCCTGTAGCTGGATGTTACTCCTTCCTCAGATTTTGCCTGTCTGCACCTCAGCTCCCTTCCCTGACCCCTGCCAGGCAGCCTGGGTGTGTGTGAACAGCCTGGCCAGTGAAAGCAGCCAGGGCACTGATGAGTGTTACCTCCTGTTAAGGACAGGAGTCTGGGCTGAAGGACAGCTCATCTAATAAAAGGCTAAATTACCTTTGCAAGTGTGACCAGAGCTTTTCTGTCAGACTCCTGATTGTCTGAGTTAAAGTCTGTGGGAGCTCTTGAAAGTTCACTACAGGAGTGTACTTCATTTATAGCAGAAGATGACAGCTACATTTTTTAATGATTTCAGGGAGTGGAACAGAGATATTTGATGCCTTCATCTGCTACTGTCAGAAGGACCTCCAGTTTGTCCAGGAGATGATCAGGGAGCTGGAGCAAACAGAGTTCAAACTGAAGCTCTGTGTATTTGATCGGGATGTCTTGCCAGGAGCCTGTGTGTGGTCCATCAGCGGAGAACTTATAGAGAGGAGGTAAGTGAACCGTGGCTGTTGGGGCCAGCTGTGAGTGTAGTGGAACATCACATTCATTTTACAGTGATGTCTGCAGCATGGTGCCAGTGAAACAGCAAAAATCCACAAGAATGTCTTAATAGGCTTTGCTTTATGCTCTTGGCTGAAAAAGGACAACTCAGGCTTTCCCCAGTGTTGCTTCCTTGTGTTCATGAGGGAGGTGCCACTGTGGTGATGCTACTTATGTTCAATTGCTTTTCTTTGCCTTGTGTGTCATCTATAGACACAGGATCACATAAAGGTTGCACAGACAGTCTGGACTTCACTCTTTCCTCATTTTTTGGTATGTGAGTGTGTATCTGTAATCAAGTTTTTCTGTGTAACATCACTATGTGTGTCTGTCAGTTGTTCCTGCTCTGCAGTTAATTCCTTCTGGAATACAGCCAGGTCCTTCTCCACTGGAGCACTTCAGAGCAGAAATGCTTCTGTTTGTGGGAATGAAAACCATCTCATTTGAAATTTTATTTATTTTCTCCCCTGCCTAATCTCCAGGTGTCGGAGGATGGTGGTTGTTGTTTCAGATGATTACCTGCAAAGCGACGAATGTGATTTCCAGACCAAATTTGCTCTTAGTCTTTCCCCAGGTAAGATCACAGAAATATCCCATTTAAAATTGCATATTATCCTTTTTATTACAGTGACATCTAAGCCTTCAGCTGAGGTCAGTGGCACTGTACCACTGGAACTAACGGGCTTTATAATTTGGTTGTGCAGGCAGGGGCTTGAGCTGGATCCCTTGCTCTGCTCTTGTCCTTCCTCACATGGCTGTAAGCAAGAAGCTGCCTGTGCTGCACTGCTCCAGCTGTCAGTGGGATAAAGCTGATTGCTCCAGAAATGTCAGAGCTGCATGTCAGGCTTGTGAAGGGCTTCCAGATCCACAGGAAAGTTTGCTGCTCAAGAGAAAAGTAGTATAATAAATCCAGGATGTGAGTAAAGCTGGGAATTAGGTGACAGGTAATGAACATGCAGATTTCAAGGCCAGGCTGGGTGGGGCTCTGAGTTACCTGGTCTAGAAGGTGTCCCTGCCCATAGCAGTGGGGTTAGAACTGGATGATCTTCAAGGCCTCTTCCAACCCAACCCATTCCATTTCATGATTCTTGCAGGGATCCTTGTGTGGATAGGTAAACAAAATATGGAATGAATGTTCAACTTAGGTTGTGAATTTTTTTACATATTTTGTTCTGAATTGAAAAGCCATGAATTTACTTCTGCCAAGTCTGTTGTGATTGCTCTTTTATAGCCAGTAGTCGTTCTACAGTTGTCTGTGTTGCTGGGGAGTAAGTGCAGCCCAGCCTAATAGTATGGAGGATATGTAGAACTGGGAAGAATATCTGGATATAAAGTCTCTTTTTTAGATGAGGCATCTGACACGATATTTTAAGGTCATGCCAGAGGTTAGACTGGAAGCTGGTGGCAGAGACAGGAATTCACTTCATTTTCCTTGACACACTAATTTCATATGATATCAGTTAATCCAGTGAACACTCCCAGGACTTTGTATCAGCCCCTAGTCATCAAGATTTGTAGAAAAGTCCTTTTAGTTCTTCACCAGTTTTTTGTGGGCCTCACACCTTCCATTAGAGCAGGAAAAGAAGTTCCATCTGTATGGAATGCCCTGAGCTCTGCCAGTGAGAACATGGGTAGAAGTGCAGGCTTAGAGAAGTTCACAGCGTTTGTGTGGGGTGTTAGTGATGCACAGATGGGTTTGGTGGCAGCCCCTCTGGGAGCTCCATGGATTACTCCAGCATCTGCTGCAGTTATGAAATCTTGGTTATTTGCCTCATTCCTGTCTCAGAGACATCATTTGTGCTGTGCAGGTGGTGGCAGGTGTCCCTGTAGAGAGCTACAAGGGGAGAAACTCCTCTGTAGAAGAGCTACTCCTTCAAGCAGCAGTCACAGGGAGGGTGCTCTCACCTCGTGGTGTCTCAAAACCAGCAGTCCATGTTAGCAGGGGGATTCCTTGGGGAACATCTGGAGCCTGAGTAAATCGGGGCTCAGAGATTTGCTCTCCAGAGTGAGAGCTGGTTGCAATATAATCAGATGATGCCCAGTCAGGTAAAAATGTGGGTGTTAGAATGGTAGGTGCTGCTGCCTATGTCTTGTCCCCAGCAAACCTCTCCTGGTGAAAAGCAAGTTGAGTTAACATTCAGGCAATGCAGTCAAACCCCCACTCAACACTCACCTCAACTGGCTCAGCAATAGAGGCAAGAAAGGCTCTTTATTTCAGCAGAGGTTTTATTTCAGCAATTTCATGCAGTTGAAGGGGAACCCAGCGAGGAAGAGGAAAACCATGTGGAGCAAACAGCTTAAGAAGGGGAAGGGGTGGGAGGCAGAGCTAAGGGCTGGGCAGAGGGGACTGACCTCCAGGGGAAGGGGGGTGGCCACCAGGGATGCTAAGCCAGTGAGGGGACAGGGGAAGGAGAAACTAGGGGAAGTTGTGACATAGAAGTCCATGGGGGAGTCTGTTTTTCCCCCCAGGAGGGCTAACTCTGTGGTAAGTAGTTACTGCTGTTTCCAGGGCCAGGGACTTGGGGACTGACCAAGAGGAGAGAGTTCATAGGATACTACAGTCAGGAGCAAGCCTGGGTCTTGTGATGTGCGTGCTGTGGTGGGGAGGGAATGGATGTGGGCTCTGCCTGTGGCTCTGTGTAACCCTCTCTGTGTGACCTCCCTTTCAGGTGCTCGTCAGAAACGGCTGATTCCAGTCAAGTACAAATCCATGAAGAACGAGTTTCCGAGTATCTTACGGTTCATTACGATTTGTGACTACACCAATCCTTGCACCAAAAAATGGTTCTGGACGAGACTGGCAAAATCCCTCATGCTGCCCTGATGCAAAGTCCTGAGAGCTGGGTGCTCTTGTAACCTGTCCTGGTTGTGCCTTTGGACCAGGGGTGTCCTTGACACAGGGTCTTCCACCACTTCAGAACCTGGATCCTTGCTTGGAGCCTGTGATTGGGAACAAAGAACTCTCTCCAGCACTTCTTCACAACTCTGAGGGGCAATAAAACAACTGTGTTGCTGTTCCAGGTTAAGTCAGTGAGCAGCAGCATCCAGCCTTTGTGGAATAAGCACTTTCACTAAAACTACTGAAAATACACATCTAGTCTGATACAGGAAGACTCTGTTGTAAAAATTAGCAAGACCTCAGAGCCTCAAACTGCAGGTTTTGTCATTGTTTTAAAAGTACCGTAACATCGAGGCTTATGGGAGTTCTACCATATTGGACAGGTCTGTCTCTACTCAGGTCACTTTTGATTCAGTGACCTTATACCAGCATTTCATATTCCCAGATAGTACTAAATTTTTACTTCTCCTTCAGGAGAAATTCAGTCTTAAAATACATCTTTTCAGTGACAGTCCTTACTGCACAAAGCAGGGGCTGCTGTTGCTCATTGACTTGACCAAGGTCTGCACCTCAGTGGGTCCAGATCTCAAATTCTTTCACCTTTAAAGACCTTCAAAAACACAGCAGCTTTTGGCATGCCTCAAAGGCACAGTGCTGAACACTGAATAAGGAGTGTATTAAATTGACATTTGGGGTATAGAAGAGAATGTTACATTACTAGAAAGAGCCTAATTTAATTAACTGCCACAATAATTACTGTATTTCTGTGACTCAGAGCAATGTCGGGACTGCTCTGCTTGTTAGATTTGGCCTTGAATCCTGCCTGTGGCTCGTGGATCTCATCAGTGCTCCAGGGTGGAGGTCAGGAGTTCTACCCCAAGGAGTGTTTAATGCAATCCATTGGTGTATTAAACAGATTTACAGTAAATATTGGCTTTTTAAATTGGGGAAGAGAGGAGTCTTGCTTATGTGTCTGCAGTTGCTTGAACTCTGCCCCTTTGTTCATTACTTCAGCCACCGACTAATGTTGATTTTACAGCTTAATGTTTTACTAGTTTACATTTTTAAGGTTGCATCTCATTGTGATTTTATTTTTTCAATTTTAGCTTTGTTTTAAAGCATTACCAGGGCTGAGGCAGAAAGGGCTCCTGCCCCCTCCCTCACACTCCCTGTCAGTGAATGATCCCTAACCAGGGATGCTCCCAAATCCTGTCCAGGTGCTGCTGCTGGTTCCTCCCAGCTGACAGCAGCAGCCTTGAGCATGGTGAAACTTATTCATGCACATCATGTTGGCATCAGGAGCCATTTTTGGACAGACTCAGGAACTGGGTGTTTCTTCTACAAAAGTATCTGCTGCCATCGTACCAAGGTGACATTTCTACCTTTCTGTCTTGCTAAAACAAGTGACAAGTCTGTGGGCACGGGAGGAGGAAAGTTAAGCTGATGAGGGATTTCTGAGTAGTTTGTCTTGAGTCCTATTGCCCTGGGGCCTCTCCTGCAGAAGTGGAGACAGCTGCTTGCCTTAGGCTTTCTGCATAATCGTTAAATGTTAATTACAGAAGAGGTTCAGGAGGCTGCTTGATCCCCGAGGGCTCAGTGAATTCTCATACTCTGCAGAGCCTATAAACATCAATTATGGGTCATTACTCGCAGGACCGAACCAGATTCCTCCTGCCTGGAGAGCTGGAAGGGCTCTGGTGGCTCGTTCAGGGGGAGCTGGGGCAGAGGAGCCCGTGCTGTGGACGCTAGAGGGAGGCCATGGCCCACGCTGCACCCTGCGAGGGAATGCGGGTGTGTGGTGTTCGTGAGGTCCCCTAGACGAGGGAAGAGATGAGGAATCTGACTCTATGTTCTCAGAAGGCTGATTTATTATCTTTATGATACTATATTATATCAAAGAATGCTATACTATATACTAAAGAAAGGATACATCAGAAGGTTTAAGAATGATAATAAAAACTCGTGACTGACTCCTCAGAGTATGACACAGCTGATGGTGATTGGTCATAAAGTTAAAACAATTCACATGGAACCAATCAAAGATGCACCTGTTGGTAAACAATGTCCAGACCATATTCCAAAGCAATCAGATAATTATTGTTTTCATTCTTTTCTGAGGCTTCTCGAGAGAAAAATCCTGGGCAAAGAGGATTTTTCAGAAAATATGATGGTGACATGGCTGGGATGGGCCAGCAGGGCACTGACATGGGAAAAAGACAAGTGGGTTCTCCTCCTCTTCCCCTTGCTCCCTCTTCTGAGCAAGGTATACCAAAACCAGTGAAAATTTTGGCAGCTTGAACCTCGTGCAGTGTCTTCAGAGTCCTGATGGTTTAGGACTTGGTGTGTTGCACGTGAGGGGAAAAAACTAGCAGGAAAAGTGATGATGTTTGTAATAAATGGTTTGGTGATCACCCAGAAGGGAAAGTGCTGATTCTGGAAGGGAAAGCAAACAGAGGAGCTGAATTTCTAAATTTTTTGAGTTCAAATAGATAAATGCCATATTCCAGTTAGTGGTGAAAGATGTTGGGATCTTGTTACCACCCTGCTTGTGGTGCCCTGGCCCTTCTCCCTGCCTGGCTTGGATGCTGGGGAGGTCTTACTGTTGTGGGGCTGTTGCTTTATTACAAGCTACTATTTATGTTATAGGCTAAAATAATTATTTTGGGGTAAAGTGAGGTAACAGCCCTAAAACATAAAATATGCTTTAAATATGTATCCTCTTCTATGTAAACCCCAGAGTTTATGCACTTCTGACATTTTCATATCTGCATTGTCACAATAACTCCAAGTGTGACATTGTGAGTGATACAGAATGTAGTGATTGTGAATCATTTGCCCATTTCAGTGGCATTTGGGGTGCTCCTCACCTCTTTCATGTTCAGTGGAAGGTCAACATTTTTGAACACCTTTAAAAAAGGGATTTTTAAAATTGTGATGTTACAGGTTTCTTTTATTTTGTCTCTGTCCCTCACTGAAATTGTCTTAGTTGAATCTTTTAGAGCCAAATCATTTATTTTTATATACAGACCATATATATATTTATAATCATTTTGTGTCTTCATACAAAGGGGGAAAGCATCTGTCTTTGTAGGCATTCTGAAAATAGACAATATTTTTGTTTTTCTCCTCAAAAATCCAAACTTTTGCTACTTATGAAAACATTTTAAAATAAAGAATGAAAACCCAGCAGGCTGAATCTGCTTTATGGTCATCAAAGAAAAAAACTGTGTCTCAAAATGAAGTTTAAGTGAGGAATGATATGTGATAGTTGTTTATTTTCTTTTCATGTTTTGGCTAAGTAACTTCATCAGAGGGGGTGGTGGCTGTGCCTGGGAGACAGAGAAATAGAGTTATGTCATGCCAGGAGGAAAATGTATCAAGGAATTGTACTTCAGACATGTGGTTCCTTTCCAGGTCTCATGTTTTTTTTTTTTGTGATCTGTGTTGCATCCTGGATTTCTTCAGCCCTGGTGCCCATCAGGCTGGAGGGGATGGAGCTAGGGCTCTGTTGGGATGCTGCTTCTGCTCCACACCCTTTCTGGAGGCCCCAGCAGGGATTATGACAGCACAGTGATCCAGGGGATTCTGCCAGTTTTATTTCCTTTGGCTTGCAGTCAGTCCAAGGCAGGGAAGTAAGTCAGAACCCCAGCAGCTGTCAGGCCAAGGCCCTGCCACAGGAAAAGGCATCAAGGAAGTGTTGGTTGGAAGGAATTCCTGGAGGTCGAGGCTGAGCTGCTCTTCCCCATGGGAAGGGCCATACCCTAAGTCACTTGCAGGGCCACCTTCCCTATAGAGCATATGAAGTTGTGTCTCTGCTATGGCTGCTATGAACATATGGGCAGCAGTATGGAAACCATCCCTGGATGGATTATTCTAGATGGAAACTGCTGGCAAGAGCAGCCTGCTAGGAGAGTCCCATTCCCTGGAAGTGCTGGTATCCCATCACTCCCAGTGCAGCTTTACACACTGCCCTGTTCTTTGCTTTGGATGATTCTTGCCTGTATTTGAGCCTGAGCTCTGATTCAGGGGGGGTTGAGGGGTCCAGCAGCAGCAGCTCTTTTCCAGCTGTCATTCCCCTTGTGCTGAAGAAATATTCCCAGTCCTCTGTTTTACTTTGCTGCAAGAATGTTGGTGCCATTTCCTCATTTACTGGAGGACAGCATTTACCTGGTGAAACTGCTGCAGAATGTTCTCAGCTTCAGAAAGAAAGGCTGAGAGGTCAAGTATTGACCTTGATGGATCAAATTCCATCCTTCATTTTCACCAATGTGACAAGAGTTGTGTTACCATGGGGGAGGCACTGCTTGGTCCAGAGGGCATATTTACAGGAATAAAATTAGCATAAGGAAGAAAGACTAATTATGCATAAAAAATAGCTGGAAAAATGTTGCTTGAGCATCCTGGAAACAGATTTTAATAAGGCAATAAAAAACAAACCCCACAAGGTTCACACTGCTGAGAAACATGCTCACAGAATTTATTAAAGAGCACCTCTGTCACACCCTTTGGGGCTTTACAACATGTGCTGTGTACAAATATTTCACTAAAGGTAATTTTCTCTAGGTGTTACAACCATTTTCGTATCCCCACTAGGACTTTGAGATGACTTTGAACCCAACCCAACCTCTTGATCAGCACTATCAAGCCTAGCCCCGGAAAAACTTGTTTATTTTGCAACAAAATCTGCAGTCAGGGGACTGAATAGTGTTGTATTCACTCTGTGGCTGTGCTGTGAAAGGTTAATTAATTGAAGCTGTGTTTAAATCTTAAGCAGTTCCAAAGTCTGATTTACTAACAATGCATTTTCTGTTCTGCAGCAGAACCCTGCTTAGCAGTGCCTTTTCCTCACCCTGTTCCCACTGATAAGCTGTTCATGCCATGGCAGAGGTTGGGGCTGTCCTTGGCCATTCTGATCCTTCTATCTCAGCTGGGTAGATGGTTTCCACAAAGGCAGGGGATGCATCCCTGCAGTTCAGAGTATGAAGGCTGTATCAGCTGCACATGGAGTTTCTACTGCCTCACAGCCAGTGGAGGGGTTTTGATTCCCATTTCCCCAATTCCTAGTCTTGCTTAGGGTGGGTTTTGGTGGGGCTGGACTGGAAGGATGGAATGAACCTATCTGTACTGTGGCTCCCTACAAAAGGTTGCTTGGAACTTTTCCCTCCTGTTTCCACACACTTTCCCACTGCCTTGGAGAGCAGGACAACCTGCAGTGTGTCCAGCTGAGCCCAAGGACAGCACAGCTATTCTGTCCTGTGCTTCCAAGCCTCCCCTTCCCAGGAAACATGGAGAACCCCCTGTGAGGAGGCAGGTGGCAGATGGCTGGGAGCACAGAGGCACTGGGAGGAACATGCCAGCATTTCCTCAACAGTCCAGCATCCAAACCATCCCTGAGCAGACAGATTCTGCACAGCTCTCAGTCCTTCCATGCATTCCCACAAGGAAAGAGCAAAGCAGTGCCTGGCTGGGTGCCAGCCTCCATGGAAAGATGCACTGGGTCCTGCTGGCTCCTCAGGGGAGTGACCTGTGCCAAGAGAGCAGCAGGGCTCTGCAGAGGAGGCAGTGGGTGACATGATGCAGGACCATGAGGACAACCCTTGCTTCAAGCCCAGTGAGAACCTGGAGGCTCAATGCTACCAATCTTCTGTGGTTTCTTAATGAAATCAAAGTGATGAGGTGATAAAATAGGTCTTTACCCACTGTTTAGTCAGGAATTCATGGGGAATGTGTTCAGGCAAATGTGGGGTTACCATGAAGTGAATTTTCACAAAGTTTTTGCAGCATTTTTCTGGCTCTGATCTTCAGCTGTGTCAGCAGAATGAGATGTATGAGCTGCAAGACCTGAGGTGTTTAACTGTTCATGTGCCATTTCTGAGACTGCTGCCTCAGGAACAAATACCACTCGGAGGGGAAAAACTGGGAAAGCAAACCTGGAGTTCCACATGCTCTTCCCTGTCTCACTGGGGCCATGGCAGACCCTGCAGTCAGCTTCACAGCAACCTTTTCAAAAGTATTCAGAAATCTGGGTGGCAGATTTAAAACTACTGAATCATGGAAGATTTAGTGTTTGATTTTTGGTAGCACTTAACAAAGACCCACCCTGCGAAATATACAGGGAAATGAGATTTCAATTGCTTTGAGCCAAGGAATAAAGTGGGCATTGGCCTTAAAATATCACTGTCTCAGTATCTCTAAAACCTTCCACAGGTATGTAAAGACCATCATTTTTCAATATCAGTAAAGGCCTTTTGAGATCTTTAGAAAGGCAAGGAAGAGAGGCATCACATTTTTTACTTTAAAACTCTTTAGTCTTAAAATTAATATTCCCTGCTTTTCCTAACAGTTATTCTCTAGATTCCTTAGTGCCTTCACCTCTCCTAGCACTGCACCTGGCATCTGCTCAGCTGTGTTGTGTTTTTGAGCATCAGGAGTGGAAGCTTTTCAGCTTCCCTCTCAGAATCTCTCCTCATCAGCATGCTGCTCTTGGCAGACGGGCTTGTCTTCAGCTCCAAGACATGCATATTGATCAGTCATTTCCTTTTGTTACCTTGCATCCTGCCATCGATTTTAATTGTTCCTTGCTGAAGAGGAAGCATTCAGTACACTTACAATTACCAACAACAACATTTTTGCTTTCCACACCTTTTGCCTGGCGTTGCCTGCGCTCAGCTCTCCAGAGCTGTGGATCTCTCTCCCTCTCAGCAAGCAGCAATCTGCACAAATCATGCAGCAGTCAATTTGTGTCTATTAAATAAATTTCTGATTCTCTGTGACAGCTTTCCCTGCTGCATGATTTCACACTTCAGCAGCTCGTTTCTGAGGTGCCACGTGGGTTTTTTTCTTTTTCAAAGGGGTGGTGGTAATAATCCATTTTTTTTGCAGATACCTTCCTCATATCTTCCCAGATCCTTTTTCCTGCTGCTGTCCTTAAGGGACTTGTAGAACTTCAAATGACTCCTATTGAGTCTCCTCTTGTGGCTCCTCATCAGCCCACAGGGCTGTTCCTGGGCTGTTCCCTGGAGTTTCCTGCTGCTGAAGTGGAACAGCTTCTCCAAGACAAAGCTGCAGCTTGGTCCTGTACCTCCCACCTCTGTGGTGCAAAATACCAAAGCTGGGAACAGCTGTGATTCATTAATTCCTCTCCTTCTTCTTTCCAAGATGCCTTCTCAGATTGTTCCCATCTTTTAAAAACATTCCTGCACACTCAGAGGGCTTTCAGTACAAATATTTTCTGAAGGCCCTGTGTGGAAGGACCTTGGTGCCCTCCCACTGTCTCTCTGATTCTAGGTTTTCCTTTAGATACACAAAAAGGATCCTATTTTTAGCAGCTAGCAGTCAATGGCACAGGAATTCATGAGTAGGGAGGAAAGGATGTGAACTATCCAAATATATTTTTTTTCAAATGAGATCTCTTTACATTCCTATCACCACAGTAATAAGCCATGAGTCACTGTTACACTGAACTATTAGACCATTATTGTAAACTCATGTCACTAGAATCTGCTATTGTGAACCATAAACCTTGTCTGCCCTCTGCTTTGCTGGGTTCCAGTAGATATTGGCCATTTATAAAGATAAGAACAGTATTCCCTCACAAATTTGATTCCCAGATGGCAAGAAATGAATGAAATCTTATTCAATCCTATCTTTCCATTCCTAATGTTTCTCTTCTCATTGCCTTTTAAGAGAACTCCTCTTACTTCACTGTAACATTACAAAAGAAGTTTTATTTGATTTCTTCAAAGTTTGCCAGCTGTAAATTGGGTCCAAGCACTCCCAGCTGAGAGAATATCCATGCTGAACCACCTGGGAGCACCTCCAAAACTGCTTTCTGTGCTCAGTCCTGCCATGGCCCTCCCTGCCACGTGCTGTTGCAGCAACAAATCCCATATGTCCCTGGGTACTTCAATCTCCTCCTGAGGGTCTGTCAGGGGTTATGAGCAGACTGAGCTTTTTCTAGATGAGTTCTGTTGAATAATAAAATGTCAAAATGGTCTTAAATACACACAGTGTATTTGAGTCCTTGGCCACCCTTCATCAGCTAGCTGCAGAAGAGTCAGGCCAGATGTATCCACTTGTCCATCTGGGTCTGGCTGCTTCCACCAGGCTTATTTTGCACTTTCAAGAACCAGGGAAAAAGCTCTGAAGCACATTCTCATCCCTGTCCTGGTCAGCTGCTTAGAAAATGCTTTATGATGGAGATTGACCCTCCACAGAAGAGGCTGGTGGGAAAACCTTTCTGTCCTCAGAAGCTGTGACTTTCCCAGGGTGAAAAGAGGTACAGGCATGTGAAGTGTCTTTCATTGGCTTCTGTAAAGACAAAGAGGTAATAAGACAGCATTATTGTAAACCAGAGCAGAGCCAGGGCTGATTATTAAATGGTTGTTCAGGTATGTGCTAATCAAGATCTTCTTGTAATTATTTCTCAAGTCCAGCATTGATTTTTATATTAGATTGGAAGGAGGCAGCAAAGCTTTGTTACAGAGAGGGTTAAATGGCTTTCAATTTGTATACTAAAAAAATCATAAACTTAGAAGAAACATGTAAGAAGAAAAAGACTTGTCTTGGAGACAAACTCTTTTCTTGTTTCCTGGAGCTTAAAATCCGAGGGCTATTTTCAGTGAAGGAAGTTAGAGAGCAGCAGAGTTTCTGTTGAGAGGCAGGCTGCTGGGATGAGAAGCGTGTTTGCAGAGCGAGAGCTTGTTTCAGTAAACACCCTGTGAGAACCAGAATTCACCTGTTAAAACTGGGCCTACAGCTACTTGACTTCAAAGTGACCTCAGAGCTGAATTTAAAATGGCTCAGTGATGGGGTGGAGATACAGGGTAGCACTTAGGAAAACCTGCTGGTGTGGTTTAGACTGGAATTTAGCTTGTGGTTTGAAAACAACTATTATTAAAAGCTTGCTCCAGTTGAAGGGTTTGAAATCACTGCTCCTTCCTCCACTGCAGGGTCTTCACATAATTTCTCCAAAGCAAAGCTGCCAGGAGAAACCCCTGGAGATCAAGTGCAGTGCCTGCCTTTGTTTGCTGGAGAGGAAACTGCCTTGTACTTAGTTAAGTAATCAGCTGCAGTTTGATAGAGTGAGGTCCCTTCAATAAACCTGGAAGTGTTTCTGTGAAGAGAGAACAGCAGGCAAATTCTGCAGTGGAACAAGGTCAGGCATTCTGCTCGAGGACATGGGTTTGCCCAGCTCTGAAAGCAATAAAACAGGCATTGATGGGCTTCCCTCAGCCCAGGCCTGTACCAGGCAGCTCCACAGGCACATTAAGTGCCATTGTTTGCACCAGCCTTGGGAGCCACTGCACTTACAGACAGAGGTTTATGGTGCCTTAAAGAGCCTTAAACCATAAACACAGCAACAAATGCCATGGCCCAGAACACCTCTGAACTGTGACAGCAAATGTCTCTGCATGGCTGTGCTGAAAGAGCAACTCTGGCTTCAACTGTAACAAGAAGGAAATTATATATCTGAGAGGCTAAATGACCAGAAAGACGAAATCTGCAATGCCTCAATACACAAACTGGAGTTTAAATTAGTTTTCTGTAACCCAAGTGTAAAAAGCCAAAAGTTAGTTTATGTTCACAGCTGTGATGATGATCACAGAATCACAAAATAGTTTGGGTTGGAAGGGACCTTTAAAGGTCATCCACCTCAATCCCTCTGCAATGACCAGGGACAGCTTCAACCAGACCAGGCTTCTCAGAACCCCATCCAACCTGACCTTTAATATCTTCAGGAATGGGGCATCACCCCTTCTCTGGGCAACCTGTGCCAGTGCCTCACATCCTTATGATAAAAAAACTTCTGTCTGATATCTCAACTAAACTGGCAGCCCTTCAGTTTAAAGTCATTGCCCCTTGTCCACTGCAACAGGCCCTGCTAAAAAGTTTGTTCCCTTTTTTCTTACAGCAGAGGTGCTCCAGCATCTTTGTGGTCTCCTCTGGATTTGCTCCAACAGCTCCACGTCCTTCCTGTGCTGGGATCCTGGAGCTGGATGCAGCTGTGCAGGTGGGGTCTCACCAGACCGGAGCAGAGGGGCAGAATCACCTCCCTTGCTCTGCTGAGAAAACCCATCAAGGACCCCTTCCAGGTACTAAAGGTAGCAATGTCTGTGTGCTGAGCATCAAAAACCAACCTGGGTATTAAACTATTAAACATCATTTTTGCAATATTACATGGATGGAAAAACCAAGCTAAGAGCTGGACAGTGCCAGTAAGTTTCACTGAAACAATAAGTAATTGGCCCAGAATGGCAGGAAACCATGTGTCTGACGAGAAGGGGAGCATTTTGTGTGAGCATGCATTGTGTGCCTGGTGTGCCAAGGCTTTGGCAGTGCAACACCAGCCCCAGGATATCAGTGAAATGCAGGAGCTAGGAGAAAGCCTCCATTCTGCTGCAGAATCGATGGAGGAGGAGCGCCCTGCCTGCCCTGATCCGTGGTGTTTTACTGGAAGTCAAAAAATGCAGGAAACCCAGCTCTGGAATTTTATTATTTTTTTTTTCCCTCAGGGATTTTTTTCTTCTCAGGCTGCAGCCTTCCCACCTGAAAGACATCTGAAGTTTTTCCACTTCTCAATCTCCCCTAAAGCCTGGTCCAGAGCGGAGGTGGATACACCAGGAAGCGGCTTTTCCACTTCATATTTCCACTAAAAGTTCTTGTTATTATAAAAGAGCACTTGATTCAGCAGCAACACTTCACAGCTCTTCTATAAATAGAGGCATTGCCTCTGCCCTGAGGAGCTCACAGCCTACACGACACAGGCAAAATTCAGAAAATCAGGAAAAAGAGGATGAGCAGAAGTGATGAAAGAGGAGAAGGTGCTGCTTGGAGGTCTGAAGCTGGTTAAGGAATAAAAACTTTGTGGAATCCAGCTCCATGTTTTCATCCCTCAGCAGACTCAGCTTGGAACAACACACTGAATGAATGAGTGCAACAGCAACCCCTGACTTTTGAGAGACTCAAAATGCTGAGTTCATAAAAAAAAAAAAAAAGCAAAATTTATGAGACCTGGAGTCTATGACTGAATGAGAGATCTGGGTTGAAAAATATGGAAATGCATTTTTCATGGCAGAGCTGGAAAACTAAAATGTAGCACTCATCTCTCTATGCTCATGTGGCCACTAGTGGTCTTGCCAGTGAACATTTAAAATTTCAATTTTGATCAAAGCCTGTGGTTATTCTTAAAGAACAAGGCACATTGTGGACCTAATCCTACCCCAGTGGTCTAAAGCAGTAAGAGTTTTAGCATTGCCTTCAGGGAGAGGATTTTCAGCCCAGAATAAGAGAATCCAAAAGATGGTTCTGAATTAAAAAGCATGTGGTAAAATTAAGTGTATAAGCCTCTTTTTGTAGTTGGTGCCTGGCTCAGATCCATTTTTAACATGCTGTTAGCTATCAGAAATACGACACTGGCTACCCGGGTGCCTGCTCTGGGGTAAAACCTGTTTTTAATTGCTATATAAACTCCTTTTATAACATGGTTAAAAGATCACAGAGACGGTTCCGAGCACTAATTAAGGCATATTTAGCAAATATTAAAAATGGCTCAGCAGGGGAATGTTTAACAGAGACAAGCAGGAAAACAAACAGCTTTTCAGTTGGAGTTACTGCCTTATGACAGAGCCTGTACGGCAGTGAGCGAGATGGGGCTGTGGGGCTTTTGTAGAACACAGAAAGAGTAAAGGAATGAGCTGGTGTCCTGCACTAGAGAACGAGTGAAAGCACTGTGGTCAGACCCTGCCTTTGGCAGGCCCTCCACAAAGCCTGGTTCACCAGAGGCATCTCAGGAATTTGTCCTAATAAACTAAAAATACATGTAACTGATGTTCTTTGACCCATAGAAGGGCCTGACATCAAGCCACAAGAACAGTGACCAGCAAAGGATGAAACTTGATACTCGGATTCCAAGTCGGTTCCCCTGATGGTTACAGTCCTGCATTGCAATAGTGAGATGCTGTTTTATCTCTTTTCATGTTGGGGAAAAAAAAAAAATCCTCAAACTACAAACAATTTAAATGTATACATATTAGAAAGCGACATCAGCCTTTGTGAGTTCATGGTGCCACTCAGCCTTGTATTCCTCACTCTTTTAAATTTCTTTTCCTCAATGACCACCAGATGTACTCCTGAGTGCATCCAGATAAAAAAGCTCCGGGTGTGGAGCCTTAAACCGCAGGATGAGCGTGCAGCACATCTCCATGAGGGTGTTGGACATATCCACGAACGCTGGAACTGCGGCGTGGAGCGGAGAATTGCCCATCCTCGGGGGCTGCGAACACACCAGGCCTCCTGATCCCTCACAGCCACACACTATTTTTAAATACGGAATGTGCACTCCTGGAGCACCGGGGCTGGGCCCCGCTCCGGCCCGCAGGCTTCGGCTCCCCTCACGGCAGGAGCGGGGCCCGGCCCCGCGAGCACAGGGACCCGGGAAACGCCAGGACATGATTGACAGCCGCTCGACCAATAGAAGCAGCGGATCCCGCAGCGGCCAGCCAATCGTTGCCCTCACTGCTCTTAAACCGGTACCCGCTCCCGCCCTGTGCCTGAGGGCGGGGACGATGTTTCCGCCGCCATCTTGTGTGTGGCATCCCCGCCCTTTCCTTAGGGGCTCCTCCTCCGTCCTTCGCTTTGGAGTACTCCCCTGCCGGCCCGTCCCTTGAGGCCGGTAGGGATAACCGAGAAAACCGTGGAGTAGTAGCTTTCTGGAGGGGGGCGGGGTGTTGCCACGCCACACTCAAGATGGCGTCAGGCGGCGCCCCGCCGTGGCGGGCGGGGCGCACGCGGGTGACGTTAGCGCTCCGGGCATGGGCAGGTGCAGGAGGTGGCGGTGGCCGGAGTTGGGCCGGCGGTAGCGGCGGGAGAGGAGGAGGCGGAGGAGGAAGGGGCTCGGACTCGGCCGTGCTTCGGGGACAGCCGGGACACCGCAGCGCCTCCTCTCCGCTCTCTCGCCCCTCGGGGACGCTCCCCCTCGCGGCGCGGAGGGCGGCGGGCGCGGCGCGGCCATGGCCGAGGAGCCCAGCGCGCTGCCCTGGTCCATCAACAAGGATGACTACGAGCTGCAGGAGGTCATCGGTGAGCGGTCATTGGGGTTTGGGGGGGTGCAGGGTGCCCCTTGGATGTGGGGGTGTGAGTCCGCTGAGGGAAGGGGGGGGTCCGATCCCCTTCAGCTGAGGGGGATCCTGTCACACACCGCGCAAAGGAGTGTGACTGTGTGGCTTCCCTCTCCCTCAGCCATGTGAGGGTGTGAGAGGGTCCGTTCCCCCACACTGAGCTGTGTAATGGTCTGGGGGACTCCTCAGCTGAGGGGGGTGTCTGTCCCCCCACTCTGAGGGATGTGAGGGTCTGGGGTGCACCTCAGCTGGAGGGCTCCCCTCTCACGGACCCCGTCACGGAATGGGACGGTGTGACCACCCCCCCCTCCAGCCACGTATGTAAGGAGGATGTGAGAGGCTCTGTCCCCCCGCCTTGCGGGAGACTCTGAGGGGCGTGAAGGTCTGTGGGACCCCTCTGCTGAGGCTGCTGCCCCTCCTCATCTGTGTGTGGGGCCCACGGAAGGGGATGTGGGTCTGCCCCATCCCAGGAGAGGATTGTGGTGGTCGCGTGGACGCCCCCATGGCAGGGGGCTCCTCCCTGGCGTCTGTCCGCTCCTCTGGGCAGGGTCTGGGTCTCCTCGTGTCGGGGGGAGTGGGACAGGATCCTCTCTGGGGGGCTTTACTTCCCACCACGGTGTGGTCTGGGATGTGCTGGGGGTGAGGTGCTCAGCGGGAGTGAACTCCAGAGCTTGCGTGGACTCTCTCCTTCTAGGGCACCCCGGTTCATTTTGGGGCGATCACACCTCTCAGCAGTTTCGGAGCCCCGCGCTGCTTTGGTTCCTGCACGGAGGGTTTGGTAGAGCCGCCGAACGAGCCTTTTACGCTGGGATTTTGCTGCTGCCGTGCGTTTTCATTCATTGTCCTCAGCTCGAGGCCCCAGTCCTTGCTCTCTCCATTAAATGATTTTTTTTTTTTTCCTTCTTCACTCTCTCTTGGAGTTAAACTGCTCAGTTACCAAAGGCCTCCCGCTGTACTGATTTATTTGCTGTCTCGACCATTTTGTTGGGGTGTGTTTAAGGGATATATTGCTCTAGGGCGAGTGTGTGACACATCAGAGGTGGTGCCACAGGTGACTCTAAGGTCGGTGCCTCCTGTCTCACCCTCCGGAGACTCGGAATGAAGCAGGAGAGTGGCAGGGCAGGCTCCCGGCCAAAGGGTTTTAGGAAGGAGGTTAATTCTTTGAGTAATCTTTGTGGAGTGCTTTTATTTGAAGTTTCTGGATGACGTAGCACTGTCAAGCCCAGGCTTTCCATCTCTGCCTCGTGGGGAGGCTTGTTTTCTGTTGAGGGTTGGAGAGTTTGTGAAAATGCTGTTTTAAGAGATTAAATTCTTAGCATTGTTTAAAAGTAGGAAGGAACTAAAGCTGTGGAGTGGGGGAAATCCTTCTGGAAATCCCTTTTGCTCTGTGGGATCAGGCTTTGTCCTCTCCTGCTCAGAGGCAGCAGCAGTGCTTTAGGAAGGAGACAAGGAAGATGTAATCCTACAGACCAACCCTTTAAATCTCCTCTGGAAAATGTGCCCTGGGGAGGAGGATGTTCAGCCTCCCTGAGGAGCAGGACATACAGGTGTGGGGAGGAAGGGGGAGAGCATGCCATTGGTTTCCTGGGGAAAGAGAACTGAATTTCTCAAAGGAAATACTTCCTTTTCTTTTGAGAGCCTGCAAAGGGGTGTTTTGTGGTGGCAGAAAGCAAGGATTTGGACCTGAGTAATCAAGCATAGGAGCAAATGCCTCTGTAGCTGGAGAGCGGGGTGGGATGGAACAAAAGGAAATGTAAATACACTTCTGCTCTTGGGAGAACTTGCTGCTGGAGATGCACATCCCACAGCCTCAGAGTACTGGGAGACACACAGAGATGTGTTGTCTCATGCTTACTGACAGAACTCGGGGAGAAATCTGGAAAAAAATGTTGAATTTTCTTCTGTATCTTCCCTGTCCCTCTGCAAACTGAGTTTCTGGATGTCGCCTGCTCACTGAAAGGTTGTGTTGGCATTTTGGCGTGTGATGGAGTGTACACTGAGATGTGTATATTGCAAACATATGGTTTCTCTTTTTAACTTTCCTGTCCCCTGCCCCCCCTTTACTCCTTTCAAACACTGGTGTGTCTGCCAGCGGCCTGGATGGAGATGTGACGCAAGTTTCCTAGCACGTATATGATTTGTGGGACAAAATGTCACTGTGTTAACTGAGCTGGACTGCCTTGCCTCCTGCTTCGTGTCTCCTGTAAATCTCAAGGGTTTTTTGGTTGGTTTTTTTGGTTCTTGTTTTTTGGTTTTTTTTTTTTTTTTTTTTTTTTTTTTTTTTTTTTTTTTTTGAGCTCTCTTTATAAATGAAGAGCTGTAAAGGTTCTTCAGCACTGAACAAAGAGACTTTCTGGTGTGGAAAGAGATGAACCTTGTACCGGTGCTTTTAAAGGATTTAACTTGTTTCCTGGTGAAAAAAAAACACATTAGTCTTAAAATTTAGAGTAAATTTTGAGATTACCAGCTCAGCTGTTTTTTCACGTGGAGTAATGGAAATCCATTTGTAGTCCAGTTCTTTAATTTGTACTATTTTTGCCTGAAAATAGCCATATGTGGCTTTTATTGGATGTGGATGGTTCCATATCACTCAAGTGAAGGAATAGAAAAAGCAAGTTTTCTACCTGCAAAGAGAACCTCTGCGAAAAAACTGCTCCCCTGATTCTTGCTAATACTATATATAAATAAAAAAGGATTACTCAGCACTGGGGATGACTCATGCCATTATAAAGGTGTGGATTAATATCCATGTTGATTATGCTTGGTTAGTGTTAATAACTGCTGAGTAGCCTCCTTAGGCTTAAATAACTTCTGGTATACTGAGTCGAGGAACTTTGATCAGAGAAGAATCTGATTTCATTTTAAAAAAGAATAAAATGCAGGTGGGGTAGAGGAAGCAATTTAAAAAGCATTTCAGTGAAATGTACCCCCAGAGTAGTGAGAGTTCGGGTGAATAAGGCCTTTGGAGATGCTGCAATTTTTATCTAAAAAGCAGAATATAGTCTATGCTGTGGCAGTGAAGGTGGTTGGTCTTCTGAGCGTGGATTGCATATAAATTACTGCAGTCTTCTTTTTGAAGCCTGAGAAAAATTCGACCTCATGCTGCTTGTGCTGATCAGATACTCACACATTCAGGTTCCCCTGGATCTCACAATTCCTCTTGGAAATGCCGGTAGCAGGAGTGAAGTTGGTTGGAACTGGGTCATTCTCGTTTTGCTACTTTGTTGGAAAGATTAGAGCTGTGCTGACTGTGGCTGCTTGATTTAGGAGCATCCCCTCTGCTGCGAACAGCCCATGCCAGAAACAGGAGATAAATTAGTGGTGGGAGTGCTCCCAGGCTCTGTTCCTGTGCCCTCTCTCCCCTGACAGATTCCTTTGCAGTGATGAGGACAGTGCAGGCTGCATGAACAGATGTGCTGGGAGTTTCTTATCCCATCAGAAATCAAGGCTAAATTGAAAATTGAAGTCACCATTTTAGGAATGATTAGTTTTTTTAATGACTGTGGTTCAAGTAGCTTTGGAGTTGGGTTTTGCATGTGATCATATTGGTCTTTGGGGCTGAAAATTAGATTTCTATCTGTGTTTATCCCAGCCCTGTGTGAGAGAGCTTTTTTTTGTGGGTGGAGAGGAACTTCTTAGAATTAAGGTGTCTGCTCTCCCAAATTTTATCAAGATGTCCATGCTTATCTGTCTTGTACCTTGTGTAGGAGTCTTGAGCTGAGAAATCACGGCTGTTGAAAAAGAGCAGCCTGGAAGTGCTGGCCAGGAGCAATCAGGGTCTTTGGATGTAAAAATCAGGCTGGAATGGGAGGCTCTTGTCCACTGATAACTTTAGGAGTTGGGTTTTTTTTTTTGGAGTGTGGTGTTCATTGCTAGCTGTGGTGCCTGTGTGCTGGCTGCAGCCAGTTTCACACGCCTGATATTTAAAACCCATTCAAGAAAAATGTTACACTGTACAAAATAGAACTGCCTGAGCTCTAAATGGAGTGTTTAGGATTCAGTCTTGGTGCCATATGTTTTGCTTTAGCATTTCCTCATGGATTCCCACTCCTCCCCCCCAGCTTTGCTGAGCAAAATTGATTTCTATACTGTATTCCCAGTACTCAGGCTGGTTAATTCATTTGAAGACTTTCTTTGTGTGCTCATTCTTGCAACATGAAGTTGGTGGAAAAACCTTAGTTGTTTTATATTATGTTAAAAGTTACATTAAATTAACATTGTGGGCAATTCTAGATAAGTTAAAACATGAGTGGTCATTGATAGTACTTGGTCTGCTTGGGAACTGAAGTGGGAGATGCTCAGTACCAGTTTCTCTGCTGCTTGGATGTAGTCAAATATATCTTGTGTGATCCTGAGTGCAACAGAATAGCCAAGCTACTCCTGCATCCAGGCTACCTTTCCTCTGGATACTTGACATCTCATCTCTAAGACCTTTGATACCATTGTCCTGCTAGAATTAGGGCTGAACTAAGTCACTTTTCACCTCTGGGGAAGTGAAAGCAAAAGGTGTTTGGTTGTGCACGTGCCTTTTTTTAGTGCCTCTGTTGTCTGTGTTCTGATAGGAAGGAGGATAAAATGCACAAGGCGGCAAAATAAGGACTTACAAAGCCAAGCAGTGATGAAGGAGGCTGGCTGGGAAGAATATGTGCTTGTTAGCCTTGCCTGCTGGTTGGAGGGGAGAGCAGAGACAGATCCTGCTGCTTTCAGCTATTCCAGGGTATTAAGGAAGAAAACAACATGCAGGGTGTTTCATGTGGAAGAGTTCACACTTTCCTGGGCTTGGTTTCTGTGTAGCAGTTGCTTCCAGTACTGTTGGGTACCTGGACTGATTAATGTTTAACACTTCCATATTTCTCAAGAATCCATTCAAATAGTTCCAGTTTAATGCAGATATCTTGGCTGGTGCTGGGGAGTGTGGCTGTGCTGTGCTTCTGAGCACACCTGGGGGGTGTATATGCTGCCTGACAAATGCATGCCTAGGAGGCTTCTTGCTTCTGCAGCTGATGAAATCTTGAAGAGAATCAACTCTTCCCCAGAACGTTTGTCTATTTATACTTGGCAGCATCTCTTTTCTTTCTGAGTGTTAGCAGCTTGCCCACTAAGCCAGAGTCTAGAGATGTAATATTTTAGTAAAAGATTGAGCTCTTTAAAATGATGGCAATAACACTTATTGCTAATTGTATTAGTGCGTTGCAACAAACTGTGTCTTCGTCAAATTTTCTTGGAAGATTTCCCCAAAAATGGACAATATCCATCATAAATCTCTGCAGCAATAAATTTAGCTGTGGACATGCTAATGGAGTGCTTGTAAACTTGGTGTTATTAAACTTTCTTAATAGGGAGAGACAGACTTGAGGGCTTTGTGGGTGTAGAAGAATAGCTGTTGGAGCAGTAGAATTTGGCATTGCAAAATCTTTGAAATATCAGGATGCTGGGGCTTTCCAGACAAGTTCAGCCCATTATCTTGCCTTCCCTTTAGAATCAAACAACTGAGATGCAGATATGAAGGACTTGGCTCTCCAAATCGCTGCAGTTTCCTGTGACTTCACCTAAGGGAGTTCAGCCTTGACGATTCTAAAAAACACGTGGAACTCCGTCTCTCTTCCTGGCAGCCACACGGGAAAGTCTTGGAGACAGAGTTAGGTCCCTGGCTGACAGGCAGTCCAGGCTCTTAATCAGAAGGTCATAGCTCCTGCTGTGTGAGAGGAGATGGGGTACCTCTGGTAGGAAAGCAATGCATATACTAATGAAGGGAGCCAGACTAGGAACAAAATCCGACTTGTCTGGTTTGAGTAAAACATGATCACTTTAGCAAATGGTGTAACTGCAGCTGAGTGGCAGCAGGGATACAGGTGCCTGACTGGGTCCATGGTACTGAGTGAGAATTTCTCATGTCCCTTGTGTGCATGAACATAAATGAAAGGACTGACCTTAGTGTGGGGTTCTGTCAGCCCTGAGTTTGATTCCTTAACTTGTCTGAGCATGTTGTTTGCCTTGAAACACTGCTCATGAGTGGGGTTTTCATGTTAATTGTCACAGCCTGCATATTTCTTAGTTTTAACTATATTAGGTGGTCCTGTCACACTGTAAAAGCAGGTAGAGATTTGTGGTGATGCAAGTGCACAAGTGAAAGATTCAGTACTTCTTTTCACAACTGCTCAACAGCTGCAACAACCAGCAAAGTTTTTTTTCCAAGTCCTTTCACCACTCCCTGAGGTTCTTAAAGATTATTATTTCCTGGTGTGCACCACTGCACACAGAATTCTTGTTTAATGTGAATTTTCTTGTAATTAAGAGAAATTCCATCCTGGAAAAAATATTTGGTTATGTATCAACCTCCGTCAAACTGGAGTCTAATGTGCCTTGCCATGATTTCTGAGACCACTTTGGTTCTACACTGTGGTAAGTCTGGAGGGGATTATTCTCTTCCACTCTTAAAGGCTTCAAGATCCCATCTGTGAATGAAGTGCAGAATAAATTCAGAGCACTGATTCACTTTCTCACCAAATTACCATATTAGGCAAATCTTCCTTTCACCTCCCATCCCTTACAGTTTTATACAGCTTGTGCTGCATGCTTGTGAAACGACACCTTCAAAGTCTGATAACTCAGTCAAATTAAAATGCATTTGTGAGGAAATACAAAAAAGTTTTTCTGAATGAGATTTTAATTTTTTGCCAGATTTCAATTTTCTGCTCCAACTGCCTTGTCTTGAGAATTTGGGGCGAGGGAGAGGAAAAAAATTAGTGTTTTCTTCCATTTCACTGTTCCATGCTAGACTGACTTTATAGCATTCTCCCAATGGGTATTTCCTTTGGGCAGGAAATGAGCCTATGTAAATTGATTCTGGAAAGAAAAGGTACAAGCAGCTGTTAAGGAATAGTGTGAATTGAAATACTTCAGTGATCCTCTCTTACTGTAGTAAACTCTCCTTGGGTTTTGCCAGAGTTTTACTGTTTTATAGTCATGAATGGTAATTTAAGGACAAACTTTACTCTTATTGCTAGCACCTTGCTATTAATAAAGCTGTGTGGGAGGATGCTGTTCCCATTTCATCCATCCACAGAGTTGAATTAAGTTAAAACTGCAGAGTGAAAATTTGACCTTGAGTACCCACCTCGTTTCTGGTGAGATCTGACTGAACACGTGGCTTGTCCAGTGGTATCCTCTGCTGGCTTGTTGTGTGGAAGAATTGAAGTTGGATTTTACCTTGGAGCAGAGCTAATTGACAAATTTTACAGTTCATTACAGGGGAGGGTGTTGTCAGGTAGGAAAATGTCTAAAAAACTATTTGTGAATTTGGAATTGTGTGGAGGTACTTGTGGCAGGGTGTGAAATTATTGCGTCTTGGGGCAGTTCAACATATGTTTTGTAAAACTGATGGTTTACTAAATATTGGATGAAAGCTATATAGTTACTGTTGGACAGGTTGTGCATTTTCAATTTTGATTCTCTCTGAGCTAGGCTCTTGTTCATTTTCAGTCTTCAGGGGATTTTAAGTCTATTTCCTTAAGTTCTGGGGTTCATTCCAGCTTTTCTGAAAAGGAAGCCTTGAAAACAGTGCAGAGGCTATTGGAAAATGATGGTATTTGAAAAGTGAGAGAGCACAATAACGCCTGTGGGATGAGAGTACTTAGAGAATATTTTTCTTAGCAAAATTATTGGCTTGGCTGTGCTCTGAGCTGATACCTGTTGAGGTAAGTAAGGCACTGAAACTGCAGCTGGGAATTTCAGGCTGTCTCCAGCTTCAGGCAGGCAACACAGTATTAGGTTATCTCGATGTCTTGAAAATTTGTCAATTAAAGACCATGCTTCTTGTTGTGGAGTAAACACCTTTCCTGTAAAATCCACGGAGATGGATTTAATGATGTCAAAAACCAGAAAGCTGCTGTCACTTTGCTGAGACACAGCTAGTGAGGACTCCCAGGGTGGTGGAGTTCAGTCCCCTGCTCTGGCTGATGCCAAACTGTATAATCCCTATACCGAATTAATGAATGCTTGTGTTGGAAATGGCACATGGGGGAATTACTGACACACGTTCTATTAAACACTCAAACCTCCCTGTGACCCTGTCACTGCTGGATGAAACAGCTGCTTAATGGATTCCCCACGATGGTGGAAAGTAACAATGCCTTGTCTTTCACTGCACGTGGCCGAGGCTTGATGGTTTTCTTACACTACTTGCTTTATGTTCAGGCTGTGTCTGCAAGGACAGTTCCCTCTGAAGGTTCAGGAAAGCTGAACCTTGAAGTTTGTGCGGTCTCCAAACCTTGAAGGTGTTGATACAAATGTCTCCGGTTTGTGATCCCTCAAGATCTACCAATGGAAATGGAGTTCTTTGGAAACTTGATGTGTTATGTCTTTACTTCCTAGGCCACTTCTTTGTGACCCTTTCTGTTTCTCACCATGTGAAGTAGTCATAAATTTGTAGAGTCATGGGATTATTCAGATTGGAGAAAACTTTTTTGATCATCAAGTCCAGTCAATTACCCTGCACCACTGTGGTCACCACTAAACCCTGCCCCCAAGTGCTATATCCAGTGTTTTTTGAACACTTCCAGGCATGGTGATTCCACCACTTTCCTGGGCAGCCTATTCCAATACTTGACTGCCCTTTCAGTGAAGGTGGTTTTCTTAATATCCAGTATAAACGTCCCATGGTGCAACTTGAGGCCATTTCCTCTCATCCTGTCACTGGTTACCTAGGAGAAGAGACTGACTCCCACCTTGCTACAGCCTCCTTTCAGGGAGTTTTAGAGGACAGTATGGTCCCCCCAGGAGCAGCAAGCAAGTTTAAAGGTGAAGCCATAAGTTCCATCTTTCACTAAAGTAAAAATAGTCATGGAGGATGCCAATTGCTGTCTAATAAATAGCTTGGTATTAACAGCTAATAAATACCTTGGTATTGACTTGCAGCAAACTATACTTCACTGGAAAAAGCATCTTGAGCATGAACAGGCTTCCTGTTGAACAACTCACCAAAGCAAATCATATTTGAACAGCTGAGAGGCCTGATGAACTGGCAACCTCAGCTCAGTTATTTGTCCACATCCTAAGGCTCAGGATGGTTCTCGTTACTCTTGGTTAAAGAATGTAATTTTTAACTAGTGGGCTAATCTTTTGTGCTGGATGGACTAATAGATGCAGAAAATCTTTACTAGATCAAGATATTTGCTGAAAAGAAAGGATAATAGCCTTCAAGAGAGGATATATCTGATACTTAAAAGCTTATTTACCTAAAATAACCACGGTACTATCAAACATCTGCACTGTAAGCAGACAGATTGTTCTGTTAAGTGGAAACCCGGCCAAATAAAATATCCTCTACAGCTGACAATTACATTTGAGACAGCATTCAGAGATAAAAATTGGGAGGGAAGAAAGGAGAACACTGGCTTGGCTACTGTACCAGTGCTGTGTTTTGAGCCTTGGTAATACCTGATGACAGCCAGCATGATATTTACATTGCTGCATATACCATAAAGGCAACTGACAGTGATTAAAAGGGAAGGGTGAACTTTCTCCACTAAAGTTGCTGTGTTTGGAAATGAGATGTTTGAGCCTGCTGTCCATTGTGTAGAATTAGCACTGCATAGCTGCAGTGCCCTTTAAATTAGCCAGAGATGTTGGCACAAAATCAAATAAATATAATTGGTTTCAAATTAAAAATCTAATTTAGGCATGCTAATAGCATCTTAAGTAAATGTGGCAGGTCACGCAGGACTTGTGTAACTGGCCCTTGGAGCTTACTTTAGTTACTGCCGTGGGGAAAATGGTCTCTGAGGTGTTCCCCAAATCACCTGGGTACCTTGGACAGCTGGAGGGTGTTTTATTAAAGGCATGATGGGAATGTCTGCTAGTCTGGACTTATTTGGGATATCATGAGTGCTGTGGGGGGTTAGGCATGTAGCCAAGAGCATCGCTCTCTGCCACCCTCTCTTCCGGGCTTTGGTGTTTGCAGTGGAAATTTTGGAGGAATGTCAGATGGGCTGATGCCCCTCCCTGGCAATCCTTTTCTCTGCTGATACCTTCTGTGGCCAGTGGCTTTCCCCCTGGTCTTTGTTTTCCTTGTTTGTCTTGCTCTGGTTGGAGTCTGATGCTGGGGAGCTGCAGCTCTCTCATAGGGAAGCAGCGGAAAGCTCGCCTTGGCTGTGTGTGTGTGGGCTGGCGACTGCAGATGAACTCAAACAGCAAAGTGACCTGGTGACAACTTTGTCACATATCTTGCTGACATGCTTTGCATGGCCAACACTATTCCTCTCCCTGTGTTCCAGTCCTGGCCTGTTTTATATTGACAGGCTGACCGTTTTCTCTCCAAGCCTGTCGCTTCCCTGCTTGGTCTGTGAGGATTCTCAACCTGAATGTTTACCGAAGGTGGAAAACAGACGACGTTTTTCTGTGTTCAGGGCCTAAGAGATACCGAAAGATTTTTAAAAGAACAATGCAGTGTGGGGTGGGGTGAAGATTTCCATAAGATTCCCCTTCCTTTCTGCAGAAACCTTGGCATTGAGTCATTTAGATTACAGTAGCTAGCCTCCCTCCAGCTTAGAAATCAATGTCATTTATTTATTTATAGTTTAGAGTTCAGTGGGGCCATGAGGAGATGTACCTAGCTTGGGGTATTGCCCATCAGTTGCTGATGGCTCTGAAAATAATACTGGACTTCTTACAAGTTATTGAATTTGGGTTTATATTCCTTCCTCTGAGTCTGAGACGTGAATTGAAGGCTTGGGTAATAAGTCTGCAGCATTGAACATTTCTGTATTGATGGACCACTGGAGGGGAAGCATGTTTTAGCAAGTGCTGGCAGCACTGTGTGATCTTTGCAGGCTTATCATCCTTCTCCACTGCTCTCCACATGGAGCACTAGGAATCTTGAGAAATACATTGTCTTACATGGGCAGAAACCTCTGAGCTCTGGACATGGTGTGTGATTTTCAGTGGTATTCTGAACTGCAAGAGCTCTTGTCAAGCTGGTGAATAACTCACTGTCAGCAAGTTTATGTGCTGTTCAAATGTTTTGGCTGTACTTCTAGTTGGACAGCAGACTTTCAGAATATACTTCTCCTTATTCTCTGAAATTCTTTGAGCATCCTTGATTAATGCTGGAATATCAGTTGTCTGCTGGATACTGCAGGTGCTGACATGAATTGAGCAAAGACTCTCAGGCTTTGAGAAGAACACATAATGGTGTCTTAATAACAGAAATCCCTTGTATTGTGAGTACTATTTGAAATCTTTGGCCCCACAACTTGCACAGAATCTCAAACTGCTTGAGCTCTGGATGTAGTGGAATAAGTGATCAGAAAGCATTGCAAAGCGATACACCTGCAATTTAAATGAAACAGACAGGAATTCATGAGTGAAAACTGCTTTTCCTATTGCTCCTTCAGTTCTTCAGTAAAAGGTCTAGACTGTAGTCATCAGATGTGCTGGTGTGAAATGAAAGTCACTCGTATTTAAGTTTTAACTCTCTGCCTCGACTTGTTACCTCCCCATCCATGCCCTTTCTCAGGGTGTTGTCCAGCACATGCCCTGTGTCTTACTGTACCTGCAGCCACCTTTGGCTTGAACCCAGCTGAGTGTTCCCAGCACTGGGCTGTGCTCAAGGTGAGCCTGAACCACAAATGAACCCGTTGCATTCAATGATTTGAGTTAGGCTCGGCTGAAGGGCAGGGCAACATTTTGACATTGACCACATGGAAATGCAAAGTTTTATTGAAATCAGGGTTAAGCTGTTTTTCCTAAAGCCTTTTCATCAGAAATATGAGGGTAGCCACTGCCTTGTAAATGTGAGAGTTCAGCTCTTAAGCTGCCTGCAGGATTGTAGCATGCACATAGTGCAGATCTTCATATGTAGTGTGTTCTTATGCTGTGATATGTGGTCTGTGGGGATGGCTGGTTTTCCTCCATCCCCCATATAGCCTTAAATTTGGCTCCCTTACAACTTTCCAGTTAAATCTGCTTTCACTTTCTGCCTTTACTTATGCTTCTCTGATTTATTTCTTCCTTGCACTGTATTAGCAAGTGTTTCTCTCCCTCTTCTCTACACAGTATCTTTTTATCTCTGCTGTTGTTCAGACACTGCATGACTCGAGTTGAGAGAAGGTGCACCAAGCTAAACCTGGCCTCTTACTACCTCTGCCAGGGTTTTAACTAGGTGCTTGTGCTGTGGGTGTGTCATCCTTCAGCTTGTAAAGAAATTTAAATAGGCAATACTATTCACGGTAGATTTGTATTGGGGATGAATCGTGGAAAGGTGTCTGGCAGTGAGGGTGGCAGTGTTGGCGCAGCTCTGGGAGCTTCCTAGGGGTAGGTGCATGTCTGCACTCCCATGTTGCTGTGGGAGGGGAACTGTGCTCACTCCTGTGCTTTTGTAACTTTTTTGTGTCTTGGCCATGGTTTATTGCTCTGCTGCTGCTTCAGTTTACCACAGGCCTCCCAACCAGGCATAGAGCAAACCCAACTGAATTCTCCCTTACTGGTTTTGCTGCTGTTCCCAGTGTCTCTAACAGCAGTACTCAGAGCCAGCTTGCTGTTTGAGTTCACTCTGAGCAGTGTTAGAAGCACCCAGGTGATCCTCCTGCTGATTAGAGGCTTTAACTCCACTTCTAGAATTGTTAACACTCTTCCTGCAGTCCCATGCTGAGTAGATGATACTTTGCTGTGAAAGCATTTCCTCTCCACAGGTAAGCAGACTTTTTGCCCCCTCTGTGGCAATACTCGGAATATCCAAGTCCTGTTATGAATTCCCTTTGCTTTTATTCATGCTATTTGTAACTGTTATTGTAGATGGTATCTTCCATTTTGTAGTAAGAATGTGGCTTGTAGTGGGGAGATGGCTTGAAAAACATATTCAAGGACCATTAACATTGCATTACTTCACTCTTCCTGAATCGTGGGGCTTGTGCCAGCAAGACTTTGACATCCAATGGACTCTTGTTACCAAGTCCTGCTTGGGGAAAGGAGTATTCCCACCTCCTGCTGAGTTGGCTGGAAATTTGAGAGTAGGCTTTTTTTTTTTTTTCTTGCTAGCTTGTTTTTAGAAGCAGTTCATTCTTTGCAAGAGGGCTCCTCTCACCAGAAGCCTCAAATGAGGGGCATAAAATAGAGGCATCACTTTGCCTTCATAGGAAATGAACCAAACAATGCAGGATTGGTCTGAATTTGCAATCCTGTATTTAATTTCTGGTTTAATTAGATGTGTATTTGCCCTGTACTCTGTAAGAATGCATAAGAAGTTCTATTGCTAGTCTTGTAGCTTCTTGTTTTATTGCTGTATTGTCCTTGGAATCAGAGCAGGGCTCCCACAGCTCTTTGGCATGAGGCTGTCAAAGAGTTGAAGCATCCAGAGATGGAGTGAGCCTGAAGAGACACGAATACCGAGCCTGGGTTGTAAAGCATTAAAGGTTTTTCCTGGGCTTTGGAGTACCTGGAACCTGAAAGTCACTGCTTGGTGCAGAGCAGCCTTGCAGGGAAGTGTTTTGTGTGCATTGTTCATAAGAGGAAAACCCGGGGGCACAATTATAAACAGAGCCTGCGTCACGAGCGGCTTTCTGGCACCGCACTCCAGATAGTGGAGGATGGATTCCAGATCTCGCTTAAAAATAGAGAGGTCGTGTGTGTGCAGGGGAGGGTGGAAGCTCCGGGCAGGGTTGTGTGGAGGTGTTCGGCTGAGCATTGCCCTGTGCTGAAGGAGACTTGGGAATGTGACTTATGGGGCAGGTGGAGAGCGGGATTTCCCCGGCTTTAGAAGAGTTGTTGCTGTCCTCAGCTATCTAGTGGGAAGTTCTAGAGGAGATGAAGCTGAATTGTACAGAGGTGCATGGTGGAAGGGCAAGGTTGGGGGAAAAACTGGGAGATCTGATTAAGTTAGCAGGGTGGAAAAAAGTTTACCTTGTGCGTGGTGAAACACAGAAACAGCCAAAAAGATTGTGGAAATATCTCTTGTTAAAGAAAATCCAAACTAGACTGAATTAAATGCTGAGGAATCTGATCTAAGCAGGATTTGATCCTGCTTTCTGCAGGAGAATGGGCTATAGGTTCCTTCAAACCTAAATGGTTTGTAATCTTCATTTGGCCCTGGGAAAGTATATTTCCTCTTCAGAGGGGATTTGGTACTGCAGTAGGGTAAGGACTGATGCTACAAGACTGTTATGGAACTCGTCCCCTGTTGATTGTAACTGCTTTGTGAGCAACTGAGTTGCAATGAAGGGAAACTTTCACTTCTCAGAGGGTGCCTGAAGTAAATTTAAAGCTTGGGCAACACTGTTTTGTGAGTCTTCCTACCATGTAACTACTTCAAAGTGCTATTGCACGTGGTAGGAGAATACTATCCTGGAGCCAGGATTTGATGCTTGTCTTGTGACCGTTTGGCATGATTGTTGATTGCTTAAGCAGATCTCTCTGCCAAGAGGATCTCTGGCTTCAATTGCATTTGCCTGGGAAGAGGCAACGGTGCAATTTATCCCAGACTTACTGGGAGAGCTGCAATGCCCTTTTGTGGCTGCAGAGATTCAGTTAAATTGGAGACAAATTGTGTAGGGACATGCTGTGTCCTCTGGTCAGTCCCCTGTGTTTCCACTCCTCCAATTAGCCTTGAAATAATTGGTTTCCATTAACTTCAGCTGAGATCTCAGCAGGTTTGTCTTTATTTTCAAAAATGGAAGCTTCATGTAAATTGTGGAACCGTAGAAGAGATGGTATCCAGCCTCCTTTGAAAGCTGATGCTGGGCTTTCATGGGGAGTTTGTCTAAATTTAAGGAGTTCAGGCTGGAGCTGTGGATGCTGAAGGTACAGGGACTATGGGTCCGGGGATCCAGAGGAGATAACCTGGAAAATCAGGCTTCAGTAACTGAGTGCTTGGGGACTTTTTTATTTGGGTTATTTTAATCCTGTCAGAGGTTGGTTTTATTTCAGAAAGAGCCATTTAATCGTAGAAACATGAAAGAAGCAGGGGTTAGAAAGGGTATGTTTTCCTCTTTAGGCGGTGTTTTCTAAAGTAGGTCGTGACCCTCTTATGCAGGAATTTTGCAGCTGCGATCCTAAGGGTTGGAACTATATCTGAGAGCCTTACAGAGGCAAAAGCAGGGGGTATTAAGCAGATCTTAATACCCATTTGGGGTCTCCTTCCTCCCCATCATCCTTCAACAAAATGTTCTCCTGCTTTTCAGGAATAAAGCAGCAAGCATTTGGCTGTGCCCAGTTTTCATTGTTTTGCTAAGCCGTTATGTTGAGAGAGATTAACCAGGGAGCAAATTTTCTCCGAAAGAGGCTGAGAGAGGCGGAGGGAAGAGCCTCAGCACTGACCTTGATCAGAGTGTCTGAGGTGGGTAGTGAGTGGGAACCCAGCACAGGAACATTAATTAACCCTGTGCTGCCCATGTCATCGGGACTGCAGCTGGCTCTGATTGCAGCAGATCTGTGACTACTGGGAGAGTTGGATTGTCCAAGTTGTGCTACCCTGGCACAAACTGCCCTTGGGGTTTTTCCTGTCCATAGCAGCCCAAGAAATCTCTTCTCTTCCTGCTGTTGCTCATATATTTGTTACCTGCTCCTAAACTTTACATAACTTCCTCAATGAGCTTTTTCTTTTTCTCTCTGTGGGTGTCATCTCTCCCTATGCTTGTTTTCTCTTAGCAATGTGTTCAGCATCCTTGCTGCAGCTTCTCTCCTTTCTCTTGCCACCCTGTGGCAAGAGAAAGGAGAGATTTAATAAACAAACTGTGTGGCTGCAAAGCCTGAAGTGCCCATGTTGCCATGTTTTCTGAACTCTCCAAAGAAGCACGGAAACCTGTCTTTGTTTGGTCCCAGAAGCTGCTGCTGCCACCAAAGAGCAGCTTGCTTGTGGCACATCGTGCTGCAGCTTGGCTTAATCCTCGCTTGATACGCTTTTGAGATTTCATTGTTTCTCTATAATTAGTGCTACAGAGGAGCTGAAAGAAATGACGAATTAGCGGGAGAGGGGGGAGTGGGGAGAGCAGGTGGTGATCGAACTAAAGAGAGCTGCCAGAAAAGTAGGAGCAGCAGGGAATTAAGTGGGAGGAGTCTCGAGTTCAGATGATTCCCTGCCATGTGCCCAGAAGGATTTAGTTTGGGATTTCATTACTGTTCAAATAATGCCATACACTCATAACAGATCGGATCCCTGTAGGCTGGGGCATTGTCCAGCACTTAGTGAAAAGCAGTTTTTGCCCTGAAGTCCTAGTGGGCATTGATCCCCCAGACTCGAGGACTGGAAAGGAGCTGTAGCCTGAGTGGTCCTGCTTTTAATTAGGCTGTATCTATTGTTTCTGGTAGTAATATCCTAAAAGAAGAAAACACAAAGCTGTTCTTTGTGTGGTGACTTCTTTAAAGCCCTGCACTTCATCTTGTGAAGGGCTTGGTTCACTGTTATGATGCTGCATCTGGATTGTAAGAAGCACCTCTGCCAGTTGTGCTTACACAAACTGAATTTAACTGGCACAGAAATCCTGGAATGTCATGCTGGGGGTGGGGGGGAAAGCAGGAGTATGCTGACACTATTGAATGTCTGAGATATCCAGAAAGAGTCTTTGAACACAGATACCTGTGCTTATGAGGACAGGTAGCTTTAGAGGTGTAAATACAAACTGAGAATCCAGCTGGGGAGTGAAAAGGGTTGTGTGACAAGACAGTCCTCTGAGGTGCACAGTCATATATTCTTCCAGCTTCTGGCTTGTGTTTTCAGCCTCTATTACTATGCACTAAGACATGCAAAGAAAGAAATCATAATACTGGCACTTTGAATGTGTCAGCAGCAACATTTCTTCTGGGATCTAACTCTTTCCAAAGAACTGATACAGTGTTTGTTTTTTGTTCTGACTTCCAAAAGGCTATTGCTGTAGGGAGACCAGCAATGCTAGGAAGTGCAAACTCACTTCTGCCTTATGTCACCATTTCTGTGTGTGTTGCTCTCTTTGTCTTGAGTCCTTGTGTTTTTTACTTTTTCCCTCCATCGAAGAAGCAGCAGAAACAAACCAAGAGAAGCAGCTACTGGGTGAAGGGGAGTAGGTCAGGGCCACCCAGGATTCCCAGTGAGTGGGAATTAATTTATGCTGGGACTGTTGCCTTTATGCTGGATTCCTGTACCTGCTGGGCAGAGTGACTACAGGGAGTGCATATGGAGGTTTGTTTTTGGGGTGTTTATCCTGTGCTTAATGTTGTGTATTTCAGCCCTGCTCCTGGCAGTCTAACCAAACTCTGCTGTCAAAACCTCCCCTCCTTGCTCTTTCTGGACACTTTCTGTTAAATATCTACATAGACCTCTCCATCATCTGTTATTTGCTCTAGAACCTGCTTACAGCACTCAAACTTGATTTTCAAAGCCCTTTGTAAATATTCTTGCTGCTATTGCTGTCCTTTTCCTAATAACTTTGTTTTGCCTTGTGCTGTGAATAGTCTCTGAAAAACAATATGTATGCAAGTAATAAATGGCCTCAGTCTTGAACTTCTTAAAAACCCATTTGCTTTGGAAAATAATAAAGCTTTAGCAACATTAGCATTCTGTGTTCTGCACACTTCTGCCATTAAAATGTAAACTCCTGAGTACAGGGAGTCCTGGCAAGCTGATGCTGATGTCCAGGGTGCACTGGCCATGCCATAAAAAGTGAAGTCAAAGTCCTGTAGCTCCCACTGCAGCAGGTGCTGGTTGAAGATTAGAGGAGCAGAGTCCCACAGTTCAGGGCTTTTCAATTTTTTGCAACTCAGAATGTAGCAGTTTTCCTCTGTCTTTCAGGGCTGAGTTTCAAGCTCTTTCCCTCACCTGGAACATGGTGTGAGAAGACTCTTGATGGTTATTTGTAGGGATCTTCAGTAGCCTTTGTTTGAAGATGAAAGTTTTTGCCCCCAGTTTATGTGAATGTACTGGGAAAAAAATCACAAAGCTTGCAAAAATGTGCTTTACCTGAGTTCCAGAATCTGGAAGTAGTTAAAAATAGGAGAATCTGCTAAAATAGGTGTGTTACACCAAAATGCAGAATAGTTGTTTTCATTTATCTTTGTTTTTATTAGCATTTTTAAGGTATTTGCAATTGGAACATTTGAGCTATTTTCCACATATCCTACCCCCATTTTATTACTGTGGATTTTCACTCCTTTCCAGTAAAGTTTGTAAATGTGGGGAACCATGATGGAGGTAGAAAGTAAAGCAACAAGGTGTCCTATTGATGAGAGGTGAATGTTGCAACAGCTTCTGGAAGCCAACAAAAATGAACTTACATGAAATAGATTTTAAGTCTCACTATTGCAAACTCCCTTGCATGTCAAAGGTTATGATGGTGCTGGGTACTTTAAATCCAGAACTCCCTACTTGTAGCAGTTTGAATGACTATATGTTAAAATGTGGTATTTTTTCCCTATTGGAATTTAAATGTTCTGGGACTGTGGTTTTCAACCCAGAAACTGAAGCAGTGTGAGAGCTGGAGCTGAACCTGTTTGAATAAAACCCACCTTGTGTCTTTGCATAAAATGAGGAGAGATGAGAACAGCAGTTAGTGCATAAAAAAATTGAAAAATCTCATTAGTGTTGGTAGCAAAGAGTGGCTTGTTTTGACACTTTGGGTGAGCACATCAGGTTAAAAGTCTGTGTGACCTCAGTGACATATCTTTTAAAAGTACATGAGTAGAATCACTCTTTTGTATGGAAGCTGGAGTCTGGGGAGGGTTTTTGGACTGCAGAGCTGTAATGATCCCTGGAAGGGATCATAAAGATCCACTTGTTTTCATTCAGTTTGCCCAGCACTTGGATGTGGTGGCTGAGCCAACCCAGGGAGCTGCACAGTGGGGAGTGCCCGGACTGCTTTCACTGGGTTTTTACCTGGCTCTGCTGTCTTTGCTATCTGACACTCAGAATTTTGTTGTCTGGTCTCCCTCTTTTCCTGCTGAAGTCCATCAGGTGTTGGTAACTCTCTCTTTTCCCCCCAGGGAGTGGAGCCACTGCGGTGGTCCAGGCAGCCTTCTGCGCTCCGAAGAAGGAGAAGGTGGCGATTAAACGGATCAATCTTGAGAAGTGTCAGACGAGCATGGATGAACTCCTGGTATGCAATAGAATTGTTTGGGGATTTGTATTTCAGTTATTTCTGAGATATCTCTTTGCCAAGTGCCTTAAAACCTTTCTTGAAGTGGGGTGAAGGTGAGGGAAGACTGACTTCATTAGAGGCAGCTCAGTTGTCCTGGTTGTGGGACGTGGTACTTAAAATGTTAAAAAGATCAGCTGTTGCAAAACTTCAGACTGTTTGTTTAGAGCTCTGCACTTTGTATAATCCCTTTGTTTTGAACTGAGTTAATGTGCAAGTGTGAAGCTCTGCTGTATCCACAAGAGCTCTGAAGTTTGAGGGGGATCCTGAGTACATGCTTTCAGAACATTTAAAATTGAAGGAAATGGCTTTGCTTTCTTTTCCTTTCCTGCAGTTCTTTACATTTTTTCCCATTCAGCTGTGAAGAGAAGAACTGAATGAGTTAGCTGTTCCTAATCTCTTTCTGGTACTGATGCCAGCTAAACGGATCACTGACATATTACAGGCTGCCATATGGAAACCCCCATAATTCTGAGTTCAGGACAGGAGACAGAGTCCTTTGGAGCTGCAGCTCTGTAATTTTCTGCTGCTCCGTACCTCTTTTCTCAAGGTTGTCTCAATGAAAAACTGAATTTTGCAGTAGCTGTGGTAACTGAAATTTGCCCTTTCTCATCTGGCTCCGGTGTTGATGGGTTTGGTTTTATTCTCTTTGTATGTGAGCTGGTGTCTCTGTAATGCAGTGGTTGTCTCATTCACCTCACATCTGGAAGGTCCCTGAATTTAAACAACGCAGACACAAACATTCCTGTGAACATTGAGGTGTCTCCAATAGAAAGAGAAAGCTCTCTGGGGCAAAATTTTCCACAGTAAATACTGGCATTATGGACATGAGGCCTGGTACCATCTTTTTTTCTGAAGCAGCTCTCTAGGATTTTTATAATCCTGCCTTGTCTTTCTGTCCCCCCTCAACAGCTGCTGTAGTTTACCTCAAGCACTTGTTTTGGTGCTTGCAATTAAAAGGTAGAACAGAAACAGAATTTGGGAGTCCTACTACCTCTGCACTTGTACAATCTTCAGCAAATCACCTGAACCACAGTTCCAGTTTCCATTTAGTATCTAATGGTATTTTTGTTGTTGTGGCTGTGTGTAAATCTGCCCTGGTTAAGAGGAAAGGCCCCATTCAGGCTGCCAGTGCTCCTGAGGAGGGTTGCGTGTGGGACTCAAGATGGCCTGTGTTCAAATCCTCTTATGGCTCATGCTAGTGTAGGAGTTCAAGATCTCTTCTCACAGTTGGTCTTTTTGTCCTTATACCAAGCCTTGGTATCTTTTTCAAGCCTTTTGTGTGGCTTGCCTGTACTACCCTGCCTCCGTGGTATTCCTGACTGCATTGTCAGGATGTAGTAATTGAGACTGTGACTCTTTGAGTAATTGCCAATTCTGACTAAAAACATTAGGTTCAGAAAGAGGCACTGCAGAGACTTGATGTGTAATTTTAGATAAGTACTTCTAATTGCACATTTAAAGTCTCTGGCTGACCCATTCCTCACAATGATTTTTCCTGTTATGGGTGGGTCTGCAATGTATTACTGTTGTAAGCTCTCCAGAGCTTCCAGTTTTGTGACTGGATCTGGTGTGGGTCCTTCTCTGGGTTAAGTATGCAGCTCTAAGTGTTCTTGAATTTAAAAGTTATAGAGGGGTGGAGGGGAATGAAGATGGTTCTGAGCTGTAGCAGTTCCCAGGAGCAGGGGTTGCTGAGGTAGTTGTGTTGTGTGAAGAAGTGTTTTCCCTGGGTTTGTTCTGAATTTGTCTGTCTATTGGATCACCAGTGTTGTTTCTCAGTGTAAGAGCCAAAAGAATGGAAGTTCCTGATTTCTCAGCTCTGTGTGCTTCACTTCTTTTTACCTTGTTTCCCTATCTGCTTCTACCCTAAAATAAATATTCTTAAGTTTTGCAGTCTGGTAGTCTCCCTTCGTGGCAGTTTTCCCAATTAGTTTAATTAACTTTTCTGAGCAACAACTTTGTATTGCAGGATTGTGCCTTCCCCACAAAAAAACCCCCAAAGTTAACTGTAGGTGGTTGCAGGTTACAGTTGTTTTAAGAAGCAAATACAAAGACAAATATGATGAGTTCACACTGGGATATGCTATGCCCCTACCTTGCTTTCTCCTCTCCCCTAGTGCAGTTAAAATCACAAACTGGGGCTTTCATGGGGCTTCTGTTGCTCTGAAGGTATTTGGGCACAGCAGTCAGCTTATGGTGAACTCTGCTTTCCTGCCTGGGGTCAGGTGAGTGCTCTTGGGTTGCAGCACTGCCCACTCATTGGGCAGTGCAATAGCAAAAGGCAAATTGTACTTAAATTATTTTAGAATTATTTTTCTGCAGTGCCTCACACTCTTAGAATTCTCTGTTGAAGCAAGCTTCCTTATTCCCAGAAGCTGCATAGCCAAGAGGGCAGAACATTCTCACATTGCTTGGGAGAGGGTAGGGAGACCAGCAAACCATACTGCCATCCTTAAAAAGATGATTTGGTTCTTGTAAACCTCTTTCAATGTCTGTGCTGCTTAGTGGTTTGCACTTGTAGTTCTTGGGATGGAGGAGAAGAGAAAGGTTAATTTGGAGTGGGAAATGCAGAGTAAGTGGCTCTATCGCCAGCTGGATGGATCAGTGGCCTTGAGCTTCCTTTAAACCTAGCAGGTGTCCCGAGGCCAGGAAATCTGGGATCACATCCTTGCTTTGGAGATGCTGTGCTTAGTGTAAGTGCTATGACTTGGCTCATTAAAGATATTGATCTTGAACCTTTTATCTCAATATACATTTGAGCTGTGTGGGTGGTCAGGAATAAACTGCACACTTTGCATATACTATATGACATTCCAGGTTAATGCACTAAATTTATTTACTGCTGCTATGGGGTATGGAAAATGCAGGAAGGGCCAGCTTTGTTGAATCATGAGCAGGCCAAGTCAAGGGCATTCAACTCTTCAGCTGAAGTGCTAATTGCTGTAAAGAATGTAGACAGCAGGAGTAATGCTGTGCAAAGATGTGCCTCCTCCTAACCCAGCTACTGAATTAGGTGATGTTTGTCAGGAATTTATTTCCATACTTCGTTTTAATCTTTTTTCCTGTACATTTTTGAATGCTCACAGATCTTTCCTAGCCTGCCTGTGGGATTCAGCTGACAGAGAAGTACAATGTAGCTTATAGGGATTCCTGCTCAGGGGTGTGACTGGGAGTGGAGTGCAGGGAGAGGTGGTCAAACACAGTGTTGTCTAAAAATGGTCTTGGACTTTTTGATTTATTGCTGAAGTTCCACTTTTTATTTGTCTTGCAACCCACAGTAGTTAACAACCACACTGGTGTGGGTTTGCAAACAGTCTGCTTGTTCATGTGTTGTATTTCACAGCTGCACACCATTCAGAGCTGTGTTTTGCACTCTTTTCCATTGTGGGATGCTGGTTGCTCTGCTGCTGTTGCCAATCCTTGAAACAGTGGTGTAACATCTGCCTCAAAATAACCATGCTTCCAACCTTTTTTCTTGTATAAGTGTTTTCTTGTTTTAAAGAATTACTCATTTAAAAGGCCTTAAATCCCCCCTCTGTCCTACAAACTCTTTAATTCATTTTTGTGTAATTAAAGCTGAGTTTTCTTTCATCCAGATGGAGACTTTTTTCTCCATGAGTAGCAGATGACGTGGGTTGTCAGCTTAGCAGTTACCAGGAATGTTGAACAGCAGAGAGGGAAACATAAGCTATGGGATATTTCACATTGTGCTTTCCCAGCTAGGGGAAATGCTGCCTGTTTATTCCCTAAGATGATTCAACAGGAGACAGGCTCAGGAAGAGCATGGGAGATGTGGTGTTGCTGTTCCTAGAAAGATTCCAAAATCTTCTTGCTCCAGAGACTGATTGCCCTGGGCCTGACAGGTTGCACACAAGAGGTGAAGGTGCTACTCTTTCAGTGCTATGGCCAGAGGGCAGTTAAGGAGGCTCAGGGAACAAACTGAACTGCAGTTAAACAGAAATGTCCTTTAGAATTTCATGGAAATAACCCAGGGAACTTGCTGCCAATAGCATGGAGATCAAACATTGCGTGAGATTAAATAAATCAACCTATAGTTGAGAAGGTTAAATTAGATAGGATTTAAAAAAGGGATTATGAACTCCCCTGGTTTAAATCATAAGCCAACTGTTAACTGCCCAGGCTTAGTCAGAAGTCTACCCTCTAGGCAGATAATTGTGTAACTGCTTTTTATAGGGTTTTTACACCTTCTTTTGAAGACTTGGACAGGATATTGAACTGCCTTTGATCTGATGGAGCACTTCCTACGAGTGGTTTAACCAGACTATAAGGTTGTTGGGGACAAAGCAGCAGATTGCTGTGGAAGTAGTACAGATGTTTCATCCATGCCTGTCACCTGATGGGAACTGCCATTATAATTCTATTTCCAGGCCTGAGACCTTCATGCTTGCTCCACGGAAAAGAAGTCCCCAGGTGTCAGTGCCAGGGAATCTGATAAATGACATGTGGTTTCTGCATGGTTATTTGATCTGAGTTACACGTTCCTTGCATGTTGGGATTGCAGCTTAAGACTTAAACCTGTGCTGGGTACAGCTTGGTTGTATTGTTTATCAAAGCAGCAACAACAGCAGTCTAAATTACTGGACTGTTTTAGGTTTTGTTTTGTTTTTTTTGTTTTGTTTTTTTTTTTTTGTTTGTTTTTTTTGTTTGGTTTTGTTTTGGTTTTTTTTTGTGTAAAGTTCACTGTGAACATCAGAATTAATGGTAGGTGGAATCCTGAACATCCAATGTCTTCCTTCTCTTGGACTGGATGAGCATGAGATGGTGCATGTAAAGAATTTCAGAGAGTTTGCAGCTGTCTGTGGGCACTAATCACACTGAAAGCATTGTTGAGCTGTAAGCACTGGGTATTGATCTGAGCAGCTGTAAGGATCAGTGGTAGGTTAGCTGGGGATGTGGGTAAAGCTGGCTTGCTTGTATCTGTGAGGAGGCTGTCATTCACCCATTTGCTTTTGGCTGAAACCAATAAAAAATGGCCATGTAGGAATTGCTGCACCACAACAGTTCAGAAACACCTGCTTCCTTCAGTACATTTTCACCAATGATGAAGACTTTGAAAGAGGGAATGACCACTGAATGAGGCTGAAGAGTAGCCATTAAAATGGACAAGTGCTGAATGACTTGTCATGGCACTATTTTGTTCCCATCACTGAAGATTACTTAATGGATGAACTGTGTTTATCCCTTTCAGAATTGTTTCTTTTCCACTGTTGTTCTAGAGCTAATCTAACCCCTTTTTACTCATGCCAGTTTAGCTCCTATAGCCACTTAAGGCAAGGAATTGAACTGGATAATCCAAGGAGTGGGAGTTGAATCAGAATCTCTGATTTTGTGCTTTCTCCCCACCTTCTTAAAAAATGCCTCTGGAGTTAATTTTGATAGAATAACGTGTTTGAGTTTGTTTTTTGTTTTTAGTTATGTTGCCACCTCAAAAGGCAAATGAATTATTATTGTCAATTTTATAACCTTTTAGCTAAACTGTTAAAATTTTACTTGGAGCAGAATGTGAATGGTTATGGCTGCCTATAGGACTGGAGCTCTAAATCCTGCTTTAAAAGGATGAAGAGCAGCTTTAATGCCTTATCTGCCAGATGAAATCTCATGGTATAAGATCTTTGCCAGCCATAGTTGAAGCATTGATGTTTTCAAGGGTTGATCACATCTGACCTGCTTTGATTTCTGCTCCAGCCTTGCTTTCCCTCCCCACTTCTCCTATGGTTGTGATTCCCTTCAAACAGGGTAGCCACACTGGCAGCTCTCTGTACTCTGAAGTTGCAGGTAGCCAGATGAAAGCACTCTGCTGCTATGCTATCTCTCTGGAGTTCATGTCAATATGTAGGAAGTAAAACTAAATAAAGCATAATTTTTATCCTGGTATTTGAGAGCATGGTCCCTCTGAAGCAAGCCTCAGGGGCAGACAAACACAGACTAAAAGGTGGTGATGTGAAAAGAAAATAGCATTAAGAAACTTGAGCTGGTAGCTAAAACACAGCCTTACCTGCTTCTATTAATTCAAACTTCAATTGTGTGTCACTGGGCAAATAAACCCTCATCCAAAATAGCTGATCTCCAGAAGTATGTCTGACTTACAGGAGACTAATAGGTTGCTTATGATTCCAGATTATACTTCACTGCACTTTCATGACTGTTTTGTAAGCCTTGAAATGTTTCTTTTATTGCCTGTAGAAGTACTGAAAACATTTGTCAGAGCCCTTAATGGAAGCCATGGAGGCATTTAGAGCTAATCCCAGTCTATTTGCTTTTGGTATTTGACAATACAGATATTTTTAATATCTCGCCCTGGGTGAGCATGTAACCATTTCCAAACCATTGCCTGTGTCTAGACTTGTTTTTGTCGGGAATTCATTCTCCATAGCTGAGCAGAAAGCAGAGGAATTTATGGGAATTGGCAGGAAGGCTGTCTCTCATCACTGAAGCCACGGAGTGTGAGGGGTGTTGGGTAGAAGAGCTGCTTATCACCCACTGCATCTGTGGATGGCTTGGGGGTCTGTATCAAGTGACCATGGCTGTTGGCAGAGAGGGAATAGAGCAGCCCAAATGAATTATTACAGAGGTGTGGAAATCACTGAGATTTTTATTAGCAGTCTTCCAATATAGTTTTAATGCTGGGGAAAATATGGGAAGCACAGTTGTAACTCTGTTATCTGGGGATAGCAATCTTATTAGGGAGGTGGGAAGAGGAAACCTCTACCTGCTGTGACTTTGTTGTGTTTGAAGAGCAGCAAACTCTCCCAAAAGCTTTGGGAATAGTATTAAAGCTGAGCTTACTACACACAAAATGGCTGTTTTGCTGCATTTTATCCCTTCCTACTCTAAGTACGCTTTTGAGCAGAGCTGCCCAGTGATCCTTGAGTGGGATCTCTGCTTTAGCTCCAGCCCTTCAGCCCCTGCATTTGTACTGCTGGAGCAGGCTGTGGATGTATGATAGAATTGGCTTGGTTTCAGTTATGCCAGGAAGCATTTTAACCACAAAGCCCCTGTGATTTGCCACTATCACTTTAAACAGTTGTATGGGTTGAGCTTTCAGGATGTTGGTACCCTCTTTGGGGGAGAGCAGGAACCAAGCTTTGATGTAGCCAGTGTGAGATTATCCTAGAAAACTGCTGAAAATGAAATGGGGGTTTGGGGGTGGGAGGGAAAGTCTGCCTGGCTGCTGTTCCTTCTGATGGCTAATAATGTAAAAACACTGAAAATCATGGGCTGTGATGCAATTAATTATTCAGAGCTGTGCTACACTGTGAGAGAAATGGATTAATCTGCCTGTATTATACATCCACTGGCTGACAGAGGTGTTTAATTGCACAAATCAGGTTTGTGATTATTTATTTTCCATCTTTATGCTTTGGTGCACATGACAGATTTCAGCTATTTTTTAAGCTGTGTTTCCCAGCCCAGGGAGCAGATTGTGGTAGTGAATGAGAGAGGAAATTCTTAGAAAATAATAATAAAATGTTAAGTGTCACCAAATGCCTGAAAATTTCTGTAGTATGGGGCTGCTTAAATGACAAAAATCTGATCTAGGTCTAGGATCTTAAGTAAACTTGGTCCAGACTTTGTGTCATTGCCTCCTGTACCCAGTAGCATACACAAATATATATTAAATATGCAATGTTTGTATACATTTCTCATATTACTCTCTTGATCTCCCAGGGAACTGCTTCAAAATATTTTGAGCAGTCCAGCTGAGAAAATATAAAGCCAGCTTCTCTAGATACTTTCTCAGAGTGGTGGATTTGGGGCAGGTCTGGCTGATGGGATGGATTACCAGTCCTTGCTTGCTCCTTTCCACCTTGGTTTCCTCTGGTGCCAGTTGATCTTGTGTAGAACATTTTAATTGTCAGAGAGAGAACTACAGAGAACCACAGAAAACTCCGAAGTTGCTGATTTATTTCCTTTGTGAAAAATGACTTGACACAAGTGAAAGTTTTCAAGGAAGGGAGCTGGAGCTGTCAGACTAAGCAAAATATATTGTTTTAGGCTGTATTTATTTTCACAGAGTGTTTTTTAGTCAGAGTATGCTACATGGAGATGAATAGCTTATTCCTCTTCAAATATCCTTTCCTGTTTAGAAGGATTCTTCTTTAATCTGCTTGTTAAGTTTCCTGGAAAGTTGGTGCCTCTCTGGGGAAGCAGAAAGAGGAACCAATTGCTTTGGATTCCTCAAAGGCACCTACTCCCTGAAAAGCAGTGCTAAGTGGATAAATCAACATGAGCCTGTTCCTTTGGAGCTGTGATTGCCAGCACAGGCCTTGCCAAGGGGAAGCAGTGGCTTTACTCTGAACTCAGTCACAAGCAGAGCTTTGTACAGGAGCAGGAGGAAAATGTGCTGCATTTGTGGGGTGTCCTGGGCACGAGTGAATTCTTCTCAGAGCTCTTTCTTGTACTTCAGTCCCAGGGAAATCTTGTGCTTAGAGGGAAGGAAGGATCGGGGGTGAGGGGCCTTGCTCTCCTCCTCCTGTGTGTCCTGTGGAGGGGTGCTGTAGTTGAGAGCAGAAGTTCGGGGTATGAGAGATTGAGTGTCTGGGGTGGGTACAATTTGTCAGGTTGGGGGACTTGGCTGAAGCACAAAGGCTCAGCTGGGTGCAGTGCAGGGTGCCAGGCTTGGCTCAGGGAATGGCTTTTGTCTATGGACAGCCAAGAAACTGAGTCTTTCTGTCCAAAGTGGTGATTTGTGCTTGCATAATGAAATCAGTCAATGTTTTCTGTGGTGTTGTTCCCTCCATAACCTGGAAAATCTCAACTCTGAACCCATAACCAAAACTAAGACTAAGCACAGTCAAGACTCAAAACACTTTAATATCTGAATATATTTCATATTGTTCTGGACTGGTAGTAGCTACTGACTTTCTAATCTCAAAGTGATCTCTCTCTTCTTCCAGTGTGACAAAGGATACAGCTGTCCTTTGTGCCTTCAACCTAATTGAGCTAAGCCATCTGCTTTCCTGCTGGGAAGAAACTTTAGGAATTAGAGGCCTTTTTTCCCCAGAGGCCAATATTTCCCTTTCTCATCCAAATGATAGTCTTCAACAGATTAAGCATCTGTTGCATAGTGTTTTATTGAAAGGAGAAGTCAGCATGAACTTCCTAGGTCACAAACCAGAGTGAATTTTTGGGAATATTCTGTTGTAGCTGCGTGCAGGTATTTTGATTGCCACCACTTTGATATCCTTGCCATGGGTTTTTTTGGTTAACTTTTTCTTCCTCTAGACAGGCAGGAAGAACACCCTAAAATACTTTTTGGCTCTAGTATGATGCAGCCTGAGTGTTTAGAGTATTTCTGGATTTTCTACATTTACCTTCTAGGTATCCTTTTTCTTTGCAGCCTTGCTTTGTCTTGAGGAAGATAACTTCTGTGCCCGAGGAGTAATTATCATCGTGTCCAACTGCTAATGTTTTATTTTTCTCTACAGAAAGAAATTCAAGCCATGAGTCAGTGCCATCACCCCAACATTGTATCTTACTACACATCGTTTGTGGTGAAAGATGAGCTTTGGCTGGTGATGAAGTTGCTTAGTGGAGGTGAGTGGTCCAATTTCTTTACCCTAAAGGCAGCATAAAAACCTGTCCTCCCTCCTTCCTCTCTCCCTTCCTTACCTGTTAAGGTTCCCACCCATGAATTAAGAATTGCAGAGTTGTTTAGGTTGGAAAAGATCTCTAGGATCAGAAAGTCCAAGGATTACCCCATCACTGCCAAGTTCATGACTAAAACCTGTTCCCAAGTGTCACATCCACATGACTTTTAAACACCTGTGGGGATGGTGACTCCATGACCTCCCAGACAGCCTGTTCCAATGCTGAACAACCCTTTCCATGAAGAAATGTTTCCTAATATCCAATCCAAACTTTCCCTGGTGCAAGTCAAGGCAGCTTCCTTTTGTCCTACTGCTTGTTCCCTGGGAGCAGAGCTTGACCTACACCTGGCTGCCCCCTCCTGTCTGGGAGTTGTGCAAAGCCTGAAAGTCCCCCCAGAGCCTCCTTTTCTCCAGGCTGAGCCACTTTCCCAGCTCCCTCAGCCACTCCTGGTGCTCCAGACCCTTCCCCAGCTCTGTTCCTTTCTCTGGACTTGCTCCAGCACCTCAAAGTCTTTCTTGTCATGAGGGGTCCAAAAGTGACTCCAGAATTTGAGGTGTGGTCTCACCAGTGCTGAGTAAAGGGGACAATCCTTGCCCTGGCCCTGCTGCCACACTATTGCTGACCCAGGCCAGGTGCCATTGGCCTTCTTGCCCATCTGGCCACACTCTGGCTCATGTTCAGCCACTGTCAACCAGCAACCCTCAGGCCCCTTCCTACCAGGCATCTTTCCAACCATTCTGTATGAATAATATTTGATGGCAACCCATTCAGCTCAGAAATAGCTTCTCATGTTATGTCCATCAGTAGTAATGTTAGTAAGCCTAACTGGCTTTTGAAAATCACTGCCTGCTTAACACAGAGCCAGGGAAACTTCCCTTTTCTGGATTTATTCTCTCAGATGCTGGAGAAACAACTTTTTGAGAGAGTGAGTTTGAAAATTTTGTATCAGTAATGTTTTATTTGAAGTCATAATATTTTCCAGGATCCCTGTTTAATTTATAGTTGAAGCAAGAACTGGACTCAAGTTCTGGATGTTAACACAAAGTGCTGTTGCTGAATCCTGGGCCTGTCTTTAGGAAGACTTCATTTTCCTGGCACTGCAGCAAACAGGAATTGAAAACTGAAAAAAAAAAAAATCCCTATTTTCTTGCTTTTTGAAAAAAACTCAACCTGGCTTCTCTGTTCTTGGCTTAACTTTATGGACTGTAAAATACCAGGAGATGATATGGAAAAATCTGGCTAAACCTGTTTGCATTTTGCACAAGAGCTCAGCAATGACCATAAAACATGTCTCTTTGAAGGTGTTCTTTAGAGAATTTTAGCAGTTCTCTTGGAAGAAATTAAATTCCATGCCAGCCTTAAGTCTGTCTTAAAAGGTTTTTAATGTCTCATGTGCTCACGTGTCATTAAGCAATAGCCTCTGTTTTCTTAGAGGGACACGTAGCAGGTCATTAAAGATGTGATGACTGTTTGTGTGTGGAAAAGAATCCCCTGCCAGCTTAGAGCAAGCAGTGTTGCTGTGTGTATAGAAAGTGTATCTATGGGAAAGTTTCCACAACATGAAGTAATGGCATTTCAGGGGTGCTGGAGAGGCAGCAGCAATGGATTTGGCCTTTTCCAGGAGTACACAACCTCTTGAAGAAAATGCACAGCTGCCTCCATCACTTCACAGCAGTTTTCTGTCACAATGAGGCTCATCCTTGAACCTCCAAATATTGTCTCTGTTTGTTCTCAATTTTGTGTGGAGGTGGAGTTTATTTGGTTTTTTTGTGTAAAGCTGGGGAAAAGTCAGACCATCCTTATCAAGACAACACAGATGTAATGACTACACTGGAAAATTTCTGGAAAAAATAATTATTGTTTCAGAACCAGCCTCTTGCTGGTGTGAATGATGACCTGCTTCTCATTTAATACTCCCTTTGAATGGGCTTTTATGTTCTTCAGCCTGATAATTGACCCTTGTGCAGCTCTGGCATTTAGTGGGGGACTTGCAGTAAAGGAGTGCTAGGAAATTTCCCTGCTTCTTATTCTGTTGCATATGTTGAAGAGTAGGGTCATTCAGTAGAAGACAGACCAGTAAGAGTGTAATTCTTCCCTCTCCCCAACATTTCTGTGAGTCAGTGTTAAATTTTCTCACTTAAAAGGAATCATTTGAAGGCTGGAGGAATTGCTAAAGTAAATAGAAAGACTTTGAGAATGACCTTTCACTTTCTAAGCAGGAGGGTACCTTGTGAGGTATTTTTCAGCTGTTTTCTTCTATGTACTTTTTACTTCATACTTTTTTATATCTGTGCTTCAGGAATCTCATATTAGATCTCATAGGCAGACTCTACAGCACAGTCTTGAGGATGGGGGAAGAAACTTGTGATTGGAGCTTTCTGACTGAATAGCTTTTTCATTCACTTTTAATGAGCCTATTTTCAGTTGGTCTTAGGCTGAGTGATTTATGTAACAAGAGACACTTCTAAAACTGCCTCTCATTCCTTCCAGCTTAGTTCTTATCAGTAATAAAGTGGCTCGTTTTGCAGTCATCTGTCATCCAGTGGGAAAAATAATGATCTGGGTTTCTCAACAGGAAAAACCTTTGAGCTGGTTTTTAAAATAGGAAACAAAAGCAAAGAAAAAGCCCCCCAAAATTAAACCAAAAACAAACAAGCAAAAAAACTGCACCAAAACAGACCCAAAACAGAGTACAGCCTAACACTTTCATTTTGTTTAGCTGTTTAAAAAGATTTGTACATCCCAATAAGTACATAAGAAATACATTCTGATGTCCAGTCTGTATTTTGATCATGGCTTTTGTTCATGATAATTTATTCTCAGTAAAGTTCAGAATTTTATTGCCTCTTTTCTATCAGTGTATGCTGGTGTGTGATTTCAGGCTGAAACTAGTTTTAATTTCAGCCTCCAAACACTGACCTTATTAATTTGACAAACAGCCCACAAGACAGCCAATCTGTAATGCAAGCCTTTTTTGTTGCTGCTGTAAGTGCAATTTAATTTATTTTCTGGCTGCAGTCTTTTGTTAAAATCCCAACCTGGACATACATGCAAGTGTTTTAGAAGTGTCTCTAAGGGAAAATACTCTAAATCCACAAATGGCAGTTGTCTAACAGTACCTTGCTCCTCTGACATCCAGAGGGTGCACTCAAAGGTCCTTAATTACCTGACTGACATTGTCACTGAAACAGAACTATTTGTCTCCCCAAGTACTCTGTTGATGGAAGATTTCTATATTTGAAAGTTGTCAGCAGCCAGGAGGTAGCCCTGGGGAGCTGATGTGCATCAGAGCCCAGCCAGGCTGATGGGAGCCACTGCTCAGAGCCCTCTGAGCTGGCAGCACCCAGCCCAAAGCAGGTGTGGAGTTGCTGATGGCAGAAACGTGGCTGTGATGAGATGCAGCTGGTAGAGACAAGGGGTGCTGGTGTGTGCAGTTACTGACAGCCTCTTTCAGGTCTGGTGATGTGTGTCTGTGTCAGGTTTGTGAAGTGCCTGCTGTTCTGTTCCCTTCATTAGAAATTACAGACCCTTTTCTCTAGTGTTGGAAGTTCTGTAGGGTTCTAAGCTTAGCAGCATGAACTCGACACCCCAGCCTTTGAGTCCAGTGTTACTCCAAACTAAAATCCAATGGCTATTTCTAGACAGCTGCTGACCTGCTCTTTGCCTCCCTGGCATTTTCCTGTCATGGATTTTACTCGTGCCTTTTTAAAGCCTGCTGAAGCCCAGTCCTGCTCTCAAACTCCTCCTGTGGCTTTTTAGTAGGAAGAGGAGCAGCTGTGCTTTTGTTCTTGTGCATTTACTGATTGTGACCAGCTTGCTCTTCTAAATTCTCCCTGCTTTTAACAAGAGCTCTCATTTCACAGGTGACCCATGGCTGTAGATAACTCTATAAAACAGTTGCTCCTATGAAACAGCTGGCCCTGGTGACTTGGTATATCACACAACAATTCTTCCTGTCCTAGCCTGCAGCAGATAAAACCTTAAAATATTTTTAAACTGTGCAAATCCTTTAAATACTGAAACATTTCCAGATAGGACTCTTGGATATTCTGCCCTCTTGAAGGCTCCTGATGAAATCTGCTAAGGAGATTGCTGTATTGAAATAGTTAAACCTTTTAATTTCTGAAAGTTTTTAAGATTAGTTAATCAACTTCTTACTTCAGCCTTTGATCTGAGGTTCTGAATGCCAGACCAAAAGAGGTAGGCAAATCTTAGTTCTCTACCAAGGAGTTAGGACATCTTGTTCTGCTTCTGCTGTGTTAATCTCTGATCTGGCTCCTCCTAATTCCAATGGAGAGTTATGATCAAAGCATAAACCACAGGTCCTTAGAAATCTTTGTGTTTATGTTGAATTATTTTCTTAGGAGAGAGATATGCTATTTTTAATTCATCTGGAGGGGTTTTGATTTTATTTGTAGAAACAACTTCATTTCAAACAATTAAGGATGGGATAAGTCAGAAGCAGGGGATGGCAGGGATTGTACATGATTATAGATTGCAATGTGTGTAGGTACATTGCCACTTCTAACTGTAATAAGAAAAGCATGAAAAATTAGTCTTCAGATTTTCTCCTATAAATGTCTTGATCACAACAGCAATAGGCTGTTTTGTTCCCTTTATTGTATTATCTTGTTTTCTGCCTTAATATATCCATATTTCTTCTGCATCCATGCACATGCCCTGGGGGGAAGGAGGCAAGAAGTGGATGCTTCCTTAGCTTTCCTCTGAGGAGGTTTAACCAGGGTTAATGTCTTTTCCTTTGTTTTGTATAACTTGTTTCCTTTACTTTGCTACTCTCTAGCTGTATCTGTATTCCTCAGTCCCAGGAGTACTGAATCCAAACAGTTCTTCCTTCTTATGCATTTTCTTCATCTGTTTGCCAGAGACTGACAAGGTGCAGATTTAATTCTTGGCTCTAATGACAACCAGGCTCACTGAAACCACTGGCTAATGCTGAGATGTCTTGAAAGAAGCAGCAGTGAATCTGCTAACTCTCCCTTCTCAAAGGTTCAGCCCGTTCAGCATCAGTGTTTGTCAGGTTTGGGGCAGATTTTGGGTCTCACAAAGTTGTGTGGTGATTCCCCAGCACTGTTTCCAAGCCTATTTCTGTCAGGCCTCTAAATGGCCAATTAATGCAGTTAGTGTAACCTGCTTTGTTGTTGTTGTTGTTGTTGTGTTTTCCAGGTTGGAAGTTGGAGAATTAAATTTTCCCATTCTGCTTTCCAGACAAAGTTAAATGAGGAGTTTACTTTGCATTTAACTTAAAGTGTATCTTGATTCTGTCACTTAGGTTATAATATAACATGCAAGATATGGTTCCCATAGCAACCAGCTCTGCTGTACATTTTTTTGTTCCTCTGGGGGCATGTAAAATTCCAGCTGGAATATTCCTGCATTTATCTATAATCTTGTTCCAAACAAGCTTTCCTTTCTGCTCAGGTTTTCATGCCCTTCTGTGCTTCAGCTCCAGTGTGCTGAAGAACTAAGCAGTGTCACTGATGACTGTGGATGTTTCTTCCTCTGCTGAGGAGAAACGTCAGAAACAGGCTTCCTAAATGCCATTCCACAGGCTTGCTGGTGTAGGTGAGGTCAAGGAATCATGCTCTGGATTTGGAACAGGAAGCCTCAGTGTTTGTGGTGGTTTGCTGTTGAAAGTGAATCACTGGAACAATTAGGACTTCTTGCCCCGAGGGTGTGATTACACAGAAGTTTTCTTCAGCAGCAAAGCTGGTTTAAGGAGTTCCGGGCTCTCTGGTCTCCACCCTGCCTGGAAAACTGGATTTCCAGTTACTGTAGTGATCCCATTTTATAGTATGGCTTTGGAAGTGATGCAGGGGCACAACAGTGAGGTGATGAACCCTGGAACTTTAATCTCATTTTGTCACCATAGGTAGCCTGGTATCTTTGTTAATTCACACAATTAATGGTATTGAAAGAGTCAGTTTTACTGGATATGCATGGGGTGCAAGTCAGGACTGCTTTTGCTGGGATCCAGGACTGTCCATTGCAAGTGGTCTGCCTGGTGTCAATATCCAAAACCTGAATACCCTTCTTTTACAAGTAGTTACAGGTTGGGCTCTCTCAGCTGAGGGTAAGTCTGTGTACAGGTTCCTTCTGACTTGTGCTGTTCTTAGAAGCTACTGCATTAGCAGCTTTTGGAGCAAACTGGGGAACTTGTGAGTTGGAGCAGAAAACCACTTCCCTCTCAACTGCTGTACAGTTTGCACTGGGAACTTGCTCTTTACTAAGGAGGTGCATTTCCATGGCCATTGGTGTCAGAGTACAGAGACACTTGGATGATGAATGACAAGTCATGCTAAATGCTTTATCAGATTGCACAGTATCTCTGTAGGCTTCCTGTTGATCTGCTGCACAGTGTATATTTGATGGGCAGGAATTTGTTTTAGCTGCATTTTTTCCATATCTATCACCAAATGTTGTCTCCTTTCCTTTGTTTTCTATTGGGCTTTGAGATCAGTTGCTCATCACCAGCTTTCTTTAAACATCCTTGTTAATGACAGCATTATTTATATTTATGGTTAGACTCCAGTTCTGACCCTTTTCTCTGTGTCTTGTTTTGTCTTTTCTTGGTATGTGGCCCTTCTGGGCTTGGAAGAGCTTTCCAGTCAGCCTCAGCCAAACTCCATTTCTTTTTTTATATCTTTCTCTGACTTAGGATTCAACTTCCGGTACTTTGGGTCTGTTCTTGCTACTTGAGAATTTTTAATGAGAAAAATAATGAGGGAATTGTTGAAATCAAACCTCATGCCATGTATAATACACACCAGAGTGCTTCATAGCATTATCTAAAATAGAGGTTTTATTTTAGGGAGGAGTCAAAGATATTTTTTTCTTTTCTGGAGACACTGTAGTAGATTTGTTTTCTCCTTGAAAATCTTGTAACTGTTAATACAGAGCAAGATACCTCATTTCCAGTGTGAACCTCATCCTCTGGCCATTAGGTTCTGTCTTAAAGTGAGACTGAGGAGTTTGCACGTGGAGCACAAATCCATAGTGAAACTGCATTTAAGCAGAGATCCAGCTGTGTTTGGATGTGCTCTCTCTTCCCCAGTTACTCCTGAACTGGTTTGAGGCTGGCTCACAAGCTGGCAGTCTCAGCAGTCATGCTGGTGTTTCCCAGCAGTGTGGTCAGTTTGTTAAGCACATCCTCTGGTGTGGTTTAGGCCCTGGTTCCAGTTGAGCTGGATTAGTTTCCAGTTAATTTTAGCAGTTATTGTATTGCTGGATTGGGAGCAGGCCACTGTGCAAAACAGTCATTTCCCCCTTTCCTCATCTCTTGGTCCAGTATAATGGAGTTGGTGTGGGAATTTGTATCCTAAACAGTGGAGGTCTTACCCCCTAGTGTGTCACACACTAACTGAGACCTCTGGCATCAACTTTGCATGGAATTGATCAGCCTCATGCTCCAGTCCAATCCTGGCCTTCTAGCAGGAGGTGTTTTCCTTGACTGTGAAATTCCCATGACATCTCCTTTCAAAGGAGCTCCTACCTTGGCTGTGGGTTTCTCTTTGGGGATTTGGTTATTCTCTTGCTCCATGCCAGGCTTCCTGAGCCAGAATGCTGGAACACTGCATGGAGCAGTGCTGGGAAATGCAGCTTGCCTTTGTTCCATGTATTCCCTGGTGCTGTGCTTAATGAAGTTGCAGTTGAGTTGTGAGTCAGAACCAACTCCCAAACTTAGTGATTTGTGAGTTGGAAAAATCAGTTTCATGGTGCTGTGGTGCCAGTGGGCAAACCCTGAGCAGACAAAGGGGGATGGTCCTAAGAACACTTTTTCCAGCAGAAGGGTGGTTCTTGGATTGCTTCTCAGCTGTTTCCTGAGAAGTAACTCAAGCATTTTGCTGATCCCTTTTTGCTGTTCTTCTTTCTGCAGAGGATTGGCAAATTCCCCCACTTCTATGAACGTCTCAATGTGAAAGTGGTTTTAAAATAAATGTGCTTAAAAAGTGTCAGGCAGGACTGGGAACAGATATAGCCTGGGTGTGAATCAGCCTTTTCACAACCAGGGCTGGCTCTGTGCATGCCCTCTTGTCTGTCTACCCTCCACCCCCCTTTCAGGGTTAAATACAACCTCTAACTTGGCTAAATAGAGGATTTTTTGACCAAATGAATTTGAGCACCATATGATCTGCCTCCTCATGTTCCCTGAGCCCTTTGCAGGAGAAGGGAAATGTTTGTGAACCAAGTCTGCTAACGGAGTCGTGGGTGGAAAGAGGACAAAACGAGTACGTGAAGAACCACATATTTTCACTGGACTTCTAAAACAAGTGACAGTTTGTTCTCTAGATTAAGGCACATTTCAGAGGAAAAACCTGAATAGTGGATGTGGAGAGGCTTCTTTGATGGGATATTTTTCATGTCACAGAAATTCTTGTCCAGAATAAGAAGCCTCAAAATTTGTAAGCATATACTCTTTAAATGTGAAAACATGATAGGCTGAAGGCCAGGTGAGTCCTTATGACACACAACAGAAGATGCTTTTCTCAGGACATAAAGGTGAGATTTCAGTGAAGGGGTCCATCTCCAATATCTGAAATCTTAGCTCTCCTCAGTAAAGATATTCTTGCTCGGATGCAGGAAGTCCAAAATATGTCAAAACAAGCTGAATTATGTCTGGGTGGAACCTTTGGGTAAGACCCATGTCAAAATGCACCAAACATGAGTGTGTTTCTCTGCTTGGGTGGGATAAAGGAAGGCTGAACACTGAGTATTCTTGCATAAAATGTTGGGGCAATATTATGTAACTTCATTTCTGTTGGTTTTTTTTTTTTTTTTTCCTCTGGGTTTTTTTTCTATTTTTGCTAGAGTCTTCTGTGTTAAGATTGTATCATCTGCAAATATCTTGAACTAAACAAAGATTTTTTGGTAAGAGGAAGCTGAAGGTGCTGTTCAGGGCAACAAATTTATCTCACAATTTATTTCCACTGGGTTTCCTGGATGTATTGGTGTCCAGGTGAAGCTGGTGCCAGTGGGCCAGAGAAGATGGAAAGTGAGAAATAGTAGCTCTGCAGCTAGCTTTTAGATGAGCTCAGCATATACTGCTTTGCACCAACCAAGGGACATGTGCACCCATGTAATTGTTTCTTGTGCAGTTTGAATTGTGCAAAATGAGCTTTTCCACATGGTATTTGTATTCAAACCCTGCAGCTTCTGCTTTTGTAGGAGTGTCCAAAAGGAAAATACTCTTCTAAGTGAAAACTGATCTGCACGATTGCTTTGGCCTAGAAATTCAATTGGGATAGTTAATAAAATGTTAAAGAGGAAGGGGTTTTTGTCTACCTGAACCTGTAGGGTGAGAAGAAAATCAAACTAAAAACCTCTTTTGTATTTTTCACTTGCTTCAGGAATTTACAAGGTGAAACTTCTAATTCTCGCATGGGCCAAATTCATGAGAGTTTGTTCTTAAATCCAAAAATAATTTTCTCTTACTTACTTTTGATTGTAAGAAGAATTAACTTCTCTAAACTTTTCTAAAACTGAGCCCAGCTTTTCTAAACTAGCTGAGTTAGTACTGGGGTGTTCTTGCCCTGTAAGTTTCCTGTTCAAAGACAAACAAAGCTGCAATTTGTGTTCTCCAGTTGTGCCTGCTTTTCTCATTCTTTAGGAACTTCCCAGTACTGCTGACATTGCTTTGTAAAAACCCTACTAGTCCCTATCCAGCCATTAAACCATAGAAACACAAGTTTGAAGGGGCTAAATGGCACAGGCTTTGGAAAAGAGGCTTAGCCATCCCATGCTGGAGCAATAAAAAGTTCTGAGAAGTATCTTCAGTCCAGATGCAAATACAAAGAGGGCAGTAGGCAGTGTCTATGAAAAGCAGGGCCTTGCACAAGAGGCCTGGTGCGAGTCACTGGTTCCGTTTATTCCTGGGTGCAGTTTGAAGAAGTGGTTTGCTCTCTAAAGCCTGGTTTGTCATGGAAGATGATGTAATTCACACCATGCATGGGAGAGAGACTAAACATGCTTCTAGGGAAGGATCTAAGCTATTCCAGTTTTGTACACAGTAAAGAAGGGACTTATTGTCAGAACTCAGCCTCATTTCTTCTCATTTGATGATTTCCACTTTTTTTTTTTGCTGTTAGGGTTGTACCAGCCCTTAACAGATGAGATTTTTCCTGATATTTTTCTGCACAGAATTTGTAGGAGCTGAAAACGAGTGCCTAATTTTATCAAGCTTGTTGCCTTCAGCTTGAGTCCTGGCAGCCCCCTGCTTTTTCCATTTCCCCCTTCAGCTTCTCGAGTACTCAGCACTAAGCCAGCTGTAGCATCAGTATCTACTTAAAAACCTTCCAAGTGTCATGTGTGTGTTTTACATTTTGTCTTGTTCAAATAACTTCTCAGTTAGTTGCTTGTGTTCACAAGGGTTTTACAGCTCCCCTTGAGGCTCTGCCCTCAGGGGTGCATTGTTGCCTCTGCTTTCCTGCAGCAAAAGCTTCATCTTCTGACTCTGATCCTGACCACCATCAGTGAATTTCTTGTATATTAAACGATGATAAATTACACTTAAGTGTGAATCAGTTCTTCTAGTTTAAACTAAGATGTTTAACTCTTCTCTAGGCTCTGTTTTGGATATTATCAAGCACATTGTGGCCAAAGGAGAACACAAGACTGGTGTCCTGGATGAAGCCTGTATAGCCACAATCCTTAAGGAGGTGCTGGAGGGACTGGACTACCTGCATAAAAATGGGCAAATCCACAGGTATTTTATGTTGTTCTCACTTTGTCATAAAATGTAATTGAAACAGAGTAGCTGAGCACAGAGTCTCATCCCATAACTTGCTGAGGTCATAAAGAGAGGAAAGTAAAGGTGGGAGCTTTATTAAAATGCAGAATTCAAATGTTTATATTCTATATACTGTGTCTATGTTCAATGACTAGGCCAAATTTGGATAAATTTTGGGGTGTTGAAAGTTCTAATGTAGGGAATCTTTTTCTAAATGTCAACATTCAGCTGCAAAGTGTAGTTGATGGAAAGCTGGAAAACTTCCACTGGTTTTGTTTCTTGCAGAGCTACAAATTACCAAGAGCACTGTGTAGGCAGAGCTGAGCAATTTAATAAAAAGTCCTTCCAGCTCTGATTTTTTTTTTTTTTTTTTTGTTTTGAGGTTAACTGCAAGATGAACATAATGAAATTTGAATTTGAGTAATTTTATTAAAAAAAAAAAGGAAATAAAAATAATGGAAAAACTTCTTCTGTAGGCAAAACCCAGTTAACTAATGGCCTGTGATTTGACAGATCACTGAAATTCATGGGTTTCTATGCTGGTGTTTGTCTGGATGTGTTTTGAAATCACATTTTCCTCTCTCCTGGTGTCAAGGTGTGGTGTAGTTCAGTAGAAGATGCTAAGCTGGTCTGTTCTCTGTTAAAAAGACTGAGATTTGCAATCCTAAATATGTGCTGAAAATAGAATATACTGCTTGTGGGTAATATACACAATCCCAGCCACAGACTGCTACTGGAACAGCCTCTTCTCTCTTGGGAATTTTGTGAGCTTGGCTCTCCTCTGGTACAATGCCATTATAAGCATTGCTGCTGCTGTGCTGGAGTAAGTTTCTGTCCTCTTATAGCTGCACAAGAAGAGGTAGTTTTTTTGCCAAAATGTTATTTAAATTAGAAAATACAAGAAATATTCATAGTTTCAATCAAACTGACTGTCTTTTGTAGGTTATTTTGGATTAAAAGGAAAGAAACAGTTGGAAATTATTCAGGTGGAATTCTTCTCCCTGAAAGAAGTCTCAAATTTCAGTTTCCAGTCTCAACTAAAATTCTGACTTAACAAGAATCATTATCTTTATTGGAGACAGTTTTGATTTCATAGCTGGTTGCTTGTTGCTTAACTTTGTTTTTTGAGATAAGACTTGAGGTAGCTCTGGGTATTTAGAGTAAAGTAATAAACCAACTTACTTGCCAATTACATGGCAGTAAGTTTTCACTTTGCCATAAGTAGTTGACAGAGCTGTGTTCATCTGTGACCTGCAGTAGGTTTGCTTGGCTGATTTAGTTATCTTCTGGTCTAGTGAAATTGAAATATATATGTTAAAGCAGCAGAAACCTGTTAAATCTCAGTTTCTTGGAAGATACTGCATAATGTTTCCTGTATTGTAGAGAGGTGGTTCTCCATTTGGCTGGCTGGAATGGAAAAGCATAACTAGTAAATGTGGTAAAGATTAGAGATAATAAATTTATGTGTGTGGTGTGGGTTTTTTTTTACTGCACTCAGCAAAAATACTGTGTTCACAAAATTCAAACTGCTGGTCTAAAGGAAATATGATTCATATTGAATCATTTGGAAGTGGACTGGATCAAACCTGCTGTGACCATTCTCATCCTGCTCATCGAAGCATTTTGTACAAACTTCAGCAAAGAAATCAGAGCTGTGTCATTGCTGCAGCTTAAGGTTGTGGTTATGCATCAGCCCCTTTGCATGTGTTTCATCCCTATATTTTGGGGCTGCTCCAAAAATTGTGTAATATTTTATCATAGAAAATGATTTGGATTATCTCATTTTACTGGGCACAGTGGTCTGGGAAATTTGGAGAAGTGGGATACAGAGGGAAAATTGTGTGGTTTCCTACCTGTGATACAAAGCTGTTTGGGCTGTTGGCAGAAGGCAAGCTGACAAGCCTTTGAGGGATGAAACGTGTTTCCTTAATGGAGTTCATCATGCTGTGTTCCATTTTATCCAGATGTGTGTGTGCTGCTGAGGCAAACACAGTTTAAAGTTGTAGTGCAGCTGGGACCTTTCCTCAACTGTAGGAATATCTGTATGGTTTTCCCATTTTGCTTAATGCTAGGGGTCATAATACTGGTCATGCCTGATGGGAAAGGCAGGTGGAAATCTTGCAGCCATGCCTGAGATGCTCTCAGAGGAAGTGTTTAAAATAACTGAACTTTGGTCCCCTGGGTCAGCTTAAAGTATCTGGCTCTAAAGGAAAGCACATCAAGTGATGGCTGAACTGCAAATATTCTATCTGTAGTGTGGGGCAGCTGTACTTGGGGTGAACTTTAGGCCAGAGCAGGATCAGCTGTGAAGGGTCAAAACTGAAGGGCTTTAGTTAAGACCTGGAACAGCCAGCCCAAAGCAAGCAGCCATCCAGCAGAAAAAATGTTCAGCTGGTTACACTAAATCTCCAAACTCTGCTTATATTACGCCTTGGAGAAAACAACTTGATAAAATTAGAGACACAGTATGAGAGAATGACTGCAATTAGCACATCTGAATTTGGACAGGCAGGCCAGTGGCACAGCCCAAACGATGAATATTGGGTCCCAAATGCAATTTTGTGGGCATTGTAGACCAGAAGTGGGGCTGTAAATCACCAGTGAGATCAGAGAACATATTTCTGTCAGTGGAGCTGCTCAATACTTCTGAATTATGCATAATCTTAAATGGGTAAATGAAGTTAACACGTGAAAAACTGGCTTAATGAAATTTTGCTGCTGATGATTCTTGCTCTACCTGTGCCTGCCTTGAACTTAATGCCATTTCCAATTAAGGTTTGAGGGGCTGTCTTGGTGTGGAAGTGCAAATCCCTGCTTTGGACTGGAGAGGAGTTTGTCAGTATTCTCTAGAGGAGATTAGAAAGCCAAATATCTACTGAAGGCTTAAATTATAATTTTTTCTTGTTTACTTTCCTAATTAACCGCCAGAGCGAGTCTGAAACTTGAATAGACTCCATTGTTCAGGAATAAATGCTGAAGTCTCCCACATTGCCCAAAGTGATGTTTTTTTGCTTTCATCTTGCAAGGGCTGATGGGAAGTGTCTGAGGCCTTATGGCAAAGACAAAGGAGAAGACAAAATCAGTTTTATTTTCATGAACACTCTAGACCACAGTAACAATTGATTACAAATGGTCCCCATCTTCCTCCAAAATCACCAGTGCCAGCCTTATCTGGGAGTTGGCAGCTCCCTGCCTTCACTGCCCTGTCCCTGTCCCCCTCTCCCGTGCCAGCCACTACTGTCCCTGTTGTGGTTTCCTGCGTAGCACGGTGATCCCAAGGAGGATTTGAAATCCCAGTGATCCGGCTCATGTTCAGTGAGTTAAGTGCCTGGGCAGCAGCCAGAGCACTGGGGACAGAGGGCCACACTCGGAAGCCCTGGGTGAAGCTGTCCTGCAGGAATCTGCTCGGGCACATTTCTTTATGGCAGTCAGACAAGACTGACAGTGCTGTCAGGGGTCGTGGCCAGGCTAATCTGGGCTGGGTGACACTCAGGGTATGTTGTACCTCTTCCCCATTTAGACTCCGATTCCTCTGTGTATTTGGGGATTAGCAGGAGTTTGATGAATGACTTAGAAATAAAACTAAAGCAAAACCAACCCAAGAGGTTTTATTGCTTGAAAAGATTTATTGGAGGGAACTTCAAGGCTTTCTTTTTCAGGTGGTGCTGCATATGGCAGGCTGACAAATGAATCATGCTGATTAACTGTTACAAGGTCTCTCTGTCTTTCTCCCTATTTTTATCTCCGAGCTTATCTTGTGTTCATGATTAGCTGTTGTGTAACTGAATATTTTAGTTAGTCCAGGTGAAATAATACACTGCTTAAATATAACCAGATTCTCCTATTGCAGCGCAATAAATGTGATACTGTCCTGTTTTTTTGTAAAAACAAAAAAAAAAAGCCTGGGAAGTGGTTTAGAGTTGCATGCACTTGAACTATTGGCATGGCATAATCCAGCTATTAGTTTGTTTGCTGCTCTACTTCTCACAGAGTGAGAGGAACATCAACATGTTTTATATGCTGAATTAGATCAGCCTGTGTTGCCACACAAAATGTTTGGGGTGTTTTTGGTGTCTTTTCAAAATCAGAATGTGAGCAGCAGGGTGCTGGGACAGCTGTTTGAATGTGTGTTTGAAGAGACCCTGGAAACAATATTCTTGCTGTGCTTTTATGCCAGATAGGTTCTTTTTTGGGGGGGGTTTGGAATCTTAGCATGGTTTTGAAAGGGAATCAAAATTTAATTCTTTGCCTCTTTACCCAACTAAGAGTAAATAACTTCTGAAAAATGGGCATCTATCTGCACATACACATCACCAATACTTGCATGTGGGATTTTTGCAGGAGCTCACCTCCAGTTGCAAGTTTTTGATTTAAGATGAAGGAGCTGATGGGTGTATTTTGGCAGAACTTGGCTGTCCTACAAGATTCAAGTTTAATTTTCATGTAGCTGATTAATGCATTGATAGCTGTGCTGGCAGGTATTGTGGTTAAACTGGATTCCAGTATGCCTCTGAAATAGTGTACTTTCATGTTTCTGTAGGAATACTGTGGGAGAACTTCAAGCCCTCCTCTGCAGTGCTGTGATCTTGCTTTGGGGAGTGTGTTTTAGAAGTGAACTTTGGTAGGGGAGTATTGAGGAATGGATAACAGGATGCAGAGCCTTTCCACCTCTACTTGCCAGTTTATTTTTCAGTCAGGACATCAGTAATTTGAAAACTGGTTATTGCTTAGCTGTGGGAAGTGCAATTTTTTATTCAGAGAGGTGTACTTTGGTCTCTTCTCTCTTATAGTGTGGAATGGGTAGAAATAACCTTTCGAGCTGGTAGTTAATAGAAATTCTGGAGCTTTAATTTGTAAATAACTCAGAAGCCAGAGGAACAGAAATGTTATCTTGTGTGTCTTGCTAGGAAGGAGGAGAAGAGGCTGCTCTAGATTGAACTGGGTAATTAGTTCCCCAAATAAACACCTTGCTGTGCAGTGTCAAGGGCCCAAGAACCACTGAACCCTGTCTCTGTACAGTCAGACTGGGGTGTATTGTGGTGGTTTGGCAAACCATCATGCTTTCCTGGTGGCTGTTTCTTCCACTGCATCATCCAGAAATTCATTGTTTAAAAAAAAGAAACTTCCCTGTGGTTGCGGAGAGATTATACAAACCAGATGTAATCCCAAATCTGCAGACAGCCAGAAACAATAACTCCTGTGGAGACACTTCTCCTCAAAGTGAATAAAGACAGTCTTTGCTCTGAAGTCTAAAAACCTGGGATTTCGACCTCTGATGGTAAAATATCACTGCTGCAGAAATCACAGGGGTGCTGGGGGCCCTGCAGCAGCTCCAGATGATGCCCCAACTCTTGGGAATTCCTGCAGTACAGGGGTGCAGGTGGGCTCCAGGGTGATGCCTGAAGGTGTGGCTGCTGCAGTCAGGTGTTTGTCCCCCTGTCATTTCCCTCCCACCCAGGAGCTGCCTCTGAACTTTCTCACTGGGTGTCCTGAAGTTACTTTGAGTAACTTTGGGTTAGTCCAAAGGAAAACCCAACTGTTTGGTAGAACAACTCTGGCCTTTTATAAAAGGGAGAGGAGTTTTTAGGTTTTTCTCTTTGCTTTGCTACATGGAGATGAGAAGCAGGAAAAATATGATTAAGAGTGGGGAAATAGAGGTTGGGTGATCTCCTAAAGGTTCTGCAGCAGTGACAGGTTTTGGTCAGTGATCCATGACTGAGTTGTACACTCAAATAATGGTGGTTTCTAGCAATTCTCAAATTGTCAGGAGTATTTGATTTTGATGTTTTTCCAGGGGGGATAATCATTCACTGTCTGCAGCATTAAATGTATCAAGTGAAAATGTAACAGACTCTTAGCTTTTACTCTGAAGAAACCCAATGCCATTCACAGGTGCACAACACTGTTTGTGACATCTTTCTCATGACACTGCCTTTGTCTGGTATAGATTGCTGAGACTAGTTCACCCAATATAGGCTCTTGCAGCATCTCTCCAGCAGCAAAGTAATTGTTTAAATTGTCTTGTTCATCTGTTCTGCTGTGATGATACATGACGTGAATAGAACTCACTTCAAAAAGACAACTTTGGAAATTGTTCCCTGGTTTGATGCACCAGAATTTCTGGCCTTCATAGATCCTAAAAGCTGCATATGTAGAGGTGCTTTAAACATTTATTCGGACCACTGCAGTCTTTTCATTCATGTCTTATGCTAAAGCAGAAGAAAAGGGCCACTAAAGGCTAAATTTGTGTGGTAACATATTAAATACACTAGAAAATTTTGCAAGGCTGCATCACAATTGGTTTTTTTATATTTACTAGATTGAATTACATCTTGCCTTGTTGAGTTCTAATAAAACTTTGATATTAAAAAGTGAATACTTTCAAAAACAAAAGTCAGGCAAAATCCGCACACATTTAGGACGACAAACAAAGAACTGCCACAGAGAAATCTATCCCTTCATGGCAGCCTGGAAAGCATCACCAAGTGAGATTGGGAGTGCAGTGAGGACTTGTTTCCATTGTACAAATACCTGATTTTATAACTGCTTTCTCCATTTTATGGGGACAACTGGATGAAATAGAGGACTTTCTTCCTATGCTGGTCATGCTTAAAACTGTCACCTTACAGATTTTGGAGAAGGAAGTCTTTTTGGCAGGTTTCTTGTGAGCCCTGGCTGTCTTGCCTTCCTCCTATTGTGTCATGTTGCAGACATGGCTGAGCAGGAGCTGCGGGTGGCTTTGTAGATGGGGACAGCTCTTGGCTGCATGGGGAATGCCTTGGACCTTGTGTGTATAGAGATAGACTCACTGCTTCTCCAGAACAGGATGCTGATTGCCTTTGGGAAATGGAGATCTTTTTCAGCTCCCCTATCTTAATTTTTTTGTGGCCTAATTTGATCCAGATTTGTTGTCTATTTGCCAGAATGCCTTTCATCTTTCCATCATGGCAGGGAGCTGTGTGAATCACTGACATTCCTGTTCCTTCTGCTACCTGATGCAGCTTGTACTCAAACTGGGGTGTTGTACACATGGTAAATTTTTGGAAATTCGTATTTCTGAACACGTTAGGAACATATTCTGATATACAGGAGATACTGCAGCATGGTGGTGTCACTGGTGTTGTCACGTGAAGCAAACCCATTTCCTTCCATATGGAAGAATTTGACATGAAATACTGAAATATGACCCTGTTATAACTTGACAATTTCCCTCTGTTACTAATGACTAAGGCAGGGTGTCCCAAAAATATCTGGGCCTCCAGGGTTAGGAAGAGAACTTGTGACTCCACAGCTCACACTGTTGCTTTTCATGCAGCAGGTGTTAAAAGGTCTTTGTGCCTTGTCCCCACTGCAGTCCTTAGGAAGTAGGATCAGGAAATGGACAGGCTGAATAAATGCATTTGTGGAAACAATCCTGTTACATTTTTAGCTGCTGTTCAATGTATGAAAGCTTGATTTTAAAGCCTGTTGGGCAGAGTCCTTTCCTTATACAAGAGAAAAAAACTGAAGTTCTGACAGAGTAGAGGAAACTTTAAAAGTGGTGTATGAAGTTGGAGATGGAGCTTCTCTCTTGCAGTAACTGCTGAAGGTTGTTAGAAGCGTGGGTTGTTTGGCAAATCCTCCTTGCCATGAGCTGCTGTCACAGCAGTGATATGCTTTGGGGCAAATGTGTGAAGCAAAGGCCTCATTTGCAGAAGGAAGAAGTGGTGCTGTGAGTTTTGGTATGGTTAGATCATCTCCATGTTGGGAGGCAGGCCTAGGTCGAGTGCTTGTAGCACTGTTTTCTGGCTGAAGGAGCTGATATGTCTGAAACTGTTTTTTAAGGGTTTGGACTTAGCTGGAGCAACTTGCCTCACATTGATGTGCACTTGAGGTTACTTGAGCCCTGCTGCTGGGCTGGAGGCTTAGCCATGGATGGGAGGTGAAGTCCAGGGCAGGCAGGATCTGTCCTTGAACCACACCTCCCTTTAATCCTCTGTTAGGCTTGAACCATGTGGGAAGAGAAGGAATTAATGAGAGCACCAAACCATCAGAGACAAAGCTGGCGCAGGAATGAGAAGTGTGAGCTGGACATAATTTGCTGAGATAAAGGAAAATTGCAGGCTCTGCGATAACGGCGGCTGGGTGACAGACAGGGACACAGTGAGGGATGTGACACACTGCTGCCTGTCTCATTTCTTAATAGAGGCTTGCACCGAGTTAGCCCAAGGTCTGCAACTCTCTCTGTACTGCCTCAGCATCTTCCCAGACCCTGGAGCTATTCAGACAACCAAGATGACAGTGAATTTCAGGCAGATCTCCTGCAGCTTGCTCTAGTGAGTCGTCCCTTGTCTGAGCTGCCAGAGCGACTTGACCTAAAAGAAATCAAATTTGAGTCGTGGTTTCTTGGGCCTTAAACCCTCTACTTAAAGCAGCAGTCCACTTCTGCAGCACTGGGGGTCAAAAAATTGAGAGGGGCTGTACCTAGTAAGTGCTTTGTGGAGCCTCTGATAGATATTTTATGTTTTTACAATGAAGTGCAGTGGGGGATTAATTTCTCATGCAGCCCTTACTGTGGTTTCTGTTTGCCTGTGCCAGGCGACAGGATGGAGTTATCTCTCCCAAGAGGTCTTCAGTGCACTCAGAGTGATCTGCCTGGATCTTCTGGGTAGGGTAGGGAGAAAACAAGTACTTGCTGTACTCTTAAAGCTCTCTGTGATGGAAGCTGACAGTCCATTCCAGTGGGCTTTGTCTTCACGTGGCTCTGTTTGCAAAGCCACAGTCTGTCAGTCACTTCTGCCTTTCAGAGCTTTGCTTCAGACTGCTTAAAAAGAAAAAGGGTTTTAAAGTTCCTGGTAACATTGGATTATTCATCTAAGTTTCTCCAGCCGTTAAAATGATAATTCAAAAGCCTTTAATTATTCCCACCTATGTAGCCCCCATGAAGGTGTAGCTTCAAAAATGCTTCCACTGTTTTGAGTTTTGGAGTTAATTATGAGTTGCCTTGTGCTGCTGGCTCAGCTCCTGTGTGGAGGCCATGGTCTTTTACCACAGCCCAGCAGCTGACAGAGCAGCTCAGAGAAGAGGGAAGCAGCAGTTGCTGTGCTTGCCTGATCCTGGGCAATAAAGCATGTCACTGGGCTGGTCCCCTGCTGGAATTTATGGCAGCCTGGCTGCTGCTGCTGGGCCCGGCTGCCAGTGGCCACGAGGACCTGCTGAGAGGGCTGTGGATGAGCAGGGATGAAGCAAGCTGTGGACTTGGCCCTCTCTTCCCTCCTCTTATGCTGGGCTCAGCAGGGAGTATGGAAGCTGCTCTGCCAGCTCTCTGCCATTGGAAAACCTTCAAGCTCTGGGAGATGTTTCAGAGTGTGGCTCTGCAGTTCAGTACAGCACTGTAACAGGCAGTAATTGCAACTCACCCAAGAGTTTGGGACTTTAGGTTCAACGCTGTGGCATGGAAATGTTAGTGCACACAGCTTTTCTGAGCAGGAACAGAGACATGCTCATGTATAGCACTTCCAATACAATTGCCTTGAATGCCTTCTTCTATGCTGTACTGAACGTGCTGACATTTGAGGGGGTAAAAATACTGATCTGCCTGCACGCTGCAAGCCTAGTTTACATTTTGCAGCTCTAAATGGTAAAGCTCTTGCCTGTCACCAGCTTTTTATATCTTGGTTTATAAGGCAAAGGGAAGAGGTGACACAGGTAACAGCATATTATGGAAGGGAGAGGAATGTTTGATGGTGGAGGGGCAATAACACTTGGTGTAAAATGTCACAGATTGCCTCATGTTTAACTGTATGTAGAGATATTGTCCTGGAAGTATTTTACCAATTACTCAGAACAATGTCAACTCCAGCAATTGGTTGCATTCAGCATAAATATTTTGAGTTATTCATTACCATTAAAAGAAAATAGTAATTGTTGCATCTTGCACCTTCTCTTTTTATAAATGAAACTTGGCAGGACCAACCACTCCTTCCTCGTGCCAAATTATGCACTATAGAGTTCAGTCCATGAAAATTTATTGTTGCAGTTGATGTAAATTGCATCTAATGGGCAAATGACTCACGGCTGTGCTTACAGCCAGCTTTGTGTTCTAAAGGCACATGCCAGCAGGTTGGAAGCAGAGGCAGAGTAAACAGGGCTTATCTGTTTCCCCTCTCCTGTGACAGTTTTCTTCTCACTGCTGGGCTGCAGAGCTCCTGGGGTGACACTCTTTGCTCAGGTCCCTTCTATTGTGGTTGCAGTAGCTGTAACAACCACTGTGGGGTTAGGCCGAAGATTGAGGGCTACAGATGAATGTGGGTCTGATCATTTAGCAGGCTTTTAAGGACTCTATCATGGGAACAAGCCACCAGGATACAGTTCATGTCGTTTCCCTGTGCCCCACTGAAAAATTAATTGAGGGGAGTGTGGGAACACTTAAAAGTGGGGAGCATCATCTCATTGCCTTCCTGTGCTTCCAAATCTCCTGTAGCTGGAGCTTGGTTGTAATTTTGTTGTTGGGATGAGATTTGTTCATAAAGCACCTCATGCTTGGGGCCCAGCCCCATCCTGGAGGCATTGATGTGATGTAACTCTTGTCTGGTCAAACTGGGAAGCTAAACCAGTTTGGAATGCAGATGAAGAAGGGTTTCTGCCCTGCTGTGAAACCTTTCAAGGCTGATGTGGAGAATCCAGCTCTGCACTGGAGCGAGTCCAAGCCTCTCTTCCCACTCTGGTTGTGAAGTACAAGGTAAATAAAAACACAGTCCTTATTTTGTGGAAAGGCTCTTGAAGGCTTTAGAAGAGAGGAAGATGACAGCTGTGGAGCAGGAGTGTCCAGAAGTATTGTAGCATTTGTTAAGCTATTGACAAGAAAGTTTACTCTAACTTTCTGTAACTTCATTTAAAATGTGATATAATTATTGTTTATGCTAAAGCTGCTTCCTGTTTCCACTCTAGCAATTATGCCAGAGGCACACAATTAATTCCCAGTGTATCAGCCCAGGATATGGTCATTACCACATTAATGGGAAGTGCCCTTCAAATTGTTACACTTGGCAATAACTATATCCTGGAGTAACAAACTTCTCGCCATTCAGCTCAGAAGTTTATAAGCATCTCCTGATGAAAATTAACAGGAAAGCACTGATCATCTTTCCCCTGCCCTATTGCTTCAAATGCACCTTATTTTAAATATGATTTTAGAGGAGAACCTGCTTCAAAGATGCTGCTACTGCACCAGTGTGTGCTAAAAGGAAGGGGTGAGTGCTCACCCAGTGTTAAGGCTGCTCTGTGTTCACCAGATGCTGTTGCAGTGCTGTTACACTGGGGTAGGGAAAGCTAGAAATTGCTTCTGTGGAACAGTGACTCCTCAATGGAAACAGTGACTCCCCAGACATCTTGCTGCCCCATCATTTTTGCTGCTCTGGGGTGGAGTGTGCCAGGCTGGGGTGAGTGGTGGCCTTTGCAGAGCGCTGGTCACTGTGAGGAAGTGCCACATGAAGTGGTGATGTAATTCTGTAGTTTGACTTGGATATTAGGCAGTGGCTGTTTTGGCCTTCTGGATTTCATATTGTGGCCATGACTTGTTTTAATTTCTTGAACCAGCTTTAAGCATCATGTTTACTGACTTTTGTTTCCAATGAGAAAATATGTAAATTTTAATTAATGTGAGCTGAAGTTAAAAAGAAAGCAAGCCTCTTGATTTGAGGGGGTTAAGGGCCTGGAGTCCTTGGGCTCATTTTTTCTATGGGATTCAGTCTGAATGCTTGTTTTACTACTTCTTGCTCTCTAATCCTGTCCAGCTTATCTGCTGTGGTGGGATGCTTTGGTGATAGGGAATGTCTGCTGGTTTCTGGCTGCTGATGCCACGCCAGTGAAACCTGCCTTCCTTGTGGAGGAATTGCCTCCACAATTCCTTAGGATTGTGAAGTGTGTGATAGTTGAGACATCATCCTTAGTTTTCCTTAAAATCTTCCCTGGCACTTCCTTAATGCTGAGTGTGGTCTGTTCTGGGGGCTTGGTGAGCCACGTGTGCAGCTCTGCCAGAGGGGAAGTTTGGAAAGGCTGCACAGTACTGCATGGCCCAGCTTGCTGGGGAAATGCTCCAGCATCCTGGGCTGCCTTGGAGTACAGATGGAAGAGGAAATTACTCTTACTCCAGTAAGAGAATTAATAACTTCAACAGGCAACCTCATGCATCCTATTCCTTTCCCCATGACCTGGAACTGGCAGGGCCTTGTGCATCCTGGCTGTCATAGGAGAATCAGCTGTGAGTAAACATTTCCAGTAGGATTGGAGAGTTTCCTGAACACCCTGTGTTCCCTCTGAATTAGTGCTGGTGTGCAGGGGGATTCCTGGAGGTGGCTGTGCCTGTGCCAGGCACATTTCACACCCTGTGAGCCAGCTCCTCACCTAGGACAGAGCAGGCTTTGGTGCTGTGCTCTTGTGGCTCTGTGTGCTCCTGGGGCTGGATCCCAAAGGCATCTTCTACCTAAATATTGGCAGGGAGCTCTTCCATTCCTCCTTTTTATGGACCATGAGCAGTTTGTGGGAGTGCAGGGCTCAGTCAGGTTTGTATCTCTTGTGGCAATTACCTCAACAGCACCAATTATATTGGATTTGGCCAATGGATGCTAAGGGGGGTAGTGTAGCCACCTGCTTAATTCTGCATTTAATCCCTTCAGGTCCTTCATGTATTTAAGAGCATCCACTGATGCTGTGTTGTCTGCAATGGCTACCAGGTGTTGGTTGCAGGAAGAAAAATGCAGAAAATCATGCTTCTGGAAGGGAAAGTCAGCTTCTTTAGGCTATCAGATCTATATGAAACTCTAAAGTTGTGACACATCTTCATTATTAAAGCAAATAAGAGTGTTTCCTGTACTTGTTCTCACACCTGTACTTCAAACTGGAGTTAGGCTCCAGGATAGGCATTGCTAGCAAGAGGTGTACATTTGGCATGACTTGAAATACCAGTTTGAAGGCTAAAGGTGCTGTCAGCCGCAGTTTGCTGTTCATCTTTAGTGGGACTGTCTTATAGACAGGTTTTTTTTTTTCTGCTGTGTGCTGGGGAAAAGCCTTGCTATGCCACTGTCCTAGACTGGATATTGGGAAGAGTCTGAAAAATGCTGGTGCTGGAGAGGATGTGTTTAAAATTATCCTGACCTGTGACTGGCAGTGGCCCAGCCTCCTCTTCAGAATAGCAAAGCCAGGAAGGAGGAGATTTCCAGGGCCTGACTGGGGCTCTTTGGCCAGGCCATCGCACCAGTTCTGTTCTCATGATGCACTAGGGAGAAGAGAAAAAAATAGCTTTGGACTTCTTTCTGTATGTGAAAGGATTTGGAATATTTGCCAAAGGCAGTGGAGGGAAAGTCTGCTTGTTTTGGGGTTGTTTTCCTCTTTTTGCTGCCGTTCCACGTGGGTTCCTGGGCAGTGCAAACTTAGCAGCCTGTGCTGATGAACAAGGGTGTCAGCTATGAAGTGCTTCTCTTGGCTTGGCATGTGGAGCAGCCTGTGAAAATAAAGTGGAAAACTTCAAAGTGTTTGCAGTGAAAGCAGTGTTCCCCTCAAGAATGGAGAAGTGTTGCTGTTAACCTGAAAACCAGAGCTTTTGGCTAGAAAGAGGAAAGTACAGAACATTCATAGCACATGCTGGATGTTCTTGTGTGTTCATTAAAAGGAAAAAAAAAAAGATAACAGGGAGACTTTTTTTCACTGACCAGGCTCATTAAGCCAGAAGCAAACAACATTCTTCTGCTCTCTGGATTTTCACCAGTGTATGGGGGCTAAACTGATTTCCTGAGGAAGCACAAGAACTTCTGCCGGGCTGGAGAGCAGTGAGATGTGGGGCTGGGTGAGAACCAGATCAACTCACTGTCTCTTGAAGTCTCTTCCCCTAAAGGGGTACATGAGTATCTGACCAGTGCTAGGTTCACTTTTCAACTTTTTAGCTAACTCTAAGAACCTGGGACAAACCACTTTCCTTGCACTTTTAAGGGTACCTTCTGCAAAGTTTTGTCTTCTCTGTGTGTAGTACTTAAAATATAAATCATATGAATGCTACTTAGTGCCTGTCTACTGAAGTTACAACTAAGTCCTTATTTCTGCATTATTTGAGGCAAGAAATACTAATATAAGAAACAAAGTATAAGAAATAATAACCTTTTAGTGTATTTTTGTTGGTTGAAATAAAGATTTAATGACTTCCACTTATTGTTGCTTTATCTTTCTGCAGGGATGTGAAAGCAGGAAATATTCTTCTTGGAGAAGATGGCTCAGTGCAAATTGCAGGTAACTTCCCTGGTAGCTTTGAGTAAACTTTAGGCATAACTGCATATCCAAGGAAATAGTTTACTGATCAAGGAGAAGCCTGCATAAAAATGTTTGCTTCAAAAAGCCACACAGTTCATAAAACAAACAAAAAACCTAATGATAAACAAACCACAAACCAAAACAAAAAGCCAACCGAGAGTTTATTACGTCTTGTTATCTTAAAATACTATTATTTGGAATAATGACAATCAGCAGATATAAATCATTTGATTGTGAAGTCCTCAGAATCAATAGATCAGATAAAGTTATTGGCATAAGCTAGTCAGATTTTTACATCAGCAAGTTTGTAGGCTTGGAAGTGGAGTGCACAGACTCACTGATTTATCATTGACGTTTGAGGTGGTTTTCCACAGGTCTCTGGTGAAGGGTGGACAGATCCATCAGAAGGAAATGGGCATATCTGATGGTAAAAGTCATTTAAGGAAAGATCAGCTGGTCAAACTGCTCCTGTAGATGCTCCCTGCTCTGCTTCAATTGAGCTGGATGGCAGGGAGGGTGTTTAATTGGCTGCCCTGGCCCAGCCCAAAGTGGGGTGAGCTGGAAGTCTTGGGAGCAGTCATGCAAAGCAAAACTGTTCAGACAGTTGCTTTAGCTCATACAGATGTGCCTGGAGAGGTCTGCTGCAGTCACTGCTGACATGAGCTGCAGCAACAGAGCTGTGCTGGAAACAGTCCTGGGTGGGGATAGACCATGTGGAAAAGGGTACTGTGTGGAGTGTTTTGCCCCCTGATCCTCTCCTGATATTTTATTTCATTCGTGTTCCCACAGACTTCACTCTTCTGTTCAGAAATCAAGAATTATGCCCTATCCCTGAAACATTCAAAATTGAATGGGGCTCTGAGCAACCTGTTGTGTTTGAAGGTGTCCCTGCCCATGGCAGGGGGTTGGACAAGATGACCATTAAAGGTCCCTTCCAACCCAAACTATTCTGTGTTTTTGATTATTATTATTATTACAGACTATTAAGTAAGCCAAGATTTTTGGAGAGTACATTTAGAACCTGTGATATTTGTTTTTCCTTCTCTTCCCAGCGTGCTGTTTTCCTATCCTGAGTACAATTTTTCTCCAATTCTCCTTTCCTCAGTACTGTGTTCTTCCCATGGATCTTGTAGTGCCTTTCCCATGGATCTTGTAGTGCCTTTCCAGTCCTAGTGCCACCTCTAGCTGGGGAGCAGAGCTCTGTCCCCTCCTGCCAGCTTGGCAAACATCCCTGTACATGTGTAACATTTTCAATCCCATTTTTAATTGGGAAGAGCCATATCTGTGTCTGACAAGGTCTCTTCTTTAGTGCCCTGTCCTGCTGGTAGAGTCACAGCAGTGGTCAGGCCAGCGTGGTGGGAGTTTAGGGACAAGGCAGTGACAGTTGTGTGAGGGAGAAGTGCCTGTAGCATTGTTTATTCTTTTGAACTATCTGTGCTTGGCTTTGCATCTTGGAATGAAAGGTGTAGATTTTCCACCAGGAAGCAGAACATGTTGCAGTGCAGTTTTTTCTCGGTAGCTCTCCTCTCTGCAGAGGACAATAAGCCCTTTACAGGACATAACACCTATTTCTGTTTAAAAACCTGAAGTGTCGTCGTTTTCTTTTTTAAGTCTTCTGGTGCCCTTAATGCCTGCTGTTACGTTTCTAATGAGGTGTAAATAATTCAGTTATGTGGCAGCTGATGGAAGGTAGGGAGTGGCTTCCAAGATGCTCAAAGGAGCAGACTTTATGCAGTGAAATCCTACATTTTTTCCATGACAGGCCCGAGATATGTTGGATTTGTAATTGCACAAGCTTTTGATGCTGTTTTGGGAGAGGCTGCAAAAAGCTGTAACTCTAAATGTTTCTGCCAGCCTAGAGAGAGCTGCTTGTGTTTCTCTTCCACAAGGCTGTCAAGGCTTGCCTTTTTTGTATTAAGGCTCACTAGCAATAGGTAGTCGTGTATTTTTTCTGCTGAGCAATTTTCAGTTGATAAATAGATTTAAGGTTGACTGGTCTTAGCTCTGTGCATTTCAGAGGATTTATTTTGTCTGTGATTGTACATGTTCCCTAGACTGAACTACTTGTGGTTTATATGTGCAACACCTAAATGATGAAATTCATCTCTCTGCATATCCTGTGAAAGCAGCACTTGGAGATGTGCAAAGTTCTCTCTTTACAAATTCTTTCTTTGAACATGCAGAAGGACCAACCCTGTCACCTTTCATCAGCCACAGCAGGGCCACTAAACCAAGGTCAGAGGGTTCACTGCAGTGGCAGGAAGCACTTCAGTTTCTGTGGAGGCAGCTGATGACTTGAAAGAAATGAAAATAAATGAATGAATAATAGAGAAGAGCCTGACCTGGTCATAACATGAGATTTTGTTTCTGTGGGAATTTCTGACACTTAAGCTTCCTTGCCTCCTGACCCAGTATGAAGTAGCAGAATTTCTGGGGAATTTTTTGAGGAGGAAAAAATGCTGGAAGCAAACCAATCCCAATAAAATGAGATTTGTTTCAGCAAGATCAAAGCACTTGCCTTTGACAATAATATTAATGCATATTATGAATAATTCTGTTGATTGTTGAGTCCTTCAATTATGGGCTGGATGAAATCACTTCATTCCCATGAAACAAACGCTCTTAAGTTTCTCTGGAAAGTTACACCACGAGATAAAAAACAAAAGATTGATCAGCTGTGGAATGTAGCCTGAGGGTTGGAGTGAATGGGGCACCTCCCTGCAAGGAGCTGGTTTGGTGTACATGAAAAATTTAAATCATGTAGCAGAGAAGAAAGACTTCCATTCTTTTATAATGACTCCTTCCCTTCTGCCACTCCTCTATCCAAACTGCCTGTGAACAGTTGTTAAGAAGGTCTTATTTAATCTTTGGCCTTTGTGACCTTGTGTTCCTGTGCATTTCCTCATGCTTGACACAGTTCCTGTTCCTTGTCCCTGATGAAATGTAATTCTCAAATGTAAATGAGGAATGTACATCTCAATCTGGAAATCCTTTGAGGGGAAAAAAGCAAAGGTGCATTTGAGATTGATTGGTGGAAACCTAACTGCAGGACTGTACCTCCACAACATGTCAGTGAATTTAACTGCTTGAAACTTTCAGTGTGTGGAATTCATGGCAGTAATTTTGCTGCACTATTACACAGTTCTCACCAGTGAAAATTAAAGCCTCTTTTTTGAATTTTGGGCTGTGCAATTCTCTTAAGGCTGAACAGAAAAGCAACTTGGTGAAGGTGTGTCAGACATTTCTCAGGTTCTGTTTGTAACCCTGAATTGGTGTTTGTGCATATGGGGAAGGCCACTGTGAGAGCACTTGAGTTGAGGTTGCTGCAGGTAAAGAGATGGAGAGATCTGTGAGCTCGAGGGCATCTGCTGGAAGTGGGAATTCTAAAAATTCCTCTAATGGCTTGCACAAATTCCCAGCTTGAAACTCCTCCCCAAGTCTTATTTTTACTCATGACTCTATTTTTAACTGTGTCGCTCCTTTGGCTTTCAAAAAGTGCATCCACTGACCCAAGGAGAAAATTGCCTTTGACCAATCCAGCTGACCAGCAAGACCTAAAGTGAGGCAGTTTGCTTCTATCTTAACATTTCTCTTTTTTTCCCCAAGGGCACTTGGGCTTGTGTCTTGGCACCAAGTTTTTGGAGCCTGTTACAATTCACAGTGTCACTTTCTCAGTTTGAAGTGTTCTCCTTCACACTGGATTAATCTGCCTTCTGGAGAGAGCAGGACTCTTTCCCAGATACCATTGTTCTGGGCTGTGCTGACAGTGATTGCAATGTAAATGGAGATAGCCACGTTCTTTTGTGTTCCAGCCTCTCCATGGCAATTACTTCATTTCTTTTAATCAGAGCATAAAACCTCTTTGCTCTGGCATTTATCAACTCCCAGGAGTCTAAAAGTGCACAGATAAAAACACTCTGTCAACATAAAACTGCATCGACATCAGTATTGATGCATAAACCAGGAGATGGCTTCTCACAGTAAGCAAGGCTTTGCATTTGTCAGTTTATTTAATTATGCAGGAGCTATAAATTACTGTGAAATGAGCATCTTGATAGACTGGGAAGGGATAGGAGAGGTTGAGGAGAAACTCTCCCAGGATGCATGAGACTTGCTCAGTATGAGCCACGCTTCAGCCATGGCATGGTGTGAACATTCTACTGAGACTGAATTCAGACTATATCTTTGTTTTCCCCTGATTTTATCCACTGGATATTAAATAATGCTGCCACCCATCCCTTTGAGATTGAATGTGATGATACAAGTGTCTGCTGAAGGCTGAGAGGCACACATCCCTCCATGTGTGGAATTTTTTGGTTTTTGAGACAATAACATGATCTCTTCAGGATTTAAAACCAGAGAATTCTCAACGCGCACTCCCAAGAGGTGCCCGCAGTGTCAGCTGTGGCCTGGGCAGGCTGTGTTGCCAAGCAGTTGAAGTAGATTGAGATTTCACTAAGTTGTTCAGGACTTGCTAATTGATCCTGGGCAAATTGCCTAACCCCTCTCTCTTTATCTATTTATAAAACGGGGATAGTTAAGGCCAGGCAAAACTTGTGTAACTGAATTTGTGTAACTTTCCACAAATCCATGCCAGCTTGTCACCGGTTCGCTGTGTTCCTGACTGCTCTTAATTCATGGCACTAAAATAGCATTCTACATAAACATAGAGCTATGATGCAGGCAGTGTCATTCCCCACTTTCCCTTAGGAATCTCTAACTTTGGGAGATTAAATTGCCTGAACAAGGGGCAAGGCACAAATGTAACTTGGGAGGGGAGTGTTGATTGCAGGGTTCGCTCGAGGAGCCTGTGTTAGATCATGAACACCTTGGAGCCTCTTCTGCCTTTCAAAAAAAGGTCCAAAAGTATTTTTCTCTATGATTGGAGGAGACTTCTAGGGCCTCTCCTGCTATAGAGAGCTGTGAAATAACTTCTTAGTGTCACTGGTACTGTCTGTGTTTCCTGAAGAGATGTTGCACTGTTTGATTGTTGAAACCACTTGTGAACGTCTCCGAGGGCAGTGGGTGGCGCCACCCAGCCTGGGATCTGTCATCCTGAAGTTACTTTGTGAAGTAGGAGGACAAGTGTGCATTTACAGATCCAATACCACTGTGCATCAATCTAGACTCTAAAAGGAAAGAAGCCTTTGATTCTCATTCTCCACTAATCTTCCTTTCATCTGGTGTCCTACCACCTGCTGCGTTCTCAGCGCAAAATTGCTATTTATCACTGTCTTCCTCTTCTTTGCCAGGTTCATTCATCTTCAGTGCTCTGAAAGCTTTAAGGTTTGCAGGAAAGCACTAAGTACAACTGCAGATATTTTCTGATGGTGAGCAACTGAACAAGAAGGAAGGTGACCAGTGAAAATAACATCTAGTGCTGTCTTCTGAAATGCTTTTTGTTTAAAGACAACTCAAGTGATTTTGAAGTCACGATTGAATTATTCTGTTTTTCTACCCCTTTTGAATTGAAAACTGCTTTAGGGTCTGATTCGAGCACACCAAACTCTGTTGGAGCCCCTCTGATATCAGCAGGTTTTAGTCCTGGCTCTTAGTGCACATTCTTCATTTCTTTCCCTTCTATGTAAGAAATTGTAGGTAGCTGCATGGAGTAGCAGGTATTTGGGCTTTTTAGGATTAAGGTAATGTTACAATATGAGAGGGCCAAGGAGAGATTATTTTTAGCAGCTGACTTCTAGATTTGGATGAAACAATCTAGAATATGGTAGAAATGTGTCTTCCTGAGAGACACACCTGCAGTGGTGCCTGTTGTGATGTGGTCCTGCCACAGCATTCTTATGTTGCTGAGTTGTTTGTACTGGGTCTACTTTTTCAACTTCTACATTTCCTGAGTGGCCAGAGTAGTTTTTAAGTTAGACAATTTGGATACCATAGTACCAGGAATTGTTTCCTCATGGCCTGCTTTTTTAAACACTACTCTGCAACATCATTGCCACTGTAGAGTGTCCTGTAGGATATGTGGTTTGCAACATGTTTCTGCTGGAATAGACAAAATTGGCCATATTTTTTGCAGAGCCTGCATCAGCAGGATTGAATTCCCATCCTGGCTTGGTTTTGCTGTGATATGCAAGTCTGGAAATATACATCTTTATGGGTATTTTTTTTTTTTTCTTAGCTATCTTTGGTTTAAATGACTGAAACAGCTCCAACAGATGAATCTTTTCTACATTGCTTCAGAAAAATGGAAAAAAAAAAAAACCCACCACTTCCATCCAGACACCCTGGAGACTGTAATTTGCTGTCAGATTGCTGGAAGTCTGCAGTTTTTGGGCTCCTTTGGGATATCTGACAGTCGGTGGATCCCCAGCAGTGGTGGTTACTGGTATTGCAAGCCAGCTCCAAGCGTTTCCAATTCCTCCCTGTCTCTGGTGATTCAGTCCTTGCCAGTTATCACCGTAGTGAGCCAATGTAAACCACGAGCTGCCAAGGAAGAGTACAAATGTGTACACATTTTAGAGCTATCCTGAATTTCATGGATTTCCCCATTTTCTGAAGTTCAGTTCATTTACAATAACCTAGTTCTGTTTTAACCTTTTTGGGGGCAGAGAGACTGAGGCACAGATGGTCCCAACTGCTCAGAAGAAGGAATTTAACCTGAACTTGTATTTGGAGTTGTGTTTTATTGCTTTCCAGATATTTCCTGAGAGCAGGCACATTCTTATCTGAATAGCTGGGGCTTGGATAAAGTTAGTAAGATGACATTTGAGAAGATGGTCCCAAAGTCAGTCCTTACAGGGGGGTAGCACAGGCTGTTTGAGCCTGTTTTAGCCCACTGGAAATGAGGGAAATTAATTGGGAAAACATTAAATAAATCAACCATGTAATGAAATAAAGTTTAATTCCATTTAAGCTTTCTTCAGATGGCAGATGTAAGGGCCTGATTTCCATCTGGAATTTATAAACCCGAGTTTGATGTGAGATGTGGTGAATACTGTGTGAAGGACTTGTGTTTTTACTGCTGGAATGCTTTTGCTTTGAATGGCATTTCCTTTCCCCTCAAAATGACTGCATGGAAACTTGAGGTAAGATAATATGTGCAAGTTCAAATACAGCACATCACAATAAAATGCTGATGGCACTCGGACAAGTTTCTGTTAGTATTATCTTATTTAAAAGAACTTCTGATTGCTCTTGTGTTTAGAACAATAGATCTTGGGAGACTTCCTGTAATGAGCAGTGAAAGGCAACTTTACTCTGAATCTTTTAGGGAGCTCCTGCAGTTTCTGAGAAAAGCAAAAATGGTAAATATTCACATGGAAGATCTCAAAGCAAAAATCACTTTTGCAAAAAGTGGGTTTCCAGAAGATTCAGATTGCAGTACTGATGGGGACACTGATCCATCTAGGAGTGCTAAAACTCCAAGCATAGCAGGAAGCCAAAATGCCTTTGGGAACAGGAAAAAAAACAGGTCAGCACATCTGGAAGAGCTGAATCCTAATGATAGGCTTTTGTTAGTGCTGATTTTAGCCCTGTGATTTCTATGCAGCTTTATTTAATGTCACCTTGCAGTTACCCATGTCTAGTACTTCAGTGAGCACTAGGTTCCTCTCCGGGAAGTCTCGACTGAAGTGAGCTGGAAGCTTTCAGCATCTTGTGAGTGATAACTTCAGAGGTGTTTCTCAAATATTGAAATTCTAATGAGAAGTGACTCACTGCACTGCTGGTGTGATGCAGAGGGAACTTGGGACAGTCCTCATATGGATACCATGACTTACATATTGAAAGGAAGGATCTTATATTGCACTTAATTCTCCAATTTAACATCCTTAAGCCATGGAGTAACTCTGGCACCTCTGGCCACAGAGGCAAAGGTTTTTACATTTTGCTTTGTCAACAGAGTTTCAAGATTTTTCAAAGCAGTTGTGATCTATAACGTTCTGGTTTTATGTTAAATAGCCCTGGAATTTCAGAGATTTGCCCTCCCAGTCTGTCATCAGTCTCAAAAATGGCATCTGAGATTTTGATTGCTTGTACTGTGTTCAAAAATAAAAGTGTGTGTGTGTGGATAAAGTTATGGGGAATTGAGTTATATATTGTGTTATAGGCCCATTGCAGGCTTGTAATTCAGCACTACATAAATAGGGTGATTTGGAACAGTTCTGTGTTAACAGTTTCTCTGTCACTTGATTTTTATTTTTATTTTTTCTCCAAACAAAGTGCCATCTTCTCTTGAATGACTTGGTTGCCAGATCTTTGGTAATGCTCTTCTCTGAACAAACATATTTTATTCTATCCCTGTATGCTGCTGCTGGTAACAGATTCTGTTTTCCATGCCATTCTTAATTGCATAAAATATGAGGTTACAGCATAGTTTTCAAATAAAAGAGTGGTTTTTTTGCAAGAAATGCAAAACCAGTGAGCACAAAGGGCATCCATGAGCATCCTGGTTTGTGAAAGGTGTTTCAGGTGGGGAGATGCTGTGCAGGGTGTGAATCAATGTCTGTGAGGCTTCCCTGGGATGCTCAGGCTGGTTTGTGGCACGTTCAGTATCATCAGGAACCAGTCTGAGATCCTGTTAAAGCACTGAGCATTTCAGCCATGGAGGATTATAAAATAAAACATGTTCTGGTCATAAAAAAATCCAGAATAAAGGGCTGATACCTCAGTTAGAACAGTCAAATGCTTTCAAGGGACTTTTTCTGCAGCCAGCTTGATTGCTGTGGATGTCACAGGATGCTGCTTGAGGGTCAGTGCAGTTATGTGTGTATACAAATGTAAATACAGCTCTGGCTGGCAGGGCAGGTTTGTACAGCAGCAGGGCTGCTGGGGGAGTGTGGGCAGGCTCTAATGTGACCAGTGGGCTGTAATGGAAAGTGGAATTTTCCTCTCTGCCAGCCAGGGCTGAAAGCTCTGCTGTCCCCAGGAACTGAATGGTGAACTGCTGAATGGCAGTTCATGTACCAGCACTCGGAGGGAGCTAACTGTTGATCATTTCTCCTTTATTAGGAAACCCCTCATGCATGACTGCATGGTCTGGTACTTAATAGGTGGCTGGGAATATGAGGGGAAAGAAGGGATAGCCCTTCAGTTTGCTCAGGATGTGTTCTTAATAAATTCTGCTTTTGTTTTCTTTTCAGACTTTGGTGTTAGTGCGTTCCTGGCCACTGGTGGTGACATTACCAGGAATAAAGTCAGGAAAACCTTTGTGGGCACACCTTGCTGGATGGCACCAGAAGTTATGGAACAGGTGAATTGTGTTTCCCAGTGTCCACTGAGCTGATCTGCACCTCGAATTCCCTGTTATCAGCAATGGCTATGTTTATTTCTAACCAAGATGATAATTTGACATCCTGAAGGGTTTTCTTATATACAGGATTTTCTTTGACTTGCCTATTGCAGCCAGACTCTTACTGGGGAATGTTAAGTGTTCAGTAGATTTTTGCTCCATTGCTTCTCTTCAGGCTCCTGCCTCAGGTGAGGATGAGACAGCTCAGTTGTTGCATAAAGAAGATAAACCTGCCCCTCCCTTTTGCATGGATGTGAGGTAGAATATAAATAGTTTCACACATGGTAAATATGCCTTAGACAGCTCAGTAATGTGCTCTTCTGCATCTGCAAACCTAAGATTTGGGGTAGTTAGTTGTGATATGTCAGAGTGGGGAGTTAATTCAGTATAATAACATGCATTTGACTTCATTCAGGTTTTTAACTCCTCTTGGCTTGTGAGTATCTAAATGCTGAGGAATGCTTGTCTCTCCCCCTTCATTCCTCTGCTCTTTTGGCTCACTAAAAGATGTCATACTTCTTCCCCTTGCATGGAGAAATGCCACTTTTTGTCCTCCACTGCTTCTCAACTAAACTACAGAAGCTTTGTGTGACTTCTGGTGATGGACACATGGAAACTTTATTTAATATAAAATCGCTGCCAATTTCTTAGCAAGATTCACAGAGAAAATTACACCACAGTCTTACCAAGGCATTTGCAGTAGCTGCCGATGGCATTGATGTTCACTGCCATGAACATTCTGAAAATTATCCCTCATGCCCTTAAAATCAGTTTGACAGAGGCCTGGGTTTCTGACAAGTGTGCTAAGCAGAAATATAACTGGCTATAAATGGGTTTCCATTTGTCTTTCCAAATTTTTTTTTTTTAATATTTAAGGATTTGTTTTATTAAAGTGAATCCACCCTGATACATTTCTCCTTGCTCTTGTTTCTCGTAAAATATTTTGAAGCTTGAGAGGATCTTGAATAAGACCCCCATGTATATTTGTATCTAAAATCAAATGCAGCTAAACACAAGTGCATTAAAGTGCATTTTTTCCAATATCTAAAACTCCCTGAGGAATGGAGATAATTTTGGAGTAGCTTAAATATTTTATTGATGAAAGGCTTGTTCAATGCTTGGCCTTTTCAGTGGCTCCTCATGGTGGGACTGAGGGGCCAGTGCATTCCAGCACTGCTGCAGCCTCCTCAGAGTGCAGGTCTAACAGGGCAGGATAAAACCACATTTCCTAAATTGTCTTTGGGATTGTCTTTGCAAACTTGATTCTGAGTTGCTTCACTGTCATATTCTTCTGGATTTTTAAAAATTTAAATCTGAGTTAAAATAAATAGAGTATTTGGTGTTTTTGAAGGTAGATCAGAGCTGTCCCTTGCTTTTCTGTCCTGTGTGTCATGCCCAGGCCTCAGCAGCCTGGCCAGGACCTAATGGTGCTGCTCCTGGCTCTTTGCAGCTGCAGTCCTCAGGACAAAAGGGAAAAATACCTTAAAGAGGGAGCTAAAAATGGGAAATGAAGGTTTCAGTGACAAAGTGAGGTGTGGTTCTCCACAAATGAGTTTCCAAAGGAGGAGGTAAGCTTGGCCCAGAGTGCAGTACCTGCACCAAGGCTGTGCACATGTAATCAGTTGCAAATATGAAGTTAAAGCAGTATTTTAATGGGATGCTGATGATGCTGATGTGAAATCCTTCAATGTCCATTAGATGATCTTGCTGCCTTCCAGCAGGTGTCACTCTGAGCCACTGGATCCAGCCGGGAAGAGGGACAGAGGGCTTGCTCTAAGTTAGCCTTTCACATATAGATATTATTGACCCAATTCCATCTGGTTTCCTTCAGCACCATTAAATTCCTTCAGAATGTTAATGTTTGATTGCTCAACATTGTCTTTTAATGTATGGTCACTCGACAGATTTATGGCAAAAAAAGGAGTTGATGAGAAAGATAAATGTTGTTGATATAAACTAACTGCAGGGTGGTGACTAATTCATTGGACAGATGTCAAGATGAACTACTGCAGACAGTTTTGAGCTTTTAACTTTCACTTGCAAGCAGGATTATATGAAATAATGAAAAAACTCCCTCACACTAAACTGTTAAAATCCTGTCAGGAAATGGAGATGTACAGTGTATTGGTGTGCTGCAAGAGTAACTGAAAGATGCAGCTAAAAATGCCCAAAAGTTATTCTTCAAACCTAAAACTAGTGTGAGAAGACAAAAAACCGCCCTTACAGTGTATTTCTTCTTGTCCTGTGCCTTTTAAATGTTACTAGATATCTGCTTGTTTATATAACTGACTTGAAATCTGTTCAAAGTCATGGCATCCATAAACTAAACACTTCAAGAAACATTTCAGACTTATAGGGCTAATGAAAATTGTGCTTACAGAGTGGAAGAAATCAGTGCAAGATATAAATTCCTGTCTCTATAACAAGTTTCAGTCCAACTCTAGTATTACATGACAAATAGTACAGGAGGGGGTTTTGTTAGTTTGCCAAGATTCAAGATCATCTTTAAGGCAGCTTGGGGAATGCTTTTTGGCTGCATCACAAGGAGTGGCTTTCTGAAGCTTGTTAGGTTATTTGAGCACAGTGCCCCTGTTAGCTCTGCTCTGATGCAATTTTCATTTTTCCATAGTGTAGTGAGAAGAAACACAAACCATCCTAAGCAACAAAATGCTTTGATTTTCAGAGCTGCTCTTGAAGTTAGTACATAATGTCTCTCCCCTGCAGCGGAGAAAGCAAGTGCCAAAATATTACCTAATGATAATGAGGAAGTAACTGCTTTGGCATATGAAATATTTTTTCCTGTGCAGGAGGGGAAGTAAATGCTATAAATTTTCCTGAACAGGCTTGTGTTTAATGTCAAGTGCAGAAGCTACTGTTAGTAACTGGAGGGAAACATAAGTCTGCAGGCAGGAATGAGGGGCTTTTACTGGGCTGGTGTGTCATGAAGTTCCAGGATGGAGCATATTTGCAGTCAGGTTGATTAAAAGTGTAGTGAGGCGGGTGTCCCAAGGGGTAGCAGTCCATCTATTAACTATGAGTTTTATTGCACTATGTAATGATTCTCTGTGTCTGTGTGTAGAAGTCAGAGCCTGGGTTAGCCCAGTGTCCCTTTATGTTCTGCAGTGGAGTTTATGGCAGAGCAGTCCTAGTTGTACAGTGCACAGCCATGATTTTCACCAGACTGTGACTTCTAAAACACCTCCTTGAAGGTATGAGGACCTGCAGGGAGAGAAGGGAGAAAGTGTTGTTTCCATCTCTATAGTGCTGGTCTTTCCAAATTCGTGGGGAAAGGGTGTGTGAAAGGACAGCAAGAGGCACATGATAACATCCTCTAATATTTTTCAGGTCAGAGGATATGATTTCAAGGCAGACATCTGGAGCTTTGGGATCACTGCTATTGAACTGGCCACAGGAGCAGCTCCTTACCATAAATACCCGCCGATGAAGGTGAGCAAATCTCCAGATCTTTGTGGAAGATAAGGGATCAGTGTGTTCTGTGGATGTTTTCAAGAATTTGGCTAGCATGTTGCACAGAAGAGTTTGTCCTCTCAACTTAGCACATTGCATAGAAGAGTTTGTCCTTTCAACGTGTACTTGTGGATCATGATGTTCTGGGATGTCTCGAGTCACCTTTTAAAAATACGCCCCTTCATCAGCATTATCTGAAACTGCAGTTTTTATTTAGATCCTGAGTCTTACCATTCTTAAGGAAAGTGCTGTGTGTTTTAAACCTCTGAAGTCAGCAGATGTTTTTAGGGTTCTAAGTAATGATGCAGAATGCCTTATGGTCATCCAGTGACACTTGGCTAGCTATTCTTTCTCTTGCTCTGATAATCCTTCTTAATGCCTGTCAGACATTCTCTTGATACCTCTCCTGTTACGAGTTATCCAAGAGAATGTTTAATTTTGTTAACACTGACAATCCTGTCAATCACTGATCCAATTTAAAGTACCACACATCAGTATGAAACTGTGGTATTGTCAACAATAGTATTCTAGCAAGGTTGAAATGAAAGAAATGTTCTTATTTAAACCCTGACACACCAAATTTTTTTTTTCAAATATCTTGAACCTTAGATCACCTTCTAAGTTTACCTAACTCACCCTTTCATGACTCTTGAACCAGGAGCTGCTTCTAGCATGCTGTTCTTTCAGGGGTGGGTGAATCTCAAAGTTAAGAGTTGACACCCATCAGTTGGGGTCTGAAGCATCCTGTCCTTCTACTGAGCTTTGAGATCTTTTTCCTTATGTCCTTTGTGATATCTGATGAGGCTTTGTTTCAATCACAAAACTTTAAGCCCTTTTGGCCCATCCTCTTCAAGGCCACTTTGCTTCTCCTTGTGGGATGTGTGGTCCTTTGGATTGAACACAAGCATGTGGAGACCTGTTCTACCCCCAAGGCTCATGGTTAGAGCAGTGACCTGGGATATGAGGCCTGTGGGTGTCAAGTCCCTCCATTGTTGGCATTGGGACAGTGATGTTTTACACAGACACATAGTGATAGGACAAAAGGGAATTGCTGTAAACTGAAAGAGGAGAGATTTAGATTACATGTGAGTAAGGAATTCTTTACTGTGAGGGTGGTTAGGCACAGGAATGAGTTACCCAGAGAAGCTGTGGATGCATCATCCCTGGAGAGGTGTTCAAGATTAGGCTGGGTGGGAATTGGAGCAGCCTGGGCTAGTGGAAGGTGTCCCTGTGCATGGCAGGAGGATTGGGATTGGAATTAAATGAGCTTTAAGGTCCCTTCCAACCCAAACCATTCAGTGACACTGTGACAAACTCCCATTTTTTCAGTCTTACCTGCTGAAGTGCTGTGGGAGTTGGGTGTCACTTCTTCAGGGCCTTGGTGCATCCCCTCCCACACCACAATCACAACAGCATTTGGAAATCCAGCTACTCCTAACTCAGAGCAGGCACATCCATGCCAAATGGATGGACTTTGTACAGGTTTGACTCTTGCAGAACAGAATTACTTTTAAGAATTGTCATCTATGTGCAGGGACTGTTGAGAGGCTGAGTAGTGCCATTAAATTTCCTACAACATCAGTGGCTGTGGCAGAGCAAAGAGCAGTTCAGGGGAAAGTGCTGCTGGTTTCATTGATATTTCCTTCTGGGCTGTGATTATTGGTAGCATTTTACAGCAGCTCCTGCAAATTTTACTTCAGTTTATTGTGGTTTGAATGCACAGGATGAAGCTTTGAATACCAACCTCACCTATTTAGTATCAACAGCACCTACTTAGTGCTGTCATTTGCTAGATAGAATTGAGTCCCCAGTTCTGTGAGGTTTGTGTTCCAGTGATGCAGCCTGCAAGAAGCCTTCTCTATTTTATTTATTGAATGTAATTTTATTGCACTGCAGATTAATTTTGTTATCCAGCAAAATTACTCATGCATTGAGTGACCCTTCAAGGAGTGGGGAAGAAAGCAGGGAATTCTGTCATGGGCTGTGTAATTTCAGCTAGATTGATGGGCTTTTGCTGCCCTAAGCAATGTAGCTGTTGAAAGCTATTTAAATGGGCTATGTGCTGTTTCCTCATCTAAAAATAGATATTCATCTGTATGTAGGTGACAAGTGGAAATGGAAATGAGTAATTTTCTTCCTTTCCTTCAGAATATTTAAGTGATGTGAGGGAAAGAACCAGTTTGGCTTGATAGCTGCTTGTGTGAGGAATGTCTTCACCTGCTGTCACATTGGTACATGGAAGTGAACTCATGTATCTTTTTATGTTGCCCCTCTGTCTTTAATTTGATTTCTAGCTGAGAAATACCTCAGGGAGGTATATTGAATCAAAAGCTTTGCCCAACTGCTCATCTTGAATGAGGAAAACTGGTAGAAGTTCTGCTCTGCTTGCACTTTTAATCCCACAAAGCACACCTGAAAACACATTCCAGCCTTGTTTTTGGCCCACAGACTGCAGTGGGGACCAAAAGATGGGATGGAAAGCAGAAAGTTGAATTGTGGGTCTTTGTTGTTAACACATCCTTGTTGATTCAGAGTCTTGATGAAAGTGCTTGTCTAAAATACATTTTCCCCAAGATCTGTCTCTGACAAAACCCAAGAAAGATCTCATTGCCAATAGCAATAATTATTTCAGGTTTTAATGCTGACACTACAAAATGATCCTCCATCTTTGGAAACTGGTGTGCAAGATAAGGAAATGCTGAAGAAATATGGGAAATCATTTAGGAAGATGATTTCATCGTGCCTACAAAAAGACCCTGAAAAAAGGTAAGAGTGGATCACACAAAAATAAATTAAAATAAACAAGCAAACAAAAAACCCCCCCTAAGTCACAAACATCATTATGTTCCCTGTTTTTTGAAGTTGGTATACTCTCTGCCCCTCCAGCCTTTCAGTCACAAGGAACACAGCAATCTTGCTATGTGGCAACACATTCTCTGTCCTTATTTTTATGGATAAATGTCTGGCACTGTGCCTGGCCAGGGCACACATTTTCCATTTGGGTTAATGAGAGTGCATCCCAGTCCACTGCCTGGGTAGGGCCATTCTCCCTTGGCTACCTCCAGCAGGTGACTTCAGTTCATGTTTTGTTCCCAGTCAAAACTGCTTTGTGTTTACAAATCAGAAATTACAGGTTGGGCAATGTGCGTTTACTTGCAAAACTACATAAATAAACTTTTTAAAATTTAGCAGTGCAGAGAAGGCTCTCAGTGTAGTTTTGACCTGTTTAATTATATGTAATATTTGGTTTGGATGGGAAATCAGGAAAAACACTGACAAATTTTACCAACATGTTTTCATCAATACAGATTGCTTAAGTGACCTGATGACACTTTCAGCCTTCCTTGAACAGTATCTTGACTACTCAGTGACATAGGAAATATTACCAAGGGGATGGTGTGTCTGCTGTGCCATTTTTTTAATAACTCTTAGGTTGTTTTTTTTTTTCCTCCTCAGTAAGCAGACTTAATTTTGGAAAGGAAAAAGTGCTTTCATAAAATAATAATAATGAAGACATTTTTCAGTTCCCTCTTGTGTCAGATCCAGGAACACAGGCTTCTCACGCACTGTGCAATGAGTCTCTCTCTTCTAACAAGCATTACACTTGAAATGCATAATGAATCCAGTGGAGTACTTGATAAAAGTTGATAGCTGGGGTTTTTTTCCCCAGCATGACATTTTTTCACCTTTCTAAAGCTTATCCTTGCAGGTTAGGATGTGTGCTGATCAGATTATACATAATCACTGAATTGTGGCACACCCCTTCTCTCCTCAAGCACTTCTGACAGCCACTGGCATTGCCCTGACTGTGGGAACAGGAGGTTGGCATATTGCATGGGAAGAGAATTCAGTGCTATTGCTTTTTCATTATTTTAGGGGCTCCCTTGCTCTGAGGTGGATGCCTTTTGCCTCTGTGATGAAATAAATCCTGTGATGAACGGCCTTTGCAAGTCACTGATTAAACTCTGTTACTATTTAAGCACTGTTTGCAGTGTGGAAAATGCTGTAAGCTGCCACTTTCTCATGTAGGCTTGAGTCTTTAGCAAATTCCTCCTAAACTGACCAAGGGATGTCTCTCCAGTATTTATTCTGAAGTCTGACTTAAAGAGGAAAATAGTTTATACTTGTTCATGTTCTTTTAGACCAAGATTGTTCATTCTGCCTGTGTTTAATAAAACTAATTACTCACATTTAATCAGAAATAACTGTTACTTGCACAGGGTGAGTACTGCACTTCAGTGATGATTCTGTGATTTCCATTTTGAGCAATTTTTTTCTGTGATTCTGTTGTTATCTAAGAGTCTCAAGTTCAGCATCAAAATAGGAGCAAATTCTCCCCACCAGTCCCAAGTTATTAATTGCTTTTGAACAGAATAGGCCTTGTTCAGAATACACTGAGTAATTTAAAAGATTGCTGGTGTAAAATTTACTTGGAATACATTGATTTTAGGGGAATTATACAGGAGAAGCTGATGTCCTCACGAGATGCCAACAAGCTGCAGCAGCCTGGAAGACCGTTGGGTTGAAAGGGAGCATTTATAATTGTCTTTTCTACATCTGTTTTTATTGACAGACCAACAGCAGCAGAACTCCTAAGACACAAATTTTTCACAAAAGCAAAGGTAAGGAAACCCTTCCTAAACTGATTTGTGCAGAGGCTGTGGAAAGGACTTTTCAGAAGCATGATAGGTGTGGGTGACAGCTTTACTGGCAGAAGTGTGGGCTCTTTCACTTGGAGCCAGCAGAGCTGAGTGAGTTGAATGGGTCATTGTGAAGGAGCAGAATAAAATCCCCCTTCTGTATCTCCTGTGTATGCTGTTGTTAACAGAAATTATCTAGGAATTCTTGAGCATTTAAATGTCTTTCAGTGCCTTTTGGGTTTGTTCTTCCTTTGTAATGGTGCCATTGTGGCTGCCTGTCCAGCCATGAAGGTCTCTGCTGCAGTGAGTGCTACTTAGATTTTAGTAAACTCTCCAATCAGTCTGTGTGCGAGGGGCTGAATGAGGCCCACTGTGCAAGAGCTACCTAAAGATATTTCACCCTGTGTTGCCTTATGGAAAGTGAAGATCCTGTGATACAAACCAGTGGGAAACTCCCATTTCTAGCCTTGGAGTGAAGTGCCAGCAAGCATTATGTAATTACTGCCTGGAGATTAGTGCATCTGCAACGTGCAAGGTCTTACTGCGGGAGACAGACAGCAGTAACACAGGGCAGGATTTGCATTTCCATGAGCATGGGGAATGTTTTCTGTTTGCTTATTTTTTTGTGATCAAAGTGCACAGGATTTATAGCAGAATACAGATTAAACTGTCAGAAAGAGACTGCATACTTGGCATAGCACAGCAGCATCACCAATTAATCAGTAGTTTTCAACTCCCAGATGAAGATGCTTAAATGGAATTGGCCACGCCAGATATCTGAACAGGAGCTGGATGCCCTCCTAAAGCTGACAGGAATCTTTACAGGTGCAACCCAGGGAGAGTTGCACTTCCTCTTCATGAGGAGAAGCACAGGGGCAAGTGCTGATCTCTTTTGTGACCAGTGACAGGACCCAAGGGAATGGCCTGAAACTGTGTCAGGGGATGTTCAGTTTGGATATTAGGGAAAGGTTCTTCCCCCAGAGGGTGGTGGGGCACTGAACAGGCTCCCCAGGAAATGGTCACAACCTCAAGGCTGCCAGAGCTCCAGGAGCATTTGGACAACACTCTCAGGTGGGATTGTTGGGGTGTCTGTGCAGGGCCAGGAGTTGGACTCGATCCTTGAGGGTCCCTTCTGCCTCAGGGTATTGTGTGATTTGATAATTTTATGAACCAGGGTAGTCTGGAGAGTGATCCAGTTGATGAAATGCAGAGGTTTGCTTTAGGGCAGGTTTAATTGATGTCTGGGCTCTTGACAATATTAACTGGGGTTTCACTGTCTGTAGTGGGATTTTAGGCAGCTGATTAGTCTGCATCTGTATGCTGGATGCACACTTGGTGTCCAAAGTGACAAGATGGTTTACACATTGCTGACCTTTCTCCATTTGGTTCTGCAAGTTCTGGTTCATGTTACACTTCATTGTGTGTTAAATCTCCTTTGTGCTTTCATCAAGCTGCTGGAGACATATTAGCATGGGTGGTGATGGAAAATTAACATTATTGTAAATGAGGCACTGCTTAACCACCCAGCATCTGGAGTGCAAACCTGTGCCAATTCACACTTGGGGTTAAATTACTGTCACACATCAGCCACTGCCAAACTGACAGCTGGAGCTTGAGGGCTGAAGAGTGCAGCTTCTATACATCTATTTTGAGTCATATATTTAAATACCATCTAGGTTATGTAAAAGAATGGTTTGATAATGCTGGGGGCCACTTACCAGGAATGACAGTGTGTCTTGAGACTCTCCATCCTGCCTGCAGGCAACCATCCTGGGGGAGTTCTGGGAGCTCTGCGTGGGCAGGGACAGCAAAGCTTTCCAATTGCACTGGTGTGGTGTGGAATACCCAGCCAAATGCCAGGATGCTGGCTTGGACTGCCCTGCTTCCCCTGCTGCCACAAGTTTGGCCCCACAGTTCAGCAGTGAGAAAATTTTATTCTCAGGAGCCCACATTGGCCAGTCTGGAGCAGCTTGGTGAAGAGGAAATTTATTACAATAAAGCATCATAGCATTTCCCCAGTATTCAGTCTGTTGTGATCACTGCATTTACTTCCTCTCTAAACATAAATGCTGTACATTTTTTCAACCACTTTAAATCTTGCTGTCCCAGTTTCTGTATGCTCCAGCACAGAGGGATTCCTACATCCCAGCCTGTCTGAGGTTTGCCTTTGACAGTTGGACAGGCATAAATTTAGGAGTAAGATAAGGCAAAGAGGTTGAATCCAGGTGGTGTAGTAGCTGCAAGTGGAAGAATGCCAAATGCCTCAGCAGGGTACCAGATACTGCAGTATAATATGTATATTTCCAAATAAATCAGAATAATATCCAGCTCCTCAGTTGTTATTCCACGTCATTTTGCATAAGGAGAGTGCCACTGTTAACTGAGAAGGTATTTAGGATGAAACATCACATACTGCAGCCCAAAGTAGGGGAGTGGTTAATATCCTTGGGGGAGTAGGGATGAAACATGTAAAGCACTTTCTGCTAGGAACAACTGAACAGTTACTTTATCAGAGACAGTGAAGGCATCAAAGGACGTTTTCAGCAATGCAAATGTTTGGGTTTTTTTTCTTTGCAGAATAAAGAGTTTTTACAAGAGAAGATGTTGCAGAGAGCACCAACAATCACTGAAAGATCCAAAAAGGTACTGAAAACCTCCTGGGCTCTTGCTGTTACAGTTGTACTATTTTTTTGTGCTTGTATTCACATTTTAAGTAATAACTACTGCAGTACAGCTTTTTCTGGGTAGAGCGATTAGTTCCAATAAAATAATCAGACACCATGGTAGGTCATGGAACCTGAAGATATTCTGGTGCTGTTTCTTCTAAAACAAACTGTTTGCTTGAGATGTAAATTCTGTGTTCTTGTGCTGGGCAGGTCCGGAGAGTCCCAGGCTCCAGTGGGCGTCTTCATAAGACTGAAGATGGTGGCTGGGAATGGAGTGATGATGAGCTTGATGAAGAAAGTGAGGAAGGCAGAGCAGCAATTTCACAGCTCAGGGTGGGTCCTTAAACTCCACTGTTTCTGTGTTGTTATCCAGTTGTGGTAGGTCTAAAAATATTTGGGGAGCACATGGCCTTAAGCATGATACACAGCAAGCTGTAATCCCTTCCCTTGAGCTGGGAGTTGAAGCAAAGGAAGCAGACTGAAGGTTGAAGAAATTGTATTGATCTTTTCTGTCATTGTGGTGAGGCACAGCTGGTCTCATTCAGGAATGTTCAGCATAATTGGAAATGTTAATTCAGACAGCCTGCTCCCAGCTCAGCATACTAATACACTGCAGCTAGGATATTCCCTTTAAGGGTGCTGACTGCTTGAGATGCTTTCTTCTGGAAGAGTCAGGAGAGGTTTTATCCTACTGCCCTCTCCAGGATGGAGCTGAAATCAATAGGGCCTGTTCTTATGGCTGATTCCTGAAACATGCAGGGCCTGGTTCTGCCCCCCCACCCCCCCATTACACTGAAATAGATTAATCCTGGTAGAAAACCTCACAGCATCCCTGAAGTCACAGGAGGGATTAATCTTGTGCTTGAAAATCCTCAAGAAAACACCACTTTCCCTTCTCCCAACACATGTAAAAACTTGCCAACAACTCAGAGGAATAATGTATGATGATCAGCTGAAAGATTACAATGAATTGTCAGGTTGCCTTCCCCCAGCAGTCACCTGTGTGGGTTTTGACTAGAATGGTTTGCCTGGTCTCTTTTCACTACAGCAGGTGGCTGGAAGTGGACTGTGTTTTAATCATCTTGTAATTGAATTAGTGAGACAGTGAAGGCTGTTTAGAGGAAGATTTTCAGTATGAAAGGGAAAAAAGCAGTATTGGTTTGAAGCATTTATCCCTTTATAACTTCTCTCATTTCTGTTTCATTAGTCTGGCATCTGTTGCTGTTCTGAATAGACACTTTAATATTAAATGCAAGATTTTGCATCTTTTCAGCATCTTCTGAAATGCCTGGGTTTTTAAAGGCCATTTGATAGAGTAAATGCATTATTTGTGACAGCAACTCTTATGACTTCTTAAAGAGCTTATTGTGTCCAGCTTCGTATTATACATGATCAAGGAAAATCTCTTGGTACCAGGTAGCTACTACTGAAATTCTTTGATGAATAAGCTATAAGATACAAGCTGAATTCTTCTAAATTCCTTTTGTAGGCTTGAATACCATCAAATTTTAGGAGGCAATATTATAAAAGACCCTCATTCTGTTCCAGAGATTATTTAGAACTTGTTTTATCTTGTCTCAAAGCTCAGGCTGCCATGACTTAACACTGTTTACTGTGTTTTGAACAGTACTTACTTGTTTCATTCCTCCTAGGCAGGAAAAAGCAGATTGACACACATGTTTACAAGCTCCTTTGCAAGACAGCTTTTTCTTGATACTTTGATATATTTTCCTTGTACTGCTGCCTGTCCTGATCACTCTCATTTGGTCTGTGCTTGGGCCTTACTTGTAGGTCTCCCATTCAGCAAACCTTTAGGAAGGATGTTGGAGTAGTAGGTCTTGATTCAGTTACCTCCCTGTAGATGTATATTATCATTTTGGAGGCACCCCATGTGTAACACAGCACTCTGGGACACCTGCATATTCCAGGATGTCAGGAAGGGCATTGTGGAACCTCAGACCTCTCTACATGTCTGTCTGGGTACTTGAATTTGATTCCTTTTCAAGCAGTCCTAAGACTTGTATCCAAACTGCCAATTTTTTGAATGAATACAGTGGTGTTATTGAGGATTAGTGTTTATCCTGTGTTTTTGGTTGTATTTCAAACACTTGGTATAAATTCTACCTGTCTGTAAATCCCTCCGCAGTTTTAACCAAGTTGTAGGGTAGAATAACTTCTGTTAACTAGGTAGCACCTTTTTTTCCTGCCCCTTGCAGTGGGGGTGGAGTAGAGGATTTTTAAAGGTCCTTTCCAACCCAAACCAATTTGTGATTCTGTGATTCTGTCTGTACCTGCATTTTACTGCAATAAAAGTAAAAGGAGGCCCTGCAGATTGACTTAATGTGCCAAAATACTGAAGTATTAGCCTACATAAAATCATCTACATAAATGGAAAGTGTTGGTATTTTTTACTTGTTTCCACTTCATAGAAAAAATAGGGTGAATTTAATATGTGCAAACATGTGTTTCACAAGTCTCTTCCTAGGACTGCACCTGAAAGCAGGCAAATATTTATTGTATCCAAAGCCAAAAATATCTCTCAATTCACTGAATAAAGTGACTTGCTGGGTCAACATTACTTTTTGGATATAAAGACCTTCTGAACTTCCTCTCTGCATTTAAAACTTATAATTAAAATTAAAGCAGTTGTGCTCTGTGGGCTTTTCAATTGTGCACTTTCTGTTACCTGATAAATCTGTGCAGTGGTGAGTTGTGTGGTCACATTTCACTGCTTACTCACATCATCTTTGATTACACAAGCGAAAGTTAGTTAGAACTAATCTCTAAATTCTATTTGTGCCTTAGGTAAATGTGTTTTAATGTTTGCCCTGTTTTCTTTCTGTCCATGTGTTTAATAAAATCATAGAATTGTTAAGGTTGGAAAAGACCTCCAGGATTGAGTCCCACTGATAGCCCAGAGCCACTGTGCTCACCACTAGCCCTGTTCCCAAGGGCCACCTCTTCATATTTTCTGAGCATATTTCCAGAGGTGGTGACTCTACCACTTCCCTGGGCACCCTTTCAGTAAAGAAATCTTTCCTGATATCCAATCTAAATCTCCCCTGGTGCAACTTGAAGCCATTTCTTCTCTTCACTTGTTACCTGGGAAAAGAGCCTGATCCCCCACCTGGCTGTACCATCCTGTCAGGGACTTGTGGAGACCCAGAAGGTCTCCCCTGAGCCTCCTTTCCTCCAGGCTGAGCCCCCCTCACCTCTCTCAGCTGCTCCTGGGGCTCCAGAGCCATTCCCAGCTCTGTTGCCCTTCTCTGGACTTGCTCCAGCCCCTCAATGTCCTCCTGGTAATGAGGGGCCCAAAACTGAACACAGCACTCAGGGTGCCTCAGCAGTGCTGAGTACAAGGGACAATCCCTGCCCTGGTCCTGCTGGCCACGCTGTTCCTGATACAGGCCAGGTGCCACTGGCCTTCTTGGCCACCTGGGCGCTTGCTGGCTCATACTCAACTGGCTCTCACCACTTCTGTTGGTCATTTATCCGGATCAGTAGTCAGCTGGAGGGCAGGGCCAGTGTTTCCATACTCATCTGTACAGTGCTTAGCACACTGATCTTTCCTTTTATGTAGTTCTTGGAGGCATCCAGGTACTCTTGGATATGAGCTTTGTTCCTGGAAGAACACTGCAGCAGCTGTGGCCTGCAGGTGTGGAGCAGGGCTGTTTCTCTGGGAGCAATGCCATGTTTTTCATCCCACCTGGTAACTGTCAAGTGAAGGCTGAGCACACTGAGACGGATTTCAAGCTTTACCTTTCTGGCTGTGTGACTTTTTCCCTGACACTGCCTACATGCAGTCATGCTGAGGGAACTGTTCCTTCTTCCTGTCCAGAGGTCTTTCTGAAACTTGCTGTTCTGAGACTAAGACTTCTTAACTTTTTCTCACGAGAAGCCTTTTAGTCTTATGTTACAAATTGCTCTGATCTGCACTCATTAAGGTAGTGGCTTCTGTTAGTGCAGAAACTCTCTCAGAGAAGGGGCCTGATGAGCCTTAATGTTCTGCTGTCCAGCTTGTACTGTCCAAACAGCAACCTGTTAGACTATTATGTGGAGAAGGAACAGGGTTTTTTTTATTTCCAGCATGGACCAAACCATCCCACCTAGCTCCACTAACTGGACTTGTTGGAAGTCAAAGTTGCAGGCTCTCTTAATGGCAGGGTTTCCATGAATATTTGGCAATTCCCCCCCTGCTCATGTGAAACATCTGGTGCAGTGTTATCTTTGTTTTACTGATAAGCAAAAGTTTGTCACGTTGCTTTGCCTGCACTTTCCCCATTGTTCCCTGGTCTCTTCTTTTCACTGCTGGGTGTACACCCACCTGCCAGTTCTCTGCTTTCTCTCACAAAGAGCACAGCAGAATGCAGGGTCTAAGGGCAGGAGGAGCAGGCCAGGGATTTCCTTCTAAAAAGCAGCACAAGCAAGGCTGATTCCTCCCTCCCACCCTACAAGGGTTCTGTATGTTTTAAGCAAGTTGGTTGGGAAACTACTGTCCTGAGTAAGTGAAGGGAACTTGTTTTCTAGCAGAATTCTGCCAGGCAGATCTGTGTTTATCTTCTTCTGCCAGACTAGCTTAAAATGGATTTTCCCATCTTGAAGCTTAAGTAATTTGATCCAATCTGAGTGATCTTCAAGAGTCCTGGATTTTGCTAATGAGTAACAGTGAGAGCAACTTAGGTTATTGTGTGCCTCTGTGGAAATAGAGGGTCTGAAGTGTGGCTGTGTTTCCGGGTGGTACAATGTGACAACAAATTGTGTGGCGTCCCTTTTATCATTCATCTTAATACACATGTGTAACCTCAAACAATTAGGTAGTTTTCTCATGTTCAGTATGGTTCTGACAAGTCCTCCTTGTCAGTAAGCTTCACTGTGGTCTAGGCAATGATATCTTTTTCTCTGTTTTTCAGTCTCCCAGAGTGAAAGAACCTGTACAGAATTCCGAGGTAAGTTATAATTGCAAATGGCTTCTTGAAAAGATGACTCCTAGTTATTGCTGTTGTTTCAAGGAACATGCTTTATGAGCCTTTGAAAGCAATATTGTGTGAAGTAGAAGCCAGTATGGAGCTGAGCTCTGTTTGAAGAGCTCCCTATAAAAGGAATCCTTGGCTGTGTAGTGCCAAGAGCTCTTCTTGAGGTTTGTTGTATGTCTTGTCATCTTGCTGTGGCAAAAGTCTGTTTGTTGCAAGGTAATTAATTGGTCACAGGAATAATCTAAGCATAACAACTCTCTTCTCATTTCCTCCTTAAAAAAACCCTCAAACACAAACCCGACAGAGCACAACTTTAGGATGTCTGGTTTGCATTGTCTAATTCTCTGGTTTGGAACCTGTGCTCAGAACTGTGAAAGAATTCTGTAGTAGTATTTGATAGCAAACGCAGCTTCAGTTGCAATTTATCATCTTTCTTCAGTTCTGAACTGTTTCTTACATTAGGAATATTAGTATGTCTCATCTTTCAGTGATAGGGACAGCTTATCTGCCAGAGACTGTGCTATGTCTGTCTTTTCCCTACCTGTGTTGAAAGATAAACAGAGCTGTCTCCTAGGAATTAGTCTTGGGTTGGGCTGTTCTGTTCTTTATTTGTTTCTAAGAAGTGTTTATAAAGGGAGATTTTGAGAAAGACTACAGTTCTGGCACTGTAATTTGACATAAATTCTAAATTCAAAAAAAAAGCTGAAAACCAGAATGCCTTTTGGATGAATTTTCCCATTGGAAGTCTCCTGTCCAGGTTTCCAGCATTGAAGGTGATTTATATTTCCTACAACCTGCCAGAGTAAGCTGGAGGGCACACTGAAGTGCCATCGAGCTGACAGTTCTTTGGCTCCCATGCCAGAATTGGTTTCTCTGTACTGAATAACAAGAGGTAAAAAAGAGATTAAATTTCCATTTAGCTCTTTTCCCTCCACCCTCCCAATTAATTTCCTATGGATTTTTTTGTTTGCTTGGTTGGGTTTATTTTTTGCAAGAGACTAAAGTCAAGTCCAATCCTAAATCTTTTCTAGTGTGATGTTTGAAGAACTCTAAATTCACTTTCCATTGGCACCCGAATTACTCTGACATTTACTTGGGGAAAGGCTCAGTTGTCAATAGTTATCTCACTGCTTTGCTGGGTTTCTTCTCTGAAAGTAACTACAAGTCAAAGCAGGGCTTCTCTCCTCTGAGGGCATGGCTACTTGAAAACACAAGTAGGACTCAGATTCCAGGAAAGAGGGAGACTGAAGGATAGGGTGCTCTCATCCCAGCTGGATATATCTGTGTACATGCAGCCTTGACACAGAGTGTCATTTTTGTCCAAGATCCACAGCCATGCTGGTATCTTGGTTTACTGGTGAGTAGAACTTGCAAATGTCAGGACAGAATGGGTCCTTGGACATAAGGACACATTAAAGCCCTGAACACCAACTTGGGATCAACATTAATGTCCTGGAAGCCTGGAAATGCCCTTGGCACTGAACTTCTCTAAGTGGTTTATGTGGCAGACAAGCACTTCTGGGAAAGCTGGTGCTTGAATCAGAACTCTTGAGTTCTTTTTCTCACTAAAACTCCTTTTTGCTTGCAGCTGTTTCCATCAGCTGAGCCTCCAGGTCCTTCACTCAATGCTCCAGCACAGGCACCTACTGAACTACCTCAGGCTGCAGGACAAGCACCTGCACAACCTCCAACTGCTGTACCTCCACCCAGCCAGGCTCCTCCAGCAGCCCCAGCAGCAGCCCCAGCAGCAGCAGCAGCCCCAGCAGCAGCCCAGGTAAGAGCAGACACCCTTCCTGCAGCTTTCAGGTTTGCCCTTAGCTGTTCAATTCCACATTTGCCAGAACAATCTGAAACAGTGGAAGTTTGACATATTATTGGCAACATTAAAATAGCTTTGATACTTTAATCAACCTCCTTCACATCTCTTTAACAAGGCCAGTATTTAATCCTTGAATTTTATGCAGCAGTTGAAACATCAGCAGCAGTGAAGGCTGGAGCAGTGTTGGTGTCAGTGACACTTGGGACAATGCACTAATAGAATATCTGACACTAGGGCCCAATATCTTATTTATTGGTAGCTTGTCCTAAGCTGAGCTTCATGAACTTGTGTCAGTGTGTTCTCTATAGCTCTTTGTGTGAATATGCTCTTTTTTATAGCACTACAAATGTTCTTCCTCACAGCTCTCTGTGTCAGTGTGTTATTCTTTATGGCTCTCTTCTGGTTCTTGTGGCTCAGTGGTTACTGTTTTGCAGAGCTCTGGGCTTCTCCATGAACCCTTGTTTGTTTTCACTGACCTGGTGGTTTTCAGCTTCAACAGAAGCCAGGTTGTGATCAGAAGCCCTGAGCTGCATTGCTGGGCCAAAAGCACCTTGGAGTAAAATGCTAGTTTTAAACAAAGTGTTATTTTCCTTTTCTCTTGTGAAAAAACAAGTGGTCTAGATGAAAAACACTTGGTCAAGACTTCTATGCTTAAATTATCGGCCTGGTGTTGTGTCTGTCTTGTTCCTGCAGGTATAAAATCCTTGCCTCAGCATGGGCAGTACAGGTGACTGACCCCTCTCTGTTTTATTTGAGTTTTTTTGGTGGAGATTGGATTACACTTAGCTCTGTACTGGAAATATCACAAATGCTGTAACAAGTGCAGGGCAACTCCTGGATCGTCCCTGCTGGAAATCTGCTGCTAACCAATATGAAATTATTTGATTACATGTTCCAATAGTTACTCAGAAGTAATTTGGATTTGAAAATAGGCAGCTATAAAATTGCTGCTAGATGCTCTAAAAGCCTTTGCTTTAATGGAAAAAAGGTAACTGAGAGTACATGCTAATCTGCCAGTTCAATTTTTTCCTCATAGTGTTGTATCAGGTTTTTAAATCAGATGTTTGGGGCAGGGATTAAAGCACAGGAGGTCTTGAAACAGTCATGACTGTCTAAAAACCTTACATTTTAATGCAAAGCAAGTAATCTTTTTACATTTAGCATTTCTGAAGTCTCCTGGTATTTCTCAAAGTTGTGCAGCTTTTACTCTTTTCAAGGCAATTGCAGAGACCCTCCTGTTTAAGTGTGGAGTTTTCCTGGTTCATTGATGTGTTATCTTTCTCACTGTAGTGCCATGATTCCAATGATGAGTCTAACTCTTACTTGTATGTACAGTTGATCAAGGTTATCTCTGGTTTTAAAACCAGAGCAAGGTATTGTTAACCTGCCTTAAAATGATGTAATCCTATTGCAGGCCCCACCTCCAGCCCCTGCTGCAGCTCCGGTACAGGAAGATGTGAGAGTCCCCATCAACCTTGTATTAAGGTTAAGGTAAGGACACAAAAGTGACCTATTCTGTTAACATGAGCCTTTGTAGAGAGGCCCACTGGCACTCTTCTGTGCCTTTTAATTAATAGGGTGGTGGTTAAGTGTTTGTCAGCTTAGATTTCATCTGCTCTTCTGCAGCTGTGACCTGGAAAAGCAGTTTATCACATCCACTTTGGTTGGGCGAAACCTGTATTGAAAGAGGTTTTGATATTTGTGTAAACATTTCTAAACTCTCATGGAGTGGGAAAGAGGAACTAGCTGGGTTCCCTAAAAGGATTCAGGGATCCAGGGGTTCTGGCCTTGTGCAGGACCATCTTAGTCTTCATGCATAACTTCACACTTCAGCCAGTTCTGAGAGTGAAGAGCTTTTACTTACCCAGTTCAGGGAGTGGATTCTGGTCTGTGCCACTGGGAACAGGCAGAGAAAAGAATCTTTCAATGCTCATTACCCACACTGCTATTTCTCATTAAAAGAACCTGCCTCTCATCACTGGAGGCATTCTGGTTGTTAGTGGGCATTGAAGTGGGAATTCTGAGCATCACTTCCATAATGTGTGTGCACCTGAAGCCAGTGGGCTCTTCCCTCCTCTGAAACGTGCTCCAAGGATATCTCTGCTGAGGGATCTGAGTCGTTGAGACAGTGGAACAGCATGGCATTGTAGCAGAGACATGGCACTCGCCTATCCTGGACTGGCCCAGGCCTCTGTCAGGCTGGGAAGCAGACTGCTGCTTCCACATGCACATCCAAGTGATGAGTTTCTGCCTTTGAGGGGATAGAGTGCAATGAATTCACAGACTGATTATTCAATGACAGCACTTTCTTTTGGCCACCTATCATGCCATGAAATGGTCTCTCTTATATAAAATTCTCTTCTTTCCACAGGAATTCAAATAAAGAGCTCCATGATATTCGGTTTGAATTCACCCCAGGGAAAGGTGAGCTGGTGGGAAATTCCAGTGTGTGAAGAGGAAGTTATGTGTTTGGTATTGTGCTGTTGTGTGAGTGTCTGTCCACAGTGCCTTCTTAAGGGCTTGTTGTGGTTGTACTTGGAACATGAGTGAAACTCATGCATATGGCTAAAGTGCAGCCCTTCAGTGAATTCTAGTGAATTCACAACACCTGGTGTGCACCCTGTGTGCACCCTGTCTTTTGTGAAGAGCATTTCTGCTATTTGGTTTGTACAAGATCCTTTGGTTTCTGTGTGGTGCCTTCACCAGCTGGACAATTTCTGCTCTGTGGTGATGGCTCTTGGGTTTTTCCCCAACAGATACTGCAGATGGTGTGTCTCAGGAGCTCATTTCAGCAGGTCTTGTTGATGGCAGAGATCTGGTAATAGGTAATTACAAATTATTTTTTCTGCTCTAACTATTTCATTCATTTTTTGTATGTTAAAAATTACCTGATTAGTGGGTGATAGGAAAATTTCCTCTGGCCTTGTCTATACCCCAGTGGCCCTGCACAACTGGGACAGGCAACCCCCAATTTGCAAGAAGATGATTTAGTTGGTAACATTGTGAAACAAATGTTCCTTGTAATGCAGAATGAAGTCTAATTGATGCATTAGCCAAATCATTATCATCTGACAGAGATGCATCACCAAAGTGCTGCACAAGCCTGTCCTGCTCACAGGTCCTGTGCAAGAGAGCTCTGGGACTGGAATCAGCCAGGATTTTTGGGTTTGATTAGGGCTGGGGAAGAAAGTGTGAGTTGCACATGCACTGGGGCAGCAGCACGAGTTTTATGGGGGGAACAGCTGCCTCAAAAAGCAGTTTGCTAAATAAACAAATCCTCCTGTGCAGCAGGTGAGACTTAAACTGTCAGCACTGCCTGTGTATTCCAACTGCAGCAAGCAAAGCTGTTCTTTGGACACAGGAACAGCTGCTAGGGCAAAATTACCTGAATTTCCAGATGCAGTTGGGCATTTATTACTATTGATCCCATCACATCCTGGGAAAAATAACTACCTCTGAAAGAGTAATGTGGTAACAATAACAGCATTTTCACAGTTCAAAGCTTTAGGTTTAAGTAGACTGAGTCTAAATGAGACCTAAACCTTTCCTTATCAGTGTAAAAATTCAAAGTTTGTTAAGTAATAGAAAGAGAACTAATGAGTTTGGGATGTTTTTCTCCAGCCTGCCCTAATATTTGCCCATTTTCTTTGTGTCTGTGTGATTTCAGTTGCAGCTAATTTGCAGAAAATTGTGGAAGAGCCCCAGGCAAACAGATCCATCACTTTCAGACTGGTATTTATTCCTGTTCCCTAATTGATCCAGTTGTCCCTTGCAAGGAGAAGGCATTGCATGTAGATGTTTACTGCAGGCATCTGATGTATGCACTCTAAATCCTCCCCTCTTTCCCAAAGCTGCTTACTGGTTGTATAACTGTAGGCACTGCAGCCTCCCTGCTTGTATCCTCTGAGCAGCACCTGGGATAAATAAGCATGAGATGATGTGTTAATTAATATATGTAAATGTTGCAGAGGGGTATTTTTGGGGCTTGGAATGTGCACCTGCAGAAATATTTCAAGGCAGGTGGATAGGCTAAGAATTGCCACAGACTCTTGGTGGAAGGGAATGAGGGAGGATCCAGATACATTGTTCCTGAGGGGGAAATGGGGAAATGAAGAAGAAAAAAGGAAAATAAGCATGGTGGGCCAAAGAAGAGAGCCAAAACTGACTGTAGAGCAGGGTAATCTTTCAGAGGTGGTGAAATTGAGGGGGAGTTACAGTGGCAAAGCGAAGGTGCAACCAGGTTATTGGGAGTGAAGCTGTAAGTGCTCTTATATTTTACTCTTCCTGTAGGGAGTTTTCACTTGTTTTACTCCAGTTACTGCACATATAATTTCTAGCTGGAGCAGACATTGGCAAAACTTCAGTCCCAGCCCTTCATACCTTCAAAAAAAAAAAGCAAAAATACAAAAGCACTCAATTTTAACTTTGGGTAGTGCAAGTTGCTGAATACAGTGCAAAGCTGTCCTGTGGCTGCTTCCTCCCCCCACCCTGTCTGATACACCTGCTTGTGGTTTCTGCTGGAAGGTAGAGCATGTGTGTTGCTATTTGGATCTCTCTTCCCTGTTCCAGGCATCTGGTGTCGACGGCTCAGAAATTCCGGATGATGGCAAACTTATAGGATTTGCACAGCTCAGCATCAGCTAAACATTGGTCCCAGGAGATGTTTCCCAACAGAGAACCCACATGTGCATATTCGTAATGCTTCTGTTAGCCTAAAAAAAAAACCACTACTGCCAAAGAATTGAACTACAGCCCCCTTCCTAGAAGCTTTAACATTTTCCTTAATAGGATCACAAACCTTCCTGAAATTACCGATGACGTTTACACCTTTTGTAAACAACTCTCATGTTTTTGTATCTGTCATCTCAAACATGCAGACCCAACACGTCATTGCCTGCATGTTCATTTTATTATTGCCTTACTTTAAAGAAAAATACTACTGAGTACGAAGCAGGGGGTTCCACTGCTCTGATGATCTTGCCTAAGTGTTTGCTTACATGTGGTTTCATTTTTTTTCACTTGCTGTTTTTGCACAAGTTTTAATACTGAACGGATTTTTTTTCTTTTTTGTTCTTTACCTGCTTCTCCTTCTATCTGAAACACCAATGTAAATGTTGTTTGGGTCACCTGGAGTGCTGAGAAATCTGCTTCTCTTTGGCTGTGCATTTTAAAATGCTGGTTTGAATGCTTGCACCTGAGAAAGCAAGCAGAGTCTTAACCCACAGGAGGGAGAGCTTCCTTCCCTTGTGTTTGTGTTTTGGAGAAGTTCCTTGACTTTGAGGTGTTAGAAGTCAGCTTCCCTGTGTAAACTGCCTTAATTTTTTTCTTTTTTCTTTATCATTTTGGTTCTCTCCACATGAGTGCCAGGCATGGCATGAGGGCTGAACCTTTTAATTTACATTCAGCAGTCCTTGCTGCTTGCTTTCATTCTGCATCTTATACGTAGTCTGTTCTTGAAGCAGACCAGGGAGGCATTGCTGCCTGGAAACTGGTCTTTCAGATGGTGAACTCAATATCCATGGTCACAGGGAGAGGAGATCTATGTCACTCTGCCTTTGGAACAGATGCACTTCCAAGTGTCCCTGAAACCCAGTTTGGTCATGCCTGCCTGGCCTCCCAACGTGTTCCCCAGTCCTTTGCAAGCTGGTACCCGTGGAACCATCCCTGTCGTGTTTTACAGCAATAAAGAATCACCAGTAGAGTGGCTGTGCTGGGCAAAAGCGGGCGCTGGGTTTGTCCCTCCTGCACTCAATCCCTTGGGTCGTGGGGCTGCGCGTCAGCCCAAGCCTCGACGTTTGATCAGGATGTCACTGCACCCCTGTCACACACGTATTTAGCTTTTCTTTCCATGTGGTGTTGAAGTTGAGTTTCTACATGAATAATATAAATTATGCTCTGAGTTTGATAAGAGACACTTGTAATGCAATATGTGAATAATAAATGGTGTTGACTTTTTTTTTCCTACTGTTTCACAGTTGGCCTTTGTAACTGCTCTTGGCTCTGGAGTGTTTTCTACACAGAAGTTGTAAGTCTGTAATTTAACATGCAGATGGAAACGAGTTTTGTTTCCATCAGATACAAGCAATGCAGAAACAGAGCGGAATGACTAGGTTCAATTAGGACTTTTGTTCTGTTTCTTTCTTTTTTTTTTTTTTTAATTTCCAAGTCTTCAGATGAACAATCTGTATTTATATCTTGTTCTCTATGAGCAGCTGTGGAAGCTTCCTGAATTGTGCATGTTCTTTTCTTACTGCCCTTATTGCTTGTAGCCTCTGGGTGGATATTGGGTGTGTCCCCATGGGCTGTTTGCAGCCTCATGGCTGGTGAGTGTGAAGGGGAGGGAGAGGAAGATGAGAATTTGGGAGTGAGATCATCCTGGGGTGCTGAGCCCAGGAAGCAAGTGCCCGATAGCAGGGAGTTGGTGGTGGCTGCGTTGGCAAGTGTGTGTTGGCACCATTCCCTGTTGCCTGACACAAAGCACTCCCTACAGTGTTCCCCCATTGAGCTTGTTGGCTGGGGAAGAGCAGGCTGGCACCTTGATTTTCCCGTCACCCTGTGCTCAGTGTGGATGTGTTGGGAGCCTTTAGGATACAGAGACAAGGTAGTTGTGGTACAGTATTATTTTCCCTCTGCCTGCATGCCCTGGGGACCTCCTCATTCATTTGTGTACTGGTGCTGAGGAAGGTTAGGACTCAAACTGCTCAAATGGAACAATGCAGCATCTATTTATTGTTATTCCCCATTTTCCCAAGCCAGGACTTAGAGAGCTTGAGCTCACGCTAACCCAAGGTTCCGTAGTTCTTTAATGGAAAATAAGTGAGGAAGAAGCTGATGGGTTTTGCTCTATGGATCTCCAGATCTTTTGGGCTGGGATCCAGAATATTTACTTGGGCTATTACAGTGCTAGACAACTGTCTTTTCTGATGTTGTTCCAGTAAGTGCCAATGCTGTTCATAATTGTTTTCCAGTGTCATTAAGAATTTGGTTTTTGTGCAAATTTCTGATCTGAACCTGGAAGCAGGTGGTAATTTTAAGTTAGTTCCTACTTTCAAGGACAATGCTCTGTTAATGAAAACGGATCCTCTTCACAACTTTGGTGTATTGTAGATTATAATGAAAGATGTAAAATAGTCAGGCTTTTTTTTCCTTTTTTGGACTTTGTATTTTACTGCATGTGTCTAATTTTTAATCAATAAAGAACAAATTGTCCATTGCCAGGTGTTTGATGTGTGGTTGGCTTGTCACTGGGTTGGTTGGTGTGTCTTGAGGAAGAGGTTTGTCTGAGTGGTGTCTGCAACCCCTGGGGGTGTTTGTTTGGAGTGGTGGGAGGTTTGACAGCCCCAAGGAAGACTCAGTGGGGAAAGGGAGATCAGGTCCAGGCTGGATGGGGCTCCGAGTAACGTGGTCTGAGGGGAGGTGTCCCTGCCCATGGCAGGGGTGGAACTGGATGAGTTTTAAGGTGCCTTCCGACCCAAACCATTCCATGCGTGCATCTCTGCAGGAGCTGTGTGCAGAAATAGAGCCAGAAGGGCACTCAGGATGGTGCCCTGAGAGCTTGTCTATAGCCAAGAGGTTTGCTCCAAGCTCTGCATGCCATGTGCAACTGGGAATGAGCTTCCCCTGTCCAGGAATGCCTCAGGATGACACAGGCTGGTGTGAAAGTGGGAGGATTTATACCCTGACAAACAGTGAGATCATGAAGTGCACTCCCTCCTCTCCTCCACAATAATTGTTCTTTGTGGGTGCCCTGGTCAGCCCCAGTGGGGCATCCATGGTCTGTTCTCCAGCATGCTGTACAATGCCCTTCTCATGGATCTGTGGGCAGCAGGAGTATCCAAGTGGCTTTTGGGCACCTCATCGACATCACAAAGGACCCCAGGCAAATGCTTTTCCTACATGAGGGATTGAGCAGTGCTAGACTCGAGTTCTTGATGATCATTTTAGGCATTTTGGCCTCAAGCACCATTGCCCTGTGTCAAATTTCTCCAACCCTTTACCCTTTCCCCAAGTTCTTCCTGCATTTAGCCCCTAGCAGCTGCAGGGTGGCCCAGAACTGGTGGAAAGGGATGTCCTGTGCCTGGCTTGCTTGTGTTGCACAGGGAAGCTGCAAAAGATGAAGGGAATGGCAGCTCCCGTCCCCTGGAATCACAGTGAACTGGCTGCCCATCCTCATCTCTGGTTCTGCCCATCCATTAACATAATTCCCTTTACTCCTCTGGGCTTTTCCCAGCTCTGCATCATGCTGGGCTTGTTTTGGCCCCTCTGAACATGGCTTTCCTGATGGTTCAGCAATTGCAGCTGTTGTAGTCACTGTGGAGAAGAGTCTGTTCCCTGTCCATGCCACCTGGCCCTGGCAGAGGAGCTGGCCCAGGTTTCCTGAAGCAGGGGTCTTTCTGCTCTAGCCAGCACTGGATGTTTGTGGGTGGCACAGGGATGATTAATATATTACAAGATGTACTTCTAGTGACTGCCTATGACTGCAGAGCTTATCTGAGGTTTAAACATTAATTCCAGCCCTCTGGGAAGTCTGTCCCAGCACTGTCCTGTCCCAGACACAGCCACCAATGTCAGGCATTGGGGAAATTTTGAAAGCAATTGGTGATTTTGGGCGATTCCAGAAATGCCTGGTGCTGTTGTCTGTGATCCCCTGCCTCAGTGTGGCTTTCCACCAGTTTTGCCAGCTTTTCATGGTCCCCTATGTGCCTCACCACTGTGACACCAGCTGGATCCGCGCCGTCGGCCCCAACCTGACGGAGGAAGAGCAGCTGAACCTCACCCTGCCCCGGGGCGCCGATGGCAACTTTGAGCAGTGCTCCATGTTCTCCCCGGTGGACTGGGACCTGGATTCCATCCTGGCCTATGGACTGAACCACACCGAGAAGTGCAGCAGTGGCTGGGTGTACCCCACAGAACAGCCACCCTCCCTGCTGACCGAGGTCTGTACCTGCTGCTGGATGTGCTGGGTGTGGAAGGGATGGGACACTCAAATGGCCACAGCTCCCCCAGAGCTGGTGCCTGACCATGGTGCAGTTGGGATTTACAGCAGGTGTGGGCTGGGGACCTTGGCTCCACCATGCAGGACCCAGGTGTGGTCCTGGAGAGGGTGCAGGCTGTGACAGAGGTGCCAGTGAGGAGATGAATTACTCCTGGAGAGACCTCCTGCCCCTGTGGGTTTCCACATCCCTCTGCATACAGGGGTTAACCTTTCCAACTTAATATCATGGAATGGTTTGGCTCAAAAGGGTCCTTTAAAAGTCATCTAGTCCAACCCCAAATATCACAATTTTTAGATAAGAAAGATGCTAAATTAAGAGAAAGGAAAATAGGTTTAGATTAAATGTTAGGAAGAAATTCTTCCCTGTCAGGGTGGTAAAGCCCTAGCACAGGTTGCCCAGAGAAGCTGTGGCTGTCCCATCCCTGGAAGTGTTCAAAGCCAGGTTGGATGGGGCTCTGATTTATCTGATCTAGTGTAAGGTGCCCTGCCCATGGCAAGAGAGTTCAAATTAGATGATCTTGAATGTCCCTTCCAACCCAAACCATTTTATGGTCCTATGATCCTTCTTCTGTCAGTCCTTCCACTGATGCCCTTTGGATGCTGGCAATTGCAGGACATCTCTTTAACAGAAACTGCTTGTCCCAGGAATCAGCATTCCATCTTTTCTCCTCTGGGGGTTCAGGTGTCTGGCAGGAAGCAAGCTGCTGCTTCTGTCCCCAGGCCCAGCTGACTAGGAGGCTTCCCTGGTTGGCTGGGCTGGACAAGGGGGACTCCTGCAGGTCCCAGTGCATGGGACCCCACTGAGTGCCCCAAGGGCTTGTCCCACCTCTGACTTTTGTTCCCTGTGCATACTGTGGGGATTCACATCCTTGGAAGTGGGGATACCAAAGCATTTGTTTCTCCTTTCTCCAGTTTGACCTGGTGTGTGACAGGAAGGACCTCAATGACATTGCCCAGGCCATCTACATGGCAGGGCTGCTCCTGGGATCCATGATCTTTGGGCCTCTGAGTGACAGGTGAGGAGCCACAACCCCCTGCCCAGGGTCTGTGCAAAGCCAGCGGAGCACAGACCGGGTGGTGTGAGCCTGTCTGGACTGTGCACCCTGTGCATTTTGTTACCACTTCTCACTACAGGGACCCTGACCAAAGTCCTTGGGTCCCATGAGGACATGGCCACACAGGGAGGGGAAGGGAGACAGACACAGCATGTGTACAGTGCTTTGCTTGTCACCCCACAGTCTACTCTGACCCTTATCAGGGTGATAAAAATCACTGTATAACCTGCTTGGCTCCTTGCCATCTCCACAGGGTCTCTCTAGACACCAATTGTGTCTTCCCTGTTTCTCTCCAGGATCGGCCGCCGACCAGTCATTCTGATCTCCATCTTCCTCCAGGGCTTGTTTGGCCTGGGAATTGCCTTTGTGCCCCATTTCTATCTGTACATGGCCTTCAGGTGTGTGGTGGGGGCCTCCGTGTCAGGGATCACCATGACAATACTGGCCTTAGGTGAGTAGGATGCCCTTGCCCGGGGGCATCTCCAGATGCAATAGAAAAGTCTTCAAAGAAATAAAAGTATCTGTGTTTGACTAGAAAAACATCGTGGTGAGGACAGGTCTAGATCTTCACTGTCCTTTGGAATTTTGGCAACTTCTCAGCCCTCAGTCAGAGCTTTGGGGAGCATCTCTCTCCAGCTAATGCTCAGAGGAGGGCAAGGGGAGTGTCCCAGAACAGGAAGTCAGTCTAATCCTCACCTCCAGAATAACTCTTCTCCAGGGAAACACCTGTTTGCCTCAGGGGAAATAATCTGGATGACTCTGAGCCTTCCTTCTTCCTTTCAGCTACAGAATGGATCGGGGTCTCCTCCCGGCCAAAGGCAGTGCTCACTTCTCACTGCTGCTTCGCCATCGGGCAGATGATTTTGGCTGGTTTGAGTTACGGAATTCCCAACTGGAGGCTGCTGGAAATTGCAGGATCTGCTCCTATATTTGCCTTTTTCTTCTGCATCGGGTAAGTAGGATGTGGACAGAGCTCCTGCAGATATGACAGCAGTGTGAGGGTGTGAGTGAGGAGGAGGCAGCAGCACAGAACCAAGCTGGATCTTTCCCATCCCAGTGCAGCTGCTGGAGGAGCTGCTGCAGAGCTCAGCACGTCTCCCTGGGCACTGCACTGCTGGGAGCAGCAGCTGCTTTGCTTCAGGTCTCCAGATGTGGCCTTTGGAGCCTAAATTCAGGGTGTTTAGACCCCTTGATCCCATGGGCCATTCCCTTTAGAGCTGGGCTTGATGATCCTTGTGCGTCCCTTCCAAGGCTGAAGATTCTGTGGTTCTGGGATCTGATTCTGTGGTGGCCAAGGCTTGCTGGATGTGCTCCCAGAGAAAGGGGCTGTGGGGGAACTCAGCAGGACACAGCAGCATGTGCTGGCCTCCTCTCCTGGCAGGGTGCTCCCAGAGTCAGCTCGCTGGCTGGTGACCAAGGGCAGAATCGAGGAAGCCAAGAAGGTCCTGCAGAAGGCGGCAGCCACCAACAAGCGCAGCCTCCCACCAGAGCTCCTGCAGCAGGTACTGGGGGTCCTGGCCTCAGACACTGCCCTGGGCCTTGCAGCAGCCCCTGGAGCTCAGCTCATCCCAGAAACATCTCTGCATTCCCACTGGGGCTGGTCTGGCCATGGGCTGTGGGGGACTCCAGCTCCAGCTGAGCTCCCCAGGGATGAGGTCAGGGAAGAGGCCCAGCTTCGGCTGAGGCTCAGCCTGGAGCTTTCTGGGGTCCCCCTGGGCATGTGGGAAGGACTGAAATGCTTCCCTGGCTTTTCTCCTGGGAGGGTTCCAGGAGTGTGACTGATGAGCACAGAGCCTCTCTTTAGTCTCTGGCCTTCCATGCAGAAATGCCTGAAGGGCAGTTCCCTCCTTGCCCACCCCAAAGCTCCTACACTGGGGAGATGTTCATCCTGAGGAATCTCTCAGTCACTCCGCCCTGTGCTGGGCCGCCAGAGAGCAGTGGGGCTGCTCTCCCTGCCAGAGCACTGGGGCCACAGGCCTGTCCCAGTGATGCATCCCATGGTCTGCCGGTGGAAAAGGAGCTGGACATGGGTTTCCTTTTCCTGCTCTGACTCTTTTTCTGTGTTTTAAAGTTGAAGCCTGAGAAAGAGGTCAAGTCTGGAAGTTTCCTGGATCTCTTTCGGAAGAAGAACCTGCAGAAGGTGACTTTAATCATGTCATGTGTCTGGTAAGACATTCCCTGGTGCATTCTTCCCAAATTTCTTGGTGAAAGAAAAGAAGGGATTGACAATTAGTTATCAAGAAATTCACCTTGTGGCTTTTAAGTGTTATTTGATGGGTGGTTTTGCTTCTGGCTGTTTAAGATGCTTTGTAGGCAGGGTTATAGCATTTCCAGCTTTGGCAGGCCTGTGGTATTCCTCTGGTTTTACATCTCTTTGAAAATGCTGTGGCTTGGTCAAAATGTTGTAATTGGAGATCAATGCTGCATTTCCTCATGGCTGACACCTGCTCAGTGCCAACCTGCCTTGCTTTCAGGTTTGTGAACAGCTTTGTCTACTACGGGCTGAGTCTGAACGTGACAAATTTTGGCCTGGACATCTACCTGACCCAGCTGGCCTTTGGAGCAGTGGAAATCCCTGCCCGTGTTGGTTGTATCTTCATTCTGCAGAGGTTCGGGAGGAGGAAAACGCAGGCTGTTCTCCTGGTGCTGAGTGGCCTGGTGTGTCTGATCATCACTGGCATCCCTGAAGGTGAATGACCTCGTCCCACACGGAGAAGACATCCGCTGGGACAGGGAGGCACAGAGCCCCAACCCTTCGCTTGCTGTTCTGTCCTCCCAGCCAGGGTGGCTCACATCCCTCTAGGCCTGAGCTGACCCTGGCCACTCGGGCCTGGCCAAACCCACTGGGCCTGTTCCAAAAAACCAAAACTTTTCTTGCTGATGGCGATAGCGGGGGGCAGATCTGAGCCCAGCGTGCCCCCTGTCAACAGAGTTGTGCTCTGGAAAAAATAATCCCTAAGGAGGTGAATTGATGGATGCAGAGTGCACTGAAAGTGGCCGCCAGGCCAGAGCAGCCTGGTCCATGCTCAGACACTGTCAGAGGCCATGGCTCCCTGCAGGTGACACAGTTGTCCCTGCAATCCCCAGTCGCCATCCGTGAGTGTTGCTGAGCTCTCCCCCATCCACAGCAGTTGTCTCTCCTCCTCCCCTCAGACCAGCCCGTGGCAACCACCGTCCTGGCCACCATTGGCAAGTTTGCTGCCTCAGCCTCCTACTCCACCTCCTTCGTCTATGCTGCCGAGCTCTTCCCCACGGTCGTCAGGTGAGCTCTCCGCACACTTTGGAGTGACTAGCAGTGGTGGTGGGCCAGCAGCGCACTTGTCCCCAGGGCTCATCCCCGTGGTGGCCTGGGGGTGCTGACCCAGCCCGCAGCTGCCCCTCTCTCCCGCAGGCAGACGGGCGTGGGGCTGTGCTCCGTGTCGGCGCGGGTGGCCGGGATCCTGGCCCCGCTGGTCCGGCTCCTGGGCCAGCACCACCGCGCCATCCCCATGGCCATCTTCGGGAGCGCCCCCGTGCTGGGGGGGCTGCTCTGCGTGCTGCTGCCCGAGACCTGCGGCACCGACCTGGCCGATGACACAGGGGACGCCCCCCCCCCGGCTCAGGTGGGTCCCGGGTGCTGCCTCTGGGGTGGGGATGTGGGCAGCCAGCGCTGGGGGAGACCCTTGGCATTGCACTGGGGGTTTCTTTACAGAAGTGGGAGGGAATGGAGTGGGGCTGTCCCGCTGAGGAGGGAGGGGAGGAGACCCCATAATCCTGCATGTGGAAGTCATCCCTTCATTCCTGTCCATGGGATACAACAGCCAATGCTCAGCTTTCCTCCCTCTGCCCTCCTCAGGGAAGCGCTGGTGCCTTGTAGCCACATCCTCTGGCTTTCACACTCTCATAGCTCCCAGCCCTCCTTCCCCATGGGACCAGCTGGAATTGTACCCCAATACTTTTGTTGTCTTGCTGGGAGAAGGGTGTCCACAGGAACAGTCAGGAATGGGATCCAAGTTGCTGAAGGCTGCTCGTCTCAGGGACAGCTGCCATCAGCTCGTCACACAGCTTTCCTTGCTTTTACACCCTTTTCCCTTTCATCAGGTCTCTGAAAATGCCACCAGCAGCTCTCAGAATGGGCAGGTGAAAGGAAAAGGTGGTGGCCAAGACAATGAGAGCACGAAGACCACGTACTTCTAGCTGGGTCTGCAGGTGGCTGTGGATAAAGGCAGCCCAGTGCTGTGTGGGCACTGAGGACAGGCAAGGTCTCTCCTCCACAGGACACCACCTTTGCTTAGGCCATCACTGCCAATTCTTGGGTTTCCTTGTCTTTTTTGCCTTCCTGTATCTCCCTCTGTAGCTTGTCCTCAGGCACTGCAGGCTGTCACTGGTGTCCAACAGCGCTCTCACCAGAGAAAAAGAGGTGCTTTTACTTGAGGGGAAAAAGGAAAGAAATCAAGAATTAGAATGGAGGCGCTTCCTCTTCACTTTTCCAGTTATGTCTACAGGAAGGTGAGACTGTAAACTTAGTCCAGTGAGACACCCACTAGAGCGTTGAATAAAACTTGCAAGAGAGAGCTGGGCTCACTAACAGGAGAGCTGGAGCAGATGCAACACTGAAAATAATCTCACACTTGCAAGGAGTGATTTATCGTGACAGTCTAGCAAGATCATCTCGTTCTCTCATAAAAACACTCCTTTTTATTTTTTTTTTTTTTAATTTGAGAGCTGAGAAAAAAACATGCAAGGGAGCAAGGATGTCTAACAGGCATCGGAATTTTCCCTTCAGTGCTGATGGCTTTGAATTGATGCCTGTCATGATGCTTTGGGCATGGAAAAAGGTGCTGTTGGGCTGCAGTGTGGGACCAAATTGATTTGTCCATTCCAGGAAACTGAGGGATATTGTGGCAGTTGGTCTCTTAGAAAAAAAGTACAAATCTTTCTGGGAAATGTCAAGTCTTTTCTTCTCTGTTCTAATCTATTCTTTTTTTGCTGGATCCATTTTGTCTTTAAAAGATTCAGGACCGCTTTTTTCTTATACTGTGAAGAAAAAAAAGTGTTTTTCCTGTGCTTCCCTTCATATTATCTAAGGCCCCTCAGTCCAGCTTTCTTTTCCTACTGGATGTGGTGGCACAGAAGAAGCCTGGGAGCTGCACAGGTTCTTCCTCTTTGAGTGTACAGCTCAAAGTTTTTTTTCTGGTAGTGTCAAGAAATGTTAAACCACAGTATTTCTTCTCTCCATTGTCATGCCTACATGTTTTCCATGGCCCAAAGTACCTCATAGATATTCAGTTTGATCAAGACAGAGTTTTGGATAAAATCAGTGTCATGTGACATTGTCCTGCCAGGAAGGACTGGCTCTGGCACTGCTTTTCAGAGGATTTGCTGTGGTGCTCATCTTCAGTACCTTGAGAACAAAGCAGCTCAGTCCTTTGTCCTTTCCTTGGAAAAGGCTGGAGAGTGCCTCCTTCAGGCTTTTATGGAAAACAAGGCATTGAGGGTAAAGGCTGAGGGAAGAGCTTGGAGCCAAATGTATAGTTACTGGAGGAACTACTTTGGAAATTGTACTCTGAGACTCTCTGTTTTAACTCATTTCATAAATAAAGGCATCCAAGCACAGCTGATGTACTTCTGCTTCCAGCTCGTTTGTGCCTCCAGTGGGCTGAAGATCCATTTCATGGAATCTTGGAGTGGTTTGGGTGGGAAGGGACCTTAAAGATCATCTCGTTCCAATCCCTCCTTGCCACAGGCAGGGACACCCTCCACTATCCCAGGTTGCTCTGAGCCACATCCAGCTTGGCCTTGGACACTTCCACGGATGGGGCAATGTCTTGGTTCAGGGCAAATTTGGGAGGAAATCTCCAAAGGGGTCCCTCTACAAAGCAGATTCCAGTGGCCCCTCCTCCAAGTGGTTCAGGAAAATATTTCCTTGGAGAAAAGTGGAAAAAAGCTGGTTTTTTAACAAGCAGTGTATTCACAAGCATAAATAAGGAATAATTTTAAAAAATAAAGCCTCTTGCTGTTCTGAAGAGATGGCAAATTTAGAAAGTCCTTTTCATGGGGTGTAGCTTGCCTCACTCAGTCTCTTATCAGTCCCTCCTGTGCTGGAAATGCCACATCCTGGGCCTCAGTGGGCCATGGGAGTGAGCTCCCAGTGCTCTTCTGGATTTTCAGTCCAGAGAAGGGCTGAACAGTTCCAAGAAAAAGAAAAACCACAGCCTGAGGAACATTTCTGCCTCTGCCAGCTAAAAACTAACTAAAAGCAAAGGAGAGCTCTCTCCCACTGTCTGTGCTGCAGGCAACACAGTCCAGAGAAGGATGTGGGGGAGCAAGTGCAGTTTCTGAAGACAAACTGTGCTCTTCTTCTCCCCCCCTTTGCTCTCTGAACCAGTCTAAAGGTGCAGAACCTGATACCCAGCATAAACAGAACAGACAGCTGGGGATACAAGCATCATAAAGCCACCCTAGGACAGGCAGCTACAGCTTCTCTGGGCAACCTGTGCCAGGGCATCACCACCCTCACAGGGAAGAATTTCTTTCTAACATCTAATCTGTATCTCCCCTCTGTCAGTTTTAAGCCATTCTCCCTTGTCCAGTCACTCCGTGCTCTTGTCCCAAGTCCCTCTCCAGCTCTCCTGGAGCCCCTTTAGGCTATGGAAGGGGCTCTAAGGTCTCCCTGAGGCCTTCTCTTCTTCAGGCAGAACAATATAATCTTTCCTCATAGGAGAGGTTCTTCAATCCCTCTAATCATCTTTGTGGCCTCCTCTGGACTCACTCCAACAGCCCTGTATTATATTTTATCTTCTCTGGATCACTGAATCTTGTGAGTTTGAATACTCCTGGATGGTGCACTTGAAGAGCACCTGAATAGCTTGACTCACGTTTTGCCCAGCTCAGCCCAAGTGGGAGGATGTCCAATGTTTTTTCAGTGCCTCAATGTCATTCCTAGCCAGCCCACACATGGCCTTGCACTGTAATGAGTAGAGGTGACAGCACAAAGGAGAGGCAGGAGTGCTGGAACTGCATGTGGGAATGTAAACATAAACCTGTGGCTATGCAAATATACTTCTGCAATGCACACAGTGGGGAGTTCTGGGCTCTCATGATTGTGAGGCCATGGGCAAAGGGTAAAATGGGACCTAAGGAAAAACTAAGGCAAAGGGGATGATTCCATATTGAAGGGAGGGAGCCAAAAAGTTAACAAGGTGATGAGGACAAAATGGGGTAGAGAGGTTTAGCTGGGAAGAGCAGGTTTTATCATTTTAGAGACAAATTTAGGAGAAAATGCTTTGGAATGGGTGTTTCTGCTAAAGAAAAAAGGCTTCAGTAATCCCTTTTCCTGTCAATAAGAAAATGGATACCAGTGAGTGAAAATGAAAAAAAACCAACTGTCTATTGACAAAGTGCCTACATGGCAAAGGAAAAAAATTGAACAAATGCTAGATATTGAACTATCAGAACCTAACCCCCAACACACACACACACCCCACAGCAGAACAAGAGAAAACCCCAAAATGCCAGGGAAGGAAACAAACAGACCAGCTGTGTGGCAAGGGGAACAAAATGGCACCAGCTTTTTGTTTCAGAGAAAAATAAAAAGCTCATGCAGCAGCTTGGGCATAATAGATGGGAACCTGTGGAACCGCTGGCATTGGTCTCCCCCCCCCCCAGCAAATGAAGATGGTGGATTTTAGTGTTTTTCTCTTGTTGGTTCAGCTTTTCCTGATGTCTCAGGCCAGGCAGAGCAGCACCTGCACTCCTGCCTGATTGGATCCTGGTGATTGTCTGATCTTGGACCAAAACCAAGGCAAACAATTCAAGAAAAGAACCAAAAAGCCACCAAAGGATTGCTGCTACAGCCGCTTCAGGCCAGGAAAAGGGGAAAAAATCCCTTTCTTGCTTAAGTTAACAAAAAAACCAAGCTAGCTAAGCAACAGTCTTGGGGTGATTTTATGATAATGCTCTATTCCCTGTCCGTTTTATGCCCAGAAATGGCATAAACCATTGTAGCTTTAAGATGGATCTGTTGGGAGGATCAGGAGCCTGGGAGACCCGGTGAGGGCTTTGTTCAAAGACTGTCTTGGTTTGAACAGACAGGTGTCTGCTAAGGAAGGCAGGAGCTTCCCTTGAAATGGAAAATGTAAACCCCTTCCCTCTGAGGGGGTTATTATTATTATAATTTTGAAATTAAGGGGCTCTCAGGCAAAGATATGGGAGTTAGTCTTTTTTGAAAAAGAAAAAAAACCAAAAAAAAACCACAATGCAGTAATACAGAACACCACTGCCAGAGTCAGAGCAGGAGCTGGCCCCCTGTGTGTCAGGGTGGTGGCACAGTCCCATCCCAGGGGGGCTCAGCCCTCCTGCAGTGACAGCTGTGGTTCTGCTGGAGCAGGGATCCTGCACAAGGGGGGAGTTTTCCTCTGGAGCTCCAGGGCTGCTGGAGATGGGCCTGCTCTCCCTCTGGGAATGCAGGGCAGGAGAAAGCTGCTCCTCTGGGAATGCAGTGGGCAAAGGCTGCTGGGCTGTTCCCAGGGCAGATTGGATCCAGGTAGGAATGCTTGGCTCCTCCCCTGGGCGGAGCATCTCCCCATGGGATGGTGGAATTTGATCAGCCCTGCAGGGACACTCAGTGGCCATGGACAGCAGAGATCTCCTGGCGGGAGGATTAGCTGTGGGAGAGATAAAGGAAACTGCCCCATGAACAGCAGAGAACTGCCCCAGCTCTGACAGATGGCAATAGAATACACACCCCCTGCCACATCTTGCACTGCAACTTTAGGCTCGCTCTCAGACCTCCTCGGTGCCCTGCTGTGCACACTGGCAGCTACTTTGGTGCTTAACTAGTATTTTTTTTTTTTTGGTAGCTTAAGCAAGAAGTTCCTTTTTTTCTTTCCCCACTCTTCCCTGATCTGCAGCAGTGATCCTCCATTTTTTTTTCTTGAACTCATTTGTCTTGGTTTTGGTCTGAAATCAGACAATCAGAGAGATGGACCAGGACCTGCAGGGGACTGGTGGGAGCTGCTCCAAGCCTGAGACCTCAGAAAAAAAGCTGAACCAACAAGACAAAGGACACCAAAATCCACCAACTTCATCTGTGGTGAGGAGGAGACCAAAGCCAGAGGTTCAGCAGGCTCCCATCTGGCTGCTACGTGAACTCCTTTTTTTTTTCCCCTTCCCTGAGACAAAGGGGCCACTGCCATTTTTGCCTTCCCAGCCTGTTTACTTCTTTTGTGAGCATTTTGAGGTTTTTTTGTTGAGTGGGGGGGGTGAGGTTATGACAATAAATATCTAGCATTTATTCAGTCTTTTTCTGTGCCTTGCAGGCACCTTGCTTTGTCAATAAACAGGGTTTTTTTTTCACTTTCACCCACTGGTATCCATTTCTCTCATTGGCAAAAGGCATTACTGAAGCCCTTCTCTGGAGGAAACATTAATTCCAAGGGGTTTTCTCCTAAAATTGTCTCTAAACCAAGACAACAGCAAAGTAACGTCCAGTCTGCACTGCACCCAGCACACCCTGGAGTGAGTCTTTGAACAAAACCTGTGCAGGAGCTCCCAAGGCTCACACCCACCCCCCAGACCAACCTTAGAGTACAGCAGCTATTTCTGAATGTAAAGGAGATGATCAGAAATAGAGTATCATCATAAAATCACCCCCAGACACAGAAGCAGGGCCAAAACAACTCCTGTTGTCAGAGGAGCCCCACAGGGACCACTGAGATAATCAGCACATTTTCAGTGTCAGTGACACCAACAAACTGTGCTGAAATCCTTGCTGTGGGGCAGAGGTGCCAGCATCCTGGACCTTCCCCTTTACCTAGAGGCCATCACCCTCTCCTTTCACCTGATCCCATGCTGGGAAGCCCCAGGTCCATGAGAAGAGCAAAGCTTGCAAAAAGGGACCCGGCAGGGAATGGCTGAGGAGGTGAGGAGATGAGCATTAAAGCTGCTCTCCTGACTGTGCAAGAAGCCATAGAATCATTGGTTCATTTAGGATGGAAAAGACCTCTAAGACCACTGGCTCCACCCATCATCCCAGATCCACCATGAAAGCATATCTCTAAATGACACAGCTATGTGTCTTTTAGATACCCCCAAGGATGGTGACTGTACCAGGGGCCTGGAAAGCCTGTTCAGTCTTGGACAACCCTATGGAGAAGAAATTTTCCCTATTATCCAATTTAAACCTCCCGTGGTACAACTTAGGACCCTTTCTACTTGTCCTGTAATTTGTTGCTTGGGAGAAGAGACTGACCCCCACCTGGCTGCATCCTCCAGTCAGGAATTTGTAAAGAGTGAGAAGGTCCCCCTTGAACCTCCTTTTCTCCAGGCTGAGCTCCCCCAGCTCCTTCAGCTGCTCCTGGTGCTCCAGCCCCTTCCCCAGTTTCTTTCCCTCCAGGGCCAAAGCCCAGATCTTGCAAACTCCCTATCCCATCTCCAGACCAAGTTCCTTATGGCCAAGTTCCACATGGCCAAGTTCCACATAACTGGGGTGGTTTTGTGCACCAAAGCCAAAGCACAAAATGAGTATCAGCTCCAGGCACATCTGGCCTGGACTTGGGACACCTCAGCCCTCAAAAAACCATTTACTAGAGCACAAAGAGACTGGAAACCAAAGGGTGCAGCAAATCTCAATGAGCAGCCTTCTCCTTCTTTGAGAGTAGTGATGTGCTCAAGGAGATGGAGTTATCAGAAATGGATTCATTAGAAATACATTCTCTGCTGGCAAACAAATTAGTGGAGGACAGGAACCCACCCTTCTCTTACTTTTGCATGACACTAGATGACACTAAAATGTCATGACTGAGCTGGCAGCAGCCAACTAAAGGTCACTGTAAAAGGCTCACCGTGACTGAGGAAGACTGTCCAAATGCCCACACAGTTTGGCATCGAATTGCGGCATTCCCATGCAATTCAGAAAACTTCTGCTGCTGCTATGAGAGAAAATAAATGCAGATTGTTCATTGGAAGACTTTGAAAAAAAAGTCCTTATCAAACTCAGCCACTCTGCTTTAACATTCTGTTTTTGCATTGTTTGTGTCTCATGGAAACAAAGCTCGTTTCCATCTGCATGTTAAATTACAGACTTACAACTTCTGTGTAGAAAACACTCCAGAGCCAAGAGCAGTTACAAAGGCCAACTGTGAAACAGTAGGAAATAAAAAAGCCAACACCATTTATTATTCACATATTGCATTACAAGTGTCTCTTATCAAACTCAGAGCATAATTTATATTATTCATGTAGAAACTCAACTTCAACACCACATGGAAAGAAAAGCTAAATACGTGTGTGACAGGGGTGCAGTGACATCCTGATCAAACGTCGAGGCTTGGGCTGACGCGCAGCCCCACGACCCAAGGGATTGAGTGCAGGAGGGACAAACCCAGCGCCCGCTTTTGCCCAGCACAGCCACTCTACTGGTGATTCTTTATTGCTGTAAAACACGACAGGGATGGTTCCACGGGTACCAGCTTGCAAAGGACTGGGGAACACGTTGGGAGGCCAGGCAGGCATGACTAAACTGGGTTTCAGGGACACTTGGAAGTGCATCTGTTGCAAAGGCAGAGTGACATAGATCTCCTCTCCCTGTGACCATGGATATTGAGTTCACCATCTGAAAGACCAGTTTCCAGGCAGCAATGCCTCCCTGGTCTGCTTCAAGAATGATGGACTCAGACTAGACTGTTAGTAGATGTCTGTCCAATCATCGCTTGCTCTCTGAGCATCTGCAGACATCCTTCTCCAAGTCTCTGTCATCATCTCTGGTGTGTCTCAGAAAGACATTTCAGCTTTCTGCTCCTGAAGATAAGAAGGAAAGAGGAGGAGATGAGACTGTATTCATCCCTGATTCTGACATTTTATCTTTGCATTAAATTAGCTTTTTTTTTCCTTAAATTCAGAGTTCCCTGTACCCACCTCATCTAGAGGTTGTTGGTTCCCTGTGTCATCTGCCAGCTCAACGCCACGGGTCTCAGGCAGCAGGATGCAGAACAGGGCCACCAGCACAGGGATGCTCCCAAAGATGGCGTTGGGGATGGCCCGGTGGTACTGGGCCAGGGGGATGATCAGCGGGGCCAGGATCCCGGCCACCCTCGCCATGGTCGAGCACAGCCCCACGCCCGTCTGCCTGCAGGAGAGAGGGGCACAGGGAGGTCAGGAGTGGCCCTGTGGCCACGTCCAGCCATGGCAGAAGGAAGCTCTGATGTGGGGGGACATCTCACCTGAGGATGGTGGGGAAGAGCTCAGCACTGTAGACGTAGGAGGTGGAGAAAGCGGCCGTGGCTGTGAACTTGCCGATGATGGCCAGGACGGTGATTACCACGGGCTGGTCTGAGGGGAGGGGGAGAAACAATCACTGTAACCTCCATGGGGATGGTTCACTTGGGACCAGAGCTTTCTGCAGTGGGATTTCTTGGGACAGTCCTTTCTAATAGACTTGCTAAGCAAACCTAGCACCAAACCCATTGGAAATGATCCCAGCATACCCTTATCTGGAAAATACCCTCTGTCAAAGAGAACCCAGATTTCTCCTGAGGCTTTGGGCATTTTCTAGATGTGCAACTGAAGTGAGCTGCTGCGCCAGCACAGGTGTTTGGGGAGTGCTTGGTTGCAAATGCCACCTCCCTGACCTGGAAAGCATTGGGAAGCCCCACTGTTACCTGCAGTCTCACTCTCAGCCCTGGCACGTAGCAGGGGTGGAGTATGGACTGGGGCACAAACAGAAGCAAACTGATGAGGGGGCGTGGGAATTTGCATTTTCTCTTCATCTAAGAAAGGGAGGCATGGTGGCTTTTAAAGCACTTCTTCTGCTATAGCTTTCTGCCACGGGGTGGTGATGTCCGGTGGGTGGGTGGTGGGTAATGGACACTGCCTGCCAAGGGCCAGGAGCTGTGGCAGAACCAGGCACAGCCCTGATGGAGAAGGAATCCAAGGTGAGGGGAAGCCAGAATGCTGGGGCTGAAGCAGCCTGGGGGCTGTGACAGTGGGGGCAGCTGAGCCAGTGGGACTGAGCCTGGGTCTGCCAGGGTGGGAGGATGGCTCTGGACAAAAGTAGGGATGTGCAGGGCCCTGCCCAGCTCTGCCCACAGGCTGGGAAGGTTCACCTTCAGGGATGCCAGTGAGGATGAGACATACGAGGCCAGCCAGCAGCAGGAGAATGCCCTGCACTTTCTTCCTTCCAAACCACTCCAGCAGGAAAATGCAGGAAATTCGAGCTGGAAGCTCCACTGCCCCAAAGGCCAGCTGTGTCAGGTAGATGTCCAGACCAAAATCTGTCACGCTGAGGCTCAGCCCATAGTAGACAATGCTATCTGCAAACCTGAAATTCAAGTAAAGTGGAGTAGAACATGTCACCAGATGGTTTTCTGGGGGTTTAAAACCAAAAATTAGAAAGGTTAGAAAACATGAAACTGTTTAGAATTCCCAGCAATCTCTGTTTTGGTTCTAGTCAGCATCTTTGAGAGTTGTGTGGGTCATAGTTGCAGGAGGTACAGCAGAATGGATCTCCATATGGTCAGCAAATTCTAGACTGAACCCAAAGCTTCTAGATGGGTGCAAAACTCCTCCAGGGCCCAGGGATTGCCAAAGCTGGAATTATTCAAGCCTTTCTAACAAAACCCACAGTATCATGGATAAACAACTTCCCATGCCCAGACATGGTAAATCTGGTCCAGTATGTGGAGGTAGAATGAAGCAGATCAAGACATACACATGTATATTACCAGAAAAATCACTTTAATTTACTGTTCTTGTCAACCCCAACTTCTACTCTTTCACCTAGTAGTTTTGACAGAGGGACCAGGGAATGTCTTACCAGATACATGACATGATTAAAGTCACCTTCCGCAGGTTCTTTGTCCGGAAGAGATCCAGGAAACTTCCAGACTTGACCTCTTTCTCAGGCTTCAACTTTAAAACACAGAAAGACAAAGAGTCAGAGCAGGAAAAGGAAACCCATGTCCAGCTCCTTTTCCACCGGCAGTCCATGGGAAGCATCACTGGGACAGGCCTGTGGCCCCAGTGCTCTGGCAAGGAGAGCAGCCCCACTGCTCTCTGGCGGCCCAGCACAGGGCGGGGTGACTGAGAGGTTCCTCAGGATGAACATCTCCCCAGTGTAGGAGCTTTGGGGTGGGCAAGGAGGGAACTGTTCTTCAGGCATTTCTGCATGGGAACCCAGAGACTAAAGAGAGGCTCTATGCTTATCAGTCACACTCCTGGAATCCTCCCAGGAGAAAAGCCAGGGAAGCATTTCAGTCCTTCCCACATGCCCAGGGGGACCCCAGAAAGCTCCAGGCTGAGCCTCAGCCGAAGCTGGGCCTCTTCTCTGACCTCATCCCTGGGGAGCTCAGCTGGAGCTGGAGTCCCCCACAGCCCATGGCCAGACCAGCCCCAGTGGGAATGCAGAGATGTTTCTGGGATGAGCTGAGCTCCAGGGGCTGCTGCAAGGCCCAGGGCAGTGTCTGAGGCCAGGACCCCCAGTACCTGCTGCAGGAGCTCTGGTGGGAGGCTGCGCTTGTTGGTGGCTGCCGCCTTCTGCAGGACCTTCTTGGCTTCCTCGATTCTGCCCTTGGTCACCAGCCAGCGAGCTGACTCGGGGAGCACCCTGCCAGGAGAGGAGGCCAGCACATGCTGCTGTGTCCTGCTGAGTTCCCCCACAGCCCCTTTCTCTGGGAGCACATCCAGCAAGCCTTGGCCACCACAGAATCAGATCCCAGAACCACAGAATCTTCAGCCTTGGAAGGGACGCACAAGGATCATCAAGCCCAGCTCTAAAGGGAATGGCCCATGGGATCAAGGGGTCTAAACACCCAGAATTTAGGCTCCAAAGGCCACATCTGGAGACCTGAAGCAAAGCAGCTGCTGCTCCCAGCAGTGCAGTGCCTAGGGAGATGTGCTGAGCTCTGCAGCAGCTCCTCCAGCAGCTGCACTGGGATGGGAAAGACCCAGCTTGGTTCTGAGCTGCTGCCTCCTCCTCACTCACACCCTTACATCAGGGTTGCATTGTCAGCATTCAGGGCATCCCTTTGGCTGTCCTGGATTGCCAAGACTCCTGCCATGGGGCTCAGAGACCCTGGCAGCGTGCTCAAGATGCCTGTGACTTTGATTATGACCCATGGAGCAAGTTACCAACCTTATATGAAGATCTGCAAGCCACAAAATTAGAACAATAATTAGTTCGTCACGGGGTGGAAAAAGAGATTTTTTGGGGTTTTTAAATGGGGGTTCAGGGGGCAAGATGGAGGAATCTGGGCATGTCCAGCCTTTCTCCTTCTTCTTCTTGGCCTCCATCTTCTGTTGTGATGTTGGCACTTTTGGATTGGTTTAGAGTAGAAGCTCGCTGTCTGACATAGGTGATAGGGATTGGAAAATAATTGTAAATAGTGTACACTACAAAAAGATAACATTACCCTGGGGGCATCCAGAGTGCCCTGGACTGTCCTGCTGAACAGACCTCTGCAGGCCAGGAGAAAGAATTTTATCGATAAGAAACAATAAACAACCTTGTGACCGAGAACTGAAGAGCTCTGACTCTTTCTTTGACCTCCGGGCTAGGGAAAGAGACTCTCTAATGTATCTTCGAGTCACTCTACCCAGCTAAAGCCCCGAGATTGTGTCTTCCATAAGTTCTGCCCTTTTCCTTACCAGATGTAGAAGAAAAGGGCAAACATAGGAGCAGATCCTGCAATCTCCAGCAGCCTCCAGTTGCGAATCCCATAACTCAAACCAGCCACCGACATCTGCCCGATGGCGAAAGCTGTGTGAGTGATGAGCAGTGCCTTTGTCCGGTGGGAGACACCAACCCATTCTGTAGCTAAGAGAAAAAACAAAGGTTCAGGCTTTGTTTTGGGCTCTTTTTTGTTATTGTGTCTGTGAGGCCACATCTGCTGCCTCAGGGCAAGGGCCTCCCACTCACCCAGGGACACGACTACAATCATAATTCCTGACACCGCAGCTCCCACGACAAACCTGAAGGCCATGAACACATAGAAATGGGGCACAAAGGCAAGTCCCAGGCCAAACAGCCCCTGGATGAGGATGCAGGTGAGAAAGACTGGCCGCCTGCCTATCCTGTGGAAGGAGAGGGAAGACCCAGTCAGTACCTGGAGAGACCCCTTGGGGAGAGGGAGGAGCCCAGGAGGGATGCAAAGTGGTTTGAGAACCAAAGGAGATTTGACATCCATGTAAACATAGCTCCTCTTTACACCCCAAGAAACAATGTGCAGAAAAATCAGTGTTTCCAGTGTTGACCCATCATGGTTCTGGCAAACCTGAGGCCCCAGCAGGGGCTAAACTTGTGATTCCTGAAAACCCCCCACAAGGCTATATTTGCCTCTCTTTTCAACCCTCAGACATTTCCAGACCTCTCAGGTGGGCCCAGATGCCCAATCTCAGGCAAGGGGATTGCATCCTGTGAAGGTTCAGTGCATGGACAGTCTGCCCCCTGATGTGGGCTGTGCCTGGGTGCTGGGCAGTGTCTGTGGGAAGGAAGTGTGTTTCCTCACCTGTCACTTAGCATCCCAAAGAGCGTGGCTCCAATGAGAAGCCCAGCCATGTAGATGGACTGGGAGACATCATTCAGGAACGCCCTGTCACACACCAGGTCAAACTGGAGGAAGGAAAACACAGAAGCTGTTGCTTTTGACAGACTCCAGTGGCTTTCTGGGCTTGGGCAGCCTTTCTGGTTGGTGGTGAATCCAGGATTTGGGTGCCTGAGCTCTTGCTCCAGCTCCTGGGAGCAGAGAAGCCCTCCCAAGGGCTTGAGCCCTTCATGGTGAGCCCTTAGGACACAAATCAGTGGTGGGACTGGTGCCCACCTGCTGGGTGCTGGGATCTGCAGGATTCTTCTCCAGCCCAAAGGTCCCTGAGGGAGTGTCCTGGTTGTCAAGTTTTGTTTAAATGTGGCCTTGGGGTGAGAGCTGTATCAGCTTTCTTCTCTGGCTGAAAAGGCAGGGCAGGTGGAAAGAGGAGAGCAGTGTTTTTTACTGATAAAGGAGGAATGGGAAGGGATGCAGCTGCTGACACCTGCAGAGAAGCCTTGTCTGAAATGGACTTGGTGCTTCAGGGACACCAAGGAGCTTTTGCAAATGCCAGAGGCTGGACTTTGTCCTCTGTCCCAGCTCTATGGAAGGTACTTGTGAGAAAGTGCTGGAGCTGGCAGGTAGGAAAGGAGGGAGGAGGAATGAGGGAAAGTAAGAAAGGAGCAAAGGTCCAGAGAGGGACAATCACAGAATCATGGAATCATTGAGGTTGGAAAAGACATCCAAGACCATCAAGAACAACCTTTGAGAGACTGCTGTCATGTAAACTAGAAGGTGGGAGATAAGGCAGAATGGAGAAGTTGAGGGTGCTGATAAACAAGGCTTTGCTCAACTGCATGGCCCTGGCATGTCTTGTTGCAGCCCTGAAGGTTCCTGGAGGCCCAAGAAGTATCAATGACAAGGCCTTTGAAGGTAAATGTCTTTCACGGAGGAGATGGTGTGAGTAGAAGCAGGCAGAAGGACAGGGGATACTGTGGCAGGGATGCCCAAAAGGTCCCTCCAGGCAGATACATCGTGAAGTCAAGGGTCTGGAAAGTGGAAAGGAGACAGATGGTGGGCAGAACCTGTGCTGGACTCACACCCCCACAGTCCCTGCCTGTGCCCTCCCCAGGCATCTTCACCACGGCCTTGCTGCAACAAGCTCCCAGGGATTCCAGCTGTGTGATGGAGGCAAAGTCCTGCAGTAAATCTCAACCTGACTGCACCAGATCTGGCACTGGCTGACCAAAGCACAGGCCAGGATATTCCTCCCTCTCTCAGAAGGCAATGACAGGAGGCAATGAGGCTTGTAGTCATGGTTAGTATTGGCTTATTGCACTTCTCTTGTTTTGTACCCAGGTGAAGTGGCAACAAAAGTGCCAAACATTAAACTGAAAACGGATCCCCGGAATCTGCAGATCCAGGCGTTTACAGTGGAGAAATTATTGGAACCACTCATATAAGACCATTCAGGTATTTTAGAGTTGCAGAAAGTAAGCTGGGTAAATATAGAGGGAAGGGAATAGGGCTGAAGAACTTTTGAGTAAAGAAAGCTGGGTAACCATAGAAGGAAGGGAATAAGGCTGTAGAACTTTTGAGTAAAGAAAGCTGGATAACCGTAGAGGGAAGGGAATAAGACTGAAGAACTTTTGACTACAGACATTCTGAAAGTCATACCCACAGCTCTTCTGCACCACAGCTGGCACTGGCTGACCAAAGCACAGGCCAGGGTATTCCACCCTCTCCCACCCCAGCTGGCACTGGCTGACCAAAGCACAGCCCAGGATATTCCATCCCCTCCTTTCCATGGCCCTGTCTCCTCCAGCAGCAGGTACAGACCTCGGTCAGCAGGGAGGGTGGCTGTTCTGAGGGGTACACCCAGCCACTGCTGCACTTCTCAGTGTGGTTCAGTCCATAGGCCAGGATGGAATCCAGGTCCCAATCCACTGGGGAGAACATGGAGCACTGCTCAAAGTTGCCATCGGCGCCCCGGGGCAGGGTGAGGTTCAGCTGCTCTTCCTCCGTCAGGTTGGGGCCGACGGCAAGGATCCAGCTGGTGTCACAGTGGTGAGGCACTTCCACGACCATGAACACTTGGCCAACCATTTGGAAGGGGTTGAGCAGTAGTGGGAGGGAGAGGAGCAGGATCAGCAGTTTCTGATAGAGCCCAAACTCCCCCAGAGCCCTTAAAAGATCCCCAAACTCAGCCATGGCGAGCACCTCTGTGGCCAGGCTGCACTGGTGCCTATGGCTTAAATAGGCAAATATTAATGTTTAAACTTTGTGAGCACTAAAGCCCTAATCCAGTGTGATAAAATGAGCACCTGCACAGGCACACCAGTCCATGATGATGATACAGTGCAGTGCTCCTGGCTGCACTTTGTCACCAGACATTCCCTCCCTGCTCTTGGGAATAGAACAAAGGTGCCAGAGCACTGTCACTCTTGGGGATGGTATGGTGACATCTTGTTCTTCTCCAGCCTGAGAAGTGTCACAAGGGCTTCTGAAGGCAGCTGTGCTGCAGCTCAAGGTTTGTGTCTGAGGCATGAAGTTGGGATTCTAGAAATGAGGGTTAATTTTGCTGGGGGTGGGGATGCACACAGAGTAAATTTGCTGCTGCCATTAATGGTTTAATGACTGCAGAGCGCATCCTGGAGACAGAGATATGTAAGAAGATATGGAAGAGAAGCAGAAGAACCCTTCCCCTCTGGACCTGGAAATTTGTCTGGCAGTCCAGGAGGCTTGCTCTTGACAGCTGTGTCCCAAGCTCTCTGTTTTCATTTGTGGAAACCCTGGTTAGTCATAAAACTAGATCTAAACTGCTGTGCCTATCCTAAATAGGCCTGGCTTAGAGAGTAGCCTCAGGGAAAAGAGCAGGTTACACACAGAGACATTCAGAGCACACAGGATTTGGGAAATGACACCAGCTTGGCTTTTCCTAAGGTTCTGATGTCACTTGAAAAGCAGATTGACCTGATTTCTGCTGCACATCTGAGCTGCTTCCTGGGTAGGCTCCCTGAGTCCTTGTGTCTTTATTGCTGGCAAACTGGCTAGCTGGATTGCCCTGAGTGTGTGAAATTTCGTGTGTAATTTGGCCAAAGTTGTTTTTACCAGAACCCCTGGCTGCTTTTTCCTGAGCCATGAACACATCAGTAACCTGCTCATTTCACATCTCCTCTCCAATGCTTTGCCTTTCACTCTCAATGCCCATAGTATATCTGAGCCTCCAACAAAGTCACTCCTGGCTCACACAACCCGGGTTGGTGTTTCAGAAGTGGGAATAGCTGTGTTGTGCTTATGAAAGTCAGTGAAGGAGAAGAATATTGGATTTTAAAGCGTCACCCCTAGGCTGGAGTGGGAGTGTGAGATCACACTGGTTAGTGTTGTTCAGAATAAAGGAAGAGAGGAGTAAATGTTACTGAGAGTTGTGTGAGTTCACACCAGTGCTGTGCATTTATCATCTGCACACACCACACAGACAAACATCACTCAGCTCTGCATCCACATCCTTGGATGAGTGGACTTGCTGTTATTCAGAGACATTCCCTGAGCAGGAGGCTGAGGTGCACGACTTCCAGAGATTCCTTTTACCCTAAATGCATCTCTGGCCTTTTGGTGGGATGACTTGGCCAAGGAGTTCTGCTCTGGCAGAGACATTTTGTCCCTGTCCTGCCTTCTCTGTCAGTGTGCAACAAGCTCAGGTCTTCAGGCTCGCCCCGTTGCGTGTGGCTCATGGTCTCCCCTCCCATTCCTCAGCTGGGGGCTGAGGAATTTTCTGTGGCAGAGTTCCAACTTATGACTATAAGACCTCCTTGGGGGTGACCCAGATCTGAGAGAGTTTCCTGTGCTAATGCAGATGTGACTCCTTCCTTAGAGCTGTTCTTCCAGCCAAGACCAGCCAGGCTCTTCTGAAGCCCTGGGAAAGCTTTGGTCCTTTGTCACCCTCCGATGACATTTCTCATGGAAAGATGTCTTCATAACTGTCTCCATCAGCCAGGGCTGAGTGGGTCAATCCCACATGGTGGAGATCTCTCAGGGAGAAAGGCTGGGGCAGCCCTGCAAGCTGCTGTTGGCTGCAGCCCCACTTGTAGGGATCCCGGGCTTATTCCTCTCTGTCCAGCACCTGTGCCCAGGTGGGTCAGTAAGGCTTGCAAAGCCTCCTGAAAGTGGAGATGCCTCTATCAGGGACATCAGAACCCAGAAAGTCCCAGGGAAGGCCTGGATTGGACAGCTGGAAATCTGTACATGCATGTCAAGGACAAGGGAGGGGGAGCATCCTAGAGAGAAGGTCAGGAAGAGAAACCAGTTCCTGGGAACGAGTGCAGGAAATAGAGCATTGATGCAGGAATTCATGGGCCTGGCTTTTCTCTGTCCATCAGGAGTGGCAGTGGCTGGAGACCCCTCTGGACACCTCTGTGCTGAATTGTGGGGAAATGGATTCATACCCACCCACTGTGCTGCTCCTGCCTTTCCCTTCCTCCTCTGAGAGCTGGCAGGGACAGATCAGGTTTAGGGGTGTCATCTGGGAGTGACAGCTCATCTGGGCCATCAAAGCACAGGTGACAGGGCCACCCACTTCCCACTGCTCCAGTGAGAGCTGTCTGATCTCTGTGAGCCTCCTCTCCACCTCCAAGCACAGCCTGGCCAGGTTTCAGGCACAGCTCTGAGCCAGCAGCTCCTTTAGTCTGAGCCCTTGACCCACCCCAAGGTGAGACTGACTTCAGCATTTGATGAATCATATAAGTTCGAAGGACATCCCTTTTTCCTCTGATTTATGTTGATTGAGCATTTTCCCTGCACAGGGCACTGATACTGCTTAGCAGTAGATGCAGTCATTAGGCAGCTTTATTCCTCCAGCAGATCTGACAGAGTCAGGGTTATTTTGGCACTGGTGAGGCAAGGAGGTTGTTGGGGCATTTTATTATTTATCTAATTTTATTTTATTTTATTTTATTTTATTTTATTTTATTTTATTTTATTTTATTTTATTTTATTTTATTTTATTTTATTTTATTCTTTTTTCTCATTTAGTCTAATTTAAAATAATTTCATTTCATTTGATTTCATTTTGTTCTATTTTTCAAATTAATCATTTAAACACCTTTGTATTTTTTTTTTTTTTACAGACAGCTGATTAAAACATGTGAATTGATATGCTCTGTGACCATTTTCATAGTTCATGCTTTCACCTTCTGGGGTTTCTCGTGAGCTTGTTTATCATGAGTATAATTTTTAACTCTTATAGCATTTATAGTATGCAATATTTCTGCAAAGGGCACTCATGGAGGAGCAGAGTGCAGGAACACAGGGAGAGCAGATATAGCAATGTTCCCACAAGATTTCAAAACACCACGTTTCATTTCCCTCCTCTGCCCTTCTGACCTTGGCAAATTCATTTCACCTTTCTTTGCTTATCATTGTACAGCTGAATATCAAGAATCACTTTAGCTCTCATATCAGCAAATTTGTGCTGATTTTAAAAGGTTAAAAAAAACCCACACAGCTCTCCCTGTGTTTGTTTTGTTTTGTTTTGTTTTGTTTTGTTTTGTTTTGTTTTGTTTTGTTTTGTTTTGTTTTGTTTTTGTGGGGGGTTTTTGGTTTTTTTTTCTGTTTGTTTGGTTTTTTTTTTCTCTTATATGAAGAACTCCTTCTCTGAAAGGTCATGATTTAACATCTCCAAGTCTTCAGAAGACAGACTGTCATAATCTTTGTCTCCTGATGTTTTTCTGCTCCTGTTCATTTTTTCAGAAGCCTCCTGGTGTGTTTTGGTGGAATCATCATGGAAATGATCAAGGACACCCTGATTAGAGGTTTCAGAAGCACAGCTGCTGAACGTGCATGTTGAGGGACAATTGTCATCCTGTGTAGGGAGATGCTTTTTTGTGGAGCCTTTAGCACTGAGACCCATTCCAAACATTTCTTCTGCTGCCTTTGGAGCCTGGCGTTGTGGATCCACCTGCAGCAGGAGTTCCCAGCTCTGAATCCCTTCCAGGTCTTTCACATAAATCTCATCCTGCCCATCAAGAAGAGAGAGGCTGGAGGTGTCCCAGAGCTCTAGTGAGGTGTTTGTTTCTGATGACATTTCCTCAAATAAATCTGAAGGATTTGGATCAAAGAAAGGTGGAGTTTCTGCCTCTGAGTTTGGAGTTTCATTTGCTACACTGGGCAAATCTTGTTGTCCAGAAGAGAACAAGTTCCTGCCCCCCAGAAAATCCATGTTGCCAAACTGAATCTCGGCATCCTTGGGTAATTCTTCTGAATTGCCTGGTGAAAAAAATATCCAATCCTGTGCCCCTGTGTCCTGGATATCCAAGCTCAACAGGTTCTGGGTTCCTGGCAGATGAGCATCATGGTGATTCCCCTGCCTGGTGAGATTTTTGCTGCTCTCAGCTGCAGGCACAAGCTCTGGAGGAAGCTGTAGAGGGTTTGTTCCATGATTTGAGCTTCCTGCAGATTCTTTCTGACTTTTCTGTGCTGGCATGAGAGGGGGCCAACAGCTGTCATGTTGCTGGCAAACCTGACTATTTAAAAACTCTTGGTGATGAATGTCACGTTCAGCTCTCTCTCGTTTGTCATCACCTGACATGGCTGTGCTGGGAGCTGACAACAGGACATCAGCCTCCTTGCCCTCAGCAGAGCCTGAGGATGCTCCAGAGCTCTCCTGGATATGTTTGGGGAACACCTCCACCTTTCCAGGCTGTGGCAGCTGATCATTCTTGGAGGCATTTTGCTTTGCTTGGCTGGAGGAACTGAGGAGGCCCTGGGACTTTTCTGTCCTGCCATCAATATTTGCTTGTTCTGAGGATCCTGCAGGTTTTTCTGGTGGACTCTGCTTCTTCTCTGAGGAGTGACCAAACAAAGTGGCAAGGGCTGACTGGGGTTTTGTGGGTTTCCTCTGGGTTGTTGCTTCTTTTCTGGGAGTTCTGCTTTTGTCTTCAGAGCCAAAAAGGGTAATGAAAGGGTTTTTCCCAAGCCTGAAACCTTTACCTGGTGTCTCTCTAAAGGCTTGGCTGCTTCTGGCCTCCTTGCTCTGGGCCCTGGTTTGTGACACAGGCCCAGTGCTTTCCCCTGGAAGGTTCAGATCCACTTTTTCTTCACCTACTGGACGGCCTCTGCATTTGTCCAAGGATGAATTTGGTTTGGAGTATTCTGATGTCTTGGCTGGTTGCTCTGAAATGTGCAAGGTGTTTTCACTAAGAACTTCCCTGGATTCCTTTGACTTGGGCTTGTTGACTTCATCATGTGAGGGGCAAGGGGCACCAGTTCCTTTCAGAGGTGTGTCTGTTGATACTAGAAAATCCTTGCCAGATGATTTGGTATCATGTCTCCAAATACCCTCAAGGGTGTCACTTCTCAGTGGGCCACATGTGTCCTTGGGTTCTGTTTCTTTTAAAGAGGATGCATTGTGATCATCTGTCCTGTCTGGACAACCAGCTGAAGAGACTCTGCTCTTTTCAGCTTCATTTTCCTGAGATGTCTGCTCAGGACTGGGCTCTTCCAGAGATGCTGACATTGTTACTGGCTTCTCTTCTTTTGTTTTCTCAAATTCTTCCCCTTTGCTCTCAATTCCAGGCATATCCCTTCTGCTGGATGGCTGCATGGCTTCCCCCAAAGTTAATGGCATCTGTTTGCCAGGGACATCTCTGGTGTTTGCCTTTGATTTCTCTTTCAACATTTCAGAGATCTCAGGTGACACACCCGGCCCTCCTGGCTCCAGGGAACCAGAAGATACAGAAGAGGTCCTCAGCACTTCAGAGGGGGAATGGGCTTCTTCAGCTTCATTTTCAGGAGGACCAACATCCTCAGCTGTATGTTTTAGCTCTGTATTTGTGGTGTTTCTGGTTTTGAGCTGTCCTGGCACATGAGTGGCCTGTGTACTGTTCATTCCCTCTCCAAGGTGATGCTTGGCCCCTGCAGTATCTGGGGTGGCTGTGATCAGCTCAGGTTTGTCATCTGTGATTGTGCCTCCTTCACTGGGTGTGCTCAGTGACCCACAGACCTTGTTTTGTGTCACTGGGACCTCTGTGGCCGTGAGAGTGCAGCCCCCTGTGCCACCCAGGTACATCCTGGGGGTGGGTTTAGTGCTTTGGTGTGTGGGGTGGGGAGCAAGTGAGGCACGAGGCAGGGGCTTCACAGGCTGCAGGATGGGAGGGAGGGAGGCACAGGCAGGTCCTGCTTTCAGCTGGGCTTGGCCCTGCTGGATTGCAGCCACTCTCTGGGACACCTTCCCACCCTGCTTCCCTTCAGGCACATCCCCATCCCCAGTCTCTTCAGGGCCTCTCTGCTCTCTGTTCTTGGGCCAGGAACACCCCTGCTCTCTTTCCTTGGTGTAAGTGATTCCAGGTAAGAATCTTCCCTTCTCCACTGCTCCCTCCTGACCCCTGAGAGGCATCCTGCTTGTAGCCTGGTAGGATTGCAGGCTTAGTGCAGGCTTTTTCCAGGAGCACACTCTATTTCCAGCTTTCCCACCTACAGCCAAGGCTGGTTCTGAAGGTGGCCAGACTGTTCTGAGCTTGTTCACTACGAGGACAGCCCTGCTGTTCCTGTGCTCAGCCAGCTGCAGATCACAGTGTGCATTGAAGGATGTGGGTTTCTCTCTTGTTTCAGTCTTCTTGGCCCTGCTACACCAGTTCTGGGGCTGTGGTCCATGCTGAACCTGGTGGTGCTCCAGCCTTTCCATCTCACCTCTGCTTCCAGCCATCAGCTTGTAGTGGACTTGGCAGTAAAACACCCCGTGGAGGGCAGCATAGTTTTGCAAGCTGGAAAACACACATTGGCACAGCTGTCAGTGGCTGTGAGGGAGGGGAGCTGTAGCACTGATGGACAGGCTTTCAGCCAAGTCATTTCTTGGTGGGGAAGGGAGGGAGGGGGTTGAAGAATGAAACCTTTCAAAAGTGGTGTTGGCTTTCACAGAATATGTTTGATTTTTCTTTCAAACACCAGAACAACGTGAAAAATTAAACATTTCCTTGCAATACCTCTGGGGGCTGTAGCCCAGGTTATGTGCAATGCCTTTCTCTTTACAGGCCAGGCTACATACCAGCACTTCATCTCTGCCCCTCTATGCACTTTTTATGGGAAAAAGTGCCCAGGGCTGCCATGATACAACAACTGCAGGATGGGAGGAAGTGTCTGCAGAGCTGGGGGCAACAGGATTTCAAGCAGCCTCACAGGGGGTGGCTGTCTCAGCCACTGACAAGCTAAAAGAAGTCAGCTTTGTGCCCTGGGGATAGGGAAGCCAACTACATCCTGAGCTGCATGGCAAAGAAAAGTGAATGTTCCTCTATATTTGACTTTTTTAGGATTCCATGTGGAGTGCTTAATCCAGTTTTGGGCTCCTCACAGCAAAAAAAGACATTGCTGTACTGGAAGGAATCCAGCAAAAAGCCACTAAATGGTGAGGGACCTGTGTGACCTGAGGAGAGGCTGAGAGCTGGGATAGCCAGGAGAAGGTTAGGAGGGAGAAACTCACGGGTGTGTGTGTCTATTTTATGGGAGGTTATAGAGAAGACAGGGCTGGAGTGCTCTTGGAGGGGGACAATGGCAGGATGAGAGACCATGGAAACAAGTTGTGACACAGGGGGTTGTGATGAGATGCAAGAAAAGCCATTTTCACTGGTGGTCAGATGTTCAAAGGGGGCCCCAAATGAGATTGTGCAACCTCCAGCCTTGAAGCTTCTCCTGAGCATGTTCCTGAGCTCCTGCTCTCCTTGGGCCTGAGAAAGATGGGTGGAGGCTTCCAGAGGTGCCTTCCAACCTGCCTGGCTTGATGTGAATGTTAGGAACATGATTTGGTGCTGGAGAGTGCTGGGTAAATGGTTGGACTCAATAATCTTAGAGGCCTTTTCCAACCTTAATGACTCTATGATTCTATGAACATAGGAGGCACCCAAATGGCTCCTCCAACTACATCTCCTCAAACTGTGAATCTTTGTTGTAGTTCCAGTTCACCCTTGCATCACCATCCATGCAGATTCCTGATCCAGAGGCAGGCAGCCTTCAGCCTCCGGTGATGGAGAGGCAGATGGAATCAGGGAAACTGCCTGCCCCTTTTCCTCGTTTCCTGAGTGCTGCACTGTCAGAATTACTCCTGGACAATTTTGATGGGAGCTACTTGGGCATCCCTTAGAAATAAATGCTCCTGAGTCTGACCACTCACCTCAGCTTCCTCCCACAGAGCTGGCAGCAGAAACACGAGCGGTGCACACAGAGCTTGTCAGTGCCCACACGCTCCATGGGGTAGACAGGCTTCAGGCAGGAGGCACACATTTCTTTCAACATGGGCTGAGGAAGGAGAGACTGAGGTTAAGCACCTGAATCATGACCAGCTGGAAGTGCATCTGCTAGGTAATTTGCTGAATCTCCTGACTGCGCTGTGTTTTCTTGTTGTTCTCTTGCAGATCTATTGGGAGAGTTCAGATTCCTGTCTGACGCAAATTGCCTGTCATCTTGGATGGGTCAGTGTTGATATTCAGTCAGAACAGAAAGACAGAGCACACTTGCATCTCTGATGTGAAAAAATATGTTCATTTGATTTAGAATAAATGATTCATGAAGTTGAATTATTTAAAAACCTTGAATGAGGTGAGAAATGTTGCTCTGACTCAAAAATTCCTGGAATCCCTGGTGTCTCATGGCTGCTCACACAGATGTAGTCCAAGCTCTGGGAAAGCAGCTTATTTCAGTATAAATCTTCCATAGCTCCATGGATCTGGTGGTTTACTCCACTGTGTTTACTCTCTGGATTGTGTTGTGTCCCACAGCCTGATTCCCCAAACACCTCTTTATGTGAAAAGCCCAGAGAATCTGTCTGGAACTCATTGCCAGCACCAGCCACACTTGTGGAGAGAGAGAGAGGGGGAAAAGAATCTTAGCTATCAGCCCAGCTGTAGAAATAGCTCCAGGTATTCTGCATGGTCAAGTGACCCAGAGCAGGCAGGTGGCAGTGGGGATATCTCTGTGCACCCCTCCCTGTGGTGCAAAGGAGAGGCTCAGCTGGTGGGTTAATCTGAAATGCAGATCTTTCCAAAGCCCCAGAAGGAGCACAGCTGGGCCCAGCCTAACCCTGACAGATCAATGCTCTAAGTACTGGTATTGTATTTGCAGGGAATGTCCTGACGAAGGCAGGAATGATGAATCTGACTCCATGTCCTCAGAAGGCTAATTTATTACTTTATAATACTATATTATATTAAAGAATACAGAAAGGATACTTACTGAATGCTAAAAAGATAATAATGAAAACTCCTGACTCTTTCCAGAGCCCTGACACAGCTTGGCCCTGATTGGCCAAAGAGTGAAAACAACTCACAGCAGAATCCAATGGAACAATCACCTGTGGGTGAACAATCTCCAAACACATTCCACATGAGCACAACACAGGAGAAGCAAATGAGATAAGAATTGTTTTCCTTTTTTCTCTGAGGCTTCTCAGCTTCCCAGGAGAAAAATCCTGGGTGAAGGGATTTTATCAGAGAATGTGGATGCCCCATACTGACACTCCCTCACATCAGGACAACTCTGCCTCTTTGTCAGGAGCTTATTTGCCACAGTTTTGCTGGGGCTCTCTGATCCCTCTGTTTTTCCCCAATATGTTCCTACCCTGGTTTGCAGCATTTTCAGCTCAAAGAAAAGCGAGTCCACTTTCTGCCCTCATGTGGAGTGGCTGATGGCCAGATTTTAGCTGTGACCAGAGTAAACAAGTTGGCATCCAGTGAAGCTGTGGGTGCCCCTTCCCTGGAAATGTTCAACGCCAGATTGGATGGACCCTGAGCAACCTGATCCAGTGGAAAGTGTCCCTGCTCATGGCAGGGCTTTGAAATTAGATGATCTTTAAGGTCTCTTCCAACCCAAAACATTCTCTGGCTCTGTGTTTCTCTGAAATAGGAAAGATGGTTCTGTATCTCAAGAGACGAGTGGACATGAACAAGAACAAGATAGGGAACAAAACCTTGTCTTTTACTTGCAACAGACACCTGGGGAACCAATTTTTAACTTTTAACTTCCATTTGTCTGAACATACCATTAAGGCCAAGTCATCTTTGTTTTCCTGTGACAACACTTTCAAGAAGATGAGTTTAACATCTTGAGATTTCTTTCTTCCTTCTAGAGGGAAACATGTAAGCAAAATCCCTGTCCTTCCTTCACTCTGAAATGATCCCAACACTCCTCTGCTCTTCCATTCCTTTGCAGAGGGCAGACCATAGGTGTGTAAGTGAATACAGAAGTAATGGGTGTCTAAACTCCCACTATTCTCAGTGGAGATTCAGTTAAGGGAATCTAAAGATTCTAAAGAATCTAAAACATCTACCCTGAAACAGGCCCATGGAGTTGTACAAAACTGATCTGCTTGCAAGGTGAATTTCACCAGTGTGACTGCAGAACTTCCTCTGCTGGTGATGAGCTCTCACCCAGCACAAGGGTCTGTGCCCTGGCAGAGGAGAGAGTATCTTAACATGTCTGTGTTATATAAGAAAAAGTATACTTTGCTTTAATCATGATAAAAGAAGGAAGCAGAGCTGTTTAGCAAACAAGCAGGATCTCTCCTCTGAACTGGGAATGAATGTCTGAACTCCTGGAGTGTCTTTCCTAAGTGGGGTAACCTTTTATAGGGATACTGGTCTCTTTCACAGGGGATTTATTTTCAATGATCCTTGTCTGACGCATGGCAAACGCTCCTGCTCTTCAGAGCTGTACTTGTCAATGGTCTGGAAGATAGAGAGGTGATTGGAAGCAATTGAATGGCACTGTGGGCAAGGAAATCATCCTAAGCCTTCTGTGGAAAGCAGTTACAAGGTGTTCCTGGAAGGCTCTTCCAGCACCCTGCTGATTACTGCAGTGCTGAAAGTTACAGCTGGATTGTGGCTTATCAGTTGTTGCCTTTTTTTCCTCGTGTGAATTAAAACCTTTATATAGCAGTGGTGGTCATCCTGAAAATGCCTGTGTTATTGATAAGGGGAGAAGCTGGGGAAGGGCAGGAGCACAGGGCTTGTGAGGAGCAGCTGAGGGAGCTGGGGAGGCTCAACCTGTAGAAAAGGAGGTTCAAGGGGCATCTTCTCACTCTCTACAGCTCCCTGACAGTTGCCAGGGCAGGTTTAGATTGGGTGTTGGAAAAGATTTCCTCACAGAAAAGTTTGTCAGGCATCAGAACAGGCTGTCCAGGACAGTGGTGGAGTCACCATGCCTGGAGGGATTTAAAAGGTGTGTAGATGTGGCACCTGGGGACAGGGTTTAGTGGCACATTGGTAGTGCTGGGTTAATGGTTGGACTCCATGGTCTTAGAGAGCTTTCCCAACCTTAGTGATTCTGTGATTTCATGGTGAGCACGAATCCTTCAGACTGAAGGCTGAGTGTCCTCAGGGAGGCCAGTGACTGACAGAGCTGGGAAGGGCAGTACTTTTTGGGGGCACTTCAAATGAAACCTGTTTCCTGTCCACGGCTGCAAAAGAACCAAACCTGCAGCTGAACTTGTCCTTTGACCCCTCAAGGAGGTACAGTTCTAACAACACCAGCTGTCCTCTGCCTCCTGGTCCAGACAGCTCTCCCATCCTGCTTACTATTGAAAATATCTGCTGTGTGAGAATGCAGAGACCCAGGGCAAAGAACAGTGAACAATGTCGTGTCTTGTACCCCAAAATCACAGAAAATCTGTGATAACTCATTTGGGATCTGAAAGTTTGTATGTGCTCTGCTGGTTTATTATTGCAAAGTCTGAAGTGCAGGGAATGTGAACTGATCCTTTAGCTTGTGTTTGAATTTCAAATCTTTGCATTTGTTTTTTCTCTCCAGCTCTTTCAATGTCTCAAGGAGCCATGTATGGTGCTGAAATAATGCAGCATCTGTCTCCTCATCATATTTCAGTACCTAGCTGATGGAAATACCATGAAAGAAACACGTCTTAAATGATCTTAGCCTCATAAATGGCTCTTTGAGACATTTAGAAATCCTGTAAAACCAGAAACACAAACAATAGGATTGGCATTTTTAAGCAGTGGCAGTGCAGGATATTTGGGTTTATTTGAGTTTATGTGGAGTAATTTTCATTGCTCAAATAACCTGTTTGCATCTAATTAAAATTGTTCCACAGCTGTCGTTCAAGAGAAATGATGGAAGCTGAATGGAAACGAACAGGGAGAAGAAAGGAGTGTTGAAAAATTTTGAAGATGATCTCCAGATAACAAAGTCTCCCTTATTTTTGCAACTGGTCCTACTAAAGGAATGGGCAAGGTCTAAGTAGGTGGTTGTTTTTTTTTTTTTTTTTCTGATTGCCTGCAAATAGATCTGCTCAGTTTATTATGATCTGCTGTTCCAGCTCAGCCTTCAGTGTGGAACTGAAAATGATGTCCCTGTTCTTCTTTTGGCATGTCTTTCAAATTCACAGGGTTCTAGATGTAAATCAGTGCATTCTGGTAATGTACCTCTTTTCTGGGGAGGAAGCAGAACTCCAGTGTGGTCTGGAACACCTCGAACAAGGTGTTCATAATGCAAGATGACAGCTGCTATTTAAAACCTAACCATGGGCTTAGGGATATGGAGTGGTAGACTCTGAACTGTCCCTTCCTCTCCAGTGTCCTGCTCCTAATTCATTAGTGTGGGCTCTTTTTCCTTAGAGGAAAAAAGGCAAGCATTACCTGTAACAACTTATTTTTTAAATTGAGATTACTGTCTGATTCTCAGTTAAACTGATGGACTGAGTGATGAGGTGTTGGCTTATAGATCAGTCAGAAGAGCTCCAGTCAGACCCAGAGGCTGGCAATCTAAGTCTGAGCCAGGCTGGAGGATACAGCTCCACAGCCACACTTGGAGTCCCGAGGGCAGTTTTGGTCACCACAATACAAGAAGGACACAAAACTATTAGAGAGTGTCCAAGGGAGGGCAGCAAAGAAGGTGAAGGGCCTTGAGGAGAAGCTGTGTGAGGAGCAGCTGAGGACACTTGGTCTGTTCAGCCTGGGGAAGAGGAGAATGAGGGGAGATCTCACTGCAGTTACAGCTTCTTGTGAAGAGGAGCGGCAGACACTGATCTCCCCTTGTGTGACCAGTGACAGGAACTGAGGGAAATGGCCTGAAATTGTGTCAGGGGAGATTTATGTTGGATGTCAGGAAAATGTTCTTTCCCTGTTTCCAGTTGGGCACTGGAACAGGCACCCAGGGAAGTGATCACAGCACCAGCCTGAGCTCAAGAAGTGTTTGGACAGTGCTCTCAGCCACATGGTGGGGTTTTTGGGGATTTCTTGTGCAGGGTCTGGAGCTGGACTCAATGGTGCTTGAGGATCCCCTCCAACTCAGGATATGCTGTGATTCTGTGAGAAATAATCCAGTCCCTCCATGGGCTCCTCACATTCCCCCACACCTGGAGTGAACTCCTTGCCACCCTCCCAGCCCTGAGGGCTCAGCGTGGGGTGAGTTGAGGCACAGCAGTGAGGAAGGGCTGCTCATCAGCTGCTCCTCCTTGTAAGGCTGGTGGGGGTCCAACACCTCAGCTGCCTTCTCCCATGGGGGAAAAGGATACACACAAGTGTCCACACCTTTCCTGGTGTACCCATCCCACCCAGAGCCCTGGACTGGAGGGTCTGTATCACCCTGGACTCATTTTTCAGATCAGAGTATGAACTCTTTGCTGCAGGGCTGATGATCCACCCACAGCATAAAGCAGATGTAGACCAAATCCTTCCAGTGACTCAGAATGCTTTCAATGTGTGATTCAACTGGTCCATTGAGAGATGATTTCTAGGTATTTTCAGAGGAAAGATGCACTGAGCAAAAGAAACTCAACCAGACCAAAGTATTTTTAGAGGTAAAGTTTACCATCAGAATGCAGCAATAGAAGTTAAAAAAAAAAAGCCACAAAAGATCTAAAATCTTGTCTTGAGAATGTACAAAACAAAGTCATAATAAGAAAAATTGCTTTACAAAGTCTCAAAATGAATTTAAACAGTAAACATGTAGGAAAGCATGGAAAATCTAAACTAAGGGGTTTGTGTATACTGAATGATAAATTACAATTCTAGAAATAAAGAAAAGAAAGCAGTAACCATTCTGACTCAAGAATCTTTTATAGCATCTTTCTTTGGGGGAATGGTGTTGATAGTAGCTGTAGTTCTTAGCTTTACAATTTCCAGTATCATCAAACACTTTCCAGGAACTGAAAAACAAGCTGATAAATAACTCCCCCAAGTCCAAGAGTGACAACAACTCAAGATTTTTTTTTTTCCTTTTCTTTTCTTACTGGCTAAGAGAAAACCTATCCAACCCACCCATCAATATGAGCTTGTGTATATAAATATGTGTGTATGTGTGTAGGATGCCCTTCTTAGAAAAAGGTGCCTTAAAGGTTTTTGTTTGCCAATGACCAGATTGATTGTTCTTTGATTGATCCTTCCTTCTGCAGTAGTTCAGAGAAGCCAAATCCAACATGTCCAACCACCCCCACCAAACATTCTAGGGGGAAGTACCCTAAGGTGGCCTTGGATGGATTTTTCCCTTGTGCTTCTAACAGTGCCAGGACTTTGGGTTGTGGTGCAGCACCAAGTCTGTTGGGTTGGCCAGGTGAGGGCTGTTCTCCAGTGTCCAGACAGGCTGCACTTGTCCTGTCTGTGTGCAAACACCAAGAGAATGACCCTGAGAAGTCCTTAGGGTGTAGGTAAATCCCTGTATGTAATGTGGATAAAACAGGAAAAATGTTTATCATGGCCTTTCTCTTTTGTCTTATACAGTCCTCTCTTGTTCTGCAGAATCTCCTATTTCTTTGGCTTGGAGTTGCCAAAGGTGACAAAGACCACTCCTGGCTCCTGAAAGCTCCCATTGGTGTGGAAGTCTTCACCTGGGCTCTTCAAGTACCTCCGAAACACAGGTGAGGCAGATACCTCATAGTGGGGGCGAGAACCCACATCGTGCGTGGAAGACGTTTGCGTCTCAGATTGCTTGGTGACTGTGGTGGACGAAGTGATGATTTTGTTTCCAAACTGGTCCATTTCCTCATACTGCTCCATGACAGTCCGGGTGGCTCCGTAGAGCTTGGACCCATCAGGCCCTGTCTGCAGCTCCAAGATGCTTTTCTGCCTCCGTGGATTCTGTGGGCTGGGGACGTTCAGGGAGCGGTATTCCGAAAAGCTGCCTTTCATCCCACAGTGGCAGCTGTCTTTGGAGCTGTCCAGGGAGCACTTCTCTTTGTCACTGGTTGGATGGTTGACATTGCCAAGCGTGTGCTGTTTCATGGAGCTCAGCCCAGCTTTTGTTTGGACAGGGTCTGATCTCTTCTCTGAGGGTTTCGTGTCGTGCCCAGCAGACCCTGCTGAGGGGTGGTTATAGGAGCTAAAGCTGTTCTGAGCAAAAGCCTCCCTCTTTCCTGGAGAGTCAAGACAGTCTGGTGAAGGGCCATCCCGGGGGGAATGTGCTGTCCTGGGTGATTCTGCTGGTTTCCTGGCAGCAGACTCAATGGAGATGTAGGAAGGTGAGGAGGGAGAGCTGACACGGGACTGAACGAGGCGGGGGACCTCTAGCTCTGCCTTGGCTGCCTCTGTCTTTTCTGCCACCTTTGCACTTTCCACAGATGCTGCTTCCCCTGTCTCCAGCATGACTTCCTCTTGCCTGGCTTTGCTTGAAACAATGCTGATCTTACGGATGTTGCTACTGCTCACAGAGCTTTGGGTGCTCCCCAGAGACTCCTTGAACAGCCCTGAGAGCCCAGCAATGTCTGACTCAGACTTGAGATTGGAAACAGAATAAATAGCTTTCTTGATGGCCTCCTCGATGTCCTGGATGCGGGCGAGTGTCTGCTCCTTCAGGTGCAGAATCTCAGCACTGGCTCGCTCCAGGTCCTCAAAAACCAGATCCACTGAGGAGACACTGTCAGCGTCCTCCTTTGCCTCAGCCTTGTCCTGTTGCTTGGCCTTCTGCCGCACAACCCACTCGGGGACCTTCTCAAAGAAGCTCTTGAGAGCTTTCACATCCACTTTGCTTGTCTCCTCTTCAAACTCCCTCACTCGGGTCAAGATCTCTTGCAGCTGCTCCTGTCTCCTGAGGTTCTCAAAGATCTCCATAGCTTCCTTGACATTGCCTTTCATGATCTCCTCCTTGTGCACTGACAACCTCTTCCGACGCTCATCTTCCGTTTCTCTCTTTTTTTTTTCTCTCATAACAACCACTGGCTTCTCCTGGGCGGGTGTCTCTGCCTCCCTATCAGGACATTTCAGTTGCCTGCTGTTTCCCTGCTGGTGCTCCTCGAAGGAGTTCATTGACTGCTGATGGAAGGACATTGACTGAGACGTTTGCCTCCTCTCATGCACCTGCTGCACGACTCTCTGACTATCCCACGATCCATAAGAATTAGATACACTTTCCCTTTCCACCTTGGATGAGGCATTTTGTGCAGTGCCATCTCCTCTTTTTGGAGGGCTGTTGGGACCCACAGGGGAGGTGCTTGGCTCAGTTTGTCCTGGCACATCCTGTGCCTGTGCTCTGCCAGGACAGGCTGGAGGTGAAGAGCACCCCTTCTCCTCTCGGCACAGCTCTATCTGCCTTTGAGCCACCTCACCTGGGCATCTGCTTGGAGCAGCTGCTTTATCACTCATCATTCCCTGCTTGACTTCAAAACCAACCACTCCATTTTTCATTGGCTTCGATGTCTTAGCACTGTCTGGTTCTACCTTTCCTTGCCCTCCTTTGCTGGCCTTGTACCTTTCTTCTGCTATTTGGAGAGGGGTTTTGGCAGTGTATTTTGGCATCTTTCTCTCAGGGTTTATACCCTGAACTGTGACAGACTTCTTCACAGATGTCTCTGAATTGCAGCATTTTGTTTGTACCTCCTCATAGCCTGATTGTTCATGAACTTCCACGCAGCTTAATCCGAGCTCTGTGGGGGAAGGCCTTGGCTTGTTGATCTCCCTCAAGCCTAAAGGTTTTGGAGGCAGGGGTGGAGGGATGGGTTTTGTTGATCTGCTTGTGCTGTAATTTGCAGAGGCAGAATGTGCCTCGTGTAAGAGGTGCTCAGGTTTTGGAGGGGGAACAGGTTTTTTCTTGGGTGAGGCAGTAGTTTCTGGTTTTGGGGGAGTCCTGGGCTTCTCTGCAGGACTCTGGTCACTGGGTTTACAGGACAGAAAAGGGAGAGAAGGAAGAGGGGTCTGGAGTAGTGAAGAACATCCTGGGGCTTCATCTTTGCTGGGTGGTAATGGAAGGGCACCTTCTCTTGCTGCTTTAGTTGAGGGTGGGCAATGCTCTGCATTCATCACAGCAACTGAGGGAGGAGGAGGAAAGTCATTATCAGCCTGTGACCCTGAAGCCACTACAGCAGTCTCCTTACTAGCGAGTTGAGTCTCATTTTTCTTTTTACACACAGAATAGGACTGCCCTGCATTTCTGTATATCATAGCAGCTTTAAAATCCCCTCTGGAGACATTAACATTAGACTTTTCCAACGACTGAAGTGTGGCTTTTAAATTACCTCGGACAACGTCCTCCTTTTCTACCAGGCGCTGTTCTGTGGCGGCACTTTGCAGTGCTCTGATAGCTGTCTGCACATCCCCTCTGACACCAACATCTCTTTCTTCTTGCTCTGATTGCTCTTTGTAATCAGACTCAACACAAGAGTTTACATAGGTTTTCACGGGTGTGGCAGTATAAAGGCCATCCTTAATGCTAAAATCTCTACTGGGCACAACTTGGATTTCCTGGCTCAATAGTTGTCGTCCCTGTACTTCCTCAGAAGCACTGACCTTTTTGTGTGATGCTATGCTCTTCTGAGACACACTTGTGTGGGTCTTGGATGCTTCCTGGACTCTAGTGGTGGTGGTCCTGGTGGCAGTGCTGCTGCTCTCCTGCTTGGTGGATTTGGAGTCCTGCTGGTGTACGGTCGATTGAAGGGTCATGGTCCCCTGTGAGCTGACTGTCTGCTGCCTGCAGGCTGTGTGGACCTCCTCCCTGTTCCTCTGGAACTTGCTCTGAACGTGGTGCTGAATGTTTTTTGCTTCCGCTGTTGCCAGCCTCAGGCTTTGCATTGCAGCCTGGAGATCAGTCCCCAGAGCCTTTTCTTCTGCCTGAGTCTGGCTGGCTTCGCCAGGCACCACACTCTGCTGTTTCCCATCCACTTCTGCCCTCTGAGCTGTCACTTGTGTTGGAAATGTGCCTTGTATCATAGATTTTGGTTCCTTCAAATGGGCAGTGGTGGCTTCTTCTTTCTCTGCCTTCTTGCTGGCATCTGCAACCCTTTGGATTGACTTTGTAGTCACCTTAAGCCCTCCGGACAGAACTTCTTCCTTTCCCATCGCTGTGGGCAGGGGCTTCCCAAGACATGGCACAGTGGCGCCTGCCACACCTGCTGCATGCACAGCCTCTCTCTCTAACACACCCTCTCTGCCCACGCCTTCACATACAAATCCCTTTTTTGCTCCCTCCATAGCCCCTGGCTCACCTCCTGCAATTGCTTTCTCCATTTGTTCTTTATTTGTCAAGACATGTATGTTAGCCCCCTGCACGACCCGTGGGCCGCTCTCAACTTCCCCCTCCTCCTCTGCTTGGGAAGAGATGAGGGATTGTATCTCTGACTCCTGCTGGAGATTCTTCAGATAGCTGAGGTCTCCCTTCTCAATGCAGCTCGCAAAAAGTTGGACATTTCCCTTCTCATTGTCCTCTCGCTTGATGGTGGCTGCTGCTTTCTGCTCCTGAGAAGAAGCCAACAAGTTCCCAATTGTTGACTTCACATCCCCCTTGACGACTTTCTGCTGGACAGAATGGAACAGGAGGGAGTAGAGAGTCATCTTCAGTGATCCTGACTTTGTCTCTTGTAGGACCATCCCCTTTTTGATGGAAGCATCTTGACTGAGGAGACCCTGCAAGGCCTTGGCTACATCTCCACTCAAGTCCTCTTTGCCTTTAACAGCTTCACTCTGGTCCAGCAGCTGCAATGGGCTTACTTTGATCTTGCCCTCTCTGTCCTCCTCCACCAGCATGCTCTGTGCTTCCACATTGGTCCTGTGCAGGAGCTGCAGCATAATCCTTTGCAAGTGGCCTCCCACAATCTCCTCTTTCAGAATCTCTGGAGCTCCTGGGCTGCTTAGCTGGTACTTCACCATCTTCACACTCTCCATATCATTAGCTTCAATGAGGATCCCATCATGCTGGATAGCCTGGCAAGTGCAGAGAGTCTCTAAAGTCTCCTTCATGGTTCTTTCTTTCAGTTCTATTTCTATGCTACCTTCAGAAGCACCAAATTTATCTAGGGGCGTGCTCTCAAAGAGCCACGTTGTGCTTTTCACATCTGCACGAGGGATCTCCTCTTGGGCCCCAGCGCCGGCCGTCACCTCTGTGTCCTTAAGGGTGTCCATGGGCTGGGTTTCAAACAACCAGGTGCAGCGTTTTACATCCCCTTTCTGGCTGTCCTCTCTCTGCACTGTGCTCATGGATGAGCTTCTCTCTGCGTCCCCGTACAGGGAGTCCACGGGATGGTTCTCAAAGAGCCAAGTGGATGTCCTCACGTCACCCCGCTGCACGTCACTGACACTCACCATCCTCACGTACTTCTTCTGGCCCACTTGCTGGGACTCAAAGAGCTGCTTGTTGGACTGAACGTCTCCCTTCTGCACATCATCCACTGTTCTGGGCACAGACAGCTTTCCCCCTGAGAAGGAGTCAAGAGGCTCTGTCTCGAACCTCCACCGTGCAGTCTGGACATCTCCTTTCTTGATGTCCTCTTGGGTGACAGCCCTAATCACAAACACCTCTTCTTCCTTCTTGATCTGATCCAGGGGCTTAGTTTCAAATAACCACCGGGCACCTTTCATGTCACCTTTCATGATTTCTTCTTTCTGCACTGAAGTGACCTCATGGTATCCCCCCTCTTTGTCCTGGATAGCATATAAAGGTTGGCTTTCAAAGAGCATTGTGCAGGACTTGACGTTAGCTTTGCTCATGGTGTCTTTCTGGATCTTCTGGAGTTCTGTCTCATCCACTTTGTCATGGATTTGGTCAAGGGAATAGGTCTCAAATACAAACCTTTTTCCTCCAACATCTCCCCCCTTGGCATCCTTTTCAGGAGGTATTTCCTGGATGCCCTCAGAGTTGTCCTTCAGGGTGTCCATCGGGTAGTTCTCAAAGAGCCAGGTGAACTTGTGCACAGACCCAGCTTCAATTGTTCCAGCATCCTTCTGGGATTTTGGCTTGGTGGCTGTGTCCAAGGGCTTGGCTTCAAAGAACTCTTTCACTCTGGATACTTCCCCAGACTGGAACTCCACACGACTGGAGTACCGCATGGTTTTTTTCCTGTCAGCTTCACTGGCAGTGCTGCTGCCCAAGGGTTCAGTCTCAAACAGGTGCCGGACAGTTTTGACGTCCACTCCCTGCAATTCCTCCTGACTGTAGGCCTTGCTGACTTGCAAATACTGCTCCTCCTGGACTTTCAGGGAGTCCAGGGGCTGAGTCTCAAACATCCACGTGTAGGACTTCACATCGGCTTGGGGCACGCTGCCATCCTCCTCCTGCTTCTTCTCAGCCTTCTCGTACAGGGTGTGCATGGGCTGGGTCTCAAACAGCCACCGGCAGGTCTTCACATCCCCCTTCTGGGAGATCTCCCTCTTCACTGAGGGATGCTTCTCCCCGTCTGTGGCTTGGAGATGAATGACATCCATGGGCTGAGTTTCAAAGAGCCACTTGGCTGTTCTGACATCACCAGCCACCACCTCTTGCTTTGTGATCCCCCGTATTATATCCACTTTCTTGATGCTTTCATCAAACTGGTCCAGGGGCCTGGTTTCAAACATCCACTTGTAGTTCTTGACATCACCGCTGATGACCTGCTCTCTGCTGACAGAGGTGACTTCGTGGAAATTGCCAAAGCTATCCTTGATGGCATACAGGGGTGTTGTCTCAAACAGGATTTGGTTGGCTTTGACATTGCCAGCTGGAATCTTCTCCTCCTCTTCTTTGGTGGTGGGCTCAGCATCAGCCTGCTTAATGCTGTCTAAGGGGAGAGTCTCAAACAGGGTCTTGAAAGATTTCACATCCCCTTTCACTACCTCTTCCATGCTGGTGGCTGGAATTTCTTCCTCAAATGCCTTGGAGATGCTGCCAAGAGGACAGGTCTCAAAGACATGTTTTCTTTGCTTCACATCTCCCTTCTCCTCTGCTGAAAGCTCTACTTTCTTCAAACGTCCCACCTCAAAATTGTCTTTCAGGGTTTCCATCGGCTGCGTTTCGAAGAGCCAGAGTGTAGATTTCACATCACCTCCAATGACTTGTTCTTTGGCTACAGCACTTTCTGAAGCTTCTCCTTTCAGGGAGTCAAGAGTCTGGGTCTCAAAGAGCAATCGTTGTTTAGTGACATCTGCCCCTGTGACAAAATCTGTCGAAGCCTGGAAGTCCTGTTCTTCAACTGTGATTTCTCTGATGGCATCCAGAGGCTGAGTTTCAAATATCCACCTTGCTCCACTGACATCCGGCCTTCCAATTTCTTCCAGTGAAATCCCACGGATTATCTGCACTTTGGAAGTGTCCTTGTTGATGGTGTCCAGGGGCTGGGTCTCAAAGAGCCAGCGAGCTGTCCTGACCGCATTGGTCTGAATTTCTTCTCGGCAGACAGACTTGATTTCATGGATAGTCCCACTTTTGTCTCTGATGGCACAGAGGGGCTCTGTTTGGAAGAGCCTGACAGTCTTCTTGACATCACCTTTAAGCTCCTGGATTTCTGACTTGAGTTGTAGGATGCTCTTCTCCTCCACTGAGGAGCAGCGTCCTATGGCATCCAAGGACTGTGCTTCAAAGAGCTGTTTGGCCCCTTTCACGTCGCCTCCCTGGACAGGCTCCTTGAGAACTGCCTCCTGCACCTCAGTTTCATCTGAATATAGTTTATTTAATGTGTCCAGTGGTTGGGTTTCAAAGAGCCACCGGGCAGTGCGGACATCCCCTCTGGCAAGGTCTGTTTCCGACACCTTGGCTGATGTTGACAGGTTGTACCCATTTATGGACTGGCTTTCAAACCTCAGGGAAGTGCTTTTCACATCCCCACTGGGAATGATCTCTTCTTCTGTCAGCTTCTTTGTGGCTTGATGGTCCCCAATGGAGTCAAGTGCCCAGTTCTCAAAAATCCAGCGCATGGACTGAACCTCTCCAGGGAGAACTTTATCCAGGTTCACGGAGCCCTGTGCATTGGGATCCTCAGTGTTAAGCATTTCTGCCAGGTCCTCAGTCACAGCTTCCTCCAGGTTCTTCCTGAGCTCGGGGTGCATGTGCCTGTAGAGCCTCTTCAGCTCGTTCACCTGGCGCTGCTGGTAGAACTTGGAGAAGGCTTGCTTTGGAGGAGGCACGGGGAGTGCATTGAGATCCTGAACCCCTGGAGCGGCGACCTGTACTGAGCCAACGGCTGGAGGGGGGGGCAAGTCATCTTCCATTTTCTGGATGGCAACTTTAGATGATTTCTGAGCCTCTGACATCTTTGGGGAAACAGTTTTAAATGTCAGCATCATCTCTCACCCCCCTTCCCCGTGGCTGTTAATGGAGTGAATGGCAAAGGGGAAAGCCAACAGGGGAAATCCATGCTCCCAGTTAGCTCCATACCTTTGGTTCAGCAGCACACAGCACTCCAAAACATCACATCACTGCACACGCTCCAGGCTTGGTGTTAGCCCTGGTTCCACAGCAAAGCAAGGTCTCTAATCCAGGTGAGATGGTTAGTCTGCAATTCCCAGGATTCAGTCCAGCTAGAGCACAACACAGGTGCTCAGTCTGGGCTATGTGACCAAGAGAGAGTGGCCACAAGAAGGATAAGGCTGACTTAGAAAAGTCAGTGAAAAGTTAACTTCTCCCTCCTGCTGGCCAGTGACCAGAACTGTTGTGTCCCCAGCTGAGGACCTGTGGGGAACAAGAGGTCTGGGTGCAGGAGAAAGCCAAGGAGCTATTTGTGAAGAGGTCTCAAGAAGACAATGGGGAGAAGGAACCAAAGTGTCAAACTGAGCTGATAGGTTGGCTGGTGAGGTAACATGATGAGCTTTTGGTAGCACTGTGGGATGCCCACTCCTCACTGCTCAGGAGGGAGGGCCTGGGGAAGGACGTTCATCTGATTAATGATTTCTTCCGTTGCACTCAGAAGTGTGCCCCATTTGCACAAGAGTAGATGCACATTCACACAGCTGGAGACTTAAATAAAGCTCTTCTGACTTGCAGACTTGCACAGGCATGAGGCTAACTAAGGTTTGCAAACTTCTGGAATCACCAGACCTCATGATCTGTGCTGTCTGAGGAGGAAAAGCAAGGCTGAGGGACCAGAGGTTGGGGTAACACCTATAGCTGGGGGCCAGGAAAGTTAGACCTGTTTATACTCAGTCAGACTGAGCTCATCTCAAATTCACAGCAGTGCTGGTACAGAAGTGAACAGAGTGGGCTGTGCTTATCCAGCCTCCCTCTGAGCCTACATTTCTGCAATTTTTCTCCTCAGTTTGTGCATCCTGGACACCAAACACTGAACTGAATACCTGCAACCTGCACTGCCTGGGCATTTATCCACAGGGAAGGTAGCTGATGCCTTTAATCATTGTTTAAAAGAGACTGCAATCCTGGTGGCTTTCCTTTCAGTAAACAGATCTGCTGACCCTTGGCATGCCTGTGCAGTTACGTCTGCAGAGTTATGCCTGGAATATTATTAGTTGTTGCTCAAAGCAATGGTGCACGGTGTTATTTCACTCTGTTACACACAGATTGTTCTGGCTAAAAATAAGTTTTGAACATTAGTAAAAGAAACCCACACTCAGAACACCAAAATCAGCATATTTTGCAGTGAGTGAAAAATACAAATCTTGTGCATGAGCCAATGTATTTGGAATGCACTTTTAAAAATAAGGGGTTTGTCTGTTTTTTGGGGTTTTTTTGTGTTTTTTTTTTTTAATCTGTGAAGAACTTCTGAATGTGGGGAAGGGCAGCCGAGCAGCTGATAGCTATATTCAGTATGTAAGTGCTCCTGGCTGCCTTGTGTGGGTATTTAGATCACACTCACAGGCCACAAATATTTGGTTAGATAACAGTGCTTATCTTAAACATTTCCTACCTTGCTTTTTTTCTGTCTGTGGGGAGAGTGAATGGAGTTGTCCTTCACAGTACTCTGGAAAAGATATGAGGAGAAATGCCATTAAACTACAGAACAAGACACGTTATCTGCATATATATTTTTATATACTTATGTGTACTAATGTGTATATCAATTACAGAGAACTGAAAACTGTGCATGTTGTCAGTTCATTGGTTCATTGGCAGTTCTGTACAGCTGAGAAAAAAAGTCTTATTCCAGGTTGATCAGATACATGTTTCCTAATGTCTCAGTCAACAAGCAAAACCACAAACATATTTTTTTTTTAAGTTAGGAAAAAAAACCCTAGCACTGATTTCTCCAAAGTTTGATTTAACCTATGTATTTTTTATACTTAAATATTTTAAAAAATGAAACTGATCTACATTTGTAATTGCATTATGAATTGCATAATTTATTGTTTTGAAATTGTAAAAAATTTTCTTGGTTCTTTAACCAGCTGTAATTTTCCAAATGCAGTGTCCACATATTTATTTTCAACTGATTCTGCTTCATCTGGACCTCTCCCTGATAACACTCATGAGAGTGCATCTCTGAACAGAGGCCCCATAAAAGGTTCAGAGTTTGGGGGAACCTGAACGTGCCAGCAGGAAGGGTCCAGGTATGAAATCCCATCTCATGTCACTCCTGAATCACCAGTGGAACTGGGAAAAGGTGAAAAATATGCCTCTTAACCCTTATAACCTGTATTATCCTGTGTCCCAATGATCAGCCTGGAGTGGAGGATTAAATCCCTGGATCCCAGACTAGGGGATCTAAACAGAGAAGCACAGGTTGCACTGCAAAGTTATGCTTGAATGTCACATATATGGACATATATATATATATATATATATGTGTGTGTGTGTTTGTGTGTGTGTGTTTGTGTGTGTGTGTGGCATTTACATTCTGTGGAAAAATCCACACTCGCCCAGGATTTTAGTCCTGGGAAGCTGAGAAGCCTCAGAGAAAAGGGAAAACAATTCTTGTCTCATTTGCTTCTCCTGTGTTGTGCTCATGTGGAATGTGTTTGGAGATTGTTCACCCACAGGTGATTGTTTCATTGGACTCTGCTGTGAGTTGTTTTCACTCTTTGGCCAATCAGGGCCAAGCTGTGTCAGGGCTCTGGAAGGAGTCAGGAGTTTTCATTATTATCTTTTTAGCCTTCTGTAAGTATCCTTTCTGTATTTTTTAGTATAATATAGTTTAATATTCTATAATATAATGTAATATCATGAAGAAATAAATTAGCCTTCTAAAAACAGAAAATCAAATTCATCATTCCTGCCTTCGTCAGGACATTCCCAGCAAATATAATATGTGTGTGTGTGTGGGAATGGGGATAGCATGGAGACATATGTGTTGTTCTGTACTGATTATTTCCTCCATGGATGTATATGAATATAAATGTGCAAATATAGAGGAAATCTTATTATGAGTAAACTGTACAGGCTAGTGGATGTAGGGCTGTGTGTGTGTGTGCTTGGTGTGTGTGTGCATGTGTGAATTTAGTAAATATGCGATACATGCTTCAGTTTGTGCACATTTATCTTACATTTCAAGCAGCAAGGGTAAAATGGTCACTTTTGGGAAACCAAACATGGTGTTTCCTCAGATTTACAAAAGCAGACAAATTCTCTGTCACCCTCTCAGAGCCACTTGCCGGAGGGGACATTGCTGGGATGCCGCTGGTGGCGGGGAGGGGAGGACCCGGTCCTTACCGGCTGTGCGGGGCTGGCGCCGGCAGCAGCAGCTGTCTGCGAGAGATACAGAGCCGACAGCTCCTTCACGGAGGGTGCAGAGCACCTCCCTCGTCCTTGCTGAAGTGTGTGGCTGGTGCTGCCTGATGGGTCTAAAAATGACGGTGCCCGATCATCTGAAACAGGGACAGAGGTGTGCGGTGAGCCACGGGCAGGAGGGCAGGGCCAGCAGCTTCCCACGGGCTCTGCTGGGCTCCCGGCACTGCACACCAAGGTACCCCCCAGCCCCCGCCCTGGTCCCCAAAACTCAACGTCACACCCTTCCTGTTCAGGGAAAAAACATGGACATTCCCATCTCCTTGGTGGCTGAGGTGGATTGCTGAGCCTGGATGAGAGTGACACTTTGGCAGTGACCTGATGGCCCCATTCCTGCTTCCCTGGGCAAGGTCATTACCAAACACAAGCCACTCAGAGGACATGGAGGAGCTACACACATCCAACTTGAGCCAATTCCTGCTTTTTTTGCTCCATGGCCACGCCACTCTGCTATGGGTGTGCCTCACAAGGAGTTACACCCACTTTGCCTCTCTCCTGGTAGCTCATTTCAGGAGAGATGAAAAGGGTGAGACCTGCCACAGTATGTACCAGGGAGACCTTGGCAGAGCCTTCAAACCCTGCTCTGAATTTAGAGACCTGATATTTTGAGCTGCACCAGTTTCCATGGGGTCCCCCCTTTGAAAACTGGCTTCTTTCAGTTTTTAAAGAAAGAAGCAACTCCAAAATGTAGCCAAGAACTTTCTTTCTGTGTTAATCTGCCAGGTGTGAGGATGGTTATCTCCACCTCCCATCACAGACACACAATATGTAGAGCTTTGCACCTCCAGGGTGCCTCTCAGCCCTCCAGGTTAGGCAGGGCTGTAATTTCTCTCTTCCCACTGTACAAACACGAGAAGGTTCTCCCGTTCTCTGCAGGGCTTGTGCTGCTGCATTTGGATTTAGTGAGGTATTTGCAATGCTTTTGGTTTGAACAATGGGCTCTCTCTCCACAAATCCAGCTATTGCACAGGCAGGAAAGGGCTGATGTATTTTTTAATACATGCACACTAGAAGCACTGCAGCCATTCCAGCATTCTTTGCCCTAAAACCACAGCCCCCAAATCACAAGAATTAGAAAACAACAAACCTAATGACTCTTCTTCTTTGTGTTCTGAATTTTAAGTTCAGATTTTGAAGTTTTTCTCTAAAATACTGAAAGAAAATTTGGTTTTATTTTAATTTGACAGGAAGCAACTCCATGCACTAAAAATGTGCTTCAAATGAAGTACCAGTTCCTACAGGCACAAACATGCACCAAAAAGCCATGATGATAAGAGCAGAGGGACCTCAGTGGGTTGTCAGACCCTGCCAGCTGTGCTGCTGGAAGGTGTCAAACCTCAAGATTTCTGTTGCCCTTTATTCCAGCTGCTCCTGCAGGTGTGCAGGCATTTTGATGCAGTACCAAGGCTGGATACATGAGGAAGCAGTGGGATGCAATGCAGATTTAGCTGCCTGGTTCTGCTGGCAGTCACTAGGACACCAGAGGAGGAAACAGAAGGTATTTCCTTAAGGATTTTTTTTCTTCCCTAAATCTCCATCTAAATATGGCACCTCTCTCCCTGATTTCTGCTGTCTGCAGCTTAAACACTGAGTCAAAGGGAATTATCTGTCTACAGCCACTGCAGACAGTGGCAAGGCTGGGGCAGACCTGGTGCATCCTGAGATAGGCTGTGAGTTTGCAACCACCCTCTGGTTTCATCATTTCCCCCCAGCCTGCTCAAGACACCCCAAACTTTGACTAGATCCTTGATTTTTGAGATGAACAGCATCCAGGAAATCATAGAATGGTTTGTGTTGGAAGGAACTTTGGAGAACATCTTGTTCCAACCCTCCTGCCATGGACAGGGGTGCCACTCACTAAATTAGGCTGTTCTGAGCCTTGTCCAAGTGGCCTTGAACACATCCAGGAGTGGGACATCCATAACTTTGGGCAACCCATTCTCACTACCCTCAAAGTAAAGAATTTTTTCCTGATATCTAATTTAAATCTTTTCTCTTTTAGTTTAAAACTGTTCCCCTTTGTCCTAGAGAAAAGCAGGGACTTCAGAAACCTTTGGGGAATCTGAAAAATTTCCTTTTTGAGAAATTTGAAAAATCTTGTCTGGGAATGCCTTTCTTTCATCCTTCATTGCTGAATTACCTACTGGAAAGGCAGAAAGGAGTCCAATCAGTCTGGCAAACAGCAAGTTTCTTCTTTGCATGGTAATGAGATTTGGCTAAGTCCTGCAGCGAGAGCAATGGGGAGAACTGGGCACAGTGATCCTTCAAGGTAGAAAGGAAACCAAGCACACATTTTCAGCCTTTCTGGGGGTGAAAATGAACACAAGTCCTTGGCTGTCTTGAAAACCACATCTAGGAGGTGGGAGCACCTCATGGCAAGGCAGGGACCCTGCCTAGGCTGACATGAGTTCTGTGCTTGACCATTTTGGTGAGAAGTGCTTAGCAAAAGCATCCCTGTGTCCATGAGCTGGGCTGGTGGTGTTTGATGGTCTCCTCCCACCCCAGGCTATGGGCATTGCTGCTGAGATGATTTAATTTGTACTGACCTATAGGACTGTAGGTTCACATACGGCACAAAGAAAAGCAACATGCCCCTCCAGCCATGAACAAACAGTGCAGCTGGAGGAAGATTTCCAGTTCAGGCAGAGGGAAATAGCACAGTGTCAGTGTTGCCCGTTCCTTCACCCCTTAGCTTGGATGGATGAAAGGCCACAGGGCTTGTTTTAATGACAGATATTATTAGATACAAGGCTTTTGTTGAAGGCATCCCCTTATTGCTTCCTTTTTTTTTTTCTTTTTTTTTCTTCTTCCCTTCTCATTTTTGACTGTGTTTTTTTTTCAGTGCACAGGCTGTGCACAGCCCTGTGTTTGCTTATCACTTCTCACAAAGCCTCCTGCCTTGGAGAAGGGCTGCTCCAGCCCTGTGTGCTGGCTCTGCCCTTGCACAAAAATCTGGTCTCTGCCTGACGAAGCAGGCTGCTGCCTCCCTCTAAATCGCTAATTACAGATAAGAGCCGAAGAACAACAGTTCGTTCTGCTAATGAGAGGGCTGATCTGTCACGTCTGCCCGGATAGAGACATCCGAGCAGCACCGAGGACACGCCCGGAGCTGGGAGCAAGGTGCGGCTTCAGAGCATCCCCCGGGAGGGAGCGGGGAGCTCCCCGGCCGGAGATGCTGAAGCTCAGCTAAAGGTCGCTATGCACGCCAGGCTTAGGGTGATATTTGCTGTGAATGAGGTGGAAGCCGAGACTGAAACCAGGGCCGGGCTCCTCATTTCTGCCTCGCTGAGCGAAAGGGCTCCGCTGGCGCGCTCGGCATCCGCCCCGGCGCTGAGTGATGCATCCCGCGCCGCGCTGATTGACTGCGCGACTGCGGCCCCAGGGGTGTTAAACACGATACCTCAGGCATTAAAGCATCCCCTGTGAGCTAAAATAGGAGGAAACGATCTCCCGAAGCCCCCCTCCTCCCGTCCCACACAGCGGCTGGCACCGCGGCCGACGGCGCTGCTATCCAAATGAAGGATACAGGGAATGCTCCTCCCTGCTGGTGTTTGTCGGCGAAATGTCCTTCGTGTCACTGTCTGGCGCCGGATGAATCTGCACATTTTGTGTCAGGGGCTGCAATGTTTGGATTGCCCATAAGGAGCAGCTGTCGGGCTTCTTGAGCTCTTCCCTTGCCCCGTGTATGAGCAGGTCGGGCTTGGTTTACAGCCCCTCTGCCGTGTAAGTCACACCCCAGGCAGGCAGGGAGGAAACTTGCAACAGGGCAAAAGAATTCCTTGTATTCGTTTGTACTCACAGATATTTCTAAACACAGGGGGAGTAGGCAAGGCAACGGGGGGAAAAGATTCATAAATACTCATCTGAAAGTTCACTCACTTCCTCTCCAATTATTGCCCATAAATCACTCAACTGCTTTGTCTCCTGCTGAAGATGACATTGCAGGTCTCTTGAACCAGAATCATCTTACACCTGGCAGCCAGCTACTAACAAGTGGAAAACAAATCACCAACCAAACCTCTGCCCCCTCCCTCCCCTGAGAAAACCCCATCTCAGCAGTAGCAGGGCAGCTCTGTCTCACTCTACTTTCTATTTAAACCACTTTATCCAAGGAACAAACAACGCTACCCACCTGTTGGTGTCCACCACCTCTGCTGCTGGCACTCCTTCACAGCCCGGCTCCCACCACCAACCCCAGTGAGCTACCGAGCGCCTGAGTCACCTATTAAAAAAGGAAGCTGCAAGCTCAGCACCAGTCTCCTGGGTCGCCTGGCCAACCACATGTCATCAGCTGTGCTCCCAAAATCAGCCACCCTGAGCAAACACAGCTGCTAAGCAAAGCCCTTTGTGCCGCCGCCGCGCGCGGCCCACGGCGCTGCGGGAGCTGGGCTTGTGTAACAGGGCTGGGAGCAGATGGGGGCTTGCACAGGGCTTGTAAAAGTCAGGGATGGGCCTGGGGGGCAAGTTCTGCTGGGTTTCTGTCCCTTTCCATTGCTCACTGATGGGAGCAGTGCTGCAGAGAGCATCTCCTCCCAAATCCGGGATCGTCCACCCCCTGCTCGGTGTCTGCTGGCTTCGCTGCTCTGCAGGTCAGTTTTGGGTTTGCCTTGTTGGCTGCTGGGCCTGGCCTGTCCTGTGCCATGGAGCACAGATGTGCTGTGGTCTCATGCCTTGGCTATGCCATGCCTCCAGTACCACGAGACACGTGGTGCATCTCATGGAGCAGGACACAAACCCAATTCTCAGAGGCTGGTAGGAGCAAAGGAACTCCTGTCCTGGAGTCCTGGGGCAGTCAGGGCAGGAAAATAAGTGATTTCCTCAGATTGTGAAAGCAACTTTCTATTCCAAGAGAATGGAGGTGAACTGACAAGGAGGTGCTGCTTTGTGGCTCTTTGGGCTGATTGTTTCCTGGGAATTTGGGGCTGGTATTCCCCCCTGCCCAGGATCAGCCATGGGTTACCCCCATCAGACGGTCACTACCAGCTCAGCCTCCTGACCCAGGAGTGTGTGACACCCCTGGTGACTGCACATGTCCCCAGTACCACCTGCTTGTCCCTGCTGTTCATCCCAGTGAAACATTAGCCCCTCACTGACCTGTCCCAAAGCTGGAAGCACATCCCTGCAGATGGGAATTCCATTTATAAGTGCCTCTGCCCTTAGAGGTGGCAGCTGCATGTGCAGAATCACATCTGTCCCATCCTCCTCCCAGTTTTTGCCCCTAGAGAATAAATTTCCTGACCAAAGTGACTCCTAAATACCAGCACAGCTCCATGGATGGGCTGGGGGAATTTGCACAGATGGGTGAGCACCCATAAAAGCTGGCTGGGAAACCGGTGCTGCTGCTTAATCCAGGAGCCAGGCAGCCCATTGGGGCTGCTCAGCCAGCAGGGAAAGGTTTAAATCTCTGCCCTAACCCCTCTGCAGAAGCCCTGGTCCACAGGGAAGCTCTGCCAGAGGGGACACATTCTGAAGGAGGTGTGGGAAGCAGGGCAGGCTCCCTGCTGTCCCAGTTTGGAGGCTGCTGGAAAGGTGAGTGGTTCTGGGATGGGTGGGCAGGGAAGGGTAGTTCTGGGACAGAAAAGATTTGGGCAGGAGAGGATCTCTATCTGTTCCTCATTGCCCTCATGACTCACTCATGAGGCTTTAGAGAATGTTAAAATAGCATCTGTTTTCTTCTGAAGGAAGGGGAAAAAAAGGTGGGACAAAGAAGCAACAGGGAGCATGGATGGGATTTTAGAATCTAGCAAAGACTGAGGACAAGTCATGCTCTAAAACACTCTGCTCACCCTCATGGGTGCTCCCTCCTGTGATCACACTTTGTTCTCTTTTCAAACCACGGTACTTTCTCTCATTTTCAGTCCTACAAAGGACTGTGAGAGTTTGAAATTCAAGCTTTTTCTTTCTGCTGTGGATCAGCCCATTATGTGCCAGAGTGGCAATTGTAAACATGTACTTTTGACATAGAATTCATGTGATTTTTTTTTACTGGTTTGGTCCAAGAGCACCTGTTATAACTACATTCTACGAATTGAGCTTCAAAATTAAGTTACTGGGATTTCCTCATGCTCACCTACCAACTCAGATATAAGAACAGCACTAATTGCAGTTGGATGATTAATAAAAATCATACAACCTAAAAAGCCTTTTTTTTTCTGATTTCAAACTTTCATGAGCACACCTTGTCCTTTCAAATAAATTTGTCCAGCATCACTTACAATAGATCCCTGATTTGGAGGTGGGGAGCCCTGCTGGTACAGAACATAAATGTAATGACTAACACATATCAAATAAATAGAAATTATTCCCTTTTGAAAGGGTTTAAGAGAGATTTTGCTCTGTCTGCAAGCCATATCTTGCAATTAGGGGAGCTCTGCTACACAGAGTTAATAGCTGATTTCTAGGGTGGGAAATGGGCTGAAAAGAAAAGTACCAGAAACAGAGGAAGATGCTAGACAAAGAGGTGAAATAAAATAATGTAACTAAAGACCAGCTGTGTTGAAAAGGAAATATGATTTAAATTATCATTTCTTGCTTTTAGGAATTTTCTACTAATTATAGTAAAATAATTAATGCTCTGCCCACATGTAAAGTTGCATTTGGAAATCTGAGAGGGTGGGAGGGGGTGAAGGAAAAAAAACATCTGCTGAGGAACATCTCGTTTCTTGTCCTTGATTTTCAAAATCAGATTTCTTTTCAATTTCCAGCACCTCCAAACTGAAGGTTCATGGTCTTTGGTCACTTCTGCAAATGTTTTTGGCTCTTTGGTATCAGCTGGAGTGTCCTTTGCGGAAGCAGCATCATGACCCCCCAGGTAATTTAGAGAGCTTCTGAGAAGAGTTGGGAAAATTTAGCCTCAGGCAGAGCTGAGTATCTGCCCCAAGGCAGCTCAGGGCTATTTCTGGGCTTTGCAAAAATCCAGGAATGTGGAGGACTCTATTCTGGGCACCAAAAAAATGCCAAGAAGCTCTGCTGAGAGACAGCTGCGAGTGGCATTGCTTTGGGGACGTGGCCTTCCAGCGTGGGCCCAACTGCTGCAGGCTTGTCCTTCCTGAGGGAGGGATCCAGCATCACCCCAAGGCTTGGGTACCAAGGTGGGAGCAGCCCCCACTGTGCCCTGGGCATTGCCTCGTTCTCTGTGTCCCTCTGCTGTCACAGACATATTTTATGAAAAATCCTTTTGTTAGGATCTTTTCTCCTGAGAAGTTGGGAAGCTTCAGCTTCTCCATGTTTTGCTGCTTTGGAATGTGATTTGGAGAATTGTTTACCCAGCATGGGAAATTGTTTTTACTTAATGACCAATGACAGCCACCTGTGTCGAGGCTGTGAGCGGTCACAGGATTTTATTATTCATTCCTTTCCTTTTCTTTGCCAGCCTTCTGATGAAATCCTTTCCTCTCTATTCTTTTAGTATAGTTTTAGCATATAACTTTCTTTTAATATAATATATATCATAAAACAATAAATCAGCCTTCTGAAACATGGAGTCAAGGTTCTCATCTCTTCCCTCATCCTGGGACCCCTGTGAACACCCCCACACTCTGCTAAGTCAATAAAGGGTTAATGAAGGCCGAGGGGATGTTTAGTGCTGTCCCGGCTGTGTGTCACTGCGGGTGTCCAGCACTGCCCCGGCACATCGCGGGTCACGCCCCGCTCATTCTCGTACCCTCCAGTGACTTTATCTGCTATTCACAGTTCTTTTTCACTGCAGTGGTGACAAACACCCCTGCTTGACATCCATTTCCCCACTTCTCTGTCTCCTCTATCCCATCGTCAGCACTGGTGTGCAGGGGCTTGGCAGATGGCATGCAAGCAAAGCTGAGTTAACAGAAGAGATAACAATTGATGATTTTTGAGTGTATGTATAGCAAAGAAGACAAGGCTGTTAGCACAGAAACAGATTAGAAAAGATACATGAAAATTTTTGTAAGCTAGACCATGTGCATAAGTAGATGTTTAGATTAAATAGCAGATAAGTAGATGTGTAGATTAATAAGTAGATGCTTTATTAAATTCCTGTAAAACTTTTACTAATTATATTGACACTAATAGTTTGCACCAATAAATATAATAAGTTATTGTGATGTAGTTAATTGTTTAAGATCACACTCTTGTTAAGATATATAAGCTGGAGAACATGCAAAATAAAACCTTTTTCTTCTTAGACCCTGATCACATGTGTGTTTATCATGTCCAGCCTAACAGTGACATGTGATCAGAGTCTAACCTAACACACTACTTTTATCCCCAGGATCAGTTCCCTCCTGCACTGCAGCATCTCAGCCTCTACAGCCCAGAGTTCAGGATGACCATCCATGACAGCAGCTTCCCTCCCTCTAAAACCCCCTTCCCCAGGAAAAGCAGCTCCCAGCTCCCCACTGGAATAGCCTCAGCCTGGGGAGAGGGCTTCCTGGCATGCCACAAATACCAGACCTTTTAAGGGAAGCCCTCTCTCCCCCCTCTGAAAAGATACCCTGGGAACGTGTGAGCAGGCATCCGTGAGCATCCCCAGGCTCACATCCTGCCTGGGATGCAGGGCCCAGCTGGGATCAGGCTCCTGCACCTCTCAGCATTTCTCTGCCATGCCATGGTGTTTACGTGGGGGCATTGCAGGGATGCCACGTGCCCTGAGGAGCTGCAAAGCCCTGCCCTGCCTTTCTATTCCTGTCCTGGTGTTTCCATGCTGCTGTCAGCTCTGCATTGCTGGCAGCCAAGAAAACTTAATGCTGTTTTGGATGAGAGAGTCACACCCCAAACCAGTTTGGCAGTATTCTTTAAAGAGAAAACCCCAAACCCACTTGTAGCTACTGAGATTCCCAGGAATTTCCATTTGTTTCAGAGTGAGGCAAATTGCCAGTGAGAACATGGAAGAGGAGAGAAATGGTTGGCTTGAAAGTGTAAGATACCAGTAAGGTACAGTACTTCCAGGAAAGATTCCTATTACTCTCTTCAGACCCAGACCTGGGACTTTCACCAGTGCTGAAGAAGGATTTTCTCCCTCCCTGTTGCCACAGGTTTAGGGCATCCTTGCCTGGTTTCCCCCCAAAAGGAAGCTCTTGTATTCTCTAAAATACTGAGTCTATTCAAGGGCTGAAAACAACATTTGCAGGATGTTCCTACAAATTTCCACCTATGCTGAATCCCTTAATTGCCACTAGCATAATTGCCACTAGAATAATTTATCACTTTGCCTGAACAACAGTATGTATTTTTTATATTTTGCCTCTTCTCACAAAGCAATATCTGTACCTGAGGCATAGGGAAAGGAAGATAACTCCACCTTTCTTTCCCTAAATCCCTTTTTTCTAACCAAAGGCTGAAGGTACTTCATTTTTTTTTTTTTTTTTTTTTTTTTTTTTTTTTTTGATACAAAGATTGGAGACCTGGAGGGAACTGGGGAAAGCTACAGAATTTCTCTGAAAACGACAGAATTACAGTTTTACACTGAATTACAGAATTACAGTTATTCTCACAGCCATCAGGTGGACATGAATCTCACAAAGAAATATTGGCCACTGACAAATGCATGAGCTGAAAAAACCACAGCTTTGAGCTGAGGTCAGGCCCTTCCCACGGTGACTGAGGGGCATCCCCAGGGCTGGACCTGAAGTCCTGGCTCTCCTGGTGACCAGGAGACAGCCCTTAGAGCCAAAAGGCAGATGGATAACCAGGTGGGAGACACACATGTGCACACACAGGGGCACATTTCTGCTCCACCTTAGAGTGACACAGGTTTTGGAGTGTCCTTCCACACATGTGAGCACAAACAGGGAGTGGGGTATGGGCTGCTGACCCCACAGGCTCCTGAAGCCCTTTGTTTGGCTTAGGTCACAAACACATTTTCCAACCCTCTCTGGCCACAGGGATTGAAGAAAGAAGGAAAGAAACTCCCTCCTTAACTAATCCTCCCTGTCTCCTGTTCTCCATGGATGTAAGATGAAGCAAAACTCATTTCCTTCTGAACAGTCCACATTTTGCTGCCTACCCACTACCAGTCTTGAACAGGATTTGGGTCTGGAAGGTGTCCCCTCCACCCCCAGCATCCCTCTGGCTCAACTGGATCCCATACAGATTCCTTCCCCTATTTGTGCTCAAGGTGATCATAAATAATAATATTTTTTGGAGAGAGAGTAGACACTGAGATCTCTCCCCATGAATTTAAGCTTCAAAGCTGAGATTTTCAGTGTTTTAAGATAATTTTTTAGTATTTATAAGAGAAGCACACAGTTACAATGCTCTGTTTCTGTCTAGAGCACACCCAGGTGCCCTAAACCACAGTCATGAACCAAACCAAAGCCACCCTACATGGAACACACCATGTAGCACAGAGCAGGATTTACCAAGATCCAGGCCAGCAGAATAAAATCCATGGCTTTCCATGAGCTCCAACACTGCTTTCATAGCATGAAACACTAAGCATTCTCCTTTGCCCTGCATTTTAGGATCAGTCTGAAGTTCATATTCATGCAACACTTCACTCCATTCTAATCTACCCCACAATTACTTACAGGGAGGTCTCTGTAGTCCCAACAGCTGAGTCGTGTCTCAGACAGCCCCAGTGGAAAATCTGTGTGAAACCCAGGGCCAGGCAGCCCTTTGTGTATCACAAAAGGAGCCCTGCTCCTCACCCCACACCCTCAGTCCTGCTCACTGCCTCCCAGTGGTCTCTGGCAGCTGGTTTTATCTCAGGGTGCTGGGCTATGTTGAGAGGATGAACTACTTGGTCTATTTTTAGGGAATGAAATTGCTCTTCCACCAGGCTGAGTCAATCATGAGTCCCAGCAATTCTGAGGAGGGCTTGGGAAAGGCTGGGGCCCTGGCTTATTTTCAGAATTTATACGTTCAAAATACCCCTGGTGTAACCTGGTAGGGGATGGGGATGCAGCCAGGCAGAGGTGCAATGGGGAAGAGGCATTTCCCTGACTCACTGTCTTGTCCTCAGGCTGTGACTCTCAGAGCCAGGCCCCCCTTGCCACCTCTGGCCACAGCCAAAGTTTTAAGAGAAACGTTGGGAAGGTGAGAGAAATTACCTACATTTTCTGATTCCCTATTTCCTCATCAGTTCCAGCATTTTAGAAGCAAGAATGAAAAAAATTTCTTTGGGAAAGTGACTAAAGAAGGGCAACCACTCTACCTGCTTTATGGTGAACTGGGAATTGCTCCTATCACTGCAGCAATGTGGGGTCACAGGTGGCTGCTCTGGGAAGTGTTTGGAGAGGAATAATAATAAAGCACTCAGACCTGGAGGGCTCTTGATGCCCTCAAAGTTCAGCTGGGCAAAGGGTGTTATTTTAGCATGTTAATGGTGAATAAAACTGTGTGCCAGAGCTGGTGATGCTGCCTGGCCAAGCTAATTCACAAATGCAAACATAACCAAAGGCTCTGGGGGTGGCTTTCAGAGTCCAGCTTTAGCAGGCTGGGATACAATTTGACTGAAGGACCCAGTAGTATTGAACCAGGCCCAGTTGTTCTCCCTGGTTTGCTTTTCTGACACCTTTAGAGAGTGTATGATTGAGAACATCAAACATGTGGCAATGGAAGATGTGGTTTGGCTGTGCCAGTACCACAAGTCCCCATCACCTGAGATAAAACACTCCATGCTCTTTGTTGCAAAGGGCCAAGCAACTGATGCTGATTTTCCACTTCCACAGAATCCCACAGAGGGGTTTGGGTTGGAAGAGACATTGAAAATCATCCAGTTCCCAACCTCCTGCCATGGGCAGAGACACCTTCCACTAAATCACATTGCTCAAGGCCCCACCCGATCTGGCCATGAGCACTTCCAGGGATGGGGCATCTACAACTTCTCTGGGCATCCCATTTCAATGCCTCACTACCCTCTGAGTAAAGGGTAACATCTCATATAAATCTCTCCTCTTCTAGTTTTGAATAATTCCCCCTTGTCCTCTCACTATGTCCCCACATAAAAGGTTCCTTTCCCTCATTTTATAAGCCCACTTAAGGCACTGAGAGGTTTAAGATTTTTCATGCACTTCTCCTGAGTAGTTCTGCTGGACTTTTCCTTTTCCAGGGGTGTTTGGAGGAGCTGCTGCCCCTCTCTTTTCCCTGTGGGTCTGCAGGTATCAGAGAGGACACCACACATCACCCAGGCTGCAGCTCAGCATGAGGTGTGGTTTCCTTGCCACCATCAAGTGGCATCACCTCCATCACAACCTATCCAGCTGCAGATGAACATCTGCTTTCACTGGGGCTCCTGGAAGGGCCCAGCTCCTCTCTCCCATGGCCCAGTTTCTTTAACCATCCTGCAGGGCCATGAGCTGCTATTGCCCTGCTGTCTGTGTTACACCCAGCACCTCTAGACATCATCACCCCTCCTTCTGATGTGGTGTCTGGGTTCTTTGTTGCTTCCTTCCATAAATGAGGGTCAGAAAAAGAGCTGCCAGGAGGGTGATAGCAGGTCCTGGATGGCCAGCCAGGTGGTGGGGCAGAGGGCTGGGGATGGCAGGGGCTGTCAGCAAGCACACACCTGCTCAGGTAGCACCAAGTGGGTGGCAGTGGTGCCTGCAAACACAGCAGCACACTGGGAGCTGAGATATCTTATTTATTCCATGTGCATGGAGGGACATAAATGCAGGAGGCAAAGGGCAGAGCAAATCAGCTCAGTCAGCAGCTGGCAGTGAGTATTTGTGTGTCATGGGCTCCCTGTCAGGAGCACACAGGGTGGGTGTGTGTATTTGTGTGGAGTTCTGTTCTCATCTGCAGCACCTGTGTGTTCTGTCTGCACACAAGGCTGGCTGTCACACTCCTGCTGTCCCCCCCATCCCTAGGTGAAGGACCTGCTCTGCTGTGGGCTGTGACTTCCACCTGTGTCCCCTCAGTGCCCCTGCAAACTGCTCCTGCAGCCCTGAGAGATCTGAGCTACCTGGCAGCTCTGCACAGCTCCTGGGGAAAGGGTTTTGTCCTCCTGTCTGAAAGACAGCAACTGATCAGAAGGCAGGAAATGAGGAAAAATAAATCACAGAGGCACTGGGGTGTTCTGAGAGGCAGAGTGTGTGAGGGGAGAGATCAGCTGCCCCAGGGTCTGGAGCAGAGGGCAGTCCTGAGGCCTTGGCTGCCATGGGGGGGCTCTTGCTGGAAGCCCAGGGAAGAGGGCAGGAGAGTCTCAGCCAGGGAAAGGCTCTTTAGGTTAGACTGAGTGAAAGCAGAGACTGGGGCTTGCAGGAAAAGCCAATTAGGAGGGACAAGCCTGTCTGCTTTGATTGTTGGCAGATCTCAGCCGGGCTGACCAGCAGAGGCTGATCCCCCCCCTGCCCTCCAAGAATCCCTGGGAGCTACTGTGTGCTCCCATGGCAGCCTCCCAAAAAATGCCTGTGATCCCAGCTCCCCTAATCGGTCACAGGGGCTGGGAGAAGTGGCAGGGGATAGGTGGCACGTCCTGCTGCCCCTTCTTTCTGTGATGAGGCACAAGATGGATGTCGTGCTAAAACACCCCAAGTTTCCCTCCTCCCCGAGTTGCAGAGGCACAAAACAGTGAGGGCTGGACAGACTGGCTGCTGACAGGAATCCTGACAATCAGCTCCTGCTTCTCATGCCCATGAAAAGCAACTGCTGGAAGGGAAACGAGCTTTTAAGGATTATTTTGATTGTAGGAGCCTCTATGGAGGCAAATTCAGGAGCTTCCTTGAACTCGGATCCGCCTCTGGCATGAGCACAGCCTTTTATCTTAAATCAGCATTTCCCCCCCGCCTTTCAGACCTTTCCAGTTCACTGGCGATGTTCTCCCGAGCCCATCTGCTGAGCAGCGCGGTGCAGAGGGCGGAATGATGGCTGCAGAGCCCCGGGTCACCGCCACAGGGAGGGTGGCACTCCCCCACCGCCGGGGCCGGGACGCGGTGTCCGGAGCATCCTTGCGGAGCCCGGAGCATCCTTGCGGAGCCCGGGATGGGGATGGAGGAGAGTCGGTGCCGCTGTCGCTAGATGGCACCGCACCCCCTCGCAGGGACCTGCAGCCAGCAGGGGATGGAGCCTCCCCGTTTGAGGAACGTTTGAAGGAGCTGGGGTTGTTTAGCCTGGAGGGGAGGAGGCTTAGAGTTGACCTGTCAGAATTCAGGACATCCCTCTGGCTGTCCTGGATTGCCAAGACCCCTGCCAGGGGGCTCAGAGACCCTGTCACAGAGCTCAAGATGCCTGTGGTTTTGATTATGACCCATGGAGGAAATTACCAACCTTATATGAAAATCTGCAAGCCACAAAATTATAGGTAGAATAATAATTAGTTTATCAAGGGGTGAAAAAATAGATTTTTGGGGTTTTTAGAATGGGGTTTCAGGGGGCAAGATGGAGGAATCTGGGTGTGCCCAGCCTTTCTCCTTCTTCTTCTTGGCCTCCACCTTCTGCTGTCATGTTGTCAATTTTAGATTGGTTTAGAGCAGAAGCTCACTGTCTGACATAGGTGATAGGTATCGGGAAGTAATTGTAAATATTGTACACATAGTTTTTAGTACAAAAAGATAACACCACCCTGGGGGCGGTGTTAGTGCCTCTGTCTGTCCTGCTGAATGGACCTCAGCAGGCCAGGAGAAAGAATTTTATAGATAAGAAACAATAAACAACTTTGAGACCGAGAACTGAAGAGCTCTGACTCCTTCTTTGACCTCCACGCTGGGAAAAGAGACTCTCTAATGTGCCTTGGGGTCACTCTGCCCAGCTAAAGCCTCGAGAGAGTGACCTTATTGCTCTCTACAACTCCCTGAAGGGAGGCTGTAGACAGGTGGGGTTGGTCTCTCCCAATGGGCAGCACTGACAGAACCAGAGGACACAGTCTCCAGCTACGTCAGGGAAGGTACAGGTTGGATATTAGGAAGAAATTTTTCACCAAAAGAATAATAAAGTACTGGAATGCTCTTCCCAGGGAGGTGTTAGAATCACCATCTCTGGATGTGTTTAAAAAAAGACTGGACATGGCACTTGGTGCTGTAGTCTGGTTGAGGTGTTGGGGCACAGGTTGGACTTGATCATCTTAGAGGTCTCTTCCAACCTCAGGATTCTGTGATTCTGTGATTCTGTCAAGCAAACTCTTGAACCAAACCCAAGCCTCCCTGCCTGCAGGGTGGGAGGACCCCACTGTTTCCTGCCCTCCTTTGCCTCCTCTCCTTGCTTTGAAAATTCCCCTGCAGAGGTCGAAATGAACGTATAGAATAGAATAGAATAGAATAGAATAGAATAGAATAGAATAGAATAGAATAGAATAGAATAGAATAGAATAGAATAGAAAGGGGGAGGAGGGGTTTGCAGGTGGGTTTGAGGCTGCCTGGATGCTCTGTAATTTGCAGTCACCTCAGGCTCCTGTTTCATCTTTGCTCTGCACTGAGGTAACACCCCCCCTGTGCCCTTCAGCTGGAAGCCCTGGATAATGGAGCAGTGTTAATACACACACAAACCTGTGTGCATGCCCCTCTTTTCTCTTTCTTGGCCACAATTCCCTCTCTCTGATTGCCAAAATCCGTGTAGAAGTTGTTGATTTTTAAATCCAGAGTACTCAGAAGATTCCACCTGCAATAAATTAGCTGGTGCCTTCTCCTTTTGAATATGAAAGGACTCAAGCTTTCAGCTATTTCTCTTTGGGAAAAATGGTTCCTTGATTTGCCATCTTCCTTCCTAGGTAGAATTTTGTTCTGCTGTGTTAAGTCTTCCAGTGCTCAGTTTAATCTCATTACTGCAGACTACAGCCACTTGGACCTCTTTAATCAGTGACTTGGTGACGTCCTTGGTGGCAGCTTCCTCCAGATCATCTGCCAGCGTGACCAGGGGCACACAGCCCAGCTGGTTTGGCTGCCTGGGAATGTACTTTTCTAAGGGGTGAAAAAGCCATCCCCTGGAGCAATGCTCAGCCCTGTAGCAGTGTCCCAGGTGTGACTGTGCTGTGCACATCCGGAAGGAGATGCAGCCACTGGTGCTTTGACTTTCTGTGCAGTTATTTAGCTCCCCACTGACCTGTGTTTGCTGATAAACCCAAGTCAGCAAAGCTGTCTTGAACACTGCTAAGCTGTTGCCCTCCACATCAGACATCCCAGCCCCTGAGAACTGTGGTCTGTGCTTAGCTTGTGTTTTTGTGTGGCTTCAAACCACTTGACCCTGCTTTCCCCATCCCAAGTTGGGGATGTCCCCTCATGTTCCAGATTGCAAGGCAAGATGTGTTCTATGACAATCTGTATGGCAGTTTTCTTTTGTCAGGTGGGCAGTTTGCTTTATCTCTTCCACACCCACTCCTCCCTCGGGGGGACATCTGCTGATATCAGGCTGTTGAATGTCACTGCATGGCTGATAAGAACTACAGCATCCCACTGGGAGATGTGAGCCCAGAGGGAGGAGCCAAGCATTCCTACCTGGATATAACCTGGAGATTCTGGAACACCAGCACGGCTTCTCCACTGGATTTCCCAGAGGAACAGCAGCTGCCTCTTGCACTGGATCTTCAGAGGAAGACTGCACCCTTTTCTACAGGATCCCTGCTCCAACAGAACCACCCCTGACACTCCAGGAGGGCTGCAGCCACAATTCCAATGGGACTGCTCCCAACACCCTGACCCACAGGGTGTCAGGCTGTGTTCTGACTCTGTCAGTGTTGTTTTAGTTTACTGCATTGTTCATTTTGTCTTTTTATTTTCTTCCCTATTAAAGAACTGTTATTCCTGCTCCCATTTTTTTTTTGCCTGAGACCCCCTTAATTTCAAATTTCTAGCAATTCGGAGGGGTGGGGAGGGTTTACATTCTCCATTTCAGGGGAGGCTCCTGCCTTCCTTAGCAGACACCTGTCTTTCCAAACCAGGACACCTCATCACCCCTCAGGAGGGGCAGTGGGGCTGTCCCTGTGGGGTGGTGAGGAGGCTCCCATGGAAGATCTGCCCTGGTCACTGCTGTGGCTCATGGAGCACCAACACCTCTCTGCTCCATGGGAATGACAGAGCACAGCACAGGTACAGCCTTGGATGTGTCTGAGGATCCCTGAGAGATTTGGGACAGCTGGCTCCTGGACTTTTTTAGGAAGCATTACAGCTCCTGTCTCTGAGCAAATCCAGCACCCACCTCAGCGGGAGCTGTGGAATTCCCAGCTCCCTGGATGGAATTGCCTCCCCAGAAGGACCTCACACAAAACCCTTCCAATGAAGCCATGGCTATTACAAGGCCACTGAGTCAAGGGCTGGGGAGTGGTGTAAGGCTCTAAGATAGGCCATGATTCACCCCTGGCCAGCCAGGGAAAAGACATTCCTGGTGCTGGAAAAGGCACACAAAACTGTGACAGCGTTGAGCTAGATAGCCTGGTGACATCATATACTCTGATACTATAAAAAAGAATCCCAGAAATGCTGTGGAAACCCAGAAATGCTGTAGAAAACTCCATCATTTATGTGATTTTGTAAGAGACTTCTTTTCCCATGCAGCTGGGTAATTAAATACAGGGTCTCAAATCCAGGCAGAGTGTGATCCTTTTTCCCCCTTTTGTGTGAAAGGCAAGAAAGAATTGGAAAGAAAAAAGAAATCCTAAATATGTGGTTTAAGGGGACCCTGGATTCCTGATCCAGGGCCAAAAATCCTGGGATGGTCCAGTGGTTTTTTAATCCTGTCACTATGGGATTTTTTTGAAGACCTGTTTTTTTTCAGCACCAAGTCAAACAGCAAAGTTTTGTAAAATTCTACTCTTTCCCATGCAAAGCTTGGATTTTTCACTCTTGACAAATGCCTCTTGCCTTGAAATATCCCTGACCTGCTTTAGTCCTGATGATATCATAACATTAGGGATCACTTACATGCCCTATCTTAAGCCAAGGATGACTCTGATACACCATGCTGCCAAATTCAAAAAGGAGCCCAGCCAAGGCTCCTTAGTTAGGTACAAAGGAACCTCTCCCTCTTCCTCTCCTCAGGGCTGAGGTGCAGGGAGATATTACTCATCCCAAACTAAACATGGATGTATTTCTTCCTTGGTATTTAATAGCAGCTATTTTTAACTGCTGGCATAACAGCACAGGGAGAGCCAGCATGGCTCTGTGGACTCATCACTGGCCCAGATCCCGGCTGTGCTGGGATTTGCCAGCTCTGTGTGGTGGGACTGATCAGGGCTTCAGTCAAGGGCTTGTCTGCTCTCTGTGCTCCCTATCCTTGGCCACATTCCTGAGTGTCCAGCCCTGGCAGGACCCACGTGTCCCCAGGCAGCATCGCCTGGTCAGTGTCTGCTGTGGTGTTCTGTGGGAAGCACAACTCCGTGTAAGGACCAAGCAGAGCCTTCCCAGCTGTATCTATAGAGGTGGAAACAGGGTAGCAATGATGCCTGGAAACCAAAATAAATCCAACTCACAGCTTCTGCCCGTGGCTGAGTCACCAGCTGTATCCGGCACCGCGGAGATGATCCCCTGCCTGTCCCGGGACTGCTTCCCTTCCTGCGTGGGAGCAACAGCAGGGAAACAGGTAAATTCCCATAAATAGAGGGGAAGAACTGCAAAAAGACCCGGTGTGGAGAAAGTGACAGCACCAGAGGCTTTCCAGAGCCAAAGGTGGTTTTTTTTTCCTGCAGGACCCAGCCTTGGCTTTGTTCTGTTCTCTCCAAGGGCTGTGCTTCACAGTTTTTTGATGCTCTGCCTCATTTCCAGAGCTAAGTGGTATTTTCCCTACCCGTCTTTGATTTCTGAGAGAGGATTATCCATCCATTTCCTTTACCAATTCCCACAATGATTTTTGTGTCTCAAACCCAGTAGTGATGGGTTTGCTGCTCTCCCAGTGAAGGACCAGTCCCTCGTGTGGGCTGACATCAGACAGCAAAGAGATGAACAAGATAAATTCTGATAGAATCTCATCCCTAATTAATATTCCAGATGATATCAACATGGTTGATAGACTTTCCCATGTTTTCTGGATGTAGGTCTCTCTCCAGGCTGCCCATTCCTACCAGCTCCTTCCCTCCAGGAAGAGGATCATCACGAGGAACAGTTTGTTGAACATCTGACCCCTGCCCCTGGTGCCATCAAATCACCCAGGGCTGGATGGCACTAGACATAAACATCCACAGGGAAACCTGTCCCCCGTGCCTAGGGATTGAAATCAGTGGGTGATGAACCACCAGGAAATCCAGGAATTATAAGGATAAAATGTATTTCCAGTGCTTTTTGAAGAAGAGCCCCTACTGACCTTTGCAGCAGACTCCTTCCCTGTGGTGGTGGCAGAACCCCAGTGTGCCTTCCTCTGGATGCTCTGGAGAGGGGAGAGGAAGGCTGGGTCTCTGTGGGGCTTGCTCTCCAGGCTCAGGGGCTGGATTGTGGTCAGGATGCTGGTGAGATCAGCCTCCCTCTTCCTCACAGGGCCTTTGGGAGATGGTGCCTCCAGTGGAGCACAGGGTGAGCTCTTACAGCGTGGGGTGGTTTTAGGGGTGTCACAGCTGGTCAGGAGTCCTCTGAAATTCCGTGCTGGAACACCAATCTTAGGGATGGGAACAGCCTCCATGGGCTTGCTTGGGCTCATATCACAGGGATGACTTCGAGGCAAGGCACAGTTTTTCCCCACTGGAGTGGCATTGCTCTGTGATGGATATCTTGCTTCCATGAGCTAAAAAACCCCAAAACCAACAAACCCAAATTATCAAATAGGTTCTTATATAATTTCAATAATAAACCATGTGAATTTTTTATTTCCTGCTCTTCTACTTCAAGCATCACACCTGTTGATTTTCTAACTTTGTGGAATGAAACAGTATCCCACCACTTTCTATGTTCTCTGAAATAAATTTTAAGGACACAATAGCTTGTTGTTTCACTTTTGTTTCAGGTGAACCCTGACTTGTCCATGAACATGCAAGAAAGCCTTGGAGTTGAAAAAATATGGCCTGTGGTTGTCTCCTCTCTTGGATCATTGCTTTATTCTCATCTACATCCTCCTACTCTATGAAAATGTGTTTCCAAACAGGAGAAAATCCCCCTCTCTATCATTTAATAAGAAATATCCAGTTTCTTCTTAGAAACCTGGGCTGAAAATAAAATTTTTCAGATTCTGCCTATTGTTTAATTAGATGGAATCCATCTTTCTGTGGTCAGTGGGAATCAACCCCATTTTCAGCAGAAAAGCTGGATAAAGTCCAGAATATCTAGCTTCTGGTGTGTTATCTTATCTTTTTTATTCTGGGTTGTAAGGGACCCCTTATCACAAAGCAGGGTCAAATGAGCAAACACAGAGCTGAAAACTGCACATTATGCCAGTAAGTTTGCAATCAAAATATGAGTAATACTGGCAGGTGGGAGGTGTCCCTTTGTCATGATATGAGAACACTAGTCACAGCTTCTGGCCAGGGGGAATTCCATTTAAGATCCTGAACTGCAGACCCCTAAATGCAAAATCTACCCAAGAACTTGATGTCAAAGTCTCATTACACAAAAAAGACCAAGAAAGTTCTGGAATGGTAGAGTAGAATGGCAGAAATGACACAAGCACCTAATCTGAGATGCAGAGGGCAACATCAATAAACCTCCAGCTGGTGGAGCAGGAGGGCAGATATGTCCCAGAACCATCCCTGCCAGCCCAGTGTGGCTCTCTGGGTGCCTTCATGACTTTCAAGCCAGCACTGAATCCTCTGCCAGGCCCTTCACTTCTTGCTTGTTTTTGTTAATCTCTACCTCCACATTTTTTTCACTCCACAGAAACCTGAGTATCATACAGGAAATTTCCATCCTGGAGCATCCTATGTATGCTAGTCCCTCTGTACCTACCCAGAGACAATTGGGTCTGACCTGTCCTGGGGTTTCTCAGAAAAGCACTGGTTATTGAAGAAAATCCTGGGGGTTTGTTTGTCTCTCATTGCCAAGAACTACAGCTTTGTGTTGTGAGGAGAGCCCACACCAACAGCCCCGAGCCTTTGGCTCTCACCTTGGGATGTTCTTGCTTGGTCATGCTTTTTTCACCATTCAGGATGCGTTGGTACCTGCAGGGAAGACAGGAGATGGCACCTGAGTCCCTTTTCAGCCTGAATATATTTTTGCATATTGTGGACAGACTTGTTCTGCCTTCCCCTACCTTCTGGAAAATATCAAAGCCAACAGACTCCAAAGGGAAGCTTGAAGAGTGACAGAGAGGTGAGAAATCTCCCAAAGAGGACTGGTTTCAGCTCAGGGCTGCACTGCCAGAGCCACTGTGAGCCCTCTCCTCCCAAGCTCCATGCAGAAGTGTCCCTGGAGCATCCATGTCCCCACTGCTGGGGGATGTGTAGGGGGTTTACATTGCCTGAATGAGGTGAATTATTGCACTTTGCTGATTTATAGCTTGGAGCTGAAGTCAGGCTTTCCAGAAGGTCGATTTATTCAGCTTGAATCTCATGTGAAGGGGTTTATCAAGTTGGTACCTGACCTAATATAACACCAGTGGTGAGTGAGACCTTTGCAGAATAAACCACCTTCCTTGTCTTCTGTGCTCTGGGGAATGCACTCTCAGCTTTCTCCAAAGACCCTGTCAGAGAGATGGCTGTTTGCAGTGGAAATGAACCAAGTTTGGGGTATTTGGAACCAAACTGTCCCACAGGGAAGTTCAAGAGACAGACTTGACAGCTGCTCTGTCACTCTTACACGGAGGGAGATGTACTTTGGGTTCTGTTCCTAATCTTGTCTCACGCTTGGCAGAGTTTTGGTCTGATCTCAGTTATGGGTTGTAACAGAACAGAAATCAGCTCTTAAGAGGCTTGGGCTGAAATGTGATTCTCCCTGGAGCCTTTTGGTAAGAGACAGTTGAGAGAAACCAGGAGGGGATGCAGTGCCCATACCCCTCTTTCCTCCCCATCAGCTCATCTCTCCAGCATTTGCTCCTTTCCTTTGTGGCACCTTACAGACTACCAAGATTAAAAACTTTAATTGTCCACCTGGGAATGCTCCAGTCCTCGGGGTCAAGGGCAAATTCCTCTGTGTCATTTTATTTAGTGAAGATTGCTGAGTGTGTCTGGATTTTAAATCAGGATTTGTCTTCTAATACATAATAATGCACTGGAAATATAGAACAGATAGGAGTGTGACAGGAAACACTCACCTCTCACTGGAACCTGACAATTTGGGATGCTGTGCTTGGGAAAGATCTTATCTGAGTGAGGTTTGTTACAGAGGTGGAGAGGAGAGTCCTCCCTGGAACCCCTCAGATCTGAGGTGAACTTCAACCAGAGGTTGAACACCACCCACCTGGCAACCAGCTCTGAGACAGACACAGCTTTCCTCAGGAGAACTGCCCTGAGCTCTGGATTGCTCCTTGGAGAGTGGCACAGGGAAGGGAAGGACTGAGCTGGCCTCAGCCTCTCAGCCTTTTCCATGTTTCCTGTCTGCATTGAAACAAGAGAGCAAAGGTTATGGTGCTGGATGTGAAGACTCAGGGAAAAGAGGCCAAAAATTGGGGTGTCCATCTCCACTCAGGGCATCAGCAAAGGGCTGTGGAACAAATGTTCTCTTCATGGATACATCTGCCAACCTCATCACTGAAATGCACTTTTGAGAAACAAAATGGGGTTAAAGCAGACACAAGTTAAATTAAATCACACTTAAAGCAGGGAATTGGTCTTTTCTACTCTGTCTGCCACTTATCTCATTCTCTTAGGTCCCCCAGTTCGTCTCTATGACAGTGAGAGATGTGAAGGAAGAAAAGACGTGAAGAAAATTAGCTTTAAATAATTTAAACGTTATTTAATGCAATTTGCATATGCATCTTCAGTTAAAATTTTCTGATGTTTCCAGTGTCACACAGACCTGAACTAGCTCTGGATTCAGACAGTTACTGGAGATTTAAGTACCCCTTGGCCTCTTCTGCCAAAAATGTTCTTGTTTTCCAGACTTCAGAAATGTGCAGCAGAAGTCTCAGGCATTGTATTTGCAGTGACTGATCTGACACTTGGAAGTACATTTGGTCATCTGGGGTTCATTTTCTGAATGTAGACACAGCTCTGGGGACCTACAAGCTATATGTAATTGCTTTTTAATTACTGACACAGACATTTGAACTACAGGATTATTAAGTACTTGTATTTACATTTTGAAAGTATTTGTTCTAAAAGCCACGTTGCTTGTAAAAAAATGTTTCATCAGCAACTTCCATGGCTCTGGCCTGAATATTATTTATTCAGTGTCCAGTCATTGTCCACCCATGTTTGGGTGTCCACTTCCAGATGCACTCAAAAGGGACAGATTTCTGGGGGGGAAAAGAATATCTTTCATCAACTTGTGAATATCTGCTTCCCTTCTCATGCCTGTTAAGACATCTGAAATAAAGACCAGAGGGAGGGAAATACATCTGCTTTAAAAAAAATTTTTTTTTTTGTTTTGTGGCAAAATGAGCCTGTTAGGAGACCAGTATTCCTTATCCCTCCTTTCCCTCAAACACAGGCAGCAGATGAAAATACCCATCTCAGCCCACCCTGCACAGTTCCCACAGCCAGCACAGCACGCCCCCCCCAGTTGCTAAGGGTTTACAGGATTTTTCTGATATTAATTCATTCCATCTCCTGTGATCTGGGAGGGGTTTTTGTGTAAAATCACTTACATGCTAGAGCTCTTCCCTCTGCCTGAGATCTGCCATTTGATATTCTCCTTGGGGCTCTCCAGCACCACACTGCTGCCTCCTTCTTCTCCCCCTCCTGTGCACAAGAGGAGGCAAAGTCCCTTGGCAGAGCTGCAATTAAATATTAAAAGCTGATGTGCAAATGGGGATGGTGTTGAATTGGAGAGCTGACACTGAGGAGCGGAGGAGATGAAGCCTCCTCCCTTCCCCCTATCAGCTTTTTGCCAATTATTGAGGTCTCATTCCTCCCCATAAAATCACCAGGTAAGTTCAGACCCTGGCTGGGCACCCACAGCCCAAAGCTGGAGTCTGATTTAGGTGGGAAGCTGCTGGAATCCCTGTCCCCACCTTGTCTCGGAATGAGCTCCAGTAAAAAGGGGATTTTTTAAATAGATGCTTCTGGCACAGGTCATACACCCATACTCCAATCCAGAGAATGTTTTCAGTTCAATTTGTGGTCCCCTGGGCTTGTGGCTTTGCTGGGGAGGTTCTGCAGGAGCTGCAGGAGAGGGTTTCTCTCTGGGGTGTTAACAGCTCCAGGGAACTCACTGCTCCTCCTGGCAAAAAGGAAAGGCAGGCCAGGGTCCAGACAAAATGAATTGAAATCATTCACCATTAGGGGAAACTGAGGGCAGGACTGTCTGAGGAGATTTGATTTAGCCAAAATCTAAGTTTGATTAAAGTCAGAGTCTGGCAAAAATAGCCTCCTCTTCCTCTCAAAAAGCACCATGGCACAAAAAGAGCTGATTTTCACCTAACTATAACTGGGTTACTACAAAGTTCTCCCTGGCATTTATTCTGCTCATGCTGGAAAGTTGACCAAGGAGCAAAGCCAGTACACAAATAAGAGCAGATCACTGTGTTGGTTTATAATGAACAAGAAAAGCTACATTTGACACCAAAAGTTGGAAAATAATTTACCCAGAAATGACTAAGCTAAGCAAGAAACCTTTGAGATGGGAAGCCAGTGAGTCAGGGCAAGGCAGAGATCTGGATAAACAAATGGAGTGTCCCTGTCATTGCTTTAGGAAATAATAGCTTGCACTTCTCCATCTGCTCTGATTCAGCTCTTACTGGAACAAACCTCCTTACTGAGCTTTTATTTCAGCATCTGAAACAACTGAGAAGCACTAATGGTTTTAATTCTCTGTCCTGTGGATAGATACAAGTTTGGTTCCACATGGTGGACTCTGGTCATGGTGTCAGTTGTGTTCTTTTCAGCAGTGCCTGAGATCAGCCTGGAGCTGAGCCCTGGCTTTGTACAAGCTCAGGTTTGTGCCAGGCATTTCCCAGGGTCTCCCTGAACTGATGGACAATTTTTCTTGGAGCATCCCTGTGCAGGATGCCCTGCATGGTAATGAGAAAATTCCAGTGACTGTAGCAGCTGCTGCATTATCAAGAGACAAACCTGATGGAAGGATTTTAATTTTGTGGGCAACCCAAAGCTCTGAAGCTGGGATGCATCCTTGATAGTTATTTATTTTAGTGGATGAGGATTTGGCTGCCAGAATGAAACAATGAGCACTTCAGTTCTTCCAATAGTGAGTAATAGAGGCTGCTAAAAGCCTCATGGATTATTTTGGGCACTACTGCTCTCCAGCTCCTCTCTCCATAAAAGGGCTGCATGAAACAATTCCCTGCACAGCTCTGAGGCACCCTCACCAGATAAAGTGTGTTTTGGAACAGTTTTTGCCTGGATTACAGAGCCTCAGGCTGATTCCTCAGCTACTGTCTCTGCTGGGGGCTTTCCTCATCCCACAGAGATTTCAGCCTTTGCCATCAGTGGAGCTCTGGGTTTGCTCTGCTGGCAAGGATCTGTGGGAAGATGGGAAGGAATTCTTGATGCTGAGAAGTTATTAGGAAGAGGGGTCTGAATCACACTGATTTGCCTCCAGGTAGCAAATCAAGGCAGTGGGGGACTAGTCAGAAGGTGGAGAGATGGATGCACCAGCCCCCAAAACAACTTTTCTTCCAACAACCAAGGAAGGAAAAGAATCACTCTTGAAGACTCCTGGGGATTGTGTCTTGCCTTGTGAGAAGTTGGAAGAGATGCATTGAAGAAACTGGAAGCTTTGCTGGGATGTGATTTTTGAGGTAAGGTGGTGCTGTGAGGATCATTCAGCACCTCTGTGGTCCCCAAATTCTCTTTCCAGCAACCCTTGACATATTTGGGACACAGATTGTGTTCTGGCTGCTCTGCTCCTGTTCTCCAAGGGAAGCAAACAGCTCAGCACTGACTGTACCTCTGGGAGGGCCTTTCCAGATGTCCATAACTCTAATTAAAAACTGGTGGCTGAGATAGAAAAACCAGCCAACCTCAAATGCCTCCTCTGTTTCCAGCAGAAAGGTGGGAACCACCACTTTACTTCTGTGTGTCTCTATCTTCATGACACCTGGACAGAAAAGGCAGCTGAGAGGTTTGAAGAATCGAAGCTCCCTTTTCTCTCCTCTAGTGACAAACAGCCAAATCCCACCCTTTTCCCACAAACAATGGGGGTTTCCCTGCAGAATATGAGAAGGGTGATAAAAGTCCTCCAGATGCTTCCAGAGGCAGCAGATGATGCTACCTCCATGCTCCTCCTTTGGATCACACCTTTACCTGTTAGAACCACCCACCCTTCCTTGTCCTGTGATTGCATCCCTGGGCTTTTCCAGGGTAGGGGCTGGAGTTTTATTCCAGGCACTCTGAGGCCTCACTGCCTGCCCAGGACATCTCTTGACCATCACACCAAGAACAGCAAACTCTGCTTTTTGGTTTTGTGTAAGAGCCACAATGAGGGATGCAGGACTCCAGGCAGCTCTTCCAAATGCAGTTTATTCCATCCCAGATGTCACAGCAGTCCAGGGCCATGGGTGACAGAGCCTGAGCCCACAGCTGTCAGCTCCAGCTGCAGGCAGGCCTGGAGACCCTTTGGTTTTGGTTACAGTGCATTATGTACTTTTCTTTGATGAGCATCTTAATACAGTAGAACCAATCTATACCTTAACTGTTACCTATAGCCTATCATAACTACTGTAATTACCATATTCATGTTACTGTTCCCCAATCACTAAAGTCAGTACATTACAGTTCAAGCTAGAAGGTGTTTTTCAGTTTTCTTGCAGTGGAAAATTCTGAGACCTTTTTTCTACTTGCAACCTCTGCTGACTTGTTTGCCTGTGGAATCTTTTTGCTTGGTAAAAACATCTTCTTTTTTGGGGTGGGTTTATCCTTTGCCCTCAGCCATACAAACCCCTTCTAACTCACACACCCTTTGCCTCCTTGGTTATCCAGTAAGACTGGCTCAGCAATTTTTTTCTTCTATATCAAAACTTGCTTCCATCTCTATTTCTTCTTCATATTCTACATTCAAAAATCTTTCTGCCAAGCACACATAGCTGTGAATCTTTCTTGTTAAACTTTCATCCTTCCCAACACTTTTGTTTGCTGTAGTCAGATTCTCTGTGGGGAGCATCCAGGCTGGAAGGGAAGGCTTGGTGCCTCATGCCCTGCTGGAGGGCTGAGCTCTGCAGCATGGATATGGACAGGGGTGGGCAGTGCTGCCTGCATCTCACCTGAAACAGACACAGGGAATGCTGGCAGGGAGCAGAGGCAGCTCACAGGGAACTTTGAACTGGGAGCTGCTAATGGTTAATGCAGACAACTATTTCTAGCTGTGTCAAACAGACTGACCTAAGCCCACATGAGATTTGTGCTGACCAGACAGGGACAGCAGTTTACATAATCACCTCTACTTTTTTATTTTTTTTTACTTTTCCCCCCTCTAATTGTATAATGTTGTTTTGATAGCTGTATTCTCACCAAAAACCTGTGTGTTCCTCTTTCTCTCCTCCCCATGTAGCCAGCTTTGTTGCACACAGATTTGTACTCTGCTTTTCAGAGGAGTGTGAGTGGGGATGGTGGGGAGTGAGCAAGCACGAGAGAATAAATCAGTTTGGGTGTGAATAGAGATCTGCTATTTGTTATAAACAGATTGATGCATAAATGGTTTTCTGAAAAATACTGATTGTGATGTTTGTTTCCTCCAGATTTGATCCCCAACCAAGGAATTCACAGCAAACTAACTACAAGCAGTTGAGGGAAAAAACAGATTTTGCACTCCTTCCAGCACATTCTCTACATTTTTTGGGGGTGAGGAGAGCCATTTGTCTGTGTGGCCTCAGGGTTGGATATGTGACTGCACAGCCAGATTTTAATCCTGCAGCTGAAGGCCCTGTGCAGCTCCAGGGAGATGAAGCTCCCAGAGCCAATTCCTCTCCTTTGCTCTGCTGAGTGGGGCTCTGCACAAGCAGTTTGCTAAGGATGGCTGCATTAGGGGAGGAAAAATCCCTGCAAAGTCTCTGGTATTGTTCACTCTCCCTGTATCTGCCTTCTTTTTCTGGAGACTATCTGGATGCTCACACTCATTTCCATAATTATTGGTTTCATGTTACGTAACTCAAAAAAAAAAAATTATCTATCAAATGCACATGTGGAACTAATGGGGCTTATTTGAAAGGACCTGTCTTTGCATTTGCAGCTGGCACAGTTCTTGGTCCATTTGGATGAGCTTCCACAGCCCTGGCACATGCTGGGGAGGGACCCCACGTGTGATCACCCCGTGCCCCTGGGACTGTGGGGCTCCAGTTTCACCCCAACATGTAGGAACACAAATTCCCTGTCTGTGGGAAGCACAGGAAAACTGCTGCAAGAGCCTTCATGAATGCACATTCCCTTCGAATATTCCCTGTTTGCCAGGTTTTTCTTCTGATTTTCTTGCAGACAGGGTAGAAAGTTTGGATTTTTTTCTGGGGGGGAACTTTTTAGTTACTGGGTTTTGTGGTGGCAATTTCCACTTCCAAAAGCCCCTGGCTTCCCCAAGGAAATGAAAAGATACAAATTTTGAATTTTTTTGGACTCCATGCTCTCAAGCTCAGGTGGTGTTTGAGTTGCAGAGATGGCCAAGGATGTAATGCTTGGGGTATGGGACATCCCAGGCCAACTCCAGCTCCTGTTTGGCCTCAGTAGGTGAAATGCAGCAAATCTTGGACTTCAGTGAAGCCAAGATGTGGCTCCCAGGACATCAGTGATAGATCTACTCACCACCACAGGGTGTGTGAAATAAAGCTCATTCTATACTGTAAGAAATGAAACTCTGAAGGAGAAGGCTTCTCCTTCAGAGTGCCCTTAGTTTAGAGTTTTAGGGTCTGATTTTGAGAACAGCACTGGCACAGCCTGTAGGACCTGACAGGGTTTGTGAGTAGTTAACACCCTGAAATGCTGCCCAAATTTGACTGTCTCGTGGTGCACAGGACCAAGTTGTGGGACAGCAGCAGGTCTGTTTGGTGTTTGATGGTTTTGGCATTTGATGGTTTTGGCGTTTGATGGTTTTGGTGTTTGATGGTTTTGGTGTTTGATGGTTTTGGCATTTGATGGTTTTGGTGTTTGATGGATTTGGTGTTTGATGGTTTTGGTGTTTGATGGTTTTGGTGTTTAATGGTTTTGATGGTGTGGGGCTGCACTCACACAGCCTCCACCTCCCTGAGGAGCAGAGCTGGCCTCGAGCAATACCTGATGATGTCTCTCCTTGCCACAAGAGTATCCCCCTCTGAATGAAAGAGAATTAGAGAATCCTTTAGGTTGGAAAAGACCTTGAGAGCATCAAGTCCAGTCACCATCCCAGAACTGCCAAGTCCATCACTGAAGTGTGTCCCCAAGTGTCACATCTACACACCTTTTAAAATCCCTCCAGGGATGGGGACCCCACCACTTCCCAGGGCAGCCTGGGATAATCCTGATTATCCTTTTGGTGGAGAAATTGTTCCAACCACAACCTCCCCTAGTGCAACTTGAGGCCATTTCCTCTCATCCCATCCCTGTTACCTGGAAGAAGAGACCAACCCCCACCTCTCTAGTGCTCCTTCCAGGCAGTTGAGGTCAGTCATCTCCACCATGGCCAGATGCTGCACCTTGATGGGCTCCTCTCAATACTCAACACCCCTTGGGGTGCAACTCAACCCCAGGGGTGTGAGCTCTCCTCCTTAGAACACAAACTTAGAAGATGACTCATCTCCCCAAAATGCTGCTGCTTAAACCCTGCTTTGCCCTGCTCCCAGGTGGGTTCTGTGCCCACCCCCATGGCTCTCTCCATCTGGGGGAGTCCTGAGCTGAATCCACCCCTCCTGGATCCACTGATTGACCATGGATCTCCCATGCTGATGTTGGGAAGGGGAGCACCAGCTTTCCCCCACACAGCAGGATCCACTGCTGCACCCATGTCTGCCGATCAATGTCGCAGTATGACACAAAATGAACGAACCTCACCTGCTGGGGTGTCTAAGGCAAAAAAAAGGTGCATTAATTTCTGGATCTTGATATTTATAGAATTTTAGAAGTGACTATGGATTGGAGGATGAAATTGCTACCTTTCTTGCCACACTAGTCAAACCAACAGTTCACCAATACTCTCTTCCTCCAGAAAGGAATGCAAACCAATCATTATTTACATGAAAAGCGAGTGAGAAACTCCATTACAAAAATACAAACATCAGAAAACTTAGAACTTTAAAAGAACAGGACAACAGATCAAGTTTCCACACTTTCCTGAGCTGCTCTCAAACTCAAATGGCTGTCCCCCAAATCCCCTTAATTCCTCCCATACCTCTCCATTGGTACAGATCACATTCCCTGAGTCTTCACTCAGTTATCATAGCAGTGCCTGTTTAGGTGGAAGTAAGGAAGGAAAGAAGGAAGAAAAGAAGGAAAGAAAGGAAAAGCTAGAGCTACCTTTAATTATGAATACAATGAGCCCACACAGCTAAAAGCTGGGTGACTCTCCTATGCTGAGTGCTCTGCTCATCCCAGGCACTGCTTTTTCTCAAGAGAAAACCTCATTTTTCCAATCTTTAGTGTATAAACAATCATACTCTGACTGTAGGGGGCTGCAGTGTCCCTTCAGGCTGGTCATGTTTTTATTTCACAGGCTTTTCCCTGTGAGAAGGGGGGATTGCCTGTGATGGTTTTATGAAAGTGGTTGGAGGTGGATGTTCCTTCCATCCTCTCTCCACCCAGCAAAATGAGAAACCACAGATTGTTCAGGCTTCAGCTTCTCATTGAAAAGTATCTTTTTTTATTTCCCCCCTGGGAACCTCTGAAAATTAAAAACAGCAAAAATACATTTCTTGTGAGGAGGAAATATTTCCTGGCTGCCTCTAAGACACCATGGGGGCTCTGTGTGTGTGTGTCTGCAAACTGCACAGTGTGCATGCCCTGTGCTTTTGTACTCTTTGGGCAAACACGGGGCAAAAGCCACACAATATGAAGCTTATCCCTGTTTTATTTAAGAGCCTGGAGCATACACACTGCCCTGATTGATGCTAAAGGAAGGGGAAAAGCAACAGCAGCCTCTCAGCATCCCTGGTAAACATGCCCTTATGCACAGTTTGCAGTGTATTTTTGGGTGGTTTGAAAAGAGTGCAAAGGTTTGGTGTATTTTTTTTTTTCCCTTTGCATGCACTAGAAACTCTTGGCAGCCCAAACTCTTGCAGCTGAAAATGCAGACTCAGAGGAAAGGGAGCAGCTCTGGGAGATCTGGCTGAGTGGCTGCTGCCTGCCAGCCCTGACCACGAGCCCTGCAGGAAAGAGGTGAGAACTCTGTGAAGATCTGCCTGGGGAATGTGAGTGATGGTTGAATCTGGGTGAGAGGGAGCTGCTCCCCACTCCAGGCTCAGCAGAGTGGGCAGGGAGCCAAGGAGCAGCTCAAGCCCTGCATCACTGCCCTGCTGCTGAAACCCCGGCAGCAAACGCGGCTCCCCTGGTCTCGGGAGGAGGGGAACTGTGCTGCTCCACTGCTCTCAGCTGGGCTCTGCCCTGAGTGCATCTGGAGCACATGGGCTGTGTCAGCACCCAGGGATGCTGGGATGTGCTGGGGCACCTCCCCAGGGCCCAGCTCACAGCCCTGCTCCATCCTCACCTCCCTCCAGCTGGCCGGGGCACCTGGCAGCTGCCACTGCCTCCCTCCCTTGGTCCTCGGGCTCAGTTCCCTTCTGCTGCCTGGTTAGGAAAGTGGTTTGGGCCAGGGGATGGGGAATGGGGCAGAATTGCATCAGTCCTCCATGTGGCAGCACTCCAAACTGCTCATGTAAGCCTAAAAATCAGCTTTTTTTTTTTTTTTTTTCTTTCTTTCATCAAGCCTAGTTTGACCTTCAAGATCAGGCATGAGATGGAGCTGTAAGGTTGAAAGGTGCAGATGTTTGGTTTTTCTGCAGTGGGCTGCAAGGGCTTACAGATTATAGATGAACTGGGTGGGTATCAGTTTTATTTCACTTTAATGCCTGCAAGTCCTCACTGAGGAGCTGTATTCCTGAATCCAAAGTAATTATCTTGAAGGTTTTCACATGCCAACTTTATGCAACGGTTAAGGAATAGATTTGGTTTCATATCTGCATGCATCTAGATGCAAATAAGAAGGGAGCATTTGCATACCAAAGTAGGCTTCAAGTGAGATTTATTCAGCATTATTATTATTATTATTATTGTTATTATTAACAGTGGCATGCTTCTGCGAGTCTCTGGAAGGCAGAAAAGGTAAAAATAAGAGATTGCTTCCAGCTCTTCTTTTTTCTGTAAACAGATTTGTGAAGCCTGAAACCACCCAGCCTGTGGTGCCACCATTAACTCAAAATACAGAAAGTGCTCTCTGGCTACAGGAAATGGTGCACTGAGGGATTTGGGGGCTGCCTTGTGCATCCCAGAGCTGCCAAACAAGGGGCATGTCCCCACCAGGAGAGACTGTCTGTCTGCAGCCATGTGGGAACACATGGAGCAGTGTGCTGGCAGGCTGTGCAGCCTCTGCCCTCAGGAGCTTGCTGTGCCTCTGACAAGGCAAAAACCCTCTGGGCAATGTGGGCTGTTGATGGAGAGGGGTCAGAGAGCCAGAGCACACACAGCAGGGGGAAGGTTGGGTTTTCTTTCTGCTCAACCACGTGTTTCTGCTGTCAGCATGGAAAACTCAGAGTTACCTGTGGACAGAGGCTGTGGATAAACCCCCAACTGCAGAGGCTCAAAGCCCTGATTCATTCTCCCTTCTCCTTGCTTGAGACCTCTTTGCATTTCCGAGCTTTGTTTCTCTCTTTACAGCCCTGTTCTCTGTCTGGTCTTCATGCCTGCAGAGGCAAATACTCTAAACAGGGTGTTTGTCATGAGATCTGCACACTTTTTCCATAATCAGTGTTGGGTTGTTACAGTTTTTTCACCTTGAGGGACTGCTGTTCACTGCTCCCCTGGCTTCAGAGAGCCCATTGTGAAATAGCCAAGGGTGCCCCAAAGTGCATTTGGGAAGTTTGTCTGTTCAAAGAAAGCAGACAATTGAAAATGGCAGATTTTGGGGGGCTATCAAAGTGCTGTTTCCAGGTAGGTCTTTTCCAAAGAGATTTTTTACAATGGGGGTTGTCCTGAACCACCTGCCCAGAGTTTGCTTCTGCCTTTGCATGGATCCTGCACCCCCCTGCTCCCCCTGATGCATCTCACTGAGTGAGCACAGGGGACAGAGCCCAAGACACGGCTCCTCCACTGATGCTCAGGAGTCCTGCTTGCTGAGGTGTCCAGGGACAAGGCAGAGCCTGGCTCAGGGCCTTTTCCCCTGCCCATCAGTGTTCCACACCTCCCTGCTCTCCCTGTACCTGAAGGAGCATTATGCCAAGCAGAGAGTCAGGAGTGGGAGGTACTAGAGCAGCTTAGTTGGTTCAGGGCATAAAATCTTCCTTGGCAGATGCCCTGAGCCAGCCTCCCAACTTCATCCCACTCTGGGAAGGATTTAGAAGGCAAATATACTCTGAAAACATAATTGTAGTTTATTTTTACATCCTGTGCAGTTTGTTTTCCCAAATGCCCTCACTGCCTTCCCCCATCTGGCATTTTCCTGCCCACATTCTCTGCCTGAGTGTGGTGGGCTCCTTGCTGGCTGTCTGGATGTTGTGATAGAACCCATTTCCTTTCTACCTCTGCATGTTTTTTCCCACTACGTTTCCAGTAAGAGATGGAGCTTCGGTGTCACACTGGGAGCACTCCCTGTCCTCCACCTTCTGTCCTTTAGGTAGCCAAGGTGTTTCCTAATTCTGCAAAACGACCTGAAGAGAACGTGCACCGCCTATTTCTGGGTAAAGATCCCACGCAGCCTCCTCCAAGAGCACAAGAGGGCGCTTCCACCTCATTTTTTGGGAGGATTTCTTCAGCAGGATTTTCTCTTGCCTTACCCCATCAGCTGTGGAAGGTTGGGTGAAGGTCCTTGGAGCAGGGAACTTGTCCCTACATGTGTTTGCAAGGCCCTCGGCTGAGGGGAGTTCCATCCTTGCAGCATGCCCAGAGCCTCACACAGAGCAAATTAAATTCTCTTTATGTGTATGAAACAGGGATTGTTCCACTTCAGGATCTGGTGGATTTTCAGAGGATGTCTCAGAGGATCTCAGCACTGAGATATGTCATTGGTTTTGATTGTTCACTGTGAGAAACACAGACATGTCAAGGCATCATTGCTGGCATCCTCTCTGACTGTAACAGAACTGACAGATCCAGTGGAAATTTGGTTTAAAAACAAGAATTGGGAGCCTTTGAAGGGAGAGGAAATGGATTTTGTACTCACAGCCCCACTGGGTGTGGCAGCAGAGGGTGAGCACTGAGCACATCACACATCTGACATCCCCCCACCAAGGAGGAGGCAGAAGAGGTAAGAAAATTGCCAGAGGCTGGGGAACCTGCCTGAATCCATTTAACCCAGGCCATTTCCTCCCTAGTGCTCTTTTCCTGAGAAGGCTGTTACCTGCTGGTGGCTGTACCCAGCCATGCTCAGGAGATGGAGAGCACAGCACCCCTGAGCCCCAGGCTGACCTGCAGGGCACACACACACCGTGGCACTGGCACTGAAAGGAACTTTTTATTTGCTGCTGTGCCCAAGAGCTCCACACCTGGAGTCTGAACAAGAACCTGAAAGCCCAGGGTGTAGCACAGGGGTTGTACACAGGCAGTCTCAGAATTCCCTTCCCGTGCTAGCTCACTCCTGGGCCTGGAGTCTGCTTTCCCTCCTCCATCATCCTTCAAGGCTGCTCCTAGAGAATCACAGAGTTGAGGGACAGCCATGAAATAGGAATGCATCCCTCATCGCAGCCATGACTACTGCAGCTGCACCTAATTACTGGCTCATAAATAAAGCCTAATTAGCCAGCACCCAACTTTCCTTCTGCACCCTTGTCCCAACACTGGGAAAGCAGTTTTCCCTCCAGGTGTTTGGACTGGGATGTTTTTGCTACAGAGCTGGCAGAAAGGGACAAAGTGACCTGGAGAAGGCACAGAGTGTGCTTTCAGACACATCTCCTCATACAACCTGCAGGAGAAAATCAGAGGGCTGGGGTATTTTCATCACAACAGCAGAGCTTTAGGATTTCCTGGGGCTGCATAATCTCCAGGATGTGGAGGTGATGGGCTTTTGTGCTGGGTGACATTAGATGGGTTACTGCCTGGTATTGGTTTTTTTTTAAAGACTATTGAATCCAGATACTTTCAAGATGTCTGCCTTTCAAAAGCTGCTCTATGGGAGGAAAGGTCTTTCCTGCAAATCAGACCATTTTCTGATGTGTAGAGCTGTGCTCTGGAACAGGATGTTCCCCAAACACTAGTTCCATGTTAAAGGGTTTCTTCAAGTGTTCTACTTTTAAAAAAGCAACAAAGGCCATTAGGAGAAAAAGGAACTGAAAGTGCTTGGCACCTTTGAAAATCAGAGTGCCTCTGTTTGGTTTTTCAAATATGGATCTTGACACAGGCTCTGATTTATAGATCCTTGGGGGCAGAGGTGGTGAGGAGGCTTCTAAGCAGCATTGCTGGGTTCTGAAACGGTGTGTGTCTCCTTCAGCCAGCTACAAGTGACCTAAACAGAACATTCTTCTCTGCTGTCCCAGTGGACTCTCAGATTCAAGGACTGCACTTAAATCCACCCTTAGGTCTTTTTAATGTGCATACAAGGGTCCTGCAAAACCTAAACCCTTCCACTGAATAGCTGATGCTTTCTGAAAGAAGGTTGGACATCTGGGTGTGAAAAATCAATGTGGTGAAGAGCTTTGTCAATAATTAGGCAAAAACTGCCTGGGCAACCCTTCAGATGTGTCTTGTGCATGAGGTGTTGGTATTTAAAACTCCAAAATTCTCCATCAGCAGAGAAATGTGGCAACATCTCCCTCTTTATATCCCTAATGCTATCTGTTGGAAGGACCTCCCAAAGGTCTTGTCCATTTTTCCCTGAAGAAGTTGTCTTAACCCTCCTTCTTCCTCCTAAGCCTCCACAATTTCAAATCTTGACCTTCATATCAGACAAGAAGGTGTTGAAGGATTTCATTAGAGGAACCTGCATCTATTTGTTTAAGTAAGGACTGGTTTCCTTCTGAGTCTTTTGAGGATCCACGTGCCTCATTTTAGTGACTTCTCCAGGAGTTGGCCTTGCAGTGTTTTCTTTTTTTTTTTTTTTTTTTTCACATTTGTGAGTTGCCTTTTCCCACTGGGCTCCAGACCTGAATGGGGAAACATCCCAGATCAGAGACCACAGACCCAGGGAGCAGCATTGCTCACTGTGACCCATTTTGCAGTGTTTCCACCCCTATCTGCTCAGCCCCCTTTCACAGCAGGATTGAGGCATTTTGCTCCTCAGCTCTTGGCTCTTCCAACCTCTGCATTCCCAAGGATGTGCTCAGCTGAGCACAGATGTGACAATGTACTGCAGATATTCCTCATTTCTTCTTCACCATATAAGGGAACATTGTCCCTCCTTATGCTGGGTAACAGGGGTAGTGTGAATAACTTTGAGAATTAAGGATGAAATCTGGAGTCTTTCCCTTCCTCTGCTCACGGGCTTGTGGGCTGGAGAGGATTGTTACCATCTGAAAGGCTGGTGACATGGGTTGGCTCCTCACTGCTCAGCTCTCCAGACTTGTTCCTGCTGTTGGCTGAGCTGAATGGATCTGGAGATCCAGCCTGGATGGAGTGCTCCAAACCAGGGCTGGAGAATACTGAGCCTGCCTGCACACAAGATCTCACTGCATCCCCACAAATAGGGCACTCAAGTCTTCAGGGCTGGAGTCCATCTGGCCCTTCACAGTCACTTAAGCAGAGCTTTCAGACACAGCTGCCAGGACACTCCTCTTCTGTGCTCTGTATGCCCAGAAAGTCCAGACCTGCAAGGGACACAAGTTCAGCACCTATAAACCATCCCCAGCAGCTGGTCTCAGCCAGGGAAACCTCGTGGATGTAGGGAAAATGGGGGGAAGGTGGTCCTGTAGCCCTCTCTCTGCCCTGGGAATTTGTGCTAGAGGGATAAGCTGGGAGATGATTTTAAAGCATCTTGGAAGTGAGTGAGGTTCTGCCAGAACATGCAGAGCTGCTGCATTGATGAGAGAGGAAGCAGAGGTCTTGGGCTCTGTGTTAGAATGGGACTTGGAAAGGTTCTCCAAGGTGCTCCAGAGAGAGCAAAACTCTTTGGCACTGTGTTGGGATGACTGTTTGAAACAACCTCTGGGGTGTTCCAAAGGGAGCAGAGCTCTGAGGAACTGTGTTGGGATGACTGAAACAACTTCTGAGGTGTTCCAAAGGGAGCAGAGCTCTGAGGAACTGTGTTGGGATGACCGAAACAATCTCTGGGGTGTTCCAAAGGGAGCAGAGCTCTGAGGAACTGTGTTGGGATGACTGAAACAACTTCTGGGGTGTTCCAAAGGGAGCAGAGCTCTGAGGAACTGTGTTGGGATGACCGAAACAATCTCTGGGGTGTTCCACGGCGAGTGGGAGGCTCAGCTGTGACTCCAGGGTGCCCCTGGTGCCAGGCTTTCAGTGAGGTGAAGGCTCAGGCCAGGGCACCTGAATTCAAACCCCTGTGACCCAGATTTACCTCTGAGGATGGCCACGTGCCTGCTGTGTCCATGCTGCCTGGCGTGGGCAATATTGCCAGCTCCTGGCTGAAGCTGGGCCACCCTCCTCTGGTTGTATTTTATGTCTGATTACTCTCCAGCCTCCTCTCCTTTGTCCTGTCAGTTCACCCCTGCTGGGAGCTGAACCTCTTTCCAAATGTCTGGCTGGTCTCCCAGAAGCAGCACAACACCATTGTGATGTGTAATTAGGTTGGAATTCTCCTCCAGCCCCCTTTTTAATTTAAATTACACCAATCCCTGAGTATGCAAGAAGTTATAAACCCAAAGAGAAGAGGCTCCTCACACCTTTTAGTATTTTAAAAGATGTAGCCTTTTAGTATTTTACCTGAACACAGGAAAAATATCATCAACAATAAAGCCTTACATGGAAAGAAGACAAATTTTGGAAAGATGGAGTAGGGCAGCGCTCCTCTTGTGAATGAGATGCTGCAAAACTGTTGAGTGAGTTTACCAAGGCCACCTGGCACAAGAAGAGTAAAAGGGATAAAAAAGTAGCACTTCCAAGGCCAGTCCTAATCCTTAGTCCCCTGGCCAACACCTAAATGACTCCAGCATATGATCAGGGCTGCATCCTTCATGGACACTTATTCAAAGCAGTCTGCAGCCAGACACCAGAACAATGCAAAATGCAGTGCAGCAGTGCCAGCCTGGACCTTGTCTGTGGTGGCCAAAGTCCAAAGAAAGCACTGAAGGATTTTCAGATGTTGCTTCAGACAAATCCCCAGACTCTTAGAGCTGACCATCTCTGACAGTCTCTTCCACCAGCTGGGAAGTGGCAGCAGAGCCTGTAAGGCTGGTTGCTGCAGTCAGCCCTTCTGAAAACAGCAACTGCTCAAATTCATTAGGGGCTTTGACCTAATGTAGGATAGACAGATCCCATCAAAGAGCCTGGGATACTTTTAATGCCCCACAGGAATAATTACTCTTCCTCTTTGACATCCAGTCTGCACAACTTAAATGCTCCACACCAATCTCTGCCGTCACAAAGACTCCAAGCTGCATCTGCAATGGAATCACAGAATCATGGAATGGTTTGGGTGGGAAGGGACTTCAAAGATCATCTAATTCCTGTCACCGACATGTTTTATGAAAAATCCTTTCCTTAGGATTTTTCCTCCTGAGAAGCTGAGAGGCCTCAGGAACAAACTGTAAACAATTCTTATCTGCTGCTGTGGAATGCACCAGGGGAATCTGTGATTGGTCTCATCTGGTTGTTTTTAATTAAGGGCCAGTTACAGATCACCTGTGCAGACTGTCTCAGTCAGAGACAAGCCTTTGTTATTCATTCCTTTTCTATTCTTAGCTTAGCCTTCTGATGAAATCCCTTCTTCTGTTCTTTTAGTATAGTTTTAAAATATTATCTATCATAAAATAATAAATCAAGCCTTCTGACACATGGAGTCAACTTTCTCATCTCTTCCCTCATCCTGGGACCCTTGTGGACAATACTGCAAATTCCAACCTCAGGCTATGGGCAGGGACACAGGGACACCTTCCACTGTCCCAGGTTACTCCAAGCCCCACCCAACCTGGCCTTGGACACTTCCAGGGATGGGGCAGCCACAGCTTCTCTGGGCACCCTGCCTCAAAGCCTCCCCACCCTCATTGTGGAGTTTCTCAGTGTAGCTCCATGTGCTCCAGTTGATGATGTGACCCTGGAGACAGAGGGTACCTTAAAAGGGAAGAGGTATTTCTAGGAATTTCCCACTTTCACTGCAGGTTTTAAGGGCATATAAATGCATGGGAAAAATACAGATATAGGCAAAGATGCCTGGAAACTGTCAGGTCCCCCTTATTCCCATTGCCTTGGGCTGGCCCTGTCCTCCACACTAAACCAAAACTAACATGCCCCCCAAAATGTGCTGGGTGGTTTAAACATCCTCAGAGCAGCTCTCCAGCTGCCTGGCATGGTTAGACTCCATCATGTTCCTTGTCAGTGTTAATCTAATCTGTATTAGCACCAAGGCAAGTTACTGTGAAGAGAAAGCCAAAGTGCTAAAGGGTAAGAGCCACATGAGAGTTTTTTCTGTGTAGCAATTTTCAGTGACAGATTTTGGATTACAGCTCCAACTCCATGTCTGTCAGGAGAAGGTAATTCTTGAGCATCATCTGCTAGGAAGCACAGCTGAGATCCTCCTGAGTGCCTGAGCTGACCCTTGTTTGAGATGTTCATACATCCCAGCCCCCTCAGCAGCCCCTGGTGCTCACCAAGGAAGTGGTGGTCACACCAGTGGGGGCTGTTTGGGGACTTGGGGACTAACAATTTCACCTTGGTGTCCCCCCTGCCAAAGATGTGAGTGTCTTGTGCTCCCTGTTTTAGGGTCATGCACAAGAAAGCCCAGACCTTCATCCTGATGAAGTTTGTCATCTCTATCACACCTCAGAAAGTCTCAGTGCTTAGGAAATGTCACCCTTCCCCTCACTTAAATGATGTGCTGTCACTGTGGATTGGTACCAAAACCAGGGAAGGGCACAATGAGAGTGGAAGGAAAAGGGAGGGAAGTACAAGCTCGGTTCAGTCCTCCAAAAAGTTTTTCATCGTCCAAAAAAAGGAAGAAAAAAGTGAGTTTAGGAGGCTTGGTAATTTTTTGTAGCTCCCAGATGCTGCTTAGCAGCTCATGGCACTCAGTGATTTTCAGAAGTGCCTCACCTGGGACATCTGGACATCCCACAACACAGCCTGGGTCTCTGCTCCAGCCAATAGAACCTAAAACAGGACCTGATCCAAGTTCACCTTAGTCTGTGGATATCTTCATGCACCTCTGGATTTTAGTTTTTTTTTCTTTCTTTGAGAAGACTCTCACTGAAATTAGAGGGATTGCCTTGCAGTGGTGTTTATTACAGACTTTTGCTGAGTGCAGGTTGTATCTGCAGCATCACTGTAGCATGTTGCAGTGTGTTGACCCTGACTGGATGCCAGACACTCACCCAGGCTGCTCTATCACTCTCCTTCTCAGCTGAACAAGCTTCTGTGGCTGGGCCTGGCAGAAAGGAGATATGGCTGGAAAGTCCTCATCTGTAATGCACATTTTTGTCCCTTGGGGCAAACCAGACTGGTTTTCCAGCGCGCTTGAGTAATGCATCACCCACAAAGATGACACTGGACCTTTCCCAGGAACAAATGAGGCTTAAACATACTTCTTTTTTAGTGAGAAGCAAGTGTTTTTGCCTGAATTCCTGCTCCATCAAGCACATCTGCTGAGCACTGAAGTCTTGAGCTGAAAAATGGGACTCATCTCCCAGAAATCTTCTTTCCCAATGTATGAGGCAATTCTTTGTTGGGTCTAATCAGAGCAATGTGGGCATATTGGTGTCATGAATGGATCAGGGCCATGATATTGTTCTTTAGGTGAGAGCTGGCTCTTAGTGGGGCCTCTCTGTGCAGGCAGTGCCAGGTACATGTCCCCAGAGAGAAGATAAAAAGTCAGGACATTGGGGCTCATGAAACTGGCAGAGAAAAAATGAAGGTAGAAGACAAACAGACAAAGTCAGCCCCACCCAACATGTGCTCCAGCTGGGTGAATTTAGGCACCTGTATTTTATTTTTGAGCTGCTGTAAGTGGTTTTGAAGTTGAAATGTGATTCTTTAGTTCTGAGAAGATGCTTATGACAATCTCCCTTCTTTTCAGCCTACATAATTCTTAGGACTCTTGCTCAGCAGGCAGAGTATCAGAATATCTCAGAGATGTAGCACATCTATTGAAATTCCTGCTATCTCCAGGAAAGCAAAAATAAATGGAAAGCCCTGCTCTGATTATTTTTTTCCAAGCCATATCTGGGACTATTTTCTCTGTTACAGTTCTTGCTATAATATTTATAATCATGTCATAAACAGGGATGAGGATTTATTGCAGGGTGGCTGGACATCCTGATTTGGCTGGAGATTGTTCCATGAGACCAAGGACATTCCCACCATCCTGAAAATAACCCTTGGGGTTCTTGGTTTTAATCAGGACATGAACTTTCTCCTGTATCCCTTGAACTCACCCCTGGGAACCTTCCCATCTCAGCAGAGCTCAGCTGTGATGTTGGGTCCAGTTCCAGGCACATAATCAGATAAAGTGTGGGCCCCGTGTCCTGGTACCTGGTGTGGGTGTCATGGTCCATGTATCTCCACTTTTTAACACTTTTTCAATCTGTTATAAACCAATCTAAAGAGGCCAAACCATTTTGAGGTGCCTATTTTGATTGTCACTTCTTGTTGGCTTGCTCTGGAGAAACCACCCTTGATAGATGAGCCAATTACCTATTTCTTTTTTCTCTTCTACATGGACCATGAAGTGGAGCACAGAAAAGTACTCCAGACAGGAGCAAAACTAATGATTCTATGTTTGATGGCTTGATGGCAAAGTCAGCTCTCCCTGTCTGGGGGTGACTGGGAGAGAAAATCTGCCTGTGCTGCTCCTGCTGAGGGGTGTAGGGGGACATCCCAGGGGTGTGTGGCTGGGTACACCCTCACATTGACCTGCTGGAGTGACAGATGTCCTAGAGCCCTGCCAGCCCCACCAGAGCTCGGTCTGCTCACAGCCACGGAGAATCCATCACCTTGCATGGGGAATTCTGCTGCCATTCATCAAGGGATATCTCAGCTGTGACTACTTGTCAGAGAAATTTTACTGAGGATGCTTTATCCCCTTACAACCTCCTCTGGACACCTTGATTTACAGCTTCCAGCTCTCAGCCCAGATAGAGGAGGGGAAATGCTGCTGTCACCCACTCGTGGGAAGGCAGCAAGAACCACCTGCTTTTCTTTGTGCCTGGGACCATGGTGGCTCAGAAGTGCTGGACTGTAACAGGAGGAGAGAGGATTAGAGCTGGGACCAGCTCTCTGCCTGTAGCTCATCCAGCAGGCACCTCCTGTATTGGAACCCAGGGCATCCCTCTGGCTGCCCTGGATGGCTCCAGCCCCTGCCAGGGGGCTCAGAGACCTTGGAACAGAGCCCAAGAACCCTGTGCCTTTGATTTTGACCCATGGAAAAAATTAACAACCTTATATGAGGAATTACAAGCCATGAAAGTAAGTAGAATAATAGCTAGTCATTTAGGTAGAATAATAGCTAGTCTGTCACGGGGTGAAAATTAAATTTTTGGGGTTTTAGAATGAGGGCTTGGGGTCGCAAGATGGAGGAATTTGGGCGTGTCTTGTCCTTCTTTCTCCTTCTTCCTAGCCTCCATCTTCTGGGTGATGGTGCTACTTTTGGATTGGTTTAGGGTAGAAATTCTGTCTAACATAGGTGATAGATGTTGGGAAGTTATGGTAAATAATGTACATGTAGCTTTTAGTATAAAAAGATAACACCACCTCTGAGGTGGGCAGTGTGCCTCAACCCGACCTGCCAGACAGACCTCGGCAGGCCAGGGAAAGAACGTTATAGATAACAGCAAATAAACAACCCTGAGAACCAGAACAGAAGAATCCTGACTCCTTCTCCGACTGCAGGGCTGGGAAGAAGTGGCTTGTACTTATCTCAGAGTCCCTCTGAGCAGCAGAGATCCTGAGACTCCTGCACATGGATCCTGTGCGTGGAGTTACTGCAATTTTCCCGGTGGGCTCTGGAAAAAGGCCCTGCTCCCTTTGCTGACCCTGTTCCCTGTCCTGTTTTTGTTTTGCCCTTTGGCAGAGGGTGAGTGACTCTGGCTCTGACTCCTCCTCCTGCCTGAGAGGCTGCAAGCACAGGGCAGAGATGTTCCCTCTCTGCTTTCCCCTGGGATGAGTGTGGGCTCTGGCATCCCCACACATCCATGTGCCAGAGCCATGGGCTGGGGAGAGCAGCCCCACCACAGGTACCAAGAGCCTCTCTGGGGCTTTGCATATCTGCAAACCTCATCCATCTTTGTCCCCTCTGGCTCTGGCACAGTTGATCCCACACATGCCTGTGACATTTCCTGGTGTGTGCTGGTTTATGCAGGGGCTGGAGCAGGCTGTGGGGATGTGGCTGGCCAGGGCAGGGAGGGAGGAGAACACCACCTGTATTCACAGTCCTCTGGGGCAGGTAGGAAGGAGATGATTTTCAGCTAAAGTGTAGTAAATGTTAATTTCTCATCTGCCAGTATGACTAGCACAGTGTTTGCAATTCTCTAAAAACACAAGGCAGATTCTCTGCTCCTGCTGGCAGCACAGGTCAAGCCCTTGCCAGCACCTCTGGGCACAGCCTGGCTCTGTGAGGACTCCTGTATGGCTTGTGGTGAGCCAAAAGCCCCACAGAGAGGAAGGACAGGTTAATTCAGGCCCAGGACAGGTATTGCCCCTGTGCTGGCTGTCTTTGCACAGACCAGAGCATGGGCTGTGCTGGCTGAGAGCTGTTTATGAGACACTGTGACCCTCTGCCTGCAGAATCTGGGCTCTGCTCTACTTGGACTCCTGAGAGAGGGGCTAAGTCAGGGGGCAGCTGGAGAGGATGACCAGATTGTATTGGTAATCAGCCCAAATCACACGAGTTATGCAGGATATGGAGAGCAGGGCATTGATCATTATTAAAAATCCCCATTCCTTTGTTTCCTTACCCAGGTGCAGGGTGTGAAGAAGAATTTCTTGGCTTGTGTTTGGGCCATCTCATTATTCAGGAATGACAGAGTGAGGCAAAGGGAGTGAGTTATGTTGGCCTTTGCAGACAAGTGGCAATAAAATAAGTTTATGGTACCGCCTTCTGTACCATCACATATTTATGTCCCATATTTATCTTGCTTTTTTAGCTGTTTATGCTTGCTTGTCTTGCAAGGCCACCCCACCTCCATTCCCTGAGACCAGCAAAGGGATGAATTCTGATATTGCAGCTTGTGCTGGGCAGCACTGGAGCTCCCTGGAGACATCCAGGCAAAAATTCTTCTGGCATCAGTAAGGCACAACTGAGCTTTATGCTGACTCCCTATAGATTCAATGTGGGAAACGGATTTTTAGAAAGTTCTTAGGGTCTGACAGAAGGCCTACACAGTATGTATCCATATGTAAACTTTGAGACAAGAAATGCTGACTTAGAAATGTTGTGGAATAGGACAGATAATGTTGAGAGAGAGATGGAGCTAGAAAAAAGCCAAGTGGCTCTGCAGGCCCTTGCAGGGACTGAGCCCAGCCTCTCTCAGCAGTTTGGGATAGGACCTGCTCAGCAGCCTGATGAGATCTTGAGCCATAACTGGTGCAGCCCATGGGTCCCTGCTGTGGAAGGAAGGCATTAATAGAATAATTGTGTGTCATCATGTCCCCATGACCAAGGACAGTTTGGCTCCTTGAGATCTGGCAGTACCAGAGTTTCTGCATCCTGTGGAAGGTCCAACACCCATGTGTCAAATCTGCTCAGAGGGAAAAGCACAGAGGGGAGGGGGCATAATTCTGTCATCTTTAAAGCCAGCAATGAGATTTTGGCCATGTCCCCAGCCAGAGGGGTCAAATGCATGGTTTTCATTATCCATCCCAGCTCTGTTTCCCCCTCGTTTCTCTGTTCCCTGGCTGGCCCACCATGTGCAGCAGCAGCACAAAGACATGAAAGCTCAGCTCTTTGTGCCATCTGACAGCAGCACACAGCCCCCATCTGTCCCTGGGGTCCCTCTGCAGCGTGACCCTCCCATTGTGCTCCAGCCCTGTCTGCAGGGCAGTGGTTTGGCTTTGCACGGATGAATTACCTGTGGAAGGACAGACATCTGTAAGATGCAAAGTAAAAGATACTAAATTCTGATAAACAGGGCTTTCGATTTCACTTCATGTGGGTGTAGCAATGAGTCTTCTCCAAGTTGTCTCTGCTTCCCTTTTCTGAATTATTGACATATATTTCCTTTTGCTGCCAGCTTTGATGGCTGCTGCTAACTCAGCCAGCACTCATCTCTCAACCCTGAATAATCAAGTGACTGGGACAGCTAACAGAAGGACAGTCTCCCTCTAGGACATGATGGTCCTGATGTTCAAATGTGCTCACACACAATGAGCTTGAAAAGGAGAGGACCAGGTGGGCAAAATGTGTATGCTGGTACACTGGGATTTTAAACATGTGATAACAAAATTTTTGCTGCAAAATATTAGTCCTTGTGACTGCCTGTTTCAGCCTTGCATGCTCAGTGTGGTTCTGCTCTGACTCATGTGCATCCCCTCCCCAGCCCTCTGCACACAGGAGAGGCTGCAGGAGAGCCAGATTTGTCCTTTCCATGCCCTACACAGTGGTGTTAAACAAACAAAATAGTGCAGTCCCAGTTCCTCAGAGTTCTATCAAGAGGGAAATCCCATCCCACCTGCAAGGATAAGCCCCTGGAGAGCAGGGATTTAGTAGCATTTTAGTAGTGACTGCCTCACTCTATCACACCAACCTGTTCTAAATCCTAGGTCCTGCTAATTTTTACCAAAATGCTGAGTGGTACACCCAGATAATTGGAAATACTGTGGTATTTCCTTGGTGTTGTTACTGTGGAAGACTCAAGGAGTGTCACCAGATGCTTATCACGACCTTGCTCCTCCCTTGATTCTGTCTCTTGTATTTGGCACTCCTGCCAGCCAGCTCCAGAAATTCTGCCCTGAAAGACATCATGGATGTGCCCAGCAGGACTTGCCTGCACACAGCAAGTGTTTATATGCCTGCAGGAGCCAAAATATTCCCTTTCCCACCGAGCACCCGGAGCACGGAGCCAGGAGGCTGCATCTACCTGGAGCTCTGGAAATTTGTAGCATAAAAATGATTTGATTGATTTGGGGAGGGAGAAAGAAACACAAAAGGCCTTAAGATTTCACTGATTTCTCCTGGGACTCTTTTCTGTACACAAAGTGTTTCCTGCTCTGTTCTTGGAAGCATTACCCTTGGCTGGGCCTGGCCTTTAAAACATTACCAGCTGTATGCAAAATAGAGTGCAAAGTGCCAAAAAGCCCCGCGGGCTATTTACATTTGGCTGGAGCTTGCTGTGTTGGCCAAGCTACAGAGATACTTTGTTCATCAGCCTTGCAAGGAAAGCAGCTACTTCAAGCTGTTTGGTGCTGTTTATACACAGAGTTACCATGGAAGTCCCCAGGCCCCACAGCTTTGCATACTCACATCTCCAGGGTGTATTTTTCCAGGACTTGATTTGTGTCCCCTCTCACTTGGCCAGAATTTGGTAGGAAGTTCTGGGATGGGATGTGGGATACAAACTGATTTATGTCTGTGGTGAAGGATTCCCTGGGTCCTCTCTTGATGTGAGCAAGAGCAGGTGGAGCAATGGGATTACCAAGAACATTTTTCTAGGGTCAATTTGGGGAAAAGTAGCACTATCAAAAAAATTTCATCACAAACTCTTGCAGTTATATGGAAAGAATAACTTAGAATGATATTGGGTTTTATGTTTACAATAAATAGACACACATTACCTAAAGTGTGATAATCAGCCAAGGGCAACCTGAATTACAAAAATACTTAAAATCAAGGGAGCTCTACATTAATTCTTCAGGATAAATTGTTGTGCCCGTGTATCAGTGCATTTTAAATATTATATTGTAGGCTCTCTCTCAGAGTATTCATTGCATTCTAAAAGCTCAATCTAGATGAAACCTTCACCTCATCAAAGTCAAAAGTATGAAGCAATTGGTAAATCCCACAACAATGAGCACAAGAATAGCTAGGGGTTTTTTAAGAGACTTCAGGGAAGAGGTAACAACCCTTGCAATATTTCTGGTTAAGATTGTTCAGGTTTTCTTGAATCCTTGGGCTACCACCTCAGTTAATAAGGATGTGGCTTTCTTGACTTTTCTTTCTGCTATTATTTGTTACTTTAGCTGTTTTATTAAAAAGACTTCTCACAGCTGAACACTTGTCATTAATCACCTCTTGCCAACCTGCCACAGGCACGCTGACTAATGGCATAGCTGGATTTGTGGGTATGGCTGGAGATCCTCTCCTGACTGGCCCTAGGAATCCAGGTTAGGGAATTTTACATCTCTGCCCTGGCAAGCAGTGCTGGGGAAGACCAAAACATTGCTTCCTTGGCCTCATACCAAGGGCCAGGATTATCTTTTGTGCTTGATGGAGTAGTTTGAATTTGTCCTTCTGTACTGCAAGGAATTGAGCTCTCAGTGAGCATTCAGAGGGGAGTGGGGACACATCATCCTCACAAGCTGATGGTAAAAATCCACTCCTCCCTGTGCCTGAGATCTGATCTCAGACCCTGAGTGAGGTCAGTGGGGACTTTTTCCACTCATTTTTGCAGGGCAAAGGTGTTATAAATGTGTGGAAGGGAAGTAAGGCTGAGCCAGACCTTCCAGGTTGGTTGAAGTTTCCAAACCCAGTTGGTTGAAGTAGAGCCTGGACAGCACAGCTACACCTGTGAAATGAAGGTTCTCCTTCTGCTTTGGCTTTCAGACATCCTCACTCAGGAGCAGAAATGCTTGGGAAGCAAACCAGCAATGTGTCTGCTGTCTGTGCAATTGCTCTCTACCAAAGGGGGAGTCAGCCAAGCCTGGAGTTCATTCTGCCTTGGCCAGTAGTTAATAATAACCCTGCAACAGCTTCTTTTTTTTTTTTTTTCTTTTTTTTTTTTTTTTTTTTCCAAATTAAGAATGGATGAATGGCCTGGATAAAATTAGAAATCTCTTCCTGAAAGGCTGAGCTGAGTTTACAAAGTTATAACTCCACTGATATCCCATTGCAGCTGGGGAATCCCAGCTGCTCTCTGGAGGGTGAATAGCTGATAACAGAGTGCAAACGTGTGCCCTGGATCAGAGGGTCCCCCCCAATGTGCTGGCTTGACATCACAGCAGCTTTGAGGAGGTGGATGGGGGAATTCCTGATTTCACCTCCTTTACTGCCAGGACAGGCAGTAGCTGTAGCAGGGAAGTGTCCTGTGAGGTATTCAGAGATGGGGATTGATGGGGTTGGATGTGAATTGGGTGGGCCAGATCACAGGGGAAGAAAGGAATTCGGGTTTAAGAAGGAATTTGAGTTCCTTTGAGGGTAATGCCCAGGTACCTGTGGGATAGGGAATTGTCTGCGTGTGGATAGCCAGGCAGAAAAGTGGGAAGCTGTCCCCCATCCCATCTAGTAAGTACTGTGACTCCTCCCAGGGCCTTCTGCATGACTTTGATCCACTCTGGACATTTATCCTTGAGGCTGCATGATGGAGTGGTGCCCATGTTTTGAGTGACCCTGGCCCTGATGGTCTTTATAAAAAACTGTTTTTTTCACAACTGTGAGACCCAGAGCTCCCAAGAGTCTCACCCATGAGAGAGGTGAACAGCAAGAAGTTCTTTGTGGCAAACCCCACCTTTATTCCCATGTCCTCTTTGGGTGAGGGGTGCAAGGTCACAGCTGGGTATGACTGAGCTGCTGTGACAGACCAGATGTCCCCTTCAGCTGGATGCTCCCACATCATTCCCACCAGTGAGGCTGAAGACATAAGCTCAAACCAACCTGACTCAAGAAGGACAACAGCTGGCAGCAGCTGCTTAAACCATTGTAATTCCCATTTGATGGTGCCACCACAGCTCTGGTGAATGTGGGCTTTGAGCCATTGACTACATGCTTTATTTGGATTTTGCTGGTGTCTAAAAATGACTCTTTGAGGCCAGTGGAGATGATGTGCACCAGCTCAGTATCAAGCCCAGCACTTTCTGCACAGTATTAACATTTAGATCCTCTCTGGAATGGATGGAGGAAGCACAAGTTACCTTCATAATGAGGTACCAATAAAAAATTCCCCAAGCAACACAATATATGTTTGATACCTGGAAGGTCTGTCTGTTGGTTTCAGAAGTCATTCTGAACTCTTATGTAACAGTGTAGTTAGCTGATACTATAAACTTGTTATGTACCTGCTGGAACACAACAGCTCCTTTGAAGCAATTCAGATCTATTTTGTAATTATAGAATTAGGCCACACGCCATACTTGGAAGATTGTGCAAAGGGAAAACTCTCCATTTCAAAGTGACTGAGAGCTTTGGTGGCTACAGGCATTTTTTTTCCAGCTGACCGGCAATTAAAAACTGTAGAACTCGTCAATATATCTATATCTATATCATCTATATCTATATCTATATCTATATCTAACACTTCAATATACTCTTTGGCTGAGTTGAGCACCCCAGGAATCTCCAAGGGGGTCTGCAATGTACTGACAATAAAGAAATTTCCTGGGACCATGCAGAACTTGCCCTGCACACTGTCAAATGTGATGGGATCCACCACCTCTAGATGCAAAGGCAGGAAAGCAGAAAAAAACTGGTTATGAATGTCTTAAATAATCCAATTACATTGGTTTCAGGTTTTTTTTTTTTAGGTATTCCAGAATTACCACAGCTGGATTTTCCCCTTTCCTCATACTTTTATGTATCTTCCTCTTTAGAGGGATGGAATGGTCCTGCCTAGGATGTGACACCAAGGCTGGTCATGACATCTCAGTATTGGAGTGTCTGGGGGCAGCTCTGTTCTATGTGCAGGATCATGGAGAGGAATTTCTGGGATGAAAAGCAAGTTTGGTGGGCCCAAGCTCTGGTGAGGCACAAGAAGAGAATGAGCTGGTTCTTGGTGTTGGTGGGGAATTTAGACAGGCTTCCAAAATGGGGCAAGGACCTTCAGAGCTCAGAGCCTGAGGTGGGATGTGCAGGTCACCTCTGGGGTAGGTACAAGGTCTGCATTGGATTCGGTGCCCTTAGCCTTTTTGATGTGAAACTCCATCCCAGAGTGTGACTCTTCTCATCTAAAATGGGCACCAAAGCAGAGGAGAGTGGGGGGATCTTTGCAGGAATCTGTTTTTCCCTGTTGTCTCCAGTGGGAGTCCTGTGTGGGGTGTTCAGAAAGACAACATCAGCCCAGATGTCTTTCACTGGGTGACACCTGTCCCACCCTGGTTCCCAACTCATCAGCTGTGGGAACCCCAGCCCTGCCACTGAAGGGAAACACCAACACAACAGTGCCCCAGCTTTTCCTCTTGTCTTCATGTCCCAAGCAATCTGGATTTGAGGAATGGCTGTGTTTCCTAGCTGGGGTCTATATCAAAGTGTGGTGGTGTTTGCGGGTCTCCAGGATGAGGGAAGAGATGACAATCTTGACTCCATGTTTCAGAAGGCTGATTTATTATTTTATGATATATATTATATTAAAAGAAAATGATACACTAAAAGTATACGAAAAGAATAGAAGAAAGGATTTCATCAGAAGGCTAACAAAGAATGAATAATAAAATCTTGTGACTGACCAGAGTCCTGACACAGCTGGATTGGGATTGGTCATCAAGTAGAAACAATCACATGAGACCAATCAAAGATGCACCTGTTGGTAAACCATCTCCTGACCACATTCCACAGCCATCAGAGAGTTATTGTTTAAATTTCTTTTCTGAGGCTTCTCAGCTTCTCAGGAGAAAAATCCTAGCAAAAGGATTTTCATAAAATATGTCTGTGACATCAAACCACTGCCCTTCTGGATAGGTCACACCTGGTGTGAGGGACACACAGATTTTGAGCAAGACATGCTGACCTCCAGTGTCCACCTTCAAGAGTCTTGGTTTGGGTGCAAAGGGACAGTGGTGTGTGGTTTGGAATTTGGAGTTCAAAAGGAGTTAAAAGGAGGTGTTTGTGGAAGGGTTTTGAGGATGTGCTGCAGCAGAACCTGGGACTCACAGGAAACCAAGCTCTTGCCCTCAGTCCCTGCATTTGAAGCCTGGCCCAAACTCTAAGTGAAAGGGATTGTTTCTCTTGACATCAGTGCTCTGGTGGGATGAATCCTCAGCCTGGATGAAAGCTGAGCTGCCAGCCCAATTATCATTCATCACACGGTGCAGAAATGTCATTTTTTAATGATCAGGCTTCCCTCTGGAGGCTGGGCTGCAGCAATTCCTTGACTGAGTGTCTCAGAAGATGTGCTCCAAGGGGGGAGTGTCTCTGGTGGCATAAATCCTCATTTCCTCATTATCTAGGCATTATGGAAGCAGGTCACTTTCTGCACAGTACTTTTGAGAGTGTATTTGCATATGGATGCAGTGGGTCAGATTCTGGTGCTGGTTTAAATCCTGAATAAGTTCATTAACAATCATGAACTAAACCACACTATTTGTGAAGTCTGAACCTTCTGAACACAAAAGAACCATAGCCAGGGTCTTGCAAAACAGCAAACAAATGCAAAAATACATCTGGGACCTTTTATAGAATATTTTAGCAAATTGTCCCCATTCAAGATTAATTTTTGCCCGTCTAAAGCTACATTGTTTTTTTTTTAAGCTTGTGCATGGACACAATATTTCTGTTAAGCAAAGCTGTGCAAATTACTCATATGAACTAATCTGACCTGCCTAACAACTTTGAATATGACATATATATATTATATATATGTGCATGCACACCTGCATATGTGCACACATAGACTACACAAAAAAGATGTTAGCTAGGAGATGATACAGCATTTCCCCCTCACCCCCCCCAAATCTACTTTTTCCCTGCCAGATTTACTGAAGGATTTTCCTTGTTATCCCCTGCTGAACTGAGGACCTTGAAAATGAAGTCAAGCATGAGGTTTAACTGTACCCATTTGGGCAGCCCTAGAGGGCTTTGAGTGCTTTTCTTCGAGTTGCTCCAAGATTTTTTTCTGTGTCCCCAAGGAGAGTCCTGCAAAGGAGTGAGGGAGTTTGCCAGCCTGTTAACTTGGGGTACACAGAGGAAATGAAAAGAACAAATTTCCCAGTGTACCTGACTCTCTTCTGGTGCAGAAAATCTGCACCACTCTTGAGTCCCTGAAACATGCAGAGCATCTCCAAGAGTCCTGAGGTCTGTGCTGTAGGACACCCCTATGAACAGAAGCTACCAGGGGTCTAAAAGTGCTGAAATCTGACTAACCCCACACAGCAAGGAGAACTAAACGTGAAAAGGGGTTTGAAACAGTGAACAGTGACAGTAGTGAAAATAAAAAAACCCAATGTTTTTCCCCCAGTTCATTTTAAATCCCAAAATGATGGCATGGCCATGTATTTCATGGGCTGCTCTGTCCCTGAGAACTTTTTCAGCTCATGTGGGCAAAGGGGACATGAAGGCTCTGGAAAAAGGGATTATTTATGTGGGTATCACTGCAAGCATCCCATTTCCTTGAGAAGCTCTCTGAAAGGTTAGGGTTTGTATTTTGTTTTTTCTTTTTTCTTCTTTTTTCTTTTTTTTTTCTTTCTTTTTTCTTTTTCTTTTTTCTTTTTTTATTCCTTTTTCTTTTTCCCTTTTCTTTTTTTCTTTTTTTTTTTTTTTTTGAGCCTGGATCTCTGAAAACTGAGGACCATAGTCCCTTTCCCTTTGCCATGTGTGTGGTGCCTTTGTGCTCTCCAGTATCACCTGGGTGTTTGGATACTGTCCTTGGGGAGGGATTTTCCATCCAATGAGGAGAATCCTCAGTTTCCCACTGTTTTTTCCCTGCTCCATTGCTTTGATCAGCTGAGCTGTTTTTGAGACAAGGCTTGACCCCACACCAGGGATGTCTTGGCAGGGCCTGGCTGGGACCCAGCTGGAGGATCAGAGAGCAGCCCTGGGCTCCCTCAGGACCCACCACAGGGACTTGCCCAGCAAATCTGAGCTCAGCAGAGAAAATGGCCCATGGTCTGGGCTTTGCAGAGCTCGTGCCAGCTGAAACCCAGCCATGAAGCTGCTGCCTTCTTGTTTGCCCAACAGCCCCCACAAAGCTGGAAAATTTCTGGAAAATTGCAATATTTGATCTTCTACCCACTTCTGCTGTCAGTCTCCAGCTTGAAGCTTGAGCATTCAAGGAAAGGCACAAGGGATTGGTTTCTACAGGGCCAGGCAGTGGACACAGGTTTACTTGTGCCTAAACAGCACAGAGATCATGGCATGGAGGTTTGTCTCTGGGCTGCTGGGGTCTCTGGGTTCAGGTGGGGCTGCATCCAGCTCAGTGCTGTGCAGAGCTGGGGGCTGCTGGGCTGCAGAAGCACATGGATAACATGCTGCTGCTCACTCTGAGCACAGACCAAGCCAGGGGCCCCAGCACCACATTCCCATGATGCAGGAAGATTCTAATGCTTGGACATAATAATCATAAGAAAGAATAATTTTACTTAAATATTATTATAACTGATATAGACTAGTACTATTTATATATCGATTATTATCCTAATAATACTATTTTACTAGTAATTGTTTGATCACTTATGGAGCCACTAAACAATACAGGCTGAAGGCAGCCCTTCCCCAAGAAATAATTGCTCTGTACTCTAACTGGAAGTCAAGAAGTGGAAAAACACAGGTTTATAGCAGCCTCAGAGATAACTACTGGATAGGCTTCCATGCAGAGATGGGAAGCTCTTCTCCATCCACAGTCTAGTGCTCTCAGGGGACTTTCCCTGCAGGGTTGTGCCTTAAATCTGTGTTGAGACAGCAGAGTCTTGCATCTATTCCATATTTCTGTGCCAGGGCTGGTTTTCTCCAGCAATATCTCTGTGCTGAATAAGCCCTTGGCTGCTCTGATCTGCTCTTGGGTGACAGTGGCTGGGTTTGGCAGTCTGTGTTTCACCAGGATCACTCGGTGGGTGCTGTGCCAGCCACGATCTCTCCGTCTGTTTGGATCTGCTCTTTCCTGGTGAGAGTTTAGTTTTCCTTGCCTTAAAAGGAGACAGCCTTCACCACTGATATATCTTCTCCCCTTGCTCCTCACTGTAGTTTTCATCAGCTGATGGCACATCTGTGTTCCTGGGAAACTGAGCTGTCCTCAACATCCAATTCCTCTCTGTCTCCTGCTCTGCAGGCAGTGATGTGTCTCTGCCAATTTGCTGAGGAATTAGCTGGGGATAAGGATCTGTGTACACTTTATACTTTGCTTCCCAACACTCACCATTAATAATGAGCATGTCCTTTATGACCTGAGCCTTGTTTTAAGTGAATGCAAAGTATTGGCCCTTTCCTTGGTGATCCATAGCCCCTGCAGCCACACACTGTTGTCTGGAAGGATTCCAAGTGTTTTGGAGCAATGCACTGGAATACATCACAAATGAACCAGTTTTGCTTGTCTAAGTTTTGTCTCTGGGGATTTGGGAGGGATGGCAGGGGAGGAAAGGGATGAATATTTATTAGCTTTTAATCAAAGAAAGTGCTCTCTGTAACCAGACAGGCTACTGTCTGTATCTGATCCAAGAGAGACATCAAGATCCCTGTTCTTTGCTGTGCTGCAGCTCGTGCCCCTCTGGGCTGAGCAAATGAGTTGTGAAGCACTCCAAGAGGTGCCTGTCTCTGTTTAGGTTTTGCTGCATTTGGATTTTCCTGGCCACGTTCACCCGGGATTCTGCTGGGAAAAACAGTCACTGGATGAGTGGAATGAACAGCAAAGTGCCATGACCCTGAGAGAGGAGGTGCATTTTGGGTAAGTTTGCACACATTTGAGCAGTCTGGCCTAGTAGAAGGTGTCCCTGCCCATGGCAGGGGCTGAGAACGAGATGATCTTTAAGATTCCTTTTTTAAACCCAAACCACTCTGTGATTCTGTGAGTCAGGCAATTTGTACACTGACTGTACATCCTGGGTATCTTGAATAATCCCTCCAGACCCCATCCTGGATACCCTGAGCAGGGAAAAATAACACCTCTCAAGCAGAAATAAGATACAAAGCAGAGAACTGTGAAGCAGAGCTGAGCTGGGAGGCAGGTTTTATGGATAAAAAAAAGCTCCTGGACTATGTGTGACAGCCTCTGCTCCTGCAGTCTTAACCTGCTGGGAGTGGGATGCCAAATAAGTGGGGACACACCACCCCTTTGTCAGGGTAAAAGGTTTGACCCTGCTGCTCCATGAAGCAGGAATTCTCTGCAGGCTCACAAAGGGGGGTCTAAGGTGGGACCCCAAAGCTTGGTTTGTGCTTGGGTGTGCCCACCTGAAGGCCTCTGTGTCATGAGAGGACAGGCACCAATGGGGAGCCCCAAATCTCTGAGGCAACATTCTTAATTCTGCACTAAGCCAGGCACCAGGCCTTCACAATGGGCCACACTGTTAAATTGTCATCAAGCTCCTTGGCACGGTGTCCTCCTCTCCCAGAGAGGGCCTGGGGACTCTTCAAGGGCTGGCATGGGGCAGGGACCAGCCCCAGCTGTCAGCATGGCTGAGGCCACCCTGGTGAGGGTTTGGAAAGGAGAAGAGGGCTTGGTTTGTAGGCCTGTGTTGTGCCATCTGGCTGCACAACTGCTCTTAGCCCCTTTTATTTGCTGGTAGAGACATGGTCTGCTCGTTCAGCAAAATCCCAACTGTGAAACTGAAGCTTCCCAACTAGAAACATCTGGTAGGAGCCCTGTGTTTGTGAGAGGCCAAACAGAAAATGCCATCAAACCATGCTGCAGGGATCAGAAGAGATCAAGCCACAGCTGGATCACCCCTGAGCAGTTTGGGGCTGAATTTTAGCACAAGAGACCATTGCAGGACCAAAGTCTTGGGCATGGGCTGTCTCTTTCTGCCAGACTGCTCAGGCTGCCTCTGTGGCTGCTGCCTCAGCATCTCACACATCTCTCCAGGCAGAGAGGGATGGGCACAACAATACTTCTGTTACAGGCCAGGAGCTGAGGGGTTAAATGACAGGGAATCTTTGGCACATCAGAGAAAAAAAAAAATCTCCCAAATCCTAGGGCAGGTGTTAGGCAGAGATTTCTCTTACTTCTCAGCTGGAATGTCTACCCCATCAATGTTCCAGCAGAGGACCTGGTGCAGGAGCACAGCTGCAGCTTTTTAGGCTGCCTCAGATGTGGACTGAGGGCTCTCTCTGCAGCAGGAGGTCCTGGGGGGTGGGAAGGGGCTGTGTGTGCTCTGAATACAAAAGAGGCAAATATTTTTCTTATTTCCCTAAGCACACTTCTGTCAGCACTTGCTCTCCCACCTAGGAAGTGTCCATGCAGGAGGTCTTCTCCTGGCCAAAGCAGACTGGGGACACTGACAGGGCAAAGCCTCTGAACATCTGGTGTAAACAAAGTCAAGCCTCTGCTTCAGAAACAGCCACACAAAAGAGCCCAGGCACTTCAGTGACAATTCATGGAGCACAATTACACTGCCACTGATCACTGACTCCTTTGGGCTTGCATCAGGGCAGCTGCAGATGTCCTGCAAAGACCAGCAGTGTGACAAGAGCATCACTGCAGAGCTGGGAAAGGCAGGCTCAGATGTCTTGAGGGTGATCACAGGGAAGCGATAAAGCAACCTCCAGATTTGCATCAGAGCAGTGGCAGGATTGTACCCAAATCCAGGGCAGGGGGAAATCACATCCTTGACACTAGGAGTGCAGTGAATGTCAAAGTAAATTTGTAATTGATGTTGCACTCTAAAAAATAAAGCAGAACTTTCAGCATCTTTGTCTTGTGGGTTTGCCTTGAGATGCTGGAGTTTGGGATGAAGGTTTGGCAGCAGGCAGTGTGGTGGGGTCCTGCTGGGACAGGCTGGAGGACACATCTCCCTTCTCTTCAAACAGCCCAAATGGATGACTGGGGACTACAACCAAGGGCCCATCAGCACCTTGCAGGGGACAGGACCGAGATCCTGAGGCACCAAGGGCAGGTCCCATCACCCCCCAGAGCCAAGCTGTCAGCTCAGCCTGAAGATATCCCAGAGCTCTGCTGTCCCTGGCTGTTTGAGGAGACCCATGCATTTGGCTCTTGTACACAGCTGGGTCAGACAGTCCCTTCCTTGGTATTTCAGTCCTGTCTCAGCCTTCTCCTGCTGCCTTTGCTGCCTTTTCCCCAAGCTGCTCCTCAGGGCAGCCTGGCTCCACAGCACCTTCTGCAGAGCCACACCACAGCTCATCCATCTCCTGCCAGCACTGCTGCCTGACAGCTCTGGCTAAACAGCAGCTTCCAACCTCCTAACAAGGGCATAGGGAATCTGAGTTTTCTGGATCAGAAAAAATGTCAGACCCTCCTGTCCTACCACCAGCCCTTTCTTTATTCCCATTTCTCTCCTTTTGCTTTTCCAGGGGGCTCTTTGCTATGCTGCCAAGATATTGCTGTAGCAGAGAAATGGAAAAAAATCTGGGTGTTACATGAACTGATGCCACTTTTGGAAGATTCAGAAACAAAACTTCCCAGGGAATGAGGATCTTTAGCCTTTTAAGTTTTGGGATGGCTCTCTATGGGGGGAGGTGTGAGGCTGAGGCTGCCAGCTGGGAGTGTTCACCATGGATGGAGCAGGGGCCACTCCTGTGATCAGCACAGCTCGTGTTCAATCCAGGTGCACATTCCCAAATGGATTGGTTTCACCTATGGAATCCTGCCTTTGTGCTGGAATTGCTGGAGCTCATGCTTAGGGAGCCAGCAGAGTGTGCACAGTCATGCTGGTGGCAGGAGACACTGACACCTGCAAGATGCCTATCAGGGGAGAGATGGCTCTTTAGGGAGCCTGTCCCCTGAGAGGCTGGGGAAGGTCTGGATCAAAGCCTAGGCATGGGGGATAATCAGCCTTTTAGGAGCTGTAATCCCACTGAAAGGCTTTTTTCTCCCGTGCAGCTGGAGGGCTCAGGTGTGAAATGTCAGACATGGGTGCTAAGCAATTGAAGAGGGTGTTGTAAAACACGCTGGGGTTTTGCTGCTGCATTTCCTTTATGTCTCCTGTGTGGCTTGGTGTGGCTCAGGGGCCTTTTGTGACCTCACAGGCTCTGACATTTCCTAAAATGACATTCCTCTGACATTCTCTGCACCTTCTTGGTAAGTTTCTTTTGACTTCCAAACGCATCGGCCAAAAAGTTTTTATGCATAAATATAAGCTTTCCCTGGCACTTCCTTAAGAAAAAAAAAAAAGAAAAAAAAAAAAAAAAAGAAGTAAATTTTGGTCACTTTTTAACGTACTGCTTTATTCCTAAGAGGATAATTTTATAGAATTGCAGAATACCTGGTTGGAAGGGAGTTAAATGTTGAGATGGTTCAACCTTTCTTGGTAAAAGCCCAGCTAAATCTTAAATGTGTCCAGCACTGGGGAATCCAACTCTTCCCTGGGGAGATTATTCCAATGGCTGATTGTTCTCATTGGAATGGGATGAATTGGTGATACAAAACCCGAGAATAAACCAAATCAAATGCTGTAAACCACTTCATTCCTCAGGGAACAACAATCCCTCCAAGTGACCCAGAGGCAGCAGCACATCCTCTGTCTGTGGAGGGCAGAAGGACATTAGAAATGCAGGGCATGTACAGGCAGCAGGGCATTAATTGTCCCCAGGGGATTTACAGACAATCCCCACGGTGAAGAAGAGGCATCAGATCAACCAGGGAAGGGTTGAGGCAGGACACAGCTGGAGCTGGAGCAGAGTGACCCCTCCCTTTCCCATCAGAGACTGCTCTGTGGACTGCCTGCTATTAGTCCCACCCAAGCACGCACAGGACAGCACTGGGCAGCCCCAAAAAAGCTTTTCTCTGGCCTGACCAGCAGCGTTTCATCACTTGTCATCTACCCCTCTGTGAGTTCTCACGCTGGGTCACTGGCACAGCGGCCGTGGCAGGAGTCCCAGCAGGGAAATGTTAATGAAAATCATCTGCCAAGGCAGGGCAGGACTCAGGATGAGGCACTGAGGGTGAGACTGTTCTTCCAAGTGTGGGACCTGCTGGGGGAAGCCTTTGCAAGAAGTCTTGTTTTCACTGCAAGGCTCTTGTCCTCCTGGCCCACACCTGGGTGGAGGGGACAGGGCGTCCAAGCAGTAGGGTTTGGTGGTGGTGGGTTTAGGGTTGGACACTTACCTGTGTCCCAGCTGAAGGTGTGGGGAAAGGCTGTGTCCTCTTCTGCAAGGGCATGAGAGATGCCCTGCTGGCCTCATGAGCCTCTTCTGGCTCATGCATGAGAGATCTGGCCTCCAGTTCCCTGCATTGCTCTATTTATCCCACAATAAATTCATCACATGGGTAGAATTGTAAATGTAGCCCAGGGGTGGTCAGAGATCTCCTCCATGAGGGGTGGTACCAGCAAGAATCCTCAGTCTTCTGCTGGGAAGGGAAGGGTGGAGATGGCAGAAAAAGAGCAGGCAGCCCATGGTATCTCTTGGTGAGGGATGGATTGGCACCCAGCAGTGAACAGACCCAAGTCTGAGATGTCTGATCCCTTCTGCAGCATTGAACCCTCCCTGAAGGGGTCTCAAAACCTTGTGTGGTTCATACAGTGCTGTTCACACATCCTTTATTCAGGGAAATAAAGGTGGTTTTCATCCCTGTGGGGCCACACTTGCCTTCCTCCCACCTGATTTGTGCATTTTTTGGTGTTTTTCAGCAGGAGTGAGGTCCTGAGCTCTCTGCATCCCCTGTGAGCTTCTGGATGGACCCTGCTGGCTCTGCAGCCTCCCAGACTGAGGTTCAAGCAGTCATGAGGACCCTGACTCTGCCCCAAATCCTGTGCTTAATTTAACAAAATGTGGTTGAAATCATGAAGACTAAGCCTTGTCAGCCTCCATAGAGAAGTCTCACCATCATGGTAAAGTTTCAGCAGATCTTATCCACAGGGAGAATACTCCTCACCTCCCAGGCTGCACATTCTGCATTCTAAGGCTTCTCACCCAGAAGTGTCTGTGTTTTCAGTGCCACCTTGCAATAGCTTTGGGAAAGAAAGTTGAAAACCTGCCTTTTTTATCTTCTTCTCCTTCTTTTTGTTCTGACAAGCAGTTGTGCTTTCCTGAATTCAAAGGGGGTTTTCAGGTAAAATGAGAATATTCTTAGAAAATGTCAGCTTCGGTAGAAATGTTTTAATACTTTTGAAAACAGCAATCTTAAAAATATTGGGTTTTCCCCTTCTCTCTCCTCCTCACTTACTCCCAGAAACAGGTGGGCAGGGAGGGGGAGGAAGATAGAACATTTTTTGTTTTCTTTATCACAAAAAAAAAAAAAAAAAAAGAAATTAACACATTGCCAAGATTTTATTTTGTTATTTTGTTCAGAGTAGGGGTTTTTTTTTTCCATGGAAAAAGACCATCTTTTTAAAACCAGCTTCAGTTACTGTTTTTCTATAATTACACCCCAAAGTCTGGGAACTAGGGCAGAGGAGGCAGTGAGCAGAGAAGAGCACTACAGTGTAGACAGCCCTTGTAGCAAGCACGCTGTGGGATTTTGCAACTGTCCTGTCTCAGCCATATGGCACACGGGGCTTGTTCCAGGGTAGCACTGCTTCTTTTCCTTTTAAACACCCATCAGGTTTTATGCCATTTTGCTGAAAGTTGTAAAGAAGGAAGGAAAAAAGACCATGCAGCTGCCATTAGGATGAACTATCTAATTAGTGTGCAAAAGCACTTGCCTCCTGGAGGGAGAATGAATTAAATGACCTGCGGTGGAGGGTGATTCATTTCTGCTCTGCTCTTGCATTTCCCCTCTCGTGACATGAATCACTTGTCCAGCAGCCTGTGCAGGGAGGAGGGCAGAGCTCCTTCATCAGCCTGTGGGGCCAGCCTGAAGGACTCAGACCTGAACCATCATGTGCAGCCAGCCAGGTTCCCTCTTCCTCAGCGAGGAAGATGTTTGTTCAGCTCTTGTGTAGTCTTTTTGCCTTGTGGAGAGAGTATCCCACATTTCATGGGGCACCACCTCTGCCTGGAACATCCTCAGAGCATTTGTCTCTCACCCAGGAGGCTTCTCTGCTCTTTGCTGGTGCCTCTGGGCTTGTGTTGCTTCTTGTGCCTCCCTCCCCTCCCTGCCCACCTGCATTCATGAGCCTGTGGCAACCTCATGTCTTTGTGGTCTGGTGGTCAAATGGCCAAAATTGCTCAAGGGTTTTGGAAGTTTTTGGAAAAGCCATGCCTGAGATGTGCCCAGACAGGTACTGGAGTCACAGAAGCCTCATTCCCCCAGGGAGCTAGACCAAAACTCTTCCTAAATTTTAATGAAGCCTCCAGAAAGGTCTTGGAGGTGGTTTTAATGCAGGGCTACCCTGACATGACTTCCCAAAGCAGAAATTACAGGACAAATTGTCATCAGTGCCTTCTTCCAACCCACGAGGTTGGTGACAGGAGCAGAGGAATTCCCTGACTCTTTGCTGCATTCAGCCCTTTCCCCTGGAGCAGGCTGATGTTCATGTCATTCCCCCAAACACAGACAGTCTCTGGACCATAAGTTTGACTCAGAAAAACCCCAGCCTTCCTCCTCCACAGGACTGGTGTGAGCAGTGATCACCCTCCTCCACAACCTCTATGGAAAAGGGTGCTCAGACACAGCCTGAACCATACCAGGATATTTTAACCTTCTCTGAGTGAGAAATGAACTCCTCACTGGAGTACTGTAGGGTTTGACAGGGAAAGTCAAGATCCTTTGCTGTTTGGTGGGGCTGGGTCTTGCTTGTACTCTGTCCACATGGTGGACTTGGGCAGAAAATCTTGGGAAAACCTTTTAGGAAACAACAAAGCTCACCACCTCACAAATCTCCATCTGTCGCTTCCCTCCTGCTCTGGACATGCAAACCCCCAATCACTGGCTTGACCAGCTCACATCTGGAGTCCTGGTCAAACTTGTCTCAGCTCCTTTCTTTTTGCTGAAAATATATATCTGTTTGCAAACATTGCTGCTTCTGAGAAGATCCTGTTCTGCTGATGTGCAGTGCCTGTAGATTTGGCCATCATGGTGAAACTGGGCTGGTCTTCTACCTTAATCTCCTGTCTTTGTATCACGGGTGACAAAAAAAAGGCACTTAGAAAGGACATGGGAATGCAATTAGTAGCTAAAACACACTCTGTCAGGGGAAAAAATTTGAAATATGTCAGCACCAGAGTTGGACAAAAAAATACTGTTTTGTCTTTTGTTAATTTTCCTTTGTTCTTGTCAAAAAAATATTTATGGTAGACAAAAATGACATACTTCTGAAACATCCAGATGGCTGTTTCTACAGCTACTAATTCAAACTTCTGAATGGACTTGGTCTTCATGCTCTAAGGAAGCAAAATTCCCTGTTGTTTAAAGGAATTTTTCATCTACCCTCTCATCTCCAGGAAAACTCCCTGGGCAAAACAAGGGTTTTTCTTCATTTTCCCACCGAAGATGCTCCAGTTGTGTAAGAGCCTTAACTCAGAGAATCATGGAACAATATCATAGAATCCTGGAGTGGCTTGGGTTGGAAGGGACCTTAAAGACCATCTTGTTCCAACCCCCCCACCATGGGCAAGGATGACACCCATTAGATCAGTTTGCCCAGGGCCACAACAAACCCAACCTTAAACACTTCCAGGAGTGGGGCTCGTGTGTGGGAGCATGGGCACTGACCTGGACACCTGCATGGAGGGTGCTCAGCCACAGGGATGGGTGATGCTGTTTCATTTCACTGGACAGAGTCATATTTTGGGACTGCAGAAAGATGAGTGCTTCCCTCACCATGTCAATGACCCCAGTGAGAGGCTGAAACTGTGGGGTCATTAACTGGAATTCCCAGGTCTTTCTTGATGAGATTTCTTATTGATTAACAACTTCCCTGATTAAACACTGACATTTTCATTTCTGTCTGTAAAGCAGGTGTGGGGACAGCCCCGGGGTACAAGGAAGGAGAGAGGACTCCAGGCTTTGACCTGCAGGCAGTGGTGAGTGACGGGGACGGTGACTCGGGGAGGCAGCCGGTGTTTGGTGTGAAACCACCCCCAAAACTGCCCACCTCCAACCTGCCTGGCTCTGACCAGACAGCTCTTAAGTGCTCCAGATGGGGCACAACAGGCTCAGCTTGGCCAGCCTCAGCCTGCCCCTTTCTTCTGGCTCAGCCAACCTTGCCAAGCAACCATCGCTTCCCTCGAACATCAAAGGTCTTCATTAAACCCTGTCAGTCACGGGCTGTGTTCCCTGGTGGGCATCCATGTGTGACAAGGAGCACTGGGGGATCCCCAGCCTGCTGTGGGAGGTCAGCCTGGTTTGGAGGGGGGGACCATTCATGTCATGCCACTTCCAATTTAGGATGTGCTCTTGGATGAGCTCATACCAAGCCTGTGAGGCAGGTGCTGCAGCTGTAGAATCCCTGCGCTGCCAAGAGGGAGCTGCTGGATGGAACAGCCCCCACGTGGGAAAAGGCAGCCTTTCCCCCCTAGCCTGGTGGCACATCCCCAGATGGGGAAGTGGTCTTCAGCCTCTGTCAGCTCCACTCACGTCAGTCATGTCTCGTTGGGTCCTCTGATGGATGGGAACGGGCAGGACCCATCGCAACCACTCCCCGTCAGCCCGGGGCTGCATCCACAGAGGTTTCACTTCAGGGGGTCACGTGCTGTGCTCCCTCCTGCACCGAGGCACGGGGGGTTTGTCTTCCTCTCAGGAAGGCTCCCTGGATAATGTAGGACGTTCCCAGACAGCTGATTGCTGCATCAGCTGGCACAAGGCATGAAGGAACAGTTGTAGTGACCATGCCTACTTCTCTTTGTGTTTCAGGACTGTGAGGTCCAGCCTAGGGTCTTTGCAGTGCTGGTGGGCAGCAAAAGCTGTGTCTACTGTAAGCTCCAAAGCAGTTTTTTGTCCCTCAGCGTGTGGCACAGAGGACTCCTCTATGTCCCATTCACAAAACTGATTCCTGTAGAAGCTGCTGTTTCCAGAGCCCAGGAAAGGCTGTGAGCACACAGGTTTTGAGCAGGTTAAGGACAGTGTCTCCACAAGGACATATCAGCTACGTGGCAGTGGGCTGTGGTGTCATGGGGAAAGCTGAGTATGGGATCTGAATGCCTGGGTTGTTCTCTGAGACAAAACTGAAGACGGGTTTCCTCACTTGTGAGTTTAATTAAGAAAGATGCACTCTTCCCAGAAAATGTCCTTTCCATTCAAACGCACTCCTTGCAACAGGTCTGTGGTGCCAGATGCTGATTTAATACATGTGCAGGAGAATCCTGACCTTAATGCAGGTCTCCTCTTTCTCCCTTGCTGGAAGAAATGCTTGCAAGTAATGTGCCATGTTACAGCCACAATAATGTTTAATGGTTGTGTCCTGTGACTGAGGTTAATGACTAGTTAGGGAAGATTTTACACTGAGGAATAAAAAATTGTATTAAATAAAGCTGGCAAGAAGCAGGAAAGAGGGTAATGACAGATTCTGGCAGTTGCCTACCCCAACCTTCAGTCCCAAGGAGGTGGATGTTGTAAAACCAACCCAGCAAGCCCTTCTCAGGGCATTGACTTTGCTAAATCTTTGGGAGGGTGAACAAGATACATGGCTATGAGCTGCAGAAGTGTGAGAATCTTCTGCAGCTGCTATATTTCTTTGGTACCCCACAAACTCACACAGGCTCCCGCAGCCCTACCTTAAGCCTGGTGCACCCGGCCAAGTCACTCCAAATGCCTCACAGTGATGCTGGCCCAGCCATCCTCAGAGGGTCACTCTGTCTCCTCCCTTTGTGCCTTCTGCAGGTCTTGATGAGCTCAGGTCTCCTTTGAAGGGTCACACAAACTTAATTGAAAGGCTCATCTGTGTCTGTGATCACTGATGCTGGGCCCCAGGAGGAGACTGGGTCTCTTTGCTGGCTCCAGACCAGCCCTGCACCAAGGGGGTTTTTGTTAAGCCTCACCCTCCTTATGATCCCCTTTCCCAGCTGAACTTCCAGCCTTCTGTAACCAGACTCCATTTATCTGTCTGTGGTTGCATGCTTGCCTCCCCCCTGCTACCTTTTTTTTTTTTTTTACAGTTGTTACTAAAAGGTTTTTTTTTTTTTTTCTCCCTCCTTTCTTCTTAATGATTTGCTGCATAAAATAAAAGGGCCCTGCTGTGCCTGTACTGGTGATAAATGGGAGCCAAGGGAGAAGCCAGGGCTGGTGAGTGACCCAGGTCTCTCCTTTCCCAAGCTCTGAGCTGTGCCCTGTGTGCCAGCTGTGGGGCACTGCCCTCCCAGCTGCTGCCAGATGTGGCAACTCCTCCATCACCCCGTGGCAGGCACAGGGTTGGTCTCCAGAGTGGATAGAAAGGGCTGAGAAAGAGAGAAGCCATCTCTGCTCTGTTGTGGGCTTGCTGCCTGGGCACAGCTGGCCTGCACACTGGCTCCAGAGGCAGGTCCAAATGAAGGTGGTGCTGAGATTTAGTTCCAGCTGGCAACTAAGCACCCCACAGCTGCTTGTTCACATTCCTCACTGCTGGTGGGGGGAGAAGAATTGGAGCAAAAGAAGGTGAAATCCATGTGTTGGTATAAGACTGTTTAATAATTGAAAAAAAAATATAACAACAATAAAATATAATAATTATAACCTTAGTGAAAAGGCAGACAACAAGAAGAGAGAGAGAAATAAACCAAAGAAAGACAAGTGGTGCACAACACAATTTCCCATCACCCAGTGCCTGGTGCCAGCCTGACCCTGTGCAGCAATCAGGGTCCCCCAGCCAGCTGGCCCCAGTTTGTGCACTGAGCAGGATTTTCTGGAATGTCCCTCTGGTCCATTCAGGAATTCAGGTCAGTGTCCTGGCCATGCTCCCTCCCAGCTTCTTGTGCACCTCCTCACTGGCAGAGCACGAGACACTGGGAAGTCTGTGATTTAGGGTGAGCACAGCTTAGCAACAACCAAAACATCAGTGTGTTACCAAAATTATTCTCATCCTGAATCAAAGTCACAGCCCTATACCAGCTACTAGAAAGAAAATTAAGAATCTGTACACAGCCCTGTCTGGTCTGACCCCTTTGCAATGCTCCACAGAGCCCTGCTGAAGGCCAGGGATGTGCCTGACCTTGGAGGAGGTGACATTAAAACCGTGTGGGGATGGAGGCAGGAGGGCAGACTCTGAGGATGGGAAGTCCTGGCCAGCTGATCAGTGCTCTGGACCTGAGGGTGTGAACCCAGTGTCCATTCCTGCCACAGGCATGCAGGTGACTGTGTGTGACTCACCAGGCAAGGGCACTCTGTCCTGCTCAGCACTGCCTGTGATGTCCCACAAGGGCACCTGCTGGGAAGGATGAAAGTTTGACAAGAAAGTCTCACAGCTATGTGTGCTTGGCAGAAAGATTTTTGAATGTAGAATCTGAAGGAGGAATAGAGATGGAAGCAAGTTTTGATAGAGAAGAAAAGAATTGCTGAGCCAGTCTTACTGGATAATCAAGGAAGCAAAGGGTGTGTGAGTTAGAAGGGGTTTTTATGGCTTAGAGCAAAGGATAAACCCACCTGAAACAAGATGTTTTTACCAAGCAAAAAGATTCCACAGGTGAACAAGTCAGCAGAGGTTGCAAGTAGAAAAAAGATCTCAGAATTTTCCACTGCAAGAAAACTGAAAAACAACTTCTAGCTTAAACTGCAATGTACTGACCTTTAGTGATTGGAGAACAGTAACATGAATGTGGTAATTACAGTAGTGATGATAGGCTATAGGTAACAGTTAAGGTATAGATTGGTTCTACTGTATTAAGATGCTCATCAAAGAAAAGTACATAATGCATTGTAACCAAAACCAAAGGGTCTCCAGGCCTGCCTGCAGCTGGAGCTGACAGCTGTGGGCACAGCTCTGTCACCCATGGCCCTGGACTGCTGTGACATCTGGGATGGAATAAACTGCATTTGGAAGAGCTGCCTGGAGTCCTGCATCCCTCATTGTGGCTCTTACAGGCAGCCACCCCAGGGTTAGCAGAATAAGCATCCTCAACCCTAAGAGTGCTATAAACACCACTTCCTGCCTTTGCCTTGGAGCATCTGAGCCTCAGAGTCTCTCCTGAAAGTCACCTGAAAGGTAAAACCTCTTTCTTCTTCTTGAGCCTCTCACTGGACAGAGCTGAAATATCCCCTGTGTATCCAGCCTGTGATCAAAATGCTTTGATATTTCCAGTGCACCATTCAGTTTAAGCTAAAATACAAAACCTGAGAGGGAAAAAAACCATACCAAGCACGCAAAGTGTGACATACAACCTCATCTCCTTCCTGTGAGGCTTTTGTGTGATGAGCCTCAGAGGGGGAAATTAGGGTCTAGATAAGGCTGCCTCGCTGGCATTCGGAGAGCAGAGTGGTTTCATCACTGTTCACTGCTCACAGTGGCATCTTGACTGTCTTTGGGATATTTTTATTGCTGCTGCTTGTAACTTGGACACACATTGTGTGTAGTCTGCAGGATAAAAATAGCTGCAGTGCCTATTTCTGTCAGAGCAGAGCACACCAAACCTTTGTTTACCAGTTGCCTTTGATTTAAATTTAGCAGGGAGCCGAGCACTCGAAAGCAGAGGGAAGCTGTGTGCCACGAAATCCACCCAGCTAATTTTAGCTCACTCTCTGCACAATGCTGCAGGGGAGAGGTGGGTGTAGGTGTGTGATCCCACACAGCTGCTAGGGGAAGGAAGAAAGGGATCGACCCAGTGTGGGCTGTCACTAAACCTGTCACCCTTGGGAGTATCTGCCTGGATAAAGTGAGTGTCCCAAAGCTGGCAGCTGGGTTTAGGGAGAACACTGAGCCCCCAGCATCATCCCATCCCCGAGGTGGGTGGTGGGAGTGTGTGCTGCAGGGATGCTTGTTTTGGTAGATGTGAGGTTACACTGTGAGCTTTCAGAGAGCAGCAGGAAAGGAGTGTTCCTCTCTTTTTTCAATCCCCACCTCCTGGAGCCTTGAAATTCTCGAGGACTCTCTGTTTCTTTGCTTTTTGCAATATATATTTTAAGAAAACTCACAGCTTTGCTCTCTGTGGGAGAAGGCTGAAAATACAACTCCAAAGGTTTCAAAATCAGTCACAAATGAAGGAATCAAATACAAATCTTGGTATGTTTTTATCCTATGTTCCCATGAAATCAAACCCCATGTGATCATAAGCCCTTGGCCTCTCCCTCAAGTCTGTCAGGGATAACATGAAAAGAAATAACTTTTCCTGGCAGAGGAAGAGAGTCACTGGGAATTGGAAGGAATATTTTTCTGGGGATAAACCTGCAAGATATAACATCCCTGCCTCAGTTTCCCAAACTTCAGAGTGAACAGACTGTCTCCTTCCCCAAAGGGTCCTGTAATTACCCTGACATGAGGGAGTTGTTTCCAGCTCTGGAATTCATGTCCTTATCTCCACCATTTCTTACTCCACAGAGGAGGTGCTAAGGTTGTCATAGCCCCTTGGTGAGGGGCTGTGGGAATACAGAGAGAAAGCAAACGCTCAGCAGCAATTAAATCAGCTAGGAAGGTGATTTATATGATGGCATTCCCAATGCCACTCACATCCATTTGCTTTTATAAACCTTCCAGGATCCCACCCAAGCCCCAGCATGCCAAAACACCTCAGCTGCTGCCAGGAACTGTCTGACTGTGCCTGTCCCAGGTAGGAGCAATGAGCTCTGCAGCACTGTTTGGCTTCTTCCCATCTGCTCAGGTCAATGACAACCCCTTGTTAAAGATAGGCAGCTATTTTCAGTGTCTGCCAGTCTCATATATAAAATATATTGAAATTAAAGCCAGGTGCTCAGTTAAGGTGAATCAGCACAGGCTGGTTTGCCTCAGTGGGCAGACACTCATTTACACGACTGGAAGATCTGGCCCATTTCCTCTAAAATATTTTATTTTAGGGGAGCTTTGAGGCACTTGTTGTGTCTATTTATTTTTTATTCCTTTATTTATTGATAGCAGGACTATATTTACTTGAATCCATGATACTCTCACATCAGAAATAACTCTACATATCTTCAGAGTTGTTTCAGAGAAGCAAATAAACTTTTAAAGCTGTTTCAATTAATCTTTTCAATTTGACATGATATTGGCATGACATCCAGTTCCTGTGTGAAACTGTGAACTTTAAAAACATCCCTGTTTAGAAGACCCATTGGAGGATGATGCTCACCCATGGTATAGCACAGTTGGGTGAGATCAAGGAGGCCTTTATGGATTTCATTTTTTATTATATTCATGCCTGCACTTTCCAGTTTGTGTGTCTGTATGGGTTTAGCTGCTTGATTTGCTTTTATTTTCTGGTCTTCACCCACCCAGCTGAAGCTCAAAAATCAGAGGTACAAACATCTTGAAACAGCAATATTTAAATTTGGGGGTTATTTTCCCGGTTAAGCAGTGTTTTTGTGTACTGAGAGGCAAAACAACTCGGTAACAGCAGCACATCCACTCAGGAGAAGCTATTCCTTGTTTTCTGGCACAAAGAGATCCAGCTGCATCCCTCTCTGCTCTCCAGAGCACAGCATCACCCCACGGGAAACACAAGGCGACTCAAATAACTTCATCTCAGTGAGAGAATTGAAGATGTCCCTTGTACTTCCAAACCTTGCAGGATGGGGAGAAAACCCTGCCGGGCTTTTGGCTAGATATTGTTTTTTCAGGGCAGCTGCAGGCAGCTGGCCGTGGTTCATCCCCGAGCGCTGCCCATCCATCACCTGAGCCGGGTGTTATTAACGAGGATGCCAGCATGCAGCGGCAGCACCGACAGCCTGGAAGGGGCAGCCCCGTCCCCGGCAGAGGCTGTGGAGAGGCCGTCTGTGTTCCAGCTGCCATCCCCTCCTCTGCCAGGGCCCCCTGCCCCGCCGCCTCCCGGCACATCTGCTCCGCCGGTCTCAGTTTTCTGTGGCTGAGATGACCCCGAGGTGTTAGAAAGTCTTTTTCTTTCCCAGCCCCGCGACCAAAGAAGAAGTCGAGATTCCTCAGCTCTGCTTTTCAAGGTTGTTTATTTTTTCTTATCTATTCCATTCTTTCTCTGACCTACTGAGGTCTGTCCAGCAGGTCAGGTTGTGGCAGAGTCTCTGCCCTTGGGGTGGTGTTGGCTGAGAACAGCCAACATACTGAGAACTATGTGTACTTTATTTACAATAATTTTCCAATACCTATCACCTATGTTAGACAGTTTGTCTCTTCTCTAAACCAATCCAGAAGTGCCACCATCACAGCAGAAGATGGAGGACAAGAGGGAGAAGAAGAAGGACAGGACATGCCCAGATTCCTCCATCTTGCCTCTTGAACCCCATTCTAAATCCCCAAAATTCTACTTTTTCACCCTGTGATAAATTCACTATCATTCTACTCAAACCCTTGTGCCTTGTACCTCCTTACACAAAGCTGGTAATTGTTTCCATGGGCTAAAATCCAAGGCACAGGTGTCTTTGACTCCATGCCAAGGTCTCTGAGCCCCCTGAGAGGGTCTGGAGTCATCCAGGGCAGCCAGAGGAATGTCCTGGGTTCTGACACGCTGGCACCGCGCTCCCAATGCGGGGCTTTCGTCGGTGCCTCCTGCCTTGAACTGATTGTTAAAGGACCGGGAGGTTCTCAAAGGGTGGAGGCGCCCTTCTGGTGGGTTGGGAAAGAAAGGAAAGTTTCCTAAAATAACCATCTTTTTCTTAAAGTTAATGATTTCTATTTGGAGTTTCCAGCAGACACACCATCACCTTCACTACCTCATATTAACAGCCAGCAACACTGCCTCAGGTGACAGAGAACCAGTCTCTGCTGAAAAATTTCTCCTGACTCAGTTTCCTGATAAAATGTGCTAAGAAAACCCCACATCCCTCCCACCAGCTCTAAGACACTCCAAGAAATCTGTTGGGACATTGGGAGCTCAGAATTGTTTGCATTTTGAAAAATTGTCTTATGAGTGGTTTTGATTGTGTTTGTCATTTTGTGTTGATTCAGAGAAGCTTTCTTAATAATATAAAAAACAGGGAATTGTGGAGACTCTGGTGGGGCATTCCCTGGTCTCGGGAGACACAAGAAGCTTCCCTCAAAAAGCTGTCAGACCCCATTGGCTCCTTCCCCTGTTCCTGTGTCTGTTCCTGAGCCTCACCTGCCTGAAGTCTAGGAGAGGCATGAAGGCGTGAAGTCACTCACCTGCTTGGTGGGGCTGAAGGACTTTGAGAACAAACCCAGCTCAGAATAATCCTGCAGCAGCATTGCACAAGCCCTTGTGAACCACTGAACACCAGGCAGAGCAGATCTGCACCTCACCTGTAAGAGCCACAATGAGGGATGCAGGACTCCAGGCAGCTCTTCCAAACGCAGTTTATTCCATCCCAGATGTCACAGCAGTCCAGCGTGGTGGGTGACAGAGCCTGTGCCCACAGCTGTCAGCTCCAGCTGTAGGCAGGCCTGGAGACCCTTTGGGTTTTGGTTACAATGCATTATGTACTTTTCTTTGCTGAGCACCTTAATACAGGAGAACCAATCTATACCTTAACTTTTACCTATAGCCTATCATAACTACTGTAATTACCATATTCATGTTACTGTTCCTCAATCACTAAAGTCAGTACATTACAGTTCAAGCTAGAAGGTGTTTTTCAGTTTTCTTGCAGTGGAAAATTCTGAGCCCTTTTTTCTACTTGCAACCTCGGCAGAGTTGTTTGCCTGTGGAATCTTTTTGCTTGGTAAAAACATCTTCTTCTTTGGGGTGGGTTTTATCCTTTGCCCTCAGCCATAAAAACCCCTTCTAACTCACAAACCCTTTGCCTCCTTTGTTATCCAGTAAGACTGGCTTAGCAATTGTCAATTTACACATCTATTATTTTTCTTTATCAAAGCTTGCTTCCATCTCTATTCCTTCTTCAGATTCTACATTCAAAAATCTTTTTGCCAAGCATACATATCTGTGAGACTTTCTTGTCAAACTTTCATCCTTCCCAACACTCACCATGCAGCATCGCTGGAAAACAGCATTTCAGCTCTCACAAAAGTGGTGGCAGAGGGGATTTGGTTGGGGTAGCACCTGCAGGTGAAACATAAGACTTTTAGATTTGCAGGGGTTGGTGGAACAAGATTTTCTGTACCTTTTGAGTGTTCGGAGGAGAAGCATCCTGCCTTTCTTCATCAGTGCCAGGGGCAGGCACCCAAAAGAATACTTTGGAGTGTCGCTGGTGGGTTGGTGGGGTCTCTGCTTCCATGCAGAAAAGACAGGCTCAAAGAAGCATCATTAAAAACCTGCATGGGCAAAGAGTGGTGCTGGGCTGCCACTGACAGAGCTGCATCTTCTGAGATTGTTCTCCAGACAAAGCTGGTGGGTGAGACTGCTGAAGAGCTGGGCAAAGACCTGGAATATCCTTTGTCCTTCTTGAGGGAAGGAAGCCCAGTGGCACTGGGCCAAGTGAGGAATTAAAGGAGCTCTTCCCTCCCAAGACATATTTAATATAATGAAAATACAGATTTAGGAGAAATATTGCAGGCAGAACCCAAGGTACATGACTTCAGAAAGGGTCTAATGAGACTGGCACTCTCTTCCTTGCCACTTCAATAAGATAATTTCAGCTCATGATAGGCCAAGGGTCAACTCAGGAGTTAATGCAGATTTTGAAACAGAAGCCAGGAGTCCTGCAAATTGAAATCCATCCACTCTAGACCCACGCTGTAGCAGAGCAATTTACTGGTGGATATATCTTCAGCAAAACCTACTTTTTAATGCTTGGTTCACAGAAAAAATATCAGTGGAGAAGGGGAAATGAAAAGCTTTTCTGTCCCCAATGGAGACACCATAAAATTAAATCTCTTCGATTGCACGCAATAATGGAAATGCAGTAAGTAAAGGGCTGTGCTAGATGGGCCATCCATATCCCTCCCCACCCTATTCACTGTCATTCTGAAAAATGCACTGAGAGAAAGCTCCTGATGTGCTGAGAAATATTTTTCCATTGTCCTGATCCCTTGAGCCTTCCCCACCACCATCGGACACCTGTGGGGGTGTCTCGGTTTGAACAGACAGGTGTCTGCTAAGGAAGGCAGGAGCCTCCCCTGAAATGGAAAATGTAACCCCCCCCCTCTGAATTGTTATAGATTTGAAATTAAGGGGCTCTCAGGCAAAAATATGGGGGCAGGAAATAACAGTTCTTTATTAGGGAAGAAAATAAAAAGATAAAATAAACAATGCAGTAAATCAAAACAGCACTGACAGAGTCAGAACACAGCCTGACACCCTGTGGGTCAGGGTGTTGGGAACAGTCCAGTTGGAATTGTGGCTGCAGTCCTCCTGCAGTGTCAGGTGTGGTTCTGCTGCAGCAGGGATCCTGTAGAAAAGGGGGCAGTCTTCTTCTGAAGATCCAGTGGAAGAGGCTGCTGTTCCTCTGGGAAATCCAGTGGAAAGGCTGCTCTGTAGTCCTGAAATCTCAGATTGTATCCAGGTAGGAATACTTGGCTCCTCCCCTGGACAGAGCATCTCCCCATGGGATGATGGAATTTGATCAGCCCTGCAGGGACACTCAGTGGCCATGGACAGAAGAGATCTCCTGGAGGGAGCATTGGTTGTGGGAGAAATGAAGAAAAACTGCCCCATGAACAGAAGAGAACTGCCCCACCTCTAACAGATGGCAAACAGAACACACATTGCCTTGCAATCTAGAACAGGGGGTCTGTCCTTGGGGGCATGAGGACAGACAATTGTGTATCTGCTTCCAGTTAAGGCATCCTGCTGGATTACTCTATGACATGTGAACTTACAGACAAGTGCATTTGTGAAGCAGCTAAGGACCAGACACAGCTCTGGGTGATGCTGAGGGCTGGCAGGTATCTGACCCCTGTATCTGTACCCCTGACCCTGGTACAGGCCAGCCAGAGAGGAAACGTGGTTGCAATCTGTAGGAGCTGTTGAATTGAATTTGGGGAACCGATGGATGAGTGCCAATTTCCACTCTGAGGCAATACCAGACGTTTAATCTGAACTAGTGATCATGCTCATAGTTTGGCAGAACAGCCATATCTGTAAATGCCCAGCATCTGTAAATCTACTGCTTTTGATGTCAAAGGGTTTTCATGTGTTTTGTAAAGTAAAATATTGACTAAATTATGACCTACTGGAACCTTCTCTGGTGACTGCTGTGTGCTGGCAGGCGATGAAAAGGGTGGCTGAGCTTTTTTTGCTCAAGTTTGATTCCAACAGATATAAAAGAAGCAATTTAATTAATTTGCTATAGAATGAGGTTCAGAGGTTGTTTAGAGGGAGCTGTGAGATGAGTTGCTGCATTAAGGCCTTTTTTTAAATGCACTCAGTACAGATAAACCTACAATTTTCCACAAGTGTTTTAACAACACTGGGCTGACATAAACAGAGGTTGCAGAGGTTCTGGCCTTTAACCTCATACACATGAGCCAAAGATTTCTTACAACTCAGCTCATTCAACCAGCCTTTTCTTGCTTTTCCAGCTCTTTCTCTTCCTTCACAGCTGTTCAGTGTCATGTCTGAAAGGCTCTTAGAAGAACTTCCCAAACCCCCAGAAATGCAGCTTTTTCTGCACAATGCATTGACCTGTCCCTGCTGAAAAGTGTGCATGCAGGGCTGTCCCCAGCCCAAGTGGCAGCACTTTATTTAGTAGGGTGCAAATGGTTTTGTGATGGAAAGGCACCAGGGAATCCTGAGTTAGAGTGACTGGCTCGGGAAAAAGAGCTCTGAAGGCTGAAAACTCTCCTCCCTGGTGGATGGAGAAGTTTTCTTAGAAAGACAGGCCTGACCCTTGGGCTGGCTGTGCTGGTGTTGCCTGGCCCAGTTCAGATGCCAGTGCTGCTGGCTAGGAGTTTTCTGAACAGCCTTTTTTTCATTAGGAAATGATAATTTTCAAAGCCAAATCTTTGGCTCCCAAGTCCAACTGGCTTTGGAAACAGAGTAGGAATTAAAGCTGGAGGAAAAGGCTCATCTCTTTCCCTTCTTGTGGTGTGATAACTGGGTCAGTGCTGAAAGCAGTCTCCTCTCCAGTTACAGATGCTGGGATCAAACCTCCTCCCTGTCTTGCTCAGAGCAGTGATTTGAAAATCAGCCTTCACTCCCCTCATCAGAGCTTCCTTAGTGGGTAACTGTCTGGGTCATTCTGGGTTTTGCCAGAAAATGTAAAAATCCATGGGTTTCTTGAAGTGATGGGTAGGAAAATCTTTCACATCTCTTAAACCTTCTCAGAAGAGGAAAAAACATTTTAAACATCTGGGATGGGATTTTTTTTATTGTTATTATTTCAAGCCAAGATAAGGCATGACATTATATTTAATGCTGATTGACCGGAGAAGAAAATCAGTTGCTTAGAGTGCAATGCAAAAAAATTCTAACAATGCATGAGAAATCCTGTAATAACAGACCTACTTGAGAATTTGAGTGGCATGAAATGTGAAGTGTACTGTTACTTTAATTGTATTTTTATGCAGACATACTCAATTCCTATTAGTGGCAGAGTTGTGTTTGCATTTGGCCAGAGGCAAAGAATTACTAGTGGACAGTTTAATCAGGATGAAAGAAGGAAAATAAAATTAATGTAGCATGTGCTGGGCTCAGACATTTGTGTTGGAAGAATTTTCACATCTGTATTGTGTGAAGCTTGGTTCTGTTTATTTTAAAAACCTGAAAATGAGGGTTGAATGATTTCACACTGGAGTTATGATTGCCAGTCATTTAGTTCAAGGGTTGAGGTTGGTAAATGAATAATTCCAGTTTGCCAGAAGTCCTTGTTGGTAGTCAGTGGTTAAAAATCAAGGGCTGAAGATTTTGCTGCTTTACTCCTGTGTAAATCCACCTGTCCATTATTTATAGAATTACTGCTTTGAAGCCAAATGTAGAGGGGGATCCTGCTGGGCTGGAGAGCCCATAAATACCTGCAGCTATTTAGCAAACACCCTGAAATATTTCATAACTCCATAGGACAGAGCAGAAAGGGGAATCAACTTGCCCATGTCCTGCCAGTGGGGGGCCAGTGCCTGATCCAGGAGGGAGCCCCAAAATAGAGCTGACAGGACCAGAAATTTGCAGCTGTGTGGTTGCAGCCAAGATCATTGAGATGAGGCAGAAGGTGATTCCTCCTGTCCTCAGACAGACCCCTGAGGTGGAAGTATCAGATGAGGTGCCCCATAGGGGTGCCACTTCTCTGTAAACAGAGATGATGAAGACTATGAAGACTGGAGAATTTTAGTCTGAAAATTCTGCTTTCCAGGTTTTTGAAGCAGGTAAAGGTGATTCCCACCATGCTTCCTGACAGCCCAGGCAAAAAAAATCCCAGCATTTTTAGATTGGCTCTGCCTGTGCTACTCAGCCACCCAGACCTCCAGCTAACATCATCTGCAGTGACATTGACAACACTGTCAGTGCAGTGTTTTCTGAAAAAACAAAATTGCCTGAAAAAAATCTATTAAAGGAAAAACTGGAGAAAGTTTTTCTGCCAAGTGGTAGAATTTGTGTTTATATTTCTGTCAGCTCTGGCTTCTCTAAAAGAACCTTGCCCTGAAGTGATCAATCAGAGAAGAGGAATTTTCTTTGCTTGGCCTTCATTTATTTTACCATTTAATGCTGAGCCTGTTTAGTCAGGAAGGACTTGCTTCCAGACTGCACAGTCAATGAACGATTCATCTTGTCCAAGAGCAAATTAAACAGAGTGAATAATTAAATGGAAGCACTCAACCAATATTTCTCAGAGCTTCTCTAAACAATTCCCCACAGTCTCCTTGCATCCTCACCTCCAGACAGCTTCAACCCCTCTATTCAGCAGCACCATGTCCAACATCCAGCCCAGCCCATGCCAACACTGGCCAAAGGTTATTTCCATCTGGGTGGTCAGTGGGCAAGGCTTGGTGGTCTCAGTCCTGTTCCTGCGGGAAAATCTTCTGGACCACAAACCTCCCTCTCCATCCTGCCAGGATTAATGAGGCCTCCTTGCTGGGAATGGGGTTGGGATTGATTGGGCAGAGTGACAGAGGTTGCCAGAGGAACCCTCTCTTGTGGGAGAGAGGGTTCCTCGTGTCAGCGCTGCCCTTTAGGGACACACAGGGTTGTCACTGTCATATTTTCTGAAAAATCCCTTTGCCAGCATTTCTTCTCCTGGGAAGCTGGGAAGCCTCAGAGAAAAATGAAAACAATAATGATCTGATTGCTTCTCCCTGTTTTTCTGCTTTGGAATGTAGTTTTGAGATTGTTTATCCAACATGTGAATTGTTTTTACTTAATGACCAATCACAGCCAGCTGTGTCAGGACTCTGTCGAGAGTCATGGGTTTTTCATTAGTATCTTGTTAAACCTTCTGTAAATATCCTTTTTCTATTCTTTTGTATAGTTTTTATTATAGCATAATATAATATAATATAATATAATATAATATAATATAATATAATATAATATAATATAATATAATATAATATAATATAATATAATATAATATAATATAATATAATATATAAAATAATGAATTAACCTTCTAAGAACATTAAGTCAGATTCATCATTTCCTTCCTGCCTCAGGGGACCCCGAAAATACCACACAGGGCTGTGGGTCTGGCAGGCTGCCCATGGGAGCAGGGAGGAGAATGCCAAATGAGGGTTTCCAGCCGACTGATTGATCAGGAGCCTTCAGCCAAGGATGCTCAGGCCTTTCCAGGTGAGTGTGGGGAGGGGTGGGTTATGCTGTGCAGGCTGGGAGGTGCAGAGGGTGTTGGTGTTCACTGAGAGCAGGCTGAGCAGCAGTGGGAATCTGAGCTCTCCCAGTGGTATTTCTTTATGGGATTCACAGGCTAAACAAGCAGCAGAGGTTTCTGCAGGCATGAAGAGCCGTCTCCTTCCTCACCATTTCCTTCAAACCACCCATCTTGGCAGGGCAGAGCACAAAGGGGTTTAATTAAAAAGCCCTCCCAACTCCAGTTACCATGGAGGCAGCAAAAGCCAAAGACCCAGCTGAGGTCTGAGATGAAAAGAGCTGAGGCCACCTGGATGTGACATCACCTGAGACCACCACCATGGTGGCCTAGAGCATACATAGTGACATGGTTGCTTGGTGACCTTGAAGGTATTTTGAGAGGTGAAGGGGACTCTGACAGTGATTGTTGATTTAATTTTAGGAAGATTTTGGAAAATAAAGACAGCAGGTAAAAGATGAAGGGGAGGAGGACTTTGCTAATCACTCAATACGTGCTGTGCTTCTGTGCTATACTGTTGCTAGAGTGGGCTGGGAATTTTTCAGAAAAATCTTTTTTCTGCAGAAAATTATGATGGTCATAAACCACTTTTCATGAGATTTAGAAACATTTATCCATAGAATCATTTAGGCTGGGAAAGACTTTTAAGAACATTGAGCCCAACTACAAATTTATGCAGTCTTGGAAATTATTTTAGGGACAGGCAGGACCTTGCTCAGGTCTGCATACCACTGACCAGGTTATAATTTTTACAAAACCTCAGTGCCAAGGCATGTGGAAATCCCAGCATCAAGCTGTGGTTTCAAAAGAACCTTTGAATACAAAATGAAGCACCTCCAGCAGGCAGTTTAAGAGGCAGAGCCACTTCAGGACAACCAAAAGCCACATGGTCCATTCACCACTTGGCCTGGATATATCAGCAACAGGGACTTGACCCCCAGCATCCCAGAGTGGGGCAGAAGCAACCTGTCACCATGCTGGGTCCTGGGCAAGAGATCATTTAATTTCTGTTGGGAAGGATGAAAGTTTGACAAGAAAGTCTCACAGATATGTGTGCTTGGCAGAAAGATTTTTGAATGTAGAATCTGAAGGAGGAATAGAGATAGAAGCAAGTTTTGATAGAGAAGAAAAGAACTGCTGAGCCAGTCTTACTGGATAACCAAGGAGGCAAAGGGTCTGTGAGTTAGAAGGGGTTTTTATGGCTGAGGGCAAAGGATAAACCCACCCCAAAGAAGAAGATGTTTTTACCAAGCAAAAAGATTCCACAGGCAAACAGCTCTGCCAATGTTGCAAGTAGAAAAAAGATGTCAGAATTTTCCACTGCAAGAAAACTGAAAAACACCTTCTAGCTTGAGCTGTAATGTACTGACTTTCAGTGATTGAGGAACAGTAACATGAATATGGTAATTACAGTAGTGATGATAGGCTATAGGTAACAGTTAAGGTATAGATTGGTTCTACTGTATTAAGGTGCTCAGCAAAGAAAAGTACATAATGCATTGTAACCAAAACCAAAGGGTCTCCAGGCCTGCCTGCAGCTGGAGCTGACAGCTGTGGGCACAGCTCTGTCACCCATGACCCTGGACTGCTGTGACATCTGGGATGGAATAAACTGCAATTTGAAGAGCTGCCTGGAGTCCTGCATCCCTTATTGTGGCTCTCACAAATTTCCATCTTAAAGAGTGGAAGTTCTGGGCTTTGTCTCACTGAAGAATAGGGAACCTTTGGAAATAATAAAAAGTTTTAATGGGACCCAGAAACCTTTTCCTGCCAAGCCCTAATTTCCACCACGTTATAACAAGCATCTCTGAGGATAGAAAAACTGGGGAAATCTTGGTTTTCCCATAATGCTGTTGCTGTCAGGCCAGCAATTTTTCACCACTGTGGATGCCACTACCACACAATTCCTTAGCTGAAAGGGGCCCAACAGAGTGAACAATATCCCAATTGGGAAGATAAGCTGCAAGACATTATCCAGAAAGATATAAATTGTAGTAATCTATTTGTTCTCTTGCCCATGGGGTCCTCGTAGTAAACAGGGAGTGCTGGGAAGCGGGTGAGTTCTGACACATCATTTCTCATTGTTCCCAAGGGAGGGTGAGCAATCCCAGTGCTGGCAAGGCAGACAGGCAGTAAATGTTTCCTAGAATACAAACAGAGAGGGAGCCAGTACATAAAGGCTGCAGAATCACTGTCAAAATGTAATCAGCTGAAAAAAATGAAAGCAAAAGCAGAGACCAAGATGTGGATGTGACACCCTGGAGAGGGTGGGAGAGGAATGTAATGAGAGCCTGTGAGAAGGTGAAACTCACTCCTTCAAGTATTTGAGGAACTTCTTTAATAGGAACACACAGGGACAGGCAGGAGGGCTTTCCAGGGGTCTGGATGCAAATCAGAGGTGAATCTCTGCTAATGACTCACTCCATTAAGTCTGAAGATACTCCATCACCATGATACTTTCTGAAAAATCCTCTTTGCCGAGGATTTTCTCCTGGGAAGCTGAGAAGCCTCAGAGAGGAATGAAAACAAGAATTATCTGATTGCTGCTCCAGTGTTTGCTGCTTTGGAATGTGGTCTGGACATTGTTTACCAACAGGTGAATCTTTGATTGGTTCCATGAGAATTGTTCTACCTTAATGACCAATCTTGGTCCAGCCGTGTCAGACTCTGAGGAGTCGGTCATGAGCTTTCATTGTCATTCTTGCTAAACCTTCTGATGTATCCTTTCTCTTTCTTTAGTACAGTTTTAGTTATATTATAATATATAATGCTATATTATATAACATTATATAATATAATTATACAATATATAATATATATAATATAAAGTAATATAATATAATAATAACTTAGCCTTCTGAGAACATGGAGTCAGATTCTCATCTCTCACCTCCTCCTGGGGACCCTCACAAGCACCACAATACTCTGCACCTTTGTTCCCTTTTGTTACAATCTCCTGCTTCCAGGTGAAGGTTATTCATCCCAAAGCACCAGTAAGAGCCAGGGAGGTTAGGCCTGGACTGGAGCCATGTTCCAGCCTTGCTTCCAAGTTGGTGGACTTGCATGTTTCCAAGTGCTGGCAGCTTTTCATGGAGAGGCACTGGAAGCTGGCAGCCCTGGAGCTGACCCCGTGGTCACACCATGTTCCTGGGTCCCAGTCCCTGCCTGAGAAAAGCACTGACATCTCACCTCAGTGCCTGGCAGCATCTCAAGCCACCTCTTAAATGTGCAGAGGGGGATTTTGGACAACTTATGGAGGCAGCAGGATGCCAGCAAGGACATTGACAGCCTGCACAACACCCTTCAAATGGGTTAAAAATCAGTATATCCCTACTAAGAGAGAGCACAGAAGCCACCAGTGGGGTTCAAGGTGGCAGATGAACCCAGAGAGATGGAAGTGAAAGGAAAGGAGGCACCTGGAGCTGTCAGCTTGCACCCTTTCAGCCAGGCCTGTGCTGCTCAGCTGTTGTACTGCCCTGCCTCCCTTCTGCCCAGCCACCCCTGCAGTTCTGCTTCCCTGCCCCAGCACAGCTCCAAACAGGCATCTGCCAGGTGCAGTTTGCATCTTAAATGACTTTTGCCCGAGCCTGAGATGGGGAAACTTGTTCTCCAGCCCTCTGCTTGACTCTGTGCTTCCCTGTGGCAGCCAGCACAGCACCACTTTGTGCTGTGACCTTCTGAGGGACGAGGCAGGAAATATTTTCCTGGCTTAAATAAGGAATCTAAAAATCAATTTGTGGAGAGGTTGGAAAGCAATGAGCATACAAATTAACCAGTGTATGAGTAATACATTTGCATCTTGTGGATCCAGTTAACTTCAGAGCAGGCAAAATTTATGACCTACTGAACTCCAAGTATGAGGCTTAAAGAAATTACTGGGAGGAGAATTATTGGGTTGGATACTAGACATCATTCCAGCCTTCATTAATGTTTTCACGTGCTCTTGAAGGTTTCTCCCTAGCAGTACCCATTACTGAGTTTGGGAAAAAAAATCAGCCACTGAGATCATTTGGAAAACACTTTGCCTCCTCCCTCTCATTTCCCCAAGTTGCATTTTTATTCTGCTCAGAAACCCAATGGTCAGACAAATTACTTTACAAGTGAGATTCTGATAACAGAAATCATGTCATAAGGCAAATGCTGATGATGTGCAGATACAATGTCAGGGGAAAAAAAACTTTTGTGGGGGTGTGTGCATGCTTTTAGATGGATGTTTCTACTTTATGGGTGCATTTATGGCACTTTATGACTTGCTCTTCAGTTGTGCTTGCACAGAGCCCAGGCAGAGCTCTGATTTGGTTCAGCCTGACTACTGAGCTAATCCTAGTGGTTCTGTGAGAGGAGGGAAATTGCATGAAGCCATCAGGTCTCCAAGGTTTGGGCTTGTTCGAGATTTCACAGACCGTTGACAAATCCCTGTGAATAATTTTTATGACCCTGTCACTTGAGAATAGACACCTGTGGACAGCAGCTCCATGGCTCAAAGAGCCTTCTTGGTGCCTAGGCCACAGGGGAATGGCCAGGTCACACCAAGTGTCAGATATCTGGACTCCCCATCTCTTCTTCTCCTGGGGATGCTCTCATTCAGACAGTGAGGGAGCAGCTCCTTTTCTCAGCACTCTGCAGGCAGCCCCAGTCCCTGAGCATCTCCAGGGAGGAGGAGATGGGAGAGGACACTTCTCTGTTGGCTTTCATCTGTGACAAATTGGCTGCTCTCCCTATGACAGATGCTCCTGTGCCAGGAGGTGCAAAATGGGGGAGGAAGCAGCTTGAGGCAGGTGTGCATCTCCTGCTGGCTGCCCACACACCTGCACCCCATCCTGCACTGCCCCAGGGGATGCTGAACCAGGGCTAACTGCAGGTGGGATGGCTTTAGGACACACTGCTGGCCTAACTCCCGTAAAGTGCTGTCACAACATCCTCACACTGAGGCTTTTCCTCTCTGCAGAGCTCTGTTGACACAGGTTGGGCCCAAGGGTTTTCTCTGTGCTTTGCATATTTAGAAAATGAGCTCAGAGCTGTGCTACCCTGCCAGGGTAAAGGATACTTTCCTCCTGCAAATGCCATAATTTCCCTCTCGCTTTCCCATTTAAAGTGGTGGCATCCAGAGTGCAGGTAAAGTGCAGTTGTGCTCCCCTGATCATCCAAATGTGAGGACATTTCATCTCAGCACTGTGGCCTGGGGAAGGGGACATGCCACTCCCTGCCTCCTCCCAGCACATAGCTGGGGTGTGGATGGGGTGCAGAGCTGGACCAGGGCACTGGAGAGCAATTCCAGGCCACAAAGTGCTGTCTCTGATGGCTTTTCATCTGTCCTCAACAGCAGGGAAAATCATCAAAGGGAGAAAATAAAGGGTTTTTAAAAACAAAGCCAAACAAAAATAGGTCCCAAGTAGTAAAATTTGTATCTGAACTTCCTGGAAGCTTTGAGACTTTGGGTGGGGTTTTGTTATGTTGCTGTAGAGAAAATGCCATGTGTAAATCTCCTACAACACGAAAGATCAGGTTCCCTCATGATCCAAATAGACAGGGACATATTCCTGGTGATGGTCCAAGCAGCTGCACCAGGGCAAGGATGCTTATGAAAGAGAGGATTGCTGGATGTACATAACCTTGCCTGGCTAACAGATTCCAGCGTTTTCAGCGAAGGGATTTTAGAATGAAAATTTGGAAGAAATACAAGAGAAAGAGCCACTAGTTCCAGCATAGGTCAAAAAAGGGTGGTGCTGCACACTGGCTACAATATGTGATAACACAGAAACATGATCAGTTCTTTGGAAATCCTCTTTCCATAGACTTTTAAAGGAACTGAAGGCAAGAGGGTGAAAACCCAAGAAGTTTTTCCTCCTGTGGAAGATGTTGGAGCTGTGGCTCAGAGCAGGGTCTTGGTGTGGGGTCCCCAGGCTCTGAACATGCCCAGCACTGCCTGGGTGCCTGTGAAGCCTTTCTGGGTTTGCTCTGGTGAAGTGAAGGCTGTTTCCCACCATGGCCATATTTCACACAGCCCTCTGCCCCTCCCTGGCAGCTGCCTGTGTCCAACACAGTTGTGGCCTTGGGAAGCTGAAGTCTTTGCTCACCGAGCAAATATATGGTACATATGTGAGCTCAGAGATGTGAAACGCCTTTCTGGAAGGAACAATGATGTCCCACCCTGGAAAAAGCCACAAAATCATGAGGGAAGGCCTTGGGGACAAGCTGCAAAGTCTTCATGCAAATGCACTTCAGCCACAGCTCTGCTCCCTCTGGTCTGACAGTGAGGGATGGCAGGAGCACATCTGCTCAGGTACAGCTCCTGCCTGGGCAGCAGGCACAGATTGCCCAGCTCAGAAACCCACCTGAGCTTTGTTTCTGGTGTGTTGCAAAGGAGAGGATGTGGCATCCATCATTTTCATAAGCAGCACTGCCACATGGAGTGCATTTGTGTGGCCAGATCCTGTGCACAGGATTACAGCTCAGCCAAGGAATTTCTTCCCTGTTGTGTCTCCAGCCATTTAGACTGGGAGGTCTTTTCAGAATAAATGATCTTGCCATTTGTTTTCCATCCATGCTGTGCCCAGCACTGTGGCACCAGGGCTGGAGGCAGCAGCCCTGCATGGTTCCTGCTGCTGGGAAGAGTGAGGAGAGTCTCTGCAGCTGGTACCTGACTTGCCCCAGGCAGAACTCTCCCTGCCCTGCCTGCTCTGCCAAGGTGACACTGGCAGCTCCCTTACAGTGCTTCGTGTTTCAGCACCTATTTCTTTTAAAAGTCTCTGAATATGGCAATTTCCCACCCTTTGAATTCTTCATTTCTATTCTTCATTTTCCCACCCTTTGAATTTAGCCTTTGCATCAATCTCCTGCTTCAAACAGTAGCCTGCAGTGTTCTAATAATGCAGGGGGGATGCCCAAGGACTGATTTGGCTTTGGGTTCCCAGTCAATAAAAGGAATGGCTGCACATGCTAGTGAAAATGTTCCAGTACAAAAGGCTGGAGAGCTGTCTTCTCCCAAATCATGGTGTTCCTGCCCTTCTGCTTGCTCCCCCACTCCTGGCTCCAGCTGTGAAAACCCCCTCTCACCTGCGTCAGGCAAGGTGAAAAGCACCTTTGCCCAGGGTGTGAGCCCCTGAAGTTGACCTGTGTGTATTCATGTGCTGCAGAGCTATGGAGAGCAGGGATTACAGGATCACAGTCCACGTGGTAACACATGCAACACAGCCCATTTGTTATCAATTCTCTCTGTGCACTTTTTGCCCTCCCACTGAAGAGTTGTGAACATTGTCCTGTAAATTAAATAAGAAGATTTTTTTTTAAATTAATAGGAAATTTAAAGTAGAAAAAAATGCTAATTTTCCCAAATGAGGCAAGGAAAAGGATTCTTTTGAACCAACTCTAGAGAGCAGCTCCATTAACTCTTCCATCATGCCACCCCGAGCACTCCTCAGTTATCCCTGAGGGGAGCTACAGCTCGAGCAAAGCTCACAGCCTGGAACAACCTCATTTATGATGCAACCTCTGGAGGAAAGCAAAACCCCTGGATGCATCAGGGTTGCACACATCATGTGCTGGTCTAGATTCCACACTATGGGTAGCTCAGCATTTTCAACCTGCTCATCTCTGACCTCTGCTACTCACAGTACATCCTTAATTTTGGCAAAATTAGCACTTTGTGGGAGCTTTAAGCAAGGGCTGCAGAGCTCCTGGGACACTCTCAGGTCTGCAGTATCCACAGGGAATGCAAAGGACCATCCCCTGGAGCATTCAGCTCTCAGGCTATCACACAAGGATGTGGGGATGCAGTTAAGGAAAGTTCAGCACTGATGTCCTGGATTGCCAAACAAATTGTATTCTATTTTCCATCTGGTTGGCACTTGTCTCTGTTCAGTGGACAGTTTTCCTTATCTCTTCCACACCCACTCCTCCCTTGGGGGGACATCTGCTGATAACAGGCCATTGAATGTCACTGCATGACTGATAAGAACTACAGCATCCCATTGGGAGATGTGAGCCCAGAGGGAGGAGCCAAGCATTCCTACCTGGATATAATCTGGAGATTCTGGAACACCAGCACAGCTTCTCCACTAGATTTCCCAGAGGAACAGCAGCTGCCTCTTGCACTGGATCTCCAGAGGAAGACTCCACCCTTCTCCAGGATCCCTGCTCCAACAGAACCACCCCTGACTCTCCAGGAGGGCTGCAGCCACAATTCCAACACCCTGCTCCCAACACCCCGACCCACAGGGTGTCAGGTTGTGTTCTGACTCTGTCAGTGTTGTTTTAGTTTACTGCATTGTTTATTTTATCTTATCTTTTTATTTTCTTCCCTATTAAAGAACTGTTATTTCCTGCTCCCATATTTTTTTTGCCTGAGAGCCCCTTAATTTCAAATTTATAGCAATTCAGAGGGAAGGGATTTACATTTTCCATTTCAGGGGAGGCACCTGCCTTCCTTAGCAGACACCTGTCTTTCCAAACCAGGATAACTGGTTTGTGCTGTTCCTGATAAAGCACACAACAGACGCAGAAGTGATAGATGAGTTTTTCTCACACTGTCAGATACTGTTTGGAAAACCAGGTTTGTGGGCACAAGTCTTCAGTGAAATCTCCTTCTACCAAATAGTTGAGTGAAATTAAATAATGCACTCATGATTTGTGTTTTGTGGTTTACAGTTCCAGTGATCAATGCTTTAAAGGACCTTTTCTCCCCCTGCTCCCTGAGGACTCATTGTTTATAGATTTTGGGAACACTTGAGATCTATTAAACTTAATAGGCCTTTTCTTGAGAAGGTTGTACAGACCAGACTCCTCTACTCTCACATTTTCAATTAGAGCACACAACAGCCCCTGGATGCTGGAGATGAAGGATGGGAGCAGTTGCTCCATCACTCTCTTGTTAGATGGCACTTCTGGCACTCAGTCTGCCTGCATTTGTTGCCTATGAATTATGGTTTCTTTAGCATCTTAAATCCTTAGGGTTTTTGGAAGCTTTCTGGAGGTGTATTTCCTTTCTACTAATAAAATACTGCGTCAGGGCTCCTGTCTGCACTGCTAGAGGGAGACAGGGATGCCAGGAGTCCTGGATGGTAGCAGGGCCAGTGGATCCAACCACGTGTCCTGGCCTGCAAGTCACCACAAAACATGGAATAATCTCTCAGGAGGCCCCAGAGAGAGGGAGTATAAAAGGTGTTATTACAGTGGTACTTCCTTGCACAGCCCTAATTCAGTGCAACTGCTCTATTCCTTAGGGAAATGCCATCCAAACTGGTGAAGAACCTCCCCACAGTCCTGTCCCCAGCAGGAGGAGGTGACATACAGGAGCCAGAGTGGTGGATGCCTGGAGAAGCTTGTAAACACTTTCAAGCCTATTTGTGCTTCACTCTGAGGTTTATTGGCCTGCTGTAAACATGATAACAAGACAGTAACTTGAAAATATTTATTCACCCATATTTTTGCAGAAGAAGCAGCTGAACTCTGTGCTGGTGAGTTCTACACAGCTACAGCTGTCAGTAACCCTTGCAACACTCCCAGCTTGAGCAGGTAAGGTGGACACAAGGTAGGGAAAAGGCAGGAAAAGTTTGGAGATGTAGTCTTGGGGTGAGGATGGGTGTTGCCCTGTTCTTCTAAAGTTCTTCTAAGCCTTCTGATGTTTACGTTTTTGTAGTGGAGTTTCTCATGCACCTTTCATGTAAATAATGATTGTTTTTTACATTCCTTTCTAGAAGAAGAGAGAATTGATAGACTGTTAATTTGACCAATGTGGTTAGAAAAGTAGCCATTTCATCCTCCAATCCATAGTAACTTTTAAAATTCTATAAATGTCAAAATCCAAAAATAAACACACCTTTTTTACCTTAGACATCTCAATGTGTGAGTGTCGTTCATTTTGTGTTGTGTTGCAACAGATGGGAACTGATGTTCAGCCTGATTAAGGGCTAAGTAGCAAGGACTGTAAGAATGGGCAAGTTAAATGATGGGTTGTGAGATCTGTTGCCAGAAGGTGTGGGGAAAGTGATTTTGGATCCATTGTTCAGGCTGTGACCCTTTCCAACAAGGAAGAAGTCCTGATGCTGCTTGTTGTGAGCAGGTGGGAGAGGGACAGAACTCCAGAGCAGAGAGAACAAGTGGAAAAAGCCACAGAGCTCTGGTCTGTGTGTGGAGCTCTCCAGGGGCAGTTACTGGGAAAGAGAGCTGAATGAATGCAAATGTCAAATGAAGTCTGCTCTCATTCCTGCTGGACTGGTGCAGTTTGTGTCTGTGCTGTGCCTTCTGCCACATCCCACACTTGGCCAGCTTGCTCTCCAGAAGAGCTCTCTGGGCTTGCTGCAGGGCAGACTCACCTGTAGCTGTGCATGCCAAGGCCTTTGGCAGCTGCTGAGTTTAACTTGGCCACAAGAACCTCAAGGCCACCACTTTGCTCATGAGAGCTCCATTTATTTGACACAACTTTGCAAGGCAGCTGTGGGGGCTGCTCACCACAGGGCCCCGGGGGGGGGAGAGCTGAGGTCTTAAGTCATGGTTGTTGTGACCACAATATGCATTTTCATGATTTAAAAAACACCCTACTATGTTCCCTAGTGGGGAATTTTCTGATGGATGCCAAAATATGAGAAAATGGGCACAGGGGAGCCGTTCTGAGTGCTGTGTTTGATGCTGGTAGCCCCAGGCATGTTGGACAGCCAGCCACAAGAGAAACCCCTTAACCATGAGTTTCATGGGATCACCAGTCTGGACATTGCACCAATATTAGCATAAGCCCTTAATTTCCCAGTTCAGGGTCCTCCTGCCCTCCACTTTCTGCTCCACCACACACCATGTGGGTCAAAACTTCCAAAGAGTGCTCATTCTTGTTACTCACTGGCCTGTTCTGCAGTGAGAAAGCAAAGTAATTGCTGGCACATCCCAAATTCCACTTCCTTGCTCCTCCACAGGGTCCCTGGGGACTGCCCAGCTTGTCCATGAGAACAGAGGGTCAGCACCAGGCAGGTCTTTGCAGCTCTGAAAGGCCAGAACATCTTCCTTGTGCCCCCTGGCCAGAGACACCCCACAGCTGGAGCTGTGCCCTGAAGAACTTCCAGGGAGCATCTCCCAGAGGTGCAGCTCAGACTCAAGTTGTGCCAGCCATGGAGCACAAAACTTTGATTTAATTCTTGCAGGAGTGGGATGGGTTGGAGGTAAAAGCTGCCTCCTCTGTCCCCTTCCTCACTGATGGTGGCATTGAGGCTGTTCAGGTTCCCTGGCAATGAGGGCAGGTGGTGTTTGCAGGGCTGCAGAGCCTCTTCTGCTGTCACTATCATCTGAAGGTGTTGAGTCCCAGCCCAGCCAGGCTCTTTGGGGAATTCCTGGGGAAGCTCCAGGCCTGAGAATCTCCAAGAAGCTGACACACTTGGAAGCCCTGGGGAAGGAAAGCTCCACGTCCCCTGGAAGGCCCTGGCTGGGAATCCTGCTGGTGACTCAGAGCTGTGGCATGGAGAGGGCTGCTCCTGTCTCCAGAGATTCCCTCCAGCAAAATCCTGGTGATGACAGGCTCAGAGAGAGCTGCTGAGTAGAGGGCAGGAGATCCAAGAGCAGACCCTCTTGCCCAGGACCAGGAACCTTCTCTCATTTCCCTCCACCAAGGCCACTGTCACCAAGGCTGAAGGCTTCCTGCAGCTATCTCAGGGAGCAGGCAGGACAGTTGGACATTGCTGTGGCTCCAGAGAGGGAACACAGCTCCTTGATAAGCTGCAGACCAGGGCACTCTGCAGCCTGTCCTGACAGGGGGGGCTAAGAAGAAGGGAAGAGCCATGCCTTACAAAGGCAATGGTCAGTGGGGAGTAATTCTTTGCCACCAAAAAAAAAAAAAAAAAAAGAGCTAAAAAATAAATCTCTTTTGCTCAGTTCTGTTTTGTTAAATTTTGCTGTTTTGATCCCCAGCTGCTGCAGACCCAGGTCTTGTGGTGGCTTTAAAGATGGGTGTCAGCTCTGAAAGGTGTTTGGGGCCCATTGAGAGGAGCTGAGCTTTGCAGCAGGACTTCACCAGGCATGTGCAGAGGGTTGGAAGGTTTGGGAGGAAAACTGCTCCCAGTCTCTCATGCAGGTCCCTCAAGTAGCAGCACAACAGCTCGAAGGCATTGCCACATGGTTTTACTTGGCTGGTATTAAAACACACAAGGGAAGGATGTTTTTGCCTGAGAGCACGCATGGGTTCATGCAGATGGGGTGGTGACAGGAGAGTCCCAAACACTGAAGGGGATGAAGGGGCTTGTGCTGCTTTTTAGCCCAGCTCTACAGCTGTACAGCTTTCAACAGCTGACCTACAGCTGTAGGAAGGTGCTGAAGGGCCTTTGCCCCTCAGACACCGAGCCCAGTGAGTGCAGAAGGTGGTAACATTTTGGGAGAGCTTGATGAGGGTCCAGCCTCAAGGACTGCCTAAAGAAACCTGCAAGAGAAGCAAATGTTTGACCTTAGCACGCAGGACTTGGATGAGAAAAGCGATCCCAGACTACGAGTGTCGCATCCTCAGGGAGGCCGGGATGGCAGCTTGGTATCTTTGTTTCCCTGGTCCATCAGTCAGCAGCTGGAGGCACCCAGATCCAAGTCAGAGCAGCCCAGGTCGCTGTCTCGGTGCTCTGGGAGCTGGCAGAGCCCACACGGTGGCACTGCGACCCAGCGTCCCGCACTGCCACCGTTGTTCCCTGCGGGGACAGGTGGTGACCACAGCCCCGGGGAGGTGCCAGCAGGTACAAACCCGGCAGCAGGGCTGCTGAGGGACAGCTTCACTCTGTGTGAGCCTGGAGCCGTGCTGGACAGAGTGCCAGGGAGCAGGAATCCTAGTTCCACCTTCCAGCAAGGCACCAGCCTTCTCCAGGGCTTGGCTTTGTCTTCACCAGTGCTGCCAGCAAGAGCCACATCTTCCTCATGCTGCAGGTGACACAAGGGACAGGCTGGATTCAGCAGCTGGATTCACACCAGGACATGCCCACTGCTGATTTTGCTGCTGCTAAGAGATTTAAGTTTAAGGAGGAGGAAGACTCTGTCTCCTGCACATAACCAAAAGGCCAAGCAGCTTTTGGATAGAGGTGAGGGTCTGTGTGTGACCTTGGCTTCTGCACCCAGAGCAGCTGCCACCAAACAGCCCCATCCTTCATCAATGTGTTTTACTTGGGGTCTGTGGCCAAACTCTTCCATCCAGTGCAGGAGCAATGAGACCAAACTCAATGATCCCATCAGCCACTGTGTCAAAGCTGTCTGGCCCAGGGCTCACCTCAGCCAGATGTCCTCACACAGGATGTACAGGCTGCCAGGTGATTTTTCAGATAGACTCAGCAGCGTTTCTGTGAAACTATTCACCCTGGAAGGATCCAGCTGGGCTTAGACATCCCTAGAGTGCAGCCCCTTCCCTGGAGAGGAGCCTGGTGGGGCTCACCATTCCAATGTAGCAACAAAACAGCTCTTGGTGCTCTCTGTCCTGGGCAGGGGGTGACTGCTGCATCACCTGCAGCCAGAGCTGGGCACCTTTTGCGACTTCTGCCAGCAGACAGGACCACAGATCATCCGGGATGAATGGAGCCCTAAGTAGTTACAATTCACATGAATTAATCAAGCTGTTCTCCATCACCTACATCATTTAAATCACTAAAGCTCTCCTACTGGCATCGCTATTGGCATGGCAGGGAGTCTGTTCCTAGCAGAGCAGAGCTCTCCCCTCCACCCTCCCACCCAGGCACAGATTAAAAGTCAAAGGAGTCAAGGTGCTGTCCCAGTGCCTGCTCCTGCTGCCCCACTGTGCCTGCCATGCAGAGCTGGGAATGAGCTCCTGGTGGAAGGATTCCATTAGCACCGTGTGCAGCAAAGCCCAGGGGATGCAGATAAACGGGGATTGAGCTGCCTTCTAGGAAAAAGCCCTACAAAAACATTCCCCCCCTCCTTCCCATCAAGCTGTCATTGGAAATGCTGTGGAATGGGAGGTGGAAGGCATAAAGAGTGGAGTGGTGGGGGGTGTGGTTTGCTTCTGTCTGTGCCTTGGAGGAGGCAGACTGCAGGGAAGATTTTCCCTTTGCCAGCAACTTCCTCTGGAATGAAGAGACCACACGGATGCTTGTACACAGAGAGGGGCAAAACACAAGGATGAGCAGGACCTATTCTTGCCCCTTCCTTCCCTTTCTCTTTCCCAGGTTAAGTCAGCTCTGTTCCTAAAGGGGATGCTGCCTCTGCCAAGCATAGAATCCACCCCTGGATCCTCCCCCAGAGGGAGGCTCTTCAAGCCCAGGTGAGCTGAAAGTCTGCCTGAGGTCAAGTTTGCAGGCTCAAGCTCTGGTTATAGCCCCAAAAGAGCAGAATTGTTCCATTATCCTCTCTTCCTGGGCAGGGTCAGCCCGGCTGCATTTCTTCCCATTTGCCTTGGGCTGACCCAGGTAAAGGTTGTTCAGCCAGGATAATCCAGGAGGTGTTGTTAAAGATGCACACGGGTCTCAGGGGTGGGGAGCAGTGCCCTTCAGCAGAGGGTGTAAACTGCTGAAGTGACAGCATATTAATGCCTCCTAACTATTTGTGCCCAAAAATGTCTGTCTATGTGATCTCTAGGTCCTTGGGAAGAGCACTGCATTAACATGGGGAATAATTTCATGTCCCCAAGATATGCCTTGTGCTTTTGCTTTGCTCTGCACAGTGCAGAATAAAACACCCTTATATGCCAGTGTGGGAGACACTTCCTAATCCCCTGAGAAAGATCTTGTCCTACAACCTAATGGTAAGATCAGAACAATTCTCAAAAATTCCCACTACCAGGAACCAAACCGTCGATCCTGCAGTAGAAGTTACACAGGATGCATCTATATGCAAGAGCCAAGATGTCCTTCAGGGTGACATGTGCTTTGCCTCAAAAAGGCTCTAAATCTTTAATGGGAAAGTGCACTTTGTTCCTTTCTACGAACACAGTAAAAGGCTTTAAATAATAGCTGTTCATGTGGCCCTGGAAAAGGTTGCTGTGTGGCTGAACTCTATAAATCTGGACATTTGCTGGGTTGATTTTGCCAAGAAACATACTAGAGCTGAAAAATGAGCTGGAGGGATAAGACTGGCTGCTTGCAGATGCCATGCTGCTGCTGCTGCTGCTCTGCAGAGCTTTGCTCGTCATTTAAAAAACATATTAAAGCCCTCTGTAGCAGTGAGAAGTTTACTGCTAGCTTGAGGAATTTCTGGGTGAAGCTAAAACATTTTCAATGTGTAGGAGCAGGGTGAGCTTCAACCCAGCCACTGGAAGAGAAGGAGAGTTGAATTAGATGCAAATCCAGGTTGAGTGCCATGATTCATTCCACTCTGGTTAGGAGAGCAGAGAGCAGCTGCTGTCTCTTGCTTCCACAGCTGATGAGCATGGTGTGGGTTTTTCTATTTTGTTTTGGGTTTTTATTTGTTTGGTTTTTTTTTTTTTTTTTTGTTTTTATAATTCTTCTGATAATCTGGTTTAATTAGAATGCTCTTGTTTTGCCAGTAGCACTCCCTTATGCAATACTGGTTATACCAGTACAGATTTATTCCAGGAATAAACAAACCATCAATTTTTTATTTTTTTTTAAATAAATGAGGATATTTATGCACAAAAGGAATCAAGCTGGTACCTGGAAGGGTTTAAATTCCTGTGTCTTTTAGAGCTACAACTGCAGAAACAGATGAGTGCTAAGAGCTTTCCAGTGCATTGGTCTGCTTGGGATCCAACACTGAGCAGCTTCTCCATCCACCTCAGGACCCAATGTGGTGTTTGTGCCCCTGGACATCTACCATTGTGTGAGCAATTCCTCTGAGCCCACAGCTGCCCATATTTGATGACCTGAACAGCTCCCAGGCCTTGCTCACCCTATTTACTAGACCTTGGGGGAAGATATTCTGTCCTGCTCTATTTTTTCCTGACCCTAAAATGATGCTGAGGGTTCAACCCATATCCATCTTCTGGAGGGAATTCCCTTGGTGTGAGAGGCTCCAGAATCACCTGGGTCTTGTGCTTTCTTCACTCCTGGCACGAGGGGATGGATCTGGGCAAGAAACCAAAAGATCTTAGCAGCTTGCCTGTACTATTGAGTCAAACCCAGACAGCAAAGTTTACCAGGCTGGAACATCCCAGGCTGGTAATTTTTTAGAAATCTCAGTTAGCATTCGAAGAAAAGGGAGTTCACAGCTGACTGTTGGAAATGGGTCTTTCCAGGAATTGTTTGGGACAATGCTTGTTTGCATGATCATAAACCAGCCAGGGATTGTTCTGATGATCTAAAAGTATGGCTCACCAAGTTCCACTAGCAGGGAACATTTCCTGGCACTGCCTAATTTACTGCCACAGATCAAGCCAGAAATAGCAAGAACCCCATATTTGCTCCTCTCCTGCTTACTGGGTAAGAGAGGCTTGTTCTCCACTTAATATCTTTGGAAGAGTTATTTGTATTCTTTTCTGCACTTTGGTCTCTCACATGGCATGGCAGAATATTCATCTTTTATTATCTTATTCCCTTGTTTCTGCGTGGAACTCCTGAATGCAAAATGTTTGTACAGTCAGACAAAGTGAAACTGTCCTGAAAGAAGACTCTGAGAAACCTGAGAAGAACCTGCCAGCCAAGGTGTGAAATCAGTGCAGAAAAGATGCAAGGTCACAGCCAGGCATCTTCATAGCTCTTTCTTCCCTGTTCAGGGCCACTTGAACCCCTTGACATGAGGAAAAGAGATATATTATGCCCCATCCCTGGAAGTGTTCCAGGCCAGGTTGGATGGGGCTCTGAGCAACCTGGTCTAGTGGAAGGTGTCCCTGCCCATGGCAGGGGGGTTGGAGCAGGGTGGTATTTAAGGTCCCTTGACCCAAATAATTTGATGGTTCTATGATTCCATGGTATTCAAATTTTCAGGTCTGCTAGTCTTGTCTGAAACCTGCATGGAAAGTCATGCCTTGGAAAGCAAGTGATGGACCAGGAAACTGAGAGCAAAGGTGGTGCAGGACTGACTGCTCCTCTTGAGTGAGGTTTCCCCACTAATATGGAAAAACGCCTTCCATCCATATTTCAGTGTTTCAAGCTGTGGAGGTTGTTTCTAAGCCACCATGCCCAGTGATAGATTCACAGCCTGAGATCACTTTTTAAAGGCTTTGTGGATGATTTTAGCAGCCAAAATATGCCTGTTGTTCCAGTAAAATAACCTTCTTCATTTCCAGCCAGAGCCTTTTATTTCTCTATAAATATTGACAGGAAGGGTGACTCAAAAGATAACTGCATCCAGGATTGTTCACCACAGCATTGCTGCTCTGGATCCAACTGTGGTCACTCCTCACCATCATGTTGTTGTTATGTTTGCAAGAAAAATGTGGTGAGCCAAGCACGATTCTTACATGCAATCATATTGTCTGTAAGCCAGGAGTTGATGCTACACTAAAGAGCCCTCTGAGTTTGCTTTATCTGATAATGCTAGGGTTTTAACCTCAGAAAAATACAAATAAACTTGGGAGGAGAGGACAATTTTGTTGTTAAAGCTGCAGTGTGTGTCAGCTCCTCTTTCCTCCCTGCACAGCGTGTGGCAGATCCCAGTCCCATCTCCAGTGGGCTTTGAGCCACCAGCACAGTGGAGCAGTTCCAAGAGAAGAGGCTGAAGGGACACCTGTGGGACAAGCCATGCTGGCAGAGAGGACATGCTTATTAAGATACTTCCTTGAAAGTCAGAGGTGCAATTAACTGGCACTTTCTAAGTAAAAAATTTAGCAGATAATCTGCATCCAGGCACAGTGTGGATGTGATTCCCACAGCAGGGACACTCTAGAAATGAGAAGAGTCCTTTGTCCAAAGAGCATTTCTGCACAATTCTGGCTGTTGGGATGGAGATAGCTTCCCCCTTCCCCTGTGGTTTTGGAGGAGAATTTAAATAGACCACTCTTCAAGATCAGGCTGCAGTATCCTTTCCCTTCCCCCTCTTCCCACTGATGTTTTTAGCTCTAAGTCTCAGGGCTGCAAGAGGTGACAGTTGCATTTTGTGGCCAAACAGCTTCCCTCTTTCAAACAAGGCAACTTTTGAAAACAAAGCACCACAGGAAAAACCTGACAGAACCAAATGCTCTTTGCATGTCAGCTTTTACAAGACCACTGCTACTTTTTTTGCTGCACCTTTGACAAGACACAAATAATTTCAAGTCTAGCAAAGACCCAAGCCATAGTTATGCAGAGTAGTCCTCTCATTTGCTTGCTTTGCTTTCTTATTTAGAAAAGGAAAAGCAGTGTGTGAGAGGCTGAAAATACTAATTTTCCAAGTGGCCTTGTGCAAGGTGTATTTGAATACCAAACATGATCTGTAGATCTTGAACTGATGAAATATTTAGTAGTTCTTTGTGACATTGATTCAAAATCTTTTTAAGACTGGAAAAGATGGCTCTTTGCAGACCTCCACACAACACAGGGAAAAGGTTTATGGTCCAGGGCTACTTTGTGTCTGGTTTTCATCATCTGATTGAACTACAGCATTTTCTGTAGGAACATGCTCAGTCTTCATTTAAAACCCCAGGATGATGGAGCATCCATGTATCCACAGATACGTTGTTGCAATGGTTCATTACCTTTGCCATCAGAAGGTGTGTACATCATTTCTAGCCTGAATTGGTGGGATCCATCTTACCCAAATCTGGCTGTTTACAGAGTAGATGTCCACAGCTGAACTGATTGCTTGAGAGTCCTTTCTGATTCAAAAGGGGGAAAAACCACTTGGTGGTTGTTTTCATCTTCCCTGTTTCACCTGTTTGCTTTAGGCTGGGAGGAATCTCACTCTTGGCTGGGGGTCTGTTGGCAATACCAGGGCTAACTAAACTGAAATGTGTTTGCCTCCACTTAGGCAAATGCTGCCTGACACATCTCTCTAACCTCTGGCTGCTGCCAGCTCTTTCTCTGGTGCTCACCTGCAGCCCCACACAGTAACAGAAGGGACACTCAAGTCACTTTTTACTGTCCTGGAAAAATTAAAGGCATTGAGATTTCCGAGTGTTTTCTGGATTTCTTATCACTGGAGCTTTTCCCTGATCTCCTGGGTTCCCAGACTTGTCCTGCTCATGTGCAGGTAAGACAATTCTCACTCTTGTACACCCTGTCATCTCTTTCTCCCTTTTTACACACCCAGCATCAACATTTGCCTTCTGAGCAGTGCACAGCACTGGAAATTCATTCTGCCTCCACATCATCTGGGGAAGTTGTGATCACCTCCATCCCTTTACTGACTCTGCATGGAATTGTTCCTGTGAGCCTCAGTGGGCCATGAGCCCCTCATTTATGTGTTTAATTACCTGCTCCTCTCTCCCTGTTTCATGTGTTTCTTGATGTTGTCAACACAGGCTATCTGGAGCGATTTAATTTTCATTTTTTGTTGCATTCTAGCTAAATCCACCAATAGCATGGACCCAAGGACATGTCCCATCTCCTGGAATTAGTCCTGGGGAATGGGAATTCCCCAATTTAAATAAATTGCTGTGATGTATCATAAACTACTTCCTTAGTTGAACAGGGCTATGCTGACTGCATGGGTTTGGGTGACCTGCAGCACAGCTCTGCACAGATTGAAGAACTTTTTGCTGCTTGTTTTGAACAAATCTTCTGCTCCTTCCACTCTGATGCCCCCAATTCTTGTAATGGGAAAAAACCATTATTGTACTTTCATTGATATTTTACTGCTTCTGGACAAGCCAGGCACAGGAGAAGGGACTTGATTGTGAAATGGATTTGATTACTCCATGCTGTCTGCCAGCCTTGAGGCCTCAAAAAGGAGACCCTCAATGGAAGGATTGGCACACACCCTCCCCTTCCCACCATAGCCTGTACCCCTCGTGCAGATATCTTCACTGGGGTAGGTGCCATATCTAATCACACTTCCACCAGGCCAGGCTGTTTTGACAGAAAGACTCATATGAAGGAACAAAAACCACTCAGAGAGAAAAGAAAAAAGGCTTTCCATGGTCCCCACACTGAGTATCTGCTGTGCAACACACACACTCCCTCCCCAACCACAGATCCTATCAGGCTGGACTGAGAGGTGCCTCACTGCTCTTCTCTATCAGCAATGCACATGCAGCAGTTTTGGAGTTTATAGACTATTTTATTTTTGGTAAGTAATCTCCAGATCTTTGCACTGCAAAAGTTCAAAAATTCCTGACTCTCAATAAGAAGCATGGCAGCAAATGTTGCTGTGCAAAGGAGCAGAAAGCTCAAACAACTCTGGCGTGCTGTGCCAAATGGGGAAGATGTTCTGGAACCTTGGATGTCCTGCTGGCAATCAAGGTCATTTCTTCTCCAAGGACGAGATATATGGAAAAATCCAAAGAAATTCATCAGCTCTAACCTGGCTGACTGCAAGAGCTCATGACTTTCTGCACACCAGAGCCAAGACAAGTGATTGGCATGGTCAATGTTAAGAAATATGTACTGCAATCAGGTTTAAGCCTACTGGAGTCTTCTCCATCTGGAGGCATTCCTGCCCAGACATCATGGGCTTGGCATTGCATCATCCTAAAATTAAACAAAGAAATGTGGGCTTGGCAGCTGGAAAGCTTTATGTCTCAACTTTGTCCTTAAAAATATTGACCTCCGCCTCCATTTTGTGTGTCAGCTTTGTCATATTCAGGCCAAATGAGGAGGAAAACTGAGTCTCTTTCTGCAACATCCCCTTTTCTGCTTTACATGGCCCCTGGTCAGTGATTGCCTTGCAGCCAGGACAGACAAAGACTGGGGAAAGGAGAACCTCTTCAAAATTTGGCTAGACAGGTGAAATTCAGCATGTAGGTCCTCCCTGTGCCTGTGAAGGGAGAGAGGTGAGGATTTAAACATACCTGTACCAAGCCAGTCCATGTGTGTCCTGTCTGGAAATACCAGACTGTAGCTCCTGTGGGAATCTCAAAAGCACCAGCAAAAGGAAAAGAAAGAAACATCTTAACAGCCTTTTTTCCAAAGCCAGGCAAAATGATGATCTCCTGTCCTGTTTGATGCTGACTTCCCAGAAACTGCTCCCTGCCCCTGCACTGTGCATTCCTCTGTGGGCTGTCAGATCAGACTAGATGATGCTTGGATGTAGGAGGGGGGAAAAGAGACACAAAGGAAGAATTTCACCACCCAGCTGATGATATCCTCCCTCTAGGACTGGGGGCTCATGCCAGGTGCTCACTGCTCCCTCAGGAACAAAGCTGTGGCCCCAGACAGCAGCAATGGCACAAACCCATCACCCCTGAGTCGGTGTTTGAATCAGAGTGTGAGTGGGGAGCTGGCAGAGAGTGGGGGGAGCACGGGGGGTGTCAGATAATTTATGGGCAAGGTCTTCAAAAGAGCTCTGTTCCCACTCGGGACAATGGGAGCTACCGGGGGCTCCGCGTGCACTTACCACTCCGGTCACGTCAGCACCAAGCCCCGCTTGGGTATGTGAAGAATACCCTTCAGTGTGACACTGACCTCTAAAACAAATAGAGTATTGCGGCGGCTGATGCCCCATTCATCACCGGGTGACAATGGGAGCCAGGCCCGTGAGCGAGCAGCGTTTCCCGCAGGGCGGTGCTGAGCGGCTCCGGAGCGCTCGGTACCAGCCCCGCGCAGCCCCCGGGCGCTCCCGCGGGGAATCCGCCCGCAGGCTCGGGATGCAGCAGCACCGCGGGGAAATGCTGTTTCACACCCCGTGGCGGGGCTGGGCTGCAGGGTGGGATAGTTGGAGGCACCCAGGGAGAGCACGGAGTGACAATGATGGGGAGGTCCAGGGTATTTTCTCACCCAGGAGTGTCTCGCTGTGCAAGAAGTGTTCTCACTCTGGGCTCAGACAAGGGGCTGCCCCAGTTTGGAAACACAGGGCACTGGGAATATTTCTCTGTCTGCTCTGGGGTGCCCTGACCCCCAGGGCAGCACTGACTTTGGCCCTCATTCATGGAGAAAGTTTCACAGACTTCAAGATAGACTGGAATCCACAAAAGTGTGAAATAGATTGTAGAGAGCAGTGTAGGTGTGCCACTTGGTGAGAAATGGAGGTTTTGGGATTTTCAGGATGTTGTGGATGGAAGCAAGATGGAGGGCACAGGATGTCATCCTGGGTTTCTTCTTCATGCTGCTTCTTCCTTCTTCTCCATGGGTTTGGGTGGCATTTTGTAATTGGGCAGAAATGTCTGCATTGGAGGCTCTGGGATCAGTTATTGGGTTAAAAGGGAAAATAATCCAGGTGTCAGCTCTTCATTGGATAGTTTAGTCTTAAAAGACCTTGGAACAAGAGATTGTTGGCCATTTTGTTCCTTCTAATGAAAAGCTGCTGAACTCACAGCAGTGAGACTGTTTTACTGATGAGAAATAATAAACACCTGAGTCTGAACATAAATTCCTGTCTCAAGTGCCTTCAATCCAGACCCAGAGAAACCAACATCCCAGGAGAGAAAAGATGCCTGAGGAGTCTGGGTAGGTTCCTCCTCTGTACACTGATGGAGGAGACCAAGAACTGGGAGCACATTACAGCTGTGGTGAAAGGTGATGGAGATGGGCATGAAGTCTTGCCAGCCACACTGTGCCTTTGAGGGGTAGGCATCTGCACACAGACCATGAGAGGGGCACTAGAACCTCACTAGCAAACTCCTGTGGCTTCCCTTCTGCAGTCATCAGCTCCAGGATGAATTTTCTCCAGATGCTTCTGCTGCCCACAGCTCTCTGTTGTTGTTCCTGTGCATAAGGACAGAGGAGATGGTTGGTGGCAGGAGAAAATCACATCAGGCTTCAGAGTAACATGCAGGGGCCATTTGATGGCCCTCTATGGGGCACCAAGCCAGAGGAAAACTTTCTTCCCCATCCCTAAGCCAGGCTGGGCTGGACATTAAAGCCTGAAGGTGCACATGTTCACTTTGTTGGGTTTTTTCCTTCATTCACATCCTCCATCAATGGTTAATTCTTCCTGAATGAGCCTTGGACTGTCTGGTGATTGCATTTGCTGGTCACGTCTCTGGATCACAAAAGCAATCACAGTTCTACATATGTTCCTCATAAGGACCTCTGCAAATGACCAAAGTGAATATGCAGGGAGTCATTCCCACGTGCAGATCGTAGCATGGAGAGTGCAATTACAGAGATTCCTCGAAAAAGTCGCCTGTGTAATGTACAGATGTGTACATTCACACTTTTAACAAGCCTGGTCTTATCTAGGCAGGCATCAGGACTGTGAGAAATGCTCCCACACATTTTCAGAGGGAGTTTCAGGGATTAATCCTGCCAAGGACTTGCCTTTCGGAGAAAGTGGCCTTGTGCTGGTGCCTGAAAGATTGTAATGTGCAACATTATCTTTCAACAGACATCTGTGTTAACAACTGAAATGAAATGATGGCACATTAAAAACTTTACTGTGCTGTTGCAAAACACTTGCCAAAAAATCCCTGAGCTGCTGCTGTAGGTTACTCTGAATCATGCCTGAAAATAGCATATCCAGCATTACTTGGAAGCAGGCACACGGTTGCTAGCAAATCTAATTATCTCCTGGGAAATAAAGCACCAGAGCCTGTGTGAAAGGCTCAGAGGTGAGTGTAGGCATTGTCCCACCATTCAGGGGAATGATTTGTGGATTTGTGACTCCTGTAGGTCGTGGAATCACAGCGCCCTTGCCAAGTGTGCAGTTGTCTGGTCATGTGAAGATCACCCACCTAGCTCTGCCTTGGCCTGTGAGGGATCTCCAATAAAGCAAGCAAGGGTGACACGGTGAGAATTCATGTCCTGATTTCCCAGCTCACTGCTCAGAGGAACAGTGTTACAAGGGTGAAATGACTCATCTGGCTGAATGTGGTTGTTTCAGCACCTCTGATACTGGTGGGTGCAATTTATATCTTCCTTCTCCTCTGAGCTGTCTGGAAGGTGTCTGTCTGTCCCCAGGCTGGCAGAGGGAGGCTGGTGCCGTGGACAGCTGGCTGGAGGGTGGACACAGGGTAAAGGACACGTGGAGGTGTCTTACCCAGGTGGAGCAGCATCACTGAGGCTGCTCAGGCACTGCAGCAAAGCCTGGATGGTGAGCATTGAATTAGGGACCAAGGGCATGGCCTCTGTTCTGGAAATCTCTGTGGAAAGTTCCCGACTGTGGGAACAGCACAGGGAAAGCCACAAGGGATGGGAGATGAGAAAAAAGGGTTTACAGGAGACCTGTGATGTTTTGGAGTGGCAGCTGGAGACCAGAGAGGACGTGTAGGGCACCTGAAGGGGTGATGCATGACACATGAGAACTGAATCTGGCCGCAGCTATCATAAAAGACTCAAGTGGAAAGCAGCTCAGAGGTTATGACATCTGCATGAAGATGTCTACAAGCATGTGGAGAACTAGGAAAGAAGGTTCTGGAGAAATTTGAAATTCTTGATGGCATCCCACCTGAATGTGAAGATGTTACATGGGGTTTTTGTGGCTGGAAGCTGAATCTCAGCTCATATCAGATGGCCTTGGAGATGGTTTGACCAAAGGCAGGTGTCTACCCTGGGAACCTGAACAGCACCCTGGGGTCTCAGCTGTAGTAACTGGCTATTTTTCCACTGCAAGGGGTATTTAGATGCCAGACACTTACCTGCAAGTGCCCAAATTGAATCTGTGGTTATCTTAATCTCTGGGACTTGCTGGTGGTCCCAGCTGCATGAAGAACTGTGAGAGAGACCTGCAGAGGTGGTCACATCACCTGGGGGACATGATCTCTGGGGGAAGTGATTTGCATTGTGAGATTAGGGAAGAGCATGTGCTGATCTGCTCGCTCCCTTCACAGGCACATCCCAAAGAGTTACAAACACAAACCACAGGGAAGGTCCCCAGCTTATTTCATCCCTTCAACATCCCATGTGAGAACCACACATTGTCCAACACTGGTCAAAATGTTATTTCTCAGGATTATTTATTCTCAGGATTTTTTTCCCCAGGATTGTTTCTGGAGGATTTTTTTGATAGACTATGCTAAGAATCCCTAGTGGGAAAGATGTGGTTTGACTGAGTGAAAAGGGAGACCCCTCTCCTTCAAAGTTTTGCTATCAGTGCCTGAGAAGTTTATTATTAGCATTTAATCACTTAATATGTGTGAAGCCCCCCAAAACAATGAGCAAGGCTTGGTAATGTGGAGGAGAACAACACTGTCCTTGTGGGGAATATTCAGTATTTTGTACTTCTGCAAAATTCAAAGTACTGTCAAAAGCTCCCTGACTTGAGTCTGGAGTTTGCTGCAATCCAAACAATTGGCTGTGAGATTGCAAGTGCTGTGCTTTTTCCTCTGTGCCATGTTCCAGGCTCATTCTCAGGGAACGTTGTGTCCAGACCATCTCCATCTCCTGGTCTCTGCTCTATTTCACATCAGCAAAGCCATGCCTTCAAACTTAATCCCTTGACCAAATTTCTTGAGCCCTCCTATTTTTTTTTTTTTTTTTGCCTGAGCACCAATGGCTCAGTTTAACCTTTTGCAATAATGCAACACTCCCTGGGATAATGCCTGAAGTCTCTGCCTGGTTAGCAATTATTTAAATACTCTGTTATGAATAGGATCAAAGCCTTCTCTTATTGAAACACTCCATTCCCGATGCCAGAAGTTGTCACCGCATGACAAATGGATTGCCTGCTCTCTTCTCACAAGCGTGCTCCAACCAGACAAGGCTGGCCAGCCTGTGGGATGGGAGAGTTTAATTAATAACAATATTTAATTTCTACAATGGAGCACTTAGGGGAGGATGAATATTGCAGCAGCTGTGGTGTGCCTGCCCAAAGCGCGAGGAGCGAGAGGCTCCATCAGCAAAATGCGCTCCGCGTTCGCCGGCTCCCAGAGTTCCGCAGAGTATTTCAGCCAGGACAATTTTTCTTTTTTCTTTTTTTTTTTCTCCCCCTCTCAGTTACTGAGCAGCACAAGTGTCATCGTTCCTCCAACTGATAGTAGCTATGGAAACTGTGACATCACCGCCGACATAGCGATACATAAAAATTCAAGCGGCTGGGGAGCGGTTGCTAGGAGAGCTCCGCTCGGGAAAGTCATCGGGCAGGCAGCCAAGGGACGGGAGTCTGCTGAACATGTTGTACTTCACCCTGGTGATTTTACCCTCCTCCCACTATTTTCCCTTTCACATGCAAAGCTTTTTTTTCCTCTTCTTTTTTTCTTTTTTTTTTTTTTCCTCTCACTATATTCACCCTTAAATTATCTCTGAGATTTTTTACAACGGGCTAATGAGCTGGTGGTGGAGTAGCTGTGCATTATAGCAGTGTGCACAAAGTCAGGAAATAAAGCCACCTACTGTACTTAAGATCAAGTAAAAACCATCACAAGCTACCTTTGTATCATAAAGATGCATTTTGGACCACTTTTGGAAAAGGGTTTTTCACCAAGCTTTATGTATACATAAATTAGAGTAAAAGCCTGACCAATAATCATCAGAATTAAAGGTGATTTGAACCAAGGATGAGAAGTGACCTCTGTAGTGGGTAAAACCTCCTCTTACAACTGTTCTGAATTCAGGAAGTGGAGTGTTTCCAACAGTTTGAGTGACACCTGGTTTCTGGAGAGCTGGTGCATCTCATCTCGTGGTTTTGGACCACTGGTGGTCAAGAGAAACAAGAGAGGGAACACTTGTAGGGCCAGATGTTAATTTTTATAAGACCAAAATTGTTTTATTAGACCAAAACTGTTAGAAAAATCCACAAACTTAGGAAACCCTTCCCCAGGCTCTGAGAGGATTTATTGAAGCAGCTCATTTGCTCATTTCAGCATTTTTGGTTGGCCTAATGAAGGATTTTGCACACAGATCTGGTCACTTGCTGGTGTGTGCATCTTTCTTGGATGTACCTGCAGTTAAGGACGACTGGTATGTCTCTGCTTGGATGCAACAGATTCAGGGGTACAGGTTTAAATCTGTCTTTCTGTGTACATATAAATAGATACAGACTTTTCTTCCCTCCCAGACTGAGATGCCACTTGCAGAGGAAATTGTGCAAGTAGATTTCTACATGACCACCCAAGTAATGACAAATTACAAGATCTTAATAAAGGCAGTATTCAGACTGAATAATCCTGGTAACTGACCCAACAGTGAAGTGGTGTTGGGGAGCTTTGTCTAGGAATTACTCATCAAATTTATATGGTTAAAGGGTTTTGGTATTTTTTCAGAATCTGCGTGTGCTAAATTCTTAGAATGTAATCAGAAACTGAGAAGGAAACAGAAAGGGAAAAAAAACATAGCTGTTGATAACTTATTTTCAGACAATCCCTGATTCTGGGAAATGCATGTGCCCTCAGCAGACTCAAGGCACACACACAAACCCAGACACAACCTGAGCATGCATGGGAATATCAAAAGAAAATAAAATTGTTTTAATTTTTATGAACCAACTTGTGACCTATTAAATTGGTAGTATGTCTCCTTCCAGATATAGCTGAGATTTGACTTATTCACATTTGTTTAATGTGCAGGATAATGTGTATTAAACACTGAGGCCTTCTCAGCCAAGATAGTAAAAGTTTGGGTTGAAAAGGTGTCTTCTGGTGTGGAAGGATGTTTGCTCTAAGTGCATCAGGCTGCTTCATAGGTCACAGTTTGGTTCATAAGAAGGAACAGATAAACATCCCATTTTATCTGAAGGTGTGTGCATTTCTCTGGCATCAAGCTGTTGTTTTCCTTGATGATCTTTGGGGGAGATGAAGTACTTTGGACAAGCTGCTACTTATTTCATTTTATTTTAATGAACAAGGATTATTCTTTAGCCATCATGATAAAAAAACAACAAAAAGTTAACCAACAGTCTCTTTTAATAACTATGGCCACAGCAGGATTTGAACTTGCCTTCCCTAAAATAGGGTAGACACTTTACTGTCCATCAGGATACAAAATCTTTGGCTACCTTCCATGGGAATTTAAAGGTGTTAAATTAACTACAGGAGGGTTTCACTATTGTTCCCTAAATGTAATGGAAGTGGATTTAAATTTACAAGGGGGAAAAGCTAATAATTAAAAATTGAACATAAGGGCTATAAAGTACAAAATGGGCTCCCTTGGACTGGGTTACAAAATTTTATGAAAAGTGTAACTCCTGCTGGGTTATGTTTTCTAGAATGACTTAAAAAAGGGTTTCTTAAAGATGTTTTTTGTTGCAAATTAATTGCTTGTGGCTTCCATGGATCTTACAGCCTATAAAGATGTCCCCATTGTGGTTTCCATCAATATTTTCATCAAGGGTTCCCCCTCTGCTTCTTCTTGTTACCAAAATCACACACAAATTAGTAGAAGTGTTGGTGAGGAAGTTGTGAGACCTATTAATGCCCCAGATCTGTCATACCTTAGGACCTGAGGTACAGATCAGAGCAGTCTCCAGTTCCCTCTCAGATTTCATGCATTTGCTCATTTTCCATGCAATATCCCATGGGCCACTGGCAGCCACTGATCCCAGGAGGTGTCATGGTCCTCAACTGCATGAGCTCCATCATTTATTGGGAGTGGGTTGCTTATCTACCTATATGAGCCCTGACAGTAAAGAAAATAAGTACTCCTAGAGCTGGAGGCAGCTGGAGAAAGGTCTGGTGGCAATGCAGGATCTGCCAGCAACCTGGAAGGTGACAGGGAACTACCAAGGGAACTCAGCCTCACTTTCTTCCTTCACCAAGAATTCCAAGTATGCAAGTGATGTGAAATCTCAGCAATCCCAGCTGCCTGTGTAGAAATGGCACAATGTCTCAGAACTCCCTTGCTGGGAACAAGGGCCAAGAAAAAAAATCTTGCTTTTGGTATCTTTCTCCTGCCATGGGATTTTCCTTTCTGAGTTCTAGCCTGTTCATAAGATAGCTTCCTTCCCCAAAACTTCTGCCTTGGCCATCTTTTTCATCTATGCAGTTCCATTCATCTCCTCATCCCCTTTTGCCTCAAGCAGTTTGTTATTATTATTTTTAATATTTAATCGTTGCAAAACCACTTCTGCATTTTCTCTGATTCTTGTCACTCTTGTCAAACAAGCAGCTGAATTGTGCTGCCTTCTAGGACTGTTTCTTTCCCTGGTTCTTCTTTTTCACTGAATTTTTTTTTGCTCCCCTAAACTTTACTCTGCTCAGACTGAATTTTCTCCTGTCTTTTCACCCCTGGTCTGTTTTTAACCAGAGCATATGAACTCCTGATCTCCTGGGACAGCTGACCTGATATGAAGAACATCACATTATTGGTGAGAGGGTCCTGCAGTGCCTATTGGGAAAAAGAGAGTTATCCAGGCAGCCACTGCTGTGGTTTCAATAGCACTTCATCCACAGGAAAATGTGTAAAGGGGATGGTCATTTTAAGTCTGTAGGAAAGCAGAAAATGGGACAAAAAGCAGGGTGGGGTTGCCAAAGGTAATCCCCAGTGCTTACTTGCATAAGATAAGGGTATTTATAGAAAGGTTGTGCAGTGGAGCTAATCCCTGAGGGTGCAAATGTATTTGCTGATCTGAAGGATGCTGTGAGATATCAACATTAGTCAGATCACTTGTGGCTGGAATTGAACTATGTCTCCTACTGATCCCATAACAAAAGGGGGCTGAGCAAGGAACAGGGAGCTTTTTGCTGAGCAAACATAGTGAAATCTATGTTCCACTCCTTTGGCAGAAACTCTGCTTCATCTTGTTTAGCACTCCTCTGCAAATGAGCTGCTTGAAAATATGGGTTTCCCTTCTCCTTTTGGAGGAGGACAACAAAAGTTGAAAGATTTTGTGTTTCAGCTTAAATTCCAAGAGGAGGAAAAGCAGGAATGGAAATCTGTTATTTACTGCTATGCTGCTGCTATATATCAACATTTATGACTAAGTGGCACAATCTGGGCTCAAACTTTCACTATCAAGAGCTGATCATTTCTGAACATGGAAGAAAGTTTCACCCAGACCTCGTGGTCCCTTGCACAAGGACTCAGTGCTTGCAGAGAATAAGGATTATGGAGTTGGTGCAATTGTCAAACAGAGCTGCTGGCAGGGCTGGAGGTGTGTTGTGCAACAAACTCTTTGCTCCTTGAAGATCAGCTTCTACTTGCTCCCCCAGCACATAAATCATGAGCTGGAGGTGGATGGAGGGGAAGAAATAGAAGTTCAGGCTTTAGCAGAACTTTTACGTGTTGAAACTGTTGATCAGTGAAGAGATAACAGGAGATCACAGAATCACAGGGTGTGCTCAGCTGGAAGGGACCCACAAACTGAGGTTTAAAACTGTATTTGAGATGTTTTCAATGTCACTGTTGTTCAGAAAAGAGCAATTCAGACTGACTGCTAGTGCAAGCACCCCTAGGTCAGCCAGAGGGGATCACTGTTTAACTATTCAACTAGTCAGCAAATGTTTTTCTCCACTGACTGGTGGGAATCAAGGATCTGGTGGCTCAGAGGTTGTAGAGAGTCTTGGTTTCTCACTGATTTCTGCAGTTCTGGTTGTACACTCTGAGCATTAATACCTCAAGGTCATCTTCACCTGGGCTGTCAGGTGAGCAAAGCAGTAGAACTGTCAGTTTTATACAGAGCAGAACAAGTCAACCTGGAAAGTGAGTAGGGCCAGACACTGCTCTGGTGTCTCCCATGGGCTCTTTGGATTTCCATTTCTCCTCCTTCTCTCCAGTTTCCCCACATGCAATGAAAAGATTCCAAAGGCACTTCCCCATGGAGCAGGGACACAGAGAAGAAAGTCACCCAACAATCTCTTTCACATCCTGTGGTGTCATGTCCTGTCACCAGCAGCAGATGGGTGGATGCAATGAAGCTGCCAACCCACACCCAAACCATCAATTCCCAACACACTGGACTTCTCCAAACCCACATAGTCTGGGTGAGACTCAGTGGAGGCAGCAGTCATTGGACAGAAAGCCTGGGATGATTTCCCTTTGCAGAGTGTGTCAGTCAGGAGCCAACCAGACTCTTGCTCAGTATTCAGCTGTTTTTTTTTTTTAATACAGAAATAAATGGCAAAATTTCAATGATCTTCATAGGGACAATACAGCCCTGGGTCTATATGCAATGCATTTATTGTACATGGGAATACTTCCATTGGGATCTGATACTGGTGAGATTCAGAATTTTATGCTTTTAGCTACTGCATATTTTTTTTAATTTTATATTTTATTTTATTTTATTTTATATTTTATTTTATTTTATTTTATTTTACTCCATTTTATTCCATTTTATTTTATATTTTATTTTATTTTATTTTGTTCCATTTTATTTTATTCCATTTTATTTTATTTTGTTCCATTTTATTTTATTCCATTTTGTTCCATTTTATTTTATTTCATTTTATTTTACTTTTAGCTCTACAAATACATTCTTCAGTTTGCTCAAAGAAAGAAATAACTGGTCCAGCAGAGTTTAGTCTGTGATTCTTTCCATAGTATGAAAATCCAGAGATTTGGATCAAACTATATTCCTGAACAGAGATTTGGGAAAAGAGGGGGTGGCAGTGAACTCTGCTCTACTTTGCAGCGCTGATCCCAACTTCAAACAAAATCGCCTCCCAACGTTGCAGGTGGAATCTCTGCTGAAAGAGAGAGGCTGGGTGGCTGGGGAAGAAGCAGAACAAGCCATGTGAGATGAGCAGGTGAAGGCTGCTGGCAGGGAGGAGGCAGTGGCAGCGCTGCCTGGCGTGGCTGCAGCTGCGGGGACGCTGGAAGGGGCTGAGTGAGCAGCCCAGTGTCACTGTGCTGTGAGGGCCCCGAGGAAGGAGGGGTGTGAGGAGGGCTCCACCCATATCAGAAGGCTAATTAATTGCTTTATTATAATATAATAGTCTATACTACATTACATTACATCTCAACTGAATCTGCCAAGCACTCAAGCCTGCACACAACAGCACAGAATCTCGTGACTGTCAGCCCACAGTCCCACACACCCCTGGCCCTGACAGGCCAAGGAACAAAACACCACCACTCTGGGTAAACAATCTCCATATTGCATTCTACCTTGGCACAAACACAGGCACAGCAAATAAGAATGGTGTTTTTCCTTTCTCTGAGGTTCAGAGAATGTGAATCTCAGAAATCCTTGGGAAGAATTGTGCCTTGCTTTTCTCTGTGAAGAGAAATGTGGCTACAGCCAAGGGCACAACGCATGGCTGGGTGCAGCCCTGGTGAAACCACTGCCCTGACTGCCAGGCGAGTCCCACGTGTGAGGCTGGGAGCCCTGGATGCCCCCGGAGGCAGCAGCTGCATCCGGAGCTGGCTGCCTCCCCCGGGCCTTCCTCACCTGAGCTGCACACTCTTCATCACAAACACAAACGGGACTGGATCTTCAAAGGGCTGCAGCCACTGCCGGCTGATTTATGAGTTGCTGTCAGGTGCAATGTGATAGAAGGAGGTTTTTGAGCTTCCCAGGTGGCTCTGGAGAAACCTGGGAAGGTTTCTAGGTCAAGGCTGTTGATGGTGAGTGCCCCTGGCTACTCCCAGCTTGGAAAATTGTACTTAGTGCAGCTGAACTTCTGAAGGAACCTGAGAGCAGGAGGAAATGGAGGGGCGGTGATTCTTCATGGCCCCATCTCCTGCAGACAGGAGCTGGCTTGCTGAGGGCAAGTTATTCCCTAATGAGCATTACAGCCATCAGTGCTGTAGCTGACCCTGCAGGCCCCGTTAGGGACTGTGGCCACGTTCAACCACAGGAACCAAACCCAAAGGAATTGTGTGTGTTTTGAGAGACAGCAGTGAATGCAGAAAGCAGATGTGAGAGAGCCTCTCACTGTCCTCTGGAGCACCTGCTTGTGGCCACAGCTGTGAGGGGAGCTCTTGACCCTGGAACTGTTCCAATCCAGTGATTTCTTTGTGCCTGGCTCCAAACCAACAGCAGGCTGTGCAGTGCCAGGAGCAGAGGGGCAGGCAGAAGCCCAGAGTGTCTCTGCACTTGTTTCATTTGAGAGCAGAGTAGATGCACCAGGAGAGAGATAAATGCCACCCAATTGCCCATGGATATACCTGCAGGGGTCAATGCTAGAATTACAGTTTCTCAGCATAGAATCATAGAATACCCTGAGTTGGAAAGGACCCACAGGGATCATTGAATCCAGCTTCTGGCCCTGCATAGGACATCCCAAAAATCCCACCCCGTGCCTGGGAGCATTGTCCAAACACTCCTGGAGCTCTGGCAGCCTTGGGGCTGTGACCATTCCCTGGGGAGCCTGGGCAGTGCCCAATGTCCCTCTGTGTGAAGAACCTTTTCCTAAATCCAATCTTTTTAGCATCTCTGCTGAAAAGCTCCAGACCAGCTTTGCAGGCGGGGTGGGCAGATGGCATCCAGCTGAAGGACTCAGTGACACCATTTGTCACAGTAAAGAGCCACCAGACCAGAAGCCACCTTCTTGGCTCATTGCAGCCCAGCTAGTGCAAGTGGCGAGGCCATATGCTGTCTCCCACAACCTGTGAGTCTGTTCACATCTCATCAGGACCTGTGCTCAGATGCTCTGAGACCTCCCTCTTTATATGGCATGTCTTATAAGCTCCTGCATTTGTCACTCCATGTGTGAGTTTCATGCCAGGTTTCAAGTCTGGGTCTCTTTGGTTGCCCAGGAAGGTCAGGATCCTTCTTGACCAAAAGTGTCTCCCTCAGTGTGGATCATATTTTACATTCTGGTTTTGATGACAATCCATCTTTTATAAAAACCATTTTGTTTTTTTTTTTTGTCTCCCCCTCTCCTTTATTTTATTTTATTTTATTTTACATTTTAATTTGAACAGGTCTAAACCTTCCACACACTGACCCAGACACTGACATGGATCCAGATGTTTGCACTGGGATCTGACCATCAGCAGGTGGACACTAAGTCCAGGACTCACAGAAATATTCTCAAAGCACAAATCCTAAGATTAAATGCTCTGTGCAGATTCCCCAGAAGTGGGAGTTTTCCTCACAGGGAAAGTTTTCCTCCAAGGGCTCAGACTGCTACAAAGAAGAGCCCCTCTTGTTGCAAATGTATTTGTTAATCCACATCCCTGTACCTGTGCAGAAATACCAGTTATGGAAAAATAAAATATTCACCCAAAAATAAAATATTCACCCAAAAAGGGGTATTCTCCAACAATCTTTTTCAGCCAGATGTTTGCCAGTTCTCATTGCCCAGTTCTGCTTTTTGTAAAGGCTGTGGGGAATGACCAGAATAAAGGAAGGGATGCTGGCACGGCTCCATCCTCCTGCACTGATTCCAGAGGGGAATCGCTGACATCCAGCAGCTGAACCCCACCTGTGGTGATGGAGGGCAGGGCCTGAGCTGTGCCAGCCACAGGCAAACCCCAGTGCCCTTCTGCCCACAGCCCTGGCACTGCCAGGAGAGGAGAGGCTGCTCTGCCCCAGCCATCCAGGGCTGCTGTCAGAGTTGGATTCCAGCAGGTTCCCCCTGTAGGGGCTCTCTGCCGGCTGAGCCTCCCCCCGGGCTCACCTGGAGCCAGGAGTGGCTGTGGCAGTCCTTGTGGCTGTGGCAGTCCCTGGGACATCCCCATGGCTGGCCCTGGCAGTCCCTGTAACATCCCCAGGGTGGCTGTGGCAATCCCTATGACATCCCTAGGGCTGGCTGTGGCAGCCCTGTGACATCCCCAGGGTGGCTGTGGCAGTCCTCATGGCATCTCCAGGGGTGGCAGTCCCTGTGACATCCCCAGGGGTGGCAGTGGCAGCCCTGTGACATCCCCAGGGCTGGCTGTGGCAGTCCTGTGACAATCCCAGGGCTGGTTGTGGTAGTCCCTGGGACATCCCCAGGGGTGGCAGTGGCAGCCCTGTGACATCCCCAGGATCATCCCAGGATCAGTGAGAGCCCAGGGAGCAGGACAGGCCTCCCAGCCAGGCTTCCCCCAGCTCCCAGCTGCCCTTTCCTGCAGGGTTGGCCTCTGGAGGATGCTCCATGCCATCCTTGGGCAGAGATCCCTCCTGAGGGAGGTTTTTGGGGAGCTGAGAGTTAACTGTGACTCCTCCCTGGCCCCCTGCCCTGCGCTGAGCTCAGGCTGTGAGTCAGGGAGCAGGGGAAGGCAGCCAGGGGATGCTGTCATGCTGCAAGGGGAAATTCGGGCTCCACAGCCTTTGTGAGGTGTGGGTGGTGCTTGGAGGTGGCTTTTGTAGGTGGGAATGACCCCACTGAGTGACACTTCTGTGCCCTGCTGTACTCCTGGGAGTCACTGCAAAGTGGGGGCTCCAGGAAAAGGGCTCAAACACTGAGCTCAGCTCACATCCCATCCCATTCCATCCCATCCCATCCCATCCCTCTGCTCTCTCTGGAATGCTAAACATAGCCCATGTACCCTTACATCAGCTGTCCAGCGTGATCTGGTCCTTCCAAGGGGACACACAGAACCTCTGGAGCTGCCAAGCCCTTGGCTCACCTCAGCCACCACACCGTGTGTGACAGCTTTGGAAAGGAGAAGGAAGTGCTTGGAGCCACTTACACATTTCCAGGGACCAGGCTGTGAAAAACCAGCTCTTGGCTGCTCTGCCTGGGACCAGCTGGAGATGCTGAGGGAAGCTGGGAGCTGAGGTCGTGTAGCAGATGCTGATCTGTGCCCTTGCTGCTGTGGCTGCTACATAATGGGAGGGGATTAAGGAGCTATGTGGGGCAGCACCCTTCCCAGAGCTAATTAAGAGATTTAATTTTGATGGGGACAGACTTTTTAGTAGGGCCTCTAGCAATAGGACAAGGGGTAATAGTCTTAAACAAAAGGAGAATAGATTCAGACTAAATATAAGGTAGAAAAAATTTACAGTGAAGGTGGTGAGGCACAGGAACAGGTTGGCTGTGAGAGGTGGTGGATGCTCCATCCCTAAAAAAATTCAAGATTTGGATGGGGCTGAGCAACCTGCCCTAGCTGAAGGTGACCCTGCTCATTGCAGGGCGTTGGGCTAGGTGGCCTTTAAGTGTCCCTTCCAACACAAAACATTCTGTGGCCCTGTGATCCTGTGAAGTGCACCTTGGCCCACTTGGTGTGAACCAGAGCAGAGTACACGAAAGCAAAGTGGGGAGCCAAGGGGTGGGACCCCCCTATGGCAAAGTGGGAGGCACTGCAGAGCTGCTCCCAGGGCTCCTCTGTGGCTTTGGGAGTGACCCACACAGGGAGCTGTGCAGGCACAACTGAGTCCAAGGGGGTTGGACAGCAAGCTACAAATCAAATCTGGAGCATGGAGTGGCTCTAAGACTCACCAGCTTTGTCTTATTTAAAAATCCCCAAACTGGGACTCTGCAATCCTGACCCCCTTCAGGATGCTCTGTTTAGAGAGAATGCAGCACTCCTCTCTCAAAATCACATAAACCCCAGAAACCAGGGATGCTGGCAGCTGCTTGGATAATTTGGCTGACTGAGCATGACTTTGATTCATTTATTTTTTGAGAGGGAAATATCTGGCTCAACTGGAGACTAATTCCCTCCCTCTCCTGAGATTGTCTTTAATAGCTAAATCTCAGCTCTCTCCCTCACTCTCATACCTCTGGAAACAATTGAATCAATTCCCTGTTTATGAAATGCCTGTGTTTATGTACAGATGACAAAATAAAACCTGTCTTCTATTTTTCTGCCAGATCTCAACAACATTAGTGTTTGAGGAAAATTTTCACTTTGTTTTGTGTGTTTTTCTCAATCTCCAGTCACAAGCAAAGCACACTTTTAAAGAAATGGGAAATGAAGTCCAGAGTGAGATACACATTAAGGAATTCAGGTTCTGACCTAAATCTATTTTTCATCCAAACCTGAATCCAAATACACTTTATTTTCAGAAGCTGATAGCTGGAGCTGGACTTGAAACACACCACACAGATTTCTTTATCACAGATATAGGGCCTGAAGGTCTGCTTTAGTAGCTGCTTTTCAGATGTCTGCTGACCCCCCACATCCCTCTAGCTGAGATACATTTTCTCTGCCCTTGGTCCTCTGTTGGTGAGGGGGGTTCATGCTCCTTCAGGCTGAGCAGCAGGATGGCAGAGAGCAATCTCTCCTTGCAGGAAGGGTTCCCCTGATCTGTTCTGAACGCCTGCTTTGGGTGAGAAGAACCACAGCAGCACCTCACAAACCTTTAAGGGGATAAGATGGGAACTTGTTTTCATGAAGATATTCACACGTGGCCATGATTTGGTGCTGAAAAAACACCTCACAGCCACATCTGACAGGCACACCTGAGAGTGGGGCAGCAGGAGCTCATCATGGACAAGGAGGGCTTGGGATGCCCCATGTGAAGAACCCAAAAGTTGTGCCCAGCATTCCAGATGTGCTCTCCTGCTCTAGAGAGTTTTAGAGACCGAGAAATGAAAAATGCACTTATATTGGTGCAATGTAAAAGTAATACTGCTTCAGTTCCTGTGTGGTTCAATCAGTTCATCTCCATGCTCTGATGTCAGGCTGGCAAAACACCCCAGCTCTCCCTGCCCAGGGCAGTCTCCCTTGGCAGGCACAGCTCAGCACTGACATGCAGGAATTTTGGCTCTCCCATTCAACCTTTGACCCTCAACCTTGTCATGCTGCCAGCAGCGTTCCCAGGGCTCAGGACAAGTCATTGCCTGTGCTTCACACTGTGTCCCTGAGGCTTTGATATCACCAGAGACCTGCCTGGCACATCTGTTCTGTCCCAGTCCCTCCCAGAAAGGATGGATTTTGAGAGGAAAAATGAGTGCATGCACAGAGCCATTCTGGCACAACCACCGTGCCTTTAATTCACGTTCTCCACTTGTTTGAAATAACATCATCATGTAGACAAGCTGTAAATTCACTTCTGCCAAAAAATCAAGTTAATCCCTGCCTTTCTCAGTGCTCATCAGACAGAGTTTGCTCCTGGCTTTTTGGCTCTGACAAGGAGCCTCCAACAGGTTTTCTGTACCCTGAGGTACCTGACAGCCAGTCATGTCAGGGTACTTCTTCTGGGAAAGCAACTAAAAAAAAATACTTCTCATGCCAGGATCTAGGCTGTGGAGAGTAAAAACCTTGGGCAGTTTTACTAGCTTGTGGATTTTGAGTGCCTGGTGAGGTTGTGAAACACTTACATAGGTGGTTTTGTGTTAGAAGAAGCAGTTTTGGCCAGCAGCAGCAAGGAACCTCCCGCATGGGAATTGAGACAGACCTTGGTTGGAAAGAGGTCTCACTATTCAGGGAGCTGCTAAATGTCTTTAATTGCTCTCAGCACTCAGTCCCTGCACCGGGGGTGCATTTTTTACCTCTGCAGCTGGTAACCACCAGCACATCTCACTCCTTGCCTGGAGGGACTGAGCTGCTGCTGTATGGACTGGCTGGAAACTGGTTCCCAGCATGAGGGAGTTAGAAAAATACCAGTACATTTAAATAAAATGATGTGAAAAGGAGCTTTATCTCCTGTCTGATGGAATGTGCAGCTATTTTTACCTTGGCATATCAAATTTTTATGTGCAATCTAAGGTAAACACACCACAGAGAGAAGGTGGAGCAGTTTCAGCAGTAAACTTCATAGAGGCAGCTCCAAGGAGGGGATAATCTTTCTCTTGTCTAGTTTGTTTGGAAAGAAAATGAAACTTGCTTGTTCTCATTGTGTGTTTACCCATTGTGTGCACATTGGTTCTCAGTGGTGCAAAGTGCAGCTTTTTCTGCCTTACAAATCAGTCTATAAACATGTTCACTTGCTTTTGCTGCTTTCTTGACTTGAAGTGATTTAAAAAAAAAAAACCAAAAAAACCCAAACCCACAAAATCCACCCTATCTTTGCCAAAAGAATATTTTAAGCTGACCTTTGCTGTGAATGAAAGGAGAAGCTGAGCTCTGTATTGCAGTGAAAAAGACTTTATTTCTATTTCTTGTGAACATTCATGGTACAACCCGTGCAGAAGCAGGAATATTTTCTGCCCCATCTCGCTGGGGTTCGTGTCACAATCAGCCCCCTCCCCTTGTTGGAAGGGAGAGATGTTTTTTCTACAATGCAGGTAGACAAATAAGTGATATTCAGGCTTAGCCATATTTGCAACCTTGTAAAACCCATTGCTTAAAGGTGTTTCTGGTCTGGAGACCACTGATAAAAGTGAAAAACTGACCATGCCTGTGACTAATCCACTGGTTTGACACAAAGTGATAGTGTAGATACAAATGCTATCTCTAACAGATGTTAAACCCACATCTATGGGAACATTTATTGGTGGTTGTATCTATTGGCTGATTAACCATTTATGAAAACACAATAATAAAACCTTGTCCTTTACTGCCTATTAAAAGTCCTCTGGAGTGAACTATTCCTGGGAAAAAAGGTATCTCACCTTTCTTTAAAGAATAAGCTGGTGGGATTTTAATTTTTTAATTTTTTTTTTTTTTTAATTTCCTTGTGAATGTTCTCTGGATGGTACAAACCATGCTGAAGGTGGGAAGAAGACAGTGTCAGGTATTTGCAGCTGGTAGAACCTAAGTGATGTATCTGCAGCTGGTAGGACCTAAGTGACACAGCCATTGCTTTTCCTGCTTTCTTGACCCTTGATCTCACAAACCATCAGCAAGATGCAGGGCACTGAGGTTTTGGGGTCTGCCCGCAGCAATCACTTTTGCTTCTTGAGCCAAACAATCACAGACTGTGCAGGGTGAGATGAAAGGCCTGGTGAGGGGACCCTGCCTGGCACCTTGGATACACCTGCTTAAGGCTGTTCCCTTGGGAAAAGCTCATCTGAGCTGATTCACACTGAATCCCAACACACTTCCCTGTGGGATTTGCAGTGGCTCCAGACCCTGCAAGGCTACTTCTTACAGCATGTCCACTTCTCCCAGTTAGGGACATCATGGAAAAGAGAGGGTACAAACATTTCCTTTTGTCCTCCAGGGCTGTGGAGGTGAAATACACTTTCCCCTGTTGATTTTTCCTCATCCCTCACCTCTGGGTCCTCCTCAGCATTTCCTCCCTCTCCATGGTTACTCCACACAAACAATTTCCCCTCCCTGCTGCCAGGGCTGATGCAGAGCTGCCATAAATACGCAGTGCAGATGCAGCGTGTGACTCAGCCCGGTGACTCATCTGGAGCCATCCTGGGGCCTGTGAGTCAGCAAGGCTGCTCTGCTGCTGAGCTCACACCTACAGCCAGTGCAAGCACATGCCAGTGACTTCTGTGGAAAGCCTGGGAGTCCTGCATGGGTGGCCCTGATGGCTCTCTCAGGAGGGAACTGGAAATCGGGGGAGGAAAGGTTGCAGTCAGTTTTGCTGTCGTGGCTGGCAGGGGGAGAGGGTTTGTGCAATGAGGGGGTTGTTGCCACTGTGATCAGTGTGGGATCCAAGCCTGAGCCCACCCAGGGTGAGAGCTCAGCCCTCTGACAGTGGAAAATTCTGGCACCTGAAGGAGGGCAGACACTGCAGGCTGCAGGGAGCAAAGGGAAATCCACACTGTTGGCTTCCCTCTTTTAGGGCAGAAAGCAAGTTTCATATAGAATTCATAAACCATGGATTTTCATAAAGTTCTGTCACTAACTCAGCCACAACTCAAAAGTGTCCTGAGTGTACAGTCTCAGCATCCTCAGGGTGCTCAGAATTCTCCTCTATTTACCTATTTTCCATTGGTTCACGCACATGAGATCATCATTCACAATAATTCAGTCAGCCTGCCCCAAAATGATTAGGCTTTCATGGTGACAGATTAAAGCAAATTTTGCTCAACAATGTAATCAGTTACTACAATGGGCAAACAAAGGATAAAGCAAGGCAGATCTGGCATGGGAAAGTTGCTTGTGGAACTGATAGGAGCTGTAGGCAAATGCTAACATAAATGGAAATGAACCCAATGTAAAACAAGGAAACATAGAAGCTTACAATCAAAAGGGAATTATAGTGTTGTTTTGTCTGTTTTTGGTTTGGTTTTTTTTTCTTAAAGGATAATAGGGAAATTGACTACTAGAAATCTGGCATAAGTGTTGTGACTAAATTTCACGCAAGGCTGTGGCATCTGCTGGTGGAGGACATTGTATGAATGCCAGCTTGGGGACAGCAATGCAATTGGGCCATCAGATCCCTCTTTTACTTCTTAAGAAATAATTAAAAATATCCTCATCTAGCTGAAACAGATGGCTACAATCACACCATTTTGTCTTAATCTGAATAAGGAAAAAAATTGTTTCCTGGCTACATGACACTCAAGCTGTTCCTCTTAGCCTTTTCCCCAGGAAAAGCCCCAAACACTTCACACCTTTGACATTCTCAGGCTCTACCTACTGGCCAGACTAACTCATGCTACATTTCCTAACATGTCCATAAAAGGGTTAGATCTAAACAGGGTGTCTAAAGCCCTTCCAGGTAATCATTTGTAGATTGGTCTGGTTATGACAGATCCATCTTGTACTGATTCCACTCTGTTTGCTGAGCAAAGCTGGGCCAGAGCTGTGATGCCCAGCATGCTTGGGCTGGCTCACATACAGAGAGCCCTGCAGCTCAGCTCTACCTTCATCCAGGCTTCTCTGCTGCCAAAGAGGTTGGTTTGCAGAATGATCTGAAGATTCAGGGTTATCTGTGGGCACATCCTAAACCCCCAGCATCCTGCAGGGACGAGGCCATGAGGTACCTCTGGTTGTGCTGCCTTGGTACCTGCAGCTCTTGGCCACATCCTGCAGCAGTGTCACCTCCCTTTCAGTGTAGAACTATTTCCAAATCTACATTGTCAAGCTCCAAAAGGGGTTGGCTCACAGCCTGTTGTAGAGGGGAGATAAAGTTAGATGATCCCTTACACGCCGTGAAATGCTCCATGAAACTTTGTGGGGGATAGAATATGAACCTCCCTTAAACAGACTCACTGTGGCTGCCTGGGGAATGCATTTCTCATTGAGATTGCTTTTGGTTTTGATGAGCAAGGGATTCTTGGAGAGCATTGCTCCTCTTCTCCCTTGCATTTAAACTCCTTCTTCACTTCTTCACTGTGCCATGTCTTGGCTATTGTGGTGGCACTGTTGTGGTGGCACTGTTGTGGTGGCACTGTTGTGGTGACCCTCTTGCTATCCAGCACCCTCAGAGCAGCTGCTTTGGTTCCCAGACCAACTGTACCTTGCTGGATTCCCTTTTTGTGCCCGTGCTCCTCTCCACATTGGCAGGAGCTGGTGCCTTCCCAGAGGAATGGCTTGCTGGGTGGAGATGGAGGAGCAGGAAGGGGAGGGCAAAGCCCATCAGCTGCTGCCAAAGCTGATGTGGTTCAGCAGAGCATGGGTTCATTTTTGTGCTTTCCAGAGGGCAATTAGCAAACTGAGAAGATGTTAAGTGGACTTGGGTGGAAAGGAATGGCCTGATGAATAAAAACAGCAGGGATGGAAGAGGAAGAGCTCTCCTGGTAAGAGTGGAAGGGTGCAGGCATCCTGAGTCATGGACTGCTCCAAGAGGGCCAAGAGTGGTAGCTAAGAAATGTACATTATTAGGCTTTATTTTGCTTTGTGGGAGTCTGCTGCACAGCTGGAAAATGTAATTAGGTCCTTGTGCTGTAAAATGGGCTGCACACATGCTGCTCCAGGCTGAGATTAGAAGGGGAATCTGGGAAAAGGTTAGGCACAGGCTGTGCTGCAGTGGAAACATGCTTGTTGTGAGTCTAAAAGGATAAGATTTGTTTCAGAAGCCACTTTCTTTTGACCCTAACTATTTTCTTGGTACATCCAAGGCAGCCAGAACACTTTGTTATAAACCTGGAACAGAGCTGTGCCCCTCACTTTGAGTGGAGAGCTCAACCATTTCTACAGGCTGAAGATCAAGTTTACAGGATAAATTAGAGACTGAATGAAGGAGCAGACTTTGAGGAAGAGAATAGAGACAAGGAAGAGGAGAATCTCAAGCAGGTCCATCCACACAGGAGGTAAGAAGGGGTTAAAAAACTGAGCTGAAAGAGGACAGTATGTAAGCAAGGAAGGTCCCATTCCTGGGAGAGATCCCAGCTCTGCATTTCCTGTGTGCCCTGTGAGGTCAGCTGCTGCTGCTGCTGCTGGAATGTTCCTTCCAGAGCCAGGTGAAGGATTCATAACATTTTGTTTCCAGCATTCTTCTCCCTCCCAGCAAGTACACAGAGCACACAGAGTACTGTGCTCTGGCAAAGCCTCCAAACTGCAGATAATCACCTGTCACTACCACCAGCCATTCCTTCAGGCTGCCAAGAACTGTACCTTCAGCTGTAGCTTCAGATTTTCCTCTCTAGACCTAAGTGGGCACAGCCAGTACATTTCCATATAAAAGAGCTCTTCTCTTGTTCTTACATCACTGCTTTGATTTTGTTTGTTTTTGTTTTTGTCGTAACCTGGAGAAAATCCAACCAAGAACAATAGTAAGGTTTCAAAGCCAAGCACCCTGGTGCTAGAAGCTGCCAGAAGTCAGGCTGCTCACATCAGTTCAGTTTGATCTCCTATTTTGATTTCTTTTTACGAGACCCTGCATATTTCAGCAGAGGGGCCCAACCTCCCTCAGCACGCTGGCTGGACACAGAGTCAGGCCATAAAGCAAACACTTTTCCCTGGTGATTAATGCACACTGTGGGTATCCAGGAGAGCTGAATTATAGTCTTGGCTTTGCTACCACCTTTTGTTTGATGTTGAGTTGGGTGAGATGCTATCATAATGGAACTGTACAAGGTGGCTGAGTTATTGTGGGGGCTCGACAGCATGAATTATGGCCTTCTCCATTGTAGCTTTTTTGGTCTGTCTTTTGAAATCTTTGTCTTCTTGCAACTCAGGCAGGACTGGGTAGATCCTTGCTTTTTTCAGGGTCCTCAAAAGAAAACAGCCTCTGGGTGATCTCTGAGTGGGGCTGCTCGGTGTGATCATTCTCCACTTGAGGGCGATGTGACCCGGTCCAGTGCACACAAGAGGCAACTCGGGGTGAAATTAGGATGAAAAGAATTTGGCATCTAATGCTGTGTCCAAATGAGGTCTAGGCTCTCCACCAGTGTGGCTGGTGAGGAGTCATTCAGTAGAGCCAGGGGAGCTGGGAGGGAAGATCAGAATGGAAAATCAGCTTTTTCCAGAGTGGACAGGCACCAGGTGAGCGTGTGAATTGTTCCCTCTGTTCATAGGGCTGGACTGGGGAGGGTCACAGCTCCCTTTCCACTGCCTTTGTGTCTTTGAGGTGGTCTCAGGAGCCTGGTGAGGGCTCCAACTCTGCCCCAGAAGGGTCCCCAAAGGTCCTTGCTTGCACCTGCCATCTGTGTACAGGTGTGTGAGAATCTTGAGACATGTCAGGTGTCCCCTGAACAACCAAACCAAGCCCAGATCTCTGCTCACAATTCTGGGAACTTGGACCTTTAGTTCATGTGCAGGCAGGGGCACACAGCTGCCTACATTTAAGGGTCTTGTTTGCAAGATAAACTCTGCCCAGGGTTATTTATGTCATCAAAGAGGGCAAGATGTCCAGCTGGGTGTGGAAATGCATTTTTGCTGAGGGGACTGCATGCCCACCTCAGGCAGACTGTGACTTGTGGGTCAGGATCTCAGAGCAAGAGGAAGCTGATGAAGTTGACTGAAAATACAAATGACTCTCTCCATTGCACAGAGATTTTGCTAGAAAATATGTGGCAACAGGGCTTTTTAAAGATATAAATCTTTGTTTTGCAAAGGCCTGTAATAATCCCTATGGCAAGAAATGTATTTCAAGTTTCTGCAATCAAGACATACACTCTTTTTGTGGTCCAGGAAAGCTACACTCCAGGAATATGGGAATATGCAATGACTGCCTGATAAATGTTAGTTGATCTAAATAATTCACCTTAGTCGTGTCTGGTTTATCTGTCAGGCTGATCAGCATTTATCTTTCTTGTTTGCAGGCAAGCAGGAGAGAAACCCTATAGATGGAAACATTTCAGTCCACTTAAAATTACATGACTCTAAATCAGTGTTACAGTGGCAATTGAAGCAGACATTTCTAATTAGCAGCAGCTTAAAACACAGCAAAGGTCTGTAATGAAATAAATAGATCACCACTGTCCCCAGCATTAGGGAAAGTGGTGTAGGGCACCAGAAGCCTCATAGCTCATGCATCTTCCTGAAGCCTGCCTCCCATGACCATGTTCATCATCTTAGGGAGCTCAGTTCCCTCCCTAAAGCAGGTTTTGATGCTTGTGACTTGAAGTTTTTCAAGCAGAAGGTTGTATGTTCTGCCTTACTGGGTGTAAGTGCTGCTCTGATGTGGTGAGGGCTGCACACCAAGTTTTGGGTGGCTGGGGACAGGAAGAGATCAGGTCCCAGGCCTGGGAGCAGAGCCCAGAACTGCACAATTTTTATCTCCTTGGAGCCAGTTGAAGCTTAGGACTGTAACAAATGTGGGGACCCACACCTCCACTGTGGGTATCCCTCTAATCTGATTCCTTGAGTCTGGTCATCTTCTGATGGCTGATTTAATAACACTTGGGTTGAGCTGGGGCAGGAAAGGATTTGGTTTCTTTGAAAAAAAGAAAAAAGAGGAAACTGAAGTGCTTTCATTTATGTGTTAGTGGGTTAAGGAAATGATTCTGGGATCATTTGTTTCACATGTGCCTCTGTCTCATTTCTCAGACAGACAAGGTACTGCTGTTCTCTCAGCCTTTGATATGGGACAAAAGTAATAAGAAATGGGAGTTTGTATAGGAAAAACAAATTCCAAGGGGGAAATTTCAAACTGGCCTGCAGACCTCACTCCCTCACAGGACTGCAGAGAGGCCAAGAGCTGGGCAGGGTTTGGGACAACTGGAAATTGTGCTGGCTCTGAAAGAGGTGACCCTTCCAAACACACTTTGAGGGGCTCCCCAAGTTTGGCTGTGGTCTTGCATTTCCTGCCCAGACACACAGCAATAGTTCTGCTCACCTGCATCCCAGGGAAGCCATCCAGAGAGCCCTGGCACGGTGGTGGCTGACCCTCCAACCATCTGCTGGTACCAGCAGGAGGCTCCTGGCTGCCTTTCTGTGGGAAGCACACGGTGACATTCCTGCAGGAGGGACTTCTGCTGAGCAATTGGCCTGCAGAAGGACGATTTTATCAACTGTGTCTTAAAAACTTCCACTCTGGCCCTGGAGATAATGGGAACACACATTCCTGCTGGCCTGCTTGCTGCTGATTTGACATCATGCCACGTGGGGGAGGTGTTGGAAATAGGCAAATACTACAGAATTTAAAAAAAAAAAAAAAATCATTCCAAGTTGAAAGGGAGGAGAGCCAGGAAAGGAAATACCTCAGGCAGAGAATTACTACTTCTGTATCAAAGCCAGCAACTCCTTACTTTAATATTTAACACCCAAGAGAGCTGAGGGGGAGGATGCTGAGAAGGGGTGAAATTTTTCAAAAGAACCCAATTTCTGGTGATTTTCCTTGGGTACATTTTTTCTAGTAAGTATTCAGTTTGATGAGAAATGTGACTTTTGGTCATCAGAAGCACATTTACACTGCAAACTGCAAATTGCTGAACAATTTCAGCTGGGAAGCAAAGTGTGAAGAACGGCTGGAAGGGGAGGTGACATCAACCCCTCCCACCAAAATCCAGCAATCATTGCTGCTGCTTTTCTCACTTAAAGTGTTTAACTCTGGGTCAGAGGGAATGTTTAGCTCAGGAGAAGGCAAAAGGGGTAAAGCTTTTTGCTGTGTTTAAAGGAGGGGTATTGAGAAGGCACGTTTAACAAAGGGTGATGAAATGGACACAAGCTGCATCAGGGGAAATTCATTTTGGGCATAAGAAAGAGCATCTTTGTCATGAGAGCACTGAAGCACTAGAAGAGAAGCCCAGGGAGAGTGAGGAGTCTGCATCTTCAGAGAGAATCAAAACTCAGTGGAGCAAGGCCCTGAACAACTGGAGATGACCTTGAACCCAGACCTGCTTTGATCAGGGCACTGCTCTGCAGATCTCCGGAGGTCCCTGACAACCCAAATTATTCTCCAGTTCTCTGAAGCTGAGATTGAATGAAATGAGGAAAAAAAAGTTCCCTGTTTTCCTGTCATTCCTCTCCCTTCAGCACAGCTGGAGGCTGGCATTCATGTGCTTTGCCATGCTCTTTGCCTTTCATACTTGTGCCCCATACACGGTCCTAATATCCATTTCAGCTGCTTTGCTTAATCAATTAAGCTGGTTTGAAGTTATTTCAGTCCCCAGTGATGCTGTCTGCCTCAGTGACAGTGAAATCAATCGCCCTGCAACAAGCAGCACTCTTACTGCGCTGCCAGCTCTTATGGGGATGCCTTTTGATGCTGCAGGGAGAGGGAAACAAGTGAGACAAGGGCCAGGCAAGGCACAAGGTACATCTTACTGAGGGAAAGCAAAGGAAGGAGTTATTGGGAGGGTTGGAGCTGTTGTCAAAGGGACATGGCACAACTCCCTCTCTCTGCTGCCTTAACTTACCTTGTTGGAAGGAATGGCATCTGCTGAGGGTGCAAGGCTGGATCCAGGCTAAGAAAGCCACTCCTGTTATCCAAACCACTACCTTGACAGCTCATCTGTCATGGAAAAAAGCTGCAACCACATCTTCTTCTTAGAAAGGAGATTTTTATTTTTTTTTCCTATTTGCAAGTGGTGTGGAGGAATCCAAGAGTCACAGTTTAGTTTTGGGGCAGGGGGATGTGGGGTCTTTTTTTTGGTGCCAGCCCCTTAGGAATTTTGGGAGGTTGGGGTGGAGAACTCTTTCAGAGTTCTGGAATGAGGCTTGGACTCTGCACCAGAGGCAGGAAAGTGAAATGGTCCATTGCAACTGGTGATAAGAAGGCAAATGCATTTATTGTGCTTGTCACATGCTCGGATACTGTGGGGCTCCAGGCTTGATCCTACCCACTGCCTCCAGTGGGAAAGGCCACAGACTGACTTTGCTTGGCCTGAGGTCACCTCCCATCCCTCTGAGTACCTGGAAAGCTAGGAAAGAGCCAGGACACAGAGTTAAACAAAACACTCCCTGGCATGTGTGTCTTTTTTCTGCACTGGCAAAAGCCAGGTTTGAGTAGATCCAGAAGGCTTTGGTCCCAAATATTTACAAGTACACTGCTGAAAGGAACTGTCAGATGTGACCTGGAGGGCTCCTCTCCACCTCTTTGCCTGAGGGAGATCCAAAACAATGTAAGGGAGCTGGAGTTCCTGCCAGCCTGCTCTCTGCCTGGGGGAGGGATGAAAGAAAAAGAACAGCAGACAGCAGATGTCCTTGATATTATTTAATCCAGCCTGCTGTGGGCGCAGGAGAAGAACCTGTAACAAATGGACCAGCTGAAGGTTCTGCTGGGGAACAGCTTCCTGGAGCTCTTGGAAAAGTCTGGGTCATGGAGTGGCCAAACCCTGTCTTGCTGTGGGTCACTGCATCTTCTTTGACTTCACTGCAACCAGCAAGGAAAGGGGGAGTGCTGGTCCTTTGTCATTTATTGAAGGAGGGTACGTTTCCTCTGGAGTCTTTGAGTCCCCTGGTGGATCACAGGGAAAACTTTATTGCTGCCCAGCACTGCTCTTCTGTGCTTTTCAAAAGAAATGGTGCAAAAATGTTCTTTCTTTTATTTGTAGAATCTGTCCCAGTAGGACTTCATTGGTGTCTCTCCTCTTAAATTCAGAGACTTTTTCTTGGCTTAAAGGTAGCTCATAATTGACTTACAGCTGCCTCTCCCCAGGATATTGCTGTATCATATTCCCTTTTATGTTGCTGTGTTGTGGAAATACTCCTGTGAATTTCGGGGAAAAGGAAGAAAGAAAAGGTGAGAGTGGGATGGAAATCTACCTCCATTTGGTCCTGAGTCTTTTGGTGCTTACCCCAAGCATCTGAAGGGATCAAACTTTGTCCTGATAGGTACTGTCATTAATAAGAGCTATTTAATGATGTAGGGGACCTTTGCTTTGGTCTTGATAAATATTGCTATTGAAATTTTCTTGAAAAGTCACTCTTGCTTTTGCAAATGGCGTTTGTGTCTCCTTGTCTGTTTCTAGAGGACAGTGAGAGATCCTTGCATTCAGCCCTGGCTGCATTCCTATCCCAAATCATGGTGTTACAAGAGCCAGTCTTGAGTGCCCATGCAGAAAGTTGTGTCTGCACCTTCTCGTGGCTTGCCCCTCTCTGTGGATTTACTGACCACTGAGCAGTGAAGGAGAAGACAGTTCCAAGGCTCCAAACTCCTCCTGTAAGGGCTAGAAACGTGCTAAAAACCCTGAGCAGAGGGAAACCACTGCTAACTGCATTAGCTACAATGCCAGGGCTGGCCAGCTTCATTCATCAGGCCAAAGCTGATCCCTGGAGATGGCAGGGAGGCTGTTCCCCCATGGAATGGGGTTATATGAGCAGGTGAATGGAGCAGGTTTTATGGTGTAGTGCAGGAGCAGCTGGAGCCCCAGCACTGATCAGGTTTCTTGGCTTGGCCCTTGATGACACGTCAGGGACTGCCGGCGCTGCTCGCTCTGGTTCAAACCAAGTGAGAACATCTGCCTTCTCCTGCTGCCCTCCACGGATGGCACACCAAAACTGGCCCCAACATAACTCTGGTGCAGCTGAATGCTGGTCACCTCCGTGGAGAGTTTGGTGTGCTGTGTTGTGAAGTGTCAGAGCTTGAATTCCTACTGCCACGGTGGTGGAGCTGGTGGAGGACGTGTCTTCATCCCACTTCACATGATCCCACTTCCCCTCCATGGCTTCATAAAAGGCTTTTTCCTTACATTCATCTGTGGGCAGATGGAGATTTTCTGGGGTGTAGGTGTGTTGCCCTGATTTTCCAAGATTTTCTAAGCCTTCTAATGTTTACATTCTTGTAACAAACTTTCTCAAACACTTTATGTAAATAATTTATTGTTTTGCATTCTTTCATGGAGGAGAACAAATTTGATGGACTGTTGGTTTGTCCAGTGTCACTGGAGAGGTGGCATTGTCACCCTCCAATCCACTGTCACTTTTGGAAATCTATAAATGTTGGAGTCAGAAATTTAAAATTCTCTTTTTACCTTGAGAGAGCTGTGTGTTATTTCGTGTCCTATAGTGACATAGGTGCACATGGACCTCACATCTGTGGCTATGCCACTGTGCTTGAGCTCCTCCAGACTGGCAGCAATGCTAACTGGGGGCTGTTCTCTTGAACAGGCTCTCCTGTACCTCTTTTTTCTAATTCTAATGGAAGTCTGGCCTGATAAATGCTCATGGTAGAAATCTAGTCAGAAAGGAAAGTGCTGAAGCATCCTTGTACATAAAAGCCTTTTCCCTCATGTGATCACTGGTGACCTGGGGAAGCAGCCTCCACACAGTCACCAGCTAATGGCATGTTCTCCACCAGCCCCTGTGGAATGCTGCCAAGCAGCATCTGCTGGTGATTCAGAACTGCCCAAAGTCCTCCCAGCCATTTCTGAGTGGGCACAAAGAGTCCTGCAGCATTTTATGAAAAAGCACGGTTGTCCCAGAGCTGCATCACGAGATGACAGTGAGTACTGCCAGGTTGTGACATGAGGAAGCCTGTGTGTGACATGGCCAGCATTATGATGCACTGATTCAGTCTTGCACTAAATGGCAAAGCTGCAGAGAGAAGCTTGACACCAGCAAACACTGGTGAAAGGGGGGTGGGGGGGGTGCAATTTCTAAATAAACTGGAATTCTTTGAGGTTTCTGCTCCAAGTGTCATGACTGTTCAGCCAGGAGGCTGGGCAAGCAAGGGCTATCAGCATTACACAGTGGTATAATTTAAAACCATAACTCCAGGGACTGTAGCTGAATGGCCAGGCAGGGGCTGCTGAAGAGCTGTGATATGAGAGGAGCTGACCCAGAGAGCAGCTCAGCGGGGAGGCACGTGGCTCGGGGCCTGGCAGGGTGGGTGAGTGCTTGGGAAGCTGTAGTTTTATCTCCTCTGAGATGCCTTGGCTGTGTGTACAGGACGTGGCGTGCTGCCAGGGCTGGAGACGGCGCTGCCCTGGAGGGAGCAGGGCTGTGGGGGCTGAACCGAGGCTTTGGCTGGGCTGGTGCAGCTCATGGCCAGGCTGCTTGCTCAGGAGCTGCAGAAAATGCAAATGCTGGTGGTCTGGGGGGTGATTTTTAGGGCTGAGAGCAGCCAGGGTATGTGGGTGCATCAGCTGCATCTTGACTGGTAAATGATGCAGGTCTGGAGCAAAGGCTCCCACAGCAGCACAAGAGTGTCCCTGCTGTCAGATGGCCCCTGGCATGGCCCTGCTGGCATTTCCCAGTCACGGTTTGGGGGTTATCCCAGGCTGTAACCATCCCCAACAGGCATCAGAGATGTAGCTGTCCTTCAGGAAGGACAAGAACAGCTTAAAAGGAGAGGTGAGCTGAAAAAGGGTCTCACGCCCACGGTGTTGTCTGGTGCAACCAGGAGAGTGCCAGGGTGCAGAATGGGGTCTGGCAGCCTCAGGACTCCTGGGTATCCATTGTGCACTCGAGTCACTCCACATCATGGCCTCCTAGAGATCCCTCTGCTTGCTTATAGTCACCTCTGAACTCTCCCCGACTTCTGTCAGGTTAACACATGCACTCCCCAGCCCTGCAGATGCTCAGGAAAATTCAAACTAGGTGGGATCTGCACTGGGAAACGGCAGCTGAGCCCTCTGCATCACTGATCTCCTGCAAAGTGGGACTTCATTTGAGCATTTTTGGTTTATCCTGATTTAAACATCCTGGCTGTGGTGCTGCCCCGTGGCTCTGGAGAAGCTCCACCGTTTGAACAGCGCTTTGCAAATGTACAAGCTGCAAAATTTCCTGGTGCCACTGGGGTTGCTTGAGAAAAAGCAGGGGAAAACTGTTGCTGGCTACTGTATTACAGCCTGACAGAGCTGCAGGCAGGCTGGCCTCATGGTGTTGTCACAGAGCTAAAACTGATGGATAATGGGGCTAACAAAATAAAAGAAGGCTCTTCCCTCTGCCTGGGGAACAGGAAACCACACGGCGAGTGCGTGGAGGTGAGCAAAGGGTTAAAGCCTGGCAGAGCAGCTGCTGCTGACCTTCTGGTCCCAGCACTGCTAAACAAAGCTCCTGTTACAGCTGAACTTTAGTACCAACTTCTGCTGCTCCAGGGATCCTCGCAAAAGTGCACTCTGAGCTGCAGTCAGCACGGGCTGAGCGTGGGGCAGGCAGAGGAACGGGAGCTGCAGGGTGGGGATGCCCTCAGAGCCCACCCTGTCCCCCCTCCAGGCTCCCTCCAAAGCCATCCTCTGTTGTCATCTGCAGTGGAGGACTCCTGAAATTGAAGGCTGTTGCCAGACTGAGGTTTTTGGTAGCTACTGATCAATACCCAGCATTTTTGTGAATTTCCAAATAGCCTTTTGGCCTAGCCACCATCCTGCAGTGATGAGTCCTGTGGGTGGACTATGTGCACTGGGAAAATGTCCTTACTTTTGTGCTTAAAGTGTGCTTAATTGCAAATTTTCGGCGTGCTCCTGGATCCTCTGGAATGGGAAATAATGAATGACTGTTTAATATTAATATTTCCCTTCCTATTCATGGTTTTACAACCTCTAATATCATATCCTCAGAGAATTCTTTCCTTTCAGAGGAAGAATTCAAAGCCATTCAGCCTATTCCCACCTGGGAACCTTCCATAACCTAAACTTAATGCTGCACATCCTTACTGTCCTTCTCCATTACTTCCACAGAAAGCAAAATTTAAGGCACTTCTCAGCAGAGGTTTCACAGGTATGGTCCAGCTCTTAGTGGGACATAAAGATGTGAGAAACATTTTCAACCCATGGCATTTCACATCTTCTACTGGGGGTGATGATGGAATTACACACCACTGGAAAAAATGCACTTATTTCTGTGTGAGACTTGATAAGAAGGATGAGACAGACTGGACAAAACACATCTGGAGTCTCCTTGTGCTCACAAACTGTGAGGAAGAAAAGAATTTGTCCTAAAAAAAAAAAAAAAAAAAAGACTCAGCAGACCTAGATGGGTCTGGTAGACTGGTTGTGGTACAGAATAAAGATACAGGGCAAAAAACCAGCAAGTTTGGGTTGAAATAGTAACAAACATCTTGATGCTTTCTGTGTGAAGCTGAGTTCAGTTGCGGTGCCCAGTTCTGACAGTTTGAGCTCAAAATTTGCCCTTCTCCAGCTCGGTGCTTTTTGTGCACGTAGCTCCCAGTGGGGTCAGCCCTGAGCTCCCCACTGCTGACTTTTTGCTTTTCAGGGCAAGAGGTTTTTTGTCCTTGTCCTTATTGTCCCCAGACTGTTGGCCTTACTCTGACAGGAGGGTGAGGGAAGTGGTGGGAAGGTGAACATCATTCCTCAGGTCTGCAAGCTCCAGGGAGGTGTCTTGGGATACAGGTGGGTTGGCGCTGCTAATTACCTAATAGTACTCATTGATAAGGGCGTGTTTGAGGCAACATTCAAATCAGCTCATTATTGTTTCTTTGGCCTTGGGAAAGCAGGGAGCTTGGAAGGAAAGGAAACTTATTGCTTAAGAAGCTGGGAAACACTTTGGACTTTTTTATTCCCTCCCAGCCCAGTGATAAGAAGTATCTCGAAGTGGTAGGGCTCTCAAGGCCATGGCATGTGTGCATTTTGAGTGTGCAAATTACCTTATGGGATCATTCTGGGCATGGAATTCCTTGTCTTGGTGTGGCTGGTACCTCCAAAAAAGCAATGAGTGACAGGGGAAGTGTACACTGCTTCTCCCGTGAGATTTTACAAACAGGGATTGTGGACTTACTCCATCTAAGCAGGGCAATCCCTGAATCCCCTGAGGAGAGGCAGTAAACTGCCCCTTTACCATATACTTTTTAAAACCCATGTGGTTTTGGCTTGGAGCAAACTATGCTTGGTGGAAATTGGTTTCAGCAGACAGCCTCTGGAATATTTATTACCTGGGGTGCCTCTTCACCTTTCAAATGAAGTCCAGACCAGGCTCCATGGTGATGTGTGCCTCAGGATGGCCTTGGGATGGAGCAGGACAATGGCTTGGAAGTCACTTTGCTCATACCCCAGGTGAGAGATGCAGCTTCCACTTAGCAGGAAGAATTTGTGGTTGAGGCCTTGAAGTCATGCAAGGAGATGAGTCTTGCAGAGGAGATCAGTTTGGGCACCTGGAGGCTGTGGGGCAGCTCCTTTCCCTGCCAGGACACCACCTTTGCCCCCAGGATCCAAGGCAGTGCAGTGTAACCTTGCCAGTGCTCCTGGCTGAGTCACACCACTCCCGCGGCTTTGCCCCACTTGCTGGGATTTCACCAACCCTCACCTTCCCCTTTGAAAATTGTGAACCCGACAGTTGCTGGGGAAGACTTGAAAGTGTGGTGCAGGCAGAATTGGAAAGCTTAAAGCCTCAGAATTTACACAGAAGCTGTCAGTTGTTGGATTCAGAAAGCTGCTCCGGGTGGGCGCGGAAGGAGGCAGGCAGCAGCACCAACGCTTCCAGCAGGAATGCTGCCAGCATTAATATTAACAGAGCCACCACGGTCCAGGACTTCATTTGCATTTGCTCTGTGGCAGAGCTCATCCCAGAGCAGTCTCTCACAGTGCTGCAGATGTGGTGCACCACACAACTCTGTCCCAAGAAGCTCCTGATCCAAGCACGAGGGCTCTGACGTGCAGGAACTTCTCCACAGTCACCTCGCCCTGACCCTGTCCCTCATGTTGCAGCTCCCCAGCCTCTGCCCTTGCCCACCTGGTTGCTAAGGCTAATAGGTGTGGGAGTCCTATTTAAGTGGCTGGGGTGCAATTAGCTCAGCACCTCACTGAGAGTTTGGAGGCCCTGTGGTGCTGGTGCCCACTCCCATCCCTTCATGAATCACTGTGTTTGGAGAAAGGACTCTGTGAGCAGAGGTAGAGCAGACATTAGAGAGGTGCCTGGAGCATGCTGAGCCTCTCCCTCCATGGGTGCCTCAGGAGAAATCTCTGCAGCTGTGTGAGAGATTTCTTATCCCCCCTGCTAGATCCGTGTGGAACTGGTGACAGACTGGTATGCTGGGTTCACATGTACCTGGGGACAGGGAGAGTCATTCTGGCATTTTTGGAGGTCCTGTACATCCTCACAGGTCAGGAGGATTTGCAGGCTCAGTTGCACCACTGCCAGTATTCATCAGGAGCTGAAATCATGGTACAGTGGCAGTGGTGGCCAAGTTTCCAGTCTGGTCTGTGCTGCAGAAAGCTGCCAGGACTGAGTCCTCACCCTGGACCTCTGGGAATGTGCCTGGAAAGTGGCTTACCTCTGTTTCAAACCATCCACAGGCCACCCACAGGCTCTGTGCAGTGGTGTGAACTGAAGCCTGGGGACGCCCAGCCTGGGCCTTTTCCCCTGTAAAACTGGTGAGGAGCCTTGCCAACTTCCCAGGGCCTTTGCTATAAATTGAAAAATTATTTTGGAGGCTACCAGAGGTCCGTGTTCAGAGTGTCCCCGTGGTGATCCATCCTAAGCACCAGGTTTGGTTTGGGTTTTTTTCCAGCCCCTAAATCAATAGTCTGGTGCACCTGGACCAGGCAGTGCAGCCTGGACTAAAATGGAAGAAAACACACCCAAAAACCTCCAACCTCCACAGTTGCCCTGGACACCATGGATTACCAGTAGACACATGACTAGCAGGAGAGAGACTGGGGAGAGCAGAGGTCCATTAGTGACTCTCTACCCCCAGCATATGGCTAATTAAAATTTCTAATTAAGGCACTGTGGAGGTGAAGAAAGGAAGCTCTTGGCCGAAAGTCCCCCTCCTTTTTCTGTATTTCCTTCCATAGCTTTATAAATTTTCCCCCTAAATTAACTAATTAATATCACCTAATCAGTTAATAGAATTAGCTAATTAGATTGCTTAATGGAATTTCTGAAGAGCAGATTTAGAAGCTCTTAAAGAGACTTTAATCACTTTTTATCTGAGAAGCGGGGCACCAGTGTCTGCATTCATTCAGCAACTTAGAGCGATTGCTGTTATCAGCAAAACATTTCTGAAAATCACTAATTTGACTTCATCCTGCTCCAGAGTCACAGCTGCAGTCACCCAGGATTGAAAGGTCAGGCTGAGCCTGGCTGTTTCACCCTCTGAGATGATGTTGCCTGCACCTGATTGCATCAAAAATTCTCATTTCTGAAGAGCACAGGGCAGCATTTACCAGAGCCAGCAGTGAGGCAGAGCACTGTGAAGGTAACCCAGCTCCCTGCAGAGTCTGAAGTGGTTTGTTAGCCCCTGGCACTTTCCAGGGTGTTTGTTTGCTGGTGGTGTGCTGGAAGTGGTGAATGACAGCAAATCACTGCCTCAGCCACTGCAGCAGCAGCAGTGCTTGTGTTCAGAGGTCAAAGTTTTCTCCACCATGGTGTGCAAACAAACACACACAAACACACACACACAGAGCTGATGATCCCAACACTGAGACCACAGTGAGGGAGAAATGTGTGTGCTGAGCAAAACATGGTGCTGGCTGAGCTTGTGCTGCACCATGGGCATGGGTGGTTTGCAGCACTGCCACAGGAAAGGGTCTGCCAGGAGGACAGGGCAGCTCTAGCAAGTTCTTAGTTTAAGGCTGGCCAGTTAAGGAGGATGAGAGTGTGGCTGGGTTGGCAATGGTACCCAAATATTGGTATTTGGTCGTGCTGGGGCATCCAGGCTGCCCAGAGAAGTTGTGGATGCTCCATCCCTGGCAGTGTCCAAGGCCAGGCTGGATGGGGCATAGAGCAATCTGGTCTAGTGGAAGGTGTCCCTGCCCATGGCAGAGGATTGGAACTAGATGAACTTTAAGGTCCTTTCCAACCCAAGCCATTCTGTGATTCTATGATTGTGTGATCCAGAGCTGCTCTGGCTTTGGGAACTGTTCCTTGTTGCTTTTCAGCAGTGAAGATTGGAGGGCTTGTCCCTGCTCTTTAGGGGACACCATACACAAAAAGGAGATCTTTGTGATCCCAGACCACAGCATGATGAACTGGGGGAAAATCAGCTAGCCTGGGAGATCCCATTATGCTCCTGCTTCCACACCAAGGATGGATCCTGAATGACCCACATTACTCCTTGCTGGGCTGGTGTCTCCCAGCACCCCTGGCTGGGTGCAGTGCTGGCAGGGGAGGCAGGAATCTGGTCTCCACACAGCTTTGAAGCAGAATCCACTCTGTGTGCAGCTCCCAGCCCTGATGTTCACTGGTTTATTATCAGTGAGGCTGTCAACAGCTGCAGCTGAACAGTGGGATGTGCAGTTCCAGAAGCCTGGAGTCTGTCTCAGGCAGAAGTTCAACCTGGCCATCTGGGAGACATTCAGTTCTGTCCCCCCTGGGCAAACTGTGTCCAGCCTGAAGCAAAAATCAGACTGACACAGCTTTAACAAACTCTGAAGGCAGTTTAATCCATCCCTGGGTTCTGACACCACAACCTGAGCTGGATGCAGGAGTCAACTGCTGCTCCTAGCAGCTGTTGCTGCAGTGATTGTGGGATCTGTTCTCACCCTGAGCATGGTGTGAAGCAGGGAAGGACCCAATGTCAGCTCTCACCATGAAGGTATCACTCTGCCTCTGGCAACTGTGCCCTCATAATTTAATTAAACAATTATGCTTTGTGTTAGTTGGAGTCTTCATAAAATATCATGCTCTAGGAGCCCCTAGGAGGTCACTGTTTTTTATTCTCCCTCTCCAGTCAGCTTTTGTTAAAAGCTGAAATACTGCATCCAGATCTGGGGTTCCCAATCTAGGGATGACATGGATCCAGCCAAGAAGGTCCAGAGGAATCTACAAAGAACCTCTGATCTGGAGCCAGGCTGAGAGAGCTGGAGAAGAGATGACTGTGTGGAAACCTTAGAGCTCCTTCAAACCCTAAAGGGGCTCCAAGAGAGCCAGAAAAGGCTCTGGAGTGATAGGACAAGGGGAAATGGCTTCATACTGGAAAAGGGCAGGTTTAGATGAGATATTAGGAATAAATCCTTTACTCAGAGGGTGATGAGACACTGGAATAGGCTGCTCAGGGAAGTTGTGGGTGCCTGATCTCTGGGAATGTTCAAGGTGAGGCTGGATGGGGCTTTGAGCACCCTGGGAAAGTGTCCCTGCTGATGGCAGGGGGCTGGGACAGAGCCATCATCAAGGTCCCTTCCAACCCAAACCATTCTATGAATTTTCAGTGGTGGCAAGGTGGGCCCCTTCTCCTCACTCTCAGGGTGTCAGGGGGAAGTCCAGGCAGGTCAGCAGTAAGGATGGAGCCTTTCCAGAGCCTGGTTCATGTTCCTGCTGGGGATCACTATCAGGAAGAGCATGTCTGTGTGTGCAGGCTGTGCAGGACCAGTGCCTAGAGCCTCCCAGCTGAGCTGTCTAACACCTGAGCCTTTCTCCTCAGTCCCTCCAGCACCAGCAAAATGGTTTTAATGAAGTTCCCATCAAAACCAAGCCCTCCGAAAGAGCTCACTGTGCTGGGACTGAAGCCAGACACACACCACCATGTTCTCTTAATAAAGAAATCTCAGCAATTTCCCAGGGAATTTGCCCCTCTGTTTCCCCCCTGACTTGCGGATTTCCTGTGGACAAGTTGAGACCTCTAGATTTCCTCAGCAACTGTGGTGCTTTTTTTTTGTTTTTTTTGTTTTTTTTTTTTTTTTTTTTTTCTGCTATTAACCTTTGCAAGCCATCCCAGTCCAGGGATCACCTTCAACCCAGGCCAGGCAGCTCTTTTGCTGGAGAGGGAATAAGCTGTGCCATGCAGTTGTTCTTTCGGGCTGAAGTGGGACTAGAACGAGCCATTTACAGATGATGAGGCACCTCACGAGCCTGGCTTCAACACTTTAACATTTTACATCAAGTGAACAAACATTAGAAGGGTCTTGCAAAGATGTTCATGGGTCTCCAGAGAAGACAACTGGGTTTGATATTAACATTGTTAATACATTGTTCTCTGTGGAGATAATGAAGCATTTTGAACAAGGTGACTTGTCTCTTCCTTGGAAGGCATGAAGTGAAAGGAGCCTCTGTGATGATCCTTCAGAGAGCAGCACAGAGACTGTGGTGCAACCCAAAATGTCAAGGTTCCTCATCTTTGAGAGTCTGGTTGTTCACAGGCTTCACTTAAAAACACAAGGGGAAACATTATCCAACATTCTGTGGTCCTGGGGACTAGAAGAACAGCTCAAGAGGAGGGTAACAAAGCTTTAATAGCACTAAGAAGAGTTCCAGCCAATTTCTGGTGACAGCAACGATTTCCCTGGCATGGCAGTGGAGTGATGGCTGAGCTTTTACCCTGCTGGATGCCTGGTGCTGTGTTTCTGGCAGGCAGGTAGGCTCAGGTTTGTCCCTGGGCACTTGCAGCAGGAGGAGCTGAGTGTGCAGGTGCCTCTGCTGCAGCTGCCTTGGTAACAGGGAGATGATGAGGACCATATGGCACCAAAACAGCATCACTGCTCAGTAACAACTCTTAACCCTTTGGGAGGCATCTTCTTCCAGGCTGAGGAGCAGGGCAGGCTGAAATGTCTGACTTGGGGTCCACCAGTGCAGCATCTCAGCTTTCATAGTGATCCCCTGCAATGCCCAGGGAAGAGAGGAGAAGGAAAGGAATTCTGAAGTGGCTCCTTCACCTCCCTGATGTCTGGTGAGAGGTGGTTTAGTACCTTCCTTATCCACAGAGTTGTGTCTGCAGCTTTGTGTTTCAGGTCTCTTGACAGACTTTGAGGAATGTGTCTAGTTTGTAAAATCTCTGCAGCCTTATGCAGCAGCTCATGCCCCCTGGCATATGAGTTCATGAAAACAATAGGAATATCATTCCTTCTCTCTCTCCATGGAGATTTCTTAGCCTGCTAGGTAGATTTTTCTTCTAATCTCTTGGTAATGGCAAAATTTGTTTCACTAAGAGTACCAAAATCCTGCTGGGAAATTAAATTCAAACAGTAAAATAGGCCAAAAATACTTAAGGACTGCTGGATTAGCCCATCTAGATGAAAAGAGCTGGAAACAAAAAAGGGAAAAAAAAGCTGAAAAATAAGAAAAAAATATATAATACCTCCATTGGACACTTGAAGGCTTTAGCTATATGTTTTATGGAGTCTTTTTGAGGCAGTGTCTTCAGCTCCAGTAACTGATGGATTATTTGGGAGAACTTGCCTAATTCCTTTTTGAGGAGTTCCTTTTTCCCTTGTGCCTCTCTAGCATCCCCAGCATCCTGCAGCAAGGAGCTCCCCAGCCCAACTGTGCGTGGGTTAATGAGCCACATCCTCGTGTTTGTTTAAGACATCTGCCTGTTAGTTTTGCTTGTTGGGCTCTAATTCCTGTACTGGTGGAGACCACGGACACCTGGTCCTTGTTTATCTTCTTTGAGTCACTGATGAGCTTTCAGACATCACATCCCTGCGTTTTCCCCAGTGACTTTCAGAGACAGACAAGTCCTGGATTATTGGATCGTTGCACAGAGTGTTGTAGAAGGAACGTTCCATAGCTCTGCCTAATTTGTCCATTCCAGATGTTTCATATTCAGAAAAATATTTGTGACAGCAGATTTCATGTGAACTTCTGAAAAACACAGTAGGATGTGATCATTCTGGAGAGGTGGAGAATGCAGTGGTAACAGTGAATGCAGTAGGAGGATGGATAGAGGTTTTAATTAAAATGCTTATGTCTAAATAATGTCTCATATTTGCACAGGCTTGCTAAGATTAAAAAAATAGGATTTTTTTCCTTATTGAGAACTCCCTTGAAGCAGAATACCCCAAGCAGGGTCTGGTTTGTTGCTGAAGCCTTGCTCAGGGATTATATTCTGACCCAGCATAAAGTGGTTAAGACTGGAAAGCTGAAATATCCCTCTCCTGGACATTCCTCCAATGTGTCCATTTTCACAGGCTGTGACTCCTGCACTCCTTGAACATGGGAACATTTTCTGGTTTCCCAAACTGCAAGCTTATGTTAACTTTCCCTGATCAGGTCAGCAGCAAAGCTGTGTAAACAAATGACCTGTAGCCATAATCTTCTTCAATTCCCCCTATTGGTTTCACTTTGCTGTTTGCCTGCCAGATATTGGCAGAGCTTCCTTTGGAACTGGGGGGATCTTTGGAATGCCTCTCAGACAGGGTGAGTCAGGGCAGGCTGGGGACAGCCTGCTGGTGTGTCATGATCCTTGGCTGGGGTGGGGGAAGTGTGCTGGTTTGGGCTGGGAAAGAGTTAATTTTATTTTATTTTATTTTTTTTGTAGTCACGTGTTTTGGCTTTGTGAAGAAAATGGTGCTGATAACACACCAAGGTTTTTGTGATTGCTGAGCAGGGCTCTCACAGCCTCCAGGCCTTTTCTGTTCCTTGGCTGCCCCACTGGGGGTTCACATGATGTACAAGGAGGGGACATGGACAGCACAGCTGGCACCAGGTGACCCAGGTGGCATTCCAGTGCCATGTTCAGCATAGAAACCTGGGGAAGGAGGAGGACAGGAGGACATTCAGGGTTATGGCATTTCTCTTACCATGATGAAACCCTAATTTCTTGGGTTTGGCTGCCTGCTTGCCAGTGGGAAGTAGTGAATTTACTCCTTATTTTGCTTTTGCTTTAAATATTACACTGTCTTTGTCTCAAACCATGAGTTCTGCCACTGTTGTTCTTCTGACTCTCTCCCCCATCCCACTGGGAGGGAGGGAATGTCTGTATGGAGCTGAGCTGCTAGCCAGGGTTAAGCCACAGCACAGATATGGCTGATAAAAATCCTCCAGTGAATATCTCCCATGACAGTTGATGATATTTTGATTTTGAAAGTGCACATTTTGCAGTATCAAGGGGTCAACAGTTAGGTGGGCCAGTTCTCTGCTGCATTGTGAAAGCCATTAATGTCATGGCTCCAAAGAGCAGAGCTATTTTGAGGTGGTTTCCCCAGAGATTGGTCTTGCTCCACCTGGTTAAAGCTTTGTAGAGGTCATTTTGCAGTGATACAGAACATATAGGGGTAAGGAACACTTTATGGCATTACAGATGACACAGAAATTTGCAGGCTAGAGAATGAGGAAGATACGGGTTACTCAGAGATATGGATTGTGTACTTAGCTGGTCATGGTTCAGCAGGATGCTTTTAGTCCAGCTAAATTGAAGGGAATCCCTCTGGGAGGGAAGAATGCAGGGCTGTGCTTACAGGAGACCCAGCTCTGTGTTTGAAAGCAATGCCTTGAGGAACGACTTCAGGGTCATGGTGATAACCTCTCAAGATGAGCTCTCACTGTGGTAATTCCATGGGGGGAAAAAAAAAAAAAAAAGGAGGATAATCTTCAGAGCAGCTAAAAAGGTAGGTAATAGCAGCTGGGACAGGGAAAATACAGTCCTGGGAGAGAGCTGTGCTGAGTCCAGACATGCTGGGAAATCAAACAGGAAGAAGAGTTCAGAGAGACACCCCGAGATGGATGATCACATTTGGAAATCAAATCAATTCACCCCCAAAGTAGATCTCAGATCCCTAAGGCTGGAGACAACAGGCCACAGGCTGTCTGGAGAGAGATGTTGGACTGACTTCCCTCCAGATGAGCTTTTGAGCTTGTGCTGTTGCTCATCTTTGAGGAGACCTTTTTTAAGGCTGGAGCTGGAGCAGTGCTGGCCTTGTGGACCAGTGAGGCTCCGGCTGTGATCCCCCATTTTCCTCACTGTGCTCCAGAAACTGCTGCCAGACGTGAAAAGAAGTAAGACAAACCTGATGAGCTTCAGGCCATCCTGAAGTGTCCCAAGAAGGACTCCTGTATGGGGATCTTTGGGTTTCTGAAGGACAAACCACAGAATCACAGAATGATAAAGGTTGGAAAACCTCTAAGATCATTGACTCTGGTTGTTACCTCAGTGCTGCCGTGTTCTTCACTAAACCCTGTCTCCAAACCCTCTCTGCCTTTTGAACACATGGATGTGCCTTGTGTTCAAAAGGCACATCCATGTGCCTTTTGAACACTTGCAGGGACAGTGATGCCACCACTTCCCTGGGCAGCCTGTTCCAATGCCTGACCACTCTTTCTGTGCAGAAATCATTCCTGACATCCAATCTAAACCTCCCGTGGGGCAATTCAAGGCCACTTCTTCTGCTCCTGTCACTTGTTGCCCTGGGGAAGAGCCAAATCCCCACCTGGCTGCCCAAATCCCCACCTGGTTGCACCATCCTTTCAGGGTGTTTTAGAGAGTGAGAAGGTCCCCCTGGAGCATCCTTTTTTCCAAGTTGAGCCCTTCCCAGCTCCCTCAGCTGCTTCTGGTTCTCCAGACCCTTCCCCAGCTCCGTTGCCCTTCTCTGGACTCGCTCCAGCCCCTCAATGCTCTCCTGGTAGTGAGGGGCCCAAAACCAAACACAGCACTTGAGGTGTGGCCTCACCAGTGCCAAGCAGAGGGGAAGAATCACCTCCCTGCTGGCCACATTATTTCTGACACATGCCAGGATGCCATTGGCTTTCTCGGCCACCTGGGCATAGCTGGCTCATCCTCAGCTGGCTGTTCACCAGCCCCAGGTCCTTTTCCTCCAGGCAGCTTCCCAGCCACCCTGGGCATGCCTCAGCTCATGACTCACTGGGCTGTGATGCAGGAGGTCACTTGGATGAGGCAATGCTCCCTCAGTGCCAGAGATTCCTGTTCCATGTGTGGGCACAGGGATGTTCCCTGTGTGGACACAGGGATGTTGGCACTCACGTGCAGGTGAGTGTGCAGCCACGTCCCCATGATGCTCATCACCACTTGTGACATCCAGGGCAGCACCCTGACTCTCTGTTCACTCAGCCAGGGATTTTTCCTCCTTCCCCCTGTTCATTTGCCCTTCAAATTCCTTGAAATCCAAGAGGGAGCTGGCTGCCTTTTGCCTCCCCCACAAAACAAAAGGAGAGAGACAGAGACAGAGAGAGAGGGTTGTATATATAAAGAAAAAGCTCCAGAAGAACAACCTCACAGCTGACAGCTCAGCCAGGGTCTGCCCCAGGGACAGGAACACATTATATTAACTGTGATACACCGAGGAGCCCTGTGCATACATCACTTTCCAAAATGTTTTTTAAAGTTCATTAACTTCCAGTGGAAAGTTGTGGCTGCTCGAGTTGTCTCCGAGCCATTTTTGCCGACTCTTGGCCCTGGCTAGGGAATACTTTGTTGATTTAGATGGGTCTATTAGAAAGTGTAAGTCTGCTGGGATATATAAAAGGCAAAGCTTCACTCTCCTGAACATTTCCTTAGTGCAGCACTTTAAAAATTGCACGGGAAGCCGGCTCGGAATGCCTTGCTGCTTTTTAACGGCTGGACTTTCAGCTTGGATGTTTCAACTTGGTTAGTAACCTGTAAATGACACCAGCAAAAGGAATTTGAATGGGGAGGGAAGAGAAAAAGATGAGATTCATCCAGCATTCCCATGGCTTCTGGGAATTTGTTTCTAACCAGTAATAAAAGCACCTGACACCCAGTGAGGTCTGTGTGCTGGAAAATTGGATGTGACCCCCCTTCCCAAGGGAAAAGTTGTGGGTTTGGGGTTTTTTTGGAGGGGGGGGGTGGAAGGGGAAGGATCACGTCCATAATATCAGAGGAGGGAGAATAATGGGGTGAAATAATATCAGAGTTGTATCCATTCCTTTTTGGAGATGGTGTCCCAAAATTGATAACTCTCCCTTAACAAATTACCAGATTTTCTGTTTTCATTCCTATCTCTTTCATGACCTCAACTTCAAGAATTTCCTCAGATTCTGTATTTTCCCTTCCTTTGTATTCTCTTTTCCTCCAACTGAACAAAATTAGAAGAAGAAAAGGATTTTAAAAAAGGAGATCTCAAACTGCAATCTTCATTTAAAAGCGAGAAAAATGCCAACTGTTTGCTAAATATATTTAATGCATTTATCCTTTTTTTCCCCTTCCTTCTCAATCAGACCAGATTTTTCTCAGTGGCCAAAGGGAAACTGCTGTATGTGTCTGGCTCTGACATGCTCTGTACGTTGTTAAGCCTAATACATATTTATTTAAAATATTAATGTAGATGAATGAGTGCTGCCTGGCTGATAAGGTGTTCAGCAGGGACATTTATGCACATTGTCTTCTGTTGCTCACAGAGCTTCATTCATGAGCCTCGTTGGAAGGAGAAATGTACTGGAGAGTTGCTTTCTAGCCTATAGGAATTTTTTAATTACTGTTTTGACAGAGAACAAGTTTAACTGGCTTTTCAGCCACAGACTGTAAGGTCATTGCTATCACAGGCCATAAAGAAGATACAAAAATGAGGTAATAAAGTATATGGGCTGTGTATGTCTGGCAATTTAACATTATTCTTGTAACCCTGTGAGTCACCTGTGACTAATTTAAAAATCCTCTTGCACTTAGATGAAAGCCACAGTAAACCACCTAAATCAGAGTCTGAGAGCAGTAAACACTGGGGGTGGGGAGGAGGAAGGGGGTGAGGAGGGGATCCAGGCTTTTATCTCAAAAGATGCAGTCAAGATGTGCCCTGGTCACAGCTGCCTGCTCTGAGCAAGCATCCCAACGTGGTGTTCACTCCCTGCACGCCTGTGTGGTGCCCAAGTGCTTTCCCACCAGAGGAAGACCTGAAAAAGGTAAATTCCAGAGGGTTTTGGGTAGGCACTGCCTCCCAGGGGTGAGCAACAAGTTCCAGTGAGTGCCAGTGCTGAGCTTGCACTGAATGGGCTGCGGAGGTCACTGGGTATCCGGTCCCAGCATCTCCTCAGCTGCTTGCTAAAGCTGTTTTATCCCAAATAAAGGGAGGGCAGAGACAAGAACTGCTGCTTCTGCTGTGTTCTACCTGTGTCAGATTTGGAGTGCTGCTCTTTCCATTTCTTTTCCCCTCCATTCTTTGCCAGCAGCTGCCTTTTTGTTTTTCAGCAGTTGGTATCATGGAGCTGGAGGAAGGTTTTTTTGTAGGTAAACAAGATTTTCAGGCAGGTACCCAGAGCAAACAGGCATCAGGTTTGGGCTGCTGGCTGCAAAGATGTGCACGTGCCCTCAGTGGTCAGTTGCCATGGGGTCTGAGCTCTCAGCAAGGTTACAGAGTCATTTTTTCTTGGTGAAACCAATGAAAATCAGCTCAGCCTCCAAAATCCTGCTTGTCCCCATGCCCCCAGCTGTGTGTTCTGAGCCCTTGCCTTGCAGGAACCAATGCACAGCTCACCCTGGGGTGAGTGGGTTCAGGGAAATGAGCCAGTGGGAAAGTATTTGCTTGTTTGGGATGGTTTTTGCTGCCTGAGCTCTCTGAACCAGCTGCCTGCAGAGGGAGGCCAGGTGCTTACAGGGAGGAGATGGGAAGCCCAGCCAGGACTGGGGTCAAGGCTGGGATTCCCAGTGATTTCTGCTAGGTAAAAGTTCAGGAAATATCCCACATCTGGAGAGAGCTCTTCCTTCCCCATCTCCCCTACCCCAGGTACCCTTTTGCATGCTGGTATTGAGCATTTTGTTTCCATGCAGAACAGCACTAGAGGAGCATTTTTTAATGTAATACCTCAATAATTTTCTACCCACAAAGTCAGGATTTCCACAGTAACTGTGATACAGAGACAAACATGGTCCCTATTACCATTGTTTTGGGCTGTGAATTAGTACTGGCTCTGAGAAATCCAATTTTGGAGTTCTCTTTGTGGGGAATGAGGTGAATTCTGATGTGTAAAGCAGGCAGGGAAAGAGGAGCAGATACATAATCACAGGGGCTGGGGACACTTGAAGGAAACAGCGATGGTCGATAGGTATTGATCCCTCTCTTTGATGTGTTCAGCAGCTGCAGGCTGGGGAAAAAAAGCTTTTTGTTCCTCCTGGGAAGGTGCAGGAGGAAGGTTGTGCTCTCTGGCCCCTGGAGCAGATGGGCCAGAGCTTTTTTTGTGCTCTCTGTGGCACAGGGAAGGCTGGGGAAGAAGGGAGGGTCCCACTCTGAACAGCCCCAGATGCAGATTTTCTGTTCAAATCTTATTGGAGTAACCCAAGGCAGCACTACCCAGGGCTCCTGTGGGATTGCACAGCCCCATGGGGCATGTGCCACTTGATTTTGGAAGCCAAGTCACTCCCCAGGTGGTAATGGGGAAGATCTGCCATGATCTGCTATGCCCTGCTGGCAAATCTGCTCCAGGCTTCAGAGTGGTTCTGCTCTACCAGAACCACTCTTTGGAAGGTTCCTGCCAGCTGCAAGAGGAGAAAGGCTTGAGGACAGAGATCCAGAGAGGATGCTGGAGGATGAGCCATCAGGGCTGTCCAAAAGACCCCTCAGGGCAGGGAGGAGGGGAGTGGAACTCTGTTAGAGGCCAGCTTGGTCCTTCCAGTCTCAGAAGACAAAGTGGTCACCTGAGCAAAACATCCTTCCCTTTTCACTCCTCCCTTGGTGCAGCCATCAGAGTGATCCTGCCTTCCCCAGACTGGGAATCTGGACTTGCCAGTTTCCCTCCTGTCTCTGGCCTGGCCCCTGGTGTGATTTAGGTTGAGTCACTCCACCTGTCCCTGCCTCCCTTTCCCTCAGTGCTTTGTCTTGTCAGACAGCCCGTGAGCTGGTGCTGCCTCTTGTGTGCTTGTTCATGTGTAACACAGAGAGACACCAAAACCCACCAGGACCTCCAGCCCTCACTGAAATGCAGATAGCAAGGATTCATTTCAGGCAGTTTTCACAAGAAAGGCCTTGACATTCAACACTCAAATTTTTTGTTTCCTTGGGAATGCAATTTCTGCCCCCCAAAAAGTGGCAACATTGGCTTCACTGTGACACAAGGTGAAAAATGTGACTTGGGAACAAGCTTTACCTGAGAGTCTTCTCTGAATAATGAAGTCTGACATATGGTGACAGGGTCTTGGGGAAAGATTTCAACATTTCTGACATAAATGATAACATTTTCAGCTAAACCCTCAACTTTTAGAAATGGTGATTTGAAAGGGAAGAAGGGAAAAAAAAGGAACAAGCTGTTTGCTTAGACTTGGTGAAAAATAGGAGAATTTCACTGAAAGCCTTGGTTTTGAGTCAAAAGTTGTGCTTTGACAGAATTTAATATTTCATGAAGAAAAACCTCTTAATTGTGAGACATCGACTGAGTGGCTCTGTTCCTTCCAGAATCCCAACCACACACCCAGTGCTGCACAAAACCAGGGAGACAGACAAAACCTGTTCCAAGCAGCTTCCCAACGTGCAGACTCTTATCTCTCACTTTTGATTTCTTCACTTTGTAATGTATATTTTGAGAAATGGAGGCAAAGCCTAGGAGCAAAATTGCCCAGTGTGTGACTTTCTGACATATAATCAATTGTCTGCTCACTGACTACGGTCTGGCTGTGTTAATATGTCCGTGAAGTCCTTCAATTTATCAGGCAGGGCAGAAGCATCTCTGAACCTAGAGCTGGCTGGGAATAATGGAGGGGGAGCAAAGTACTCAAATATAGCCACTCTTCCCTGAAGTAACTTATCATTCAGTCTATATTCATGGATTAGCCTGTGCTGGGGTTTTCAGCCTCTGCCAAGCTTGCAAACTGTGCACTGATTTTCACTCAGGATGTGTGAACAACAGTTTGGGTTGGGAAAATGTTAAGCAGTGTATAGTAATAAGGTGCTTCTTGATAGAACCTTTTGGAAAAAGAATCTGTGGAAGAAAAACCTTTTATGGGTCAAATATGTTTCTTTTTGGTGGATTTGTGATTGTCTGAATCACACAAAACCATTAAATTGTCTTATCCTGTGGGCAATTGTGACACAGGCATCATCCAAGGAAAACCATGTGGAAATCTTTTTATCTATGATTAAACCACATCAGGTACTGCTACTGCAGATCTGCCAGGAAAAACCTTCTTAGGGTACACAAACGTGGACTCGACTGAGGCTTGGACTTTGAAAATATTTGCATTTTGGGTGCTTGGCACCCATATGGGAAGCAGGCAAGGAGCTGAGACACCGTGTGACTGTGGCAAGAGAGTGGCAGCAGCCAAGGTGTCCCAGCTTACCCCAGTTCCTTTTCATCTTGCTTCCAAATCCGCAGGGTTCCGTGGATGGATGTGTTTGCCCTTTGCAAACATCCAAGCTTTCCCCCCGTTCTGCCCTTTAGCAATGGCAATCAGAGCATTTCTCTGCTGAGACCTTTATCCTTTGTTCCTTGGTTTTTTTCCCTCTGCTCCCTCTTTATTTGTGTGCTTCAAGGAGTTCAGCTGGAGAGGGAGTTTCACTGGCAGAGGTGAGCTAAGCACCCCTCCTGCATGTAGGCTTTGCCAGGTGACAGCCCCCAGTGCAGCTGAAGCTTGGACTAGATTAAAGAAAAATATAATAGGGATTTTTAATTTCCCTGTGTGGAGCTGGGAGATGAAGAGCCACCACGAGAGAAGTTTGCCAGGGGCGGTGAGTAGATGAGAATGTCAAGCCCAGTGAGAAACTACTGAGAAGTACTGGAGCAGCATTTTTATTCAGAAGGAGTTCTCATCTTGCTGCTCTGGGCACTAAGCTGGAGTACAAAATGAGATCCCTGGGGTCCTACCAACAGGACAACATCTAAAGAGCCTGCTCAATTACAATCACAAGGCTGTTGTCACTCCCAATCTCCCCACGTGAGGGGAATGGAATGTGAGCTTGGGGGCTCCACTGCCACCTGCCCTGTGCAGGCTGAAAGGTGGGGACAAGTGTTTCTTGGGGTGATGTTGGGTGTTTCTTGAAGCTGCTGCTAATGTGACCCTCTTCCTGCTCAGTTTGCTGTGCCATCCATCACCTTGTGGTGGCTGCAGCAAGTACACTGTGTTTTGTCTTCTAAGCCTGGAGTTTGTGTCACATGGCTTTTCACAGCATCTCCAGTCCTGATGGGAAATAATTTTCAAAAGCATTGATATAATTCAAGTCATAAATACCACCTTCCAGCAGGACCTAGGATCCTGCATATCACTTCAGGTGGAATTCAAAGGGAGTTAAACCAGGGCCCTGCACAGAGAGGCTGGACATCTCCTCAGTCCCTGCCTGTGGGGATTCCTGTGGTCACTCCAGACCTTCACAGTGAACAGTCTAACAAGAGTCAGACAATGCAGTCAGTACCAGCATCTGTGTTTTAAGATTTAGAATAGGACAAAAGATGATGTTATGTAATTCCATTACTTTTTTTTTTTTGCACTAAGAGCATCTTCTTGTTCAAGGCGCTGGAGATTCCCTTCTAGCGTATATCCCAGAAGAACCCAAGCTCAAAGGAGAACAGAGGAGAAATGTCAGACCATTTTGACATGGCTTTTCAACTAATAATTCCTTCTAATTGTTTAGTGAAAAAAAGTTAGCTTTCAAAGCTTAAAAAATATGTATTACTGTCTTCTGTTATGCATGCAAGAGTATAGGGGCTTGCTGATTTCGACCAAATTTGGCAGGATGAGATGTGTTCCAGAGTATCCTAAATTTTCTGAGGAAAAGGAAGGGAAAACTAAAGGACCCACAAGGGTTAAACTACTAATATGCACCCCAAAGTGGGAACAAGGCTCACCTTTTCAAATACCCATCTTTCAAGCTGACCTCCCTCTCTTACAGCAAAATCCTGGGACACAGATGCAAAGGAAGCCAGGTTTCCTCAATTTCTGCTTCCTGCCAAACATTCAGGGAGTGTCTGGCTAACAGTTGGGATTTCAGCAGCTAAAAACGAGCTGGGGGCTCAAACCCCTATTGCACATCAAAATGCCAGAGTGCTTTGGCTTTGCTCAGTCCCTCTCCCTGCAGTGGTTAACTTGAATTAGCTCGTTGGAGAATGATGCCTTTTATCTGGCTGTCACATGCATGTTCAGAGTGAACAACAGCAAGGAGAATAGCACAAGAATAAAGGCCTTTGATGGGGATTTATAGAGGTCACGTGTTTTAATTTTGCAGGGGTGGAAGTGTGCACAGAGGGCCCGTGGAATGTGTGCTTGGCAGGCACCTGGGAGTCTGGAGACCTGGAGGAAATGGAGGAACTTAGGGGAGAAGGGGAAATTCCTGGGAAGAGACAAAACAGACCCAGGTGCACCTTCACTGAGTGTTTTTTCCCTCTCAGGACCAGTGGATCAAAAGGTCTCTCCCTAAAGCATCAAACAGGTTGGAAGTGCACAAACAAGCCCAAGGGCAAATTGTCCAGTTCTACCAAAATTGTCACAGGTGCCTTGAGGAGACATTTCAGATGTTTCATCACTGGCTGGGTTTACCAAGTGCTGTGTTGATACAAAGCTTTTGGATGGCTGAAAAGAGCTTTTGGAAAAGGTGAGACCAGCTCCATCAGCACTGGGGAGTGACCCCAGTGAGCACAGACAAGTTGTACCCTTCACACCCCTCAGGAGAAGCCTCAAACCCAAAAAAAGAGCAGCACTTCCCTGCAAAACCCAGTCCTGAAGGGGCTGCTCTGTGGAGTTGGTGCCCACAGTGAGAACCACAGTGGATAATCCCAGTGAAAAGCTTCAGACCTCACTGCTAAGCAGATCTGGTGTCTCTTCTCCAAGATGTTGGGACTGGAGGTGGGACCAGCCAACACTTCTTCAAGCCTGGAAATGGAGTCCAAGAGGACTTGAGGATCTAGAGACAGGCTCTTGGTGGGTGCAGTGGAAGAAGGGATACATTCAATGGAGAAAAAACCCAGGTTCTGTATTCCTGTAGTGCAGAAGAGGCTGCTACCAAACCTGCTGCTGTTCCCTTTGCTTTATTAGTCCTGTCAGCAGGCTTTTGCTGTGCTGGCTGCTGTTCTCCCTTTCTCTCGAGAAAGCTGCTGCCCCAGAGGGGAGAAAGTGCACCAGTGAGTTTTTCAGTCCATGTTGGCTGCTTTAAGGAGAGGCTGGTGATCTGATCCCTGCCAGTAACATGCAGGTGCAGAACCAAACTCCTTTGGTTTGTAGCAAGCAGCTTCTTGATGGATCCTGAAACTCTCCTGAACCAGATACTGAGCAAAGAAGTCCTTTCCTCTCCCTCCCAGCCTCTCTCCTTTGCCCCAGCTCCTTGCTTGACCCCTGATGAGGTCACAGAGATGTTTCTTCCAGGACAGTCTCACCAGATCTGGAAAAGATACATCTCCTAAAATATCATCTCCTTCTGCCACAGGAGGAAAGGTGGTGAGGACAGAAAAAACCATTCAAAAGACCACTGGGTAAGAGATTTTGGGACTCTGCTCTTGCATGCTCTCCTTCCCATCCCTGTATCTCATTCCCCTTATCTCCCCAGTGAGTTGTGCCCCTTCCCAGCCCTGCAGGAGGCTTGAGGCACAAGGAGGATTCTCCTCCCACACCAAAGGACTGCAGTGCACACATATCCTCACAGCAGAGAGGGCCCTACTGGGTGCTGCTTGGCTCCAGCTTCAAAACAATTTAGCAATCTGCCATCTTAAACTGTCTAATGACAGCTCTTCAAGCAATTGGAAGATTGCAGCCTTCAGTAAACTCTCCAGCTGAGTGAGAGCTGGTTTGTGCCTCCTCCACTCCCTCTTGGCACTCACAGTGGAAGTCAGGCTGCTCCCCATGCACCTGGCATGACATTGCTGCAAAAGCAGGATTCTAAGGATGGGTTGAAGAGTGGCCAGGGTTAAGTCTGTATTGTTAAATAAAATGAGTTAGGTAAAATAAAAAATAAAAAAAACAATAAATAAAATAAAATAAAATAAAATAAAATAAAATAAAATAAAATAAAATAAAATAAAAAACTTGCTCATGGGTACAGACAGCAGCTGGCAGAGGTTACATGCCCATATATAACTCTCCTCTTCAGGACAGAGTGGCTGCATTCAAACCACCCATCAAGGATTTGCCCCTGGATCAGACATCAGTCTGAACCTGGGTTTGTGGCAGGAGTTCAATGGCCAGAGCTTGGCCAGCACTGTGCTTTTAATGGCCTGGCTGACCACTGGACCCATTGGGGATGTGCCTCAGCTGCCCAATTTCGGTGACATTTGGGTAGCCCCACACTGGCTATCATGTTTGTAGCCTTGGCTCCCTGTTGCTGTACAAGAGGAGAGGCAAAGCAGTGTGGGGAGAGTTTAGCACATACTCATGCTTGCTGTGCAGCATATTTAGAGGCTCCAGTGGGATGCCAGGGAGATGCAGAACTGCAGCAGGGATCTTCCAGTCCCACCATGGCTTTGCCATCAAACTGGGTAGAACTGGAGAGAAAAGATTGTAGGTTTTCCGCAGTACAAGTGAGGAAATGAGGCCTGGAGAGACCAAACAACTCCTGGAAATGCTGAGGAGAGTGACCATAAGGAGCTGTGCTGTTGTTTTTCTAATATCTGGATGCTGGCTGAGAAGAGGTGGGGCAGGCAGGGCTGGGGTTCTCTCAGCTCTAATGAAGCTGTCAGGGAAGCAGCAATCAGAGCACACTTGCTTCCCAAAAGTAGGCTAAATCTGGCTGAAGAGATTACATTTTTTGACACATTCAAACCTGCCTGGGAAGCTGACAGCATTCTTGCCTGAGGAAATAAAAAATGAATAAAAGACACGGTGTATTACATGTAAGGCCAGGGCAGTATGGAGGTTACAGGAAGAAAGGCTGTGTGAGGGTGATGTTTCACCCCACAGCCACGAGGAAGGATCCTGCTCCTGCTCAGCCTGTCCACTGCACTCTGCATCATTGGACACTTGGGCAGATCCCAATGGATCCCCTTCCTGCATCACTTTGTTCATGCAGAAATTCATCCTCACCAGGGCATTGGAAGCAAAATTCCAGGTCCCCATGGGTGTTCTGAGCTTCCCTATGGAAGGGTAGGAAGTTTCACACCATGACAAGGAAGAGCTACAAGAGTTGGTGTGTGAGCAGGGTGTGGTGTGTCTGTGCTGGCAGCTGGCTTGGCTGGACACAAGGGTGATAAACTCAGGGAGAAGAGAGGGAATACCATCATGGATGTGATTGCCAACAGCTTGGCACGTTTATGGAATCCAGACAAAGTACTTTGGCCAAGCTGGTGTACATCAGGACTGGTTTCGTGGTTGTGGAGGTAGAGGACACTCACAAACCCACTTTCCCCCTGGTTCTCTAACTGCACCTCGTCCCTGGTACAAACTGCAGGAGTGCTGTCCTTCCAAAGCATGTGGGAGCAGCCCCCTGTGTGCCTCAGGGCCATCACAGGGAGGGGTGTGGAAGATAAAGCCAGCACGGGGGGGCTCTCTGCCTGCAGTCACGATGTTGAAGGGATGCAGTGCCAGAAGATGGCTGTGACTGCAGCTGCACCAAGGCAGACATGCTCAGTCAGCTGGGGGACCTCACTGGGGGACCACAGCATCACTTGCTGACACCACACACCCCCTCCACATGGGGCACAGCAGCCAGAGTTGAAGCCTGAGCCCATGGAGAGATTTTGCCTCCCCCCTTCCTACTGTGCCTTAGACTCCACAAGGCAAACCATGGAATTCCCAAACTGGTGCTGTGTGGTGGTGTTTGAGGGTCCCCAGGGCAAGGGAAGAGATGAGAATCTCAACTCCACGTTTCAGAAGGCTGATTTATTATTTTATTATGTATATTACATTAAAAATGCCATACTAAAACTGTACTAAAGAAAGAGAAAAGGAGACATCAGAAGGCTAGAAAAGTATGAATAATAAAATCTCATGACAGACGCAGAGTCCGACACAGCTGGCTGTGATTGGCCATTAATTAAAAACAATCCACATGAGACCAATCAGAGATGCACCTGTTGGTAAACCATCACCAGACCACATTCCACAGCCATCAGATAGTTATTGTTTACATTTCTTTTCTGAGAATTCTCAACTCCTCAGGAGAAAAATCCTAGTGAAAGGATTTTCATAAAATATGTCAGTGACAGTGCTGGAGCCAAACAATCCTGCAGCTCGTGAAGAGATTTGATTGCACAGCCCTGCTTGAGTGTTATCACCCCAGCCAGCTCCAGGGATGAGCAGAAAGTGGAGCTGGGCTGAGGCCAGGGAGCCCAGCGTTGGGCTGAATGTGCATCTCTGCAACCCTTGGAGCTCTGGCTTTCATCTGTATTTCTTTACAGCTTATCATGTTTGCACTAGGGCTCCGCAGATAACAATCTATTAACAGTAAAGTGAATTAGATCACTGCCTGGTTATTTCCCTCAGCTGAGGCCAAACTGCTCTTTGCCCATTCAGGAAATTCGTGTTACTTTACTCTCTCTGAGCACGAAAGCATGTCACTGTAATTACCTCCCGTCTCATTCAGCCCCAGCAGCTCCCAAACACTTGTGAGACAGGAGAGCTCTAACCTCATTAGAGCATGTTATCCTAAGAGATCAGACACTGGCAGGGGTTTGTTGTGACGAGCCCTTCACAGATGTTTTCTTTTGAAAGTACAAAAGAGGAAGAGGAATCTGAAGCTGGTGAAGGGGAGCCTTGAAATAACCTCTCTGGTAGCAAAGGACCACAAGCAAGCCCACGGGGTCACATCCTGCTCTTGGCTCAGCTGCAAGGAGGCTCAGAGGGGGTTGAGGGGTGCAGCAGGCAATTTAATGCCCTGGGATGGTCCATTCCTGCCCAGCTCTCAGAATTTATTGAGAACACTTATTGAATGTGCAGGTAAACATGTGCCAGAGCAAGCAGACCTTTCTGGCAGGGGATAAGCTGCCAGCACAGGGTGAGTGGAGCAGGCTGGTGGGCAGCACTCAGGGTGGATTTGTGGTATGATGGAGCCTGGATTTGCTGCTTCACAACCCCTTGCCCAAACTCTTTGGGGTCTCCAATCCAGGGATGTTCAACAACTGCTTTTTTGGAGTTTTTTCCCTCACGTAACTTGAGTGAAAAGTTTACCTTCTCTTCCAACCACAGCAAACTAAAATTTCAAGTGACCCAACTCACTATTGCAAGCTGTTCTCCAAATAATTGGAAAATGAACTATTTTTGGTTGCATGTGGACATTTTTTGGTTGGAAAAGTCCATTTTGCTCAAAGTGAGGAGCGAGGCAATTAGAAATATCTACAGATTGCCAGTGGCCACGTGTGGGAGCAGAGTAAGCTGGCTGTGGTGGGACAGGCTGTCCCCAAGCCTCGTGTCCACTGCTTGGAGAAGGAGCCTGGTCAGGGCTGGCTGTGCTGAGGGAGAGTTGGGAGCAGCCCCACCACACCACCTGCTTTACAGTGCTTTATCTTTACAAGTAGTGCAGCTTCTTGCTGGAAGACAGGACTTAAGTGTTTAAGAAACACCACTGAACAACTTCTCAATGAATCTAAACCTCTTCACTTGAGTCAGAATAAACTTAAATGGTCCCTTTTATTATTAGCTGTTGGAGAGGAGTTGAGGCCATTAATATTTAATTAATTCAGTGCCCATGAGCAGCTCAGGGCTGTTGTATGTGCCAGCCTTGTCTGGCAGAGGCACAAATCCTACCTTGCCAAGGGAGTCCAGGCAGATTCTGACAATTTATAGATGAAAGCAACTTAATGGGACGTTAATTTAAGCCATCAGGACAGAAATGAGAAGGCAGCTTTTAGGAGCAAAAGGGTTAATGCAGAGCCACCTGACATTCCAACCTTGGTGCCATAGGATTCATCCATTGGAGCTGGTGGGATTGCAGTATGGGGACATGAGCCCCACAGCTTGGAGATGTTTTATTTGGTGGGATCATCACAGCCAGAGCTGCTGCAAATGCTTCCCTGTTCACTGCTTCAGCAGCTTCTTAATTTAATGTTCATTTTGACCCCTTGTTCTCTGGCAATGTTTCTGCCCCCAGTGCAAGCAGAGCCAGGACAGCCTGGCACAACATCCACTCCCTTCCCTTGCCAGTTTTGGTTTTTTGGGATGCGCTTTCACCCTCAGGAGACTCAGGAGTGAAAGATCAGGGAAGGCCCTGGTCTAAATCCCTCTGAAATCAAAGGCAGGCTTGGGTTCATTTGGGCTTTTTTTGGTTTTGACTGCTCCAGATCCTCAGCAATTTCCATCAGGTGGGAGCTGATCAGCATGGGGCAGTAGCCAGGCAGTCAAGCTGAGCACCTCTGTGTGCAGACACACTTTAGCAATGCTGTCTGACAGACTTGGCTTCCAATGGAAGGTCCCAATCATCCCTTACTGATGGCTCAGGATGAGGCCTCACCCTTAACACCACTAAAAATTGGTGAATTAAGAATAGACCGGGTTAAAACCCACAACAAAAATGTGCACACACAGACATCTGCAGCAGACACCAGTGCTCAAGTCACGGGCAGCTTTCTGCTCAGCTGCAGCAGATATTGGTGAAACCATCTCCACCTTTCTCCCTTGGAAAAACCTGGGCCAGCTCTGACTTCCAGATGCTCCAGTTGCAATTGGGACCCAGTCACACAAGTGACTTATCCATCAGGCAGTGATCTCAAGTATGGCCTGAGGGGGTTTCCTGCCCCACTGTGGTTGCAGCTCTCCTGCAATGACAGGAGGGGCAGAAAAAGCACAGCTCTGGCTTTCTTTTTTCTTCTCTCTTTCCTTTTTTTTCGTCTTGCATTGGAAACTTTTCTTGTGAGTATGTCAGGGACAACCCAAGTAATGAACTCCTGAAAGGAAGAGTGATCAGACCTTAGCTGGGCGTGGACTCCTGGGACCTGAGGAGGAATTGTTCAGCTGCTCCCTGCTGTGGTGTGTGGAATGGAAAGCTGAGGAGCTCATTCTCCTCCAGGACAGATGCCATGACTGCTCACATGCCAGTACCTACAACAAATACAACCTCAGGGGACTCCTCACATCCCTGACCTCTGCAGGAGGGTGATGTCTGAAGAGCAGAGAAAAGGCTGCACACAGGCAGACATTGACTGAGAGTGAGAGTGCTGTAAGATTCAAAAAGGGAAAATCTGCTCTGATGGACACATCAAAGCCCAGAAATGGCTGGGGGAGCATTCCCAGTGGCAGGACAAAAGGTGACTCTTGCAGCAGTGGAGTCTCTGAGTCTGTCCCATGGCCCTCAGTCTCCTCTCTGGCTGGAAAAGCTGTTGCAAAACCATCTTTGCCTCCAAGGCTCTGGCTTCACATCATCCCAGCACATGTACAGGACCCCTTCCAATGTCTGCAAACACAAAGCCTGAAAGGAGCCAGTCTGCTCCCAACCCCTTTGGGCTATTTGGGGAGCAGAGGCCACAGGGTGACAGGGGGTAGAGAATAGATGTCAAAGGGGGCAGAAGGCTGCTTAGCCCAGGGGAGCCAAGTGAAACACAGGGGCATTGAAGGCACGTACCTCTTACAGTTGTGGAGTGATTTATTGAAAGCTTAAAGACAGAATTGCCAGGCGCTCTTTGTTTCCATGGTACCATAAAAAATGGATGGGAAGTGACTGGGCTGTCTTGTAGTTTGAATGTTTCATTGGCATGTCGAGGAAACCTCCAGAGGATGCCTGGAGGGCATGAGAACCAGCTGATGGAATGTGCTAGTTTGTTAATTTAATAGGATACAGCGTTTTTCCCTTAACACTGCACATGCAAATCAGGGTGGAGAATCAGGTCAGCACATCTCCCCTGCTCTGGCACTCGGCTCTCACACGGCATCTCCTCATCAAATCCTGCAGGATGCAGGGGTGTCCCAGCCCTCCCCCCTGCAGCCCTGGGCAGGATCAGGCTGCAGGAGAGGTTTTGGACTCCAAAGTGTCTAGTGGGAACTGAGAAACAGTATTTCTGTGGTGTGAAAGCCAGCCTGAGAAACGTGGTGGTATGCAAGGCAATACCAGCTCCAGTGCCTGGAAGGGAAGGGATCGATGTGCACATCGACAGGAGTATTAAAAAATTCAGGTTGCATGTGATTCACTGGGGACACTATCAATGGTTTCCTTCTATGTGGTTAAGGAAAAGACATGCCAGATTTATTTGGGATTACCAACCTTACTACATAATTTTCAAACTAAGTTACTGAGTGCCATATTCAGGACATGAATCTCCCAAAGCTCACAAGGTGCTTCAAATCCCACAGAAAGGATATCAAACTCTAATAAACTGCATATACAATTTTAGAGTAATTTCAATGAAACTGTGGTATTTTGATCCCCATTCCAAAAGGAGGTTGGTGCATCCTAACATAAATATTGTGTATATGTGTATGTCTATGTGTGCATTCTAATGCACAAGTCTTGCCTCACCTATCACTAGAACTGCTAAAGCCTCATTTTGGGAGGGGTTCAGTCCTGTCACAGACACAGACTCTTCTGGGGACTGACATAATCCAAAACTAATTGAATTCAGTGGAGCTCTGCACATTTAAGCCAAAGATATTTGAACTTACCCCATCCCTTCTCCTCGCTGCAGCCAAGAGAAGATCCCAGCTAAAGCTTTGCTCTAAGACACCCTGGACATCTGGAATTGCTGCCCTGGAGCAGGCATCACTTCATACTTCCTGAAGCTTGTGCTGCTGTCCTGCAAAGCTGCTGTGTGATGCTGGGCATGGGCTCCACGTCAGCAACCTCCCTGTGTGGTGGCAGGGACCCAGGTGGTGGCACTGATGTGCTTCAGTGCCCTTTGGGAAGTGACCTAAGGGATCCCAGCCTGGCACATCCCTCACCTTGCCACGGGAATGGGCAGGGGAGTGCCTGCCACGCCTGGGTGGCTGGGCTGGCCCCACTCCAGCTACACTGTGCAGCCAGTTTCATTTTCTGCTGCCTGTTGGCTCTGTGCTCATCTTCCTCTCTGTGTCTTGTGCACTCCCAGAGCACATGGCTGGGTTTCAGGCTCTTTTCCCAACACTGGAACTTTGCTGCTCCACCAGCCAGGATAAAAAATGGTGAGACATTTCACCAAGCTGCAGAGGTGGGATCTCATGGTGCTTTTTTTGCTTTTAGCCTTTTTTTTTTTAACTGGGGAGGAAAACTACTAATTTGTATTGAAAACTTGCTGTTATGTGGGAAGCACTCTCTTTGAACTCAAGAGTTTTGTTTTCAACCACAGAGACCTTAAGGATCCTGGAAAAGAGGTTTTGTGCTTTGAGAGGAACTCCACCAACCTTCCCTGTGTCACCCCAGCTGCTCCCAGTATGAGCCAGGAGGATAAACATGCAGCAAGAACCTTTTCTAGAGAACAGAAAAAAAAAAGAACAACTGTCACAAAAATCTGACTGAGGCTCATTCCCAAACAATTCAGTGCCAGCTGCACAGCAGGGAAGTGGATCCAACAGGACATTTGCAGCAGTCATGTTTGATCTCTTACACACAGGAGGCCAGAGGCTGCATCAGTGCCAATAGCTGGCAGCTGAATGGGCCCCTGCTCCTGGCAGGACAACTGATCCTAATTTAATGACTAGGTGGTGAAGAATGGGCCACGCCTCTTTCTAATCAGTGATTTGGTCCTTTTGGTGCTGCTTTTACTTCATCTGGCTCCCATCATGTGCTTCCCTGTGGCTACATCTATGTTATGGTGGGGAGCTGGGGGCTTCAGTCAGCAGAGCTGAGTGTCTCTGTCATTTCTGGGGCATTTCCAAGCCAGCTAAAAGCAGGACGTGTGAGAGCCCAGCCTGACTGCAAGTGCACAGCCAGACCACACAACACCCACTCAGACTTGAACCAAGTGCCTGAACCTTTTGGAATTCCTCCAAAGGTTGGTCTGCTCGGGGGTGGCATTTAAAATAGACAGTCTATATAATAATATGCTTGGGGACATGAGTTTTAGGTGTGTAGGGAGTACCTACTCTGGAATAGGGGGTGGGTATAGCTGAAAACATTTCAATTTGTCCTGATAGCTGCTTCTCCATGATATTAGGATGTATCCCACAGATTGAAAAACCTGCCTAAACCCAAGATAAATTAGCCCAATACTTTGTTTCAGCTACTGTTCCCCCGTGTAAAGCATTTTTCAGTCTGTTTGTGCTGTGCTCTCATGCACGAGGTGGAGAGGGAAGTGAAAATCTATCAAAGGAGATGTTACAAGAGGTTTTTCAGCAGCATGACTGTGACAAGACTGTGCTGCAGCTCCGTGGCACGCTGTCTGTGGGATGCATCAGTACAGCCCTGGAGACAGATGGCTGGTGCAAAGTGAAAAATCTACTTGCAGCAAACAAACTATCCAGCAAGCACTCAGCAGGATCCTATGCAAAGCACGGCCAATCTGCACCTGCAAGTCCATATGTACTTGTCCCATCAAGCATTCTCAACCATGTCCCTAGAATGACAGCAAGTCCACTTAAGCTTTTTATTTTAATTTTTTTCCATCACCACTTCTACTCCAGGGGTTTTTGAGAGGATGTACAGCATCCTGTAACCAGCAATTCCCAACATGTGTCCAGTTTAGCATCCTCCCCAGCATGTGACACTGACCTTGCTGTGTGATGGATGCCAGACAAAGGGAATTAACCATTCCTCTGTTCTTATTTAGTTAGGAAGCAGTAACCTTTCGGTGCTCCCTGATGTACCAGATATGTCAGAGCATCCCACTCTGACTTCAAAGGAATGTCACAGGAATAGGAAGCACAGAACCAGCAGCAAAGCAATTAGTTATATGATCTGGTAGGGCAGTTCCCCTGCTCCACTTCCTAATGCCACTTAATGTGCTTCTATTAATGTTAAAACATGTGTTAAAAGAGATTGGACACTGAGAAATGAAGCCCCTCCTAGAAAGGACTGGACACCACTTTGATGTGGATTCACAGTGAAAAATCTGAAAATCCACAGCTGTGTGTTCAGAGCAAAGTGAGGCAAAGAAACCAACACAGGATTTAAAGCCTGCACCAAGGAACACTTTTCTCCTGCATGGATATTTCCCCTGCAATTGATTTTATCTGAGTTTAAATACAAGAGAATCAAACTCTCTGCCTGAAATCCTCCTCTCACTAAACAGTGGGACACAGGCAATTGGCAACAGAAATGTAAGTAGTCTCACAGCAGTGGGAGAGGCAAAGTCTGGCTTCCCTTAAATATATCCTACAAAAACTCTTTCCTCTATGGCAAGAAATAACTTGTGCACTGATTTATATTGATAAATATGAACTGGTTCATGCTAAACAATCAGCTGGCTACTGCCAAAGGCTCCTGCTTGCTTTTCCCTTGTTTGCTAGGGAAATTCATTGCCCTCTGCTAGCCCAGGATTTGTGCAGCCAACACCTGAATCTGGAACACTCTGCTGATAGGGAAAATACAGAGAGGATTTGTGCTGCAGGAGTCCTGTGTCTAAGCCCTTCTAATACCCCAGCCCTGTCCCTGCAAAGCTGGGCCCCTGCTTTGCACCAGGTGCATGCTCCTCAGTTCCTCTTTCACCACATGCAGGAGCATTTCAGGAAAACTTTCTCTAAGAGGAGATTTCACCTGACACCTCTGCAGGTTAAAGAGGGACAAGGAAGAAGACAGGCACCCAGCTCAGCTGTCTTGCTCCTATCCCATTGAACTGACATTGCAGAGAGCCAAGAAAATGACAAGAGCATCAAGAGCACAGAAATGCCCAGGAGTTGGCAGTCCTGGCTGGTCATGGAAATCCAGCCCTCAGTCTTGATTTTTGGGAATTGTTTTGATATTGGAGCACATGCCTCTGGGGAAACATTGCTGCCCCCTTGTAGGTGAGGAAGAAGGAGTGATGGGTTTTTTGTGAGCAGCAGGTTCACCCTTGTAAGTCTGCACCTGCCCCAAAGGAAGGGGGTTCTGCTTCATGGTGAGGAGTGAGACCTACTGACACCAGCCACAACTGGGCAGCTGTAGCTCATGAAGGTCTGAACCCACATCTGCATGAAGAGCATTAAAAACCTGGAAATATGCTTGCACTGTCCACTGCTCTCCATTATTTACTGCTCTGGTGTTCAAGGGCTCCACAGGCTTAAAGCAGACATGGAAAAATAATAATCTGATAAACTACAGCACAGGGTGATGGTAACCAGCCCAACGCTGCCCATGGGCAGAGAGGTGGATGCTGACCCCCTCTCCATGAGCCCTCAGATTTCTGTGCAACAGAACTGCCTAAAGCTTGTGTTTGGAGACGCAAGGAGAAAAGGATTATCACCCTCCCTCCTTCGGCTTTTCAGGCTGGGAGTGCTCCGGGGCAGGACCTGCTCGGCTGTTTGTACAGCAGCTCAAAGGGCGCTGGAGCTTTGCTGCTCCTTGCAGGGGCAGCACCGTGACTGCTGGGTTAGCATGGGCTGGTTTATGTTTTTCTTTGTCCCTCCATGCCCTGATTTCAACACTGAACAAGGACCAACCCCCTGCGAGCCCAGGGATGTTTTGTTACCATTGCCCCGGGTGATGAGCGGATCCTGCAGCCAGCACAGCAGGTCGCGGTGGCTCTCCCTGCCCTTGGAGGGTGCAGGGGATGCCCAGCATCGTGCCCAGAGTGGGGCCAGCCTGACCCAGCTCACCTCCCTGCTGCAGCGAGGAAGATGATGGTGATGCTGAGAGGGGGCAGAGCCAGCGGGGAAGGGGAGGAGATGGAGGGAAAACACTCACACCAGCATCCCTGCAGGGCAGCCAGGGACAGCGCCTGCTTGTCCCTGGAAAAAGAAAGGGAAGATGAAGCAAGGGCAGAGACAGAAGGTTTCTTCCAGGAACAAAACCTCTGAGTGTGAAAGGTGTGTTTCCCCCAAAGCCATTATTTTCTGCCAGCATGTGGGAAGCACAAGCTCTCTCCTTCTCGTGCAGGTGTTTAGTGAGTCCTACAGATCACACAACAGCTTAAGGCTTGTGGCTCTTCCAGCTCCCCTCCTTTTTCTCCCTAAAGTGCCCTCCATGCTCAGCTTTTCATTCTTTATGTCTCCAGCTCTAATTAGCTTTTCTCTCCTGCTGCTTCTGATGAATTGCTCCGTTTTTTTGGTAGGTTTTTTTTTTTGCCTTTTTTTTTTTTTTTTTCATATCTTTGGGGCCCCGCTGCTTCTTGGGGAGTTAGGCTAGAGAGTTATATTTCTCATCCCTCTCAGTCATTATGAAAGAGAATCCTCTCAGATGAGGACATTCATTAAACTGATTTGGGATGCCTGGTCTATCTTCATTCTGTGTGTTTGCATTAGTGTGGGTAAAATAATTAAAATGCACAGGAAGTGTAGGCTGGAATAATCAGAAAGGCTGGCCCTAACCTGAGGAAATTTGGGGGCAGGGTGCCCGATTAGTTTTTAATAGTGCCTCTACTTTAATTGCAAAAAAATTTTGAGTGAATTCTTCTCTTTATTCCTGTATCTTTGGATGTCAGGGTGTGGGGAAGATAAAGGAGATGAGACCCTGAACTCAGGATTGTGCCCCTGCAGACCCTGAGGTCACTGTAGGACCTTGACATTTAATAAAACTTATGGTGGAGAAAAGAGGAATCCTTATTTACCTTATGAATTTGGACCTCTTTAAAGTTCCCAGACTCCGACTCCTTTTCACAATGAGACAAATGCAAAAATTATTTCCAACATAAAAGCAGAGATGAACCTATTTAGAGAAGACAGGGTTTTAAGGGAGAAAAATATGAAAAATATTAAACACACGGAGATGATAGTGCCAGGAGTGTTTTTTATTCTGCTGATGGAGTACACAAGCAATCCCTGAGATACACCCTGCAGTGGATGAGCACAAGAATAGTGTGGCTTCAGTGGGCACAGATCTGAGAGCCACAAAACCTCACCTTTGCCACAGCACCTCTAAGTCTGGATCAGCCACCTCCTTTCTATATTGCTCATACCAGTCTGCCAACACTTCTCCTTTTTTTCTTCTTTATGTATTGGTTTTCAAGAGCCTTGGGGCAGGATTTTGGGGCACAGGGCACCTGCTGCTCCTCAGCCCCACGTGAGGACTGAATGGTGCTGGTGCCACTGGTGGGAAAACCTGGCTTGATCAGATGCCACTGAGGTCTCTTCTTGCCCGTGGAAGTGGAATGGCCACAGCTTGCAGGAGCCAAAGGGAGGCTCACTGAGCCCAGGGAAGGCAGAACACAATTAGTCTGGCCTGGCTCCAGGCTAATTGGCTCTGTGCTGGTGTCCACAGGTGAGCACCTCTGTGGGCAGTGTCCAGCAGGAGAACCAGGTCCACTCCAAGGCTTTGCACTCAGATGGGCAAACCTTGGGCTGAGTTACACTGAGACACCAAGCCAGGGCAATCCCAGAGACTCTTTAGGGTCACAACTGACTGAAGATCAACCATGAGCAGGACTGTACTGGCCAGGACCTCAGCAGATCCTGCAGCCTCCATCTGCCATGGTCTCTGGAGGGGTTTTGCACATCTGCTATGGTCTCTGGAGGGGTTTTGCACCAGGCAGGCACTGCTGGTTCCCTCCCTGTGCAGGATCTTGCACCAGATCCCAGAGAGAATGATCTCACCCCAGGGAATAGGCACATGCAGGAACCAGAGAAGGGTGGTGTGGCACAAGTCAAAAAGAGCAGGTTCATGCCACGTGTGACCCAGTGCACCTCGTGCCAGCCCTCTGCCAACCCTCTCCTTGTGGCTGAGGACATCAAATGTTCCTGCATGCATGAGCTCCACAGGTGTCTCAAATAACAGCAATGGATTTGGAGAGTGAGATTCAGATGCATTTTGGAAAATATTTGCATCTCAGGCTGCTGTCCTTGCTCCTCAGTAGGCACTTGGCCAGTGGTTCAACTCATCCCAGAGGAGGTGTCTGCAGTGAGGCCAATGGATAACAAACTCTAAATGCTTCCCACCTTGCACTGCCTCTCAGGGGAGCAGGAGTGGGTGGCTCAGGTGGAGACATCCAAGCTGCAGGAGCCTCAACTTGACTCACATGACAGGAAACCTACTGGGGTCCAGGATGGCCAGGCTGGGGGTGCAGAACACCTGGTTTGGGATACCTGAGTGGCAGCAGGCAGGCAGGAGGGGTTTTGTTTGAAAACAGTGCAAGATGCACAAATAGTCCTGTTCCATGTGAGAGTGGGTGTGTGTGCACATCCACGAGGGTGTGAAGGAGACAGAGATACCCAGGGAGAGGGAGAGGGACAGTGAGAAATGGAAAGAGATAATTTAGGATTGTTCCCAAGGTATGTCCTGTACTTGCCTCCTCCCCAAGGTCTTGGCACCAGCTCGTTTCTCTGCAGAGAAGGCAGAGGTGCATTCCTCCAAAGTGATACTCTATCAAACAGGGAAGCCATTTACTTTCTGCTGCCTCTGCAGAATTTCAGTGCCTGCAACTGCAGACCTAAAAGTTTATCTTACCAGAGGAATTTATATGGGGCTGTGAGATGGGCTGGTGTTATATGGCTCTAAGTAGTTACATGAAGCCTCTGTGGGCTAATAAAACAGTATTAATTGTATTGCTAAGGTTGCATTTTAAACATTAAATTATGGATGGCTTGATAGCACAGTGAAAGCCAGCGTCTTGACATGACCTAACCATTATCTATGGAAATGGCTAAAATGCCTTTTTGCAATGTACTCTGCTTGATTTAACTCTTTGAGGTGACACTTAACACTAAATTATTTCTTCTGGCAGAGGGAGAGCAGGGAGGGCTTCTCCTCCTCCTTCCCCTTCTCCACCATCCCTATTCTCTTCCTGTGCTGTTTCTGAACTGCTTTTAACCTCCTCAGCTTACCTTAGCCTGGAAATAGAAAATGGTGGGGGGAAAAACAGAAACCCAGATCTCACAGCATTCCCCACATTGTCCCTGCACCTCTGAGGGTGCATAGGAGAGGATCCTGGGAACAGTGGCAGCAGGAGGGTTGGGATTGCAGGGAAAGGCTCAGAGGAAGCCCTGACACAGGGGGAGTGGGCCCTGGAGGGGTCCCTGCCCAGCTCTGCCCCCAGAGTGAGTGGACCAGCCCCCATTAATCTAATTAAAGGGGTCAGTCCTAAAAGCCAATTACAACAGTGTCAACAGCAATTCTTCCCTTGCTGGCTGGTTTAGGGGCAGAGCTGAGCAGAGCCTTTCATGGCTGGGAACACATCTGCTGATGGAAGAAAAAGAGGCAAACAAAAATTTAATGGTTTTGCTTTTGTTTATTATCGCTATTTATTTTCAGAGATTGATGGGCTCATCACTGGAAGAGCTGAGGAGCAGACACACATCCCCAAAGTGTCAGGCCAGTCCCACCCTCAGTGCCACTCCCCTGTCACCCACCCCGGTGTTGTCCCTGTGTCCCACAGCAGGCGAGGAGCAGTGTCTGCGGTGGGAGCCGGGCTGGGACACATTCCCAAGGCAGCAGCGAGGTCCTGGCTGGCACCCCCGGCTGTGAGAGGCACAGCTGGGCAGTGGGGACCCCGCCGTGCCCGGCATCCCTCGGCTGGCGTGTCACACTTGGCAGCTCCGTGTTTGTAAAGCTGCAGCTCTGACATGTCCCTGCTGACCCCGGCAGAGCAGCCGGCACGCTGCTCCCACTGTCCCCACTGTCCCCACTGCTCCCACTGTCCCCACTGTCCCCCACTGCTCCCACTGTCCCCACTGTTCCCACCTCCCACTGTCCCCCACTGTCCCCCACTGTCCCCACTGTCCCCCACTGCTCCCACTGTCCCCACTGTTCCCACCTCCCACTGTCCCCACTGCTCCTCCTGCTCCCACTTCCCCCACTGTCCCCACTGTCCCCATTGTCCCCACTGCTCCCACTACTCCTCCTGCTCCCACTGTCCCCACTGCCCCCACTGTTCCCACAGCCCCCACTGCTCCCACTGCTCCCCCTGCCCCCACTGTCCCCACTGTCCCCACTGCCCCCAGTGTCCTCACTGTCCCCACCGTCCCCACTGTCCCCACTATTCCCACAGCCCCCACTGCTCCCACTGCTGCCACTCCCAGCTCCTGAGCTGCTCAGAGATGCAGCTGCAGCTCCCAAATCCCCAAGGGGATTTCAGGAGAAGCCCTTGGCTCACCCCAGACCTGAGGCACACAGGCTGAGGGAGGTGTTAAATGTAAAGAAAAGGAGAATTATAAGTTCTGCTGCCATCCCTGTGGTCCCTGTGCAACACTGCCCTGGGTGCAGCAGGGTCTCTGCTAGGATGGAGACCCCCATGACTGCTTGGATTCGTGCCACAAGCCAAGGGACCTCCTGCCCTGCTTCATCTTCCTTCAGGAAAACATCCATGCACTGGCAGACATGGAAATGAAATGCAAATCTCTGCTGCCCACAGCTCACACACACACCTGTGCACCGCTGCAGCGTGAAAACCACAGTCGTGGCCTCTAGGAATCAGACAAAATAGGTAAAGGGCAAAACCTCATGCTCTGGTGACCTTGAATTTTTATGCTACTAAAGCTACTTGATGGCTTTTTTAACAAAAGGAAAAAACTCCTTTCATAGGTTGCTATCCCCTGACAACATTTTGACATCAGAGACCCATCATGCCTCTTGTATTATGGAGTGCTCATTTATCTTGGAAGCCTGTAGCAGCTGCTCATGTTACAAGTGGGAATTCCTTCCCTTTGTTTTCCTCGATGTTGCTCTCCTGAACTTCAGTTCAAGGGTTGATTTAAGTGGATCTGCATTACAGACTGATGAGATATTTCCAGTGAGTGAAATGACTGAATGTGGCATGCTTAATGTCGTTGGTGGATAAAGCTCACCACTCATTTCTGGGTACTTCAATGAGCTTAGCTTTGTAGAGTTCATCATGTGAGAGCTGGGTTTATGTGGTACAAAGTGTACCCAAGGGAGGTACACTGGTGCAAAATATATATAAGGCTCTCATCACATTCCCCTCAGCCCCCAAAGACCCCTGTTACAAACAGCTGCCCTGGGAAGCCAAACTGTTACACGAATCAGCCCCAAAAAGAAAAGCCCTGAACTGGAGCCCAAAAGTGCCCCCCAAAAAGCCAATAATAACTGGAATATGAAGAGGAAATAAGGAAGCCCTGACACAAAATCCAGAGGATGATTTATGGGAAGTGTTGGGCAGTAATGTTTACATTTGATTTATAAGTTTGAGAGGTGAGATTTCTCTTCTTGGAGCACAAAGGAGCCATCCAGATGCTGGTGGGACCAGAGAAGATGAATGCATGTACAGGACTTCTCCCCTGTCCCTGTCACTGTTGAAGGCCAGGCTGGATGGGGCATTGAGCATCCTGATCTAGTGGAAGGTGTCCTTGCCCATGGCAGGGGGTTGGAAATAGATGAGCTTTAGGGTCCCTTCCAACCCAAACCATTCTCTATTAGATGAGAAATCAGCTGTGTCCTTAAGGCAGCTCAGCTCTCTTTCACGACTCAAAAACAGTTTGTTGAGCTCAGAGCTGTTCTCCTTACTCAGGAAAAGCCACCAAAACCTTCATTCAGCATGAAATCCTCTGTTGGGTGTCTGGGACTGGCAGCCTCATGGTGATCAGCTCCAGAGCTGCAGCTGTTTGGGGTTTGGTTGGGGGTCTTGTTGGACACAGGGAGGATGCCTTTGAGGGGACAGAGCTGGTAACAGCAGTGCTGCATTAGCTGGTCCATCACGTGGGCTGTGTAGAGGCTGCCTGGCTGGGCTGGGATGAGCCAGCTGGCCTTTCTGTCAGGCAAGTGGTGCGTGGTTGAAGACTGGTCCATGCCCAGGCTCTGCTGGTCTGTGCAGTCTGGATACACAGAATTCAGCCAGCTGGCTCTGGGATCAGCACCGTGGGCTGAAGCACAGCTCCTAAAGGCAGGGAAATGCAAACCAAAGAGGATGAATCCCTCCCTGACCTGCACGTTGTTTGGGATCAAGGGTCAGTTTCTCCAGAGGTGGTGGGAGCTTCCTGCCCCGCTCCTGCTGCTGCATCCCAAAGAGATGAAAGGCAAATCTCTGGCAAAAATTATGGCAGAGCAGGGCCTGAGCTTTTGCAGGAAGTTTTGGAGCCTGTTCCTTGCTGAGAGGGGGTGGCTGCAATCCTACGTGAACCGTAACACCAAGGCAGCGTCTGCAGAGAGCGCTGAGAAGTGAAACCAGCACTGCCCACCCAGCTCTTCTCCCCAGTTCCCAGGCTGACAGAGACAGCTTGGCTCATCTCTACAGCTGCAGCCTCCCTCTGTTCCCAAGGTCTGCTCGCCCTCCTGGTTGCTTCTTTGTTCTTCAGACCACCAGGACAGAGACACATGCAAAGCCAGCCCAGCCCTGGCTCTGCAGCGGTGGTCTCCATCTCCCTTCAGCACACACTCAGGAATTTATAAGCAATCATCATTTCCTGCTGCCACTTGCTTTCACTGCACAGGCTTTCTGTGATCTGCTTGGAACCCCAGCAGATGTCCATCAAGGACATGTCCTTTCCAGCTGGTATTTGATGGGTGCCTCTGATGGTGGCTGGTGGTCCATTAATCTGCTCACCACCAGCAGAGTCTCAAAGAGATTATTTGCTTCTTGGTCTTTTAGCAGCAGTGAGTTCATGCCTTTTTATGACCCTCAGCACCTCCCCTTCAGGTGGTGCCTTGAAATACCTCTGTGGAGGCTTGGTATTGATGAGCATCTCTGTGATGACATGTGTTGTGTCTTAGTCCAGCACAGCAGTGCACAGCTAGTGACAAGGGGACACCAGTCCCATCAATGGGTGACCATTGAAAGATTTAGGGCTTGGGTTTGGAGCAGCTTCTGAGGGTTCAGATGCTTCTCTGAAGCTAAGCCAAACCCCTTTGGCCTGGAAATCGAGCTGGGAAATATAATGAGATTAAGCTGTCAAGTGAGATTTATGGTTCATCCTTCTTCCAGCTGGGTCAAAAATATCACAAGTGCAGCTTCTTCGAGAGAGCACCAGTGCCTCTGCTCTCAGACAGAGCCAGGGAGGGGAGGACAGGTGGGCCTTCCTTTCAAGTCACTGGTTGATTTTTGTTTTGGGGAAGTTCAGCTTGAGCTCCTGGCCCATCTGTAGCTGGGGACTTCTGCATCTTGATCAAACTGGGAACGGGACTCACCCTGACCCCGATGATGAAGGTGACACTTTGGGAAGGCAGCAGATCTTGGAGACACTGCCATGATCCTGCTACTTGTCCTGGTTCACAAGCTCCTTACAGACACCAGATTTTGCTTCCAGCCTCCAAGCAGCTCCCTCACTGCCCTGTCTGCTGAGCTCCCAGCTCGGACAGTGGCAGTAAAATGTGTGGGTCACCCTCTGCTGCTGCTGCTGGCAACTTCCATCCTCTTTCTGTTCCTGCTTAAAAATATGGTCTAGCAAAGACCTGATGTTTTAAAAGAATTTAAGCCAAACCCCAGCTGCTTTAGAACATGAACCAGGGGTCCATAGCGTGAGCAGCAGAGCTACCAGAGGGATGAAAGCAGCCAGTGACAGGGGGCTGGGTAAAGTCATCTCAGCTGGCCCAGCTGGTGCTAGAAAAGGGCACAGATCCATGCCCTGAGCCTTCTCAGGCCACACTATGGGGCACCTTTCAGGACGTTTGCATCAAGCCACAATCTCTGTCACTGTGAATCAAATCAGACTCTGGGAATTGTGAAAAAAGTGGAGAACAGAGCAGAAAATGTCATTGTGCTGCTACAAATGTCTCTGGCTCATCCACATTGACTCAGTGGATGATTCAGGTTCTAAGGGAGCTTAGGATGTTGCTGTCCATAGTTTGTGACATTTTGGTCCCACAGCACTCAGAGGAAATGAGATGTTTGGAAAAGATTCGTGCAGAGCAACATGAGTGACTGAAGGCCTGGGAGGAGAGATGCTCTAGTTTGGAAAAAAAAATGGTCAGAGAAAAGTCCACGGAATTCCTGAGGGATGACTGGTGGCTCATTGTCTTGTATAATAGAAGAATTAGGAGCAATGGGCAAAACAAGAAGCTGTCAGGTGTAGAAGCTGCATCCTCCTGCTGGCCAACTCTGGGGTGTGGGTATAGCTGTACCCCCAGAGGTATAGTACAGCCAGCTGTGAAACTCCTGGGGGGGCACCAAGCTGACCTTCCAGCTGGCCTCAGCTGAAGGGGATGGCATGGCCTCAGTGTGGCTTTCACACACAGTTCATTTTTTAACCCCTATGTTGAAATCTTTTGGATGCTGTTACATATTTCTGCCAGTGAAACCACAATTTCATTACAAAACAAGCTAATAACCACTGAAATTAGCAAATGGGTATCAGTTACCATCAGAGCACATGGGCATACCTTAAAAATTCAACCACATCCCTTCAGTGGTCCCAGAACCCCTGCCCTCATCACTTTCCATTTTTTTTTGTAAGTTCATAGTGCCCTAAGAAGAACTGAAAGACACTGAAAACTGCTTTTCTGCCTCTGTAGGTCTTCTAAGGTGAATTTGCTGGAGTCCAATGGAGTGTAAACTCCAAAAGCAGCTTCTGCTGGTGGGTGCTGCTGGATTCTCTACCTCCTAGGAAGAGATGAGCTCAATATTATCACCTTTATCCAGGTCTTTATTCTTAGGACAGATGGGGGTCAGATGGGCTCAAACATTTTTCTTAATAGCTGCACCCTGGGGGAACTGGAGGGGTTGGAGCCCACACATCCTTCCTGGTGATGGGCAAGGTCACACCAGTGTCATCCCAGTTTTGGTGGCTGGGGCACAAATCATAGAACCACAGAATCACACAATGGTTTGGGTTGGAAGGGACCCTAAAACCCATCCAGTTTCAACCCCCTGTCCCCAAGGAAGGGACACCTTGCACTCGACCACTTTGCTCAGGGCCACATTCAACCTTGCCTTGAAGATTTCCAAGGGTGGGGCTTCCCCAACCTCTACAAAGTTTTTTATTATTTTTTGTTTTTTACAAAGGATGAAACCCACCATATCACAGTGGGTTGGTTCAGGCTGTTTCTTTCAGCCTTCAGCAGGGAGACAGAGTGATGTGAGGCAAAAATGTTTTTTCTTAACCATTCTGGATTCTGTACATGTTTTGACCAACCCCTTTCCTTTTGATTTTCTAATTTTTTCTTCCTTTTCTTTCTTTCCTTTTTAAAATTTATTTTTTGTTACTTACTAAAACAGTAAAACATCTATGGAATTCCTTTCTTTCCCTTGTAAGAAGCATCCCAGAAACTCTAACCACCCTGATCCTCACTGCTTTCAAAGAAACATTTTTAATTCTTCAGCGTGGCGCAGCCTTACACTTCACAATATATTTTGCTTCCTGGTTTCTCTATGGGAGTTTCTCCAAGCAGTGCTAAAAATCAAGAGTGCTTCTTTTGTCTCTGTGCAGCATTTTTAAAATTCTTGATTCATGGAAAATCTCCCAACTTTTGTCTTACACAGCACAAAGAAAAGAAGCATGTGGAGGTTTGTGCTGCTGGCCGCAGAGCCGGGTGTGTGAGCAGCTGCAGCTATGGAGAGCCTCTTCAGCAGCTGTGAGCAGGAGCTCCAAATCAGCTCTGGCCACATCTGCCACCACACACTTGTGGTTTTTGCTGCCTGAAGGAAGTTTTAATATCCTTTTGCCCTGCAGTTTGTCCTCATCTGGGTGCAGCAGCTCCTGTGGCCAGGCCGGGCCCTTTGCAGGTGCCTGATCTCACCTGAGCCTCCTCCTCCAGGGTGAGGGGATGCTGTGACCCCAGAAAATGTCCCTCAGGCCAAAGGGGCTGTTCATGGCAGATGGTCCCTGTGCACCTGGGGCCCTCCATGTGCCACGAAGGGCTGCAGCCCAGCAGGACAGAGAGGGAAGGCACAGCTGTGGAGGGGCAGCACTGCCGTGTCTGAGCAGCTGGCAGCACCCACGGCCCTTTGCTGTCTCCTTCCCTCCCTCGTTCAATTAATTTGCTTCCTTTTTCTCCTTTACTTTCCCTTTCTCTCTTGCTTTTCTTCTTTTGGTTTTGCTTTTAAACTTATTTTCCCTTTTTCTTGTTATCTTTTAATTTCTTTCTCTTTTTATTTTTCTTTCCCTTTCTATTTTACTTTCCTTTTCCCCCTTCTATTTCTTTTTCTTTCCTGTTATCTTTCTATTTATTTTCCTTTTTTTAAGTTGTTTTCTTTCTCTTTCTTTTTCTTTCTTTCTTTCTTTCTCTTTCTTTCTTTCTTTCTTTCTTTCTTTCTTTCTTTCTTTCTTTCTTTCTTTCTTTCGTTCTTTCTTTCTTTCTTTCTTTCTTTCTTTCTCCTTCCTTTCTTTCTTTCTTTTTCTTTCTTTTCTTTCTTTCTTTCTTTCTTTTTCTTTTCCTTCCTCCCTTCCTTCCTCCCTTCCTTTTTCTCTTTTTATCTTTCTCTCCTTTTCCTCTTTCTTTGTGTGCCATTCTCTCCTCCCTTTTTCTCTCTTTCCCACTTTTATTTAATTTCTCTTACTTGCCCCCTTTTTCTCACCCCCCAGCCCCCTCTGGCTGTATTCCCCACACTCTCACTGGGATCCCACTGTCTTTGCAGCCATCCCCGAGGCATCCTGGAGCTGTGGGCAGACCCCTGGGCCAGCAGTGCCTCAGAGCTCATTTGTGAGCAGCAGGGGGCTTTAATCGAGGATTTCCCACCAGCAGCACTTCCATCCTTGCGGGAGCACAGGGAGAGCTCTGACGTGAGAAGGAGGAAATTACCCTGGGGGTGGAACCACCTCGCTGTCACCTTCCTGGTCAACTAGCCTTGTCCTAGGGCAAATCCTCTTTCTACCACTCTGGGAATCTCCCCAGCAGGTCCATTCCACCACCAGCTCCTGCTCTGTCCAGCACATTCAGGGCACAGACTGCTTTGGACTGGTGAAGAGCATCTGCATCCTTCTGCAATGGCTTGGAAGGTGGCTGGTGGACTAATTTAATATAGCTTGGTCTCAGTTCTTTTAATTATGTCTTTATAGTCTTTTAATTAGCCTGAATCCTACTAATTTAAACCACTCTTGTTTGGAGAGACTTCTGCTGAGCAGCTGTTCTTGTTCTGAGCTTTCTCTGCATTTAGGAAGAGAAGCCTGGGACGTTTGCTTCTCCCCTCCAGGCTGTTTTTCTTATTTTGCTGCATCAGCAAAAGGTTGCAGAATAGAAATAGTTCCTCTGAGATAGAGGAACGTGACTTACAAACCATTATTTGTGTCTGGAACCTGTTTACAAGGTTCAGACAATAAGGAAAACCAAGCCCACGGTGTTTCCTTTGCATGCAATGCTGCTCCAGCTTCCCTTCAGACAAGGCAGGGATTAGGAACTTTAAGGACTGGGATGACGAGCTCATCTGAAAGACAGGGCTCATCCAAAGTAAGAAATGTCCTGGCAGCAGGGCTAACTTCAAGGGAAGGCAATTGGAAAGAGAGCTCCAGGAACTGCTCTTTTATTCCTGCTGCATGCCAGACTGCCAGCTACAAACCAGGCTGCTGGCTGCAAACCAGGCCTGTCCCAAGGGCTGTACAGACCTGAGAAAAAAAGATGTTCCCTGGTGCAGAGCACAAATCAAAACCCCAGCCCAGAAGTTCACATGAGTATTCATCTCCATCTCCTGAGCTTCAGCTCAGGTCTCCTCTGTGAGGTGGCCCTGAATCCCCTTTGGCACTGAGCTCCAAGAGAAAAGAAAAGGGATTTGCAAAAAAAAGCAGCTTTCTACATCACCATCAGCTGGTGCTTCAAGCAGTGATGGGAAGTGCAGGGCTTGGGACCTCAGGGCTACTGCTTGGCTTCCAGCAGCACCCAGGGCTCAGCTCTGCTCTTGGCAAGCACAGGATGTTGTCCAGCATGAGATTTTAACAGGGAAAAAAAAAAAAAAAAAAAAAAAAAAAAAAAAAAAAAAAAAAAAAAGAGGGAGGAAAGACTGTGCAACAGCTGTGAGGGATTATCAGTGTGTATCACGCTGTCCTGCTCTGCAAGAATAAAGTGTGCTTTAAAGTTCAGGATAGGCATTATTGACTGCATTTAATTGCTTGTATCCCATCCTGGGCAGGGGCTGGAGCGTGCCAGGAGTAATGCAAACCCTCACAGGGGACAATCCCTGCTAAGAAATCAAAGTGCAAGGCAAGAGGGAGCCAGCCTGTTTTCCTCCTTTAATAATTCCTCCAAAACATTAGTCTTCCAAAAACAAATACTGTGGATGGTCCGGGGAATTGAAATCCATCACAGCAAGGCAAGCAGACAGCCTTGCTCTTGCTGCTAGTCAGGAGGGAGGTGGGAAGAGAAGGGAGAGCCGAGGGGGAGAAGTGTCACTGTCGTGTGGCTCATTATCATGCCTGCTCTGGCTGCTGCCTGAGTTTATAATCCAGGCTCCGTGGTACCAGCAGAGCTCATTAATTTGGAGTCCGCGCTGGTGAGTTGAACGCAATTAAGAACAATCAAAGAAATGTCATCGCAAAATGCACTTCATGGATTTCTTTTCAAAGTCACACTATGGCTGTGGTTGTTTGTGCTGTGGGTTCACAGCTCCTCCAAACAGGCTGTGGTCATTCTTGCAGAAAGAGGAGCCCTTTGTAGCAGCAGTGCTGGCTCCGGGCGCTGCCGCCGGCGCTCGGCTGGCTGCTGCTGGGGTTTTATGATTAGGAGGAGGTTTAGCAAAGTGCAGATAAGGACCAGGCTGGGTTTTGCACACAAGAAAAATAACTGACCTGTGCAACCCAGTGCCAGCTGTGGTGGAGGTTACACAGTGCAGCTGGACCAAAGTATAGATAAAGTTTGTGGGTGATAAGAGCGCCGTGGTGGCTCATGAACACACCGGCCTGGACACAGAGCTGGCGTAGAACTTCTTTAAAGTGGTGTTTTTGATTGTTAACTCCATGGATGAGACACTTTTATGTGCTATGTCTTTCCCTAAGCAGCCCCTACCAGTCATTAATCTACAAAAAATAAGTGTCCAGCCCTAGGTCTGAGGGTGGAGGGAGAGCCAAGCAGCCAGTGCTTTGCAACCACACCAGGGGGGACAGTGGCAGAGGGGACAGACCTCCCTGTGAGCCCACCACTGTGCACACCAGGGAGCAGCCCAGGTCATAAAAGCAGGGGACAGAGAGGTGGAAAACAGCACTTCAAAAATTTCCACTGAGCCTCTTTTTCAAGGGGTGAGTACTTCTTTGACTAAGTGTCTGTTCACTTGCCAAAACAGCTGGGAAACCAGATACTTCATGCTGCAGTACAACTAATTCCTGTTTGCTGATGCTTGGGATGCTTTTTGAGAGAAGTGTTTTTCAGTTTTCATCTGCTTTCAGACAAAGCATGATTAAATCTAATTTTCCATTCAGGGAGGGGAAAGAATACACTTCTGATTTTCCTGAAGGCTTTTAAAGCTGTACCAGGGGGATTGTGACCCTGAGAAATCCTTGCTCTGGGAAGGGAGCTCTTCTGGGGGATGCTGGGTTGAAGGAGGGGTGTGCCTTGTCTTGTGGCATGGTTGGGAGTAAAACACATGCAAATATACAGCTGTGTATTCTGAGTCCTTTAAGGAACTTGCCCAAACCAAAAGTGCAACACGTGCTTTGGTGTCAGATAAAACACCAGTTTATCTGACAGAGAACACATCTCTGCTCATCTGGGATAAAGTTTGGTGGAAAGCAGTGCCACGAGCAGCCCTGGCTGTTTGCAGCCCACCACAGCTGGGGTTTTCAGAAGTGAGATGCCATGGAGAACCAGATGCCTGCATCATATTGACCTCTCTGCTTGCCAAAGGTGCTTCTTTTCCTTGGGTGGGCTGAATTTTGCCAGCTGCTGTCATCAGTCAAGTTTACAGCCCTTGCTGAAGCTTGAGGTGGCAACACAAGCACCCTGCCAAGCACCAGGGTGAAAGATTCACACCTCTGTGATGGTGTTGTGTTTTCTCAGGTCTTTTGCTGGTGCAGCCTTCAAATTCCTCCAAAAGTGTGAGTCTGCCTGCAGGAGGGAAATATGTGAAAAAGGGATTTAACTGGTTGCCACCTATTATTTGTCCCATGATGGTGGCCAAAAAGCTCAGGGGAGAGTCCTGATTCCTATTAGTATTACTACTACTACTACTATTATTATTATTATTAGCCATAACAATGATTTTCCATATTAAGGTGATACCTGAGGTGTAAGATACTAACATCCAATCTGATCTATAAAAAATCAGGGATATGAACAACCTTAAAACCAAAACTAACACTTTGGTAGGGATTTCTCAAAGCCAACACAAAAAACAGCTGAGAAAACCTCCTCCCAGCCTGAATAAAAGGCCCTTCCTCAGCTGGCCACTAACTTTTTATTACCTTAATTTGCATTTCTTTCCCACATCAGTCATCCCCAGGGTGCCCAGTGCTTCTTGCTGCGACCTGTAGAGGGAACTGTGCAATATAGCAAAAGAGTCCAAAATGGTCTGGTGTGTCCCTTTCCAGGAAAGGGTGTTCCTCACCCATCCCCTCCATCCTTAAGCAGATTTCACATTTTCCACTCCCATTGTTTGATCTCAGGTGGGCTGGCACTGGGCTGGGTTTCCCAGGCAAGACAAGGTGTCCACACACCAGCTGTGGGCAGCAGCCAGAAGATGCAAACCACCCTGCAATTCTGCTTTTTTTTTCTTTCTTTTTTTAAATTAGAACCAGCCAGTTGGTGGAATTTGTCCATTGCTGTGACTCATGGTGTCTCAGTTTTTGGGGGCTGCCAGTAACAAGTTAGGAAAGGGCTGTTTCAACCCAGGACAGAAGTGTCCAGACTTTCCAGGCCCCCAGCCAAGGGTGAGCAGAGCCCAGTGATTCTGGAGAAAGCAGCAGGCTCAGCACTATGGCTGAGGTTGGGTCCTGTTTTATTGTCACTCACGACACTGAAATAAAATTAATTGGGACACTGTGGAACAACACAAGCTTTCCTTGCCCTGTGGCAAAGTGAGCCCACTCCCCTCCATCAAGCACTGTGGAACTCCTTGTAGGAGAGTTCAAAACCACTCAGTAAAAGCCTGGGAAAACAAAAAGCCACCCTGTCCATGCAAATGTGCCCATCTCTGCCCAGCACAGAGCTTGGGGTGTTTTGCCCATGCCCAAAAAGGCAAGGGGCCAGGCAGGGCTTCGGAGCCATCACTCTGCAGATACTTTCTGATTGCATTAGTTGTCAATTCTGTCACACTTCAATATTGCTGATGTGGCAAAGCCTGGCCTGGCTCAGAGCCTCTCGAAAGCAGCAGAAAGATCTGAGTGAGGCTGGAAAAACCACTGGTTTGGATCCACTTTTCTACTGATACTAATAGTATGGAGGAAATGAGACTCAAGCTGGAAGTGACTGGTGCTGAGGTCTGCAGATTCCCAAACCCTCCCCTGGGATTCCTCCCCTGGAGGAGTCTGTGTGTGCCCAGAAATTGAAAATTTCCTTGGGAAGTGATAGCATGTTGTCATGGTGGATGAGTATCCTCTAGCCTGGATTTCTCTTCACTCCCTTTGAAAATGTTGGGAAAAGCCAGTCTTACAACTAAAGACAAACAAGGAAACAAACAAAAAAAAATTCCCCCTCCAAATATTTATTTGGTGACACATACAAGATTAAAAAAAGAATTCAATTGGGTTTCAAGACCTGCAATTTTTAACATTTCTTGGAGGACTGCAGCCTTGAGCATCCTGGGTTCGCTCTCTGCCCTACAGGACAGACAAATGCACAGACCTGCTCATTTTTGATTTTTTTCCTTTAATAAGAAAATCAGTTTGTAAAGGTAAGGAACAAATTACCACTACCTTGCTGAGATTTTTTACTTTACTCATCAGTGCCACCCCTGTCTGTGAAGTGGAGAAAAAAGCCTGTCCTGTGTCATGATCCCACTCTCCCCTGCAAGGACCTTTTTCAGATTTCCACCCCATCCCATGGGAAGTGATGGTTCTTCAGCCAGGTTGGCTGGGGCTTGGAGCAACCTGGTCTAGTGGAAGGTTCCTTGCCCATATCAGAGGGGTGGAAAGAGATGATCTTTAAGGTCTCTTTCCACCCAAACCATCCTGTGAATCTGTGATTCTGTGATCCTGTGATTCTTTCCCACTTACAGCCGCAGGACCCCCGTGGCGGTGGGACACAATTTGACTTTGGCAAGAGAATTGCAGCCAAACACACATTAATAAGAGGCTTCACAGGCTGTGGTGGTGACTTTTATCTGGCCTATTTTCAGGCCAGGATCAGGGGTAAGGTGTCAATCTTTCCTGCTGCTCTTAACCTGTCCAAAGGGAGCAGGAGCCCTCGCTGACATTAAAGACAACTGAGTGAAAGGGCACGAATATAGGCCAGACTTTATGTAATTATATAGGGAGGAAAACTGGGATGTCTCTTTGTAGAGGCTGGGAATGTTCCACTGGAAAACTAGGTTAGACTGAAAAAAAGAAAGAGCCTCTGTAACCCAGAAATAGCTGGGAGGTTTAAGTATAATTTTCCAGCCCTGTGTTATTATGGTGATAATTCAAGTTTGTGAAATAAATGTAGGTAAAGGTCTCCCAAGGTCAAGAGGAGAAGCAAATCACACTTACAGCTTCCTTTTCATAAAGAATCTCTTCTCCTAATTGAAAACTCGCCATTCATGTGACACTGGTCCCCTTCAGTGCACGGAGGAATATTTGTGTTTAATTGATCAATTTATTAATTAATGAATTTAAAACCAAGGCTGTTCTTTGGAGCTGTCTGAAGCACATCCTTTCACTTGGAAGGTGAATCTTAGGAGCAAGAAGAGCCTGGAGGTCCTTCACGTGCCCTGGGAGCAGAGATGGAGGCAGCCAGCAGAGAGCTGGGAGCGGGGGTGGGTGGGTGCTGCTCCTCCTCACAGCAAGGAGCTGCGATTTCAGCCTCCATCCCTGCAGCCTCCCCTTAGGCAGCAAGTGATGGCACAGCTCAGGCCGAGCCAGCTGCCTCAGGAAACCCAGCACAGGCTCACTGTGATGTTCATTGCCCTTTGAATTCACATTTATTTTTATTTTGTGTGAGGCTGATGCAGGTTCGCTCCCTTCATGGAGCTACGCCCCACAAAACGCTGCACAAGAAGGTGTTGCTAAAAGAGCAACCTCAAAAACACATCAGCTCTCACCAGTCCACAACGACCTGCTTTTTGCTTAGAGCTGCCAGCTTCTCTGTCCTGTCATGGGAGGAGATTTCTAAGAAATGCCAGCGGTGCAAGGAAGAATGAGGAAGTCAGTGCAACACTTCCTGGGAAGGTGAGACATTTCCCTGAAATATCTGTACTTAAACAAGTGCTAGGAAGCTGGGAAGTGTGAAATTGTCTGGTTATTCTGACATCAGACCCAAGAACTCAAAGCTTTGTTGCTTTGGCATCTTCCAAGCCTTCACTTTCCATTAGCTCCCAAGCAGAGGGTGTATCTCTGGAAGGATCACCAGCAATGGCGCCTGTTTCCAAGGAATGACCCCTTGGACAGTGGTTGGATATCTGGCAGCAGTTTCATCATACAGATACTCTGAAGCACAAAAACTGGTGTCGAGATCTGAGACAAGAAGAAAGATGCATGGCTCTAAAATCAGAGTTCAGAGCAGGAAAGTGCAAAGTGAAATGGAGGAATTGTGGGTTGTGACCAATTTGCTCGGGACTTTCTTTTGTCTCAAAGGTCAGGCTTTCACTGGGGATTGAAATGTTTTTAACTTGGTTTCTTTAGAACATGGAGCAGACAGTGTCTGGGGCAATGAGGATGATGAGGGTTAGGAAGGAGAGCAAGGGCAGGAGGGAGGGCACTGGTGTTGCAGCTCAGCCACGATGCACAGAGCCAGAGGAGAGCAGCCTCCAGCATCCCTGCACGGGACCACTTGGGATTTAATTGATTTTCTCCTTGGACTTTTTCTCCTGGGTGTGGTTTTAGCAGCCTTGCCAAGTCCACTGATCTGCCCAGCCAAGGCTGAAGAAGGGCAAATAATCCCAAGCAGCATTTCTCACTTCAAATTGCTCCTAGAAGCCAAAATATTGTCCCTTCTGGGTTTTATCCCCAGAGAGATGACAGGTGGTAACTCTTTTCTTTTTCTGAGATGAGTTTAAATCCAAACTCTGTAGATTTTTAAATAGGAGAGCTCAGGCCTTGCTTTTTACAACTGATCACCTCTAAATACTTCAAGATGACATTTCTTTGGCAAACCAGAGCAAGGGTCAGACTAGATAAGGGGTGGGTGAGAATCTAAATTCCTAGACAGACAACACCAGGTTGGATGGGGCTTCGAGCACCCTACTCTAGTGGAAGGTGTCCCTGCCCATGGCAGGAGCTTGGAACTGGATGATTTTGAAGGTCCCTTCCAACCCAAACCATTCTATGGTTCTATGATCTACAAAATCTCAGCTTTTGAAGAGAAGTCCCCAAACCCCCAGACGTCACAGTAAGATTTTCACTCTGCCATTTACACTGCAGGTCTTTAAAGGACATAAGTGATTTAAAGGCCGACCAAGATTTGCCCTGGCTGGTGCAGAATGTGTCAGGTGGCACAAAGTGAGATGTGAAATGAAATAAAATCAGAAATACCAGCAAGGTCAGCTGTCACCATGGGACAGCAGGTAAAAATCAGAAGTCTTGGGGAATTTCCTCATGTTTTTCTCTCCTCCATCATCCCACACGGGGACAGCAGACAGGGGTGGTGTGTGAACAATTTAGTGAAGAGTTTTGCTTGAGTTGGAAGGAGGTGAGTGTCTTAGCTTAAGCAAACACTGAGGACCTTGAAGCCACAGCTATTTTATCATCTGGGAGCAATACAGCTGCAACCTCAGGCCAGCAGCTGTGCTCTTGTGAGTTTTGGACCCCGAAGAAAATGGGAGATAAAAGTTGCCTTTGATCTGACTGGACTGAGTTATTATTGCAAAGTCCTTCCTTTTATGATTTACTGCAGTTTTTGGTTGGATGAAGATGGGAACTGGGGGAAAAGGACCAACACAGCTCGTGGGAGGGACAGGTCATTTGGAAATCTGTGTCTGAGAGCCTGTAGGACTGTCTGCTGGGGCAGACAGGGAAGAGAGGCTGTTACTCTCCCCCTGCCCCCTCCTTCACAAGATATAGCCATGCCTGAAATTGCCCAGTATCAGGGACCCGTCCAGAAACCCTTCCTTATCTCCTGACTAATCATGCCTGGATGAGGCCAAACTGAAGCTTGCTTCATCTCACAAAGGACTAAACAAACATTCTGGCTCCCGGTGATGCAACTCCAAGTTGATTTTTCCAGTTACTCAACTTCTCTCTCCCTACGTATAATGTGCTGAACTTTGAAATAAATGCCTCTCTCAGCGATTTCAGCAATTTATGTCAAGAAAATCTGGATGCATCAAAGTGAGACATAATGTTTTCTGACACAGCACAGGAATAAAGCTGCAGTGGTACATGCAGCTCCCGAGCCTGCATCTCAGCTCTGCCACTGACAAGGTCTATGGCCAAGGGCAAGGTAGCTGAACTGCCTGTGCCTCAGTTTCCCTGCTGCTGAAAAAGGGATTGTGGCATTTATCCCAAGCAAAGGAAGTGGGATGAGTTCATACAATATACCTGTAACACAGTGAGGGGGGAAGCTGTCTGTGCAGGAAAGGAAATGTGGATTCTGCTGTCTCAGCAGAGAGGATGCTTTATACTCAGTTTGTGCTAAAAAATACAGCATGTAAAGAGGTGTTGCTGATTACTCCTAAGAATCAGCAACGTACATTGCATTCAAAGAGCCTTTTCCATATGCTAGTCCTGTTCTCTTGGCTGCTTCCCAGCATGGGTCACAACCTCCTGTCTCTTAGAACTGCACTGATGCTCCTTTCCGAGACAGGCTCCCCCTTCCCCATCCAAAATTCCTGTACAGAGCTGCAAGGAGCTCTGAGGGCTCAACCCCCAGAGAGATGGAGCTCCCTGATGGGAGCTGAGGGCATTCAGATATTTGAGAGAGCAGGTCCCAGCTTGAGGGATCAGACCCAAAACTCCTACTTTTATGCCAACAGCTCTCGCTTGAAAGCCCTTGGTGAGAATCTCAGGAATCTACAGGGTCCAAAATCCAGACCATCCTTGTGAGTCATCTAAAAAAGAGGAAACTGCAGGAACTTAACATTGCCTGGAGGTACCCTTTTTCACCCCACAAAGGCTGGGGTTGATGAACTTTTATCTTTTAGGCTTATATAACCTGATATTAATTTGGTTTCTAGCAGGACACAAAAATACCCAGCTTTGGCAGGAAATTCCCAATGGCAAAGTGTGGGTTTGTCTCACTGCTGTGAATAGGAACCCTCAAGAAAGTAAGATTCAGCCTGAGGCACCCCAGCTGGACAACTGAGTCTTTGATGAGCTCCTGTAACAGGAATTAATTCTCTCTGCACTTTTCCATAACATTTATTAAGCCTTTTTAAAGACAACTTGTCTTTTTACCCTTTTATCTTCACAACAACCTGATGGCACAGGGATCAGCTATTTCTGTTCTGATGTACAGACAGGAAGACTGAAGAGTAGAAGACCTAAATAAATGCCTCCACTGCATTCTCACGGGTGGTCTGTGGCAGAGAAACCCTCACACAGCCCTCACCAAGCCTTGGTGACCGTTCAGTGGAGAAAAACATTGTCCTGGAAGGCAAAACAGAGCAATTTTTGGTTTCCCATGTTCTCTGTCACCCTGTTTGGCCTCTTTTAGTCCTGAGGCAAGGTTCTTGTGGCATCCTCCAGCTTGGGGTGTTTTGCTCTCTCTTTTTGTTTCAAAGCCAAAATGCTCCCCTGGAGTTTTGCTCCCTGGGTCCAGCTCCAGCCAAACCATCTCTCCAGAGCAGTGCCAGGAGAGTGGCACTTGTGCCTTTGGCTTTGGAAGCTCAGCTGCAGAGGAGGCGCTGATCAGAGCTGAAGTGACCTCAGCCGACCCGAGCCGCACATCCCCAGCCTCACCCAGCATCTGCAGAGCACAGCCACTCTCCCTCCCAGCCCAGATTCCTCCATCCCTGGCTGCTCTGAGAGGCTCTGTCTCCTCTGCCTGCTCCTGTAACCATCAGAGGGAATTCTGAGCCTTTGTCCTCACTCACAGAAACATCTCTTTAACATTTTCGCTGAGCACAAAGGCAAGATTTAACGTGAAACCTTTAGTGAGGGGTGCAATGGTAGAGAAGAGTTTGGACAGGTTTGTTCTTTCTGCTTTTCCTGGGTATTCTCAGGTTTTGACTGGATTTTGTCCATCTCTGGACCAAAGGTTCCCCTCTCTCCTCCAGTGAGTGCATCCTAAGTAAATACATAGAGTGTGTGTTGAGATTTAGACTGTGCAGCTGTGTGTGTGGCATGCAGGCTCTTGCTAGCAATGTCAGCACAGTTATCAGAATATTGATAAACATTCTTTTTATATGTGTGTGTGTGTGTTATGGCATGTATATAGTGTGTATATAGTGTTTATATATATATATATATATATGTAGTGTATGTATTTATATGTAATATAAATTATAACCACACCTGAGCCATGGTGGCCACACTCAAACTGACCAGCACCAAAGCCCAGGGATGGAGATGACATGGCCAGTGACCAGCACGTGGATCTCAGCTTCCCTTGAATCACAGAGGGATGGAGGGACTCCTCGGGCTGGTGCTTTATCCACCTTCTGACATGGGAATAACCTGACTGGGATATTACCAGGGCTGCAGTCAACAGGAGACTTGGGGAAAAACACCACCCAACAAAATCTTCCCTTCCCAAAAATCCTTTAAAAATGAATGCTGGAGTCAGCCACAAATTAAAATCACACTGAGGCTTGCTGTTGGATGCCAGGAATAATAGGCTTTGGTTTCAAGGCCTGCCAATGAGTCATTTCATGGCTACCATCATCCCAAAATGCCTTTGAGCCCTAAAGTGACTTGTCCACCAGGAGCAACCAAATGAAATTTGGAGAGGATTTTTTTTTCCTGAGGGCATTCTGTGGGTATTCCCCTGGATCCAGCTGATGGGTCTGCTTTCCCTGCTGGGGATACCTTCCTACCACTGCCCAGAGCCTGCCCTGCTGCCAGGGCTCAAACTGCAGCTGGAGCATGGAGACAGCCCTGTGTGCTCTCATGGGCCCAGCCCAGGCTGCTCATGCAGAGCCCTGGCTCAGGTGACATCCCAGCCTGGCCTCAGCTGAAAGCTGGTGGGTGTCAGAGTCTCTGGGGTCAGGCAAAGCAGGGCTCTAGCCTGCTCTTGTCACTTCTGTCTCAGTGTCAGAGCATCCAGCACCCCCTCTGTATCCCCATCAGAGGGACCATCAGTGCCAGAAGGAGCAGTGGGTCCCCAAGAGGTGGTTAAAATGCAAGGAAAGGAAGGATGACATTTGGGATTTGGCACATATGTGGGTTTGGGGAACTCCTTTCTTCTTCACCTTGCAGGAAAGGAGTCCCTGTCTCCATCCCCCTGTGCACAGGGACATTGCCTGGCCTCATCACACTAAAACCAAACTGAAAAAACATATTCAAGCACTGTGTAAATGGTTTCAGGCAGACATGGGCTCCTGCAGCTCTCCTGGCTGCTCTTAGAGGTGATGAGGGACCAGGCACATGTCCAGAGGTGTCATGGCAGTGTGCAAAGTGCAGCTCAAGCCCAGCAGGAGATAAGCACTGCCTTGGCCCTGCCCAGCAGCCTGTCCCTGAGACACCAGACAGGACTCCTGTGGGATACCCAGGAGTTAGCAGGGCTTGATGAGGGTTTCAGATGAGGGTTTCACCATGAGGACACCAAGATGTTGCTGTCCTAGAGCAGTAGGACACCAGCAGGACAAGTCCTCAGCCAGTTTAGCCTTGCCAAGCTCTCTAGGCTCAAGCTGCTGAGCTGCTTCTCCTCCACTGAGTTTCAGATCTTCCACAAGATTGAACAACCTGTAAAAAACTCCTTTCTTCTTGTCCCTTTCACTGGTTTGGGGCTCCCCAGACCCCACATTATGGATTAATCCAGATAGAGAGAGTGCAGCTGTAACCTGGAGTGACCCACAGCTGTGAGTACTTGGACCAGCTCCATCTGAAACAGAAAGTTCTGCTTGTAAAGACAAAACCTGACCTGTAGCAGGAACAGAGAACAGGAATTTGTGCAGAGGTCAAGAGGAGCTGGCTGTTGTGATTTTTACCTCTTCATCTGTCAGTATTGCACTCTTGGCAGGATTTTTAATGAAGAACCTGACTGATTTGAGGACAGAGCAGGAATGATATGATGATTTCCCACAAAATCTTCCCATCACAGATGCAGAAAAAGCTCCTGATGCCCCAGGTCAGACCTGGCTGGTCACCACAGTGTCCTGATGTGATGTCACCATCTGGCAGTGTCCACTCCAAGCTGGCTCTGCTTTCAGAGGGAGCAGACAGCCCCATTCCATGGCCAGGAGGACAGAGAAAGGACCTGGAGGACAAATGCAGGAGCTGTCTAACTCAGATATCACATCAGCATCGTGCTCTAGGTTTGTTCAGACCTTAAACACTGAAGCTTTCTCCACTTTAAATATGAGAAGGGAAATTCTGGAGGGCAAGTGTGCAATGTGTATCTTACACACAACCCGCTTAATTGCACTCTGAATTGATAATGAATACAATCAGAAGCCAGGTAAAGGAAATGCTTTAATTATCCTCTCTGGGCCCAGACCTATCATATATTGGTGCCTCATTTGGTCCTTGCACTGTCTCAACCTGGCTTTACTTTCACCCCATAGGGCCAACACTTTGGGCTCTGCTCCTCTGACCTGGCAGTGGTTCACATCCAGAGCAGCAGCCTCATGCTCTGTGGACACAGGTGGAATATAGAGCCAAGAGATTCCAAGGCACACAAACCAAATCCCAATGCCCTGTAGCACTTGGAAGAGCTCGGCTGCTTTGGGCCACAGCCCCAAGCAGGAAACTCAGCAAGGAAGGGGAGGCATTCCAACAGGAACATTTCAGAGAGCTTCCCTTTGGCTTCCTCTCTGCAGAGAGTGGATCTGGGTCACCTGAGGCACCTCAGCCACATGTGTGGGCAGATTTACAGCAGCCAGGGAGATTAAATCCAGCCCTTTATTATCCACATGAAACCTGAGTTCCTTCAGCAGACACACTGCAGGGCTTGTGGCACACGGAGGAGCCACCTGGAGCCCAGCCAGGTTGTGGCTGGGTTTTGCACACACAAACACACTGGCTACAAGTCACCAAAATCTTCCCACCCTCTGATTCCCACTGATTCCCACTGCTCCCTTCCCCTGCCTTCAGCATTCCCAGCAGGACTCCTGTGAGTCCTGCTATGAACAAACTTTATGTGAAGAGCTGCTGCCCAATCCAAAAGTGACATTGGGTTAAAGAAGTGACATCCAATTAGACCCAACAACATTAATCAGCTTGAGTGTGGCAGATCTTTAACAACACTGTGACTGCCACTTCTGTTTAAGAAGTTGTTTGTGTGGGATTTCCCTCTGGGTGCCTTTCCATTGTCAGTGCACTTGTTTTGAAACCACAAATTTGCTCCTGAGAACAGATGGTGGCTGAGGGCTCTTTCAAGTGAGCTGTGAGGGGAACCTGGCCAGGGCCTGAACTGCTGGGACAGTCTCCCATCTGCAGGGTCTTTCCTTCCCCTCAGCAGCAGATGAAGAAGACCCATGTCTGACAGAAAATAAAGGTGAAATTAAGATCTGCCCTGCAAAGCTCCCACTGGCCTAGTGGAAGGGGCCCTTGCCAGATGAACTTTAAGATCTCACAACCCAAACATCCTATGATTTCATAGTGTCAAGGAGAACTCTGTGTGGCCGAGGGCTGAAGGGAAAGCCCTGGGTGTGGGAAGTGCTGGGTTTGCCAGGATTCCATGGAGCACACAAGACTGCAGCAAAAGGTGCACCCCATGCACACAGACACACTGTCCTCCTAGTCAGGACCTCACCCCAACATCCAATCCCTCTCACTGGGGTTTGTATTAGCCTGGCAGCAAACCTTGTTTAGCTACAGAGCCAGCTCTAGGTCATGATGTCCAGATGTCAAGGCAGGGCTTTGGAATACCAGAGTTTGCAGTGTGGTCTTGTGTGCTTGAATCCTACCTGAAGAGTGACAAGCAGACCTCCTGTGGGACGTGAGAGCAGAAGAAAAGTCCCCTCTACTGGAAGAACCACAGCCCACAGCACCACCTTACACTCACAGCACGACCTTGATCCCTGTCCCTTGTCATCACCCCCAGTCCCCATGCATGCCAGTGCCACAGCTCCTCTCTGCCTGGGTCCATTCCTGCTGTGAGCATCTCTGTAAGGAGTGCAGCATCCAGATCAGCAATGATGGCTTTGGAAAGAGACAGGTTCCTGCAGGCAGCAATTCACAGCCTTGAGAGCCGCCTCCTGCAGAGATGTTCCTTTGCCTTGCACCTGGGGACTGACTGTGCTTACAGTTGTTTCCCTCAGTTAAGTGCTCATATTACATAGCTAAATCAGGATCTGTGGCCTGCAATGCAGATTTTAAGTCATCTCCTAAACCTTGCCTTTAGGGGCACGAGGACACCTCACGAGCAGATCAGCAGCAACAAACTGCACATTTCCTCCACGCACAAAGAGCCTTCCTCCATCAAATTTCTCTCCCTTAGAGAAGTTTCAGCCAGGCAAAACTTCACCCCAGACAGCCCCGGGGAGGCCAGGAAGTTCTGCAAACACAATATGTTGGGATTAACAGCCACGCTCATCAATAACAGGTAATGTGACCTGACAGGTATTGATTGGGCAGCACGGTGTCACATTTGCTCTCTATGTAGGTCACCCAGGCACAAACACTTCACATAATTGTGTCCCAGCTGAGCACCCTGAGCACAGGGCATCCCTTCCTCTGCCTCCCTGGCCTGCTCTCATCCCAGCCAAGAGATCACCTTCATTAGTGTCCAGCAATAATGACATTCCTGTTGATGTCTGGGGCAGGGAAATTGGCATTTCTCAAAGTGCAATCATAAGGGCGTGTGTCTGTTTTTAGCCCACCTCCACATCTTCCCCTCCCCTCTTTCCCAAGCCCATTTTACATTTGGTCTGCTTGTGGGAAAAATGGGAAATGAGCTTGGGACAAAGGGGAGCTGCAAAAGCTGAGGTGAGTGTGCTTGGATGGGACAAACCTGGGGAAGAATGGGATGGGAAATCTCTTAGGCCAGTAGGGCTGAGAGATGTGAATTTTAGGGTTAGAGTGGTGAGAAGGGAAGGTGGTGGGACAGGACTCTGTGGGATGTCCCTGCCACAATGTTCTTTGAGATCAAGGATATGTAGCTGCCCTCAATCCCTCCAGCTCTCCACCCCTCCAAACCTCCATCCCTGCAGCTCTGCACTCCTACATCCCACCACCCTTCCATCCCTCCATCCCTCCATGCACTCATACAGGGGAATGGTGTCCCACTGCCCCACAAGGAGCAGTGAGATCTCCATCTTCCCACTATTTTTAACCTGCAGCAAGAGAACAGTGCTGAAAGCCTCCCATGCTGTGGTTTCACTGCTGGCTGAAGGCTCTGCCTGTGCACCTGCCCCCACTGCCAGGGCAGATGTCAGGAATGAGCTCTTGGTTTGGTGTTTCTATTAAGCCACCTTGCTGTGTCAATTTTTCCTCCCTTTTCACTCCCTTCTCTCCAACCACAACAACCTTCAGCCAGCTTGTGAGGGAAGAGGAACTCATGCTGACTTTTTCTTTTCTTTCTCTTGTGGTTCCTCAAACAATTAATAGAGAATGTTGGACTTGTGCACTTCCCACTTAGGAAAAACCGAAATAAGTCTACGGGGAAATTCTTTGGGTTCCATCTTGCAAAGTTAACCAGATAAACCCAGAGACTGTTCATCCTGGATCTGTCTCCTGAGTAAGGAAAAGCAGACATTCACCTCCATTGGGAGAGGCAGTGCTTTGTACAGCAATAACAATAAGACAACAACAATTTTTTCCCAGTGGTTTTAAAGGCAGCCAGAAAACAGGAAGAATTTTTCATGACAAGTTTTGCAAAGAATGTAGTGGTTTAAGGTTTGCTTTTACAATGCCAGGGAGCAGGGGGAGACGGTGGAAAGCAGTCATTTGAAATATTTCAAACCACTCAGACATTGTTTAGCTCCTATCTAACCTTCCTGAAGCACTGCAGATGCCCATGGAAAGGAGAGGAAAATCCAGCCTGGGCTGCTGTGCAGAGAAACCTGGGGTTTACAGTCTGGTCTTCTGTTCCAGGTCCCCAGGATATGAGCCCCAGGGATGGGAATGGGTTCTGCTGGAGCTACTGTGCTCTAGGACCATCCAAAATCATCATTAGGGCTCAGTGGTAACAAGGTCATGTTCTTAATATCTGCTATTGGTCTTCTGCCAGATCCAATTCCTGCGTCAAAACACAGAAACTAAAAGACCAAAAAGTCACAATTTCTCCTGATACCTCCTTGCTTTAAGTGGTGCAGATGAAAGTTGCTGTCAGCTTTTCTTAGGGCATTTTATGGCATCATCCTTTGGTGGACTTGGTTGGGTTAAAGGTTGGACTCGATGATCTTAGAGGTCTTTCTCAACCTTGGTGATGCTGTTTTTTCTGTAATCATAAGGCTGAAGGAAAGACACATTAAAGTTGTGATTTTTGGATTGCAGACAGTGAGCAGCTCATTAGCATCCTCGTTAAACTCACTGTTGGATGGTGATATTAATATGAGTGATTAACAACATTATGGATATTTTAACATTGGAAATTAAAAAATGAGTCATTGGTCATTTCCCAGACTGCAAGGTTGCTTCAAGTTTAGAAAACTTGTATGTTCAGGCTTTAAACATTTTTCTGCCCAAATGGGAGGCCTCAACAACTTCTCTTAAAAAACTGAAAGAAAGAATTCCAGGATCCGGCCATTATTAAAAAAAAAAAAAAAAAAGATGACAGCCTGGGAGCCTTGAATCCTGCCACAGCAATGATCAAAACTCTGGATTCCCATACTGCAATCTTGATTACAGGATGCTCCAGTGGTTTATTTTGCCTTGCAGAATGTTTGTTGAGGGGAGGAGGGTTTCTTATGGATGTGTCCCAGAGCTCTGTGGTGCATGTTGGAGAGGCAGCTTTGTGTTTTTACCTGCTGTGTTTGACTTGTGTAAAAACAAAGGGGAGCCAGCAGCATCGTGTAAGGCTCAGGAGCAAATGGTAAAATTAAAATGCAAAGACTTGTTTTGGGATAAGGCTGTGGGACTGAGCTGAAATCTGCTACACACATTGCTCTAGTCTTTTTTGTAATTCTGGAAGGGATCAGAAAGCAAAGCTGGTGACTTCACTACGTGTTGGAGGTCAGGCTGTGGGGAAAATCCCTTCCATGCTCCATTTTTCTTATGCCAAAGAAAAAGAAATCAATAGCCTACACTCAGGACAGGGAGAGATTTCTCTGTTCTGACATGCAGGAGGAATCATTCCCCTCCAATGGCTCAGCATAGAAATGGGGTAGGGATGGTGGCACAAGCAGGTGAGCACCTGGACACAGGGCTGGTGGGATGTGTGGTGGCACTGGGGTCTCACAAGTGGCCCAGAAGCACCAGCACAGCTGATGGGAACTGCTGAGCTGCTTGCATCTGGGATGAAAATTTTGGGCTCTGATGGGGCCCTGTTTGGTATCTCAGCCTCAGCAACTGACAAATAGCACTTGCAGAACATGCTGAGTGATAGGGAATGGGAAACCCTGGAGGAGGATTTCAGAGGTGTGTGCAGCCCTGCTCAAAGCACTGCAGAGCCCACTGCCCCTTTTCCTGGCCTACATCACCCCTCAGGGCCCCCAGCCTGAAAACCCAAAATGTGCAGCACAACAAAAGCAGAAAATAACGGGGGAAGGGAGGGGATGTCTTACAGCCTACAAAACTTAGCATCAGTGCCATGGATGAAGGACACTGGGATGGATGGATGGATGGAGGGAGGGAGGGAGGGAGGGATGGATGGATGGATGGATGGATGGATGGATGGATGGATGGATGGATGGATGGATGGATGATGGGTAGTCTGGATGGATGGATGGATGGATGGATGGATGGATGGATGGATGGATGGATGGATGGATGGATGGGCTGGATTCAAGAGATTCAGCCTTTGAACAGTTTTGGGTTTTGATACACATAATGTATGGTCAGGTCCCCAATTAAATTCAAGTATACATTTTGTCATATGGCTTTGAAAACAATGTGATCCTTCTCATTATAGACCCACACATGCATATATGTATATATTTATATATATACACACACACGCTCATATATATATATATATATAATTAAAGCAAATTATATTTGGGGAAAAAAATTCTCTGAGGTTGCATTACCCCAGAAGTGCCATAGCAGGGCCTGACAATCAGCCATTTAGGTGTGCATTTGGAAGATCATGAGGACTGGAGCAGCCTTGCAGCCTTGGAACTTCCTTCAGTGACCTCATGGTTCTGGGCTCTGCACAAGCATCATCTGGAAGAGACCCTCACTGTCCCTCATATAAAGGGAAATTGTACTAACCCAGTCTTTATACAGAAAGTAAAGGAACAAGGCAATTTTTACTGTTAATATGTGTCTCTTTGTTGCAATAGCTACTGCAAACTTTTATTTTCATTAAAACACATTGAAGAAAGGATGTCAGCCTTACATGACCTACCAGAGTTGGGAGCTAGGGCCAGGATTAGGACTCCAGTTCTCAGCTCCCAGTGCTGGATTCTCCTTATTAAATGACACCTCATCATTACAATAATGAGATCATCCCTGTTATTTAATTACATTCTCCTTGTTGCTGCAAATCCTCAGTGTGGCAATCCAAGCACTTGCTTTCTAAGGTTAGTAGGAACACAGGGATTCTTTTCCTGCCCTGCAAGTGATGTGTATCACTTGCATCTGGCCTGACATCAGCTTTTTCCAGCTGTAGCCCTGGAAAAGCTGAACTCACAAGCATGCCCTTGCTCTGAGCAGTGACACTGCCAGCACTCACCTCCCTGCTCAAACATTCAGATGTGAGTTTAACTCTGCAAACCTGTGGGATTCCTCAAAGGCTGCTCACACCAGGGAAGTGAAAAATATACAGGATCAAGGCTTCAGGGGCTACAACCCATTTGCTTGTTGCAAAGATGTTGCTTTTCAGGGTGTAAGCCAGGAGGAGCTTCCCTGGTGCAAAGGGGTTTGGACATGATGGGATCTGACTTTTTGTCCAGCTGTCCTTGGCTTTGTAAAAGAGGCACTCTTGTCTCCATCATATTAAATCACAACTAAATCCTGAGAGGGAGGAGCTGTTACCTTTGGGAAGACCTGTTGCTTCTTGTGCTTGTACTGCTGTGGCAGAGTCAGGGCAGATTTTATTACACAACATTAACTCCTGGTACATGGGGGTAAACTAGGGGTCAATGGGGAAGATTTATTAACAAAAATCTTGTGTGCAGGGCTAAACTTCATTTAAGGAACAGGCACAGAGGTTGCAGCAGCAGCAGCATCAGCATGGAAGGGCCACATGTTAATCACCACCATTAAAAGTTATTCCATGTAAAGAAGAGCACTGGAGGAGAAAAGCCTGGGATGACTTCTTGGGTGATGGCTCCAGGCTGCTCCCGGCTCTGCCTGCAATTCCCCAGCTCTCCCAGGAGTGGCTGGGGTTGCATTTTTGGCAGCCTCTGTGGCCCTGGGCGAGACTGGAGATGGCAGAGTTTCTGGGTGTGAGGAAGAGGCAGTGGTGCGAGTCATGGCTCGTGTGTGGATCACTCCCTGCCAGCCCTGGCTACCAGGGCTACAAGCACTTCCCAGCATGACTCCTGCTTGTCTTGGCACTGTCCCCTTGGGTATGTTGGCATTCCCAGATGGGCAGCCCAGGTTCTGAGGAATGTGTGTGATTTACATGCTGAACATTTTGGCCAAGGAAGAATTTAATCTCAGCTTGGGAAGATCTACAACTTCATGTCTTAACTGCACAAACATTCTTCTATAACTTCTTTCACTTCTCATATCTCAGGAAGTTAGGTCTCATCTCACTTTTACATTCATTTTCAAGATGTGTTTAGCTAGGTTGCCTGAGAGATAAACAAGCAAAGCTTCTTCCTCATTCCAGGTGCTAGTTTTCCATCTCTGCCAGTCCTGGCTGGACAGTAGTGTTTGGTATGCCTGAGCAGATGCCCCAACTTCTCTCTCCCCCAGCCTTTCACCACTTCATTACAACTTTGCTCCATGCTGTCAGAAAGGAGCCAATAGCTCCCCAGGGCAGGGCTGTGTATCTCAGCAGACTGGGAGGGTCTAGCATAGTTTTCAGTGTTGGAATAATTAACAATGAAGTCCTTAATTAATAGCTCACATGTATTTCCACTGGCATCTGAAGCACTTTTCAGTGGCTGGATGAGTAAAGGTTCCTCTCATATTTAAATCTAGAGTAATAATGCTTGAAGAAAAAAAATCAGAGGCAATCCCTCCTACATCCCTGAAAAATGGGGAGACTTCTGTTAGACAGACAGATGCTGCCTTTCCTCCCAACATCTGGAGAAGGCAGCTTTGATGCTGATGGTGGGAAATGTTCTTGGCTTGCTCTGGCTGGATGAGAAACCACTGCTATCTGAGACAGCCACTTTGCCATGTCTGTACTCCCACCAGTCACTGGGACTGCAAGAAACAATCAACTGGGAGAGAAAAGCCACTCAGGAACTGCATTAGGATGTGCAGTGGGAGGAAATATCCTGTTAGTATTCCCAGTAAATATGCAATTGTTCTAATTGCTCAGCTCCTTTGCTTTGTCTCATCAGCACATGATCTTGTGCCCCTGGATGAGTTTGAGCAGTGATGCTAAACTCCTATGAAACCTGAATTTGAGGATGGAAAATACCCTGCTTCTAATTTTATAATGCAACTCCTGCAGAAATCCATTTTAACACCCCATTCCCCGTTTTCCAGTATGGGGAGAAGGGAAAAGGGATTTTACACACAACACAAGTGCAAAGCCAGCCTTTTACCCAAGTGGGGTGCTCAGTTGTTACACAAAAAAAAAAATCTCTGTTTTGCTAAAAACATCGTCTCCAACTAGAAATCAAAGGCAAAAATAGTTTGGTGGAAAATTTCCAGCCAGGCCAAGTGCCAGTTCCCAAACCTCAGTTTAGCTATCCTATGTGGGACAGATAAACCCATCAGATAATATGGCCATGCACTGCCTCACACAAACAGGTTGACTCAAAGTCCAGAGTTTAAAATGTGTTTGACTTCAGTGCAATAAAATCAAGAGGGAAACAAGAAACCTGAAGCAGCACTGCCATCGTTAACCCTGTCATATTTGTGTGCCTGGAGTGCAACTGAACTCCTCAGGGTGGTCTTTTACGTACCTGTAAAGCAGTGTCTACATGTACAGCACTCTGTAAATAAATAATGCACAGCAATAACCCTAAATAAAATGGGCTGGATGTTGGGGCAATTTAGCTGTTCAGCTGGATTGCTGCTGACAATTCAGAGGGCTGATTTATGGCTTTGAGGTCATTCTGGGAAATATTACACCATGGTTTTGTCATCCTGTTGCCATGTTTTTCTGATTATTTGTGTATTTTTATGTTGAGCAAAGCAAGCACCATTCCATTATGCTACAGACTCGAAGTCAGAGGAGAGCATCACAGTCTTCTTTGTGCTCCAGCTGCTTCTTGCCAAACCAGTGGTTTTCCATTTGTGGTCTGTGAGCAATGGTGGGTGTAAAGGCAATTTCAGAAGGGTCTGTAAAAGGATTTATTTTCCAGGAGATCTCCACAAGCTTCTGGCTTCAACAACATCTCGGAAAATATTGAAACCTATTTTGAAGGTGACAAGGAGCAGGGCCCTCCTTGTGTTCATCACCACCATCTGTTTGCATCTTGCTTTCCACTTGGATCTCTTTCTCTCCAGACCTCTGGATTTCATTTTGGCTTTGTCTGTTCAACAGCAGAGCACTGTGCTGAGACCTGCTCTTGTTTGCACTCTGCAGCATTGAGATGCCTGGTGGGACAGTGATTATTACTGAGGTTTTCACTATATCCTCACCATATTTCCCACTATCAAGAGGGAAATGAAAGGAAATTCCTTGAAGATCTTGGGGTGGACTCCATGAGGGAGGCTTAAAAGCCCAATGGTCTCTGCCAATGTGGTTCCCTTTCCTGTTCCCACATTTAATGATTTATTTTCTTAAATCATGGAATAGTTTGGGTTGGAATGGACTTTTATGATTGTCTTTTCCCAGCTTCCCTCTCTGGTGAGCAGGGACATCTCAGCTAGACCAGGTTGCTCAGAGCACTGTCCAAACCAGCCTTGAATGTTTCCAAGGTTGGGGCATCCACCAGCTCCCTGGTGCCAGTGTTTTACCTCCTTAACTGTAAAAAAAACTTCTTCCTTGTCTCTAGTCTGAATTTACTCTCCTTCATTTTCAGACCACTACCCTTAGTTCTATCACTCCAAGCCCTACTAAAAAGTTTTTCCCCATGTTTTTCTATGCCCCCTTTGAGTCATGAAAGGGCTCAGTAAGGCCTTCCTAGAGCCTTCACTTCCCCACAGGTTGTGAGCAAGGCATGCTGACCAGGCACCTGTAATACTGTAAAATCATTGCAACCACCAGCATTTCTCATCACTCCTGCCTTTAGTGGTTCAGTTTTATTAGGTAAAGCTCTGGAGTAGATGTGAAGATGGAGAATTTAATCTGGAGCTGTGGACTGGGACCACAGCTGGGATGTCACAGTGAAGGAGAAGAGCTGGGTGAAGAGGCAGGTTGAAAAGCATAATTGGGCACTCATTTAGGCAGCAGTGGCTGAAACCTCAGAAGGCTCTGCTCAGGTTGCTGTTACTGGACACCAAACTGATCAACAGTCAGTGGGCTGCAGGGAGTGATTCATTGTGGCCTGAAGAAGATGAATCATGCCCTACACCTCTGCTTCTGCCCACTGACCATGGGAACCTTGGGGGACTAGCATAGCTGAGAACATGTCTGGACTTAGATGGGACAAATATCATCCTCACTGACTCTTCTAACCTCAGGCTCATGCCTGTCACATCAGCAGGTCCCCAAAAGGAACTCCATCCTCAGACCCTGAAGAGCTCTTGCCTCCACTCCTCTTCCTAAAGGGCTCTGAGAGCCAGCCAAAACTTCATTCCTGAGACAATTAGGAAAAGGCTTCTGATTTCCATTTATGTCTCACTTTTGTTTTGCTAGGCAGAGCAAACCAAACAACTTCAGTCTCCTGTCACCAGACACTGCTGCCAGCTTTCCGCTGCACCTGCTCTGGTATAAAGTTGCATAGTGACAATTCCCCATCAGCAGTGATGTTTGGAGATCTCTATCAAGGCAGGTGTTCAGCAAATGGCCTCTTTGTAGGGGGAGTACCCCACTCTGCTAATTGCTAGCATAAGAGCCATAGGACACACTGACACCAGGCTTTGCAGCCTAAGGCTCTTCATGGGGTGAATGTAATCTTCTCCTGCACCTGTAAATGTGATTTAAGAATGTCATCAGGCAACCACACAAACTGGGTGCAGTACAAAATATTTCTGCTCACCAAATAAGCTGGGCAGGGGGCACTTTGTGCTGCCTTTTCAGTGGTGTGGGTGAGAAAAATCATCCCAAGTAGAGTGACAGCAAACATCAGACAGACCTGTGCTCCTGCAATCTTCTATGTCAGCAAGTATGGAGCTGGAAACTGGAGCTGGACAGCAGGCAGAGACTGATTTGTGAAGGAGGTGGAGGTTTGATGTGTTTGGTCTTCCTACTACACTCTCTTCTAAATGGAGAAGGTGCTTCTCACTGTGCTCCTTTCTGGCATTACTCTGAAACTCCATTTGGCTGAAGTCTGCCTTTATCACATGAGTTACAGTATCACCTAAGACAGATTATAAAATGTCTTCTAGAAATTAGTTTATCCCACCACTACTTCCCTGCTGCATTCAACCATTAGGAAGGGTCATCCTAACAGGCATTAGTGAAACAACAGGCAGGCAGAAATCTGCCTCCTTAGGTAGAATGATTTTTCCCTTCCCACCTCCCCTCCCAGACCACTCAGCTACATTAAAAAACCGCAGGTCTGAGCTTTGCAGCTTGACTTTCATGTTTGCTCACAACCAAGGAGCTGAAAGGCCTTGGTTTAGAGAAGAAAGTGAATATGAAAAAGCACCTTCTTGGGCAAGAGGAGATTTGCAGTCTTTGTCACCTCACAGGCCATGTTCATTTGTTACTGATGGGAAAAAGCATCCGCTGGAGGAGGGAAAGAGATGATCCCCAGCCAGCTTCCTCTTGATTGCTCCTGCCAGGCATCTGCAGGAGATGTTTTTCTGCTGGAAGCCAAATGGGTGCCATAGATAAGCTTTCTCAAAGGCATGTCCCTCTCAGATCGTGCTCTTCCACTGGTGGCGCGCTATAAAATGAGCGCGGGCCATGTGCACGGAGCCCGGCTCCCGGACGTGGAATTCCTCGTCCTCGCCAACTTTCCCCTAAAGCTTCGTTATTCCAATAAATCACAGAGCTGAGTTATGGGGCTCTGTTTGGTGGGGGCTGCTTTTAATTGCAGTTTTAGGAACTGTGGGAAAGCAGAATTAATGCCATATGTTTTTTAGGCTTTCGGACCAGTCGCGAGGTCTCGCTTTCAGTTTTGGCTGGGATTCAAACATCACAGCGAACTTTCAGGTTCCTCTGTGTCAAGCCACAGTGAGAGGGGGAAGGGCAGGAGGGGAGATGGTGGCAGGGCGAGGGAGGGTGCTGCTGTGTGGTGCTGTGCTGCTGGCCTGGAGAGGCAGACAGGAAGGAGAGAGCACTTCCAGAGGCAAAGAGAGGCACTCCAGGTAAAATCCATCTGCTCCTGACCCTCAGCATGGACAAACGAGGCTGAAACTTGTGACAAAGGGGAACCTGCTGAGAAGGGGTATGGAAGACAGAGTGCTGTGGTCTGTTCTCTGGACACTGTCTTCCCTCATGCTCCTTCTCTCACTGATTTTTCTTTCCTCAAAGCCCAGAGTGCTGAGGCACGTGGTGCCTTCCCTCCTCTCCCTACCGATGTCAGGCTGTGCTGTGGACCTGCATTTATAAACTATGGACATGGAGGTAGTTCAGGGTAGGGTTTACATACACAGGACTGATTTTGTGAACACAGGTAAACCGCTAGGATGATGGGACAAATGTCTCAAGAGAGCCAGGCCCCCTCCAGTGTGAATCCTCCTGGTCCCAGCCCCTGTGCCCACTGTCTCTGGCTCTTGGTAGTTCTTGTGTGAGTCCAGCTGCTCTCTGTTCAGGGAGGATGTGACCATGCCCAACACTCCAGATCAGCAACTGGAGTGTTGCTGGCAACTCCTAACAGTCTCTATCTGATTAGATTTTGTAGACTGTCATCAAAATCTTATCTATCTGATAATATTTTGTAAAAGCTTAGCCACAGGCATTTGAAGATCCCCAGGACACACTTGATGAGGCTGAAAAGGGATTATTTTGCCTTTTCTCATGCAAACCAACTGACCCCATAGACGTGATGAAGCCTTTACCCTCTGAAAGACTGGTCCATGGGTTCCTTGGAACATCCTTCCCCTCCAAATCTCATCGGTGCTGCACAAAGCTGTTGCTTCACCAGACACAGAAATAAGAGCACTCTGAGAAAACAAAAAATACAGCATTCTGTAAGCTCTGGACATGTGGGAACTGAGGCAGGTGAGAGGCTGAGTGGTGAACAAGGTCCTAGCTGAGCACAAAAGACACAGAGGCACCCCTATTTTCCCTGCTGTTGCTGGGACCTTTGATGTTGGAACACAGCCACGAACACGAATTCTCTCTGCTCCTCTATTCTGACTTTCAGGTTCTTTCTCTTCTTTCTTTCAGGTTTAAAATATCCTGAAAGCAGCATAGACTATCCTCCTAGTCAGCAGTGGGGTAGGGAGGAGACAACTCTTGTCCAGGTGGGAACCCATCCAGCACGTGTGACTTTGCAACCAGTTGCTTGGAGCACGACTAATTAGTCATCAATGGTAAATAGCAAAAGGATGACTCCGGGCTGAGCCAGAGGTAAATAATTAGTTACCTCATTTGTTAAATGGTATGAGGAAGGAGGGATCAGTCAGATGACTCAGCTCTGATGAGGAGAAAAAAATGTGTAACGTCACAGTGAATATATGGATTTTCCAGGTCTGAGGATGATGTTGCCCAATGTAGGATGTTGTCAGCAGTGTTACCAAAACAGCTCACTATGAAATTTATCCAGCAACCAAAAAGCATCTGCCTGTAACAACAGAAGAGTTGTGATGTGCATTAAAAAGGGTCTGAGGGATTGTTACTACCAGCTCTGAGTAGGTGTAAATATCTGATTGCTTCTAGGTCTTGCCAACTATTTGAAGTGATGTAATTTTTGTAGAAAAATAAAGACCTCACATCAAAGAGATGCTTAACATTGTTTTTGACAAAATCACTATCTTAAAATGCATACACACAAGGCAAAAATGTTCATGAAAAGCTTTCAGTGAAACATTTCAGCAGATTCCATTTTCTCAGTTTCACTTCAGCAATGTTAAAATGTTTTGGTGACATAGAAAGATCTTCTTCCAACTTGTTTTGAATCATTTTGCATCGCATTGCAATGTTGATTGAAATATTTTCAATGTGTGTGATATTTTATTGTGCTGGGATTCATGCTGCACCTTTCTTTGTTATGTTTAGTTTTCACATTATCAAAGTGAACTGTTTCAGTTGTATCAGACCAAATGGCTTTTACATTACTTCTCCATCAAGCATTTTTAAATTTTATGGGTTTTTTTCAGATTTGCAATCATAAATTGGAAGCAAATTTGTGTGTTTCATGAAGGACAAAATTATAATATCCAGCCAAGTCTGTCTGTGTGTTTGAAAGGAAACTGTGTTTTCTGGGCATTAAATCAGCAACTTGGGAGATCTGATCTGTCTCCCAGCTCCACCAACACCCTGGACATGTCATTAGGGCTTGACTACATGAGAAAAGTGCCTGTAATAGATATCCATGATCACTCAGAGCACATTCACTCCATATGAGGGATGAATTCATCTCTGCAGTAGAACTCCAACCTATATCACTCTTCCTTCATGCTGACTTCAAGAGAAGCCCAAGGTGAGCCCCCAGCTGAAGATGTCCTGCATTCCTGTGATTAATTCCCCTGCTAGAGCCTGGTGCAGTGCATTTTGGCCCAGTCTCAGACAGCTCACATCCGTGCACAGAGGGTTTGGTGACACTGGTGCCTCTGTGCCTGCAGGGTAGCAGCCTCTGTGGGGCAAAGAGAGGCTGCAGACTGCACCCCAAACAGCAGTGAGGGCTTAAAGCAAAGCACCATTTCCATACTTTGGTCTGGATATGGCTTAAAGTTCTAAAAGTGGCATGGAGTTTTAAATTCCCACCAAAATTTAACTCCCCAGACACCTCCCTACACACAAAAAAAACCTCTCAATCTACCAGTCCATCCTATTTGTCAGCTGCAAAATGAGCATTATGCTAAAGCTTCTTGTCTCAGATTGGTGTATCCAGCTATATCAGGAGCATCTCTTTCCTTGTGTGAGTTCAGGGATGAGTGTGAAGGAACTTTGACCTTGTTCAGACCTCATTACCACCCAGTATCACCCAGTATTTCAATAGTTGTCCTTTGGGTTTCCTGCATCGTGGAAACATTTTCTTTCTGAGTGATCCAACACGGCACCATTGAAATCCTCAAAACCTCTCCATGGCAAAACCAGATTGCTTTTCCCCTACCACTTTTCCCAGTCTGACTGTGCACCAGTTTGTAGATCTGCACTGACAGCATCAAGCCACTCAGGGCATTAGGACAGCACTGGGCACAACTCATGAAGACTCATCCCATTGACAGCCAGGGCAAATCCCCACCTGGGGATTCCTGCTGGGCGCAAGGTGATGAGCAAGAGGATGTCCCATCCCTCATGTAGCTGGCTGGGGAGCAGAGGGTGAGCAGTCAGGACGAGATGGGACAGCCAGGACCACAAGAGATGTTTTCCCATCCTATCTGGTCTGAGCAGCAGCCCCAGCTGCTTCTCTGGAGATGGTGAAAAGAGGAAGAGCTGTCAAAGACAGACAACACAGGGGTTTCAGTTTTGCATTTCAGTTCACCTCAAAGACCTCTCTGCTCTGTTTTTGCAGTGCCTTTGCCTTTTTTTCCTTCACATGCAAGTGTTCTGAAGCACCTTCTTGTCTGGGGAGCCCCTCAGGAGCTCTGCAGACCTGACTGTCTACTCCCTCCTCCCTCCACATCCAGAACGGGTTTGTACATCACTTTATTGAGACAAGAAGTGTGATGGGCTGTTTGCACTCCTCTTTCTAGCAGCCCACCTTGCTATAAAATGGTCAAACCATGGCCAAGTCTGTGAGACAAATCACAAACCTCTTCTATATCTTCTGGCTTGTTTTCGAAGACTGTGCAATTCTTTGCACACTTTTTCCACCCCACCCCTACCCCTGCAACTTCTTGGGCTTGTTAAATAACAAAACAAAAGATAAAAGCTCAAATAAAGTTGCAGCTGCTCGGCACCAGCCCAGCTCTTTATCACCAAAGGGGTGTGCAGGCAGAGAGGGGCAGCATGTGGCTTTTCTCTCTGTGACTCAACAAGGGAAGAAAAGCACCAGAAGGGGCTGATTTTGAATCTGTCATGAAAAACTGTTTGACACCTTGTGTTCCTTGTCTTTCAAAGTGATCTGGGCAGCCACCCTCCTTCCTGCCCTTCCAATTCAGCAAACAGCTCTCAAATGTGAGGTGTTTTCTGCTGCTTGCAGTAGGATCTGCTCCATTTCTGGGATTTCTCCTCTTCATAGCTGCTACAGAAGGGCTTGGAGCTGCTGCTTTGAGTCACATCAAAGACAGAAAAGACAAGAAAAAATTATTTCCCAGCAGCCTGATGATCACCAAGCTCCTTCCCTTCCACCTCTTTGGCACTGGATGAGGCTTGAGCTGCATCAGCAATTCAACAGAGGTTTTGCTTCCCCCAGGCAAAAGGTGCACATGGTTTTCATGGAGAAATTGGAGTATGAACATGGCTGGACACACTGCTGCTCTCTGTGCAGGGCCTGAGCCCTTTGGCAGCTGGGTCCCACAGGTTAAAAGAATCAAAGTCACACAAAAGCAAAATACTAGCAAGAGCTGTGGTTGCATGAGACAGCAGTACATTTAAGCAGGTTTTTTGCCTCTTTTCAACCCAAGCCCAAATGCTGAGTATGCAGAGCAAAAGGTCACAGCAAACAGCACCTTTGGGTTGACCAGAGCCACAGCATCACTATGTAAAGCTAGATAAAGAGCAGATTTCTTCCTCCCTTTTTATTCCAGATCAGAGGCAGACAACAGTGAAATCAGTCCTAAAGGACCTGGGGTGGGGATAGCTCTTTGGGCAAACTTTCCACAGCAGTCAGTTTAACCAAGGAAAAAAAAAGGTAAATTTATTACCAAATTACATCCAAGCCCATCCCATGCCCCAGTGCTCAGCAGGTGTTTGACTTTGTGTGACCCTTTTACCTTCCAACTCCCAATCTCCCCCCCTCCCCAGATTTTACAAGCAGCCTAAGGGACATTAACATTTATTTTAGCACCTTAATTATTGATGGGGGAGTATATGTGGGCAACTCATGAAGAACTTATCTCCCCTTTCTGAAGGATGAGCTATGTTCAACTTTACTCCAAACAAACCTACCTCTTAAACCACCAGTCTGTGTAGGGACAGTCATTTTGAAATAAAAATGACTGAATTTCATCAAAGATTGACTTTCACCAGCAGGATGAAACTCGGTTTTTCAGACAATGTACAACACTTGCACTGGTGAGACAAACAGCCCAAAAAACCAAATGTCTTTATTTTTGTGCAGAATTTACATACAGAAACGTCTCCAGAGCATTTACTGTGTGACTTAGAGAAAACAGCTTAATTTGGGGCTTCCATTTCCTCTTCTATAAAGTGAGGGGGATGCTATTTATGCATTTTTCAGTTTAAATAGCATGGAGCAGGTGCAGCAAGTCCACACGTGCTGCAGTTCTGGGATTTACTCAGTGGGCATCAACAGGAAGGGGATCAATAACTTTGGAGGGAACATGAAGCTCTCCATCACTTTGGATGGCTGTAGGTACAGAGGTTTGTCATTTAAACTGTATTAATAAGCCATGGAAAGAAACAGCCACCCACCCAAACTGCCTTATTTTCATTATCTCAGGAAAAAATTAATCAGGGCTGTTTAATACATGCTGCTCACCCTCATATTTACTGTGTGGGAGACTTACACATTATAAAAATCCTCACAATTGTCCATTATCCCTGAATCTCAACACACTACTAGCAATATTTTTTAGACCTCTAGAGCCCCAACAACAACAGTGCTTTATTGGGGTGTCTGCCACCCCCATGGCAAAAGCTAAATTATTAATTATAAGTGTGGAGTTAAAAGCAGGCTGGGTTTTACATCCCTGTTGCTGTGAGCAGAGAGGCAATTTCAGGGAGAAAAACTAAAATAGAACAGCACAAACTAAGAGGAAACCACCTTCCCTGGCTATCAGGAAACCAAAACCAAACAAGGGTTAACTGGGCAGAGCCAGCACTGACTGTAAGTGGGAGGCTTGGGCTTTATTTTATTGTTGTCATTAATTTCCTTCCTTTTACTTTCAGTAGAGGAGCACAGAGTTATTTACACTAGACTCAACTGTGCCCCACTGAGATATATATACCAGAAGAAACCTCAGGAGCAACAGACAAAAGCAGCTGAAGGGACATGGATGATTTCTGGTGCTAACACCAAGGCCTGGTGCCATTTTTTCCCTCTGAAGGACACTGTGACAATGCCAGTTCCCCAGTTCTTCACTGATCCATCTGCAGGGTGTCAGGAGGAGGGATGAGCCACTCTCACATGATGGGACATGAGATGCCAGTGAAATCCCAGATAATTTTCTTTAATCATACTTGTATTGCAGAACTACAATAAGAGTAAGAGACCCTTGGTTGGAGCTGTAGGTTCCAGAGTTAATGAATTGGAGCAGATCATGGCCCTTGCTGCACACCTCTGCTCAGAAGAAGGCTCTCTGCCAGTTTCCATTTTTGCATATTGGAGGGTGGGTTCCTTTCCCTCAGAGCAGGGGGATGGAGGCAGCAAAGCCTGCGTGCCTCTGCCTGAACCACTCCCTTTCTTTATACATTTCCTTTCTTCCTCCTATTTGGCTGTCTGGGCTAATTAGATTATTAAAACACGTGCCTTTTGTGCAGCCCCAGGGACGGTGGGGACCTGACCTCACCAGTGGCTCCACACACAAATGCTCACTCAAAGGAAGGGACGAGTTCCCCCCAGCCACCTCCACCCTGTTCCCCCCTCTGCTCCCTGGGACCTTGTTTATCTTAACGCCAGCTGAGTTTCCCAGGGAAACCCAGCACAAGGCATTTGCCAGATGATCCCTTTGTGCAGCTGAGCTGAATTCTCTGCGAGGCGGTTTTTGCCAAAATCACAATAAATTCACCAGGTCTCCTGGCACCTTTCCTGAGGCTGCTCCTCCTGGCCATCCCTGCGTGGCCTTGATGGACACAGGCTCGTGGAAAAGCTGGGAGCCTCAGCAGGAACCAAAGCATTTCACACTCCTGGCACGGCCAAAAGTCAACGCCTCATTGCTGCACGGCTTCCCTCCGCCCGGGTTTATTTATGGGCTGGGATGCTCAGCAGTGAAATGGTTAGAACTCTTGGCATCAGGGGGTCATAATTACCCTTCCAAGTTAACACCCATTGAGATGAATGGAGCACACCCTTTTCTGAGGGTGTTATTGTTGCAGTCTGCCTGGCTGTGGACTCAAAGGAGAGAGTTTACCTTGGTTTGCAATCAGAAAGGCTGGAAAGCGCCTCTCCCTCTCTCTTGCTCTCTTTTCTTAAATAGGAAAAGCTTGTTTTTGCAGATTTGTGGGGTGGGGAACGTGGGGGAATGGTGAAGCCATATAATATGGGTCTGGTGGTGCTGAGCACCTATGAAGTTGCCTGGCTTAGGAGGGCAGGAAAGGGCTGGAGTGTTCTGGGAGCTGAGCTCCCAGGTTCCCGTCGGCAGCAGAGGAAAGCTGCTGTGTTATCTTTTCCCCACATCTGAGAAAAGGAGCTGGAGCTGCTCAACCCCCAAAGCTGCAGGTGTTTCCCACACTTGGCTGCTGCAGGCACACCCTGGGGTACAGCCACAGTACCAGCAGCACCACTGCTGTGTCCATCTGAGAGATGGAGCTGGGCTGAGCCTGGGGCTGCAGCATGGTTTGGACATCCCTCCAAGGGTATCTCCCTGCCTTTCCCTCCAAACATCTCTGGCAGGTGCAAACCAGAAGTGATGGAAAAGAGATGAACCCTGGCCTGGAATGAAACACCTCCAGCCTGTGGCTTCTTCAGACATCAGGTGTTGTTCTGGGTACAGCAGAGGAGCTGCCAGCCCCACAGTGGAGGAGATGTTGGCCCCACCAGCCTGCCAGAAGAGGCTCTCCCCCTAGTGAAGGAGTAGGCTGGGGAGGCAGAATGTCTGCTCTTTAATTCTCAATTCCCATCCTGGCACACCTTACCCATTTCAGCACCCGTTACCATTCCCTGGGAATCCGCAATCAGAGCAGCTGAAACCAGCTGGGATCACAAACTGGTGCCTGGAGGCCACCTTTGCAGGAGGAGATGTTTACTGAGCAGCCCAGAGGGACTCTGCTCCACTAGCTCATGTTTTGTGTCAGGATAACAACCTCACCTCAGGGGCTTGTGTGTACTTGAAAGGGTTCAGGTGGGAGAAGCAGCAAAACACCTGTCCCCCAGGGAAGATGCAGACTTGCCATCAGAGGAGAGCTTTGGCATGGATAGTCTGGAGCAGTTCCTAGAAAAAAAAAAAAAAAAATTATCCTGGCACAAAGGTTTCCTCTCCTGATTAGCCACAGTTATGCATTTATCAGGGGGACTAAGGGCCTGTAATGCTGCCCACCCTGCTCACAGCATGACTAGCATGCATGCAATCCAGGGAACATAACAAAAAGCAAGCAAAAATACCTTTACCACTCCACTGTACCCCCTTGCAGCTGCTTTCCCTCTAAGGTGCAAATGAGAATTGCAAACGCCCATGTGCCAGGGGTTATTTGCAGGAAAAATTATGCTGGCTAGGGGATTAAGGGTGTTTTCATCCACACTTTTCAATGTAGTAGAACAAGGCTGAGGCACAGGCTGCCTGGTGTGCAGCAGGAGCAGCCCTAAGGCCTCGGGTGCTTGAGATTTGCATCCCCTTGGAGCTTCCCCAGATTTGTTTGTGCAGCCAAGGCCCTCTGGGGATAATGGTAGGATGCTCTGGGTGTGTGTGATGTAGACAGCACACCTGTATGCACAACCAAAACCATAGTTGGGCAGATAATCCCAGGGTAAACCATTCCATAAAACCTTCTCTTTCAGCACCCAAAGGGGTCAGAGCCAGGGGGCTGAGGGGATCTGGGCATCCCATGGGTTGGCAGCACTTGTTTCTGGGGATCATGCTTCTCCTGACCCCTCTGCTCCAGCCACCTGGCCATAGCCAACCTCTGTACCCTGCAAAAATCACACCTCAAGCACAGCTGCCAGCACATGCAGGTCCAATTAGCTCAAAATCAGGAGGCAAGCTCCCAAATTCCTGGGGAATTTGAGGTGGGAAATAAAATTATCTGCTGTGGTCTCATTTGCTTTTCTAATGGTTAGCCTTAATCAAAAAGGCTTCAAACACACTGAAAATAAATTCCAGTTAATAAAGTCCTGTAAAGCTGCAGACTTTGAAGAGGTTTGGTTTTAAGAAAAAAACATTGGCAAAGGACAGGATTGTCCAAGGAGCTGGAAAAAATCTGGGTGTCATTTCTGCAGAAACGAAACTGCTGCTGCACCGGGTGCAGCCTGTAAACACCTGAGTGGCCCCGAGAGCAAGGGACTTCAGTGAAATCACATGATTTCCTACAAAAACTTCAGGAATCAGATGTGAACTTGTTCTGTGAGCTGAGGATAATGCAGACACGTAATAAATAAGGGAAGAGAAACGTGGTTGCAAAGAAATGCACTCCTCAGTAAATCCTTATCTAAACACACTGCTCAGAATCACTCAGCTGTGCTGCTGGGACTGTGCTCCCTATTACTTGTCAGAGCTGCAGCAGGTAAAATATCATCAAAACCCTCTTCCCTCCCAGTTACACCAAATCAAGAGGTTTTGCCAGCCTAAGAAATTTGTATGCTTGCAACCAGAGATGCAAATCACAGTCAGCCTGGCCAATCCCCACATGGCAGCTCTGAGTTTTGCGCAGTGATGATTCTGCTGTGAGCTGTTTATTTTTCCTGGTTCAGCTGGGAGTCAGGTGCTTCATGTAGAAGCAAAAGGTGATGCTATGCTCAAAAATAAAGTGCTGCTTGAGTGATGATGGGCTGCTTTACAGACAGCCCGAAAACAAGAACCCAAGAGCACCTGGTGCAAATATCCATGGGTAAAACCACATTAGAATCATAGAGTCATAAAATGGCTTGGGCTGGAAGGGGCCTTAAAAATCATCTCATTCCACTCTCCTGCCATGGACAGGAACATCTTCCACTATCCCAGGCTGCTCAGAGGTCTGTCCAGCCTCACCTTGAACATTTCTGGGCATGTGGAAGCCACAGCTTCTCAGGGCAATCTGTTCCAGTGCCTCACCACCCTCACAGGAAAAAATCTTCCTCTTAACATTTAATCTGAATCTCCCCATGTCCTCTATCAGCCATGTAGAAATTACTGTGGATGTGTGCTGATGAGAGCTATGTGAGCATCACTCTTCAAATTCAAGTTGTTGCAACGTTATGTGTCTTTTGTCTTCAGAGCACTGACTATGCACGATGCTCACAGCAGGGTAATCCAGCCCAGGAGCACCCACAGCAGCTCAGCACCAGTAACTTTTCCTCCTTCTCCCACAGTTCCTTGACCTGTTTCAGGTCCCATGAGCTGTGATGGAGTCATCTCAGGGATGTGTTCACTGAGTTGCAGTGCTGGGGCTGCAAAGTCTGGGTGAGACCCAGCTGCAGGCTCAGCACCGGTGGGCCAGGGCTGAGCAGGGTGCACGGGTGAGTCAGGTGAGCTGATGGGAAAAGTCACCGTGGTTTTGTGGTTGGGAGCCCAGGCCAGCACAGCAGAAGAGCTGAGAGCTCTTGCTCCATCTGTCACCAGCTTCCTCTGCGAGCTGGAGTGTTTATTCACACACCCCAGACTTGGAAAAGAGCTCGGAAAGCTGTTTTCTTTCCAACCCAGCTGACTGTGCCTCGGATTCAAATGATACCGAGAGAGAGAGCAGAGCAGCCTCCCTCTCCATGCCCACGGAACAGAGAGGAGCTGTGCTCTGCCAATGTTTGCAGGCAATAGATTTGGTCAGATTCTAATGATCACCTTCCTTGCTTCACAGACTTCCTTCTCATGCTCATCTGCTGGGCTCGTGTCCTTGGCTGTCAGCTGTGTAAATTTGCTGAAAAGCAGAACTGCACAAATAACTGATAGGGGTGAGGGGTGGCCAGGCTGGAAAAAAATCAACGTATTTTCTGTGGGGTAACCAGAAACGGCATTTTAATGAAATAACTATGTTTTGGGCCAAGCAAGCACTTGGTCTGACCACAGTGATCTCTTAAGTATTTTTATAAATTGCTCAGATAATTTGTTAATGTGAGAGAAGCTTCAAAGAGAAGTGAAATATTTCTGTTAAAAAAAAAAAAAAGTTTTGTTTTTTTTCACTCGGGAACAATTTCCTGAAATTGCTTTCAGTCGGTGAAACATTGCAGTCAAACCCATCTGCATATTTTCGAAGAGAAAAAATTGCTTTCTTCCACCTTGCATCTTCCCTGGCTGTTAACTTAACTGTATCCTCACCCATTTCATCCCCTTTACTTGCTTCCTCCCTTTCTCCTGTAACAAATGTGAATTTCCTGCCTTTTTTTTTTTTTTTCACCCTGCCTAACTGGTTATCTGATCCGTGCTCTCTCAGTCCTGACCTCTCCTTCCTCCAGCTGACCTCCTGATATCCATTTATCTCCTGCTCCCCAAAGCCACCTTTTCCCGTGTTCTTTCTCATAGCCACAGACTATGGAGCAGCCCCAGGGAGGGGTCTGCTGGGTGTTACAGGAATAAGAGCAGGCAAATAGGAATTAATCCAAATCCAAGCTGTACAGGGCTGGGAAAAGAGCCCTGTGGCAATATTCCCTATCCTCTGACAGCCTGAAGTGAAACTCTGAATCCCAGATCCTTCGTTTTGAGGTGTGAAGTCAGCATTGTTCAGCGTTAAACCCCAAGGACGTGAATTTAAATTAACGAGGTCCCTTCACAACACTCATTAACCTTGCCCAGTGTTAGGTGCTGTGAATGGGGCACGGGGACTCTGCCCTCCAGGTTGCTCTCCACCCTGGTGAGATGGAATAAAGCCCTTCCAGGCTTCCCAGCTGCTCCTCACAGCTCACATCTGAAGGTGGCTGGGAGCCAGCCCGGGCTGGGACGGAGATGTGGAGCTCACATGGTTGGTATCTGATCACGTACGGCGAGCAGGGACCGCTAATGAAAGCCAGGGCTCCTCCGAGGGCAGCTCTGCAAGCCAGCAGGACACAAGACAGGGAAATATTCCCTTCCCCCCTCCACAACTCTTTTGTTCACAGCTTGCTGCCTCCCTCCTTGCCATAAAACAGCGAAGCAGTGGGACATGTGAGCTCTTCTCCCTGGGATCCTGTGGCAGGACACGTGGGAATGGTTCAAAGCTATGCCTGGGAGGTTTGGACAGGACGTTAGGAAGCATTTATTTACTGGAAGGGTGGCCAAACACTGGAACAGGCTTCCTGAAGAGGTGGTCCATGTTCCAGGCCTATCAGTGTGTGAGAGGCATTTGGACAATGCTTCAAATTTGATCACTCCCAAATTGGTCAGGCAGTTGGACCAGATGATCATTCAAAGTCCCTTCCAAATGAAATCTCCTTCTCTTCTCTTCTCTTCTCTTCTCTTCTCTTCTCTTCTCTTCTCTTCTCTTCTCTTCTCTTCTCTTCTCTTCTCTTCTCTTCTCTTCTCTTCTCTTCTCTTCTCTTCTCTTCTCTTCTCTTCTCTTCTCTTCTCTTCTCTTCTCTTCTCTTCTCTTCTCTTCTCTTCTCTTCTCTTCTCTCTCAAGAGGACAGGAGATCCTCACCCCTCAGCAGTCATATTTGGACAGGGTTAAATCTTCAGAGACACAGTTTTTACTGTGGTGTTTCCCAATCCAAATTCCTGTTAAACCCAAAAATACCCCCAGCCACTTGGCTGCTCAGTGAGCACAGCTCCTCACCCTCCTGGAGCCACAGGCAGAACCTCAGTGGCTTTAACCCACTGTCTTGGACCTTCCCAGTGGGGCTGCCCTAAACTGGGAGCACCAGCCTTGCAGACACACAGCAGCACATGGGGTTTTTGTGGTGTGGGGGATTTTGTGGTCTTGGGGTTCCCCGAGGCACGGGACATCTCCAGAGTGGGAAGGTGGCAGGGTCATGTGTGCCACCACCCTCCCAGGCAGTTAAACACTGTGACACCAGAGAGGAACCAACAGGTGGCCTGAGGGAAATGGTGGTCACTGAGAGGAGTTTCAGTTTTGTCTCAGTTTTCCATGGAAAAATTCCCCCTTTTCAGAGAAAAGCTACATGCCCATTTGTTATGGGGAAATACAACTGTGTACATATACACAAAGTATTAGAGAAAATGTACACACTTTTCTGTGTGTATATGCACATCCATACATGTATACATCTCCATGGACATAGTTTGATTGGAGTCAGTCTTTTCTCCAGCAGCAAGTGTTTCCAAATTACAGTGAGTTTATTTGCAGAAAAAGGGTGAATTTAAAATCCCTGTAATGAAAACCCAGTCTTGAAAAGAAATTGCTTTTAAAAGAAAAGCTTCAGCCAGTGTTGCTGATCAGCACTGATAAACCACCCTCAGAGGAACATTCACTGCTCACAGGGATGGGGTGCCAGCAAACACTTGCAGGGGGACCAGAGGCTTTGCTGGTCCCAGTTAGCAAAATGGAATAAATGTGACAGGAAAAGGACTTTTTATTTTTTTAATAAATATGTCTGTGCTAGAGCTTTTGCTTTTGGTGGGGAAGCTTTGCTGCTCTATCTCCCTGTAAATCATCACCTGGCACAGCTCCAGTGAGAGTCTCCACTGAACCACCCATCAAGAGGTGACTCAGGTGTGTCTGGCCTGACCTCTTCATTTAAGTAGGCTGCATTTCTCCTGGTTTTCTGGAGCTCCCCAGATCCTGCCTGGATGGGTTTCCTGCTGCTGTGCCCCAGAAATGTGGCTCTGTGGTGCAGATGTGCTGGTCAGCCCCCATGGACACTGAGTTTGTTGTTCCTCTCTCCTGAGGTCATCCTGCTGCAGGATTGTCCAAGTGCATGTACTTTGCAGGAGCTCAAAGCACAGTCACTCTTCACTGTGGCACAAAGAATAAACAGCTGGAGAGGCAAAACAGCACAAGATCAGCAGCACTTCCCTGCCTGAGCTGGGTTTTTCCTTATACTCTGCTGGCTTTATTAATATATCCCCAAAAATATTCTGTATCTTTCTTCTCCTACACTGGCTTTCTCTCCTAAACCCCTCACTGCTCCCACCTCCTCTAAGGAACCTTTCTTTTCACTTTGCAGGTTCCTCAATTCAAAGGATGCCTGTGTTACACCAAAAAATCCTGCCTCTTTGTTCTTCCTTCTACACAAGTTTCCTTTTAAGTGGCTGGAGAGACCTTGATTTCTCTAAGTGCCAGAACCCTCTGTTAGGCTGGCTCTCTGATCAGGCTCCTTGGTGGAGCTAAATCCCTTGCCAACCTTTCCCACATTTAGCCAACAGCCCCTTTGAGCTGAGTCTTGAAAAACTGGCTTGTCCTCAGCAGCAGCTCCCTCTTTGTCCAACTGAGCTCCATTTGAATGTGTAATCATCAAAGTTTAATGAGGCTCCTTTGTGAGCCTTATACCAGGTGGAAGCATTTTTAGGTATTTTTATTCTCTTATGGTTTTTGGTTCAAAAATCTGTAGGCAAGAAGAGAAGAGAGCAAAGAGCACCATACCCAAAGCAGAGTTTGCTGCTTGATACCTGCCTAAAATTCTGCAGGAAAAAATGCACCAATAATTCAGACAAGGTGCAAGGAAAGACAAAGAGGATGGATCAGCACCCACTACCTGGGAGTTGCTTGGGGCTTGAGCAGGATGTGGAGAGAGACAGCAACAAACTATTGAGTCTGAGGCTGAGAAAGTTCTTGGCTTGTTTGGAGTTAAGAGTTCCCAGCTATATCTTATGAGAAGTAGTTGAAGGAGCTGAGATTGTTTAGCCTGGAGAAAAGGAGGCTCAGGAGAGACATTATTGCTCCCTACAACTAAAAGAAGGTTGTAGAAAAGTGGGAGTCAGTTTCTCCTCCCAGGTAAAAAGTGACAAGACCAGAGGAAATGGCCTCAAGTTGTGCCAGGTGTGGTTTAGATTGGATATTAGGGAAAATGTCTTTACTGAAAGGGGTGTCAGCCATTGGAAAAGGCTGCCCAGGGCAGTGGTGGAGTCATCATCCCTGGAGGTGTTCAAAAGACATGGATGTGGCACTTGTGGACATGGTTTGGTGGTGAACATGGTGGTGCTGGGTCAACAGCTGGACTCAAAGATCCTACAGGTATTTTCCAACCTTAATAATCCTATGATTCATCTTTACACACGTTGCCTCCAGCCCAGCTCTCAGCTGCTGCATTTGTGCCCCATTTCTGACCCTGACAGGAGCAGAAGAGTCTTAATTATGAGTCCATGACCAGAGAGAAGGAGCTTTTCAACTCATTGTTTATCTACCTCGGAATAAACTCAATCAACCCTCTCCTGGAGCTCCACAAATGTGAAAAAAATAAAACACTTTAATGAAACACTTCCTGCCTTTTCAGCTAGCTGGTGCCTCTGGTATGTCTGCTCTGATAATTAGATCACAATTTAATCACAAATTCTCTGTTGTTTCAGGGTTGACCTCTGCAGGTACACCAGATTTCTCCAGTTGAGCCTCTAGCCCAGGAATCAGGGAGGGAGGTGGAGATTGATAGCTGTGCTACAAAGATAAGTTATTTGCTCAGAAAAGGTGAGTTCTGGGCTGACACGTGGTGTTGATATGCATTTCATCTGGGCAGGTGACTTCTCTGAAAATTTTCTAAGATTTTTCCATCTCCAACCCCTCTGGACCTCATCAGCCCCTGAAGTGAGTTTCACAGCTCTCCAGTGGCCTCCTGAATGGACTCACCATGGTCCCAGAGGAGTGGTAGAGCAAGCCAAAAGGGCTCAGGCTGAGGTGGATCTCCAGCAGCTGAGCTGTCCCCAGGTGCTCTGTGGCTGCAGAAAGCACAGGCTGGCTGTGCACTTTGGGAACACCAGGAGCCAAAGGGGCACCCAGGCTTTAACTCAGCTCAGTGCCTTGAAGACTGAGGCAGAGTGGGAAGAAAATTAACCAGAAGTGAGGCAGGAAAGCCACAACACAACACACTAAATTCTTGGAAATCAGGCCTTAAACCCAGGCATTATTTCCTCATTTTGTTTTTTCTCTGGTGAGAATTGAGAAGAAAATAATGAAACCAGGTCCTGTTTCAGCAAAAGGTTTGGTCTGGTTTGATGGCAGGGAAATGTTGTCTTCAGCAGACCAGCAGCCTTCTGGGGCTGTGGTCTAGCAAAGCCTCCCCAAGTATGTCTGGAGAAAAAATAAAAAGAAAAAAAAATATAATCTGTCTGCATTCATATAGCTTGTTTTCATCTGCCTGGTAAGAAATGCTGTGACAGATCATTCTGCTGGCAGGAATGGCTGTGGAGGCTGACTCCTCCACCTACAAACTCAGCTTCCTGTGGCCTTCAGGTGCTCAGTTTCCAGGTGATGATGCACTCAGGCTGTCCCCTGGGTAGGACCAAAAGCCATTTTCATGGTGCTCCTGCTGAGGACATCTTGAGTGGGGTTGATGTGTGACACTTGCCCAGAACATGAGTGTGAGTCAGAGACTGCTGCTTCCCACACATCCATCCCCTGTGCCACCTCACTGTGGCCAAACTTTTATCACTGTTCTTGGTTCCTTTATCAGACTGCTCTGTCCAGGCTTCCCAGCTGGTTTAGGAATCCCCAGGCAATGGGACATAAAGCAGGGTCTGCATCCAAACCTATCACAGAGCCATAAATTCAGCTGGCAGGAGACTCAGCCCCAGGGATTGTCTTGGTGCTCTCTCTCTGACCTGAGATGGCAGCTTTGACCCCTGCAGTAGCTCTTTCCATGTTCTCCAGGTGAATGGAGGCCCATCTAAATTTAACAAACCCTCTTTTTGAGCCTTATATCCAGTGTGAGGGTGACTCTATCCTTCTTTGGGGGGTGGAGACAGGAATCAGATAAAGAAAATGTCCTGAGAACCAAAACTGTTTTCTCTGTGATACCAATATTGCAACACTGTCAGTGCCACCATGGGACAAATTAGAATCTTATTCCCACAGGGAGAGGGGAATCTATTGATTGGGGTCACCATCTCACCAGCTCCCAGGCGCCACAGATCACTCCCAGTCACATCAGATCAATTTAAAAGGACTTCTGTGCAGCTTTTGGAGGTGTCAGGAAGAAAAACCTGGATGCTATTTTTATCTGATTATCGTCCAAACAAAGTCAACGTGACAGCCTTCAGAACTAAGCAGGGCTTTAAAACCAGTTTGGCTGCTTTATTGCCACCACCTGAGTGAATGAAGCACCTGGATGGAGAAGGCAGGTCCCAACAGACCAGAGGCAGACTTTTGGCAGCGATTTTGAGGGCATCTCTCAGCAGTGGGGTGGTTAAAACTCACGGGCATTTCCAGAGAAAGTGTTTCAATTGCTGAGCACCGATTGGCAGCGCCTGCTTCGATGGATGCTCTGATGGCTCTACTTTCTCTCAGCACTGCTATTTCCAGCTTTCAGGCAAACAGCACTTCACATTCAGCTAATTACTCCGAGAGAGCAGCAGGGTTTCTAGGGCTGCAGATTTCACACAGTTTCTATTAATATCCCCCAGGGCTCCCAGGTTTGTGCTTCTTTGGGATAACACTGATCTCTCTTTGCCAGGACCACTCAGCTCTTGTGCATCCACTCACTCCCGACCACTTAACATGGCAGCTAGCTAATAATTTCCCTTATCACACAGCCCTCCTGATAAAGCTGCTCTGCAAGAGTGATGAGGGCTGGTGCCTGGCTCCCTCAGACCTGCCCCTGGCTCCAGTGGAGGCTCCTGGCAGGAGAGGAGCAGATGCCTTGGGCTGGAGCTGTGCGGGGCTTGGTGCTGTCTCGCCCCTCGCTGTGATTCTTATCTTGCTGTTGCCAAAAATCCCACTGCCTTGAGCTGAATACCACAGCTTTAGAGGGCATGAGGAGGGGCAGGTGCCTAAAACCAGCTCCCTGCCTGGCAGCCTCCCGTGTGGGTGCCCAGGGAAAAGCAAGGACAAGGAGCACCTCCTTTTGCCCCCAGCGTGGAGGGATGTGAGCACTGACACAGGAGAGATATAACAAGATATAACATTTTAGAAACCAGAGGCAGCTCTAAACCCCCCTCATGCATTGGCAGCCCCCTCCTGCCTGCACACTGCAGTGAGGATTCAGATGGGCCACATTCATTCTGGTTTATAAAGCTTTGCCTTAAATTTATGGGGATCACTGTGAATCAAAGAGCGCAAGGCTGGGAGTTTAAGGAGTGTTTTGTTCCTCTGAATTACATGAATCCTAAAAGATCTCTGGCATCAAAAGCACCCATTAACCCCAGCAACTTTGTTATTGTCATAAGGGACTTGGTTTTACTCTCTGTTGCACTTCCCAAAGCTTAAAGTCAACAGAGACAGGTCTGTTGACTCCGCTGCACTTTATTAGCCTGATAGCAGAACCCATGACCATTCTCTTTGGAGTGATTACAGAAAACTTGAGATAGAGGGAGAAAATTTAGTACAAGACAAGCACAAGTACATACATGTGAAAATGTGAAAAAATCTGCATCAGCCCATTAATCCCCTCAGTAGTCCTTGTGCTCTTGAAGTCACAGCTTCTTTTTTGTAAAGAAGTTTTCTTTCCCACTTTCTTGAATGATTAACACAAGTAACTCACTAGTGAGAGCTGGGGAAACAAGGTAGCAAAAAAGTACTGCGCTATCCCACACAAACAGAGAATGGAAAAAGCAATGGTTATAATCCCCTAATTACTTATAGCTACAGTCACTGGCTGTGTGACTTTTATCTATCTTTATCAGTGTGACTTTATCTATCTTTAAACCAGAAACTCAGATCAAGACTTCATTGTTCTTCCTGCAAAAAAAAAAAAAAAAACAAAACCAAACCAAACCAAAACAAAACAAAAAACCCCTACATTGTCTTAGTGTAAACTAAAGAGTTGCAAGCAATAAAAGGCTGTTTTGGGGATGGCTGGCATGGAGGTTACAGGCGACAGCTGGTGGGTGTCTGATGGGGCTGCCCTTTCCAGCTGCCATCTGGGCTTTGCATAGGACAGGCGAGAATAAGCTACTTATACCTTAATAAGGAAAAAGCCTGTAAAAATGGAATGGGGGTGGTGGTTTGGCTGCAAGATCACTTTGTAAATAAACAGCAACGCGAGCTTGGACTTTGCTGCTCTGCCCAGGCTGAGGCAGGGCCAGCAGCTGGAGACTGAAAGCACCTAGAAGTCACAGGGATATATAAACACTCTGTCCCTGATGCATTAGTGTGTGTGGAATCTGTTTAACAAATTAATTTGGTTGTTATTATCGCTGTTTAATCACAGCAGGGACAGGAACACCAATGCACTGAAGGGGCTGATTCTTCTACCCAAACAAAAAAAAGGCAAACCTGTTGCAGTCCATTGGACAAGGGTGGATGGTGTCAGGGTGATAAAGTTAGCAGGAAATTATGCAGGAGGGAAACACTGGACCAACACGCACTTGACAGGTGTGTGAAGTGCTGTCAGCACACAGAGATGCCTATTTACTCTCCCTTTGGGAGGAGAGTTGCATTAGGCTGGACCAAATTTACCCCCTTTACTTCAAAAAGAGTAATTTTACTGCACCTGGCATTTTCCCACAGCCACTTGACACTGCAAAAGTAATGTAAATTAGACATAAATAGGGAGTAAACACACTTAAATACCTGTTTCCCTGCAGGAGGGGTCCAAAAGATCGATGAGCTGTTGACTCCAACCCTTGATTCACCTTGGCTTGGAGATGATCAGGGTGAAATCATCACAGCAGCAATGTGGAGAGCTGTCAGCCTAAAATAAAAGGTTTTGGCAGATCAGCTCTGCCCATTCTGCCTGCAGATGTGGCCCTCTGCCCCACCAGCCCTGGGTGCACCTGGTCCTGGCACTGGTGCCCAAACTGAGGGTGGGTTGGGTCCAACACCAGGCAGCTGAGCTGTGGGGGCAGTCTCTTTCCTGACAGCAGAGATGGAAGCTGCCACAGCTCTTCCTGCCAAAGCTCATCTGTCATAGCCTAATTTGCTCCTCTGCATCCCAGATCTGCTCCCTTCCCCTCCCTGCAGCTGGCCAAGAGGAGACAAGGCTTGTCACCCTGCTGTGTTGGCACAGCCACTGCCTGTGGCAGCCCCTTCCCGTGGGAATCCCCAGCTGAGGAATTGCAGGTGGTTTCCAGTCCTTCCTTTGGCCTTTCTGGGAGCCTGCATGCATGAGATGCCTCTCCCTCAACCTCCTCCACCTCATCCTGTCCCATTTGCTCTGGGGAGCAACATGACATGGAAGCCTATTTCCCTGTTTTACACCAATGCAACCCTTTGTCTTCTCCCATTTTAGCATTTTTGCCCCCAAAACCCTTCTCCATGCTAGCCTTCCCATGCTGCCCTATTGCAATTGACTGGCAGCATCATTAAGGTGTGGGAAAAGCAACACAGGCAAAACTTTTGCTCCCTCAAGCAGTGCTTAAGCCAGGTTTCAATCCCTGTCTCCAGCAAGTCACCTTCACGTCAGCATCCAAACGCTCTGGGCCATAACCCGAGAAGGGAGCAGATAACCAGCGACATCAGGTGCTACTTAGAAAGCATTTTGTTCCCAATTAAAGCCAAAATATGTGCTAAGAGCTGCTGAGGGAAAGTGCAGAGCATCTGATTTCCCTCTTTTGCTAACACACTCGGAGGAAGAGGTGGCAGGTTTGTGGAAATGGCTGCAATTTGCAGTCAAACCATGAATAGGAATTGGAAGGGAGGAGGCAAACAAGAAATGTACTGCATGGATTTCCTCCAGTGATGCTGGAGCTTATACAAACCAATTAGACCCTCATCAAAGAGCAGCCCTATCCCTATCACCATACTTTTTATTTCCTAACAGCTAGGTGGTTGGTGTTTTAGTATTTTTTTATTTCTTTCTCTTTAATTTTCCTGGGGGGAAATGTACCTGAAGAGCCAGGCAATTGCTTCTCTGTGCTCTCCCATGATTTTACCATGAGGTAAATTTATGGGTGTCAAATAAGTTGCTCCTTATGCCAATGTCACAGAAATACAAGTGTGTGGGAGGGCTGGTGGCTTCTGCTTAGTGGAGTTGCCAAGGATTGTGCTAATTAGCAATTGGAAAGACTTGTATTTTAGAGGTGTGGAGTGATCCAGGGAGGCAAGTTGAGACTTATGTAAAAACTGGTAAAGGCTGTTCTACATGGACCAGCTGCAAAAGGACTTTGGGCTTTTGAGAGACCTCCAAAAATTTGTCTGGTTCAAGTTCAGGTGTGTGCATCACTCAGCCCTGCCATGAGTAACTGAGCTTGTAAATGCTCTGACTGCATCTCCAGCTGCTACCTGGCCTTAGGAGTTGGAAGCTGGCAGAAACTGCTGTGAGTTGTGCTCCCTTCACAGCACTGGGCTCCTGCCAGCCCCAGTGGCTGGGCTGTCCATTGTTTTACCCCTTGTGGTTATCTACAGTGGTGAAAAGAGGAAGCAAATGACAGGAGAATGCAGCAGTGACAGAAAGAGGCTGAGATGGACCTTTGGGTAATGGGAAGGAAGTTTTTCACCCAGCTGCTGTGTCTGTGCCAGTGGTCAGTTGAAGTGAATAAATTGAATATCCCATGTGTGAGTTGGAGCTTTACCTGCAGCTGAGCTGCCTCATTCTTTCCTACACCTCAGATATAACCAAGAAAGAACTGTTTTGCCTTGCTGTAGCCCCAACAGCACCCCATGGGGTCTCTAAGGTGGGAGCATGTTGGGGAACCTTCTCCTTTGAAAAGACCCTGCATCACTGTGGCATCCCTCCCTGCAGTGGCCACATATCCAGAGCTGGAATTGCTGGGCTGTGGCAGCTCTGACTGCTTGGCATCTAAATAAACCCATCCCAGGAGCATCACCAGCACTGGAGAAGGTGTTTCTCCTAGGGAGAGCAGCCAATCCAGGGTCCAGCAGCTCCAGCAGAAGGGAATTCTCTGGCCACGCACATTGTCTGATGTGCAGTGCCTCATGTTGGGGGAAAAGCTGGAGACCAGCTGAAATGACAGAGCCTGAGGGAACACAGTGCATCATCCAGCACGTCCCCAGCTGCCAGAGCCATGGGAAAGGCCTTTTCCAGAGAAATAGCTGCTGCTCTCAGCTCACGGAGCTCTTCTGAGCTCAACAGGCTGGAGTCTGGACCCCAGAGCAAACCAGCAGCAGATTTGAGGTGAGAGGGTCTGCATGGAAGGTGATGGGGGCAGAAAGAGCAGGTTGGGAACATCTCCATCATCACAGCTGAATCCAGAAGGAGATGCATGTTGACAGCCTCAGTGTCTAGCTTTCGACAACTGATTTGGCAAATTTGGGCCTGTGCAAATAACTAAGAGCAGATGTGTCAAATGGTTTTTATTTCCTAGAATTAACACTAGATACAAGAGTACTAAAGGAAGTGGCCTCACATCCCTGCTGTGGGAGTCCCCTGACCCTCTCATACCTTCTCTTTACCATTCCCTGACCAGATACAACTTTCACTTGCACTAGAATAAATGAGATTGGCTGCAGCCACAGCAGATAGCAACCAGCACACAGGAGAGCCAAGGAGGACCAGCTCTTTTCACACCATTTGCTGTGTACACAGAGATAATGAGTTTGCTTGTTACTTGTTTTTAGCTTCCTAAAAACAAGTTTTAGCTGCAAATCCTTCCAACACGGGGGGATCACCCCACGACACAACATCTCCCCTGATTTCCTCTGGAACAGAAAGGCTTTTGAGATCCCATTTATAACTCTGTTCACACAAAATGTGACAGTTTTAGCTGCATTGGAAGACCAGCCTGACCCTGGCAGCCGCTCGCACTGTGATCAGAATAGTTATCAGTCAAACCCTGGTATGTGGTGCCTGGTGGCAATGAGGATGAATCTGCTCTTGCAATGATGTGATCCACGCAGTGAGAAGCAGTGAAGCACAGCCCCACAGAAACAGACAGGTGGAGGAGGAATTGTCTCGAAGTCAGGCACAAGTCTGAGCTAGGTTTCCTGGACTCCCCGTATGGTCCACGGGGAAAAACAGGTTTTTTCAGGGAGTGACTCATTTGTACTAAAATAGGTCAGAGGAACTGCTCTCCAGCAGCAACTGACTCCTCTCCACAGGCTGTAAAGGGAACCCAGGGGGGACTAGTTCACATTCAAGCAACTTATTTTCACTTGTCCAGCATTTGCTGCTGTGAGTCGCAGCCAAGCTGTGCAAACTTTTCTGGATAGGTGGAAGTCGTGTCAAAGGGCCTTGGACCTGACACTTCACAGTCTGAGTCAGACTCTGCATTTCCCAGAAAATCCCTGGACTTCAAGAGCTGGTCAGGGCTGAGCTGGAAGGAAAACATGCACCTTAACCCCGTGTTCTAGAAAATAACAACAGGCAGCACATCCAAACAGGGAAATTCTGCCTTTTATTTTAAAAACTTGAGCAGCATAAAACACTGCAGAGATCAGCGCGACATCTTTTTCCTCCTGTTATCTTTCCAGTGAAAACCAGGCCACATTTTTCACTGTCACAATTCCTGGGACTCTCATCACCTTTCAGCCTGATGCATTCTCCTTCCTCTGGATTTCCCCCTTGATCTGAGGCATGTTGAAGTCAATGAAAACCGACGATGCTCGTAAGGCGCGCCAGAATCCCTTGCTGGGAGAAGGCACCAGATTTCTTGCTAACTCCTCCCTTCACCCTCTCTCAGCACAAGCTGATGACAGGATTATTTTTTTATCAAGATGCAGATACTCCACACAACCAGCACAAAAGATCAGTGATTAGCTTTTGAATAAGCAGCCAAGGTTGCTTTTTCCTGACCTTATCAATCTGGTATTTGGATTTCTGGGAGTTTTAGGGAGTGGGTTTTCTCGGGAAGCTGAAATCCTTCCTTTTAACTCTCACACAAAGTTCCTGCTAACTTCACTGGAATTAGTTTCTCATTCAGGATAAAACCAGATAGCTGTCCATGACTTGTCTGTGTTCAGGAAGGCCTTCAGGTTGCCAGGGATTTCCTTTTCCTTCCTTTGCCTCACATTTCAACACAGCCCATAAAATGAGAACAAGTTATTTCCTGTGTAGTAGAACAGGAACAAAAATATCCAAATGCACGTGGCTGCCTACCTACAAGCTACAAGTCTGAGCTTCCATGGGAGATCCAGGGTGTAATTCTGCAGCTTAAAGGCAGACATCTGGTCCTGTCTGAGATGCCTGAGGGCATCTCCAATGTGTGCACAGGGCTGGCAGGTACAACACAGGAACTGCTGGAAATTCTTCTAGAAATCCCCACCATTTGGTAATCAAACTCCAGAGCCCAAATAACCCATTTTTTTATTCAGCCTCAGCAAATGATCATTCATTTAGGCAACCAAAATGTAGTTTGGGCATTTCCTGATAGGCCTTGATTACCTGGTGATCTTGTGAAACCACAGATCTGTGCAAGAAGCAAGAGACCTGTCTCCCTTTTACATTCTTCTTAAAAGAAATGTTCAAACTTACTACTGAACTACCCAGACAACAGTTTCTTTAACCTGCAAGGGAAAAAGAGATTTTTTTTTCCTCTCCCTGTGTCCCTCCAGTACTGTTCTAATGACTAAACAGGATATTTTTAAAACCAGCATTTCCTTGGGGCTGAAGAGCTAGAAGTCCACAGCCTGCTTTGGGTCTGTACATCTCAGACCCTCCTTGCAGTTCCTGTGGCCTTTTAAACACTAAAAACCCACCAAGTCCACCTCTGTCAACCTGCAGGGGTTTGGATGAAGAGCAGGGAGCAGTTTGGAAAGCCAGATCCATGTAAAGTGTTGTGTTGGAAGCCAAACTCCTCCCTGTCATTCTGACTGGACCAGCGCTGAAGGACTGAGCAGAGGGACCACTGCAAATAGGAGCAATGAAGCTCATGGGCCTCAGGGTGAGGCATTTTGGCACAGAGAACAATCTTCCACATGTTCATCCCTCTGCTTTCCACCTTCTGACCTGCAGTGCTCCTGACAGCATCCTTCCCCAGGCTGTCACTGCTGCAAGGCTGCAGGTCCTTTCTCTGGCAGAAGCAGACACAGGAACTAGAGCTGGGATGAGCACTTTTAACTGCATTTGGTGTTCTTCTCACCTACTTTAGCCCTAAAACTGCAAAGCAACAGGAGCACCACATTAATTCTGGCCAGGCTTTGCCCCTTGGTCACTTGGGGAATCCAAGTGTTTTGCAGAAGGCAGTGAAAGCATTGTGGGATTCCTAGGGAGGAAATCCCAGCAGGTCTGGGCGAAGCACATGGATCCCAATCTCTGCTTGCAGGCAGAGGTGAAGATGAGCAGTTGGCTCTCCAATTTTCTTGAGGGAGAAGCACAGAAGCAGCCACAGTAGGGTAGTGAAGGGAGCTCTGGCACATCATACAAAGGAGAGCAGAGTGAAGTAAGCATGAAAAAGTCATGCTGTGGATATAGAAAACAGCCAGGGGAAGGTTTGCTTTGCCAGTCAACAGGTCTTGTCTGCACATTCTGCTTTGCTTCAGTGTGGAAGAGCTTCCCAGAGAGCCCCTGCTCCTGTCTCCTGTGAGCAAGCAGTTCAGTGGGAAGCAGTGCATTTATTTTTAGCTTTGAGCAGCAATTAGGTAATGGGGGGGGGGGGGGGAAATGTTCTCAGGAAGAAAATTTTTGACAGTCTCCTTAAAAAGATAAGATCTATCCCATTTCAATAGGGGATAATAACTAGCACAGAAAACCACAGGGGGATTTTTGCTGTGTCTTGTTCTTGTGAAAGTCACCTACTGACACCCTTGGATTTTGGCCAAGTGTCTACCTGAACAACAAGAACCTTCTTCCAAACTGCCTATCCACCCCAGGCAGGTACATTCCTCCCAATCCCCGGGGATTGGCAGACAGGTATTTCCTGGGTCTGGCTGTGATTCCCCTAGTTCCATCTCCTGCCACCTGGAATTCTCCGCCCCACCCCTCCAGCTGCTGATGGGGTCCTGTGGCCTCCTTGAGCAGCTTCAGACAGAGCCAGAGCCTTTGCCACAGCCAGGAGGTCTCACACAAAGCACGTGAGTGCTCAGCAGACCCATCTACTCTGTGACCTTGGGGAGGGACTGGTAACACCAGGGAAGGGAGGAAGGCAATTGTATTGCACTGGCACAGCTGCTCGCTCAGGGAACTTCTATTCAGACTTAGGAGCAAACAGATGGTTTTCTCCCACTGGCCAACCCATTCTTTCTTTTTCTTCTGACACTGCCCAAAGGGGTCACAGCAGGAATGGTGATTCCCTGTGTCTCTAATATATGTACATTGTCCTCCCTGTCCCATGCAGAGCAGAAGTGACCAAAGTCAGATGGACAACAAAGCTTCTTGACCTATTGGATGAGTAAAAAGTGCAGCTTTCCCCTCCAGCCTCAGATGTGCTCGTGTAATTCCTGGCTGTTCCCATGCAAGGCCGTGCACAAGGGGAAATGGGAGGCTGGTGACTGAGCCAGGGGCTGAATCGTGTTTCAGCAGCTTGGGCACATCCGTGTGCTCTAAGCCAAGAGGAATGCAAACTGCTCGGCGATGAACAACTGCTGCAGCAGCCCACAGCCAAAAGGAGACACTCAGGGGCACGTCAGGCACTGACCCAGCCCGCTGTGGAGGGAGCTGTCAGATTGTGTTATCACAGGGGCAAAGCTGCACCTTCCACTCGGGAAATAAATGTCGCTGCTTTGGCGTGGTGGTTGTAGAGAGGCAAGACACCATTACCCAGCAATTACGCTCTATCTCCCTGACGTTATCTCTTAATTGCACATTTGCAAGTGCTTCTACTTGCTGGGTGGTTGCAAGGAGGAAGGTGAAGTGGGGTTGCCTGTCTGGGAGATACCCAAGGGACCTACACCACTGCTAATTTTTGAAGATATAACAATACGGTTGCACTTCTGCACCAGTTAATGGTTGTCCCTGCCTTTTCCCTGGAAAGAACTTCAAAGGGTACAATTGGTGCAGACCTGCTCATCCAGGACTTTATCAAAACCCTCAAAGTGACAAGGATGATCAGATATACCTTGAAAACATAACTTTTTTTAAGAAGAATCGTAAGAACAGCCATTCAATACACAAACATTGCTATCCTCCTTCCCTTTCTTCAGGATTTTGTCCCAGTCCATGGCCATCCAGGAACATCTGGTCCATCATTACATTGCACAACACAACTGCTCGCTGCTTGACGTCGCCTGCAGGAACAGAACCACCCATCCTAAAAGCCATCTGACACTGCAGCAGAAGAATTGTCACTGGTGGCTGCCAGAACACGGCATATGACACATATTTCCAGGGCTGTCTCTTCCCAATGTATGGCAGCAACACTCACAAACATCTGCCTGTGCGTTACAGCATGGCTGATTTTTAAAGACTGGGCCTTGGATCTTGAAAGACAGCTTGGCACATAGATGTGAGGAAATCATCCAGGAATTAGGTTTCTGAGTAGTTCAGCTGATGTGTGTGTCTCTTCCTTAATTCCAAGGTCTGTGCTCTCTCTGCTAGACTTTGCCACCTCTCCATTTTTTCTGAAGGTATTTTAGGCCTGTAGCCACAGTTTTGGTTTTAGACATTGGGACACTCTCCAAAGGAATTAATTTTAATTTTTCCGAGTCTTGCAATTAGCTGGGTGCCTTCAGCTTTGGTTAACTCCAAATTCTGATGGGTTGTACATTGAGTTTTCTGTCACTGACGTAGTGACATTGGTACAAACCCATAGTGTAGGTGTCTGGCTAAAGCTGGACCTCATTACCATTGGACAATCTTTCCAAGCACCCCAAGCCTGAGGCCAGTGTTGTTGGGATGACAGAGGAAAACCCCAAAAACACCAGCCTGAGCACCAATAACAAAACTGAGATGTGTTTGGCTGTCCTTGGCTCCCACAAGACTGAGCCCCAAGGTGACTTTGGCTCTGGGATCTGAGACACCTCTGCTTACAGGCTCTCCTGGTACTGGAGCCACCAAGAGATGGGGACATGTCACACCAGAGGGATGAGGTTAACTGAAACTGCCACTGATGTGGCAAAGGCTGAGAGCTACAAGATGGGCTGCCACTGTCAATGCTACTTGCTTTTGATGTTAACAGTTATTTTAATTAAACTTTTAGTGGCTTAGACAGTTGGTGATCTTTTCAACTGCTTTTTGACTTGAAAACTGAGCTGAGAGCCAGGTACAGGCTCAGAGGGAGTGATCTGACTTCAGTTCCTTGGTGGGACATTGCCTGATGCTTCTGACCTGGTGGATAACTGGTGTGGTCACCCACCTTTCCATGTTTCACTGCTGCTTAAAACTTCTCTGAGATGATAAAAAGCCTTTTTAGCTCAATTTTTTTTTTTTTTGTTTTGTTTCCCTTCATGCATTTGAAAAGTAATTATGCTCAGGATTTTTTCCACCGTGGTGCTATTGGGAATCTGGTCACTGCAGAGTCCCTGGGCACATGTCAGTGCCTTGTCACAACCTGGAATGTTTTCTGCCAGGAATGATGAGATGAGACAGTTCCCATTGAAGGGTATTCCTCCCAGATCATTCCAGTTTCCAAGGTCCCGGGCTTTGAAGATAAACTTGTTGCTTGTTTGGTTTCCTAGCAACTTGTGCTCCGCGGCAGAAATGCATTCCTCAGACCCCGAGCTCGACCTCGGTGATGCTTGGAGCTGAGATGTGCTCTGCTCTGCCCCAGTGAAAGCAGCTGCCTGAAAACACAGGACTGGAGTGAGAAAGCTGGGGCTGGAGCAAACCCTCTGGTCTCCCCTAGTCACTGCTGCTCAATAGAATTCTCATTGTAAGTTAAAACAATCCATCTGGCCAGCTGTGAAGGTGGAGGTAGCTTGGGTTTGCTGGTTGTCCAAGTTCTTGTTGGGGATTTGGCCCTGATGCCACAAAGTGGCTAAACAGATAATCTCCAGATTCAAACATCACAGCCTTTACTGAAGCTTTACCTTTAGATGAGAAGCCCAAGGATCCATTTTTCCATGAAACATGGTGAGGCAAATCATCGCCCCCAGTGAGACCCCTTAGGGGTGAATCTAAAGAAAAAAGCAAATTTGGTCATCTGAAAGGCACATGAGTCTTAGCCTTGGTATTTTTACTGAGCTGTTGAAAAGAACAAAGGGCAAACCCACCTCAATCTGCACATTGCCTGGTTATCAATATTTATTTCATTATTTCTTCTGGTTATTAAAAGCTCAGCTCCATTGCAACTTTTAGCTTAGGTGCTTCAGCTCCAATATCCCATGGAAACCTTCAAGCTCAGATTTAGTTTCACAGGTCTGCATCAATGTGAATGAAGGGCAGACCCAAAAGATTTTGAATTTGATTCTCTGTATCTCACTCGATCAGAGATTTTTGCAGGCATTGCTCACTGGGTGCCTGGTGGGAAGAGATCTCCCTTCCACTTGTGTCCCAATCAAGAAAGTAAAAGATGATCAGTTCTCCAGCTCACCAGAATAATGGACAATCCTGTGCCAAAGCCACTGTTACCTAAGTAGGTGCAGCATGGAATAAAAAAGTTTCTCACTTTTTAGACAGGGAGGGCACTGCTAAATACCAATGAGGTCTTGATCTTGGGGCTGAACAGGGTCTCCTGAAGTCCAGTATTACACTTTTATATAGCCACCTTTTCTGAATTTGTCTAATAAATTTAATCAGAGCTGTCAGTGACCATAAGAAGATTTTTATCCTATTTCAGTTAACTCAGGGCATTCTTTCCTGAGGATAATCTTTAGTGAATATAGCACTGCATTGTGGTCCAGGGAGCAAACTGAATGTATTGTTCAGATTGAATTATAGCATATTACTGTCAAGGGTATTCCTTCAAAAAGCTGACACCTTCTAATTACATCTGTGAGACTCTGAGAAAAATGGTATCCCAGGGAAAAAAATTGCTTGGCACCCACTTTGTTAGTTTTAGCCTGATGTTCATTTCTAGCCATTCTTATAGGGCTGAGTCACACAAGAGAAGCCTGTAAGGGAATCACAAACAATCTGTCTGGCTTGAGGAAATTGGGAGCCATTTCAAGTGTGCATTGCCTCACTCCATAGTTAGTGGCAGGGGCTATTAGAGACTCTGGAGACTCTGAAAATAGAGAGGGCATTTTTCTACCTGAATAGTTCTGCAGATAGACTGGAGATGGGACAAAAACAAGTTTTGTGAGAGAAAAACCATCCCAGTCAGAGCCAGAATCAGATGCACCATCGGAATCGGATGCAGTCATCCCTTACCTGCCCAGGGCATCTCTAAATCTCAGCTGACAATCTTTTCCTTCTGTCTTTAGGCAACATTTTTCACCTCCCCTGAGCTAGTTTGAAACCTTTCATTCCATTCTGCCTGTTCTTCCAAGAATGTGGTGCGACAAGTGGAAACTCATCTCCACATGGGGAAGAAGCAGGCGGGAAGAGGGGGGAGCACTCTGTGAATATTAAAACATTTGCAGTGTGAAATGTTGAGTTATGAGCAACCACAGCACACCTCGGGCTAACAGCATGGTGCCAGGGCTGTGCTGGCACAGGGGGTGTCCCAGGAGGGCTGGCAGCAGTGCTTGGAGGGATGCATGCCCTGGGCTCAGCAGGAGCTGATCCAGGGCTGAGATGCTTTGGCTGAAGATGCACAAAAGCCCTGTGTGGTACAAACCTGCTGGTGCAGGAAGCTGGTTCTCCTCATACTGGTGAGGCTGGTGTATGCCTGGAGGCAGCATTACAATCCCATTTAAATATTCATCCATTTTGTGTGCATGCTCTGATTTACCCACGTTTGCTAAGGGACCCTCTTACTTCCTGGCCCAAATTGCTCTGTGTGGTGGAGAAAAGTTTTTATTCTCCCAATGCCATTTAGTGGTGGAGCTGCAAAGGTTTGGCCCTGCTCTGGTGGCAGATGGGGACCCAGGATGGCTGTCCCCCTTGGCTGCAGAGTGGCAGGGGAGAGGTCAGGTCTGAGCAAAGCTCCTTGTTCCTGCTCCTGGTGCTGATAAGGTACCAGAAAGGTTGTGCAAGCCCTATCAGAAGATGAGAATGTGCCTGAGGCTGTGGGCTTGGTAAGCTCAGAGTAAAATGGTTACTGGCTGATGAGTAGGACATGGGGTAGTTAAAGCCTTGGAGGTTTCTATGGGGTTTTGGGCCATCAGAAGGGGGTGAAATGCAGTAGATGTCTAAGGCAGGGAGCATCACTGCTGCATTATTATGGAGTGTAAAAGGGACACAGAAGACATCCAGGAAATGGGAATGGAGAAAAATGACCCTGGCAAGTGCTGCCATTCCCTGGAACCTGTGTCTCTGCTTCTCACACTGCTGTACTCCATATGGTCTTTGGCTAAGTCACAGGAGAGTGGCTTGCTCCAGGGTCTGAATTATCAGTGCATTTCACATCTTGGTCTTGGAGACCTCACAACTCTAACCCTGAATCTGTTTTACCATAAGCATAGATGAAAGAGCCTGAGATTTGTGGTATGAGAAACCTTCCCTGCTGTAGGGAATCCAGAGGAATCCAACGTATGGAACAAACTTGGAATCCTCAGCTTCAGAGGAGTTATAAAGTGGAGGGGGAAAACTAGGAACGTGCTCAGAGAACTCAACCAGGAGAGAGGCTACTGCTGTGGTGAAGCATCTGCTACAGGGATGTCTTTGCCAAATGTGAGATTTTGGGAAGGAGCTGTGGATGTCCCATAAAGCACATTTCCTACTGTCTGCAGGCAGCACCAGCACACTTCCCTGTCCAGGAGTTCCTCCAGCATCACTGCAGATTCCTGTGAGGGGTATCCAAAGGGACAACCAGACCAGGATGCCTCAGTTTCCCAACAGTGCTCAGGACCTTTGTGAGGGGTTTGATCCCTGCTCATGGTCAGTGCCAGGTCAGAGCAGACAACTCTTGTTCCACTGATGGATTTGCTTTATTATTTCACTTCCTGGCTCAATTTCTTATCTAGTGTCTCTCTGAGAAGACACAATATCCCTGGAGTGTGCAGTGGCTGTGAACTTGGTTTTAGGTTCCCCTGGGCACAGCAGTTCTCATCTGATGTCTGTGTTGGTCCTGCCTGACCATGGAGCTGTGTTTCTCCTGGATGACTTTCTGGATGACTTTACCACAGATGAAGGTGAGAGCTGTCTGCTTTTTGAACACAAGGGGACGATTCAGATCTTTTGTGAGGGATGATCAACCACAGTAAATAAAGTTGCTGCTTGTGGGAGTAACAATTAAAACCCATTATAACCTGCTTTACTAGTCAGGGAGTGAAGTGCCTGGAAGAACTTGCTCTGTCCTCCCTGAGTGCTGTTTTGCTTGGCCCATTTGCCTGATTTGGGAAAAAGATTGTGTTCTGAGGGGGTTAGCTTGAAATTCCTGCTCTCATGACCGGGGCAGTTTCCCAGTTCCTAAGGATGACTGATACCATAGCAAAAAATAAAACTTTCCCAAGTGATCTTTAGAATTTAGTATTTTGATTCATGGGACACTCAACACCTCATGTTCAGGACAGACAGCACATCACAAATTAAACCAACCTATGTTTCAGATCAACCTCTGAATTTTACCAAACTGCCACTCTGCTGTTTTCAGTGGAGTCCCACCTGGAAGACAGATGAGTTGGTGTGGCAGGTAATAGGTGTGGAGGTAATTGCATGGGCTTCTTGCTGGCTCAGGGTTTGGAGAAGGGAAAACAGGGGCAGAGAGCCCATGTCTACATGGAAAAGGCAGGGTCTGAGCTGCTGGGGGCTGTGAGTTGATGACTCATGGACCTGATTAATGAGTGTGAGCCATGGAAACTGGCTGGGTGTCTGATTGCCCCCAGTGCACGGCAGGAACACTCAAGAGCCACCTCAGCCCCTTATTTTCTCCTTTTTTTTCTAGAAGAGTGCACACATGGCAGGGCTTATCTCCACTGATTATTGCTCTTCTTTCAAGAACTCTAAGGAAAGACAAGCCATGCCTTTTCCCCTCCCTCTCTCTCTTTTCAGGAGATCTGCTCATGGCCACGTTTTTTGCATGCCTTCCAGATACCATCAGAAAGGAAAGCCTTTTCCCAAGTCTTTCGTGCAGCTCAAGGCATTTCTTTGGCTTTTGTGGTTCTTTGTGTGTTGCAGTGCTTTTATTTGGGGCAGCACTGAGACAGGTGGGGTGTCAGCCACAGTTTGCCAAAGCCAAGGGTCCCGTTGGGTTCATGTGCTTATGGCATGGCCACAGCATAAAAAAGGGAGCTGGGGTTTGATGTGCCCAAATATGTGCCCATGGGCTGCAGGGTGACCACACCCCATGGCTGCTTGTCTGGGATTTGGGGATGCCTAGGAATTTTGTCCAAATGGGCAAAAGTCCTCATATTCCACAAGGATGGGAAGTTAGGAAGGAGAAAGGGGGACACATCATGAGGAGCTTCTCTATCAAGGACAAAGCTGCCAATAATGTTCTGGCTAAGTATGATTCACATCTTTTGTACAGCTGGGTGAGTGGGAGAAAAACTGCCCTCAGCACATGTCCAGGATGGGTGGAGAGGCACTGGGACAGGTTGCCCAGAGAAGTTGTGGATGTCCCTTTGCTGGAAGTGTTCAAGACCAGGCTGGATGGGCCTACTGAGCTCTGTGGTCTAGTGGAAGGAGTTAGACTTACATGATCTTTATGATCCCTTCCAGCCCAACCCATTGTGATTCTCTGACAGGTGCCAGTATGTCCATCCATGTTCCCTGGCCGCCAGCACACAAAGACAGATGTTTTACTTTTCTGTGCTCTCCAGAACTCCGAGTCAAATCAGAGGAGGTGCATTTAAATGTTACACCCCCTGTCTGCCCCAGTAAGGCCAGCAGTCATTTTCTTCCTGTTCCTGGAGAAGGGACTGCAGTTTTCAGGGAGGAAAATGCCATCAAGCCAAATGTCAAATACATATATTGGAGATAAAAGAATGGATATTCTTGGCTGAGATGCCATTGTTTATTTTGCTGCAGGAGGTGCTCACTAGAGGTCTGGTTTGCCTTCCCTCTCCTCTCTGTGCTCTCAGTAGCATCTCTGATGTGTCCTGGATGATAAAACTTTTGTCCTCCTTCCTCTCCATGACATAAGATGTCACCCTGAAGGAAGGATGGGTTTCAGGACTAAAGCTGAGGAATGGGTGGGTCTTTCTGCAGGGCCCTTGTCCCTCCTTGCCAAGATGGAGCTGGCAGCCAAGCAGAGAAGTGTGGAGAGGAAATGGAGAAAAGAGAGGTTTGTGTTGCTCTGTGAAGTGAGATGGGATAGGCCTGGACCCACAATGTCACTGGTTTTGTCCAGCATAGTGACATATCAGTGTCCCACTGGTGATACCACATGTCCCCTTGGCCACCCATGGGAGGAACGACAGAGGTGGTGGCAGGGCCATCCTTGTCCCCGCCTTGATCCAGGAGCTCACCCACATTAACCTAATCCCTTCTCTCCCTGGCTTCAGCTCCGAGCTCACAAACACTGAGGCTTCTGTGACTCCAACAAAGAAGATGCTCAGATTTTTACCAGCTTGGACACAGCAGCCTCATGGCATGAGGGGTGAGCCAGGGACATCCCTGCAGGGCAGGCAAGGCTTCATTCACCTGGTTTTGCTTTTTAGCCAGTTGTGCCATGTCAGTCCCATACGAAGTATTGTGATGGAGGGAGCCAGCCTTAGGTTAAAAATAAATATCTTTGGTGATTAACAAGCATGGTTGGAGGACTCCTGAGCAGCATTCATTTCTCAGAGCTTGAACTCCCAAAGCAGGGCAGTTTTGTCCATCTTGCCTTTAGTGACACATCCACTTTGCTTTTCCAGGGGGATTTGCTGCTGTTCACATTGCAGTGACACGGAGGTATTTATGGTCTTAGATTTCTGCTTATCTGATCCACCCCTGCCCTCCACACTCCTGGTGTGGTGCCAACACTGAAACACTTTTCCTCCCTTTGTTTGTGCCCCCCCAGAGGAGGTAATAACCAAAGACAACAAAAACCAGGTAGGTCTCCCAAAGAACTTATGGAGATGAATTTTTTTTTCAGTTTCAGCAGCCAACAGCAGAGGCAACACAGTGATTTATTCTCTTTTGGACATGGTTTTCAAGAATAAAAATCTTTATGGTGTTTAATGCAGCAGAATACAGCATTGCTGTGACCATGTCACTACAGCTAAGGAAATTTCAAGTGGGACTCTGGCCATTCTCTGAACTGCAGCAGGATCTGAGTTACTGTCCCATAGGGGCTTGCTGTTGGAAAATAACGTAATTGGCTTTGTCCCGTTTCCAGTTTCACAGGGAAAGGAGCTGTGAGAGCACGCAGGGTACCGGGCTGGCTGCTCCCGGGCTTTGGGAGCCTGATAAATGCAGCAATCAGCACAGAATGTCTCGCTGTGCCCTCCTCCCCTCCTGCCTGGGCACGGCACCGTCAGGGGCTGGGGCTGCCCCCACCCTGGGAAGGCACTGCCTCCCTCCCCCCGGGATCCCAGCATGGCTTTTAACCCAAATAGCTGACCTTTCATTAAAGATTACCTATTTTTACTGCTCCTCAGGATGGGAAGAAGAAGAAAAGGCTGAGGTTTGCAGAGGCAGTTCAAGCCAAGCCAAGTTGTGGATTGGGAAATTACTCCGGGCAAGTTTAAAAGATTAATTTTTTTTTTTGTTAAATTAAGGTAGTCCCCAGTTAAGCCTGGATATTATTCTGTTTGGTCTGCTAGTAACAAAGCAGGAAAGACCCTGGTGCCCAAGGACTACTGGTAATGCTGCATCTCTGCTAGTAAGTCAAAAGTGCTTGGGGCATGGTTGTGGGCTCTCAGACCACAGACACAAAAGGTCCTGTGTCCATTAAACCCCTTTAGGCTCTGAAATATGGCACAGACATAAAAATTTTCTCTTGGGAGTGGATCCTGGCCTGTGTTAATCTGTGCTGCTGGAGCTGCTGCCAGGGCCAGTCCCCAGGAGCACACCCCAGCACCAGGGGACTTGCAGGGGCATCACCCCACAGATGAGCCAGGCTCGTGTCCCAGCCCTTGGCACCAGGGGAAAATGAGGCACAGAGAGATGGGGAGACCTAACAGAGGTCCCAAGGAAAGTCTGTCAGAGCTGTTTGTGGGCATGTGGGGCCAGCTGGGGGAGAAAGCCCATCCTCAGGCCAACACCCAGGAGATCACAGCTTTCCTGTCTTGTTGGACTGCCTCACACCTCCATTTGCAAAGCAGAGGTTGTGGTCTTGCCGTGAGTGTAGGGCTGTGAGGAGTCAGATACAAGAGTGATATGCATCACACAGGCCATATCTAGATTAACAGGTAATTGCTACAACTAGATTAGCAAGGCAGCAATAGGAGACTACAAGGAGAACAAACAGGCTGGTGCTGTGGGCTCAAGATCTACTCCAGGTGCAGTCCACAGTGGTTACTCCAGGTCAGATTTATTCCAGTCACTGAAAATCCCCACCCTCCTCACTGTTTGAGGCTGGCTGAAGGACCAGCTACTCATTTATTTACATTCCTAGGAGGGGTTGTGACAGAGCTTCTGATTCCATTTCCACTGAGGAGGAGAAAAAAGAAGATAAAAAATATTAAATTGTGTGCATCAGAGCTGTTTGCAAACTGGATCACTCTGCAGTGGGGGAGGCCAAGCCAGAAGCTGCCATAAAACAGCATTTCTGCTCTGAACCAAAATGCTAAAGCAGAGGCAGCCAGAAGCACCTCGGGCTTAATCCAGCATTCAGCAGAAAGATTCTCATTTTCTGCAGCTCTCCCTGAGTCAGGCCCTGAGGGTTTGTCTGTACACAAAAATTAATCTGGATTAGGATGGGGCAGGAATTTAAGTAGCTCTTCTGGAATAACTTCACTTCATAGCAGACAAGCCTGTGGATGTTTGGTTAGGAAGCGTTGTGTTACATCACATTTGGGATGATGAAATGCATTCTGAAGAGAATGTCCTTGTGGTATTTGGTCACAATTACGCAGAGAACGCTCAAAAACCCATCCATTTCCTGCAGGAGGAGAAACAGAGCACACTTGGTGTTCTCTCCAGGGCTGAGTTGCCAGAAGAGCCCTGAGGGGTTTCATGGCTCCTCTGCTTCCATTCACTGAAAAAGAGCACAGAGCCTCACGTGCCCAGCACAGCAGCTCCTTTGACAGCAGTGGGCAGGACAGGTGGAGCATCAGCCCAAACTTGTATGTGGCTGCTGTTTAAGACCTGTTCCACACACACTGGCTCACAGAGAAGCACTTCAGAGAATCAGTTCAGAGCCCTGTCTGAAGTAATAAATGCAGTGCAAGGGTGGCTCTGCACAGACACAAATGCTCCCTCTAAGTGAGCCTGAATCAGACCCTCCTGTAGTGCAGGTGAGACCTCCTTTCCAACATCTGCACCTCTGCTTGCTCTGAGAATCACACATTAAGTGGAGGAAGAGTAAATTATGTCCTTAAGCTGGACATCGCTGAGCAGAATGATAAAAGCATAACCCCCTGAGGGACCACCAGGCCTTCTTATCCAACTGCCCAGTGGACAGAAAGTCAGAAAATGCCTTGATAGATGTGAGCCTTCCTCCTGCACTGAATCCATTTTTTTCATCCAGGACTTTTTCTCCTACCTGGCTGCTCTTGCACATCTTTATTTCCAACCAGGTTTGAATGGCCTGGTAAATATTTCTGCCAATACACACCCGCTCCCAAAGACTCTGTTTGCACTCAGCTGGAGTTAATTGTTCATAAGCAACAGTCCATAGGCATAAAAGTTTCACATATTGTTTTTTTTAGCTCCCTTGCTATTTATTCTGCCAGGTGATAACATTGGTTTCTCTCTGGCTTTATCAGTCTTGCACAAGGACAAACGAGGAGCAAAAAGGAACCTCCCTTCTCTCCCGTGGAGTGGAGCCTGCAATCAAGCAGCCAAGGCAGAGGAACAAGCCCTTGTCAGACTGTAGGCACAGCCTGGCTGGCAGAGTACATTTTCCTTAACATGCCTAATCCCACAAGTATGTGGTGGCTTGCTCTGCAGAAACCTCAGCTTTTCAGGTGCTTGAAAATATGCATGTTCCATATTACTTGATAGTTTGCTCACATCCCTGCCTCTTAGGGGTGAGCAATTGCTGACCCTCTCAGCTTTAACCTACTCTGAATGCACCCCCCTAACCAACACTGCAAGGAATAATAATGTACTTGTGATTTCTTTATATCTTTTTGCTGTAAATCCAGAAAATGAGACCTGAATTATTCTTTTCTGTTTGCTCTCCAGCAGAGTGACCTGTGAATGCTGAGCTTCCCCACAGCTTCCTGGGAAGGCTGGGGAGATCTGGTGAAGTTGGGGTTTGATAAAGGAGCTTATCACAACCACAGAATAAAAAGTTATCATTGCTTCCCAGGTCCAACCCTCCTCAGGGGTAAAGGGGAGCTGAATGAGGGCCCTCACAGTAGGTGGGAAGGATTTTCCCCCTTCTTATAAGACTCTCTGAGGTTAAAAAAAAAAAAAGTTTGCTCTTTCTGGGATGAGGTGGAAGAACCAAATTGCCACATTTTTGTAACCTACATGAAAGGGCTCTCACAACTGCAACCCACTTTGCACAACAATCACCTGCCCTGTCTGAGACCAGCTTCATCCCCTACACTGTCATTATCTCCCCAGCCAGGCTGCAGGGTGATCTGCAGTGTCCCTCATCTCCTTTTCTTCTGGAGCTGTTCCACTCTGTATAAACACCACTCGTTGATGCAGCTGTTGGGAGACTTCCCACATCCCAGGGGAGTGCTCCAACCACAAAATTATCCTCACCCTTGCTCTGGTCCAGTGGGTATTTAATTATTCTTACAAAGTGAAGTAATTCCAACTTGAAGAAAACAAGAGGCACCCGGGTCAGAGTACCCCATCATTATCACAGTAGGGAGCACTCTCCTAGGACATGAGATTTCCCAATCAGATGCTGAAAACACCAGGGGAAGCTGGGAAGAGAAATGTTATTGTTTTCTCCTCCATTTTGTGAATACTTCCTCAGAATTCATGTGAATAAGAGATTTTGAGATAGATAATTATCTGTATGTGTGTGTTTCTGGAAATGCTGAAATGAAATGCTTCAACATTTCCAAATTATTATTTTTTTGCATTTATTCCAAAAACATTTGAGAATGTGCATCATATTTGGCAAATAACCGTGGCCACCCTGAAACCACATTTTTAGCAAATAAATGATTCACTGAGTAAATTTAGCTCATCTTAAATGTCTATTTATATCACAGGAACACACCCTGTCACTGTTGGGACTTCACCATGTTGAGTACTATCCAGAGCTCACAGCCAGACGTGCTCTACCACAAACAGCCTGAGAGGGAAAAATAAAGCCCTGCCTATTTGCTTTTTGCAACAGCACAGATGTCAGCCTCTCTGTCTCAGAAGAGCAGTGCCCCATCCTGTAAACCTACCACAGATACCTCACACCATTTTGGGGCTGTCAAGCCCCAAAATCTTGCCAATCTCCTCTCTGCCACCAGCACAGCAAAGCCATCCATCCCTTTTTTAGCTCCCTTTCCCAGAACAGAGAAACCTTTGCCTTCCACTGGCAATATCCTGTCAATGCCGAATGGGTTAATCCCCTTTAACCAGCATCCCAGTAATGAAAGGTTTCACTCTTTGTCACCTAATGGTCTTGTGTCTAAAATAGAAGCCGAGCTGCCTTCACTCCGAAATGTTTTTAATCATTGTGGAATAAAAATCTAGCCTGGCTAGTGCCAACCAAAGAGATGTTTGTCTGCTCAGCAGATTTTATCAAAGCTTCCTTGATGTCTTTGCCTTTGTAATGCTAAGCACTTCACTGTTTGGCACATTTAAAGTAGGATGCGGTACATGTGAAGCATTTCACAGAGTGATGATGCATCGAGTGTGCTTTAGGAAGTAATGAAAGCAGCAGACTCATGATTTTTGAGCTTTTAATTACTTATTAAGTGGCATGACATAAAGGCTACGGGGGAGATTTTTTTTTTCAGCATCCAACTTATTGGCTTTGAAGTCGGTGCCTAAATACCCTTTGTGCCTTTGAAACTTTCCGTCTGCTCGCGGGGGAACGTGCTGCTGCTCTGGGCTTTGTTTCACACTGACCACATTTGTTCGGGGGAGAGGAGCCCAGCGATGGGAGCCTGCTCAGACACAGGTCTCTGCCTTTGCCATGGTGGATAAAGATGAGGGACAGGCTAAATGCCTGTCCTTTGACAAAGGATATAGAGAGGGCCCTCAGCACAGAGCCTGGAGCAATGAGTTCTGACCTGGCCTCAAAAATGCCAGCACTACAGGGGGCAAATAACCATAGCAGCCCCCAGGGTGCTTTTAATGAGCTGAATCACAGCCCGAGCCCAGCTCTCCATCACTCACAAGCCACTGCCACAGCTGGTTTTAGCAGATGTCCCCTCTGACAGAAAGCACAGTGGTTGGCCTTGCCACCATCTCCCTCAGGCCTGGTGTCACTGCTGTGACAAGAATGCCAAAGCTTCGGGAGCAATAAAGTCAGGAGAGGCCAGAAAGAAGAAAAACCCTCAGATTCAGGTTTGGGGGATTTGTGGGTACTCACAGCTTGCTTTTTTTTGCTTTTTTTTTTTTTTTTTTTTAAGCACATTCTGAAGGGAAATACTTTCTTCCCACTCATTCTCGTGATAAACCAAAAGTCTGTGGCCTCGTTTTCTGTGAGGCTGGAGCCAGGCAAAGTATTTTTCATGACAGTGAAGACGAAACCAGATCCTTCCCTCCCTCCCCACCTTTACAAAAACCATTGTGTCCCAAGATGTCCTAGTAAGCAGGGATCTCTTTGCTCAGCCAGCAGGTGACCCAGCAGCTATAACACCTCTTCTTAACAAGCCCCACTGATTCCAAGAATCCCTCACAGACCACAAATCCAAGATGCTCACTCTGGCTCCAAAGGCTGCTGAATTCCTGGGGGTCATGTCAAAGCTGGAGCCAAATTCATGGGGAGAAACTCACCCTGCAGCTGCCTAAGGCACCCTCTCATCCTCTGGTCTATGGAAAAGAGGTGTCATTCTGACATCCTGAATCAGTATCAAATGCTCCTTTCAAAGAGAGAGAAAATGGGGAAAATAAAGAGGAAAAAAAAAAAAAGGAGCTGCTGCTTAAAATCTGCCCTCTCTACTGATGGAGAAATGCAGTGCCAAAAGTGTAATATGTGTATTTTTATCCCCACTGGAGGAAAAAGCAAAGCCACAACTTCCCATGTTCAGTAAGTGACCAACACAAACACACAAGGGCTCGAGTGCATTTCTACCCCCTGGAAAAGTTTTCTTTAATTAGGACAGACACAGTGCTCAGTCAAAGCAACATCAATGTCCAGGCACACAATTTGATTAACCCACTTCTTACAATCTTTGCTACTTGTTCAGATATTCCAGAGGTGGAGAAAAAAAAAAAAAAAAGAGTGGGAAAGACTAAAATCCACTATGTTTGATCAGCTGGGGATTTTTTCTTTTTATCATTTTCCCCCCAAAGAATGACAAATACCAGCATGATCCTTTTTTAATTTTCTGAGTTTGCAAAACGTTGCCTCTAACTGGATTTTTCTCAGTACTGGTCAGATCTGCACAGAGTCATCTGGGCAGGCAGATGCAAGGGGATTTGGTTCAGGAGTGGAATGACTCAGGCTGCTCCCCAGTATCACCAGCAAGACATGAAAGGGTTGTGTCCTGGAATTTCCCTGAAGGTTTATTAGGTCATATTATTTAGAAAATGTACTGCATAAAACAATAATTAGGTTTTTTTTTTTTTAAAAAAATCCTGCAGTCTGTATTGCTCATGATAGATTAATTTGCAGGCCTATTTTGGGTATAATTATTTTGCATTTATTACTGCAAGTCCTGTAAAGAGCAGAGGTGAATGCTGCCTAAAAAAAAAAAAAAAAAAAAAGGAAGGCAGAGGGCTGAATATTAACATCTTCATTTTACTACTGGGAGCTAAACATCAAAGGGACTAAGGGCCATGTAAAAAAAAAAAAAATTAAGTTCAACATAAAGAGCCTGAAGAGTCCATTTAGCAGAAACCCAAGTCTGAAGGTGCAGTGAGCATTTTACTTTTAGCTTTGCATTATTTTTTGGGACCCAGGGTTGCCCCTGGACACAGTCAGCTGGAAGGGGCCTAGGGTTTAGGTCATGATGAGCTCCTCAGCATCCAGAAATGAGCCATTCCTCTGACTAATTCCCCAGTGGGATCCCACCCATGCAGTGCCCCCTGCACAGGACCAGCCTGCTCACAAAACTGGGCACTGATATCCCTTAAATCTTCCTGTGGCATAAAGCTGGAAATCCCAGGAGGTGGGAAGGGGGTGTTTGATGTGCTCCACAGCCTGAGGACAACCTCAGCCCTCTCCATCCCACCCATGTCCCTCCACAGCAGGTCAGCAGGCTGGTCTGGAGGGGACACTGCTCACCCACCTTTTGAAATTGGGATGTTGCTTTTGAAACAAGTCAAGTGCAATTAGGTGCAAAGGAGAAAAGAGTTGGTGGCTCTTTGTTCCTTTCACCAGATCTACCTGGATTTGTGGGAGAGCTTCATTTTACCAGGAGTTTTGGGATCTCTCCAGTTTCAGTCTCTAAAGATTAGGTGTCACTATGGCTTATGTTGAAATATGGAGGATCCTTTACCAGACTGAGCCCCAAACAGCTTCACTTCTTGTCAAAAGTCAGTGGTACATGAGGGACTGAAACTCACAGCTAATGTGGGGGGATTTCTGCAAATTTAAATCAGGAATTTGTCCTCCTTCACTTGTTGCCCACTAACATCACTTTTCTGAGGCTCCATTGTAGCACTGGGCTTGTCAGGGCCATTCTCTCACCTGGGACTTTCTTAATAATATTTGTGTAGTGGTTTACTTGTTGCTGAGGGAAGAGAAGTGAGAATTTCCCCCAAAAGGAAGGCCTGAAGGAGAAGTTGTCCCCGGCACAAGTTGGAGGGGTTGGTGTCATGGTCATGCCTGTCACGCTGCAGGTCAAGGATGGTGAAAACCACCCAAGGGGGTGACACTCTGCTGGAAGTGAGCTCTGCTGGAAGTGAGCAGGGACAGTGGGAAAACTTGCAAGTGGATTTATCAAACTCTCTTTTCACCTTTGCAAGGAGCAGTTCAAAACCACCCCAGGAAAGCTGAATCTTTATCTGTTTCTCAAAATCTGAAGTGTTTATGATTCCTTTAATGCACACATGCAATTCACACTATGAGGATGTACCATGAAACAATTTGGGCCCAAACAGTATCCCAGCCATGCCCAGTTTTCATCCATGGTAGCTCGCCAGAAGTGACTCCAGATCAATGCCAGTGTAGCTAAAAGCAGGATCTGATCTTCCATCTCTTCCAATGAAATAAGAATCAGAGAGTTTAGACACTGATGAGCTATTTTCTCACCCAGTTCTCATACTAATATGGAGGATGAAGGATCCAGTCTATAAAAAAATTTAATTATGTTTATTAGAACAATGTATGGTTTAGTGGGTGTCAGCTGGGAGCAGCTCCTCAGTCAGGCCTACTGCCACATGACAAATGAGCACAAACAAGTGAGATTGCTTGGTGTTACCCGTGGCAGGAGCCTGGAGCTCATCAGCAGCCTTGCCTGCTCCAATCCCCTGCATTAAATGTGGAAAAAAAGGAGCGTGCAGCCTACACGTGTGGGAGAGCGTGTGCAGGAGGGAAGGTGAACCTGGCATCGCCTTCACTGGGTATTTAAAGAGCTGCAGAGACTCCAGAGTAGTTTCCCATGTGGACACACACATATGTTCACACTCCCACTCACTCCAGAGTCTCTGAAATGAGAGTATTTTTTTTTTTTTTCTTTCTGAGTTGGTTCCTCTTTAGCGGCATTTGAAAATGAGCTGTAAGGAAGGGACTACGATTCCAGAGAAATAGTCTGGTGCCCAAATGCTTCCTTTAGATGGCTGTATCCAGGCAGCATGATCCAAACTAGTCACCCCCACCTGACTAGTTCCTAGAGACACTGAGGTCTCGAGCACAATTCATCTCCTCCTACAATAGATGATTAAAATGTGGCAGGGGGGCTGTGCCCCACAGTGCCCATTCCTCTCCACTGGCCATAAGGCTGTGCTTAAGCAGATGATTCATAACAAAAGTGCCCATGCAGGAAGACATGATGTGCAGATCCACATGGTCCCTCAAAAGTGCCCAAGGCATGCTTCCCTGCCCAAACCCACCTTAAAATCACGGAATCACAGACTGGTTTGGGCTGGAAAGGACCTTAAAGACCATCTTATCCAACCCCCTTGTTGTGAGCAGAGATACCCTCCACTAGAGCAGGTTGCTCAAAGCCCTGTCCAAGCTGGCCTTGAACATGCCCTGTTGGAACAATAACTTCCATTATTTGGTCCTAAAATACAGAAAAGCCTTTACCAGTCCTATTCAGGAGTTTTGTGTTCTCCCACATCGCTGCTGTGTAAATTCCCAAGCAGACAAGCTTTGCATAGGGTTCAGCATCCCCAAAATCTCCCTCTGAGGAAGTTTAGTTCTTTTTTTAAATAAAAACAATATAAAAGAGGGTTCAGATGAGGCAGGATCTGGAAGTTCCCCTCAGTCCATGTGCACATACAGTCGAAGAATTCTCAATTCACATGAGCAGCACCCGGAGATGAGATTACACAGTGTGGGCGAGCATCTGTAATCCTCCACTCTGACCCACAAAGAGGGTATCTTTCCTTATCCCATCTCGAGGCTTTCAGCTTCAATGGGCTGTGGTTTGTACATCCAGAAGTTTCTGCCCTGGTTGTCCTGACTGTAGCCAGGGGCTGATGGGGCAGAGGTAAGACTTTGAGGGATTTTTTTACCAGGGCATGGAGTGAAAGAACAAGAGGGAATGGCTATAAATGAAAAGAGAGTAGATTTAGATTAGTTATTAGGAAGAAATCCTTTACCATGAAGATGGTGAGGCCCTGGCACAGGTTGTCCAGAGAAGCTGTGGCTGTCCCATCCCTGGAAGTGTTCAAGGCCAGGCTGGACAGGGTTTGGAGCAATTTGGGATAGTGGAAGGTGTCCCTGCCCATAGCAGGGGGTGGGACTGGATGATCTTTAATGTCCCTTCCAATCCAAACTATTCCATAATTCCACATTCTTTTAAGGCTTCTCCCCTCAGGATGCATGTCTGCAGCTGGGGGGGCACCGTGCAGCTCAGTTTGCAGGATCAGATATTTTGCAGAGGAATAATTCAGCGGCATCTGAGAACTATTAATTCAATATTTAGGTGACAGCTTTTAAAAGAAGCTTTCTGAGTGCACCACAGACATTAAGGAAACTTCACTCTCTGTGCAGGCTTGGTGCAGAGTCCAGAGAGCAACTCCAGGGCAGGTGAGGAGGCAGCAGCCAGGACAGGGCCTAGGCTCCTGCCTCCTACCCCGTGCTGCTAACCACAAAGCATCCCCTCCCCTTTGTCAGGAAGGCTAATCCTGTAATGTGACTCTTGAGCAACGCTGAGGAGCCTAAATAGAACTTCATTCCAAAATAGCGCCTATGAAAATGAAGATAAGGCTCAACAAGTTGTAACAGATGCCTGTTAATTAGTCACTGCAAGGCACTTTCAAATGCAAGCTGTGTTTGGTGCACCAGCCATCCACAAAGCTGCTGTCCCCTCTCTTCTCCAGGCTTGAGTGAAGAGAGGGGATAAGCCTAGGCACCCTCACATCCCTCAAACTCCCAGCCTGGCTGCAGCTGCTTGCTTTCTGACACTGGGCTCAGCCCAGCATTGAAAAAGCAGGAATTTGGGGTTCACACTTGCACACAAATCCCAGCATCAGACAGTTCTAGGAGTGTAGGGCAAACTCAGGAAAAATCAGCCAGGACTCATGTGCCCTTATATACACACTGACAGCACACACTGGCATCATTCTATTACTTTTGTCTTGATACTTGCATTTTATCTTCATTTATATCTCATATTTCTGGACTCAGCAGTAAACAGTTTTTCCCTCTTTCATAACCCTTAATGATACAGGTTCCTTTTTTTCTCAACTCTTTCAGATTACCATTTAAATTAACTATATAAATCAGGCTCTGGCCTCTATTACACGGGAAAACAATTGGGTTCTGTTTAACTTAGGAATCTGCAGTGTTTATAGATAGACAACCCTGAAGGTAAGTTACTAAACTAGTTTCTAGTTGCATTGATCTGTTGCCAGAATACATAAATTATTAACTGAGAAGTAACTCCAGAGAGTGTTGTGTATTTAAGTTCATATTTGGTAGGGCTGGGGATATGTGGCTTGGCCATAAGTAGACACTAGAAATATTAATCACTTTCAAGTAGAATTCTATATTTTAATTGCCGAAAGGAGACTTCTTTATTTCAGTGTCTGAGTAAGAAACCTTTCCCCTGCTTAATTTAAGTTTCTGCAGTGCAATCCTATGGGAAAACTCCCACTGATTTCCCTGAGGACTCCAGCACTGAGTCCATGGGAGTTTGACCATTTATTATTATTATCTGGGCACTCTGATCAACCATTTATTTTGGTTGATCAGAGTGCCCAGATCCCTCTGCCACCTAAATCTGTCTCCCTTGAACTCCAGCTACTCAAAATTTAGTGTTCTGTCACTGGAGCACTGCGTGGAGAGTGAGATAATGGTGTTTTCCTCCCAAAACGACACGAGGCACTCAAAATACTTGACAGGCCAAGGTCTGGGTGAAGAACGCTCTTTTCTGCTCTTTTGTGTTAACCAGGAGGCTGACCCAAGGTTAGATGTCCTTCAAAGCATGGAGGGTCACAGAAAAATTTGAATTACTTCCCTGGCTGCCTTTTTGAGGACTGAGACAAATTTTTTCTTGAATATTCGGGGATGTTACTGGGGCACAGCACGTGCCCATTGGGAAGCACAAGCTGAGAAAACACATTTGCTCTTTATCTTCCAATTCTTTTTAATTTCTGAGGTGTGGAACTTCAATCCTCTGGAGGTGAATAGGACCACATGTGGCATCCTGGCTGCTCCATGGGGCCAGCCTGCCTGCAGAGGATGGGGCTGTGAGGAATGCAAGCTATCTGCATGCCACTCAGCCCCTGGGTGGATTCAGCAGTAATTCCAGCTTGCCTCTCCCACCTCCTTGGAATAAATTCCTTCCCAGCTGAACTGCACTGTGGCCAGCAGCTCAGAGAGAAAGGAGGTGACACTCTGAGCAGGCTTGGTCCCAGCTGGGCAGGTATCACCCCACGCTTGTCCCCATCCTGGAAAATCAGGGAAATTTAACTTTGTCCCCACAGCATGAGGTGTCAACCCACTTTCCACACAACAGGGAGAAATCCAAGCGTGATGACTGTCACCAAGAAGAAATTGTCTTGCAGGAACACCCGGAGCCATGAGATGCCCCATCCCTCTGCTTGCAGCAGGTCCACCCCAGAGCAGCTCAGGGAACAGCAGAAGAGACATTTGCATGGGCAGCAAGTCAGGATTAAACAGCCACATCCAGCCACATCTTGTCCAGGCACCCACGTACAGCATCCCTGCTGTGAGAGAAGGGTGTTCACCTTTTGTATAATCTTCACCCACGCCTAGAGAAAAGCACCTTTTTGGCTGTGCAGGTGCCACAAATATTTTTGCAAAGCCCTGTGGTTCTTTGCAGTTCAGTGTAAGCTTTCGGCTCATTAGGACTTGGGATTTTTTCTGCTTCAGAACTGTGAGGGGCTGAAGGATGAAAGCCATGGCCTTTGTCTGCACAGCACCCGAGGTTGTGCCATCCTCATGTCTGGATCCTCCTGCCTCTGGAGCTGTCATTGAGCAATGCAGGGGTGAGGTGTGGATTTCAAGTGCATTTAAGCACTTAAATAACTTTTAGCAACAGGGATAGACAGATTTGCAGGCTGTCACCCAGGAAGTCCAGAGAAACTCAAGTAAAGGATCTCAGTTACCTAAAGATGTGTGACAGCTCTCAGGCAAACTTCTCACCAGTGGCAAGACTGGCAAATTTTGTGGAGCTGAGTGCTGCAGGAACCAGTTTTGGATGCCCTGCTCATTTCATGTCCTTCTCTCACAGCTCCTTCTCCAGCCTTCTGAGGTGTAGCATGGGGCTTTGAGATTAAAAAGAGAAATATCTCTTAGTATTAGGCATGGTTCCTAGAAATCGAGATAAAATTGACCCTGCACATTTAAGAAATTCAAAGATTCAGCTTTGCAACTCTCAAAGGCCCACAGATTCAATTTGATCTGTACATTTTTATTATGTAATGGTGTGGGTGACATCTGGACTGAAGTGCTATTGCCAGGGTTTTGTGTTTTACTTCTATTCCTCAACAGCAGCAGCAGTGGGACCAGGGTAAAGTGGTTGCAATTCTGAGTATATTGGTAGATACCCCCTTTGTGACTTTGTGCAAGTCACTTTATCCCTCTGCAGAAGTTCTCCCAAATAAAACAAGGGGGAAAAAAACCTTTCCCTGCACCAGGACCAGCTTCTGAAGATGCTGTCAGGATGTGAGAGGTTTAGAGGCCACCAAGATGGGGAATGGTTCAAGTGCTAAAATCCACTTGCTGTGACTGAGGTGGAGCTGCAAAGATTGAGGCAGCCATGAAGCTGGAGACAAAACTGAGACAAAAAACCTGAATATTGTGACAATTTCTGTATTGATCCTCCTCTTTGTCTCCCTGAAGTGCAGCAGCAGAATTGTGGTTAAGAGCCATATCTGGAGAGCTTTTGTGGTACTGAGTGAGCAGTGATCTCCAGAGATAAGGGGTAAGGCAAACACTCTGCTCTGTGAACTGCCTCTGCAGACAACTGTTCTCTGCCTCATAAGCTATTAATTACCAGATCTTAGAATTTATTTATTTTTCCTGAAAAGAATTCTGACAGCATAGAGGCTTTAGAAAAGAATGGAGGGAAAAAAAAAAAAGACTACTCATTTAAAAATTCCCCTTCTCCCTTCAGTTTTTAAAATGCTTCTGGGTTGCTGAGCTGTGAAATATGATGTCTTTTTAAGAGTTCTAAGATTTTTGCCCAGAAGGAAGAAAATACTGTTCAGGTTTGTCTCTGGAGGATTTAATGATCACATTGTAAATTTCTCTGGAGAAATGAAATAGCAGTCAGTGGGTAATATCCCATCTAATGCTGTTTTCCCCTATTTTCTTCCTCTAAGGCCTAGCCTCTCTCTTCAGAGCTCTGGGATTTTCTGCATAATGGGAGAATGCAAAGACACAGGGTGATGTGTCCTTCACAAACCAATTTAATACATTCAAATATTATTCCTGCTCCAGCTTGATCTAAACCCCTCTGTGCCCTAAAAACAACACTGTTCAGTGTCCTCAAAAGCCAGAGCAACTGAAATAAGGGAATTTTTCTATATAGTTGGTGTATGGTAGTCCAAACATCTGTGCTCCTGCATCCCAGCATGTTTCAGAGGGATTCATCTTTGACTGGAAGGACACAGGTACTGGAGAATAATGATTTCCAGTTTCTCCATCATCTCTGTGAAACCAGTCTGACTCCTTGCTAAGAACAGCCTAAATGGAAACCTGTGAAAGAATGAGGCAAAGGGGCAAAAAGCTGTTATTTGTTTAAACAACAGCCACCTTTAAGCCTAGAGCTTCTAGCTCTGGTGCTGGCTTTTCTGGGAGCCATGTATCTTTACCCACCTTGCACCCAATTTTTGTCACAAGTACTACAAGATCAGGAGGAAGGATTTATTATTTGCAAGAGCATTGGTACCCTTGGGCTGAGGTCTCTCCCAACCTCAGGATTTATGCATTTTATTATTTCCTAGCCACCAGCAGTGTGTGACTCTCAGCCCTTTGTTTCCCAGGCACCTTCAATGAAAAAAAGCACAAGACTCCCTTGTTATCTGGTTCCTGCCCTGCAGCACAAATCAGATTTCAAGCCATGCCCTGCTTTATCCCACAGTATTTTTAGGTCACATCTTACCTTATTTGCTCATCTTTTTCCTGGACAGGGGTAATTTCCATGTGTGAACAGGCTGACCTGGCCACTCACAACTGCTGCATTAGAGAACATCATGGAGAGGGTGAAAATGGCATGAAATGTTTGAAACCTTGGCCTGAGATGGATGGAATTCCCTCTTATCCGAATCACCAGTGCTGGTGTGTGGTTTGGGGGAGGAAAATGGCTGGATCTAAAGCAGGGGGGACCCCTGCCCTCTCCTCACACCCACTTAGTGCTGAGCTTCAATTTGCAAGGCAGATGATGAGAGGGTTTAATACCTTTGGGCAGATCTCTTCTTTGTTCTCCATGTTTCCTGCTGCCCTGATAGTCAGGAGTGCCCCAGGTTGTGGGCATGGGCAGGAGAGGTGGTGGGGCCCTAAACTGATCTCTCACTGCCTGATGGGGCTTAGGACAGGACAGGACAATCCCCTTCCTCCAGCTTGGGGGATTTGGTTTCCTTCTCCTTCCTGTGAGTCAAAGTGCCAGATCACAAAATAAATATTGTACAAGATTCCTTTGGAAAACACAGGGCATCAGTGCTGCATCCCACTCCCACTCCTCTGAACAGCCCATGGCTGCACAAGGGCTCACTGACCTTGGAAGGACTTGTTGAATGTCAGGCTGGGACAGCAAGCCTTGGATGTTATCTCCTGACCACTGGCTCTGACCACACCTTAACACTAAAAAGCAAAAGACACTTTAGAGTTCACCTGGAGATGGGCCTAAGCCACAGATTCAAATGTGAATTAAAACAGAAGGTGTTTGGCCCCAGGGTTTTGGTTCTAGTCCTTAAATAAAGCAATTTACAGTGTGCCTGGCCCAGAGGAGCTGGTTAGAAGGAATGGAAATCCTCCACCAGTAGTTTCATTTGGAAATCTGGGGAACAGAGTCCTACAGCCTCTGCTATGAAAACACTGGGCCAAAGCACCAGCCTTGTCATTTAAATCATTGCTGCAACACAATTTCACTTGACATTGGCACACAGCATCTCCACACACCTACATAACTGTTTTATAAAATGCTCAGCCTGGCAGGATGCAATCCCAAAGGATAAATTAATAATAAGCCACATAGACAGACATGAAATACTCAGAATTGCATAACAGCTCCAGAGATGAACAATCCATATCAAGTTGAGAAAAACTACTCTGTTTCAGATCCCCTGTCAATGGGCACATTCCTGCTTTGTGCTGCCAATGCTTGCTGGATTTAGTGTGGCATAGATTGGATGTGACTCATGGTAAAACAGGCAAACCCTGCCCAAACTAGAAGGATCCCATTTAGTGTGTTGAAAAGGCACCAAATTAGCTATTTCCTCAACATTTGCATATTTTTTTTTTTGCATGAAACATGCTTCAGGGTATATTCCTTCTCTCAATCTTCTGATTTATTAATCTTCATGGCATGGGCATAATAATTTTCATGGTTCTGCCATGGTTTCTGCAGGCAATAAGCATCACCACATCTAAACAATTATATCACCTTCTTCTCTTGCTTCCTCCCAAAGCCAGTGCTCTCCTTCTTTTGGCAAAGCTTGATTTCCTCCTTTCTGCTCCCAACCCACCTGGAAGGAAAGGGATTAAGATGGAGACAGTTGTGCTGGCTGCAAATCTGGCTGTGTGGGGAGGAGAGACGGGATGGCTGCAAAGTTCCCACAAAGTGGAGGCTCCTTCCAGCCAGGACTTCTACTTGGCACCCTCCAGACACAAGGGTGGAAAGGCAGGAACAGCCAAAAGCAGCTTCAGTCTCCTCTGCCAGGGCAAGGAAGGTGATAGTAGGAGGCCTGGAGAGAGACAAGGCTCTACCCAAGGGATTCAGAGTCAGTCAGGGCATTTCTGCAAAGAGTGTTTTAGGTACTGCCAGTAGAAAAAGCCCCACAGCCCCATGGCCTCAGAATGAGCACATTTTCCTGTAGGTTTCTTTCTTCAGGTGTCCCTGGCTGAGGTGCTGGGAGCTGAAGTGATCTCCTCAGGAGCTGCCTGAGGAGGGGGGACACAGGTGAGGTCCCTCTTTGCACCCATCCGACTACATGGATGGGCCCTCCTCCTTCTGCTGGGCTGGCCTTTCAGCCTGGACACCACAGGGCTGGCAGGGTCTCCAAATGGTCTCTGTCAACCAACTTCAGCCCTGCTTTTCATTGATTTTAGGACATTTTCTGTCTTGGGGCAGAGCCATGGGTTTGACTCCAGCTGGGTGTCAGTTCCCTGAGTTTCTCTAGCACTTGGGGGTGAGTCTTGTTTGAACATTTCAACCCATCAGTGCCTGCTTGGAGAAGCCAGCCCATGTCTGCTGGCAAGGAGATTGTTTCAGAGCCCTGTTTTGTGAATGTCTCCTGCCTGGACCTGCTGGACAAGGGAGAACAGGAGACCAAGTGGGCTCCTTGTGCTTGGCCCCAAATGGAAATCAGACTGAGAAACGAATGCACAGTGATGTCTGTGCCTAGAACACCCCAAAATCACACTTTGAGTAATCTGAGCACTCTTTACCACTGAGAAAAAAAACAAAACTTCACATCTTGGCTAAAAGCTGAGTCTCAGTGCTGGCAGCCGGTTGCTGCTGATGCCAAACGAGCCTGGCTGGCAATAACCAGCTGCAATCCCATCCAGAGAGCCAAACTTGCACCCAAAATCAGAGCAGGCATGCAGGCAGCAGAGCAGGGGCCTCTGATCCCACTCAGCACACAGCAAACACGAGTTATCCTAGTGGATTCCTTCCAAGCTCCTGCCAATAATGCTAAAATCAGAACCTGGCCCCTAGTCATTGCTTGGTTCCAGGGCCATGGAAATATTTTCTGCTTGCTGCTGGGCGAGCTCTCCTCACTGTGCCTGTCATTGGGGTTGTTTTTCCCCCTCACAGCAGTGCTCAGGAGAAGATTGTAGACATAAAAGAGAAAAAGAATTAGAGCTGTTAAAAAAAAAAAAAAAAGCCAGCTCTTCTCTGTGATTTTTATCACAGGCAGACAGCAAACCCACACAGCTGGGTGCTGGTGTCTGCCCAGCCTGGGAAGAGCAGGGAAGGGCTGCTCTGGGCCAGGTGCCTACCTGTGCTGGCTGTGGAGGGGAGCAGGGCCTGGCAAGCAGCAGCCCTCAGAGAGCCCCTGTGGTGGCTGCTGACCCAATTCCCAGCCAGCCCTGCTCCATCCTGTGCCAGCTGGATGTGCCAGCCCACCCTCAGGACCCAGGGGATGGAGCTGTGAACCCAGGCTGCTCAGTGGGGTGGACAGTGGGAGGTGTGCGGTCTTTGCCCAGTGTGCAAAACTCTGCTGGACCCTGTGGGCATTTCCCTTCAGAAAGAGAGGTAATGGACACAAAAACTGCACCAGGGGAGGGTCAGGCTGAACATCAGGAAGAATTTCCTCACAGAAAGGGTTGTCAAGCATTTGAACAGGCACCCCAGGGAAGTGGTGGATTCAACATCCCTGGAGGTGTCCAAGAAATGAACAGCAGTGGCACTTGGTGCTATGGTTTAGTTTGGCCAAAGGTTTGACTCAATGATGTCAGAGGTCTTTTCCAGCTTCAATGATTCTCTAATTCTGCATTGTTTGAGTGCACAGGGGGCCTGGTCCCAACATCTTCTTCCCTTGAGCTGTCTTTCCTACTACCTCTCACCTAGTGCTGTGCCTTCACAGTGCCAAGGCAGGAGCTTTAGAGAAGGTAAAACCTGCCCTGAGGGTTTTCCAACAGCATTCAGCCCTGGCCATGCTCAAATCACACCAAGGCTGGCTGTCACTGATGCCAAGGGGTCTGAGCCCCTCTTCCTGCCTCTCTGAGCTGGAGGGGTCAGGCTCAGACCCTGTGCACACTCCAGGAACAAAGCTGGCTCTGCTTCACCTTGTGGCAGGATGTTCCCTCTCCTCCCAGGACCTGACAACCCCATTAGTGGCAAATGTCCTCACTGTCATTGGTGCCAGGCAAATCTGCCCTTGGGCACCATTTGGGCAAGTGGTTCCAGGGCCATTTACTCCAGAGGCTTTTTCCTGGTAATTTTGCTGGCACAGTGTGTACTCAGACAGGTCAGGTAGCTGTAGGGCTGTCCCCAAAGCCTAAGTGCAACGGCTTGCACCTGGGTTGGGATTCTTGCCAGGGAAATGAGTTTCCATGCCATTAGCCAACAAACTTGCAGCAAATTGCATCCCCTCGTGCTAGACAACTTCTGCTTCAGGCTGAAGGAAACCTCTGAGGAAAAATGCAGAGAGGACACAGAGTGATAGTCAGCTCTGCAACATGCTGCTCTGGAGAGGAATGAAAAATAATCCCATGTATGAGTGACCCCCACCAGTGGCCCCTGTGCTTGCTGTCCCTGTGTGACTTTGCTGAGACAGGAGACCGAAGTTCCTCCAGCAGCAGCAGCTCAACCCAATTCGCAGGGCAGGGAAGCAGTTGTGAAAGAGTTTGGGAAGAATAAAAACCCAGTTGGAAACTTCATTACCAATATTTATGACGCAGAGCCAAAGGCTCTCATCAGGATTTAGTAAGACAAAGTGCTGCAGTCTCCCTCATGAGAGGGCTGGGGACCTCAGCTGGTTTCTCTCCCAAGGCGTGACGCCAGGCGTCTTGCACGGTTCCCAGCTTCCATGTGCCTTTGCTCATGTTTGCAGGCTTTTGAGAGTTGCAAAATTTCCCCTTCCACCGTCATCCCGAGGAGGGTGGACACTAGCACTGTTCCCAGCCCCAGGGTCAAATTGCTCAGCCTTTGAAGATGTTTCCTTGGAGTCCTTGAGCCTGAGTTTCTTGGCCTCTTTGAAGTTTCCCCTTGATGTTGGTGCATCTCTGGGTGACTCAGCTCCCTCCCTCTCCCAGAGAGATCAGACTTTGTTTGCCAGCTTTGTCTTATATCCCCCTGCTCACATATGTGGTCTTGGGCCACTGAGTTCAAGGGCTCTGAATTTATGATGGACTCTGCATGCACCAACATCATTTAATTGCTTCTTGTTGGTAGCACATTTCCCTGGTACAGGGGTCTTTGAGGCATTTCTCCTTTCTGGAGGTGAAATTATACAGCCCAGCTTCATAGGTCCCAGGACTCCTACCAACCATGAAAACCCTCATTTGCTCCCAGTTTTGCTGTGTGGGACTGAAATGAGGATGAGAGAGCCAAAACACCTCTCCTAGAGTCACAAGGAAAATCCCTTTGACCTTTTTATTCCTCCTTCAGGAATGACTCCTTTGTTCCTGGAGAACTTTTCCAGCTGCAGTTGTCTCCTGAGGGCTGTCGTGGTCACCTTCAACAGCAGGAATCAACCTCGAGCTCTTCACACTGCCCAAGGCTGGCATGAGCTGCACATTGGGTTTTGTTGTCCATCCTGCAGCCACAGTGAGCATGCAGAGCTCACAGCCACACAGAGCCAGCTTTAAGGGGAGTTGCCCTTATCTGACATCCATTGATTTAGGCCTTTAATCTGGGAAGGAACGTGCTGCAGGTCACAGGAAGCCAATGGATAGGTCCACAATGCTCATCGCTTCCCAGACTTGCAGTGTAAGCCTCTCAGGCATGATTTTCACCAATGCAGATATTTGTGAGCTTCTGGACAAGGAAACCAGTCCCTCAACTCAGTCTCCTTACACCTTCTGACCCCTGAAACCTGGAATCTTTTTTTGCAAAAAGCAAGGATTTAAATGCTAACAGCCAGAGGGCAGAGAGCAGAGCCCATCCCTAGCTCTGCTGGCACTGCTGGAATCATGGAGTGAGAAGGATGAGATGGGGAAACCCAAGGTAAACAGGCTCATATTAGTGCTGGTATCCCAAGCCAGCAGTGGCTCTGCTCCCACGTGAGAGTAACTCTCCCTGAGCTGGGGAGCTGGACTGCTTGTGGAGCTACAACAAAGGACTCAGACGTGTTTCCTCTTGGAACGGGATGAAGCAAACTGTCTGCAACCCCATCCAGTGGGCAGGTTGTCATCCCCCCTCTCCCTGCCTCCCTCCAGAGAAGCAGCTCTGCTTCTCATCTACATCCACCCTCCCCTTTGAAAGCCAAGCTTCCTGCTCTGGGCTATTTCTGACCTCCAGAGCCAGGCTGTCAAGTACCCAAGCATGAGATGGCCAAGGGGGGCTGGTGGGGCAGGGCAGGGACCCCAGGTGCTGGGGAGTCATTGAAACAACTTTTCTCATTGAAGCAAGCCAAGATCACAGACTCATAGAATGGTTTGGGTAGGAAGGGACTTTAGAGATCTTCTACTTCCAGCTCTCAAGACGCTTTCCTGGTCAGCTGTGTCCAAGTAGACAAAGTTCTCCCACCCCTGTCCCAAGGCAAACAAGGAGTTGCCATATTTTGGCCCTCATTTTCAGATGTTCTGGTGTTTCTGCATGTGCATTTATTCCCTCCTATTCACACGGATGTATAACCAGGCAGCAGCTGTAATGTAATACCAGAGTCCTGTGTATAACTCTGAAAACACCACTGGAGCAGCCTTATTATCGTGAGACCAATCTGAGCAGGAAATATTATCATTACCAGGGGGCATTATTTTTTCCAATCACACTTCATATCAGTTGTCATCAAACCCTGTGTTTTATATAGTGTTACAATAGCCACAGTTGCCATGAATTGTCTCTGGATGGACTGTAAGTATTAAAAACAAAATAAGAAGCATATGTTGGAATGTCTGAAACTAGCAGACAAAACTCAAGGCTCTGACAACGTTACGGGTTTTTTGGAAGGAGCCAGATTTTAGCAATAACATTCCACTTTTGTGAGTCTACCCACCAGCATCTAACCTGCCCTATAACATCTCACTCGAGTTTACAATTTCCTTCACCTCCTGTTCCTCTCTAATGTAAACTCTCTGGCTTTTCTCGAATGTGTGGCTTGGAAGAGGAATGGCTCCAGCATCCCGGGTGCCAACTGGAAATCTTCCTTCGCAGTGGACAAGCAAGAAAAAATGTACAATCTAAGGAAAGTGCTCACCCATAGCTCACTTTCCCCCCCTCCCTGCTCCTGTTCTAGCTGTAGCAAAATGTCAAAGGCATGATGCACACATTCCTTTGAAGCCATTCCATCGCCTGATGATCCATTTTGCTTACGAAAGGAATGTACGCTCGGTGCTGGGATTTTTGTTGGAAGGCCTCAGCAGCCATGGAATAAGTGCAAGGAACACTGCCAGGTTTCTCCCCCGCTTCCCTACACATTCCAAAACATCCATCCAGCGAGCAATAAATAGCAAAAAAATATTAATTACCCAAAGGAAGAATTCTCTCCTGAACAAATATTGGCTTTGTGACAAGAAGGAGCTTGTGAAATGTGTGTTTGCCTACCAAGCCCACTCAGTCTATTTCTGATTCCCAAAGAACATAATGACCTGTGTGCCAGATTTTATTTGGGCTTTTTTTTTTCTTCTTTTTTTTTTTTTTTTGCATGGCCAGCAAGAGCTGTAACAAACATTCAGGAGGGAAAATACTCCATTGTTGCTTTTGGTCTTATGGTGGGTTTTGTTCTCTGCTTTTAACTGTGCTTCACTTCGGGAGCTGCACAGAAAAAATAAGACCCTGTTATTCTTTTTTAACTTATTCACCAGTTCTCCCAGCTTTTCCTGAATTCATTTACTGCTTAAAAGTGTTCAGTAAATGAGCTTGGGAGAAATCAGTTTTGATATTATATGCCACACACAAACACAGAGGCACATGCATACTTTTATATATATATATATATATATATATATGTACTTATATATATATATATATATATATATATATATATTTTCACAGTTACACTAGTAGAGGCTTGATCCTGGGGCCACATGTGTTAATTTAAAAAGTATAAATATATAAATGCCTCCAACCCACACTCCAAAGCAAAAATGATGGTCTCCATCCTGTGCAAAGTGCTGTGCACTTTGAAGAACTTGTTGCAAATGAAGGGTCCAGCCTGCCCAGAACCCAGCAGAGCCAAGCAGAGATGGCTGGGGATGGTGGGAGGGATGAAAATGCTGTCCCCAGTGTCTGCCCAAGATTCAGCCTTTCTCAGCTCAGGGGCTGCCTGAGCTGAATGTGGGATTTCTGTGTTTAAAAACCCTTTGCCTTGGACTTCTCCAATCTCCCTTGGACTTGCAAACTGAGGTGTTTCCTACAGACTGGGAGGGAAAGGGAACTGGGAAAAAGGGATGTTTCTGCTCCCTCTTTGGTTTGCTGGATGCAACTCCCTTCTGCCAAAAGGAGTGTAGGTCACCCTGCTGCAAAACTCCCATGACATTTCCCCAGCAGGTCCCACAACCTTCACAAGCTACTTCCCTTCGAAACAGGCTCAAATCTTGTGGTCTCTCAGGAGCTAAAATACCATGTTGGCATTTACTCATTGTCTCATTCATTTTGGGGCTATTCTTTTGGGAAAACAAACAAACATACAAACATATAAAAAACCATCACTTGGACAGGCACTTGGAGAAATCCAGGAGGGAGATCAGGTCTGTGTAGCCCCAGGGCTTGGTAACCACAGTCCCAGGATATGGAATGCCAGCCCTCTCCTGCAGAACAGCACAGCAGTGACATTTTGGAGTTTAAGTAAAATGATGGCAGCCTTCCTGAAAGCAAAGCCTGCTTCAAAACACTCAGAGGAGACCACCCAGAGAAGACATGCCTGGAGTTCCCTGTGAGCAAATCTCTTACATCCTAAGCTATCCCTCATCTAAGTTGCCCAAGGCAGGACAAGATCCATTCATAGGTTGTGCCCTTCCCTGCTGTGGGGAGCTGGTTGTATTGTAAAGGCAGTCAGCAGTTAGGAGCAGTTACATAGAATTATTTATCCACATAGAGATCTTTTCATGAACAGAATAGTAAATCTTTTCATTCAAGAATTTTTAGACAAAAGCTATTTGTTAATGCGACATTTTTCAGCTGTATCAGTGCAAACATCCATCCATTTGGTTTTTCACACACAGAAAACTTCTTTCTTGCTGTTTCCAAAAAAAAAAAAAAAAAAAAGAGAGAGAGGGAGGGTGAATGAAACCTGAACGTATTTTTGTTGTTATTGTTGCTGTTGTTTGGGGTATGTTTTGCTGGAAAATAAAAAAAAAAGGTCAAAATAGGATGATGCTGTGAGTCTTTAATTTAGGGGAAAGGTCATTTTTAACCATCTAAAATCACTTGATTCAATAAGTGTTGCCCAGATCCAGTGTCATGCTCTGCTAATCAGATTTCAGGAGGCATTCAGCACAGTAAATCACACTGCCATGTCTTATCAGCCAAACTAAACATTGTGGTTCCACCATGAGGAACATCACAACTGGCTCTTGTAGGACCTTGAGCAATGCTGCTGGGTTTTGGGGATGTGCAGAAAAGAGGAGCAAAAGGACAGGGAGACCAGGAAAGGGATTGCAAAGGTCAGTAGCATTCACTGGGGTTCTTCAGGGCTGAGATCCACCCAGCTTTATCTTCCTTTCCTCACCTTCCCCACAGTGACTGTCTAATGGGAGGGATGCCATCCTCTCTTGTCATGTTTGCCCTGTATTTGTGCTGTTGAATTACAATTTCTGATCACTGTCTTTTTTCCTCCCTGTGCTTGCCTACCCTTCCAACAGGATTCTTTTCCCCTCCACCAGCAGACGTGAGAGTGGATTACAAAGTGATTCAGATGGAAAAACTAGCAGGAAATGAAACAAACAATTGATTAAATTGTCTTCTGCACAAAAATTCCAAATTCTGGCTTGAATTTCTACAGCTGCAATACCACCCAGGGGATTAAGTGCAGTTATCTCCAACTGCTGGGTATTCATCTTTCCTCTAGAGTGTTTCTCTGATCATCAGTGGGTTGTGGCAGAAGATAAATGTATTTCAGTTTGATGCTATTCCTGGGGCTTCTGTGGCGTTCCCACACAAAACTTTAATTGTCATAAACACCTTGAGATTTGCTGCGCATAAAGAAATGAACTGATTTGATAAACAACACTCATCTCACCAAAGTAAGCACAGACTTGATTTCTATCATGCAAAATCAGATGTGGTGTCAGAGTCAGAATAGCAAACAGGAGGTTTCATGGGAAAGGCTGCTTGTTTGCAGCAGGTAGGATGCCTTTGAATATTTCAGGTGTGACTCATTCGGCGAGAGGAGACACCCAAATTGCCCATCTGAGCAAGTCTCCCCGGCCTCCCTTTGCAGTCGCTGCAGATCTCAGCAAGGGAGGCTGGGACTCCTTCACCAGCAGGCACCTAAACCTGGCTTGGTGTCCTGTGCTCTCAAGCCTGACCATGGCAGAGTCCCTGTGGTGATGCCTTGTGAAGGCTGAGCTAGAGCAGAGGCCAGACAGAGCTAAAGAATAAAGTAGGGATTTATTAAAAGGCCTCAATGGGTCCACTTGGGGCAGAACAAGAGCCCAGCCAGGGCTGCACCCAAGATGAACCAAAATGGTCCCAAAATGCACGACTGGGCATGGGGTCTCTACTGGGATCAGTTCTGCTCCATCTGCATATTGGAGCTAATTGTCCAATTCCAGCTTTCGCAGCTTTAGCCCATGAAGTCCCACCCTGCCTGTATTTCTCTCTTTGGCTGTTTATGCTCTTGGGCCTGAGATTTGGATCATTTGTTCTTGTGTCCAGCTAGAGAAGGAACTGTTTTTTCTCCCTGCTCTGTGCAGAGCTCACCATCCCATAATATGAAGCCCAGACCCACACACTAAAGCACCACAGAACCTGAAAAATAGAAAAGCTAAAACCTGAGGCATCAGTGGCTGGCAGAGGTGCTGGGCTGTAATTTGTGATGAGGTGAATGGTTTGTTTCATGTTGGAGCAAATTCTAGAGTTCTGGCCTGCTGCAGGGCATGCTAACAGCAGAAATGATAAACCCAGACCTTGTGCCTCTGTGGGAACAACCCTCTTGGTTCTGTGTCAGGTTTAACCCCACTCAGATCTGTGTTCAGGGTGAACTTTCTCATTTGGTGCAATGCATTCGTGAACACCTGGAGGTTTTTCACCTTCCCATCACTCAAGAGGCTGCACCCTCAGCTTGCTTGGGCTGCATGCAAAGCTTTGATTCTGCAAGGAAGATTTGGCCAAAATCTGACTCTCTTTGGCCAAACCTTGAGCTGACAGCTGGGTTTCTTTGGAGTAAGATATTTCCCTCCCTGGTGCTGGTGTGCAGCTGAGTGGGGATCAGAGATGTCTTCTCAGCACAGCTTGGGCACTGGGGGAAGGATAGACCTCCTAAAATGCAGACTCATGAAACCATACAATGGTTTAGGTTGGAAAAGACCTTTCAGATTGCCCAGTCCAGCAGTGCCAAGTCCACCACTAAAGCCTGTCCTTCAGCATCACAGCTACACATTTTTTATGCACCTTTAGGGATGATTACTCCTCCATTGCCCTGGGCAGCCCCTTATGATACCTGACAACACTTTCAGTGAAGAATTTTTCCTTATATCCAATCTAAACCTCCCCTGGTGCAACTTGAGGCCATCTCCTTCTCCTATCAGAGAGCCATGGCCATGGGGAAGGTGAGGACATGGAGCTAAGGCCAGATGGATCTCAATCAAAGGATTAATTCCTCTGCTCCACAAGCTTCAAAGAGAGTAACCTCCTGAATTGCCAGCAGGAAAACATCTCTTTTTGGCCAAGGCAGTCCTGTGAACCTCCTGGAGTAGCCAGGAGTTGCAAGGAGAAGCAGGTCTGGTTTAGCTGAAAGATAAATCACCATTCCCAGGTGGCCCCTGGAGCTGTCAATAGCCTGACCACACCTGGGCATTTCCAACAAAATGTCCAGTTTTCACCCATGCACTGCTGTGAAATCCACCAAAATGCATCCACCACAATCTCCACCTCCTGCTCTTCTTGTGTGGTGATAATCTGTGTTTGAGCTGCACTAAGACCTCAGGTGTGGCATGTATTTTCTCCCGAGGCAGAGACAGCCTGTCTTATCCCTGTGCCCTGTATTCTCTAACACAATGTGGTGTCACTAATAATGAACCTGAAATTCAGGTAGCATCAGATTTCTAAAACCTAATCTTGGACCAGCTTTGTATTCTGAATAGATTAGGGGTTATTTTGCTTTTGGGTTGGGGATTTTTTTGGGGTTTTTTGGTTGTTTTTTTTTTTTTTTTGGTGGGCTTTTTTGGGCTTTTTTTAAGCAAAAGAAATCCTAACCCATTGAAAAATGTTAGAGGGAAATTGGAAATGTTATGCTTGTCTGAACAGGAGTCACTCTGGGAAACACACTACAGACATACTAATTTCTGAGAGGTTCCCCCCACCTTCCCCCCATCCTGTGTGTAACTCAGACAAGGAATGTTCTGGTTTAGCTTATTCCCATCTTCTAATGCACACACACTGCTTATCAGAGATGCACTAGTTAAGGTGGAGGAAATTAAGGTGACCTCTACTAGTTCAGGTCTTTATGCAATTTGAGATGGTCATTAGTCACATATCTTGGCATGCAGTGAATTAAGGGCTCTGACTTACAGAGTATCTCAGGCCTTTTGTTTTGTATTTTGCTCTCCTTTGTGTGGCTGAACACCCAAGAAGGTTGTTTTATTCATCTGACTTAAAACTGATTCCTTTGTATAATTTAAAACAATAATATACAATTTAAAAATCTGTATGTCTTCTCTGGCTCTTTTAGCTAATTATGTGTGAAAAGTCCTTCCAGACTTGGTGGGAAAAATGTTTCTCAGCTATTAATCAAACCATTGATTTAGGAATTTTGCTCAGGGAAAGAACTTAGCCCTCATGCAGGGAAAGGACCATAAATCTACGAGAGGAAGAACTTCTGGGGCTCTGTTACTCATCCTCTTCCTGCCTGTGTGAATGGAGGGACTTTTGCAGACCAGATGTAGCAGCCAGCGCCACGAGAGTGGCAGGGAAATCCCTTCTTCCCTCTTGGCATGGAGGAGACACAATTTGAACATGTTTGGCTGCAGCCAAGGAGGAAAAAGCAGAAAACAACTGGAAAAAAAAAAAAAAGCAAAAAAGCAAGATTTTTATCCAGAGGTAAAAATCCCCTCTGGGCTCTGCAGTTGTGCTGACACACAGGAAATGGACAGCAGAAAATGCTGCTGTTCATGGCATGTCCTGGGCTGGAAGGGACCCCCAAGGATCATCGAGTCCAACTCCTGGCCCTGCACAGGGCACCCCCAAGGGTCACACCGTGTGCCTGAGAGCATTTCCCAAACAATTCTTGAGCTCAGTCAGGCTTGTTGCTGTGACCACTGCCCTGGGGAGCCTCTTGCAGTGCCCAGCCACCTTCTGGGTGAAGAACCTTTCCCAGTTAAAGTGCTGGGACACCCACACTTGTACCTAAACACTGCACCATGAGATGCCACCACACTTCCCTTTGCAAGACACCTGGACCCACAGCACCTTCCTCATCCCAAGGCTTCCCAGACCTCTTCCTCTTCCCCCACCCCTCACCCCACCCTGGCCAGGGCTTTCACCAAGGCTGAGGCGCCCCGGGGGACAAAAACCCTGCAGAAAAACTCACTAACTGCAAAAAGGAGCAGCCAGGAGTTGTGGGGGAGGTCCTGAATTTGTGACTTTATGGCTAAAAAGGGCTGTGCACAGCTGATATGGGTGAGTTATCTCACTGGTGAACAAATCTTCCTGTTTGGGAAACATTGCTCAAAAGCAAAGGGGTCAGTCATTGCTTTTAGAAGCTGCTTTTTTGTGTGGGCTTACACACTTTTTGCCTCTGTCCTAAGAATCACAACTCCTACTGACTTACTAGAAATATTAAGAACTAGTGACTCAATTTCTAAGAATAATTTTGGGTGTTTCTATTTATAGGTATCAGCCCTAAGCTCAAAAGCACTGGCAACACCCAATCATCTATTTTTCCATTATGCTTTGATATCACACTGAAATAGCCTGGAAATCAACACTTTCCACTGTTCCTTGTCTCTGGATAACTTTCCAAACCAGATAGCTCACAGCACTCAGTTGCTCAGGAAGGGACACGAGGCATCAACTATTTTCAGGAAGTGCCTGGAAGAACAGTTTAAAATAGAAATGGAGATGCTGGTGGACAGATGCAAAGTTGTCCTTCTGTGGTGGATTAAAGGCATTAAAGAGCATTACTGAGGGGCAGTTGGAGGGCTGGAAGTGTCACTGGTGGGAAGGGTGTGGGTAAAGAAGTTCTTTTGTGGGGCTGAGGATGGAGAGGCAGAAGATGGAGAAGGAAAGGATGGAGGGACAAGGCAGGGCATGCAGAGGTAGAGGTTGGAAAGGCAGGGGATGGATAAGAAAACTTGAAATTATTTCAACTTGTGGCAACCAAAGTACCTTCAAAAACACCCCCAAAGATGAATAACCAGACCCACCCCAATCACTTTTGACTGCACTCTCCAAATGTAACCCATGATTTTCAGAGGAAGGACAAAATCATAGAATTTTTCCAACTGAGGTTGGAAAAGCTCTCTGAGATCAGTGAGTCCAACCTTTAACCCAGCACTGCCAAGGTCACCACTAAACCCTGAGTGCCACATCTCCATGTCCTTTAAACCTTTATCCTCCACCCCTGGCAGTTGCCATATACCAAAAAATTTGGGCTAATCTTGAGCATTTAGACCAAAGAAATCAGTAGTGAATGCCTGTAACCAAATAATGAAACAGACCCCTACAGGATTTAAAAACTCTGCAGAAATAAGAGATATCCCCTTGTTACAAGAATCCCCCAAGCCATCCAGTGTCCTTTTTTTTTAGGATTACAGCACACTTATGGCTTTAGGGCAAAAAACCTGCTTGCTCATGTTTATTTTGTAGTGATCTCGCTGGGAAAGTGTTGGGGCAGGGATGGGCTGCACTCCCCTCCAAGGTGCTCAGCACAACATCCTGACAGCCCCAGCCATTCCCAGCTCACCGAGGGGAGCTTACAGCAGAAACCCTGAGCGTTCTCTTCCCTTCCTGAGCTGCCCCGGGCTCGGGGTGAGAGGCAGGATGCCGGATGTCAGCCGTGACTCATTCTCTGGGAAACTGAGCGTGGTGTGGCTTTCTGAGGAAAGAACCCATGAGTAAGGGCTTTTTTTATTTCTCTCACTTTTTTCCCCCCTCTTTTTTTTTTCTCACTTTTTTTTTTTTTTTAATTTTTTCAAGGGGAATTGGGCAATGCAGGACAGGTTACATCAGTTTGTCAGGAAAGGAGGGCACTGTAAGAGCCACAGTGCTTCTCCCTTGCTCAGAAGCCACAGAGTTTAATGCTGTGGTTGGGGGGTTGTGTTGTTTTCACAGGTTATAAAAGCTCATTTTGAGCAAAAATAAATAATACAAAATAAAACCCAATTTTTTCTCAGAATTGTTGTCTCTCCTGAAAGGGTGGATTTGAACAATGTTGTTTTAATCAAGTGTTTGGCTGCTGCAGGATGTCATAGGGAGGCTGGGATACACATGGATCAAAACAGGTTTGAACCAGCTTTGCAAAGCCAGTGATGTGTATTTCCTTATAGGGCTTCAATATTTATTTTTTTTCTTACCAGTTCTGCTTAATTACTGGTTTAGATGGCAAAACCAGTCCATCTCTGATTTTTAGGAGAGATGAAACAAGCCTTCCAGTAACAGCACCTCCCTGCCACACCAGGTGCTGTGAACCTGTTGCTATTAGGAATTATTAGTCACGTAGAGACTGTCAGTGGCCCTAACATGCCTGGATGGTTATGCTTTTTTTGTTGGGTAAATTTTTTATCCAGTAATTTAAAATCAATAATAAAATAAAAAACAAACACACAAACATAAACCACACAAGACTTTTTAATTATAAACCAAAACAATAATAAAATTCTTAAACTTTCAATTTTTCCGACTATCATCTCAACAAATTATAATAAAAACTAATAATTTCAACTCTTACTTACAATACTCCAATTGGAGTATTGTAAGTAAACCAACTTTTTGTGGGGTATCCTCTGCTCAACACCCTCTCTGAGCATCCTCCTGCCATCAGCCAGCCAGCCTGACCCAGGGGCTGCTTGCTGACTGCTCCTGGGTATGGTGGCACGAGTTGGCACTGTCCTAACCCTCACAAAAACTCTTTTTGGTGAGCCAACAGCCCCAAGGTTGGGAGGAAAGTGGACTCCAAAAGGGGCAGTGCTTGGTGTCATGGGGAAGGCTGGTGGCACCTGGCACCTTCTGCCAGCAGGGAGGGTCTCAGAGGTGATGTGAGCCCACAGCCCTGTCCACAGTGAGCTGGGGTCCTGCCAAAGAGCCCTCCCAGGGGCATTTCCCAGAAACAAAGCAGAAAGGACAAGAAAAAGTCAACTAAGTTTTCTAATAGGTGCAGATAGGCTGGAGTAGCTATTCCACCTACTCACACCATGCCCAAGGAAAGGGTTAAAAATAAAAGAGAAGGAGTCAGGGCTGGGGGGGACATCCCTGGGACAGAACAGCTTCAGTTAATGGGTCTGGGGAGGGGATTGTAACAATATCTCCCCAAAAACTACCCAGCTTTTGCAGGAGAGGTCGCTCACCCCCCTGGCAGGGCTGGCACAGAGCTGGTTTAGGTTGGTGCAGGTGTTTCCCTCTAATAGGCACTGTCAGGTGCCTCTGCAGCCTTGATGACCATCTGGTTACCATAAAGAATGGTTTATGGGATCTCATCCTGGCTTCTGATGACTATAACACAAGTATTGAGAGCCTGCAAGGTACAGCTTCATAAAAATAACAGCTTAATAATGAGAACGACTTTCCCCTTCCAGAGCAGAGCAAATTCAGGTGTATTTTCCCTTTTCATTAGGATTGTAAAATGAGACAAAAGAGACCCAGTCATCTAGGAGGGGAAAAAAACCCACAATCTCACATATTTCTTAGAATTTTAGCAAGGTGCAAGCACATCTCACAACTGTCTGCAGGGCAGGACTGAATCCCAGCTTCTGACATGAAGAAGGGGAAACTGAGGCACAGAGTTGTGAAGCAGCTGGAACAGCATCATCCAGGCAGCCAGTGGTCAGCACAGGAACCTCAGCTCTCACCTGCCCCTGCACTCCTGTAATTAAAGACATCAGCACAGCTACCCAGGTGTTGTCACATTTTATCACAGCTCTGTCTTGATCTTTCAAACCCTTTTTTGTGTTTCCAAAAAGCCCTAATTCTCTTCATTTCCAGTTTCTTACTGGTTTATGGAATATCAGGGCAGTTTGTAAAGATATGACTTTCTCCTTTCAATAAATGCTTGCTATGTCTGGCCCAAAATTGTTTTCTTTTCTCCCAAAGGTATGGAGGACCTTCTGCTGTGCATCTCTTCAGGACACTGAAATCTTGTGTAAAATCAATGGTTTGGAGGTTTTCCTTGGGCATCCCTTTCAAAAATATTTTCTGAATTTTCTCTTGCAAAAAAAATATCCCAAAACCCAAACCAGAACAGAAAACAAACCAAAGCAAAACAAGACAAACAAGAAAAGCTCCACAAGGTTTTCATGCAAGTATTTTGAAGGAAAGATTGCAATTGGCTATTTACAGGCAACAGAGACAGCAGTTTCACCTGCAAACAGGGGTCTAGGACCATCCTTTGGGGGCACCTACTCCTACAGAGTGGTGGGGTGGACAGACAAGCCCAAGGCTGATCCTTGGAGGAGTGAGAGCCTCCCATGGAGCAGGGACATGCAAGCACCTGGTCCTCCTCTAACCCTTCTTTTGCACATCAATCAGCAAAAAGTGGAGCCAGCACAAAAGGCCACCTGACCAAGGGCCAAGGTGGGCTGGGAACTCCAGCCTGACCCTCACAGCACCCACACCCTGCTTGGGTAGCACAGAGAATGGCCCCTGGCATAGGGGTTTGGTGGTCCCAGAGGCAGGGAGGGCATCACTCCCATCCTTCATCTGCCAGAGAAAACTCCTTCTCTTTTTCCTTTTTAGAACCAAGCCACCTCCTGATGTCCTGAGATGGGCTAGGAGAGCTCTGGAGTGGGCCAGGGCACTGGAGACCATTGGCTGCACGTCTGGGAGGAGGTAGGGGTGGGATTATCTTTCTTATGCCTGGGGTTTGACCTCTCTGCCAGCAGATTGTTCTGATTTTCCACATGGAGGGATCCAGGGACCCTCTCGAAAGTTCAAACTCCCAGCATCTTCCCTGCAGGCAGCAGCAGAGCTCTGGGCTCAGCCCTCACAGGGAGCTGGGCTGCACAGCAGAGTCACTGACCCAGATTGCTTCATGCACAAATTTGGACATTTCATGACTTTTTTTACACTGGACCATGTGGTCTTTCTGCTAGTCAGAAATTTCCATGGAAAAGTAGGAATTTGGGTTTGCATTTTTGTTGTTGTTGTTGTTTTTTAGCACCTCGCCAAAAGACCTGAGGGAAATTGCTGAGATGATTTCAAGTCGAAACAATTCCATTTTTCTCATTGCAACAGAATTTTCTTGCAAAATTTGCGAGCAGTTAACAACCAAAAAGCTTAACAAGTGAAAAACAAGAAACAGGGTTGTTTCTTTCAGATTTTTCCTCAACTCAGAAAAGCAAAACATTTCCATCTTTAGTCAACCTGAATTCATGCAATTCTTTTTTTTTTTTTTTTTTTTTAATTTGCTTGAGTCAGCCAGCAAACCTGAAAGATCAGCTCTTTGCACAGCTTCATCTGACAACGTCCTTGACTTCCTCTGTGCTGGTGCAAAACCCTGGGCTCAGCTTAGCCAAGTATTGTCCATCAGTGCAGCACAATACAAAGCTAAAAACCACGAGGGAATACCAAGCACTGTCCTTCTGCCCTTTTCCAGCTCAAAGGAAGCACTGGGGCATCTAAAACCAGAATTTCCCAGTCCGTGGCTGGAGCACAGAGCTTCCACAATATCTTAATAACAGGTCTGACCCAGCACAGGAGTGCTCTGTGGCATGCACCTGATTGCTCCATCTGCCCTGGCTGCAAACATTGATTATTCTCTGTGACACACGTTGTAAAATTGCACTGAGGGAACCACGTCTCGTTAGTAATTTCCATTCAGATGAGCTGAAGGAATTAATGAATTTGGAGGATCTCAGATCTTTGGAGATAGGGACAGGCGATGGCACGCTGGAAAGTAATCACCCTCAACTGTGCACAAGCTCGAAACCACCCTGCTAATCACAGCAGGCAGAGTGCTTATGGGGGCAGAGGGAGAGCTCAAGCACCATTCAAACTCTCTAATAATGGTAAATGATTCCACAATCGCACGTGCTCAGGGCTCGGACTGCTTCCAAAGCTAAGTGCTTATGAAAACTTGAAGTGCTCCACTGGTTTTAAATCACTGTGCAGGGCTGACTGATTTAAACTACCAGAGCACTTCTCTTTTCCTTGCATTTTCTTTTCTCCCCCCCTCTCCACCCTCCCCTTTCCCTATTTTTTTTTTTATGAACACTTCGATTTGGAAGCAAGTCAAACCCTTCAGTTTAGCGGTTCGAGACCATATTGAACCGATTTAGAAATATGTCAAAAAAAGAAACAGTAAATTATGGTTTGAAACCCTTGTGTTTCAGAGCATGTAAGAGGCAGAGGCTGCAGCTAGAGCTGAGATGTATTAGCAGGGGCTGGGAGACAGGGCTGGTTGAAGGCATGGACACTTATCTGTTTGATCACATACCTACTGCAGGACAGATCTGCCCATGGCTGCTCCCTGCCCTGCACCTTTGATGTGCTGATGTTTTCCTCTGATCCTCAGTGGCCTCTTGCTGCAACTGGAAAAATTCCTCTGTAGTAGGTGCAGTGCTAAAAAAGGGCCTGAAATTTGAGTGTTGTGCATGGAAATGGGAAAGGATGCATCCCTCATACGGGGTTTTTAAATGAGCAGCCTCCAACACTGACAGCGTCACAACCCGAAAGCGAAACTTTCTGGTGGATTCATAACTCTCAAAAGACAGAATAAAACTGAAGCAGACAGCATAAATAATGGAAAAGTGAATTAGACTTTAAAAATTCTGTCCTGTTTAATAATTCAGAATGATTATAACATGCTGAAAGGAACTTTTTTTTTTAATTACTTCTAGCCTGGCAATCTCCCATTAGTGCACACACATCTCCATCAAAAATCATCAGCTAACAAGAGCTGCATTAGTGTGAGACAAGTGGCAAAGTACATCCCTTTGGGTGTTTATTCACACCAAGGACGTGCCCTGTGCTGCCTTCCCTCACCTAGAGATGTGTTCAGGGTGGAGGAGATGCCACGGCCCCCAGGACCACAGCCCTGCCCTGGCTGCATAAAAACATTCAAATAAATCTCCCTGAGAGCCAGTAAATCAAAGCTGCTTGTCACCCTGGCTGGGACACGTGGTGCAGGTGTGAGCTGAGGTTTCCATCTCATGTCCTGTGGCCAGGTTGAGGCACTGAGAGAGCCACAGCCAGTGGGGGAATTGAGGACATGGGAAGACACCAGGCTGAGAGCTGAAGGCAATATCAGCAGAGCCTGAGTGATGAGTCCTCCATCCCTAAGATGACAGCAATCCTTGTTTAGTGACTCAGGCTGTGCACCCTCCCTTCGGATGCTGTAGGTAGAGAGAGGTGTTGGCTGCTGCTGGTGTTGACCTGACAGTGGAGGCTGAAGTGCAGGCAGACCATCAGCATTGCCATCACCCAGAGCCACCTTTTCCTCCCACCAGAGCCAGGGGCTCCCGTGGTGAGAGCAGGGAGCATTGCCTGGGTGATGCCTTCCACGAGACCTGAACCAAATGGCACGTGGGTGAGGAGCAAAGCTCAGGAGATGTCAGAAGGGAGGAGAGCAGATGGCAGGAGAGCAGAGGAAGGTGTTGAGATTGATAGCTAAAAGCTCCAGGTGGCTGAGTCCAGCTGAGTCACAAGCCCTGGCACGGCTGGAGGCAATGGGACAGCAGAGCAGCCTGAGGAGCAGGAGAAAATGCACAAAGGGCTCTTTTGTAGTGGGAGGTGAGTGTGGCTCCGCTTGCACCACTCAAACCTGTGGCCACAGGAGCCAGGCTGTGCTCTGAGGCTGCAGCAGACTCATTTAGCATTTTGAGGGCCGTAATTTACAAGCAAATATAAATACTGGCCACCCACAGAATATACCCAGCTCCCATGGCAAAGCTGGTGGGTGGGGAAGCACGGGCACCCCTCAGCCACTGCCCTCCCTGTGCCATCTGGCTCGCTGCTGCCAGGCCTGTGATGGCCATCTGCCTTGGGGCTGCCATGGAGAAAGTTAATTATATTTTTTTGTAGAGTCACCACGGCAGCTGGAGATGCCAACCCAGCATAAGTGAATAAATCACACCCAAATTCCACTGCCAGAACTCAAAGGGAAGTTGTTCCTGTGTTAGCCATGCTTCAGCCCCACCACACCAGCAAGGACAAGGCTTTCCAAGTGTTTAGGAGCTGCTGCTGGGTCATGCTTGGGCTTTGCCATGATACCTTAGAGTGAGGGAAGCTCTCTGCTCTCAGGATGTGTGGTGGGGCAGCCTGCTTCAAACCCTGCCTGGACTTGCTGGGGGACAGGAGGAAACACTCCTTCACCTGATCTCCCAGTTCCCACATCCATCAAGGGAACACAGCCATTCCCACTTCCTTTGCAAAATTCCTCAAGCAGGAAAAAAAAATGTGTAAGGACAAAGTACAAGAAAACAGAGCTTTCTTTGGCTCTGCTAAAACACCTGAGAGACAGCGCAGCTGTGCAGGGGCACTGGACAAATTATTTTCTTTGCAAAACCTCACCTTTCGGCAGCAACCAATGTTCATTGGCCACCTTCAGCCTAATCACCACTCACAGACATCCTCACTGTCACCCCTGGCACATTAGCACAGTCCTGAGCCCAAACTAAGCATCTTTCCTTTGGCTCCTGGGGGGTACAGAGGCAATGCCATACTCCAGGCATTGCCATTCCAGGCTGGCATCCCTGCACTCCCCATCCTGTGCTGTGCTGAAATGACTCTGCACCTTTTCAGTTTGCTTCACAGGTGAGCCTCCAGGGATCAGACCTTTCCTCCCCTGTGATTTTCAGGGAACCAAACATATTCTGACAGACACTCAAGGGTCCTGTTTTCATTTAGGTCTGGAGGAAGCTGCGTTGTCCTCACACAAAAGAAGCACCAGGGCATGGATTAAACCCTCTCAAGAGACTGGAGTTTTCCAAACTGCCTCATAAAGGGAGCAGCACGTTGTGAGAGAGAAAGCTCCTTTGTTTTGGATAGCAGCTGTAATCTCCACATCAAGCACGTTGGAATTTGTAAGTGGCCATTTAGCCATATTCTGACAGCAGAACAAGGAACCTCGGGGCAGCAGCCAGGCCTATTTATAGAGAGGAGGTTTGAGGTAATATCCTTACCTTGGATGCACTGTCTCCACTTAAGAGCCCAGCTTATGAGGGAAAGTGATGCCAGACAGGCAGCCAGCAAGGAAGGAAAAGAGTCACAGCTCACTCTGCCTGGCTTGCTTTGCAACAGAGCAAATTGTGTTCTACAGCAACAATAGAATTCTCTGAAAACTCAGTTTCTTCCCAGGCCTAACAAGAAAAGGAATGGCAGGAGATAAACAGCTGGAGAGATTCCTCAGGCCAAACCTGCACCGGCTTATCAAGTTAATGTATCACTGTTGTCACAGCACGGGAGTGTTGGGAAACCATGAGCTGCCCAGGAGGTCAGAGATCTGCCCACAAAATGTGCTGACCTTTTTCTTGTTGACGTTGTTGATGACACCCAATGGCTCAGGAAAGCTCTTGGGACACTCACTGAGTGACATCAAGAGTCTGGGCTGTCCCCCCTTATTGTGCCAAATATCGACGCTTGGAGCCCTCCAAGGCTGAGCTCAAGCAGTGCCAGCTTAGGTGTCCCCACAGAGATGGGCTGGGATCCAAGCCCAGCTGAAATCACAGGGCTGCTCTGGGACACCTGAGAAATGTGGATTTTTCCAGAACAAACAGGAAAGGGGAACCCATGGAAAGCACGAGAAGGGGAGAGGACACCAAGGTGGTGGTGAGAGGCCTTGGGTAGTGTCAGAACCCAGGACACCCCTCTGGCTGCCCTGGATGGCTCGAGCCCCTGGCAAGGAGCTCAGGGACCTTGGCACAAAGATAAAGACAACTGTGCTTTTGATTTTAACCCATGGAGAAAGTTACCAACCTTACGTGAAGATTTACAAGCCACGAGAGTTTAAGTAGAATGATAGTTAGTTTGTCACAAGGTAGAAAAGTAGAATTTTGGGGTTTTTAGAATGGGGATTCAGAAGCCAAGATGGAGGGATTTGGGCCTTGTCCTTCTTTCTTCTTCTTATCCTCCATCTTCTGTGTGATAGTGACACTTCTGGATTGGTTTAGAGTAGAGACAGACTGTCTAACATAGGTGATAGGTATTGGAAAATCATTGTAAATAAAGTACAGGTAGTTCTTAGTATAAAAAGTTAACGCTGCCCCAAGGGTGGTCAGTGTGCCTCAACCCGACCTGCTGGACAGACCTCAGCAGGTCAGAGAAAGAATGGAATAGATAAGAGAAAATAAACAGCCTTGAAAAGCAGAACAGAAGAATCCTGACTCCTTTTTCGATCTCGGGTCTGGGAGAAGAGACTTTCTAACACCTCAGGGTCATCTCGACCACAGGGACCCTGAGAGGTTAGCAGAGGTCTTTGAAAAGCTGTACTCACAATAACAGGGTGTAGATATAATAATTCAAGGGTAAACTGGTGGGATGAGATTCAGCTCACAGACAAAAAAAAAAAAAAATATACATGTAGCCATTTAATTTAAATTTATTGCTGCACTACCCATAGGTCAGCTGCAGGTGCTGCCTGGAGAGGGATCCCAGGTGAGTGGTCACCTTCAGGTGTGTTGCACAGATGAGGTCTTTATTCAACACTGGCCAGCCCAGCACTGCTTTTCCCAAAGGAAGGACGTTCCTTTAGACTGACTCTTGACACCATGCCAATGCACCTTGAGCCTTTAGGTCATACCTGTCACAGACCTGAGCTGCTTCTGAAGCTCCTCCTCCATGGAATGCTTTCCCAGCCATGGAACAAGTATTTTATTCTTCAGGGAAGGATAAGAGGAATATGTATAGGAATATATATTTATAGGAATATCAATTCTAACATCAATGTTGCTCTGAGGAGTTTTAAGGAGGTCCCAGGAGCACATGGGAATGGGGGAAATGCCCCTCTGAGACACCTCTGAGTCCTTCTACTCTCCTCCAAGTTAAAGTTACTGCTGCTGCTGCTGCTGCAGGGACAGCTGAAAAAATCCTGGTGTGGGAAAGCAGGAGAAGCTGGCAGGTATCCAGCACCAGCTCGTGCCATGGGGGGAGTGTCCTGCTTTCCAGCAGATGTTTGGCTTTTACAGCTTCTGAGCCCTGCTCCTTTATCTTCCTAGGACATCTCCAGCTACTCCTTTACTGCCTGAATTAAACAGAAGCAGGGATTGAGCTGGGAGTGTGCAGATTGTCCAACGTGCACACAAAAAGCAGCAGACTGAGGAGAAAATCCACATGCATCTACACACACATGTGTGGGCACACTACATGAACATTGAGCTACTAAATGTGGCCAGCTTCCTGAGGCTGATATCAGTTACAGGCCAAAAAAGCTAAAAATAAATAATTTAAGAAAAAATGTGACTGATAATTACAAGTTGAGTCAAGCATATTTTGCCTTTGCCCCAAAATGCATATGTACTGCCTATGGGGTAATGTCTGGGTGACCACTGACGGAATCAAGCATTCAGAGGAAAGAAAAGGTTATTTTAACAATAAGTGAAAAGGAGGAGTAAGAAATTGTAGGATATTGATAAAGGAGGCAAAAGGACAGAGGGAAGAATTGTTCAGTGATTGCCTCTGTGCTGTATTGGTGAAACAGCCCAGTGACAGAGTCTTATTGTGTGTTGAAAATTAAATACCTCCACTCCACCAATACTTGTTGTGGTCATTAAGCAGCAAGTGACTCAAGCTAAATGGATAACTTGAACCCCAGCATTTTCACCAAGCTGCCTCAGGGCTATTAGTATTGAATTTCATTATTTCCAGAGTGTCTGTGAGTTACAATTGGAGACTGTATCAATTCTAGCACAATAATAAACTGCTGATAAGTACATCAGTTCAAATGTACCAGATTAATAAAGACACTAATGTAGTCAATACCAATCAGCACTGGTTCATGGAAAGGAGATCCTGTCAAAGTAAACTTACCTTTTCCCTGTTGAGAGGGACAACAGTGCTAATAGAGTTGGCACTTTATAAAGGTATCAGTAGCACAAGGTATTTTAAGCTGATTAAATCCACTTGGCATACGTAAAATCTGTTAAGAACTGGACATTTGATAGATCTCAAACTCTAATTGCAACAGGAGACAGTTCATTGAGCTCCTGTGCTTCTAGTGGTGTTTTGGAGAGTTGTTTGGGTCCTATACTTCAATCTCTTTTGCTGATATTCTGGAGAAAAACATGTTATTATTGTCTGCAAGTGATGGGGAAATCTGGGAACTGCCAAGGAAAGAAGAGATTGGGGGAGTGGCACTCTGGATTGGTTGCTGTGCTCATTGCAGGCAATCAATATTTAATATATATTGTACACCTATCTTCTGAGCAGTGAAGATTCTCTGTTCACATTTACTGTGCAGCACAGCATCCCAGGAAGCACAAATTTTGGAGAATACCTTCCAGGGGTTTAGAGGGCAAACTGAAGAAGTGTTAATAAATTGGAGGGAGTCACAGGACTGATGAAAGGATTTAAATATAATTATCTAGCTTGCACTGAAAGGCTTAAATGGCCCTCAAGTATAGGAAGGCAAGGAAACAGCTAAGGGGTGGCTTGATTCTGGTAGGGTATCAAAAGATGACAGAAGGATATTCTGACATGGGCATAATAAGATTGGACATAAAAAAAATTGAGATGGACAAATTTGTATTAGAAACAATATTTATTTATTTATTTGTTTATTTTTCCAACAATAAGAACTGCCAATCCCCCCCAAAAATTTCTAAGGTTAGTATTTGATTTTCCATCTAGAAAATTATTTTCTTAAAGACATGTTTTACTTTTTTTCCCTAAATTATAAATATTTAAGTGAAAACCCAAGAATTATTTCCTCCAGGTCATACAATGAATAAACCTAAATAAAATGTAAATCTATTAGGTTTATACTTGCCCAGGTTCCAGGAGATACCTAAGGGACCATGAAGTAACCTACTCTGCCTCTTGGACCTGGGATGGAAAGCCAGCACCAAAGTGATCACCGGATGGAAAATTCACAGCAAAATCAGTTTTTCTGCAGGTCAGTCTTTATCTGCCAGGCCATGGGCATTGTCTCCATGAGTTTTGTCATTCTGCCTTTCAGGTTCTGCAGGATTTATCTGGATTCTGTGGTGTGCCTGAACTCCTGGATGTGCTCATCCAAACAGGAGAATAGAGGAAATAAATCTGGAGTATTTCTGCCGTGTCCTCTAGTCTGGCTCTTCTGAGTCATCACTTAATGACATATTTAATCACATTAATGCTTTCCCTAGTCCTGGTGAGACTTACTTGTGTGCTTAACTTTATACTTTACCAGGTTGACCTACTATTTAATGCAAACCAGGTCCAACCTGGAACTTCCTCCCTCTGAGCTCAGATAAATTTATCTCCTAATGCCTTAATGATTACTGTGTCACATGCAAGAGGAGAACACGATAGCTGGATTTTTAAAATTAATTAGTTTGTCAAGCTTATTTTAAAAAGGAGAAACCTGAGCCTAAGTTTGCCTGTCAAGCAAAAAAAAAAAATACTATGGCTAGGTAGTTTTTCCAAAGCATGAAATTCAAGAGGAGTTAGGTTTCCTTTTGTGCCTTTGAAGAACTCTCCTTAGTGCCCAAGAGCTTCGTCTTGGCTGAAATGCTCCAGGCACTTCCCCACAGCCATTCCTGGGATGTTTGGCTGTTTCCAGGAGGCCCCGTGGCCAAAGGACTCCCGGTGCTGCCAAAATGTCACACTGCTCATTGCAGCATCCCTAAGGTCCATCCCCATTTTTTCCCCCTCATATTTAAAGACTCAGTCACAGAAATGCCTTTGGCTACACACTGGGAATCAGACCACAGCATGATGACTCTGACCTATTTTTCTGCCCCAGCACATGTCTGCTTGACAGCACTGCCTCCAGAGCCCTGGAGTTTTCCAGCCAGCTGGGCTCAGAGCAAGGACAGAGGATACTTGATAGTGGGCATTGAGAGTGGCCTTCCCAGCATCTTCAGTCAGTCCCAAATAAGATTTGAATATAAGCTGCTGTGATTTTATTTTCTTGTTTTCTCATTCTCAGCAGTGAATCTGACAAAGCTGCTTTGCTGTGGGAGAAAAGGGAAATTCTCCACGTCACCAGAGCATCCAAAAATGAGGGGGAGCCTATTGCAATAGCAGCTCAGATGTTTTTGGAGTGAAGTTCAGCTCAATGGTAGAAAAATTAGATATTTATATTTACTGGTTAAAATAATTTTATTAAATGACTCATTATGGGCAAGTGATACAAACAAACTTACATGAAAATGTTAGAACAAAGTCTGGAAACATCCTATGAGAGATTTATCATAGAATCATCTCCTGGTTTGGGTTGGAAGGGACCTTAAAGATCACCTCATTCCAACCCCCTGCCATGGGCAGGGACACCTTTCACTGTCCCAGGGTGCTCCAAACCCCATCCAGCCTGGCCTTGGACACTTCCAGGGATCCAAGGGCAGCCAGAGCTGCTCTGGGCACCCAGTGCCATGGCCTGCCCACCCTCACAGGGAAGAACTGATTCAAGAAAGCCAATCTAAACCTACCTTCTTAGTTTTAATTTCTTCCACTATTGCTGCTGGGGAGGACTCTAATTTGCTTTCCAATCTCAATGAGCCTTGCCTTGTGTATGTGTCTTAAAACCTTCTATTGTCCTTCTGAGAGGGCATTTCCAATGTCAATGCTCCTTAAAAATGAAAATTAACCTCCAAAACAACCCTGCAAGAGGAATCCAGATGCTCCTCATGTAGCACATCCTCCCTGATGTGCTCCCTTTTATGTTCCTTCTCCCTTTTTCCTAGCATGCTTTGCCCTTATGGAAATTGAAGTGCAGAATCAAGCCTGGAAGCACAGGAGCCACGTTTTTGCCATTTTACTTAAATTAAATCTCCAACCTCTCTGCAGAGATCCCAGCCAGCTTCAGTGGGGCCAGGTGACAACCAAAAAAATACCCCCAAATTAGGAATTCCAGAGCACCCTTCAAACATTACAGACTCAGGAGCACACCCCATGTCCTAAGGAGGGCATGACAGAGGCTGCTCCAGCCAGGACAGAGGAAGAGCAAGAAGTGAGGTGAAGTGTAGCAAAGGCTAATTTGTTCAGTGAACACTGATGTATCATGTATATTTTATTATTCCCGCTTTGTAGGATCCTCATAGGATTTCCTGGGAAAAAATTATGCAGCACATGAATATCCCAGGCTTGTCAGGCTGCTGAAAATGCTCTGTATGGATGGGCTGAGCACACAGAACATCTGTGGCTGGGGCAGGCTGAAATCCCAGGCAAGTGTCTGACATCCCAAACACAGAGCCTTGATCTCTGCTCAGAGACACACGGGCTGCCTGGGAAAACCTGGGGAAATATTCACCTCCCCCATGCCTCTCTCCTTTTTATTTCCTTACTTTGAAGTTTTATAAGGAACCAAGACATCAGTTTTTAAAGATTGTCAGGGGGGGAAGGGAGTTCATTGTGACCGGCCATAGCTCAAGGAAGGCTTTAGGCACTGGGAGCCATATCTGATGTTTTGCCCAAATGTGATGCTAATTTAGCTGCCTCTTTTCCTTTTAATATGGTTTTTTGAGCCTTTAGGGGCCATCTTAAACTCCAGTCAGAGAGTTTTGCTGTGGCTACAGCACCAAGCCAAGCAGGGCCAGATTGACCCAGACCCACGAGGCCCTAGAGATAGAGACAAGAACATGGCTCATATCTGCACAGTTATCTCCTCCCTGACCCTTCAAAACACCCCACAGATGTGGGATGCCTTGAGGTCACACCCCTGGCTCTTGCAGTGCCCAGCTGGGAGCCTGAGCAGGGGCCAAAGCCATGCCAGGCAATGAGAAGACCTTGGTGCTCCTGGGAGGGTGTTTGATCCCTTGCCCAGGCTCTGGGGAGCTACCAGAGCATTCAGACCACCTACTACCAAGTGCTGCCATCACCTCCCTCCACGAGACCCAGGAGGAAGCAGGAACCAGCCTGGGGTGGCAGGAGCCCCTTTGATCTTTGCAGAGAAGGTGACAACAAGTGCAGGCAGCCTGGCTGTGACCTGAGTTCATCCATCCTCAGCCTCTCCTGATAAGCTGTATCTGGGACAGGGAAGTGGTTTTGCCCTGTTTGTACCTGGTGGAGACCACCTGGGAAGGCAGACAAACCCATACTACACATCCCTGCAGCTCCCTGTCTCCCCAGGTGGGTTCAGTCCTGCCCTGCTCCCCTCCCCAGGTTAATCTGGGGGTGCATATCAGTGACTTTGCCCTGCCAGGACAGCTCAAACACTCTGCCTTGAGGCTCAGCCTACTATTTCTTCATGGTATTTTCTAGTGAGAATATTTATTAATATGCCACCACTGCCTCTATTGTATTCTGGAGAGGGGAGATGGATGTTTTGCTTTCATTTTCAGTTAGACATGAAGACTCAGCATGAAAAGCTTCAAACTTTTCATCTCTAATGCCAGAGGGGCACAGAGGGGTGTTTTTCAGAGCCAGGCTGGCTAGGAAGCCTTGGGAATACTTGAAGCTCTTTCAATACTTAGTCAAGCAACTTTCAGATAATAAGGAGAATTTCTTTACCAGACCTTAAACTATGTTTTCCATCAGACATCTAAGAAAACTGAACCCCTCTATTTTTAGATTTTAAATTTTGATTTCTTAAGGGCTCTGTCTAGTAGGATGTGCAATGTAGAAATAACTTGCATGGCTTCTAATGATGCCAGTGTTATGTGTTAGATTTTAGGGCCCTTTCCTTATTTAATGAAAAAATAGGGCTTCAATCTGCAGCTGCAGCCCCATTTATCCTGTCCATCTGTACCCAGCTGCAGCGCCAGAGTGTGGTTGTTGATGTATTAATGAGGTAATTTAGATATCTGTGCTCTCGCTGCCTTTTTTTTTTTTTTTTTGTGCTTCACAATATCTTGGGAACTTTATGGTTTATTGATTATTTTTTTGGACTTTTTGAATCTGGAGAAAAGCTCCTTAACCTACCAGGGATTCATCTGCAGATTCAAAAACCAGAAGGCATGAGTAGAACTTACCAAGCTGAAGATTTTCCATTAAAACCTTATGATCCTTAAATTGATCTTTTCCTGTTGGAGGGGCTCATGAGGCTGAGATCTGACACAACCACAGGTGGATTTTGCTTTCAGTGAAGAAGGTATAAGGCATAAACTGAGTACCTGCCAAGGGGAACTGCTCCTAGCTCTCCCAACCTCACTGCTGAGGGACAGAAAAACTCAGTTCTGGCTCATTATGGACTTGATGGTATCTGCCTTGTAAGTTACTAAACCCATTTTGTTCATTTTGCAACACATCAATTTTATGGCTGAGGTTGAAGTATTTACTCGTCCTTGGGGTTTGCAGTTGTTGAGATACAGGATGGAAAAGCAGCCTGCACGTAAAATGTGGCTGAACTCTGCTATCCATTCAGCAGAGAGTCAATAGTTCAGGAGTTAATTCATGAGAAGAAGGGAGTAAAAACACACCAAGGTCAGGATCTCATGACCCACAGGCTGTCTATAGCTCCATCTGAAAGACCCTGTAATAGATAGGTATGTGCCTTGGAAAATGCATAACAGTGTGGTTAAGAGAGGCATTTCACAAGTTGTGTAACATCACACTCCTGGCAAACCTTCTGGAGTGCACATCACATTCAGATCAGAGCTCTCTGCAGGATGGGAAACGTGAGGGTGATGAAGGTTTTAAATCCCAAATTGATACGCCAGAAAAATATTTACAAGCCAGTGAGTGTCCCATAAACTCCCACCAGAGATTTTTCCCTTCAGGAGCTGTGCTGACTTACACCAGAGCTGTGGCCCTCTCTGTACCATATCCCAGAGCCAGGCAGGGCCAAGCCCAGGTAGTTTCTCCCAGTTCCCCACTGGCTGCTCCTCCTCACAGCACATGGGATTTGTGCAGTGTCAGCACTGACAGCCAGTTTCCTGCCTTTCCCTCAGCTCATCGCTGCTGTGCTGCAGAGAAGGTTCAGGTTTCCAGCTCTGCAGATCCCAAAGTGCAGCAGGCCCACCTCCAAGTAGGATTTCAAGGCATCCTCCTTCCTGCCTTGCCTTTAAAACTCCAACCTGCCCCAGACCAGGAGAATACTGCAGAGAGCAACCACCTCTACAGTGAAACAGGGACCTGGAGAGGCAGGAGAGCAGAGCTGAGATCAGCAGGGCTCAGGGACTCCTGTCCAGCTGGCCCTGAGCCTGGAGACCTTGAGGTTCCAGGCACCAGCCTTGCTCCAGCCCATCACTTGCAAGCTGGAAGGGACTGGAAATGTTCTAGGAGCTGGAACACCTTTGCAGTGTGGACAGTGGGTTGGATCCTTAAAGGCTGCAGTGGTGGCACCCAAGGGGTTGATGGCATGGCCACACCTGGCCAGACACTCTCTGCCACCTCTGACCTGGATCCACTCTCCTAAGTGGCCTCAGGAGATCACCTAGCTTCAAAAAAGAAAGGAAGGGAATGCAAGACCAGGTTTCCAAAATCTGCACCCTGGAATGAGAAGGGAGCAGGGGTGCCATGGCAGGGGAGGTGTCAGGGAGCAGGGAGGATGGGAAGGAGGGCTGCTCTCAGCCACCACTGCCTCCAGCACTTGGTTGATGGTTCCTGAGGCTGCCACCAGCATCCTGTGTGAACGGGGGGAAAATCACTGATTTTCTGTTCCTCTTGTGCAGGATGAGGCTCTTGAACTTCCCTCCAGACCTGTCCTGCTTGCTTGCAGTGTGGAACAGAGGTGGCAGAGAGTGTCTCTTGCTGTGGGAGAGTGCACAGCACCACAAGCTCCCCTTGGGGCCCGGAGCTGCTGCTGGAGAATTCATCTAGAGCAAGATTTGCAATCAGCCCTCAACATACCCAGTGCCCATGGAGGGCCCCTCCTCTTCCACTTGCAGGTTTTTCTTGCAGCAATTTGAAAAGCAAGGGGTAGGAGGAGGGAGGGAGGGAGCATTAGTGGAACAAATGCTCCAAAAGCAGTTCCAAGAACATTTCCATCTTCCGGCAGAGCAGCAGCTGTGGCATGTCCTAGGCTGTAATGGTCACCAGCTGTGAGGAACTGCTTTTTTATTGACCAGAGCATTTCCTTGGGGCTGCAATGGATACCAGACACCTCCAGCTCCAAGTTTTGCAGGTGCCCAGAGCTGGCTGTGCCTTCCTTGGGCTTTGCCAAGGAACTCCTGGGGCTGAATTTGCCCCCTGCCACTCCTCTGCCCACACTGCCCTTCAGCCTCTGGGCAGCAACAATCTCACCCAGGATGGGAGAGCTGGTGCTGAGCTCTCCTTGCCCAATGCTCCCCAAAGCCAAATGCACACCAGCCCTAAAGCCACAGTAATTAAAGGACATTTAATGAGGTAATACCCAGGATAAATCATATGGCAATAATAATTTAAAAATAATAAAAGCTAAGGCTTTTATTTCAGGAAGATCTTTTGAGGAGGGGGGCTGGATATAATCTTTTTGAGTGCTCTATTATAGGCCCTGAGTTATAAATAAATCCATATTTTAACATCTGGGATTCATAACATCTTGCTGACAGTCAAATCTCATAAAAGATGTGGTGACTTCTACAGATGTGGGAAACCTCATTCAATGAGCTGCGTAACAAAGGAAATCTAGTTCTTTTTCATTATTCACTCTTAAATCTGTGTCTCTCTGGCTCCAGAGAGGGAGTAAAGCTGTGGGGTCACCCGTTCTTCAACACACTCTTGCTAGGAAACTCAAGAGCAGCAGCATTGCCTGAAAGCCAGGGGTGAAACCAGCACTCTGTGCAGCTTGGGCTGCCTGCAAAGCCCAGGGTTTTGATCCCTCCCTGATGCTCCAGGCTTGGTGCTCATGCAATAATAAGCAGTCCCTGGGAAGCTGGCAAATGGTGGGGGATGAGAAGGTAAGCACTGCCTGGGCATCAAAGATGTGAAGATTGGCATGAATTCAGCCTCAGCTTGGGATTTAACAAAGTGAAAACAGAGGAAAGGGAAAAGAAGGGGAGATGAAAGGCAGGACACCCCATCTCCAAACTCTCATGAGCAACTGACTCCTCAGTCAGGATGTCACTAATCAAGGCTACAGCTCCAGCACTTTACAATTAGCTACAATTCCAAAGGAAGGAGGGGAAAATATTGAAGCATTTCCAGCAAAACTTAGTAACAGCAACCATATCCCCACAATCTGCACCCAACACTTGCACTGGCACAGGCATTACAGCAAACTGGAATCTCCTTTCTACTGGGTAAACCCAAAGAAAGTAAACAGTTGATTATGGTCACATTTAATTTGGGCTTTTACAAAGCTGCAGCCCTGTAGCCTATGTTTAATGCAGTTGTGGTGGTGGGGATTTGTTTTTCTCCCTCCCCAAATAGCTCACTATTGATTTTCCTCTTAACAAGTGCTCTTGTTCTGACAGTCCATCTCACTCTGTGTTCAGACTAAGAGGTTGTAATCTCCTTGTTGGTGATACCTGAACCCTCTGGCCATGGGCATGTTATGTTTTCACTAAAATGGGATTATGACCTATTAATCAATAAAGATGAAGTGGGTTAGCAGAGCTGTGACAAAGATGTGATTATTTTGCACGGCCCTGGAGGAGCAGGCAGGTGTCAGGCATGAAAGAAAACAGCACTTCAGCAGCCTCATCCTGGGTTTTCTGTGCCCAACAGAAATGGGTGGTGTAAAGGAAAAAGTCCCACAAAGAGCTGTTGCTTGTCTTTGAGTCATCAATCTGCTCTTTTGCTGGGACCCACACAGGAGGAGAGGCTTCCCTGCTCTTCTCAGTGCCAAATCTCAAAGCACTTTATAGCAGAGAATAGAAATCTCTGTATTTGACAGAGGGGGAAACCAAGGCAGGCAAAGGTGCTGGGATATGTTGGTGAGCCTATAGGAAATGGGAGCCAGGGCTGGAGAACAGAGAATAGGCTTTGTGTGTTTAGTGAGTCCAGCCGAGCTGGCTGCACTGTGTGACTTGCACTAAGGGGCTGGCAGGACTCTAGAGCTGAGCTAAAGCACTGGAACTATGAACTTCCAAGCTTTCAAATATTTGGATAGCCTATAAAAATAATTTTAAGCTCCTAATCCCTCCCTGTCAAATGGTATAATTTTTTTTCCCTCCTTTTTAGTTTCAACCTTCCTTTTCTTTTGGTTTTGCTAAGGCAGCCTCAGCTCTGACATCATCTGAGAATTTCATTTAACAAAATGATCTGAATCATTTGTGCTGGTTCTGGCGACTTTGCCAATGGAAACATCCCCTGCAGCAAGTGATTTGAAACCTTGAATATGGATTTTTTTCCTCCTCCTGTAGTTATTTTCAGAGCAATACTGTTCCCTTGACATCTGGCCAAGTGACCCAGAGGAAAGGATTGTTCTGGGATGTCAGGAGAACATGGTTTGCACAACCTGGGAGAGCTCATCTGGTGACAGGGCAGCTTCCACCCATGTCCCTGTTCCCTCTCAGTCCTCCTGGGTGGGAAGAGGAGGATGAGGATGGGCTGAGGGAGTGTTTGGGCATTTTTGGGGCTGCATCACAAAGTGATGGTGAGACTCATAACTGGTAAAGGGAGAGGGCACAGCTGGGAATGAAAGCTGTGACCAAAGCACATTCTGTACCTTCCAATATTGTGTTTTATTATTATGGCAGTGTTGCACCTTCTGTTAACCAATGCTGCTCCAGAAATTGATATTCTTGTATTAGGTTCTCCTTCACCCTCTTTTCAATGGTCATAGAAGTTGGAACATCATGTCCTGGGGCCAAACAAGGCAGGGTTCCATCCTGGAGGCCACATTTAATACTCAACAACTCAATACTCAACCTTCAGATATCAAAAACAAGCAAAACAACCCAATGTGGCCCTCAGATATCCCTGATGCACAGCTGCCAGATCTCCTCCTTGTCATGATGCACAAATATTTGGTGCTTGAGGTCACCTTTAGGAAGCAGGAATGCACTTTGCAGACCATTAACCTTCCACAATATGTCTCTAACCTACCAAACCCAAAAGGCACACATCAAAAGCCTGGTACTAAATGATCAGGACTAGGGGAGTGAAGTTATAGGTTAACTCCAAACAAAATGCTCCTTGAGTCCTTCTGCACCCCAGAACGACCCCATGAAACCTTTGGGTGAGGTGACACCTCTCTTCCAACAGCAAAAGAGACTCCAAAAGGGGACATGAGAGAAATTTTATGGTACCAATGGGGCTGTAGTGATATTATTTGAAGAAAATGCAAACACACTCAGGCGTATAATAAGAGGGTGTAATAGATAGTAAGTGCAAATGACTCATTCCCAGAGATTTTCCAGGATTAGACAGCAGCAGAAGGACAACAGCTGTGTAAAATGGACTTTAAAAAATAATCTTCTAATAAGATTTTAATAAACCTGTTAGTAAATGATAATGCTTGACTTCAAGAACTGTTTCTCCCCCGCAGTGTTTCTCTGTGGAGTTGGAGCTGTAGTGTTCTCCAAGTGGGCATGACACAACCTCAGCCAGGCAGGGCAGGGATTCCTTAGGTCCATGGATGAACAGAAAATCACACCTGTGGGGAGAAGCTGAGCCCTGAAAAGCCACTTCAGGCCTCCTGCAACATTAACTTTCTGAATTAAACTCAACCTCAGTTTTTATACTATTCTTGCCACCTTTTTCTTTCTGTTGACCCGAGAAGAATAATTTCAAAAATAAAATAAATAGTGTTTTATGAAACAAGAAGCCTGCTCTTTTCATTGCTCTCCAGACAGCATGTAGTCAGTGGTGGTTTACCAAAGCCTTCCCCTAAATCCCATGTCTGGACACACACGTGCACATTGCCATGCAGGGAAACTGCCACAGTTTTGTCCTTTTCTCAGCAGTCTGTCTCCTGGGGTCTCGTCATTACATGGCAATCTTGGCTTTTGCTTGGAGGAGAGAACTCGTTTTTGCAGCTGCCACAGTTTAGGAGAAAATCCTGTATGTGCAAAGGTTTAGGAACTCAAAAACCAGAGTGGAAACCAAACAAATCAGGTTTATTTCCCTTCCTTAGTCCTCTCTGAACTGCAGCATTGGTTGGGTTTAAGCTGGACTGGCCAAGCTGCTCCTATTTCCTATGAGTTTGTGGGTGTTTCAGCCTCAACAGGACAGTGTTCAGCTCCATTTCCCCCCCTGCCTGGTGTTAAGTGAGGTGTCAATCGTTCATCCTGTTGTCTTACAGAGGTTTCTACCAACCACAGATGTCACCACAATGCACACATTATGCTAATAAGTGTATCTGTAAGTGTGTGTAGCACAACTTACACCTTCCTTTTTACTCTTTGGGGAAAGTTAAGGGGCAGTAGCATAAATGCAGCTCCTCAGTTTTACAGGCTGATTGGGGAACATAACCTTCATGTGGGATGAGATGCATCAAACCCCAAATCATCCATCCATCCTGCACGGGGGCAGGCTGTGTTGTGGGCATGTCTGGCTCCCTAAGACCTTTGCAGGGTTAATGGGGCACAGTGGGAACCAGAAAGTTCTGTCCTCCAGGACTGTGAGCGCTGCACATTTAGGAGATGTCCATACCCCTGATGGAGTGTCCCAGGAAGAGAGATGTCCCTTCATGCAGGGCACGAGGCCAGCTCAGCCCAGCCCTGCCCACCAGATGAGACCTGAGTGTCACTGCCACCACCACCGCGATGTTTGCCACCCCTTCTGTGGGTTTTAATTTACAGCAAGGAGTGTAATGGCTCAGACAGAGCAGTCCCAGCGAGGCAGGAGCTCTCCCTGTGCCTCAATTTCTGCCCTTTGCACCCCACATGAGGTCAGGGGGTGCTGAGATGGTGGGGCCACATCTCCAGCCCGTGGCTGTCGGGGTCTCTCACTGGTCAGAGTGACCCTGAGAAAAGTCTGAAAGTCTCTTTTCCCAGCCCGGAATGCAAAGAAGGAGTCAGAGCTCTTCAGTTCTCAGTCTCAAGGTTGTTTATTGCTCCTTATCTATAAAATTCCTTCTCCTGTCCTGCCGAGGTCTGTTCAGCAGGACAGACAGAGGCAATCTGCCTGCCCCCAGGGTGGTGTTATCTTTTTGTACTAAAAACTACGTGTACAATGTTTACAATAACTTCCCAATCCCTATCACCTATGTCAGACAGCGAGCTTCTACTCTAAACCAATCCAAAAGTGCCACCATCACAGCAGAAGATGGAGGCCAAGAAGAAGAAGGAGAAAGGCAGGACACACCCAGATTCCTCCATCTTGCCCCCTGAATCCTCCATTCTAGAAACCCCAAAAATTTATTTTTCACCCCATGATAAATTCATTGTCATTCTACTTAAACTGTTGTGGCTTGCAGATCTTCATCTAAGGTTGGTAACTTGCTCCATGGGTCATAATCAAAACCACAGGCATCTTGGACTCTGTGTCAGGGTCTCTGAGCCCCCTGGAAGGGGTCTTGGCCACTCAGGACAGCCAGAGGGATGTCCTGGGTCCTGACAGTGGTGGGGGCACAGCCCCACTCCATGCTGGGGGCACAGCCCCACTCCACACTGGCTGTGCAGCAGGAATCACCTCCTGCAGACTCAGCAGCAGCAGCTGAGGGCTGTGTAACCTTTCAGAGCACAGCAGCCACTGCTCCATGGAGAGGAGCCAGAGCTGAGCAGCATCTCCAGGTAAGGGCAGCCTGCCAGGGGGGCAGCATTTGCAGGGAAGCTGGAGAGGAAAAGCCCAGATCAGTCACAAATTACTTAAGCAAAACTGATGCAAGTGGTTCCTGGCTGCAGATGGGAGGAGAAGTGGATGCTCCCAGGTCCTCTGAGGTCTGGCCTCCAGGTTTTGAAGGTCATCTGTTTTGTCTGGCAATGAAATCACCAGAGGTTCAATATTCAGTGGGGGTTTTCCCTTGCAGCTTCCAGCTCTCAGGGTGGTGCTTGTCCTCCCTGAGTACCTGTGTTCAGTAGGTGCCTGCAGTGAGGGTTTAGGATTCCTACAGAAACCCCTGAGCTCCTGCATGTAATCCAGAGTCCCTGTTTCTGGAGCTTTTCCCCTGAGCTGATCTTGGCAATAGCTGCTTTAGGCTCAGCCTCAAAACCTCGGGTCTGTGCCCACCCTTCTGCCTCAGTTTCCCACTGGTAAAAGTGGAGTAAGAGCCAGGATCCTGTCCCCAGGGAACAATGAGGGTGGCACAGTCACACTGGGAGCACCAAGACCCCTGGACATGGCAGCTCTGTCAGTGGCTTTGCTGGGAGTTAAAGAGCTTTACAGCAGATGAGAATTTGGCTCAGAAGTCCCAACACTGACCACGAGGATTTTAGGGGCATGACCTGCCACCAAACCCATACAGAACATGCCAAGACAAATAATAATTAGCTCTCTGTACTTAATTCCACACAGCTGACCTTTTCAGAGCAAGTTTTTCATGCCACCAGGATCTGCCTCTAAAAAGCCAGTGACCCTGGGCATCCTGCAAGTGTCAGAAGGATAATGACAGCTCACAGATAAAACCAGCACACAAATGTGGACCTGGTGCCCTTTTGGTAGCTCCCAGTTTTAAACAAGCACCATCATCTAGAGCTTTGGAACTGAGGAAAAAGCACTGAAGCATCACTTGTAGCCACTGTGGCCACCAAATGCTGCTCCAGAAGAAGCAACTTTTTTTCAGCTGGGAGATTTGCTGTGAGTTCTGTCCAAAAAGTAAAGTATAAAGAGATGCACACACACCTACCTGTATATATAATTTTCACATGGATTTTACTGCTGTTTCAGTTCAGCTCAAGCACCACAAAAGCTGCTCAGGGGAAGCAGTGCCACTGCCCTGTACTGTGGGCTTGCAAAAGGAGAAAATTGAGAGAGGAGAGGCAAAAACTGAGCTTTAGTCATAGTGTTATTTTTAATGGATTTGGATCCTGACTTCTCTGCTCTGAAACTCTTCACTCTTAAGGAGCCACTGCAGCCCTGTCCTGTGCTGGAGGCTTCACCAGCACTCATGGGGGCAGGTGTGCAGCCCTCCAGATGTTCCCATTCACAGTCCAGCCTATTTGCTCCGAATTTGCATCAAAATGGGATCATGCTGAGACCCTGGATTCAACTCTTCAGCCTTTGCTGGAGGCAGGGGGTAGTAACTTTTTCAGAGAGCTCAGGTATTTCCCCCAGAGCTCGTCTATCACTGCGAATACCCCTGCTCTGGATGGGTTTTCCTGGTTAAGAATGGGCTGTGGTGAAGGTTTAGGGTGCTCCTTGCAAGGAGGGCAGGGGCTGGTGGGGGCTGGCAGGCAAAAGCCAGACAAAGCAAATGAGACTGGAGTTGTGATATTGCCACTGTGAGCCACCAAAGTGACAGGGCAGAGGCTTACCAAAGCTCACAGGGAGATACTGGCAAGGGTAGGAAACAAGCCCCAGTGGCATCTGGCCAAGCCCATCACCCTACACAGCTTGGGGTCTAGAGCAGCTTCACTGCAAAGTGACCAACAGACAACCAAAATTGCTTTTTCTCTCTAAATGCTGTCCCCAGCCAGCCCAGCAGCAGTGAAATAACCCTCTCACCCAGTCTCCCCCATAGTTTATGATAAAGAGCCTTTTGTTGCAATTTAATTTGCAAACTTTCTCTTCTCTGCCATTCTCATGTGCCACGGTTCTGGAGACTCATATAAGTATTTTTACAAGAAACTCTTTCAGACAAATAAGTCTGGGGAGGTTTGTAATTTCTATTACCTCATGGTGACTCCATTGATAGACAGCAGCACACCTTGGGAGAATTAGAGAGCATAAAGTAATGGAGGTTTTTGTCCTCTCAAGACAGAGCTGTGAGTGCTGCCTGGCTCACAGCCAACACCACCAATTACCAACCTGGAGCAGGAGACAGGTCCTAGTGCTGAAAAATTGCATTTTTCCAACAGGCCTGGTAATGATGGAGCTGTGCTGTGAGCTACCATTTCCTCCTGGGCCTGTTAGACACCCAGGCCTGTGCAGGGTTTGGGCCACCTCAATGTTTGAGGACAGCTGTTGTCCTTTGGGGAAAAACGATGGAGTTTGTGTTGCTTCCTCCTCCCTTTGCTGCCACTCACCACTCTTCCAGCTTATTTTCACAGAAGCCCTTTCTGCCAGGAGACAGAACAGCCGAGCATAAAGAAGCAATTTCGGAGGCACTGTCATTGGCAATTATGCTTGAAAGCCAGAGATTTAATTATTGTGTGAGAGCGATACCCTTGAACGAGAAATTGCAGCGGTCCCATCGCGGGAGAGGCTGCGGCGCTAAAACAGGCGACTCACGAAATGTCAAGGAGTGCAGAGCGCAGCACTCCTGTGCTTCCCACCTCCAAACCCTGCTGTGAGGCTTTCTGGTGGCACCAAAGTTAGCTGTGAGCTGGGTTAATTGAGGACACAGGTGTCCTCGGCTGTCTGCAGAACGTGGGGTTTTGTCATGCTCATTTTCCGTGCCCGCTAACCGTCGCTGGCGAGCGGCTGAAGCGACGCGGCGCTTTCACAATTCCCATTTCATGCCTGAGTTTTAAATTAACACTTCTTCGCTCAGGGTGATGATTTTTTTGTGTGTTTGTTTGGAATCTAACAATTATATCGGTGCTCACCAGCAAACAGGTCATATTCTGCATCTCTCTCAAGCTTACAGGGTGCCTGTAGACGGAGGAGAGCACTGAATTACCCTGTCCTGATCTCCACCAAGGACTGACAGCACCAAGAAAGCACATTTTGGTAAATGCATAAATAATTACCCAGCAAGTCTACAACAGCACAGCACACAGGGCTTTAAATCCTTTAGATGTGACTGTCTCACAACAGGGGCAACTTTGCAGAAGATGGTGGAGCTGTGTTGGTGTAAAATCAGAGAGGACCAGGGTCAGGAGGCAGGTTGGGGCACAGGGGTGATGCTGGACATCTGGCTGCTCAAGCTGGGTTGGTTTAGCCGGGATTTCTTTTCCCAGGTCCCCGTGTTGTCACTCTGGAATGGGTTGTTACAGTACCCGGCTACACAACCACAGTTAGATACAGCTGATAAGCTTTTTTAGAACTGCAGTAGTGATGTGACATAAAACCAGGAAAAATTTCCTCTCTCCAAGCCCAGATATTCCTGATTTATCCATCCTTAAGCACCAAAAGCCTTTTAACCCCAGGAAAAGCACTTCTCCTGCTGCAGAGCAAGCACAAAACCGGCAGAGAGGAGCTTGACATCCCAAGCTTGTCCAGCTCACACCTCTTATCTCGCTGCTCGTGTATCAGGAATCCTCCCCCGCTCCTTTCCCGCTGGGCTCCCCGCTCCCTGCGCTCGCTCTGCGGCCGCTGCTCGGTGCCAGGGCACTTATCCCTGCCGCGGCCGGTCAGCAGGGAATTTCCTCCCGCCGGAGCAGCGCTCCCGTGGCGCCCAGCCAGGGAAAGCAGCTCCGGGCCGCTGCTGCCAGCAGCCCTTGCCAAAGCACAGAGGGCTTTCCTGGGCGCAGGGGCTGCGAGCTGCTCCGGCTGCGCAGGGAAAGGAGGATGCTCCTTGAGAGGTGAAAAAACCGCGTTAAAAACCTCATCAAACTGGCTCAGGGTAAAGAGAAACTGATTTCTCTCTCTCTCGCTGTCTCTCTCTCTCTCTCTCTTTCTCATGAATTAATTTGTCGGAGGAATGAGGCTCAGAAAAGAAACAACGAAATACACATTGAGTCAAACTGAGATATTTCTTTTAACCTATTTCTTTCAACACGGGAAAGCATCTTAGATTGGTTGAGGGCTATTTATCCTCCTGTGTAAGCTTCCAGTTATTGATAGTAGTGCTCTTAGGTTGATTTAAAAAAAAAATAAATTAAAAATTTCCACTTGAAAAATAAGTTTTGTTTCAACTCCCCCTTCGCTTTCACACACACACAACCCGAGGCAGTGTGGAGGCAGAATTGTTCATTGCCTGACTGAATTGCTAAATAATTTCTGCCCTGTGTGGGACTCTTCTCTCAGAGTGGCTTTACTTTCATTAAAACTATTAGAAGCAAAAGAGAAAATGGGTAAGCTGGGGGCTGCTGGCAGCCTTTCCAGCTGTTTTCCAGGATATCCCCTTTCCCCCACACTCTGGGTTTCATGCCAAACTCAGCTTGGGGAGGACAGCAAGTGACCCCCCCCTCATCCCACAGACACCGTGCAGAGACAGGTGACATTATACCCAGCTCTAGTCCCATGGAAGCTCTCTGGGTCCCCAGGGGCTGTGTGGTGACACCTCCCTGGCGCCAGGAGCCGTTTTGGGCTGAGCCCAGGGGACTGCGGGGTTGGCAGGGAGGGTGTAGCCTGTGAGGTGGAGGAAGTGAGGAGCCAGTGTACAACCTGAACTTGGCCACCCTCACCCCAAACCCTGAAGAGGAAAGCCTGCATGCATGACATCTTCCTGTTAGGAAATATTAATCAGGGCCATGTCCAAACATGGTAAGTGAAACCTCAGGGAAACCGCTGCTTTGGCCATCGAGGGCTGTGTGCTGGTGAATTCAGGAAGGCCCTTGTGCCTCAAAGACAGGACCCACCCGTCATCAGGGCACCACCTCCAATTATGGATTGCCTCCCTGACGTTTGAAGCAAAATCTCAGCTCATCCCTCCTGTGCCTCTGTACCCAGCTGTTGTTTCATGGGCTCAGGAGACAGCCACGGGGTGAGCCAGGTACAGGGTGAAGCACCTGGAGAGGAGAAGAACCAAACCAACCAGGAGGAAAATCAGCATGAGGGTGTTCTCAGCTCACCCTTGCCCTCGCAGTGGTGTTGTTGGGGTGACCAGCAGGGTTGTCATGCCCACAGGAATCACTGACACAGACCAGGGCAAGACCAGGAGTGAAAATCCTGATGGCACCACTTCCTGTGAGACACCTGTATTACAAAAAAAAAAAAAAAAAAAAAAAACTACCCCAAAAAACCCACACAAAAAACAACAACAACAACAACAACAAAACCAACCAACCAACCAAACAAAACCCCATGAGAGGCATCCCAAGAGGTTTACAAGTAAAATAACTCCTGGAAAGAAGTGTCAGCACTCTGACTTGCAGCACTGTGTGGGCAGCATCTTGGAGCTAAGGAGCTCACAACAGAGCATGGGAATAATCCCACCTACCTCAATCCAGCATCATCCACCTTCTTGACAAGGCAAATCCAACCTGACTCCCAGGTCTGGATTCCAACCACCAGGGGCCAAAACCCTTTTTGGGGCCAGTTCTTGCTTGCGGGCCAAACCCTGCATTTGGACCTCGACCCAGTGTGGAGGCCAAGCTTCTCCTGTGGAACTCGAACACATTGTAGGGCTCAAATTCCTTGTGGGGGCCACATCCTGCTTGTGGATCCCTAATCCCTGTGGGACCAGCCATCCTGTGAGGCCCAAATTTATTCTGGGCTCCAAGCCTTTCTCAGGGGTCCTGAATTACCTGTGGTGTCTGTTCTGGGATCCAAGCCTTGCCTGTGGTTCCCCATCCATCTGTGGGGTCCAGACATTTTCCAGGGGTCAAGTCTGCTTAGTCCCAAAACATTGTGGGGTTCAAAGCTCTGTGATGCCCAAATGTCTTTTGGGGTCTGAGCTTTGCTTGTGAGTCCCCAGCCCCTTGTGGGCCCCAAGCTTTGAAGCTGCCACATCCATTCTGGGGTCCAAGCTGTGCCTGTGGGTCCCAAATCCCTTTCAGGCAGAGATCCAAGCCATTTGTGGGGTCCAAATCCCTCTCAGAGCCCAAGCCTGCTTGTGGCTCCCAAGCTCCCTGTGGGACTCAAATCTGTTTGGAATCCAACCCTTGTGTGGGTCACCAAACCTTTGCATGGCTCAAACCCCCAGTGGGACCCAAATGTGTGTCAGAGTCTCAGCTTTGCCTGTGGGTACCCAATCCTTCATGGGCTCCAAAGCCCTTGAAACACCCAAACCCTTTTTGGGGTTCACACCTGCTTCAGGTTCCCAAGCCCCCTGTGGTATTTAAATGCATTCTGGAGTCCAAATTGTGCCCGTGGGTCCCAAATCCCAAATCCCAAACTTTTTCAGGGACCCAAACCCTCTGAAAGGTCCAAATCCCTTTCAGGTTCCAAGCCTGCTTGGGGGTCCCCAGCCCCCTGTGGTGCCTGAATCCATTTTGGGGTCCAACCTTTGCCATGTAGGTGTTCAACTCCTTGTAAGACCCAAAGTCCCTGTGGTACTCGAACTTGTTTTGGGGTCCAAGTTTCCCTGTGGATTCACAACACTTTGGGGGCTCTGACATCCTTGAAGCAGCCAACACCCTCTTGCTTTGGGGTCTCCAGACTCCTGTGTGCCCAAATATGTTTTGGGGCCCATGCTGTGCCTGTGGTTCCCCAGCTCCTTGTGGGACACAGCTTCCCTGAGGGACTCAAATCCATTTTGGGGGTACCAACACCCCATGACCAATTGGGGGTCCAAGTGGTACCTGCGACTTCCCAAGCCCTTGTAGTATAGATGCCCCTCTTTTGGGACCTAAATCCATATGGGTTCTCACTTGGGGTCCCCCAGCCCTCTGTGGTGCTCACAGCCACCTTGGGGTCCAACCTGTCCCTGTGGCTCCTCAACCTCTTGTGGGACACAGCTCCCCCGCGGGACCCGCAGCGGTGCGGGGCGGTGCGGGGGGATGCGGGGCGGTCCGGCGGGATGCGGGGCGGTCCGGCGGGATGCGGGGCGGCGCGGGGCGGTCCGGCGGGATGCGGGGCGGTGCGGAGCGATGCGGGGCGGTGCCTCCCGCCGCTCCTGACTCAGCGCCCCGCCCGGCGGGGGCAGGAAGCCGGGCGGGCCGGCCGGCCCCGCTCCTGTCACCGCCTGCGTCAGAGCCCGGAGTTTTCCACTGACGGAAAAGGGCAGCGCGGGGCGGCGCAGCCCGGCCCGGCCCCGGCAGCGGAGCGGGAGGCGCCGCGCCAGGCACCGCCGCTGCAGCCGGAGCCGCCGCGCCGACACCGCCGCCGCAGGTAGGGACCGGGCGGGCAGCGGCGCCGGGATGGGGATGGGGATGGGGATGGGGGAGCCGGCGTGGGCGGCGAGGGGGAGGCTCGCCTTTCACCCCCGGGGGCTGCGACTGCGGGGTCCGCTCGGTGCTTGCCCAGCGCGGGGTTCGGCCGCCGGGAGCCGGCTCGGAGCCGTCCCGCCGGCCGGGGGTCGCTGCCGGTGCCCGCCGCCCGTTCCCGGCGGTCGCGCCGCCCCGGCGCCGTCTGGCCGCGCTGCTCTGCCCGCGGGCGAGCGGAGCCCGGCGGGGCTGCGGCTGGGGCTGAGCCCAGGAAGCTCCGGGAGCCGCCGGGGCAGCGGCACGGCGTTCCTCGGGGGAAGGGGTGTGGGTTTGCTGCACCCCCCACCCGGTCCCCCGCACTTTGCCATCGGCTGTGCCCTACGGACACCCGAGCACCTTTATTATTTATTAGGAGTAGCGCAGAGTTCCCTTCTCACCCCTGCCCCGGTAAGTCCAGGCTCCGCTCCATCCCCGCTGCCGCGGTTCCAATTTTTTGATGTTGAGAGAAAGGTTGGGGGGGCGGGGGGAGCCTTGCTGGCTCGCTCTTCCCCAAATCCGCCCGGCTGGGGATGCTTTCCCGTCGCTACAGCAACACCTACCGACGGGCGCACGGAGGGACCGACGGGCGGACAGACGGAGCGGGGCACCCCCCACACCCCCCCCCGCCTCCCGAAATAAGACATCGCGGCTTTTACAGCCCGCCTGAAAAAAAGGAGGGGGAAAAAAAAAAAAAAAAGGATACCCTTGTCTCCCGCCCCCAACTACTAAGTTTTCTCAGGTTTTTATAATTTTTTTTTTTGCCTGCTCCCCCCCCCACTCCCTCCTCTACCCCCGGCATCCTCAAAAGTGTCTGTCACCTTCGAGTTACATAATGTCGCTGTAGGAAGAGGCTGACACACGGGGACAGCCCTTTCCTAAAGCAGCTCAGCCTTACTAACGCCTGGAATGCCAGCGCCTGGGTGGGATGGATGGAGGGAAAACCCTGGCGGCCGTTTACGAGCCTCGAAGTCACAGAACGAGGGAATCCTTAAAGGCTGGAAAAGCCCTCTGAGATCCCCGAGTCCAACCCTTAACCCAGCACTGCCAGGTTAAGTCTTATCAGTCGTTATCAGGAACCGATCACCAATTATTAATTGATTTTATTACTTTATTTTTTCATGGAAATGATTTTAGTTTTGCTCTGCCGAGCAGTTTGCAGAGGTAGCCCGTCAAGGTGTGTGTGGGGTGGGGGGGGTGGGGTTATTTTCAGGATGGTTGGGTTTGTTCTCCTCCCGGAGAGACTCCGCAGCTCCCGGCAAAGGCTTTAATAATTCAGCGCAGGAAATGCGTGCGTATATATAGCAGGGAAGGTAACGCACAGCGTGTACCTACAGGAGGACAAATATGGAAACCTGATGTGAATTATTCATGAGGTGTGATCAAATAGAGGATTTTCCTAGACAAAGCACACTTCGCTGTTTTCCTGTTTGTTACAGCACAATCTGCGCCGAGTACATCCGAACCTCCTTTCATTTTGGGCCGTGTCAGATAACCTTTAATGTATTTGCTGCAATCTCTTATTTACCTTTCAAGCTGTCAGCAAGAAGTAAGGGCTTGGTAGAAAAATCTGACAAGCCTTTTTTTTTTCTTTCTTTCTTTTTTTTTTTTTTTTCTTTGTGGCCTTCCAAAAATTAGGAGATGGAGTAAACACTTCTGCTGCTCCTTCCGGGGAAGGTGTTTTGCCTGTTCAGACTCTTGACAGGAGCATAAACTCGTGCTACGGACTGATTCATGCTCCCACTCCACAGCACGAAGTACTTTGGGTTTTGCTGTTGCATAGTAGGCAGAGGCTATTTTTAACCGGAGCAAGGTTATGAAACCTTAGACCCAGCTGGGTGAAAATAATCTGGTCTGAACTGGAAAGCACAGCTTTATGTGGCTGGGAACACGCGTGGGACTGTCCCCTGGAGGCTCCTGGTGGGGTGATCCCGCTCCCCTTGGCTCCAGTCAGCCCCGAAATTGGGAAGCGCTGTCATCGGGAGGCTGTCACGGCGGCACAGGGGAAACCACTTAAGTAAATATGCAAAGAATTAAAATAGTTAAATGATTGAGCAATGAATCAGTGCTGATAGTCTGGCGATTATTAAATAACCCTGAGGTGTTACTGGGCTCACCACTGCTGTTAGACAGATTTCTGGGATCGCTGAGCGGCAAGCTCAGCTCCGCAGCGCTTTTGGGGGATTCTCACGCCGAGATCTCTTTGCTCACAAGAAACGGCGGCGTGCAAACAAACACCAACCCCAGCAACTCCCCCAGCGCTGCTCCACGAGCTGCCCTCGGAGCCGTACCTGGCTAAAATATGCGGTGGTGTTTTTTAAACTAATATTTACTCCTGCTAGACCTGCACAGCCACTGCGGCTCTGGGGGAGGGAGCGGGAGCCGCTCTGACTCAGGGCTCAGCGCGGTCCTGAACTCGCTCCCAGCAGCCAAGCCCTCGTCCCGGTGTGCTGGGAAGAGTCCACCTTGGTGTGCTGGAATAAGTCCACTTTGTATTCCTGGGCTGCAAACAGATGGCCGAGCTTTAAAGTCAGTAAACCAGCTCAAAAAGTCACCAGAAAACAAATACCTTCAGTGCACCGTGCTGAGTTTTGGGGGTGGTCGGAGGGATTGTTGTTTCCTTGGTGTTCCCTACATCGCTTGGCAAAAGAAACTTTGCTTTCAATAATTCCTGCACAGATTGGGATCCTTCCATTCTTTAGGATGCTCCACCGACCAACCAACCCCCCCCAAAATTTGAAATGTTCTTGCTCCTGGGTGTTCTCCTGCAATGCCATGGGAATTGTGGCACAAGCAAAGGCAGCTGCTGGAGTCTCTGTGAGGAGTTTCCTTTGCTTTGCTTGCACTGCTGCGATCGCCTGACGCTTCAAAGCACATCTACAGCCCCAGAATACAGCACTGAAACATCTTCTCCTCCTCGTAATTCTGCCCAAAGCCTCTTTGTGCAGTCTCCTGGAGACTGGACACTGGCAGGGGTTTTTAGTTGCCTTCCTCTGCACTTGGCTAAACAAATGCCAAACCTTCTTAAATCTAAATTACTCGAAATATTTACTGTTGAGACGTCGTCCAAGAGGAGGATAGTTAAAACATTAATTCCTTGCATTCCAGTGTGTTAGGGCTTTACCCTGCAACTTGTTGGGTGCCAGAAATGGGACTTTGCAGATTGGATTCCCTTCCCCCCAACTGGACTGCCCCCTTCTATTCCCCCCACCCAAACTTTAATGCTTTAAAAAAAAAAAAAAAAAAAAGGAGGGAGAGAGAGAAAGAAAGGAATGCACATCTGGGCTAAATATTTGTTAGAAAGTATTCCCAGGATAGTGGGAGTTCTGGTGCCAGAGAGGAATTCCTGCGGGTTTGATCCATTGCATTATGTACTTGTTCCAAAAGCTGTTTTCAGTAAAATAGATGAGTAAGAAGTCTTAGCCAAGAACAGAATGTCTTTTTTGGCAACTGAAAGGAAGATAGGATTATTTTATTTCAGGTTATGTAAAAAAAAAAAAAAAAAAAAAAAGAAAAAAAGAGAAGGTGGTAAAATCCTGCACTCCGTGGTGCCTGAAGAGATTTGCAATGGCAAACTCAGATATAGTTATTTATTTTCTCCATGCTGCTGCTGTGGATATTTTGGGGACTTGCTTTTAAGACACTGCTGTGGGTTTAAGGGTCCTTGCAAAATTACTGCAATTAAAATATCCTCATTGTGTCTGAATGGGCCTCTGGGCTTTTTTGGCTGAGTGACCAGTGGCCTTGGTGACATGGCTTTAAAGGCAGCATCCAAATTGCTGGTGTGAATTCTGTCTCCACATGCCAGGGTGAGGAGGGGAGAAGAGAATCATCCTGGCTTTGACAGTAAAATGCCCATCTGGAGGATTTTTTGGGGTAGGGTAGAAACAGACACTGATGGGTGAAGCTCCACTAGGTCTCTCCTGAGAAGGATTTGAAAATTTGGCTTGGAAAACATCACAGCCATAAATCAGCAATGAGGGGGAAGGTGTAACAGGAGAAAATCACTATATTTTGGCTGGTGGGCAGCAGGTTCACCAGCTTTTTCCCATTAGCTGGGAATCCTGTTTGCACAACACCTCCTTTGCATTTACAAAACAATAGGTGTCTTGAAGAAGACAGCGTGCCAAAAGTGGTTTTTTTCCCTATCCATTTGGCTCATTCTCATAGATGGGGAGCTGCACAAACCTCCCTTCATCCTCCTGGCTGGTGATAGCATTTAAAAAATAAATAAATAGAATTGCACCATCTTATGCACAGCTTGCCTTGGCTCTGGCTTGGTGTTTGTGTTAGCTGGGTTCTCTGGCTGGAGGAGAGCGCTCTGGTTTCCCTCTGGGGTTGGTCTGGGGGGATGTGGTGCAGCCCCTGATGGACTGTTGGGTTGGCAGGTGACCTGAGCATCAGGGCTGCTGCATCTTTGGTCCAGCCCTTGGAGTTATCCCTGTCTCAGCAGCATGACCTTGGCTGCTCCAGCAGCCTCCCCTGTCTCCCACGGGACTCGGATGTGGTCGGCATCACATCTCTGAGGGTGTTTGCTCTTGGAAATGTGTCCTACAGGCATTTTAGGGAGCTGGTTCCTCCCTCCCTTGGCTGTAGTGGCATCCCTCATTGTCATCCCTCACTGTGCTGTGGAGCATTCTCTCTGCAGCAGGAGCTGATGCTCTTTCAAGCCACATGTGGGATTTTTATTTTGCAAAGTTTTCGCCTGTTCCAGGTGGACGGTGGGGTATGCAAACCCCTGCAAACAAAAAGCAGCCCAGGCTTTGATTTGGACCCCTGCCATGGATTTGGAGAGTTTCTTTGCTCCTGGTTGTTTCTTAAAGCAAACGTGAAACAGAGCAGGAGGCACATACACAAAAATAAGGCAAATAAAAAGTTTGTTATTTGCTGTTTTGCGGCCACCTGCGAGCTCAGCTTTGCCATGGAGCAGGAAGGAAAGGGGTTAATCCAGGTGTTGGGTAGGACATGTGCTGCTGGGGCTGGAGGGTGGCCAAATCCACCTTCTCTGCATCTATTTTGGATTAAGGCCAAAAAAACAACAACCCCTCTGTGGCAAAACCACCTGCAGCTCCAGGTCTGTTGAGGAGGAGGAGGGATGGAGGGATCACTTCTCCCCAGATTCAGGGGGACGTGCTGGCCCTGTAAGCACGCCTTGCAGCCAATGATTAACTCCTCCAGGCCAGGGAAGTGCTTCAGCCAGAGACTTTTTTGACCTTTAAGGTGGCTATTGTCTCCTGGGAAGCTGGTGGTAAACATAATTAGGGAGGGTTGGTGCAGGACTTGGAAGGAACTGTGTGCTCCTGTCCTGCAACGTGAGACTGCTTGGTGCTGTCAGGACACTGAAAATCCCATGGTGGGGAGGTTCTGCCACTGGTGTGATGTCTGTGCTGCCTCCTCAGGTCTGTCAGAAGGGCAGGTTTAGTGCTTTTTTGTTGTTTTGTTTTTCTCTTTTTCAGAGACATAACCTCAGACATGCAAAGCGGGGTGAGAAATTGTTTGGGTTGCAAAGAATGAATTTGGCTGGTGGAGAAGTTTCGTGTGGTGGGAGGAGATGTGGACTGGGTGTCTGGCACCCCTGTATCTGCACTGTCACCATCCCAGGGCTGTCTACTGTCCCAGATTATCCAAATTCTAGGGATGCTTTAGCTTTTGTGTATTATGGGGTGGCTGGTAGCATCCCACATTGCTGGGGCTCTCCCCTCCTTGCTGGAAGGAGTTCCTGAGCTTCCCTCCCACTGTGGTTTTTACAGCCTGATGGGATGGGGTCAGAGCAAGCCACCCCTCAGGCAGCAGCCTGGCTCTCAGCTCTGGGGATGGCTCACTGGCTCCCAAATAAGCTGGCAGTGGCTTCTGCAGGGTCAGGGGGAGCTGGGCTGGTGTTGCCAGAGTCTCAGAGGTGGAATGATCCATCATCAGTGCAGGAGCACCCCAGGCTGAGTGGGTGCTGATGTCCATTAGAATCATAAAATATCCTGAGTTGAAGGGACCTACAAGGATCTTTAAGTCCTAACTCCTGGCCATACACAGGACCACCCCAATAATCCCACCCTGTGCCTGAGAGCATTGTCCAAACCTACTGTAGGCAAAGGCTGTAGCTTTTGTGTTTTTTTTGTTTTTTTTTTTTTTTTGTCTCCCAAATTTGCACAAACTTTATAAAAGGAAAGTTTAAAAGATGCAACACAGTTATTTTTGGCTTTCTTTTTTTTTTTTTTTTTTTCCTTTAAGATGAGCAGAGGCAAAGCATGCAGGAAATTTAGGAATCTAGGCAAGTACAGAGCTCCTTTGTTTTTAATTAGCTGCGTTGTTTTTAATTGCTTCTATGCTTGATACATAACCCAGCCTAAACAAGAATAGCTTATTGAATGGGGGACTGACTATGAAAGGCACCATGAGGAGAAGGGCTGTTCTTCACAGTTGATATATTTGTATTTCAGTGCTTCATTTAATAAGTCTGTTTCCCCGGGGGGCTGTAGCAAGTAAATCATGCCAACAGATTGTTTTCTGCAAACTGGCTTATTTTTGTAATTAGCAAGACGTTAAAGCTGTAACTGCATAGAAAGCGATCTGGGTGAGGAGCGAACATAAAAGAATTAGTAAGCAAAATGTAATACTTACTGTTTGATGACATTTGTGTTGACTGGATTGGTTTCTGGACAGTTTGTTGTCTGGGATAGTCAGTTTCTTCTGCAGAGTTGTGAAATGGGAAAGAAATTCACAGGTGTGCACAGTGAGTGTAGTTAAGATGAGGTGTTTTAGGGGCAGCACTTTTTGGGAATGACATCTGCATAGCCAAGTGGATCTGATGGGAAAGCCTTGCTGGGGGTTACAGCTGTCCTGCTCATCACCACAAAATGCCAAAATTTCCGGGGCTTCATGTTGTTTTTTCCTTTGTTTTCCAGTTATATGACAAAAACGGCATCACCATGAGCGGAGTATTGAAAAGGAAGTATGAAGAGCTGGGGGATGACAGCACCTACTGCTCCTCCTCCTCCTGCTCCCCCCTCTCCTCCTCAGCATCCTCAGGCTGGGACACTGATGAGGAGAATTCCCGTGGAGAGCCCAAGCCCAGCTCTGCCTTAATGTCCAGCTTCACCCGTGAGTAGCTCTGGTTTTCCCAGGATCAGCCATGACTCTGCATGGGTTTTTTGTAGGGTGGTGGTGGGTCAGAGACCCACCTTGGGGCATACCTTTATGGCTGGAAGTGGTTGTGGCACCTGCTACCTATCATGACACTGGTTTATAATCATCCATCCTCCTCACAGTGGTCTTCCTCAGCCCTTCCTCCCAGTATTTATTATTCCTTTGGAATATTTTTGCTGAAGTCCAGGTTTGCAGGAATAGAAACCCAAGGATGGGTGTGCAGAGGCATGTGTGTGCCTCCAAGCCTGTGCTGCAGGACCACCCCACCAACCCTCAATTCCCTGTCAAGCTGTTTCACAGGCAAAACCTAATCAGACAGTGAAGGCCTGTAATGCTCTTTTTAAAAAATGATTAACCAGTAGCGTAATTACCATTTCAGAACTTGTTTCCTACGTAAATTGGGTGCTTTGCCAAAGAACATGACACGTTTGACATTGTCTGAGCTGCTAGTACAGATAAAAGCTATTTTGTTTTCCCAGCAATGTGAGTTTTGAGAGCTTTTAGGAAAACACACAGAAGGGAGTGTTGTAAAGCCCTTTATCTGCTGTGTGAAGGGAAAAATAAAAAGTACAATAGAAGAACATCTTCATGGAGGAGAAATAGTCCAGCCTAGTAAATTATACTGAACACCCACTGTATATAGCAGTTAAGGTCCACTTAGCAGACATACACAAACACGCCGTGGTCTGAAAAGGCTTTAGAAGTCTTGTAATAATAAAGAGTCTCATTCTTGCTTGTCTTCCCAGGTTTTGTGACAAAACAATGAACTTTTTGTATTCTCTGGCTCAATTGGAAAAGGGTCAGGAATGGGAAAACAATTTCAGAGGAGGGGTGCAGGGAGAGAGGAGCAAATGCCAAAGTGCAGCAGCTCGGCCCATAGATGATCGTGGTGGTTAACTTGCCTTCTGATAAAGAGCTCGTGTTTTAGGAGATTGAGTCAAGGTTATTGTGAAAATGCAACTCACAGTGCAAAGATATGATCAGAGTGACTGCAGGGCCTGGTGTGAACCCCCAGCTATTGAGCAGAAGCTGCTGACACAGCTGGGTGAACACTTCTTTTTTCTCTTTTTTTTTTTTTTCCACATGAAACTGAAACACCATATTTTGGCAAGTGAGACCTGTGAAATGTGGGTGCAGTTAACTGTCCAGTCTTGCACTTTCACAGCCTTTGGGGCCCACCAAAGCAGCTGAGCTCCTCGGGTTGTTGCAGTCTTTTCCTTGGGTCCCACTGCAGGGCTGCTCGTGGCTCTGCCTCCCAAAGAGCAGGGCTTGATCCCAGCTCTGCAGCAGTCACCCATCCTTTCTGGGTTATTCTTTTCCAACCAAAGCACCCCTGCACTAGCAGAGAATGGGACCAGAAATACCTCCCCACCACAAATTTGGGTGTAGCTGCCTCTTGTTCCTGCCACACTCACACGGCTGTGCCTGGCTTTCCTTTCTTGGCAGGCCACACTCGTGGAAACTCACTGACTCTGAACCTGCCCTGATTAATTAGTCCCCCTCCATCTACTGTGTTTGCATGTGCAGCTGTGCAGGGCCAGGTATCTCTGGAGAGGCTCTGCTCGAAGTGATGTGTAGCATGTTTCAGCAGTTTAAGATAAACCAGAGTCATGTATTGCCCTGTTTACCCGGGGATCACCTGCACAAAGATTAACATCTTTGCAGCTGCTCTCAAATGAGTCTCTTGAGAATAAACCATAGATTCAGAGTTCCTCCCAGTGGATGGTGAAAGGAAGTACCAGAAAAAACAGCAATTTGGGCTGTTTTCTGCCCTGCCACAAAAGCTGGAGCCATGAAGCACTGGGAATACCAATGCCCTGCCATCCCAGGAGCAGACTCCTGAGTGTGGGGCAGAGTGGATTTAGAGAGACAGATGTGTAGGATGGCTGGTTGCTTGTTCATTATGCTCTGCCACACGTGAAGAATAAGCAAATGGATGTTCCTGGGGGGAAGTCAAGCAGGAAGGAGAAGCAGCAGCCACCTCGTAGGGTGAATCTCATCAGTGACTCTGATGCAGCAGGGCTTGGCTTAGCTTCCTCTCCATCCTCATCCCAGCTCTGAAGTGCTAGCTCCTAAAACACCACCAAGCAATGTTGTAGCCTTGTCTCAGTGTGTCCCTGTTGGGAGAGTAATTACAAGTCCTGCCTGTTTGCAATATTTCTATTCCATCTGCAGCATGGCAGCGCTGACTTAGTGCTTTTTCTTTGTTTTAATTCTCCCCTTTTCAGCCACGTCAATCCTGAAGAAATCCAAGCGACTAAAGAAGAACAATGTGGAGTTTGACCGGGTCACTGTGTTTTACTTCCCACGCTGCCAGGGCTTCACGAGCGTGCCTAGCCGTGGGGGCTGTACCCTGGGCATGGTGAGCAAACACAGCTCCTCCCGCCAGTTCACGCTGGCAGAGTTTTCAAAGGAGCAGGAAAACGTCCGTCGGGGCAAACTCGAAGAGAAATTAAAAGAGGAGAAGTTGGAAGCGTTGAAATGGAAAGTGAGTGAGGAGCGTGGGGCTGGGTTGATGAGGAGCTGGTGGATGCTGTTGGTTAATTGGCCAATTTTTAATGAGAGCCTCTGAGACCTGGGGGCATCAATCCTTAGCTCCCAATTTGGGTCTCCAAAAAACAGAGGCTCCAGTGGGGGATTTTTATATAATTCTCCCCCTTTGAAAAGTGAAAAGACACAGAAGACATTTTTGCTCTTTTGGTAGTGCCTCTCTGTCCTGGGATCCTCTTGAGACTCTTCTCGGCGTCTCCCAAAGTCTTTTCATTTCTGGTTTACATACTTGATATCCTAGGACACATCTCCAGTCAGATGTCAGGTCTTTGTGGGCTCTGACTTAGATGTTGATCCTGAGGTTGGCCACCATGAGGGAGACCTCATTCCTTCCTTGTTTCCCCTCTCAGCTGGGGGTTCCAATGGCTCTGAGTCCCAAACAAGCCCCTAAAGCTTTGTCCATTTTCTGCCCTCAGCTAACCATGAACGGCACCAAGGAGTCGGAAGAGGCCAACCAGCTCACCATCGAGGACATCTCCGACGACGACATCGACGTCAGCAACGTGGACCTGGAGGACGGCTTCTTCCTGCAGCCCTACCCCGCCAAGAAGAGGCGCGTGCTGCTGAAGGCCGTGGGCGTGAAGAAGATCGACAAGGAGGAGAAGCGGGAGCTGCACAACATCCGCCTGTCCCGGGAGGACTGCGGCTGCGACTGCCGCGAGGTCTGCGACCCCGAGACCTGCAGCTGCAGCTTGGCAGGCATTAAATGTCAGGTACAGCCTCACCCCTGGGCGTGGGGGGTGCTGTGGCTCCAGCTGTGTGTTAGAGCAGGGGGGTGTGAGCAAGTTGGACAGAGCTGGGGCAGCCTGTAAATCCGTCTGCTCCCACCTGCTCTTGGAGGTGAGGAAAGCTCTTGGAGCATCCCTCAGGCTGCAAGGCAGGCACTGCTTGAAAGCGTTCTCTTCCCAAATCACACGCTCAGCCATCCCCACACTGCAATGAGAACGTCCCTGCTTTACGTTCCCACGAGATCCATACCTGCTCGATCTCCTGTTGGAGGTGGGCCACATGGGAGTGTCTGCAAGGAAGAGCTCCTTGCTCCTCACACAAGGCTGCGCTTTCTCCCCCTCCCCCAGGTTTTATTTTTAATTCCTTTTTCTTCTGGTGTGTGTCACAAATCCCAGCGCGCTCAGGCGAACGTGGGAGTGTCAGCTGAGCGTCAGCCCACAGCGGAGCTGTGCAGGCCACCTGCACAGTGGGATAATCCCCCTCTATTCAATTAGTGAGTTATATTTTTCAGGGTATTTTTTGCAGGTGCCTGCCCAGCTGTATTTAGGGAGCCTCATTCCCTATTCTGGGCACTGCTTTCTCCCTCGGTGCCGCGTTTGGAAGCTGGGGGTGGCGGAGGTGGGTGCACACGGGTGCTCCATGTGTGTGTCACAGCCCCCCTCTAGTGGCTGCTGCAGATCAGATCGTGAAATCATTAAATAGCAGTAAAGAAAAAACTCACTTTTGCTCCCTTATGTCTCCTTCTGGACCATTTTCTTTTGCTTTTTTTTTAATCTTTTTTCTTCACTTGTACTGAAATCCAACTTTTTATGACACTTCTTCAAAAGAGCAGGGTGTCTTTATTTTTTTTTTCTTCCTGCCTTCAAACCCCTCAGCTCTTACTTGGTTTCTCAGGACAGATGATCACGGGCAGTTTTGGTTTTATGCCACTGGGTTCAACCCTAACCCTCTTCCTCTTATTCTCCCTGTTTCCAGATGGATCACACCTCCTTCCCCTGCGGCTGCACCAAGGACGGCTGTGGCAACACCGAGGGCAGGATCGAGTTCAACCAGGCCCGCGTGCAGACGCATTTCATCCACACCATCATGAAGCTGGAGCTGGAGAAGCAGCAGCAGAGCAGCGAGAAGGTGGCGGAGGCCGAGCCCCCTTTCCGGGAGCGGCTCCCTGCGCTGGGATGCGCGGCAGGGAAGGGCTCGCTGGAGGAGCGCGCAGTCCCGCTGGCACCTGCCTTCCAGTTCAGCCCTGACCTGGAGGCCCTGGGGGAGAACAGCTGCAGCAGTGACATGACAGACTCCTCCATCTCCTCCCATCCCAGCGAGGACCTGGAGGAGCCCTACGAGAGCCTCCCCTCCGACAAATCCCAGTCGGACGTGGACGACGACGGCTTGGCGCGCATCCTCCACTTCAACGACTCGGACGCCGAGGAAGAGAGCAGGCGTGGCCAGGATGACCTCAGCTGCTTCCATCCCACCGACTTCTTCATCGAGGACCACGGCAGTGAGGCCAAGCCTGTCCCTGGCCACTTGTCCCACCTCTCGGAGTGCCTGGATGAAAATGCCAACCAGGACAGCGGGGGTTTGCTGGAGGATGCAGCCCATGGGAGGTGCGATGGTCTGTCCTGCTGCACCTCCTCCTCCACTGAGCCCTGCTCCAAGAGCTACGCCGACCTCAGCCTTTCCTCTGATTCCTTGGATTTCTTCCAGTCCTTCTCGGACTATAACTTGGGACCCCTTTACAACTCCTTAAAGGAGTATGAGAACCTGGATAACTTCTCAGCGTTACAGTTTCAGTTGCCTAATTTCCCTGGCTTCCCACAAGCCGGAGATCAGGGCTCCTGTTTCTTGGAGTCCCTCATTGGTTTGTCCGAATCCGTCCCTGAAACCCCAGCCCCTTTCACAGACAATCAACTTTTGGAGGATGCCATCAAGTCATCACTGATGGAGACAGTGAAGGTGTGAAACACCCATGTGGCTCAGGCAAGGACTGATGCCGAAAGGAAAACAGAGGAACAGTGAGACAGACAAAATTTCACTGAAAGGATGGTGTGCTACTCAAATATAAGGAGGAAAAAACAGCAACAGCAGAAGACTTTCTAAGCAAATTAACTATTTTTGGTCTTTATACAACATGGACGTTTTGACATACTGCAGCTACAATCAGTTCTCTCGCTGTTTGTGTAAAAATTTCTAAACTTTCATGATGGGGTGGGGAAGGGAGGGAGGGAGAAAGACTTTCACATGAGAATTTCCTTGTGTTTTGTACGAAAAGACCTGTTGAGAAAAACTCCTCGCTAACGTTGCCAGTCGTCCATACAGCCCCTTCTAGAAACGTTTCAGTGTTGCAGGAACTTTTTAAGGCAACTTTTTGAAGCTGTATTTATTGTGAAAATTTGTGGTTTGCGTAAGAGTCGGCCCAACACACTCTTACGTTTAAATCTGATGAGGTTTACAGAAGAGATCCATACACTATATACATAATCATTCTTCATCTATTTATTGCAAATTCCAGAATTTAACTAGCCACTGAAGCTTGAACTAGCATGAAACCTTATTTAAATTGGTAATACCTCAGATGTATTATGTGTACAATCATATTTTTTTGCATAATATATCTGTATTTATTTATTTTCTACCTGTAGTACGTGAATAGCACTGTGGTTTGTCGATGACCTGGAAGGGCAATAAGGTCTTCAAGAGGAAGATGACCCTGGTTTTTCTGAGTCTGAATGATGTTGGTTGTTTGGTCTTCACTTCACATTTCTAGAAACACTGAACAGAAATGGTGTGGGAGGGAAGAGATGAGGGAAGAGTTTGTGCAACATCCCTTGGTTTCTCCCAGCCTTGTCGTAGACATGAGAATGGTGTTTGGTCTCCATAATGTCACTGTGGAGAGCAAAGCAAGCAAAACTATTTAAGAAGTAACATTAATTCTAGCATGAAACAAGACCCAACCCCTTTTTGTAAATTATTTTATAATTTATTTAATTTCCTAGGGATTTGGCCATGAGATCTTTCCCCATCAGTTATGGTGCCTGAATATGCAGAGGAACTGTCAGCAGTTGGAGGTGTAACCATAAGGACCTTGGCAGCCCTCGTGGGGGCTTTGGGAGAGCAAAGCCAAAACAGCAACAGTGCTCAAGCTCCTCAGCAAGTGCTCCTTAGGACTCCCCAGCACCGAGGATGTTGCAGCTCCAAAATCCAGTGGGTCACACTGATTGTACTGTATTTTTATATAGGTGAATCGAGTAATTCAATCAAAACAGATGGATGTGAATTTTTTGGGGTTATTTATCCTGTGAGTACAGTTTTTGAAGACCTGAAGTCCAAGCTGAAAAACTGAAGGCTTTTGGTTTTTAAAATGAGAGAAACCTTTGTGTTTAGGAAGGATACTGGAGGCTGCCCTGGCCTTTTGCTATTTAAGTCAGTCAGAGCATGACACTGTTCGGCCATGAGATGTAACTGGACAAAAAAATCTGTGCATCAGTGATACACTAAGTGCCTACACCAGTGGTATCAAAAAAGCAAAATGGATTTAAAACCTACTGGCTTTCAATTCCCCCTTGGAAAATTTGGTGATGGGAGTGATTCCTGGCATTACCATCACAGGAGGAGGAGACAGTTCTGGTGTCCCCAGCTTCGCTGCCTTGGGAGCAGCTGGAGGGAACTTCTGGGGGTGCAGAGACACACAGACAAGGGAACCAACCCCGAAACATGGATTTGAGGATTTTTCCATTGGCTGAACTGTTTCTATCCCCAACCACAGGGATGGTGCTCTTGGATACCTGCTCTTCGACAGGTGCCTCGCTGCAAACCTGCCGGCAATTTAGGAAACTTCTGGCGTACGAAACGTGGGTTGCTTGGTTTTTTTTTTTTTTTAATCCTTATTATTGCTATTTAATTGTCAATCTTCTCTGGTATTGAGCCAGTCAACTTGGAAGTGGAGCTGATCCCCCCACGGCCACGAGCGGGTCCTGAGCCCGCACTCACCGCCGCTTCCTCCAGCAAGGCATCGCCCCCGGGGCGACTGTAGGAATACTACTGGCAGATGGAGGATTTCCTGGATATATCTATTATTATTATTATTATTGTTATTGTTATTGTTATAATAATAATTATTATTTTTATTATTATTTTTCATTGTCGTCATTGTTTCTTTAGACTGAAAAATCCCCTTTTCGGTTATCTCCTAGGTGGTAGCTCCTTCAGTTCCTTCAGACTGCATCAAAAATACTGACAGTTGAAAGTCTGGTAGCCTTCTGTATTTATTGGCACTAATATATTTTGTAACATTCCTAGGTTTCTCTGCGTATATATATTTATATATATATAAAATATATGCCTATATTTTATATATGTATATGTATACACACACACACACAAACACTTTTTTTAAGTGAATGATTGGGATTGACTCCTGCCTTGTGGATTTTTTTCAGTAATTTATTCTTTTTATTTGTGTTGGTGCCAAAAAAGAAAAAAAATATTTTTTTTCTCTTTTTTTTTTTTTTTTCCAGGGCACTGAATTGTAAATATATAATTTTTTTTTCTTCTCGGTATCTGTGTAAAAAGTTGCCTGTTAAACAGTTTAAAAACTGGGTATTTATTGACACAATCTGTAATTATCTAATGTATTGGTTGAAACACTTTGGTTTCAACATAGCTTTATTTTAGCTTTCTTTGTGTATATATTGTGATTATGTTGCTTAAAGGTACAAGTTAAAAAAATGCTTTATTTTTACCTTATCCATTTGCATTTGTTTATAAAAAAAAGCATATTTGTCTACAGCTGCTGTCTCTCATTTCATCAAAGCAATATGAAGAAATTTCCATTACACTTTCAATAAAAGAATTTTGTTTGAATACGGCAGTGTCTTCACAAATGTCCTTTTTGTGACAGAATCACCTTTTCTCTTTTCTCTAAATAAAGTAAAACATCAGTGCATGGGATGTGGTTTTCCCAAACTTTTTGGCCTTGTGGATGGTGGCTGCTTGTCTCTAAGGGATGATAGAATAGACAACAGTCATGGCAGCATCCACATCACCAAGGAGGAATCTTGGGAAACCCTGGAAACCACTTTCCCTCCTGGGTTACAAATGATTTCTCATTGCCCTGTGGCTCCCCTGGGACCTGGAAGGATGCAGCTGCACAGAAGCATCACCATGGTCCTGTGCCCCTGGGGAAAAACAGAAAAAATACTCTTGGTCATGGCAACAGCATGGAAAGAAGAGAGTAGCATGTGAAGCAGCCCATGGTACAAAGGGAAAAAGATGAATAAATCCCAGGAATCTAGATGGGGAAAAGCACACCTCTCCCATGGGTCTGTGGCTGTCAGCACAGGCATAAATCAGAACCACTGCCATTGACCTGAAAGCAAGGGAAATTGGCCAAAGAATGCCATTGTCTAGTTTTCCATTGGGAATCCATTTTTAAAGGTTGCCATCTGCCCCCAGAGCAGAGAAGCTCAATTAATTGAATAAACTATTTGTTACAAATTATTTGCTGAGCTGTAAAAGCAGAAATACTGACAAAAGGCTCATCCATGGAGGCTCTCCAATATGCATTGAAGCTCAGCCTGGTTACCCACCCAGAGGGATGTGTTTGGTTGTGGGTTTTTTTTTTCTTTTATGGGGTTTATGTCTGTTCTTCCCTCTTACACTACCTATTTTCTGACTGGGAGTGGAATAATTCCCAAAATACAGCTCCAGCTGCAGCACTGGTGGGTTTTTGGCTCGTGGTGATGACTGTGTTGTGCCCTGGCACAAGACATCATCACCAGGGGACCCAACAGCCCCAAGGGACAGTGCTGAAAGAGCCCCAAGGTGCTGCATCCCACCAGCCTCTGGCATGGGCATCCCCATGGGGAATCACAGAGTCCTGGAATGCTTTGGGTTGGAAGGGATTATATTGGAGACCACCTAGTTCAACCCCTCTCCTGATGCCTTTCACTTCACCACATTTCTCTAGGCCTCATCCAGCGTGGTTTTGGGCACTTCCAGGGATGGGGCACTCACAGCTTTTCTGGGAAACCTGTGCCAGGGCCTCACCCCCCTCAGAGTAATTAATTTCCTCCTAATATCTAATGTAAACTTGCCCTCTGCCACTTTAAAGCCAGCTTCCCTGTCCTATCACTCTGTGCCCTTGTCCAAAGTCCCTCTCCAACTCCTTTAGGCATGCTGCTTTGGATGCAGCCCACAATGGGGTTGGGGCTTCCTGGGCTGCCAGTGCACTTTGCCAGATTGTGCCCAGACTTTCATCAATCCCCCCAAGTCCTTCTCTCCAGGGCTGCTCTCCAGCCATTCTCCACCAAACCTGTGTTTGTGTTTGGGATTGCCCTGACCCAGGTGCAGGACCTTGGGTTGTTTTTTATCCCATCCCATACCAGTGACAGACTAAAACTCAAATGGGAACATGCCAATAATTGGCCATTCTGCAGTGCCCTGGGAAAGCCAAGCTGCCATCCATATCTCAGTTAAAGCCTCAGCTCTGGCAAACTTCAGCTGAATTCCATGGGAAATGCTCTTGGATGGGCAGAGGAAGTGCCCGTTGCAGTGACAGGGGTCTGGAAGCCCCAGGAATGCATCACCTGGGATGCTTTTATTGCCTCTGCAGAAGATCTAAGTCTCCCTTACCCACTGCAGTGTCACACTGTTCAGACGCACTTCACAAACCTGCCCTTTTCCTTCTATCAGCCGGACAAACGACAAAAAAAAAAAAAAAAAAAAAAAAGATTTTCCCCCAAACCTCCTGCCTCCAAGGCAAGCACAAGGCAAGCACAAGATCCCGTGGATGCCTTCAGCCCTGCAGAGCTCTCAGCTTGCCCTGCAGCTCCTGGCTTGTTTGGTTTGTTTTGTTTGTTCGTTTTTAATTTTCCTGTGACGGAGTTAAAGTCCACCCTCTCCGTCACTTGATGAGAAAAGCCCTCGGAGCTCTGATTCCCGCACGGCGCCAGGTCTGGAGTCACCGGGGCTGGCGTCACCGGCTGTTCCCGTCCCCGGCGGCCCCGGGTCGCCAGTGACTCATCCCTTTTCCGGAGGCACAAAACGCTCCGAGCCCGCTGGCTGCACGCACAGCCCGAGCCCTGCTGGCACCTCGGGACCCAGCGAAAGCAGGCGATGAGTAACGCTGCGAGCGGGGAGAGAAAAGGAAAATAAGTGGAAATAAAGAGGGTGGTTGTGAAAAGTATTACTAAATACATGGTTCTTATTAAAGAGCCATATTGTATGTCTCTACGCAGATATTTACTGTATGTATCTTGTTGTATTGATTAGTAGTGCTGTATTAATATTTTATTATGTGTGGTAAATGTAGTTTTGTAGTTAAAAGGTAACTTTTGTAAGTTAAAATAGGAACTATGTATGTGGGATATTTTTTTAAGAAAGGAATGAGGTACTCACACTGAGATAGCAGCCACAGGACACCTCAATCTTTCAGAGAAAGAGAATTTATTGCTCCATTATCAGGAAAACGAACTTCATCCTGCCGTGCTCAGCCATGAAGACACCGTCAGGATTAAGAGGAAAAAGTTGACACTGACCAGGCTGAATCCTTGTTTGAATGGAATTTATGCCTCATGTATGAGGTGTATGAATATGCAACAGGCTGTTGCTTTTAAGGGTTAATCCTCTGTTAACGTGGGTCCTTTTTCAGGCTTGTGCTGCCCAGAAAAGGTACCCAGACATCCGTAACTCTTTGTTTCTATTGTCTCATATTGTCCTAATCCAAATTGTCCAAATTATTATTACTCTAATTATATTATTATTTTTATATCAATTTTATTACTATTAAACTTCTAAAATTTTAAAAACAGGTGATTGGCGTTTTTCACAGTGGTGAAGCCCTGAGCAAGGTGGGGACAGGTTTATTTGGGGTCAGTGAATCAGCCATTGCCAGGGATGGGAAGGAGCAGCACTGCCTGGTGCCAAGTGGGGCAGGGGTGCCAGCTGGGTGTCACCGGGCTGGGACAGGTCTGTGTGCAGGCAGCTGGCTGGTTTCAGCCCTGCCAAGGAAAGCTGAGGGTTGCAGCTGGTTTAACCCCTCCCGAGGTGCAGCTCTGTGAAATCAGTGGGCATGGCTTTAACAGCAGCACCTCACAGAGGGACCATCTCCAGCCAGCCCAGAAACTCCTCTGGCCTCAGACTTCAAGGGAAAGGTAAACTCCTCTTGGCAGAGAAGTGGTGATGAACTGCTGCTTCCAGGCCATGAGGATTCTCTGAGAGCTGGAGGTGTTCACCTGGAGAAGGGAAGGCTCCAGGGAAACCTTAAAGCCCCTTCCAGAGCCTGAAGGTATTACAGGAGAGCTGGAGAGGGACTTGGGACAAGAGCGTGGAGTGATGGGTCAATGGCTTTAAAATAGAAAGGGAGAATGGCTTTGAACTGAAAGAGGGGAGGTTTGGATTAGACATTGGAAAGAAGTTCTTCCCTGTGAGGGTGACTCTGCCCAGGGCAGTTCTGGACTCCCCATCCCTGAGAGTGTCCAAGGCTAGGTTGGACAAGGGTCTGAGCAACTTGGTCTGGTGGAAGGTGTCCCTGCTCATGGCACAAGGTGGGAACTGGATGATTTTAAAGTCCCTTTCAGCCCAAAACAGGAGATGGTTCTATGATTCTCCTCCACAGTTACGACCAGTAGGAATTTTCAGGGCTGCTTAATCCACGCACTCCCATCAGCTTGTTTTACCCCTCCCAGCCTGCTGCTGAATAAATGGCAGTATTGCCATCTACTGGGCAGCTGCCTCCTTCTCCCAGCCTCTGAGCTGGCCAAATTGCTCCTGGGCAATGCTTGTCCTCTGTGGGACCAGATGCATCACTAAGATATCTCACTAAGATATCTCACTAAGATATCATAGCAAAAGAAAACAAAATATTGCTAAATGGCCCACTGGGGTTTGGAGGAGAGATGGGGGTGTCCTGGGGCTTGACTGGCCTGGCACACACATCCTCAGCTGGGTGAAATCATCTCCAGAAGGAGAAATGCTCAACCTCCCCACCCCCCCATGGATGTACCTCTATTTTGACCAGTGAAGCTGAGTGAGGACAAAATGTGCTGGACATGCCTGACTCCTTTACATCAGTAGGTGCATGAAACCCACCAAAACTGCAATATCTGCAACCACAGAGCTGGAATATTCTGTCACAAGCACACAGGCTTTTAGTCAGCCCAGTTGAGAAGGCTGAAAAACTTGATATTCCCTATGGACCACATAAACCACACACTGGGCTAAAACATTACAGAATTAATAACATTCAAGGTTCTCCCTCCAAAACAAACCTGCTCCCCTGAGATCCTCTGCAAAGGAAACTATTATCTATTACATTACCCTGGAAATAAATACTTGGCTACTACTTTGGAGTAAATAGAGATGGAAACTTAATGGTACCTAAGTGCATTTCATAGTCAGAGCATCCCAAAGCACTCTCAGGTAATTAAGGCTGAATGGCTGTCAGGAGGCAACAGGGCCCCTTGTAGCCACACTCCCAAATATTCATCACTTTGGCCTGCAAGTGAGCAAGAACTGATTGGTGAGGGAGTGGTACAATTTCAGCTGCAGAGATTTTGGAGTTATCCTGATAAAGGACAGCAGTGCCAGGATTTGGGTGAGAAGGTGTCTGTAATCAGAACACTTTTTGCACCCATGCTGTGGCTGAGGGCCCCATTGCTGAGCTTAGCTCTGTGTGACATGAAAGCTCCCCAGCTCTGCTGTGTTTTGGGCCAGCTGAGGTGCTCGAGGGTATGAAGACTTCCCCATGGGGCTGGTGTGTGGAAACCCAGGGCACTGGGAATATTTCTGTCTGCCCTGGGGTGCCCTGACCCCCAGGGCAGCACTGACTCTGACCCTCATTCATGGAGAAAGTCTCCCAGACTTCAAGATAGACTGGAATCCACAAAAGTGTGAAATAGATTATAGAGAGCAGTGTAGGTGTGTCACTGGGTGAGAAATTGAGGGTTTGGGATTTTTAGTATGTTGTGGATGGAGGGCACAGGGTGTCACCCTGGGTTTCTTCTTCGTGCCTCTTCTTCCTTCTTCTCCATGGGTTTGGATGGCATTCTGTAATTGGACAGAAAAGTCTGCACTGCGGGCTACCAGGGATCAGTTATTGGGTTAAAAGGGAAAATAATCCAGGTGTCAGTTCTTAATTGGATAGTTTAGTCTTAAAAGCCCTTGGAAGAAGAGATTGTTGGCCATTTTGTGCCTTCTAATGAAAAGCTGCTGAACTCACAGTAGTGAGAGTGTTTTACTGATGAGAAATAATAAACACCTGAGTGTGATCATGAACTACTGTCTCAAGTGCCTTCAACCCAGACCCAGGGAAACCAACAACTGGAACCACCACAATGGTGAGGTGACAAGGGACCTCAGGAGAGCTGTGCCCCTTTGACACAGAAGGATGGGATGGGATATAATGGGACAGAATATTCTCAGACATTTCTAATGGCACTGACCCCTGTATTTGGTCTGTGCATTCCCTGTTTCACAGCACCTGCATCCTCCCCTCCCAAAATATCCCAAAGTGTTGCAGCCAGCCTTACACCTCACCAGAGCACCCTACATCTGATAGAGCCAGCCCCCCAGGAGGTAATTCTCCTGCTGCCATGGTTATCTCCTTTTTCTGCTCTCCATAAACACATGGGCAGCACCAGTTTTCCAAAATCTAATTCCCTGCTTCAGCTGCACCCTCACCACTCAGTTTTGGGGAAAAGGAGGTGGACATTCCCTATGAGCATTAAAACACTGTGCCCAGCTGTGTTTCCCCACTACCACTGGATATTATTTTGCTGTTAAAGCTGCCATCTAAACACAGTAAATCCTGTAGAGCTCTGCATTTTCCACAGGCTTTTCAAAGTGGACTCCTGGGATCAGAGTTTTGCCTAGCAGGGCTGAGGAACACACAGCTCTAGCCAGGCACTTGGATGGTGAGAGGCAAAGGAGGCAAAGGAGAGGCACACATGCCCTGACCATGTGCTGCCAGCTCCTGCCTCCCTCTTATCCTACACAATAAATCATGGCTGAGCAGCACAAGCTGTTCCTGTCAGCAAAATGCAGAAAGAAAACTCTGCTCTTGGCACTGGGGACGTGATAATGACCCTGAATTAGAGCTGTGTGTCTCCAGCACCTGATTCTCCTGCTCCTGTGGGTACAGCCTGAGGTTTCTCCTCCTGGCAGTTGTAGGAACAGGTCCAGGACTTGTTTATGTGGAGGAAGGATTTAAAGGAGCAATGTCCAGCCTGGATTTCAGGGCAGCTTGTGACCAGAGGTTTCAAGCAGCTGATGCCCTGTGGAGACCACAGGGGTCATTGCACGACTGTGGGCAGAAGCAGGGACAGTCTGTCACTGCTGTCACATCAGGGGACAAACAGGGGATGGCTGTGGTGGTTTGGGTTGTGGCAAGGCAAGTGCACACTCCATAAATTCCTGGTGTGGTCCCAGTAGCAGCAACACCCCCAGTGATTCCCAGCTCTGTTCAGCCCTGGCCAGGGACAGAGGCTGATGAGAAACTGGGACCCCTGGGACATCCCCAAACCCCCCTTACACCAAGCACACAGGGTTAGACCCCCAGCCCAGGCATCAGGCACAGAAATACTTCACTTCTCAGCACCTGAGTAATTTTTGGAAGTAGTTTGAGAGGCTCCCTCTGTAAGCTGTCATTTCTCAAAGTCTCTGATCTTGTGTCTTTTTAATTCCATCTTTTTGAAGGAGAAACTTGAACACAGTCAAGCAAGGTCTCAGGAGCCAGTGAGCTCCTGATTTGGCTGCTGAGTGTTCTTAGAAGGGACATTCCTGGGAAGAGCACACCAAGACTCTTTCAGAAGTGTCCCTGTCCATGGCAGGGGGGCTGGAATTAGATGATACATTTAAGATCCTTTCCAACCCAAACCATTCTGGGATTCTATGGTGTAGCAGCAGAAATCACACATGCTGTCTTAAAAGGAGAAAGAACCATTCAGTACTAATAAGGGGTGGGAAAACTGAGATTCAGGGGTTTTTAATTTGTCAGAAGAGGAGAACTGCCAAACTACTGAGCACCCAGGAGACACTGCCAAGTGCAGCATAATAAAGTTGAGAGCCAAGAATACAGCCAGGACTTTGCTCCTTCACAAGCCTTACAGAAAACACCCCAGCTTTCATTTTCGTTTGCCATAATAAGGAAGATTTAACTGTTTGCAGAGCAGAGCTCTGGGAAACAGAGGTGGAAAGCAGCTCCTGTGTGTCACTGCTTATCTGTGGGTCTGCAAGCAAACACAGAGGGCAGAGTGCAAGGCTGAGACACGGCACCTTATCAGTCTTAGCCCAAAAAGCTCCTTTAGCAGTTGGTGATAACCGTGTGTGACATTCCCTTGGTTGGCCAATGCCCTCTAGTGGCTTCTGGAGAGGGGAACTGAGCATTCCCCAAAAGAAGGAGGATTTTGCTAACTAGTGCTAGGCCCCAGGTGTGTGCAGGTTTTAGGAGATGTCGGAACCCAGGACATTCCTCTGGCTGCCCTGGATGGCTCGAGACCCTGGCAGGGGGCTCAGAGACCTTGGCATGGAGTCAAAGACCCCTCTGCCTGGGATTTTAACCCATGGAAACAATTACCAACTTTGTGTGAGGATTTACAAGCCTCAAGGGTTTGAGTAGAATGACAGTGAATTTGTCACAGCGTGAAAAAGTTGAATTTTGGCGTTTTAGAATGGGGGGTTCAAGAGGCAAGATGGAGGAATCTCGGTGTGTCCTGTCTTCTTCTTCTTCTTCTTCTGCTTCTTGTCCTCCATCTTCTGCTGAGATGGTGACACTTCTGGATTGGTTTAGAGTAGAGACAGACTGTCTAACATAGGTGATAGGTATTGAAAAATTATTGTAAACAAAGTACACACAGTTCTTAGTATAAAAAGCCAACACCACCCCAAGGGCAGGGACTGTGCCACAACCCAACCTGCTGGACAGACCTCAGCAGGGCAGAGAAAGAATGGAACAGATAAGAGAAAATAAACAGCCTTGAAAAGCAGAGCTGAGGAATCTCGACTTCTTCTTCAGTCACAGGGCTGGGAAAAAAGACTCTTTAATACCTGGGGAGCCATTTCAGCAACACAAAACTCGAGAGGAGAGATAGGACACGGGTGGTTTAAAATTATTAAAGAGCTAAATCAAAATACTTCATCCATAAATATGCACCTCACACACAGCAAAAGGGAGAGAGGGGAGGCTGTGGGGTTCCGTGTGTTTTCCAAGAGGATGGTTTTGTAGTTTATAGAATCATAAAATATTTTGGGTTGGAAGACACCTTAAAGGTCACCTCATTCCAGCCCCCTGCCATGGGCAGGGACACCTGCCACTATCTCAGGTTGCTCCAAGCCCTGTCCTACCTGGCCCTGAACTCTTCCCAGGATGGAGAAGGGATGCTTTTTGTCAAAAGACAAATCTTGCTTTATTGTTCACATACATCTTTTCCTCCATCTTCCCCCTTCCCTTCCTTTACCAGCTCTGCTCTGTGTCTAATATTTGGAAATATTATTCACTGCAGACAGGCTTGCCCAGACTGAATAAGGGCCTTTGCACCCCTAACAGCACAGGGGATTGTTTCACATGGAATTTATTGCTCCCTGCGAGAAGAACATGCACCAGAAATGCCCTTTTCTATGTTCTCAGTCTTAAAAAATCATCCTGTACAGAGTGAATTTAAGTTGGATGGATTTTGTTTTCTACGGGTTGAGTTTGCCAATACACTTGAGGAAAATGCTCTCTTTAGGAGCATCTCTATGATTGAAGCTGTTTGTCTGGGAATATGAAGAGAAGCCAGTTCTGCAAGCAAAACCTCTGCTGGCTGCTGTGAGAACAGATCAGGACAGGAGCATTTTGCTGGTGCTCAGCAGCATCACAGACTGCTCTGCTCCCTCTGGAAGCACCGAGCTGACCACCCCTGCCTCTGGTGGGGTTATCCCTAAGGAAGACCTGTCTTGGTTTGAACAGACAGGTGTCTGCTGAGGAAGGCAGGAGCCTCCCCTGAAATGGAAAATGTAAACCCTCTCCCTCTGAATTGTTATAATTTTGAAAATAAGGAGCTCTCAGGCAAAGATATTGGAATAGGAATAACAGTTCTTTATTAAGGAAGAAAAAAAATAAACAATGCAGTGATATAGAGCAGCACTGCCAGAGTCAGAGCATGCCCTGCTCCCTGTGTGTCAGGGTGGTGGCACAGTCCCATCCCAGGAGGGCTCAGGGTGGTGGCACAGTCCCATCCCAGGGGGGCTCAGGGTGGTGGCACAGCCCCATCCCAGGGGGCTCAGGGTGGTGGCACAGTCCCATCCCAGGAGGGCTCAGGGTGGGGGCACAGTCCCATCCCAGGGGGGCTCAGGGTGGTGGCACAGTCCCATCCCAGGGGGGCTCAGGGTGGGGGCACAGTCCCATCCCAGGGGGGCTCAGGCTGGTGGCACAGTCCCATCCCAGGGGGGGCTCAGCCCTCCTGCAGTGCCAGCTGTGGTTCTGCTGGAGCAGGGATCCTGCACAAGGGGGGAGTTTTCCTCTGCAGCTCCAGGGCTGCTGGAGATGGGCCTGCTCTCCCTCTGGGAATGCAGGGCAGCAGAAAGCTGCTCCTCTGGGAATGCAGTGGGCAAAGGCTGCTGGGCTGTTCCCAGGGCAGATTGGATCCAGGTAGGAATGCTTGGCTCCTCCCCTGGGCGGAGCATCTCCCCATAGGATGGTGGAATTTGATCAGCCCTGCAGGGACACTCAGTGGCCATGGACAGCAGAGATCTCCTGGAGGGAGGATTGGCTATGGGAGAGATAAAGAAAGCTGCCCAATGAGCAGGAGATAACTGCCCTATCAGATAGGAACAGAATACACACACCCATTTCCAACCTAAGAAAATCCCTCAAGGAGAAAAATACATCTCGACCATTTTCTGCAGGTTTGGTGCCAAAATGACAGCCTTGCCCAGCCCCAGGTTAAGGGCACTGTCAGGCTGGGAATTCCCTGAGCTTCCTTTTCCTCCTGGAGGGCCTGGACCCAGTGCCTAAGGCAGAGAAAACACACCCACAGGTCACTGGCTGCATTCACTGAGACTTCATTACACCAGTATTAGCCAAATCTTGCTGTTAATAACCCAGAGAGATGGAGAAGGGATGAGAGGAGGGTTAAAGAGCACAGGTACTTAATTTTATCTCATATATTCATTCACCAACAATCTTTCTCTAGAAACTTCCATTATTCTCCATAGTCTGGAAATCAAAAAAGCAGATTAAGTCAGCAAAGAGTCAGAATAAGGCATGTCTCCATCCCAGGGAATGGTCTGAAGAGGATTTGTTGGTTTGTTGTTTTTTTGTTTGGTTTGTTGCTGGTTTGTTCCCAGCTGAGCCAGGGGAATGCTCTAACAACCTATTCCCACCCAAAAAGGTTTATGGACTGCATTGGCCTCCCTCTACCCAACACTGATTTAAAATACCTCTCCCCACCTTTCTTTCCAGCAGAACCCACAATTTACAGAGGCTTTTCCACAAAACCATCCCCTGTGCCTGGAAAAAGGCTGCTCCTTGTGCCAGTCATTATTTGTGACTGAGAACAGAACTCATTGTTCATTCCCAAATGTAAAGCTGAGTGTGGATAGTGCAGCACTGCAGGATTTGCACTTTTAGAGATGCTTTATGTTTGCTGCATTTCCCATCGAGCTATTTCCTCCCATGGTTTCCTGCAGCAAGATTTTGTCTGGATGAATGGTGATGATAATTTTTTGGACACAGAGCCTAGTTCCTGCCTGGCTTGAATTTTGTCTGTAGCCCTCAGCAGAGCATTTCAGCTCTGAGGCAGAAACTGCTTCCTTAAAATTGTTGGACTACACCAAAAGTAGTATCAAATATCCTGATTTTAGACCTCCCCAGATCTCCCTGTTACACTCCTAATGGTTTAATAAACCAAAAAAACCAAAACTACTCTGAATGAAAAATAAATTGAAAATTCCTCTGGCCAACTCCTTGCTTTCAGGGGGATGCACAGGCATGAAGCAACTCATGCTGTAGATCCAGTCCATGTAGGCTGACACACGTGTGGAAACTGTGGGCTTATGGTAGGTGTTACAGTAGGGAATTAACCCAAAATTCACAATCCCATGGGCTTCCCAGTGATCATCCCTGTAGCAGTAGAGAGGGCCCTCAGATCCTCCTGGATTGGAAGAAGGAAAGGAAATATTCAGCCAAATTATCTGGATAGGATTAAGGAGTACTAGAGACTTAAAATATGTGAGAAGATAGAAGCTTTTCCTGGGCTCATGTCTGCCACACACAAAGAAAATTACACTAAATATCTACAGACCTATAATTATCCCATACCTGTAACTGTATTATGTATAATTATACAACCAGCTTCATTTCTATATGTTTCTATATTATATTCCTATATTTACATCATCACACATAATGTATTTTTCCACAATTTTTAAGGGCTCTGCGTGGCTGCTTTTATTAGAAGCCCCTTTGCAGTGAAGGGAATAGAGGAAGAGATAACAAGTATTTCTTGACTTCATATGCCAAACCTCTTTGCCTTGATGATGAGGTCACCTGGATCCTCTGGGATAATGGGAACCTCACAATATCTTCTATTTCCACCTAATCTGGGCCAGAGGGAGGTGTGAGACAGAGCCCAAACTTGCAGCAAGCTCAGCTGTAATTAGAGTGGATGGGAAGGAGAAGGGTGACAAGCAGGAGGCAACAATGCCTGGCTCAGGGTGCCACAACACAGCAGTGTTGGAAGAAAGGGCAAATTTCCTTGTAGCTTCACCATGCAGAGCCCTTCAAACATTATGTGTGATTATGTAAATATAGGAATATAATACAGAAATTTATAGACAGCCCTTCAGAATTTTCCTGTTGGCTTTCCTTCAACAGATGCACACAGGGCTGTGACTGCAGTCAAGCCCCTGAATCTTCTGCTCATCCTGGATCCATCGGGGTTTTTACCCAAGATGGGGAAAACAGGCCCAACCTGGGTAAAACAGGGCTGAGATCATCCACGTGGACACCATGGAACATCTCCAAGAGAGGAAGCCATTGAGGAAATCTCCTTTGCAGCATCTTCCAGTGCTTCCCATAAATCCAGCCTCACTGGGAGCTGGACTGAACATACCCATAAGTGCTGGTGAGAGAGGATGCTCAGTATCCTTCAGCTATCTGACAGTAAAATTAATTACTATTGTATTTGCTAAGAATTCCTGACGAAGGCAGGAATGATGAATTTGATTTTATGTTTTTAGAAGGATAATTTATTACTTTATAATACTATATTATATTAAAGAATGCTATACTAAACTATACTAAAGAATACAGAAAGGATAGTTACAGAAGGCTAAAAAGATAATAATGAAACTTGTGACTCTTTCCAGAGCCCTGACACAGCTTGGCCCTGACTGGCCAAAGAGTGAAAACAACTCCCAGCAGAGTCCAATGGAACAATCACCTGTGGGTAAACAATCTCCAAACACATTCCACATGAGCACAACACAGGAGAAGCAAATGAGATAAGAATTGTTTTCCTTTTCTCTGAGGCTTCTCAGCTTCCCAGGAGAAGAATCCTGGGTGAAGGGATTTTTCCAGAGAATGTGAATGCTACAATTACCCCTTGGCAATGTCAGTGGGATTGCAGCCATGATGGGATGAAGACTGCATCCACACCAACGTGGTACTCGGTGCCATCCACCTCCAGGAGGTTGTGCTCACCCAGAGCCACCCGGTAGGATGCTCTTGGGGGCCTGAGATGAATCACAGAATAATTGGTGCAAAATCTACTCCCCACTGAGTGCTTTGCAGTGCAATTCCTGCACAACACAGACCTTTCACCAGTGTCACCATTTCCAAAGCACCCTCCACCACAGGATTTTCAATACACTGTAGTCAAATTTGCTGTGAGTGGGTCTGGAGAAGGACAGGGAAGCTGGTGAATTAGCAGCTGAGGGAGCTGGGGGTGTTTAGCCTGGAAAAAAGGAGGCTCAGAGGGGACCTTGTTGCTCTCTGCAACTCCCTGAAAACAGAGTTCTAGCAAGGTGGGAGTTGGTCTCTTCTCCCAGGTAACAAGTACAGAATGAGAGGAAATGGCCAATGGATATTGGGAAAAATTTCTTCACTGAAAGGGTGGTCAGGCCTTGGAACAGGCTGTCCAGGGCAGTGGAGGAGTCAGCATCCCTGGAGGTCTTTACAAGATGTGTAGATGTGGCACTTGGGGACAGGGTTTAGTGATGGGCTTGGCAGTGTTGGGTTAATGACTGGACTCAATGATTTTAGAGGACTTTTCAAACCTAAATTTTGTTTCCAAGTGGTTTTATAAATCAAGCACGTGCTGCCTGCAGTTTGCTGGTGAAGAAACTGAAGGCGCAGCATCCGCTACTGCAGTGCTGAGCTTGGACTTGAACAAATAGGTTCGTTTTCCATTTCTGCACCTTTCTGGAGCAGAGTGTGAAGGACCAGCTGGTTACACTTTATTTTAAGTGCAACCACTAAAGGCAGGAGCAATGAAAGGGGACAGTTGGCTTGCTGGTGTCTCTGTCATGGCCTGAGAGCAAGCAAACACCCCTTTTGTTCCATCTTTCCATCTCTGTGCAGGTCTCTCAGGATGCAAACCCGAGGAATGCTCACACTCATGCAAATGCACCTCCTCTTATGCAAATCAGCAATCAGCTTGATTTCCACTCCCAGGAAGTCAGCGAATAATATGTAAAATCAAAGCTGAAGCCAGCAGAGTTTTCCAACTCCCCTGATTAAGTGAGCAGGGAGATGTCCAGCTGTGCAACACAGGCACCAGCTCTGAGGAGGAAAAGGGTCTGGCTCCCACCTGCAGCAAGAATGAGGAGCAGAACAGGAGTTTGAGCAGTTTTTATCCTACCCACAGGCTGAGGCAATGTTGCAGTCATGACCCATTTGCTGCTGACAAGGGGTCCACCACAAATGTGGGTGTAGTACCCCAGGTCATTGGGGTAGGAAATCTGAAGTGATACCTGGATCAAACAACAACATATTTTACACCCAAGCCATGCCATGGCTTTGCAGAAACAGTGTGTGTGGCTTTGGGCAGTGGAAGCTGTTATTTTCTCACTGTTTGGTTTTTGTTTAATCTTTTAATTTTTTCAAGTATAAGACTCCAGCATTACCTGCCACTTCCAGCTGTTTGGTTGGGCTTCTTGGCCTCCAATCACTCACCCTGCCAGCACATCTTTCAGGGCAGTCCCAGAGATTTCCCCTAACACAATAAAGCAAGGAGAGCAGTTTGTTGTGTAGATTCCTAAAGAGCAATAGTCACCACAGCCAGCCAGGTCTGGAAGATGGAGTGGTTGAGGCTTGCACGTGGTGACACTGTGGCCACTCTCCAACCTGGAGTGAATTTTTCATCCTCCCTGAGTGAAAAGGACCATAAAAGCTTTTCAAGATACAAAGCTCTTATATAAATGGATTTGTTTCCCACACTTCAACACCACCTTTTTGCACCATGCTACAACCCCTTTTCTTTTGGGTTGCAGGTTTTTGCTCCCTCAGAAAACTCCCAAATCTTTCTCGTGGAGATAAAGCTCCCACTGTAGAGGAAAACCCTTCCACATTAGGTTTTGGCCTAGCACAGAAACTTCAGGGGAAAAAAAAAATCAATATGCTCTAATCTTCACCACTTAGAGGTTGAGAGCTTCACCCTTTCCAGCTCAAATAAATTGCAACTTACCCAGCCAAGTGAGAAGAACCAGAAACTGAAACATCTTTAATGAAATGGTCCCATCTTTTTCCAAGAAAATGTCTTTTCATACTAAAATATCTGCCAAGAAACTGTGTCTAAATCTGGGATCAATGCCGCTTATCTATACCCATAACTCATTAAACTGATCAAAAATGTTCTCTCTGTGGAAAAAACCCAACTGTTCAATGTAGAACCCAAGGCTACACAAACACCTCCACACTGTATGGTTCCCACAGAGACATGAGGCAGAAAAATCCTGAGAAATTTGGAGTTGTCTCAGATCAAGTCAAAAAGAAGGCAGGGCAGCCCCAGGCTCGAGAGGTCGTGGGTGCACATGTTGTAGTATTATGCACGTATTGAGTCATCTCTCTTGCAAGAGATTTATTTGTCAGTCCAGATTTCTGCTGCTCCATGTGACATGAACTGATCTTTGTCAGAAACCACAGCTTTTTTTATATCCCCATTAACTGCAGCCCCTTATATTTTGTGCTTTTGGAATGCATTGATTTATATTCAAGTAATAGTTAAGGGCGAAATCAGGGAGCATAGTAGATGCATTAATTCTTCAGTTAGATATAGATATAGATATAGATATAGATATAGATATAGATATAGATATAGATATAGATATAGATAGATATATAGATAATATAAATATAAAATATATATATATTGATTATATTAAATATATCACTACATAATTATAACTAGATAATATATAAATATATGTAAATATAATATATAAATATAAACACAACCCTACTTTTTGTTTCCAGAGAGGAAGGAAACAAGAAATGCTTACAGCTGATGGAAATCCAGAGACTGGATTCCGTGGTCAAGGGAAATTCTCTTGGGACTTACAGACCATCAATGAGTGGGAAGTAAATCTCACCTTGAACTGCAGTCAGAGAGCAGCTGTCAAGTAAAAAAAGGGAGACTTAAGGAAATGAACTGGAGAAGAGAGCAAGGGTTACCTCCTAGCCAGGTGTACTAATGGGATCCACTCTCCATGGAATGAGAGATTCAGGACCTTTCCCATATTGTCCCTACAGTCCTCTTTCACAAATCATTTTTATTTTACTGGGAGCCATAAAAAATTCAGTGTGCTATTTCAGCACTGAGACCCCTTTTCTGGTCCTTGAGCACATTTTCTTTCCCCTTACACCACAGGTCATTTTTAGCTCCCAGTCAGTTTTGGTAGGAGGTCAGAAAGTGGCCTCCTACCCAAGCAGTCTCTTCCCTCACCTTCACTGCATTCATCATCCCAGTTAGGCCTGGCCAACTCACTCATTTCCTACCACTAATTGATTTTTCCAAAGGCTTTATGTGTTCCCTACATGATTAAGAATGCAGTTGTTTATTCTGCTTTTGGACATCAGGCATTTCTCTTGAGCAGTTGTTTGTCCGTAATCTGTTCTCCCCAGCCATGCACACGCCATCCTCGCTGTGGCTTTGATGCTGGGCTGTGCTGTAATGCCCAAAGGAGAAATAAATTACACTGGGGATGATGAATTACAGCTGTTTTCAGAATTCCTCCTCTCCAGGCATTGTTTTAGTGCAGAACTCTTGAGGGATGTCTGCATTTCCCCATGGGACCCAAAATGATCATCGCGTCCAGCTCCAACACCACAAAACCAACTCAAGCAGCCCTGTTTGTGTCCATATGGCAAAACCCTTTTATCTCTGCAACAGAAAGGTCTCATCCATGTTGTCTGGGGGCTCTTGTCCATACTGGCTTTCCAAACCACATGTAAAAGATGCTATGAGGAGCACAGGCTGGTGCAAACCAGTGTTATGCCAGTGTGTTAAGAGTTTTCTGTCCAGAAAAAGCAAAATATCTGAGTTGGTGCTCTAGCACTGCTTAGCTGATTGGACCTCTGGAATTGTTTCAATAATTAGTGATCTAGCGCTCTTTAATTAGTATACAATCTTTTGTCCTCCTTCACAGAGTACCAGAATTAAATATTTTAATGACAGAAGCATTTTCTAGGTGAGCAGAATATTCTAGGAGGGAGAGGAAGCATAAAGGGATTGTGGGGAATAGGAAGGGTCTTGAGGAAAGATTCTTTAGGACTTCACGAAGGACTTTACAAGCAAATAAGGATATTTGGGTGGACTTGATCAGATCTAGTGCGAGTTATTGAGCACAGAAATGAGGATGAAATCATCTTTCAGGGAGGCCTTAAAGCACAAACTGAATTCCAGACATACATACATACATACATACATATACATATATATATATATATATATATGTATAGAATATATATATACTCACTTTAATGTTAAAAATGTTTATCATATTTAAAGTTGCTCTCATGAAATACAGACACTTAATCCATATTTATTGATGTTTCACAGGGTGATGTTTGATGGAGAGGGCAATGGGCTGAATAACACCCCAGTTCAGCACACGCTGGGATGTACACATTCATTCATGAGAAATGCTGCCTGATCAATTTATAGGGCAGCTGAGGTTCAGAACTGCTGCCTGACAAATTTATAGGGCAGCTGAGTTGCAGGGAAGTTCTAATGCACACAGAAACTGCTCTGAGAGTGATTTTTTAAACAAGTTTGAGGGACAGACTCTTGCAGGCACATGGAACATGAGAGGGTCTGACCTGACAAAGTTACAAAATCGAGGGATTTTTAGTTCACACAAATAGAAGGGAAAGGGATGAACAAAACACAGGGACACAGGTCTGGCAGACAAGGGATCAACAGGGTGGGGATGAAGAACAAAAGTGTCTGAACCAGCACTGATAGGCCATTAAGGAACTAACTACAGGCAGAGCTTTGGAGGGAGCAAATTGGGAAGGTGCAATGGATAAAAAGGGAAAAAGAAGTTGGACTTGAGCATTTGGGGTACTCAAGGGGGCTATGCAGGAAAAGTGGTTGGACTTGGGGATCTTAGAAGTCTTTTCCAACCTTAAGGATTCCATGATTCTGTGACTTGGAGGCAAGGAGGAGATCACCCAGCAGGTGTGAGGGTCTGGTGTTCCCACTGGGGGTTCCAGCAGCTGGGCAGGAGAAATCCCAAGTTCTGGGGGTTGCTGGAGATGTCAGGCCTTATATAATGTTCTTAACATGGACTGCTGCATATGGCAGAGTTACTGGTTTTATTTAAAGCTTTTTCTGCACCATCTGGGGAGGTGATGGATTCAGGTCTGCTTTGGCACGTGTTCTACTCAGAGAGAAAACCAGTGCATAAAGCTCAGTGAGTGGGGAGATGAGTAGCAACAACTAACACCCCACTTTTTATCATCAGCAGCACCTGACGACACCCAGTTTACTTTTGATAATTATCTGAGTTGAATTCTGGCCTTGGAACTGTGTTTTAAGTGTCCCATGGACTTGGGTCACTGTCAAAATATTTCAAATATTTTCTTTGCAAGAAAAGAGCAGCTTAGAGCACCTTCCAGCCCCTAAAGGAGCTACAAGTGAGCTGGAGAGGGACTTCTGACAAGGGCATGGAGTGTTGGGACAAGGGGAAATGGCTTCAGACCGACAGAGGCGAGGTTTGGATTCAGTATTTAGGAAGAAATTCTTCCCTATGAGGGTGGTGAGGCACTGTCACAGCTGTGCACCTGAATTCCTACAGACAGTTTCTCATAAAAATTTATGTATTAAATATAAAATCTATATATTAAATCTTTATATTAGGGCAACATATTATTGGCAAACTAGATGGAATAGATGAATCAAACGTTCTTATCATTAAAACCCCATAAAAGATTTCAGCTTTTCTGAGAGTAGAAGATACAAAAAGAAAACCATCTCCCCTGGTACAGGCAATGAAACAATTCTTAGGAATAACATTTTACAGCTGGGTGCTGTATGAAGAATTAGGATAATTAGACTCTTAATTATCCAAAACACTGCTCATCAAATCAAGGTCAAAGGGCTCCTTTAGGCAGAGAAATTTGCTACCTGCTTTAATATGTTTAGTGATTGATGATTAATTTTGAGCATTCATAAAGCTCCACTGGAATCATTAACTGTTCATTTGCAGCTTGTAATGAAATGTTTTGTTGGGTCAGACCAAAGTGCTCAGTTAGGTGTAATTTCACACTGTTATTTCTCAATATTGATTCGATTATATTGAAAATTCTAAAGAGAGGAGCAAACATCAATAATTCCAATTATTTAAGCACCACATGGTTCTGAAAGAAAAGTCTTGAGAAATAATGTCTTATTTATTTACTTCTAATAACAGAGTAGATTGATCTTGCTCCAAATTCTGCAGAACCTTCAGTCTATAACTCAATCTCCCATTTCAGTATTTAAGTAACCATTGCACTAGAAAGCAGTTTATTGAAACCCACAGTTTTCATAACTCTTAAGAGTTATGGGTGTGATTTTTCTACAAGCAAATAAATTGTATGCTTTAGTAAAAGCAGTCTGTGGAACATTATAAACACTCCTAACTCCACTGAAATTAAAGGAAAAGTTTAGTATTTATGACATCAGAATCTCACCCACTGTGCTTACTGGAAAAGCTCACTTTGCCTTTAAGTAAAGAGGAAAAAGTACAAGACAAACAGCTTACATTCTGTCTCTGAGTCCTTACTCAACATGGAAAAAGCAGTAAAAACATTCATATACAGTATTTCAAAATGCTTAATAATGTAATTTCAGTGCTTTTTGTTTAAAGTGAAAAAGAAAATGCTATTCACTGTGAATTAATAAAGGTGGGAAAGTGAATCAGGAGCTTATGTGCAATTTGTAACAGGAAAGAATGTGCATGAAAAGATTTAAAGACTATTTTAACTAATTTTTTTTAAATTCTACAAGTAGGTTGAGAGCTTTTTCAACATCTTCTCTGTCTGTAGTAGCCATTACATAATATTCCTGCAATGTCTTTAGATGATATGAGCCCTCTTGCAAACACAAAAAAAATCCTTTAATCACTTTTCTGCTGCTCTTACACCGTTACCCCTCTTCCTTCTATTTATCTCAATTACAACAACATTAAATTCTCACTGGCATTTCCCAGTTTCTCAAATAGTGACTAATATAAAGCAAAATGCAGTTTTTTGTCTATAAATCCTGGCTTCCCCACGTGTAAACAGGGTGGTTACTCATTTACTTTTCTAATTATCTCATAAATCACACCTTGCCCCAGAGTAGAAATTCATCACCTTAAACTGCCATAACCTGCTCTGTAGCTGATGCCATCCTACTCTTGCAGCATGGAGGTTTATAGAAGTTCTGCAATACCATTTATTTTTCAAAATGAAAAGATGGTAAAAAAAGAATGCCTAGAAATTAATATTCTGTATCTAAGCAGGTTGTCAGTATGTACATTTGTGCTTTTCCTCCATGTGTATTCATGCACTCAAGACTGACAAATTTTTTTATCTCAGTTGTATGCTCAGGGAATAACATCAAGGCACCTTTCTCTTATCTTCCCTCCTTTCTTCTTTCTGACATCACTCATGCTAGTGTAAAAAAGAAAGGCACACACTCTGCCATACCTGTTCTTCTCAACATCAGAATTTCTGAAAAAAACCAAACAGCTTGTGGCCTCAAAGCAATGGATGGATGCAGGAATATACACACAAAAACATATCTGAAAGAACAGGATTTCAGCCAATGGCAGGAAGTTCAACATAAAGAGCAGAAAAAGGCTGAGTTGGATGTGGCTCAGTTTTCTCTCTTTGGGGTAATTAAGCTGTTTCTCTCTGTTTGCAGTGCCACATTTCCAGCCAAACCAGCAAGAGCCCCTGAGAAGACTTATTTTTGCCAGAGGATCAGGATTTTCCTTGCTTGGAATTCACAGAATTCCCAGAATGGAAGAGACCTTCAAGATCATTGAGTCTAGCCCCAACACCTCAACTAAACCCTGGCACCCAGTGCCACATCCAGGCTTTGTTAAACACACCTAGGGATGGTGACTCCACCATCTCCCCAGGCAGGCCATTCCAGAACTTTGTCACTGCAGGTCCTCAGCTGGGTAATAATGAGCATTGACTCCATCATTCCAGAAGGCTGATCAATCACTTTATTACACTAATTAAGAAACCCATCTCCCTTACCCACAGTCACTATACAGGGGGACCCAACTGGTCCTTCAATCCAAACGCCATCACCATTGGCCAATTAAGAAACCACCCTTTGGCAAACAAATCTCCATGACAAATTCCACATGTTCATAACACCAGGTGCAGCAAGTGAAGATAAGAATTCTTTATCATTCTTTTCTCTGATCTTCTTACAGCCTTTCACCAGGACAATGCCTGGGAAGGTTGTGCATTGCTCTCTGTGCCCAGAGAGCTGCTGCCACAGAACTTTATCACCCTTTCTGAGAAAAACTTTTTCCTAATATCCAACCTATATTTCCTTTGGTGCAGCTTGAGGCTGGTTGTGTCAGTGCTGCCTGGAGAAAGAGCCCAGCCCCAGCTGAGCACAGCCCCCTTCCAGGAGCTGTGAGAGTGATGAGGGCACCCCTGAGTCTCCTTTTCTCCAGGCTGAGCACCCCCAGCTCCCTCAGGGGTTCCTCTCAGGGTTTGTGTTCCCAGCCCCTCTCCAGCCTCGTTGCCCCTCTGGATGTGTTCAGGAGGGAAGTTGCAGGTGTGCTTTCATCCAGCAGGAAAACCAACACCAGCACATTAAACAGGGATGGCAGAGCCAGGGATGGCAGGCCTGGCCTGAAACAAGTACAAGAAGGGCTGGAAGGAAGGAAGGATAGGGCTCTTGGACCCACTGGGTACTTCCAAACCAGAAGGAGATGCTTGGCCAGACTAGGACCAGTGGAATCCCTGCTGGCAAACCCCACTGGGCAAGGGGTGTGTGTGCACCAGCGAGTGCTGCAGCCCTGCCCTCCCAGCCCTGGGCACTCAGCTGTCTGTGCTCAGGGCCAGCTCCCTTACAGTGGAGCTGAGAGCTTGGCTCACACTGCTCTGGAAACTGCTCCATTGGAGGAAATGCTAAGTGAGAAGGAAAAGCATCTGAGAAGCCTCATCTGGGGCTGTACCCTGGGAGAGCTGCTCTGGTCCTTGCACTTGGTCCTGCTTGAGCTGTGTTGTTTAGGGTGCAGTTCCCCATCCCTTCTTCCCCCACTCCCCCTTTCATGGCCAGCACTTTAAATCAGCACTTTCACTGGTGTGTTTGGAGCTCTTGGAAAATGAGTTCCTTGCTGTTAAACTTGATGGTAAGTGCTTGCTGGCAAAGGAGATGGAAACTTTGCAGTATCTTTTCTCTTGATGTCACAGCAGTGGGATTACCTGTTACTGTGTGGGGTTGATGGATTTTGTCTATGTAGGCCTTGGCATGTTCCCAAACATGACAAACCTTGAGCTTTCAGATCACTGGGATGAGCCTTCCAACTAGGCAGAGAGGCAAACATGACTTAATTAGAGTGGCAAAGATAGGATATCAGGATGCCTTTCATATTTTCTCCATGTTTGCCATGGAGAAATAAAAGCCCAGGACTTTGTACAAAGGGCATATTCATGCTGATGAACTGATGAAGTGCTCAGGAGAGCTGGTGCACCAACCAACTCCATGCTCAGCATTTTCAAGATCACTAATCCCAAACCAAAGATTTAATCCAGAAATTTAGTTAGCTCCAAGGGAACTTTTCCACACATATCTCCAGACTCGGATCTCTTTCTACACTGCGAACTGAACTGAACTGTGGAAACCCAGGGCACTGGGAATGTTTCCCTGTCTGCTCTGGGGTGCCCTGACCCCCAGGGCAGCACTGACTCTGACCCTCACTCATGGAGAAAGTTTCCCAGACTTCAAGATAGACTGGAACCCACAAAAGTGTGAAATAGAGCAGTGCAGGTGTGTCACTTGGTGAGAAATTGAGGTTTTGGGATTTTTAGGATGTTGTGGATGGAAGCAAGATGGAGGGCACAGGGTGTTGTCCTGGGTTTCTTCTTCATGCTTCTTCTTCCTTCTTCTCCATGGGTTTGGGTGGCATTTTGTAATTGGACAGAAAAGTCTGCACTGGGGGCTCTATGGGATCAGTTATTGGGTTAAAAGGGAAAATAATCCAGGTGTCAGTTCTTCATTGGATAGTTCAGTCTTAAAAAGACCTTGGAACAAGAGACTGTTGGCCATTTTGTACCTTCTAATGAAAAGCTGCCTAACTCATGGTTGTGAGACTGTTCTACTGATGAGAAATAATAAACACTTGAGTCCTAACATGAACTGCTGTCTCAAGTGCCTTCAACCCAGACCCAGAAAAACCAACAACTAATACCACCACACTGCACCAGAGCCCAAGGCTTGGCATTTCCTTCTGCTGCCTCTGGTGAAACTGTTTGCACAGTTCCTGGTGTGGTTTTGCCCCATGTCAGCCACCACAGTCCCAGACAATACTTGGTCACATTTTAGAGCATAATATGGGCCAGGAATGATTCCAGTGGGCAATTGGATTGCCCACACTCTTGTTTAGAGATAAAAGAGTTTAACCACATGGACGTGAGATGTGTGTTGCCAGCTGGGCTCAGGAATAAATAATGTGTGCCACTCATTTGGTTACTAATAGACACAGAGTGATTTATTCATCAGCTGAAACCCTGTTCAGATGCCTCTTTGTAAGCCTGATGCTGATGCAAAGTGTTGCAATTAATCTTTTCACCCTCAAGTGTGTGATGAGCAATATCACATTAAAAAAAAATCTGGATTCTGCAAAGCAGTTGAGCAACAGAGTTCTCTACTCATGGTCATGGTTCTGACCCATGGTAAACAACATAATTTAACCTGACTGAGACCAGAAGATAGTAAATCAATATCCTAATGAGGATTTTCAATGGCAAACTTTAATAACAGTGTTTGAATGACTGTGTTCAAGTTCCTCAAACCCTGAGTGGTTTCCCAGCCTCCTCTCTTCTTTAATAGTAGCAAACAGCTATTAGGAACTCTGCCCTTGAAATATTTTTTAGATGGGTTTTGGTATTTTAGGGTAAGATGTTCACCTGCAGCAGTGGCAGGTCCTGACTGGAATCTCCTTCCTGCCCTGAGAAATCCAAGGAAAAGGATTGCAGAACTGAGCTGTGCAACTCCAGGGTAGGATGCTGAACACATTTGGGTTTGGGGTAACAGAGCTGACAGCTTTGCACTGAGCACGTGCTGATGCACAAAGGTGGGAATGGAAAGGAAAGAGAAAATGGCATTGACACCTGGAACACAAACTCAAAATGCCTGTTTTGGTGTTTAAGGCCATGCCAAGGTCCTCAAGCACAAAGCACAGGGTACTGTCAGTACTGCCAGCTGCTGAAAGGTTTGTGCTCTTCTTGAAGAGCTCACAGTGACTGAAGCAAAGAGAACATTGTGAATTTAAAGGAGCTGAGGACAGAGTGGCACATTGTTCTCTCCCTGGAGAGTAACAGGATAACTCCTTGGAAGTGGTGAACCAAATTATTTCTTTTCAAAGGGTCAGAACTTGCTTCAAGCACTGAAAAAGGACTGGACAAATCAATTCTGTACTTGACACTTAAATGAAAATGCACAGGAAAACTTCAGGATAGCAGCCAACCTTCCTTATGGACAGCCCTGCATGTACAGATGTTGGATTTGATAGAGACAAAGCTTGGGAATGGAGCCTTATCCCAAACAATGGAAGGAGTGGTTAACTTCACCAGAACTGAAAAATTACTTCCAGAAGTTATAAACAATCTGTCAGAGAAGTTGTGGTCCTGTTCCACATGAAGAGCCAAAGCTCCAGAGGATCTGGACAAATCTGAAGCACACTGTTCATAGCTCTCTGTCCTTTCCAGCTTTCCCAAATTATCCCAGAGCTTGATTAGATTGTTCATGTGCCTATTTGGAAAAAACAGAGGCTGACCAATTTTCTCAACATGAAGTTTCCATATTTACCTATATAAAGCACCATGAAATAGAAAAGTTGTTTTACAACAAAAAAGAGGATTTGGAAATATTTGCAGTAAGCATAGGTCTGCACATACATTTATAAACAATAACTGCATAGTTTTCTTTTAGATAGATGTCTAACTTTTTATACTATATTGGTGAATGTACAGGTTTTCTCATACATATGCCATCCTTCACATGCCATTTATAGCTTCACAGTTCTTACAGTTTTACAGATCATGTGCTTGACAGTTCTGATGCACAGATTAATGGAAAATCAACTCTTAAAAAAGAGACAAATCAGGCACTGAGCATATAAACCCTGCCAAGGAAGAAGTCAGCCTGGGAGGAAAATTAGTTTGTTTACTTTTCCCCAAGTACCACAACTCTTCCATTGAATCATGACAGCTTAAGTACCTTGTTTCTGATTATATGCTTAGACAAGGAGTGCTTCTGCAATTAATGAAGTACTTCTGTCAGGCACTAAATAAATTTAAACTCTGTCAATGGCATGTGTTACTGGAAAGCTGCCAATCCAAATCTCTCCCTGGGACACAGATGCCTGCATTTCTCCAAACTTCTCCCTGAAATCTCTAAGCTGATGCTCCCACTCTCACCCTGAAATCACAGCACACCCCTGAGCTCTGCTAAGTGCACAAAGCCCCCTTTGTTTTTTATGAAAACCTCATAAAAAAAGAGATTTTATAGGTCGTGCCAGGTGTTAACTGAGCTGTTTAACACCATCCACAAAGAGACACCTGCATGGCTGTGATGGTGACAAACAAAATCCAGCTCAGTGTTAAAAAAGAACAGTGTTTCCTTCAACGACTGGAAGGAGCAATCCCTTGGAGCAGCTGAGGAGGATAATTTATTTATCAGAGGAGCATTAGGGCACTGGCTTGTGGCTCTCCATTTCCAGGTACTGCCACAGCTCACAAGTGATGATCAGCTGTACTGGGGGTGATGTTACAGGCACAGCTGAGCTGCTCCAACAGCTTGTTGCTGCAAAAAGAACTTGTGACTTGTTATCACTCCATTCCTGGCAACAGATCCCTCACTTGCCTTGAGCTCTGGAACCTTTCCTCTCATGGGGTGAAAGGATTTGATTCACTAAGCCAGGGAAAATGGATTCCTATTTTTGCTGGTTGTTTTTGAAAGCTGAATCAGGTGCAGAATTAGAGGCAGGTGGGACCCTGTGGTGAGAGTTAAGGCTGGAGGAGGAGCAGGACCTCCCCATTGCAGCACAGCAAATTCTTGAGGGGCTTTTTAGTTGAACATCACTGTTCACCGAAGTAAAAAAGATGTCCATCTAAATAATGAACATTCTGCTTTGCTTTTCATCCAGTGCTGCCAGTCCCATGCAGGATAAAAGATCTGTGCCATCCACTCTCACACAAATCCCAGCCTGTAGGGAGCTACCCTGGGCAAACATGAGGAAATCACTAAAGATGGGAACAGATTCCAGTGACAATCTGGGTTACAAACTGAGCCTTAGAGCCATCACACAAACTGCACAGAGGTGTTGCTCTGAAAAGCCCAAATCCACAAACATTCCCTCACATGCCTTACCAGCAGTAGAGTCCTTTGAAGTAGTTATAGCCAGATTCCAAAATTTATTTTTTCTTTAACATTCCAAAGAATTGAAAAAAAAAATCTTTTCTAGTTTTATTAAGGTTGCTACTTCTCAAAAAATTTAATATTTCCAGGGCTGAAAAGTTACCTAAACATTATAAAGCATTAAAGTACATTTTATCACTACCTTACAATAATTCAGATGATACCAGATCTGGAAAAACTTAAATATTGACTTAAATAATGCAGACTTTGTTTTGTTTTGTTTTGTGTCTGTAACAAATCAGATAGAGCAATACTGCTTTTCTCTTGGGAAAAGAGTAAGGTTTTTAACAGAAATAATGGCAGAGCCACAGAGCCAAGAGGAATTCAGATGGGGCTGACATCTCCAGCTTCTAGAAGTGGAAAGCTTTTCCAAAACTGTCAAATCTAATAATTCTCTATGTCACACTACAGAAATGCCTGTGAAATCCTGGATTTTACCCAGAAGGGGAAAATTTTGTAGGTAAAATTAAGAAAATGGAGTTTTCATATTTTCATAAGTTGTTTTTTTTAAAACTTGGATTGGAAATCTGACTAAAATCACAATCTTCAAGCTTATTTAATGTTATATATTTTTGATTTTTGTACAACATTCTGGTAAAGGTTTCTTGCCTGTTCATAATTCTGCTTGTTCAATATGAGATCTCTCCTCATCTAGAATACAAAAACTTGTGAAAATAAAAGGAAATGAACAAATAAAAAGCTCTACACATTAATTGGCATTAAACTATATTCCAAATTTGCTTATTTTAAATACTATCTGAATAGATAATAAAAGAATTAATATTACCATCCCAAAAATTGTACAGGACATTTGCCCTTTTCAGGAAGAATTGCAAACCCATCCTTAGGTGTCACACCGTAATGGATGGATGGAGCAGTGTCACCACTTTGGTGACAATGACCTGCCAAACACAAACATTTCTTCTCTTTCTAAATGTGTGTATTGAGTGAGTATTTTTTCTCTCCTACAGAGACAGTTTTTAGGGGATACAGATCTCTCGTTTTCATAATTTTATTTCTTTACTCCTTTTCTATGACATTCTCTGGAAAAAAAATTAGTGATGCCAACCTATCTCATGGAGCAATTTCCTTCTTGGTGCTTTTATGTAAAAACAGTGTGCTGGTGTGTAGACTGGAGAAACAGTTATTGCATCATGACAATCAATCACCCAAATTAAAAATAAGCCAACTTCATTATTGTCTGAGAAAATAAGAAGTAATTAAAAATGAAGTATTTAGATAACAATTGTAATAAGTATCAAGAGCCTCTTATTTTCTCTCTTCTGAGTTCTATCATAAAAGACAGAAACAGAGCAGATCAATTTTTTTCCAAAACGATTTCAATCTAGTTTTATAATTAAATCAAAGATAGATTTCCCCATTAGCACAACTATTGCAGTATCTGAGTAATTATGAATAATCAGCCAAGGGTATTTTTTACTGATTTTCCTTGTGCATCATTAATTATCTGAAGTGACAGGCCTAACATAATTTCTATCATGAATAAACAAGTAGAGGAAACACAGAGGAAGTCAAGTACAAATAACAAGGAGATGGCCTCTCTTTGAAAATCAGAGCAATCCTGCAAAATGTTAATGGCTGTTCTATTTAAATGAAGCTGCAAGACATTAAAGCTTGTGATATGTTGCATATCATTAATTCTCAGTAAAAGTGTAGATGGAATTCATCCTTAATTCAATGCAATTTTCTGCCAGTTAATGGCCCTGAGAATCAAACATTCACAAATGTAAATGGGAGTTTTTCCATACCAATACTTTATGGGCTCTAAGAACTGGCTTTTACTGTGAGTAGAAAACTCTACCTGAGCAATTTTCCCTTTTCCTGAGTGTGACCTGATTTTTATATTTGTAATATGATGCTCTCTTCTGATGATTTATTGTATTACATGTGAAGTTTAAAATATTTTTCAGTTTGATACATTTTATTTAATGGATAAATAAGCGCAGATATTGCTAACGTGGCTGGATTTCCTTTTAAATTCCTTTTTTTGTGTTCCTTTTTGGCTGTTATTCCTTTTCAATGCCAGAAATACCAGTTAAAAATACCCCTATGATAACTCCATGGTTTTGAAAAAATGAATCAATATTTCCTTTTTTATATTTTTGAGGCTGTGACACCAAAAGAACAGTTTCTCTCACCTTATATAGTGAGATACTGATTGAGATGTTTAAAAATACTTTCTTTACTATCTCTTGGAGTAGGGATTGATGCATCCTTATAGTTTTCAGCAGTTTGTACATAGTCCTGGTGCTGATGGTGCTGGACATCAATCAGTGCTGCCAAATTCTGCTGGGAAGAAATTGATCCTGGCTGCTTTGAAGGGTCAAGGTTCTGTGTCCTCTGCTGTGCTTCAAAACCTGCAGCAATGATGAAAAGTGCAAGAAAATGAAGAAACAACCACAACAATTCCTGAAAGTTTTTCAGAGCAGTTTCATTTGTGTCTGTGTGAAGGGGAGGGCACTTTGAAATCTCCTTTTCCTGGTCCAAACCAGAGCATTCAGTTCAACAACTGGCTGGAAACTCCACCTTCACTCCCAAAGCTCTGAGGTGACTTATCCCAAAATCCCAGTAGTCCCAGTGTGCTCATGGCTGCATTGCTGACTGCTGCCAACCCAGCTGAGCAGCTCCTGCATCCATCCTAAATGCTGGAACATTTCCAAGGGCTCTGTCTGCACAGGAAATATCTTTACCTACCAACTCAAGCAGCTCTGATAGCACCAGAACAGTGGCACAGTAAAGGAGACAAAAGAATAAGCTGGGGAGTCTCTGCAAGGCTTTGCCATAAGAAAAATGAGATTTTAAACTCATATAATGCTTTCTACAACTGTAATGAATAGAGCTGCACTGCATTTGGAAGCACCACAACTTCCTTTGCCATCAACATCTTATTTCTATGAAATGGAAATTCTCTTTTGTGAATAAAAGAGGGAGCTTGAAATACACTGGAACAACAAAATCCACAAAAATGGACACGGCTGAACCCTTACTGCTGCCTGGCAACTCTTAAATGTTGAATTATCATTCTTTATGCTTCTCCAAGGTCAAAAGATTCAATGCTTTACAAGTTCTGAAGAGGTGGTATTGTTAACGAGGTGATGATAATTTAAATTCTTTATGTATGATGCATATATGAAAATGTTGTCTAATCACTGTTAGAATTCCCATTTATGAGCATCCTGTGCATGCCTTCCAAGTGGTATAAATAAATCTGACTGAGGATTGTGACAGATTTATTAATATTTACCAGTGAAGTGGATAATTCCATCAGATACATAATTGTTCAAGACAAAATTCACTTGTTCACATAATGAAGGTCCTGCAAATCATCTGCACAAGTGGAAGATGAAATTAATCTCCTTAAGAAAATGCAGTTTGAACAGGTTTGATCTATGAGGTGCTCTTCCTTTTATTTTTGAATAATGACTTTCTGTAAACATTATTGTTCTTTGTAATCTTGAGTTCTTACTCCCAATTATTTTGACCACAACATTGTTTAGGGTCAATTTATTTCATAATCCTAAAATTTATTATAGGTCTATTACCGCATAAATATTTTGCATTGATAATGAAGGAAGAACTAATATTCTATTAACATTTTTCATAATTCTTAACTAATGAAACTCATACACAGAATTTTCTCTGTATTGCAAGCTTACTTGTGAATCTTACAGTTTTTAGACAGTCAATATTTGAGAACAATAATCCTTTGAGATTTTGAATGGTATTCCTTTATAATTTCTGTTGAGTTCTACAGTGAAAGAGTTCTGAAAGAAGCCAAAATCTTTTTACTACACAATCCTTCTGCCACTTTCAAAAATTACTTGTACAACGGGCTTGAGAAATCTTTAATAACAGCTGCAGTCAAGAATTGCCTGTTTTTCTCCACTGACTGAAAAAAGAAACCTACAACTAGCTCAGCTGCATTTTTTTATACTGTATCTACAGATCTAAATGTAGAGCAGTCAGCACACATTTCACATTCACATAGGAACCTTTAGAGAAGATTGATATTGCAGGCAAGCTGCAAGTGCTAAGCACAAAAAGAGCTTTGAAAAATAAGCATTTAAAGTGTACAGTTCTCTGCAGGATCTGCCAGCTCTATGTGACATTGTTTTAGTTCCACTGCCATGAATGATAAATGACATTTCTTTCAAAATTCAATATCTGCAAAAGTAAAGATCTGATGTAGATATCATTGTGTGGAAATGCCACAGCACTGCAGTATTTGTAGTGGGTTAAAGCCCTGTAACAACCATGATATATTTCTGATTTCCTGCCAGTTGTTATGGTTTTAACCTTGCATTACCAATTACCTGGTTTTTATCATGGACTGATTTTATTATAAAAGGAAAATCTTCTGTGGGCAAACTGTTTTGAAAAATGCCTAATATATTAATCTTGGCTATTTGTTACCAATAATACAATCCTATTTTCACTGTCTAATACACAAATAACAGAATAAAATTTTAAAAAAATTAAATTTTAAAAAGTGTTTACTGAGAAATTTGGCAAAAATTGTCAGCAACCAGTTAAGGATTTACCAGTTTTTATGACATGGATGTGCCACCTTTGTTCAGCGTCACGTGGGACCAAAAAGTCTCCTTTGCCTGTTTTCAGAAAATTTTAAAGGTGCTAAAACTTGAGCTTTTAAATGCAGACTGTTTCCTGAACAAGAAAACCTACGAGGAAAGAATAATTAAACCAAAAAAAAAAAAAAAAAAAAAAAGTGAAAGAAAGAAAAACAAACAAACAAAAACCCACCGGGAGAAGAGGCTTAAAAATCTTAAAGTCTTTGTACCTTTTTGTCACTAGGTCAGGATTTGCCTCATAGTGGAACACTCAGTAAAACCTGTTCAGAAAGCTCTTTAATTCCAGCTTCCTCGCCTGTGGCATATAATTAAATCAGAGTAATTCCAAAGTTGCAACCAAATGTAAGTAGACACAATGTAACAGTATTACCCCCAACCATTTTTTCATTTTCCCCCTGTAGAAGCAAATAAACTTTCTTCCATGTCTGAAGAAGTTTTGGAATAGCATAGAAATATTCACTAAAAACACCAAAAAACAATTAATTATCCCAGATTTTATAGTAAACAAGAAATGTAATCTAGATAATTATAAACTAAGGTACAGTATACATTAGTTTTTGCATATTTATACTTATTCATATTTGACTAAAAGTCCAATGATCTCATTTTACATTTTAAATAGTGAGCCCTTCTGCCTTGCTATGGGTGAAACACCATTGACACACTCCCTCTCAAGATCCAGGAGACATTTTCAGCCTTCTGTCAAGTCCTTCATCATTTTTATCCATTAGCTATAAAAACATTCTTGCATAATGTAATTAATTAGTCCCCACATTCTTCCTGTTTCTTTGATTTTCCAGCTCTAAACCATCCTCAAAATTTAAAAAGTAAAATATTCAAATTCTAAAGACTGAACCAAAAATGTGCTAGATGTGTACAATTTTGAAAAGTGATGTAACTGCAACAAGACTCAGACAAAGAAAATCCTCCCAATGCTTGAAACACACATGCAGGGCTTCTCAGATTGTGGTGCTGAAGGGAAATTGTTCATCATTTACCAGATTGGAAAGTAAAGCAGCAAGTTTTCTCCTTTAAAAAATATATTTTAAAAAAAATTAAAAATTTTTGCAAAAAAAGTCACACTGAATTTACAACATATATATTCATATACATATTATAGATATAATTCTCTACTGGCAGATCTTTGTTATCCTAAAATTTATTATCTCTAATGGAATAAATAACTTTCTTCTCTAGTGTCTGAAACACTCTTGTGCTGATGTTCCAGAAACACCCATGCAACCATTTAAAATAAATCCTTAGTGCAGCACAGAATCCTCCTCGAGGGAGCCACTTGAAAATAAAACTTGATTTCTCTCTGTGAGAAGACACAATGTGTCACTACAAATCCTGCTATACAATGCTGCTCTTTAATAATTTATTGGAGTCTGGCTATTGCCCTGGCTAAGCTGACAAATTTAATATGGAAGTGCTGCTCAAGTGTTGAATAAACATGAGCTAAAGTATTTTTCCAAACAAACAAAACTGCTGCAAAAGAGTGGCACAGGGCAGATTAGGTTTTTCCAGTAATTTATTGAGAGCAGCACTATTTTTGGAGCTAGTTTCTTTAGTAAATTAGATAAAATATTACTTAAAACATGCCTACATTTACCAAATTCCCCCTAGATTTGTTTGGTCCTACAGCTCCACATTTAACCTGCAGAGGTGGATGAAACACTGGGCTAATGGATCATCAAATTTCAGACTGCTGGAACTTGTGACAAGCAAAATGTAAAAGCAGAAGTTAAAAAAAAAGACCAGAAATTTAAAAAAAATTACACCTTTTGTGATCTCAGTGTATGTATCTCTTTCCAGGCTTTTAGATTAGGAGAAAAATCAGTGTTTGGGTTTTTTGATAACATTTTGAATGATCTTTCAGTGATCATTCACTCTCATAATCTATTTATCTTTTAGCAACTCAAGGAAATAAAAATAACTCAAAGCATTACTGCTTAGTTTCCTTAAAAAACCCCTTTGATACAGCTTTGATGAGTGTTTTTGAAAGCCAATCCAGCAGATTGCTCCTTTCTGTGCATTTCCAGATGTGTGAGACAGGGTATTCCTTTATCAGAGCCATGTGGGCTCTTCCTGTGGCATTCACATTCTCTGAAAAATCCCTTTGCCCAGGATTTTTAACCTGGGAAGCTGAGAAGCCTCAGAGAAAAGGAAAACAATTCTTATCTCATTTGCTTCTCCTGCGTTGTGCTCATGTGGAATGTGTTTGGAGATTGTTTACCCACAGGTGATTGTTCCATTGGATTCTGCTGTGAGTGGTTTTAACTCTTTGGCCAATCAGGGCCAAGCTGTGTCAGGACTCTGGAAAGAGACACAAGTTTTCATTATTAGCTTTTTAGCCTTCTGTAAGTATCCTTTCTGTATTCTTTAGTATAGTTTAGTGTAGTATTCTTTAATACAATATAGTATTATAAAGTAATAAATTAGCCTTCTGAGAGCATGGAGTCAGATTCATCATTCCTGCCTTCGTCAGGGCAATCCCTGCAAATACAATACCTTTCCAAGAATATAATTCTCAGGTACCCAGTAAAAACATTACTTATTGGAGTATCTCTTACTTTATTAAGGCTTGCAGACCTCCGCTTCAGATCTCTGCTAGAATTCCTTGTGTCTTATGTTGGAAATGGGTGTGTGTCTTCTGTTCTACCTGATAGGGCAGTTATCCTCTGTTCACTGGGCAGTTTTCTTTATCTCTCCCACAGCCCATCCTCCCTCCAGGAGATCTCTGCTGTCCATGGCCACTGAGTGTCCCTGCAGGGCTGATCAAATTCCACCATCCCATGGGGAGATGCTATGCCCAGGGGAGGAGCCAAGCATTCCTACCTGGATCCAATCTGCCCTGGGAACAGCCCAGCAGCCTTTGCCCACTGCATTCCCAGAGGAGCAGCTTTCTCCTGCCCTGCATTCCCAGAGGGAGAGCAGGCCCATCTCCAGCAGCCCTGGAGCTGCAGAGGAAAACTCCCCCCTTGTGCAGGATCCCTGCTCCAGCAGAAGCACAGCTGGCACTGCAGGAGGGCTGAGCCCCCCTGGGATGGGACTGTGCCACCACCCTGAGTCCCCCTGGGATGGGACTGTGCCACCACCCTGAGCCCCCCTGGGATGGGACTGTGCCACCACCCTGAGCCCCCTGGGATGGGACTGTGCCACCACCCTGAGCCCCCCTGGGATGGGACTGTGCCCCCACCCTGAGCCCCCCTGGGATGGGACTGTGCCACCACCCTGAGCCCCCCTGGGATGGGACTGTGCCACCACCCTGACACACAGGGGGCAGGGCATGGTCTGACTCTGGCACTTTGGTGTTTTGTATTACTGCATTGTTTATTTTTTTTCTTCCTTAATAAAGAACTGTTATTCCTGCTCCCATATCTTTGTCTGTGAGCCCCTTATTTCCAAAATTATAATAATTCAGAGGGAGGATGTTTACATTTTCCATTTCAGGGGAGGCTTCTGCCTTCCTTAGCAGACACCTGTCTGTTCAAACCAAGACACCTTGTGAAAAATTTGGATGTTTAGAACTTCACAGCCTCCTGCAGCCAAAGTGCTTGAAGCAAGCAGTACAAAACCTCTGCTTGTGGTGTGCCAGCTCATTCCCCTGCTCCTCCAGAAAGATGGGGTAAGTACCACCTAGTCCTGAAAATTTCCTGCTTATTTTCTCTCTTCAGGGGCTCTTTTAACTCCACCTTAACACAAGACAATGCAAAAAAAGGTTGGGGATGGGAACATCCTCACTGCCTTCTGTGATAAACACAAATGCAAACAATTCCTCTAGATTTCCTTTCTTTTTTCTTTTTTATTTCTTTTTTTTTATTTTGTTGTGGTCTTTTATTTCCCAAGTACTAATTTAGTACTGGAATAAGACTCTCTCCTCTGGCATCTACTTTTGGTAAGTCTGACAAAATGTTTCCCATTTCTATTGTTTGTAAAAATACAATTATAATGCCAATACTGCAGCTCCTCATTGGCTCACCTGTTACAAAAGACACTGAAAAAGAGCAGTTTAATACAAAATACAGCTATGAGATAAGGTTCCCAAATATACACAGCAAAAAATCAGATAAGTGTTTGGCATAAATTTTTTTTTCTGAATACTTTTATTTCCCATCTGCTCAATGAATGTGATGCACAGATCTGCAGTCACAGCTTAGAGACAACTCCAGGGAAAAGTTACTTAAAAAGGCTCCTGAGAATATCCTGTGCTTTCTTTGGATAAATATGAACCAAAGTGTGTGGATGTTCAAGCATAAATAGCTCCTGAAGTGACATGGAATGTAACAATTTCATATGGAACTAAAGGCACAGAATTGAAAAAGCAGCTTTTTTTTTTCCCCTTTTTTTTCCTGTTTTTATGCATCACACTTCGAAACACAGAGATTATGTGGATGGATCCTTTGAAAAATGAGATCTTGGAGGTGACAGCAGTACTACCAAGGAGTTTTAATGGAATCAGTACTTTTATACTGAAATGAAAATGTTCATGCAGGAGATACAACTAACTTTAATGAGATTAATATAATAACACTTCCAATTAATTCTGCTACATTGAAAATTTTCAGAATTTTCCATTCATGTGTTAAAGGCAGAATCAGAAGGATCCATCCTAAGTGGAACACAGTGGGGCAGACATGAAATTTCGGGGGGACATAAATACCACCCAAAAAACCTCTTAAATAGAAATACCTACCTTTAGAAATACCACAAACTACCACTTGTAAAACAGCAACATTGGACTATTGATTTAATAGTATTAATTAATGCTAGAAGGTGTCTCAGCTGGTAGAAACACTGTTCTTGAGCACAATTCTCTGCTGACAGAGAGGAACAGAAACACAATATTGGTAAAAAATTAGCAATAATATCTTTTTGGATTATACTAACAAGGGGATGATTTTTAAAGGCTGTTAGAATGAGAGCAGTTGTGGGCGAGTTTGGGTTTTTTTTCACAGTCTTAAGGTGAGCCAGGGGAGGTTTAGGTTGGACATAAGAGGAAACTTTTTCACAGAGAGGGTTGAGCAGACATTGGAAGGGGCTGCTCAGGGAGGTGGTGGAGCCACTGCGCCTGGAGGTGCTTGAGGGAAGATGGAAGTGCCATGGGCTGTTCCCACGGCGGTGTTGGTTGATAGGCTGGATTCGGTGATCTTAAGAGTTTTTTCCCAACCTAAGAAATTCCGTAATTCAGCGATTTTGCGATTCTGGGACTCCTGCACGGACCGCAACCCTCAGGCCTGCCCCCGCCCCTCAGCACAGACCCCGCCCCTCGGCATTAGCCACGCCCATTCTCCGCCCCCCACAGCAACGCCTCGCTTCTCCCGCCCCCGTCGCTAGGGGGCGTTCCCCACTGGTCACGCGCTAGGGCGCGGAGTCGAGCCGAGCTCCCGCATCGCTCCGCCGTGTGCCGGCGCTGCGCTCGGCGCTCGGCTGCTCGGGCCTGCGGGAGCGGCGTGAGGGCGATGCCGGGGGCCGCGGCCGCCTGAGGGCCGGCTTCGCTCGGGTCCGGCGGAGCGGTGCCGGGGCGGCCGCCATGGGGCTGGGCTCCAGCTCCGAGGGCCCTGGCGGCGGCGCCGAGGGTTTCCACGTGCACGGGGTGAGGCGGCCGCGGGGAGACGGAGGAAGGGAGGTTGGGAGGGCCGCGAGGGGCGACAGGCGCTGGGGTGGCTCCGGCGGGGTCGCTCCGCCGCACCCCGCCCGTGGTGGCCGGGCCGTCCCGGCTCCCAGCTGTTGGCTCCTTCCCGGAGCTGCCACGCCGGCAGGGGCGGGGCGGCCGCGCCGCTCCCGGTACCTGCGGGGTCCGTCCCGGCGGCTGCAGCGAGCTAGGGGCCGCGACCTGGCGGGACTTGGGCCCCGAGCAGCCTGTGGGAGCCTGTGAGGCTGCTCTCGGGGAACTTGGAGTAGTTCAAGAGTAGAACAGCTCTTCTTCCCTCCCTGTTCCCCTCCTTTTCTCCCGGCTCCCCTCCATCTCTCTCAGTTGTTTCTCTCCGCTCTTCTCCTCTCCCTGTTCTCTCCCTATTCCCCTTCTTCCCTCCTTTCTCTGCTCCCTTCTCTGTGGATCCCCACAGCATCACGTCAGGGGGTTAATTCCCCCTCCAGCGGTGTTTTCCCCCGTGGGTGCATCTCCCAGATGCAAGTTTGTTGTAACTCCTCTCTTTAGCAGATTGTCTGCACGTACAGAGGTGTAAATGCATATCTGGAAGTTTAAGGATGGGCAGATAACAGCTGTTTGCATGAGTTCTCGTTTCTTCTAGTGGGTATTTTCTCTTCCTGGAATAAGAATGGGAGCGTGGCTGCCACGTGCTGTTTCCACTTCATCTGCATTCTGTGTTTCTCAGCATCAGTATAAAGCTGCCTGTTTGCTTTTGATGCAGTTCAGGGCTGTGATGAAAGTTAATACTTCGACTCCAGCTGTGGTTACAGTGCTCAGTCTTGACTGTTTAAAAATGAAGCATGATTTTTATTCTTGTTTTTGCTTTAGAAGCTTTTACTGAAGTAACTATGCTATTAAATATATTTTTATAACTTTTAGTTATAAATGACAGTTCTGCCATTGAAAGCCCCAATATCAATACAACTTTATCTATTAAAAAATAGTAAATACATATATGTAGCATTTTGGTAACATCATAGCAAATATAAGATGTAACTTTCCCAGCAATGAACTTCTCAGTTTGGATGATGCCCGGGGTTTAATTTTAAATTGGGAGGTGGCCATCAGGAGTCAAATATATCTCAGGCTAAGGGCTGCTGAGGTAACAAAAAGTGAAGTCAAGAGCAAACTATTAGGAGGTTTGCAGTGATTCCTTAACACCATCTTGCTTTGTCAGTGCACCTTAAAGTGGGTGGGATTTAATGTAATTGCAGACTTTTGGAGGGGGTTTTCCTGGTATGAATGTGTTTTATGAGTACTCTCTCTAGTGATGGCATCCCTTCTATGACAGCTTTGGTTCTAATGAAACTGAGATGTCCCTACTCTTATTTCTTAGGAATCTTTTGTAAGTGGTGGCAGTTTTCTTGACCAGAACTTGTGGGCAGGTGTGTGCTTGTGTCAATATTCCTGTTCCAGTGGGCTGGAAATGTGGGAACCCAGCTGTCCCTTGTGTTCATGGAAAAATGGCTCTGATGCAAGTGGGGACTCTCACTGTGCTCAGGTTGTTAGAACCACAGGAGAAAATCCTGCAGCAGCACGTTGAAAACCAACCCTTTCTGCAAAGCATTCAGTATTTAATAATTCCAGGCTGTGAACTCTGAATCACAACATGGGGTTCAAAACCTGCTTTTTACAGCTTGATTTGGATATCTGTTCATAGTTATATAAAAGTAAGAGCCTAATTATGGGCTGCTGCTTGAGGGTGGCCATTTGGTGCCTTATCTCTGGCTCAAATCAAAAGTAAATATTGAATCAAGTGTAAAGATTAACACTTTCCCTTATGTAACTGGAGGTCAGTGTAGAATAACAATAAAATCTGTGTTCTGCAGGTTCAGGAGAACTCCCCAGCCCAACAAGGAGGACTGGAACCTTTCTTTGATTTCATCATTGCCATAGGACACACGAGGCTTGTAAGTCTCAGATGATTTCAGTGGTGTTGTTTTCCTCCCTACCTGAACTGTGGGCACTCTAGTGACAATGAAGGGTAAAAGCCAGAACTGTCACAAGCAGAGAAACTTTTCACATTGGACATTAAAAGTAAAGTAAAACTTGCAGGTGTTCATAGTCTCTTTGGCTACACCCAAGTTTGAAGGAAAGGTTTTGTTTATGCCTTTACTCACCTTAACTTCCTAGCAAGTTAACACAATGTTTTTGTTATTGCTCATTTGTACATATTTTCTACCACAAGGTGAATACTGAACTGGTGAGTCAATAGTCAGAGCTCAACATTTGTTTAAACAAACTTGTTTCAACATTTGATAAAACATGGAAAAGAATCAGTGTGTCTACTTACACTTCTGAGACCAAGAACACAGTTCCTGTGTGTTATGAGAGAACAGTTGAGTTTTGGTTTGATGGGGTTTTTTTTTGTGTTTTGTTAGTTTACTTAAAAGGCTCAGAGCTTTGCCTTGTATGCTCCCCTCTAACCACATTAAGCTGAATTCATTAAGTTTGTCTTGGCTTTATGAGAGGAGATGTCTTTTTTTGGAAGTGATCATTATCAGGGCAGGTTTTGGGGGAAGATCATTTAATCTTCTAACATGACAGAAATGAAGCTATTCTTTCACAGTGTGCAGTGACTTTGAAGGGCTGTTGAAGAGGATGGGGCTCAGAGACACGAAGTGAAATGTTGCTGCTCATTGTTAGACTACAGTTGGCATCTGATAACTGCTGGTATTATTTAATAGCAGTTGTGAAGGACAGGAATGCCAGTGATGAAATGGAATAACAGGAAGTACTTATGTAAAGGGATGTGTGTTGACTGTACTGACTGCCTTCTAGTAAAAGAAGATGGAACTGGAAATTGCTGGGATTGTTTGTGAACAAAAGAGCCTAAACTTTGATAATTTTGGCTCTTTGTATTCAAATTCTGCCACAGATGTTACAGGTGCGACTGGAAATAATGTTAATCCTGCATCTGCTTTTCAGAACAAGGAGAACAATATGTTGAAAGACCTGCTGAAGGCAAATGCTGAGAAAGCAGTGAAGCTGGAGGTGTACAACATCAAAACAATGAAAATCCGGGAGGTGGAGGTGATCCCCAGTAACATGTGGGGAGGACAAGGTCTCCTTGGGGCCAGCGTGAGGTTCTGCAGCTTCCAGGGAGCCAATGAGCACGTCTGGCACGTTCTGGTGAGCAGCAGTGCTTGGCTGGCTCCTTATTGTCTGTGTAACCTTGTTTTACAGTGTGATGTTTAGCAGTAATGTACAGTACAGTGATGCAGCCACACAGAGGAAGGGAACACACTCTTGAAGGTTTGTCTGAGCTATTTGAGTAGGGACAAGGAGTGGGTGGCTGTCAGGACTCCCAGTGACAAAAATAACTCCAGCCCAAGCAGACCAAACAGTATAGGTGGGAAGGGTTTTTTCCTTTTATGTTGAAGAATCAATGGCAAAAGTAAAAAGATTCTGGCCTGATTGGTATCTCTGTGTTGGCTAAGCTTCACTGAGGTAACAATATTACAAAAAGCACCACAAATTTATTTTAAGAGGAAGAGCTGAAAGACTAGAACTGAATAGGAAAGAATGTTTGTTTCTGGTTGTTTAAGTAAATGCAATTTCTCAGCATCTTCAGAGGATGCAATTTTAAATTGGTAAGATTTTCTTACTCACCATGTTCTACATCTTTCTTACTCAGCATGTTTTACAGAATGTCACAGGTAGATGTAGATTATTTGAGAACTTTTTTATCCCATTAACAAATTGTTCTTTCCCTCCTTGCTCTGGAGGAATTCTTCTTTTTGATCTTGCTAGTTTATCCTGCTGGCGTGGCGATGACTCGTGTCATTCTTTCACAGGACGTGGAGCCTTCGTCCCCTGCGGCTCTGGCTGGTCTCCAGCCTTACACTGACTACGTTGTTGGATCTGATCAGATTCTGCAGGAGGTAGGGTGCATGTTCCTTCCAGCAGGCAGTCATTGTCTTTGTGCCTGCCAAGTGTTCATTGTTTTGTATAATTCTCATCAAACACATGGGGGTGGCATTGAGGGATTTTGGAAGGTTGATGTTTATGACAGAATCTTTATTGTTAAAGGCAAATAGTCTGACAATAAAAAGAATTTGCCACTAAAGATCAAACTACATTGGTGATTTTTCTATCTCTGAGTGTTTAGTATCTCACATTGAGTAAATAACTGTGTAAAATGTTGACTTGCACATATGGGTTTATTAACTACTACTTTTTATCTTTTTTTTTTCCTAGTCAGAGGATTTCTTTTCCCTGATTGAATCCCACGAGGGGAAGCCTCTGAAGCTGATGGTTTATAACACTGAGGCAGATTCCATCCGAGAGGTAGTTGTGACTCCCAATGGAGCTTGGGGTGGAGAAGGAAGGTACTGATCTCTCTTGCTGACAGGTTTTACACTTGCTGTAAATGAGCTCCTATTAGGAGTATTACTGCTATCAGTTATTGGTGTTTCCAAGTTAAGCCTTGTTTCCTCACACTTGTCACCCAAAACTGTTAATCTTTACATTAAAAAAAATCAGCTTAGAACTAGGAACTGGGCACATTCAGGATCTAATCCTGCTCGAGTTGAATCAAATGGGAGAACTCCTGTCTTGAGTTCCCCATTAGCAGATTGATTATCTGCATTCTCATAGTCAAAACATTCAGCTAAAGCAAGAACAAAACCCACATCAGGTCAGATTAAATATTTTGTAAAGATATAAAATAATTCACTGAAAGCTAAGCTGTGCATGTCTCAAAGTTGATTGCAGAGTGTTCCTTGAGTACTCTTAAGTGGAAATTCTTGTAGGTAGGTATTTCCTGCTATAGGTAAAAGACACAAACTATTCTTGTTTGAAAAAGTCAAAATTTAAAATATTAGCTTTGTTAAGCTAATATTTTAGTGTCTTGATTTTTTTTTCTCTTGTACAGTTTAGGATGTGGTATTGGATATGGCTATTTGCACAGAATTCCGACACAGTCCACGACATCAAAGAAAAAGCCAGAAAGCAAATCACCTTCACCCTCACCAGGAGCTGGAACTCCTCTGCCATCCACTAATGGTTACACAGAGGTAGGGAAAAAAAAAAATTCCAATCTCTGCCACGTTCTGTGGAGTTTCAAAATTTTCTGCTGTTTGGGAAGTGGTAATGTTTGAGTACAGCATTCCATTTTGTTGAATGAAATGGAGTTGGGTGAAGGGGAGAGCTGATGCTGCTGAGCAGGTGCCAGATCACCAGTGTCAGCTGATATAAATTCTTGCCAGATATTTTCTCCCTATTTTCAAGTCTTGCATCCTACAGCTGTGCCAGTCAATGAGGATCATGTTAAAACACCTACTTCACTAGGAGAAAAATAGATACACCTCCAGGAACCAAGTTCTGAGAACAGACAGGCTTTAAAAGGCTGAGCTGAAACATGTCCTGAGTGGTGTTTTTCTTTCAGTTTCAGCATCACAGCTTCTCTCTGAACTGCTGCATGTGGAGACAGGCAGAATGCTTTCATGGGAGGGTTGGCTACAGGTGAAGCTTTTGATGTAAAACAGTTTTTTTACTTCTTGCTGTCTTATTCCAGACTCCATTGTTGGCACCTACCTCTCAGAATGACAACTCTGATGCAGTTATGAACTTGGATCATTCCACAGAGCAGGAAATGAGTGGTTACTCACCAGAAAGCTCCCTTTCTCCTCCTCCCCCTCTCCAGAGAGTTATGGATCCAGGTATGTTTTCTTGGGTGCTTTTTTTTCACCAGCTCTTTAGAATACATCTAAATAAATTTATGAGGTCTTAAACAAGCTAGAGATTTAAATTCAGAACTGTGAGTACTGGTGGTGGTTTTCCTTGAGGTTTCTGACTTCCCTGGATTTCAGAGCTGTAGAATTTGGGTACCAGGTAAGTTAAATTTATTGGCATTTAATAAGAAGGGGACTTCACTGACTTCAGTCTGGATAGAACATGTAATTTTGAATCTAGAATTTTGTGTTGCATCTAACTAATACTTGCTTTCTCCTTCAGGATTTCTAGATATGTCTGGAATTTCAGTTTCTGAGTTCACAAGCTTAACAGAAGTGTCCAACCTGTCCTCATCTGCCTCCTTCAACATGCCAGCAGCAGGAGCTTCTGTAGGTTCTGAAACATTACTGCCAAAGAGTGAAGTCTCTGCTTATTTCGGTAAGTGCAGTCAAGATTTCCTTTGGGTCTTGTTTCTGGAATGGCACCAACTCATGCTCACTTAACATCACAGTTTTTGGAAATAGGCAACTATTAATAAAAATCAGCAAGAATGGCAAAAAGAGGTTGGAAAAAGTAGCAGAAATCAGGTTTAGAAATGGAAAAATTGAATGTGCTTTTCCTTAAGTTTATAGCAGGTGGGCCTCTTTCTTTAAATGAAAACGCTGAGGCACTGTCTGTTAGCCTGATACGTTTTTTTTTACAAACTCAATTTCCCAGAAAACGCCTCAGCTTTGGACCCTGAAGGTTTAACCCTGTATCCTGAAGGATCAGGCAAGAAGCCCACTCTGGATGACCTCCTGCCTTCAATTCCATCTTTACCTTCTCTTGATCTTCCTCATGACATTTCTTCAAAAACAACACTAGGAACTGATGCTGATAACCAGGAGTCCAAGGTGCTTGTGAACAGCATGGAGAGCTCGTTACCCACTGCTCCAGAGACACCAGAGCATGAAGCAGCAAGTGAGCAGAAAGAAGCAGCTACACAAGATCCTGAGTGAAATGGACCCTGCTGCTGTTTACAGACTGCTGAATGCTGCACTTCTAGAGCTTGGATTATTTTTCTGATTTTGAAAGAATTACAGTTACTCTATTTTGTTAGTGTAGACAATACTAGAAAAGAAATCACATGAAGTACATATCCTGTTGTCTTTCCAATCACTGTTTAATGGATTGATCTATGTTCAGAATTTGAACGCTGTCCAAAATCACCCAATCAATAGAGAAATTGATGCAGAAGGAAGTTGGACACTGGCAGAATGTCAAGTTCATGAATTCACATTTGCCTACAAGTGCTCCTGAATGTATTTACAAAGGCACTGTGCCTAAACAGTGACACTTAGTGATGATTTTTATCAGTATGTTTGATGGCATTAAAAAAAAATATTTATAGTTTTGATTTGTTAGAAAGCTTTTCTAATGGTACAGTGTGGTTAGACTGTTCTTGTGACTTGCAGGGCATTTCTTAACACTAAGATACTTTCACTTACTACTCTAGTACTCTTACTAGACTCTTCTTTTTCTTGGTTTAATTCTCTTGTCTGCAACAGTCGTTTGTGTACCTTCTTTATTCCAACTTGGGCAGGAAAGAAATACAGTGGGGTTTGGAATTGCAGCCTCAAATGGGACAAAGCCACAGTGGTGGGTCCTGTCATTCACTCCTGCTCTTGAGTGGACCACGTGCTGGCCTTGCAGTTAAATAAACAGAGAGGGGGGAGGGAATGATGGTGGTTACTTGAAATAAATTGAAGATGATTTTAAAGTAGGGGTAATGAATCTTTTTGGTATTGAATGTCTTGGCTCCTGTAGTGACCAAGAAATAGCTTTCCTTTGTGCTTTCCTATTTACTCATTATTATTTTTATACAAATTGTTTTAAGTTTAAAACAGGGCTGTTGTGCAGCACCAGCAATTGGGTTTTGTAGCCTTTTTTTGTTTGCATTTGTCTCCAAATTGCTTCTGAATGTAACAGCAAGCATGACATAAACAATGGAAGATATGGATGGTTTTATAATCCTCAGGACAGTGATTTATCATGGAATTTCAAAGCTGCTGATAGGCAATAATAGAGCTACTGCAGTGAAAACCTTTGTAAATGAAGAGAATGGGGTACAAGGCTGGTGTGTGTTTAGGCTATAAACTAAAGTACACTTATTTAGCACAATATTGCCTGACTTCGTTTGCCCTGCCCTGGCTCCTGCTCTGTTAGTAAGTCACAGCTCACTGGGCTGAAATCTGGTATTGATGTAGGGGGGACTCTGGGTCCCACAGCTTTGCCTATGACAGCCCAGCTTCAGCCAAAGGGTGCAGGCGAAGTCACAGCACATGAGGGCTTCAGATGAGTCCAGCCTGACAAAAAAAATCTGTCCTTGATCTGTTGTTAGTCTGAAATACTGCAAGAACAGTAGTTCTGAACAGGATTGTCCAAGTACTCGTTGCTTTAAAGAATGTATTAAGCTCTAACTAAAGGCAGTAGAATTGACAGTGGATTCTAGTCTGCTAAAGGGTCTGTTAATTGTGGACCAGTTTTATTTCCTATGTTGCTAAAATAAATTTCCTATTTTGTTCACCCAGCTGACTATTACAATGGTGAACAGCCGACCACTACAAATAAATTTAAATTAAACTTATCCTAGGTTTGTTTGATCTTGGAGCCTGGTGCCTGAGGACACCTAGGTGGTATTTTATTCATGTTGTTTATTTAGGACTGTTTCTAGTCCTTTACCTTCTTCAAAAATGGCCATAAGATGGTAATAGCTCATTTAAGTGACTCTGTACTATAAACACCTTTTAGAAATCTAAGAGCAGGGAATGTCAAAACTCATGCTAGATTTCAAATGTCACCATAATAAATGGGTTAAACTTCAGTCTGTCCAGCCTCTGTGTGTTAACTGGCTGTGGGAAGGGGGTTGGAAAAACCAAGTAATTAAACCTTAAGCCAGAGAATGTTGTGTTCTCCAAACCTGAAACCTGATCATTCAAATGCTAAATGAGGTGAAGAGTTGGACCTCCTCATCAAATTTCTTTTCTCTTGGATACTCCCTCACAGCTGCAGCCCAGCAAGTGGAGAGTACTCCTGTTTGTGGGTGCAAAGTGAGAAAAGTGACTGGAATTTTAGTTTCAAAATAAAAAGAATGGGAGAAGCACCTGAGGGTGGCTGGATTCAGAGCCAATACCAAACAGCCACTGAGCCTGCTGCTGTCCCAAAGATCTGTTTCCAGGTAAGCAGGAGCTGGATGTGACCTTTCTCCCACTCTGTAAACTTTGAGAGCTGTCTAAACTCAACAGCAGCAGCTCTTCTGCACACACAAGAAGGATTATCTGGGCAGCATTAGGAGAAGGGTAGGACAAAGGCAGGAGGGGAAGGAGGTCATCTCAGATGTTACAGCAGTAGGGTGCTTTGTATGGCCAGACACAACAGGATGAGCTGCCAGACCTGAGCCGCTCCCTAAAATTACCAGTTGAGCCTGAGGACACAGGCCTGGCAGATATTAAATCCACAGAGGCTCCCAGCAGCTCAAGCATTAAAGTGAGGATTAGGCAAAGCCCATCACCCCTGAGCCCTGCTCCTGCCAATGCCACAGCATCCAGGCAGGGCTGATGGGGCTGAGCCAGCAGGAGCCCTCTGAGCCACTGGACCTCCTCCCACCCAGGTACTCAAAACCTCTCCTCAGCAAAGGCCACAGAAAGCTGGCCAAGCCCTGCCCCAGCTGAGGCTAACTTGATCCATGGGAACTTTGCATACAGCATAACCCTGTACTAGGAATGATTGTAAACCCCCAAGACCATGATAAGAAAATAGATAAACATGCAAATCCATATTAACAGCAATATGGATGCTGAACTACTTCTGGCTGAACTTGAATGAGTGAATGTGGGGTGTATTTATTGTCTTAAACACCTGCTAGTAGAACTATTATAACACCAAATTCAGGCATTGATGATTTAAATTTTCCCTCTTAAACTTTCACAGCAGGCCTGACAATCTACTGAACCTCCTGCAGGACTGCTCCAGGCTCTGTGCAGAGGCTGCTCAGCCACACTTGGCTGAACTTCCCCGAGCTGTAACTCAGAAATGCTGCAGGAAAATGGATCTCTGCAATGCTGAGCAGAGATCACACCACTCACACATACTGGTGGGCTCATGTATTCTCCATCTTCCCCCAAAACTGGGCAAGGATTTTCACCTCCAAGCAGTAACACAAGAACAGGCTCTTAAGAGAAAGCAGCTACAGGTTACTCATTGCATGTTCCATTTCCTGGGCACTGCCCACACAACTTCCTTCCTGGCTTTTGCCTTAAGCAAACACTAACTGGCATTACTTCTGCTGTAGCAGAATTTCAACTGTTTGCTTAAAGTTGCATTTCTAAGCTACAATATGTAATTATTACATATGTAACATGTAATTAGTATGCAGAGTCACCCAAAAAATACATTTAGAATAGTGTCACAATATCCTCAGAGATCAGACATGTCCCACCCAGGCTCTAGACAGCATCTCTGCTCTGCAGGGTGTTTGCACAGCTCTGTACAGAAAAACCTCCACTGTACAGGAGTACAGGGAGCTCTTTCAACCAACCACTTTCCTGTTAAGTGTGTGTGTGCTCCCAGCAGCTCTGTTATCCAGCTGGGAAGTGACTCTGTTGAGGAGCCAGCACCACATCCACAGTGTAAGATCATGTGCTTAAAGATTGATTCTAAATATCAAGTTCAATAAATTTCTAGGGATGAAGTTTGAATCAAACAGGACCTCTGTGAAAGGAAAAATCATACCTTGGTGTAATGTCTCTATACCAGTAACTGCCCTGCCAGTCCCTGGCTGCCGCTCTCCTGGGGAATGCATGGACAATCCAACTAATAAATCCCAAGACCAAGAGGCAGAACTACACTAAGGTCCCTTCCAACCCAAACCATTTATGATTCTGTAATAAAGCTCATCCAGTTCCAACCCCCTGTCATGGGCAGGGACACCTTCCACTAGAACAGGATGCTCAGAGATCATGGATGCTCAGAGCCCCATCCAGCCTGGCCTAGAACACTTCCAGGGAAGGGGAGTCCACAACCTTTCTACCTAGAGCTTATTCTGAGTATTCTTTCAGGGTTTCTTAAAGTTACTGGTAAATCCTTCAAGCAGTTCTTCTCATCCTAAAATGATACACTTCAGCTACAAGCCCTGAGCCAAGCTCTCCTGTTCTCAGCCCCACCCCATCTAAATGCTTTTCTGGGAGACAGGCTGCACTACTAAACACTAGATTTACAACTCCTTCCCATTGTGAACTTGGAAATTAAGTAACTTCTGCAAATCTACAGCCTTCTCTATGATTCTGGCTATCCTAAACTCTGCTCACAATGTTCCCAGGGGCTGTGACTCTTGTATTATGCTCTCATATAATGCTCTCCTCCTTCTGCCTTCAGGACTCTTACAGACAGCACAACTCCAGAAAAGGTGATAGAATTTAAAAGGTAGTAGCAAAAAAACCCTTCTCACTGTACACATCATGTAAGTCCGAGCTGGGAATCTGGGAGCACATTTGGGCACTGTATTAAACTACTGTGTGCTCTGAGAGAGCAGCTCAGCTGACAATTTCCACAGCAAAAGCTCTGAGCATTCTGTCCTGGCATTTTCAACATCAGGAAATGCAGCTTGGTTTCCCATGTGTCTCTTACAACCTTTCCACACCCAGACAGCTCAGCAGCAACTGGCACAGGTCACTTGTCAGCACAAAATACTTTCATAGTACAAAAGCAGCACTGCCCATGTGACATTCTCCCCTCAACAGGACTCAGAGCTCACATCTGAAGGTCTGCTCACCTCAGAAATTCTTACATCCAACCACATTACAAGATTATCTTCACAGGATTCTGCTAAGGCATTGCCATTTCTTCAGCCATTGCATTATTTGAGCCTTCAAAGCACTCTGAAGCCCTTTGTTAAATTCAAGCTCCAAAATTGCACAATTTATCTAGTACACAAAACAACTTGAAAATATTTTAACTAAAGCCTTTTATTCTATACAACTGTGAAACATCATTTACCCTTCTGGCATTGCAGACTCTTCCATTAATCTTTCCTGTTACTGTGTTTTGGGATGGTTAGAAAGAAAAAACAGAAGGAAAGTTACAACCTTGGGCTGATTTCAAACAAAAAATTACTGTGAGCAACTCCAATGTATACAATAGGACAGGAAGACAACCAGGAAACAAAACAACCCAAACAGTGCCTATTGGAACAGACAAAGACCCTTGCTAGTAATAAATACAAGTCAGGACAGATTACCAATAGAAGTTACAGTTCTGTTTAACCATTTAATTCACAAACAGCACTAAAAATGTGCAGTTAAAGCACAATTGTGTCAAACTAAGCATACACAGAAATGGGGATAGAAAACTGAACCTGATTCTCAAAAGATGGGAAAAGACATGCTAGCTTAATTCTGAACCATGGTTTTGTCTAAGCAACAAACTTGTTTTGCTGGGTTTAAAGTGCAGAAGGGAATTACTATTTTGACTATATTTTGACTATTTTTTCAAATAAAACATGATGAAAAATACTTTACTTTTTGTCTGACCAATACAATCCCAGTAATATAATTTATTGGGACTTTCCTTAGGCCTCAACCTAAATCTTGATCACAAGATACAGGAAGGGCTAGAGCATGTGTCTCCTGAAGAAACTCCAATAATATATTGCCCCTTGAAGGCACTTGTGCTTCTGCTTCAGACAAGAGTAATTTTTAAACCATTTCTCTACGAGGATTTGTAATTTGCTCAATTCTGGCTACAAATGGTTTTCTGGGATATCCCCACATTTTCCTCACAAAAAGCTGAAAGGCCCTTACCCTCCCTCCCCCCAATAAGTTAAATTTCTATAAAAGATTACCATGAGCCTATGACAGTCACAGATTTTTAGAAATAGCAGTGAAAACAAGATCTGCATAAATCTCTAACAAAAGAACAATTGCATATAAAACCTCAGAAAAGAAGAATCATTATTTTTATCTCATGAATATGAAATCTGCTGAGAAGTTTTTAAAGTTTAACATTGAACATATGAAGTTATAATCAGAATGGTTTGAAGTTTTAACAAAATGTCACATACTTTTAGAGCACAGTTACCAAAAATTAGACTCGTGTGTCTTTAGAACACCTAGGACAGTGCAGGAAGAAGTTATATATATTTAGAAAAAAAAAACCTCTAAGTTGCTGCAAAGCACGTTCACTCTATTATGATGCACAGCATCACTGGACTCACATTGCTCTGATAATTTTCTAGTGTTCTTATCTTGCATGTCAACAGCTTTCTAAAGCAATTAAAACAATTCTCATGTTAACCCTTGGTTTGCAATTAAATGGGCCCATTCATTCAAGTATGCAATACCTATTTTCTGGTGTTTTCTTTTCCAAATTTCTTTTAGTGGTAGAAATGCTGAAGTAACCTGTGAAAAATCATTGCTGGAACTTTATGAATGGAATGTACTAAAAATACCTCGTGTGCAGTTCTTCATTACATTGTGAACAGTGACTAATACGGCCAAACCTGTTTGATACCGAGCACGAGCAGATGAGGGGATTATGTTCTGGAAAAAAACCAAAAGCAAAAAGGAGGAAGCAAAAGTCTGCACTGGGTTATCATCCACTCTCTGTACACCTCACACAACACAAACCACTCAGGGACCTCCCATCTCATTGACTGAGACTAGGACAGACTTTAGTTTAAGTCATATAGATTTTTTTTTTTTCCTCTATATTACAGGTCTATTAGTCACTTCAATTAAATGTTTACTTCCCATCCATACTGAGGCATTAGAAGTCTCATCTACCTTAGGGGTTCAGGGCTGCTCTAGAACTACTCTTGGAACCAGCACAGCAAGGTGAAGTTAGAAATGACTGCTCTGGGTCCGCGCTGCCCTCACGTCGATTTCTGGCGGTAGTGAAGCGTCAGGTCCCCGCCACTCTTCCAGATGAAGTGCTTGACAGTTCGAAGGTCCATGTTGGGGTCCAAAACCTACACAGCAAAAAGGCAGCTTTTACTCCACAACACTGCTAGGCTGGCAGAAATTAAAAAAAAACCAAAGCAAACCAAACTGAAAACTGATACCAAGATGAGCTATGCTGTCACCATCGTATTTTCTGAAAAATCCCTTCACCAGGATTTCTTCTCCTGGGAAGCTGAGAAGCCTCAGAGAAAAATGAAAACAATTATCTGATCTGCTTCTCCTGTGTTTTGCTGCTTTGGAATGTGGTTTGGACATTGTTTAGCAACTGGTCATTGATTGGTTTCATGTGAATTGTTTTTACTTAATGACCAATCACAGCCAGCTGTGTTGAGACTCTGGAGAGAACCATGGGTTTTTCATTAGTATCTTGTTAAGCCTTCTGTAAGTATCCTATCCTCTCTCTATTCTTTAGTACAGTATTCTTTAATATAATATCATAAAATAATAAATTAGTCCTCTAAGAACATGGAGTCAGATTCACCATTCCTTCCTGCCACAGGGCAGCCCAGAAAATACCACACCATGCAAAAGCTCAGATTTTTCAGTTAGCAACTGAGCCCGATGCATTACTGAAAGATTTTAGCAGAGTAACCCGTAACTTCAGATTACAACCACATCATCAGTGCATAATATCCATTACACTTATTAGGCAATTTATGGTTTTGGACCAATTTTGAAAACTGCCAAAAAAGCAGAACTCAAAACATTCAAGAAATGTTAAAAATACAACTCTATGGAACTGTATTAAGGCCATTTGTTGACTACGAGTAAGTAACCCTGTAGGGCCCCATGCAAGACCAAATTAAACAGGTTTCTTATGAAAATTCCTTCATCTGCCTATCTGCAACTGTCAGAAACTAGTGTCAGCACTAACTTAACATCATAACATTTACTTAGTTTTTAAGTTAACAGATAATCTATAGCATACTTCAAGCTCAGAACTCAAAAAGTCACAATCAATTCACTGCTAGAGCCTGGTTTTGATCACAGGGAACTTACCTGGTCCTGGCACAGAAGTTCAATCTTCTCCTCTGCTAGCACAGCAATGTCCTCCTCCTTTTCTTGTTCTCCTGCTTTCTCATTATTGGAGGAGCTCGTTGTCTGAGACTCATTGTCCAAGTTGATGATTTTCTCATACACATGTTCCATCACCTTTCTCACCTGAAGCATGTCACTGGCTGACAGCCGGTCTCTAAAGGAGTTAGAGAACTTTGTCAGGAAAAAACTTGTGAAGATAAGAAATGCAGTTTTTTTCTCAACACCTTCCTTAGCTGCAGCAAACTATGCAACTACACAGAGATCATCTTTATATTGTCTAGTAGTAAATTATCAGGATCATCCAGAATGCCATGATCATAACAGCAATTTAGCCAGAGTCACACAGCAAAAATCTCAAAAGTAGTTGAGATATTCAAATGACCAGATAAAAATCTACATTGATTTCCAACCAACCCAGCTCCCACTTACAGCTTATGTGACTGGCAAACTAGTTTGCATTCCCTACTTGTTCCTTCTCCTTTCGAAATGCAATTATTCATCTCTATTGGCAACAGGAAACAAAGCTGTGGTTCTGAACAGAGTAACAATCTACAAATTCATCTGTTTTCTGATTAAATACCACAAAAGACAAAGTCCCATTTCAGTAGGTAGTTCTTAGACATTTCTTAGCATAAACATGTACAACTGCCTGTGGAACCCAAATCCACAGTTCTTTTAAATGTTCTGATATAACTTAGCACTTTAGAGCAATGCTGCTAAATGACTAAGAACTTCTACAAATCCATCAAGCACAAAACAATTCTCTGGAAAAATCAGTGAATTGGTCTAGTGGTTTTTTTGCCTTTTTTTTTTGTTTGTTTGTTTTTTTCCTTGAGCTTAAAGTTTTTTTCTGCAATTTGGATATTCAATGTTGATAGTCATATTTGCATTACTTACTTTTTTAGAGTTTTTGCCCCTGATGATGAATGAGGCTGGAGGTAGAAGGGAATCTTATTGAACTTGGGCATATTTTTCTAGAAGGAAACAAGTTTCAGAAGTGTTAATTTAGGATGAACCATTATCAGCTCCTATTTGCAGCAGCTGCAATGTGAAGTATATTCAGCTCCTAATTACCAAAGCTCATGAGAGATTCCTAATCAACATCCCCACCACAGCTAACTTCCAAATCACTCATACTCCTGAGACACTTCAATTTAGATGATGCACAGATCTTCTAGCCTTTGAATATAAATTATCATTTATTTCAAAGGCAATTAGATAGTATCAAAAGACACCAGCAATACAAAGTGTACTCTCTATTCCTGAGTCACTAGGAAAGGATACCAATTATGCACAGAATTTTGAATTCTTTATCTGAGTTTGTAAAAAAAAAAAATTGAGCAAAAATTACTTTAACTAGACACATAAAAAAATGATGCATCTCAAAGGGTCTTGATTACAGACCTTGAGACCATTTATTTTAAATACAAACAAAGCAAAAATGCAAAATGTCATTTCAGATACTGCAAAGTTAATTGTAGTACATATTAAGAAAAAACTAAAAGAAGCCAAACTTATACACCCAATACTTACATCCACAGTGATGTCAATTACCCATTGTGGCACTGTTTCATTAAGAAGCATGGATTCAGTTTCACCACCTGAATCCCGACATAGCAACCTGAGACACAAAGAAATAACCTTTATTGTAACAACAATTATTGCCATTGCATTAAAAAGCTTTCAGGAGAGGTTCTGCCCTTTTAATGGGCAGAGAGCCTGAACTCTGTTAGGATCATGAACTTACTGAGGAAGAGATTATTTTCTGTAAAGAGCAGAAGGAGCTGTAGGAAGACAGATCCCAGAAACAGAGAGTAGGATCTCAGGAGACTACAGCTTTGACACAGAAAATATATAAAAGCACTTTGCTCTGGATTGTGTTATGTTTGTGTGTTGAAGTACAAAACTGTCAGGAGAAGGGGAGAGGCACTTGGCACAAAGCAATTCTCTCCTCTTGAGAAAAATGAGCTTTGCATGTAAAGCATCTGCTAAGCCCTCACTTGAAGGAAAGGATAAAACCAATTTTAGGAAATGTGCACATGCAATGATGCAAAAAAGCCACATTTCATTTTATAAATTGCAATGAGGTATTTTGTCAGAGTCCTGCAAGCCACCTTTTAGGTCCCATAAACATGGCTTGCTCCCTCCAATGGGGTCTTTCCAGTGCTTTCTTGGGAGCAGGAGCAGCTACATAAGAGGGAAGATCCACCAGAACAGAATGCAGGCAAATATTAAACCCCAGGTACAACATAAATACATTGATACTGTGGGAAAAAAAGTTTTCCAAGCTGAAAATGGTTTCCCTGACCAAAAGTTACATCATTTTGGGGCCTGTTAAGCTTGGAAAACTGATACATCAAACAAAACCAACACTTCAAACATGCCCAATCCCTTAAATTTAAAATCCACTATGTCAGTAAATATCAAAGAACTCAGTGTTTGCAAGTTCAGAACTTGTGTTTCAGCACTGTTAAACAGACTCTGATGTATCACATATCACAGTTGGGTTTTTCAATGTAGAACAAGAAGAAATAGAAGGGTAACCAGTACACACATTGCAATAGTGTTCCTGCCTGCCAGAGATTAGGACCTTCTACTGGATTTATCAACTAATTTTGGGAGCAGAAGCCAATTCTCTAGTGAGCAGCAGCTCCTGAATAATTCATCCTCAGAGATCAGCGCAACACATAAGAATCTAAAGTAGCACACTTTCATTCTAAAACACAGTTTAATTTATCAGTTTGCAGAAAGAGGGCACCCAAAAATATCACACACAACTAAGGACTGTACAGAACTATTACTGCTTTAAAACCCCACACCTTGCTGATGCTCAAACTCAGATGCTCAGTTAAACAATGCCAAATCATCATCAACAGGTGCTTATTTTGCCTGTCAAGGGCATGTCTTAAATGTACAGAACAGAGCCAAAGAACATTTCTGATAACATTCCTGCTTGCACTAAGAAAGGGATTGCTCAGCCACTGAACTTGTATTTGTAAGTTTTTATACCTGAACAAAGTGCGTCCTCCAGCCTCACCAAAAATAACTGGTGTATGTGGTGGCACTTGGAAGTATCCATTTCCCTTCTGGACTCTGTTCTCCTGCTCCCCATTCACTGTTGGAAAAAAAACACATAAAACAGAAGTGAGACTGCACTGGGCCTTAAAACTGGGCACACATTCCACTTACAGCAGATACATTTTGTAAATTAATAAGAACATGAGCCTCATGAAAACCAAGAAAATTCCCATTTCCAAGATACAGCAAGTATATTAAAAAAAACACTAGAGAGTAACAAGATCAAAACAGGTTTGTGGCAGGCCTATTTCAAAAGCCTGTGAAAAAAGGAAAAAAGTCCAGGAATCAAAACCCAATCATGAGGTTTTTTCCCCATTTCTTTTGTCAAACTGAACAATAGTAAAATTAGGAATCAACTAAAGAGACTCTGCTAAGACAAGACTGTTTTTCCCTCTAGAGTGACTGTACAGAACTCTGAAGGACTGTTTGTACTGCTCTTCTACCTGCATTTGCCAGATGTCCAAACAATGTACTAGGAAAGCTCAGATTGACAGTGCCTTGAACTTCTTGTGTTATAAATTCAATTTATTATAGCTAATTACAGCAGTATGGTTCTTCAAAGACTGAAAAACCTCATTCTGTATCAGGTGGATGGGACAAGATTAAAGAAAAATCAGCATTATTTATACACCTCTTGAACAGTGCAGCTTCTAATCAGTAGGTATCTGGAAACAATGTAGAAGAATTTGGATGCCTGACTGGCACCTGGGAAAAATCATCTCCATTACATTGTAGCACCTCATTACTGTGTTTGAAGAGATGTTCAAGCAACATGAAGAAATTTAAATAGCACAGACTGATGAGATGAATGATTCCCCAGCTTTCTAACCAGAAACATATGTAGACAAAGAAAGGTCAGAAATTGTAACAAGCAAAGAAAGAAATAAAGAAAATCTGTATTGGAAGGGGTAAACATGACACTGAAGTTACAGCAAGTGAAAAATCCTATAGTTTGAAAGATATTTTCATAACACTTCTCCGAACAATTGAGAGGAACAACACTGCACATCATTTGTGTTTATTTAAATTTGTATCTCTACATAAATGCCAGTGTCCAACAGGTACTCTTCACCTTCAAGTCACTGCTCAGTGCCAGTCTCCTAATTTTTTTCTTCTGGAAGTGCAATGAAAATATTCTGTTGTGAGTACTTCAAATATTTCACTAATCCACAACTCTACACAGGAATAAGCAGTGTAGCATCAATAATCCAACACCACAGAAGCCTGTGAGTGACACTTCTCAAACCTGGTCTGGCTCTAAGCTGCAAACTGCCAATACACAGTCTGAGAATCAGCAGCTGGATCCAGAAGAGTCTGCCAAGAGCTCTAAACCTCCTTGGAGGCCAGTTTTGAAAGAAGAAAGCAACTAATTCTTGGCACAGTCTTGTAACAAAGCAGAGAGATATGCTGAATGTGCAGTTTTCTTAATTGCATCATCTATCTATAGAAGGTAATTTCTTAATCACCAAAAATGAGACTTCAGTTAACTCTGACCTGGGTTGAATTGAGTTCCAACTCAGAGTTAGAGTCTCTTATTTTGCCAAATTCAGCCTCTACCTTGCATTTCACATGGCTTTTATCTAAGGCCTGATTAGACTTGGCATTACTGTCTTAAACACCACTTTAAGGGGTTTTCTATGGAGCTACTTCATGTATTATTACACTGAATATATTTTTTCCAATCAAGCTTTTATTTTGTTCACAATACCTAGAAGAAAACTGGAATTATGTCAAGAGAATACTTGCTAATGTTGGATAACTGAATTATTGCTATTTACTGTCATTATCTAGCATTTCTTTTCCAAGTCAAGCCTCAGTTTGCCAGTAATTATTTTTCATCAATATTTTTCATCATGTTTCTGTAACTTCAGAATCATTTATTCACTTACTTCTTTTTATAGAGAGACCTAAGATTTTTGTTGATACTTTCAGAAGTACAACACACTTTCTAGTGTAAAGCAAATTTAGAAGTGCTAGAAAACATGAAGTCTATAAAGCACAGAGAGATAGGTGCAAGACAACAAGTGTATCTGTTTAAGAAACATATAACAAACAATGCATGGACAAGTAATAAAAAAGGAAAATATTAAATACTAACCATGGTTTATCTCATTTTCTTCTTCATCCATTGGATTGATATGTGTTCTAGGCCAATACTCCAGAAGTGCTTGCAGCAGAAGCCCTCCAAGGTTTACTGGTAACACACAGTGAGGCAGAACTTCAATCACACAAAAAACATGGGCAATATAATATCGTCCATTTGATCCACAGCTGAAAATTCCCCATGAGTTTGAGCAGGTCTGTTCCCAAAGCAAACTATTTATGAGCACAGAAATCTGCTTGTCACAATCTGAGAGCTGCATGTTACAATCTTTCATGAGGAGCTGATTTTAGAATCCCTGCTGCTGGACCACTCATGTGTTTAACATTCCCTACATTAGGTTATAATTACTTTTTCCCTTTTGCATCTTAAAAGTTTAAAACAAAATTAAATGTAAACCCTGAACATGACTGTTTCAGAAAAAAAAGGAAATACTTTCTTTGGAGAACATGCTACAGAATTTAGTATTAAGAAAGTAAGCCTCAAAATCCAACCAGATCCTGACATAGGTAGCACTGGAATACTTCAAAACATATATACTGGAATTTATTTTGATTTCTTTGTTAAAATAAACCACTAATATTAGTTAAAACTTACATTTTGGATCAGAACCATCGGGACTGCTAAATCCAGCATCCTTTGCTGAAACCCAGGCTGCAAAGCAGTCACTTTCATCCAAAGTAATTGTCAACATCTGTTGGCAAAAGACCACGAGGAATGTAATAGTTGTTTGGGATTAACTAAGTCTATAAATTTTTAACTTTGCTCCTACAAACCAAAGAATTTCTGAAAGCATGACAGCCAACTTTGTTTACCAAACTGTATTAATTCACAATTAGAATTGGTGGACTATACCACAAATTAATTAAAACAAATCTGTTATTCCAACTATTAAGAAGTAAAATTTGCTGTTTTACTTGAAAATAAATTTAATCCATCAGATAAGCAATGAATGTTCTTCTAAAGTTAACAAACTAAAACCTTTCTGAACAAACAATATATGAAAAAAGTGAAATATGACATCAAAACGACAGATGTAGGAGGTGTAACTCACCCCGGTTTTTAAATCCACTGAGAACCAGTTTGGCACATAAACCATTTTAAATCTCTTCTTAATTTCTTCTTCAAAATCTACTTTCCCAAGGTCTTCAACTTTACATGCCTGCTCACCAAAGGAAATGTACAAGTATTGAGTTATACCAAGACCAAGACTTTTCCTTGATTTTCATACACACTTGGAATGATTGTGACTTATGATCTCTCCTTGAACAGTCCAAAAACATCCAAGTTAAAGGTTAAATCTTTTTTTAAAAGTCAAACAGTGATTTATATTGTAAGTAATTTTTATTCTTCATTTATTATCTCTGAGGTAGTGGAATCAAGCCAGTAGAGAGGTCTGGAAATATTACTTCAGATTACTAAAAAATATTTTCCCTGCACTGAGTAGACTGCTGTCTTCTAATACTCCCTGTCATTTTTCTCCCCATCAGTGCCAATATTTCAGTACTCCATCAAACACCAGTATTTCCAGCACATCAAGCAACAAATTGAGCTCAGCTACTGCAATGGGAACAGCAGTGAGTGAATTTCTGTGCTTTATTTCTGATGCTTCATTTCTGTTTTTTTCATACTTTTACTTTAGAAGTCCTTTAAGTAATTCTATTAAAATCCAAATTATTATAATTCACTTGCAGAGTCATTCTGAAATATTTGCTTTAGGCAAACACCAAGGGCTGCAACAACCTTGGAATTTATTCCCTCAAAATCTAGGAAAAGTTACAGGAAGCAAAGACTGAAGGGTGCAGCTTCAGGCAGGAAAACCTCCCTCTCTTCTTCATGCTCAATAAAGTCTCAGCTTTTGAGTGCAGGAGCAACACTCTGACCTGGCAAATCATCTCACCCCTACAGTGAATATGTATTTAAATATATGTCAAGTGACACTTTTCACAACCTTACTAAGAAAAAAATACCTGAATGAAAGTAAAAATTAACATTAGCATTTGGCTTTGGTCCTGAGATCTAACAGTGCACACTTAAATACATACCGAAATAAAGAAAACTTTTCCAAAAAGAATCTAGATAATTTTTAGCATAAATCTATATCCTCCAACTTAATTTCTTTTTTGCTTCCGTCAACAACTCAGTAAGCTGGCTGAGCGTGCTTTACCTCATTACTGATCTTGGCTGCTGCACTGCATAGCTCAAGAAGAAAATATTTAGAATTTAAACAGGCTTCTGCCAGAGAAGAAATTGCTGACCATCTCACTGATGTGGGATTTGAGTCCTGAGTCCTTTCTCTTTGCATTCTTTCCCCTCTCCTCTGAGCAATCATTGGGTAAAGCAACATCATGAAATGTCACACCAAGTCTCCCCAGGCAACACCAGGTAGGAGCCAGACTTCCTTCTGGTCCTTTTCCTGCCTTTCTGACTTACCAGCAAACACAAGCCCTCTTTGAAACAAAACCCCATCAAAACACACCTTACTATTTCCTGGAAAAAATTCAAGAGTCTGAACTTCAGGAGAATGCAGATGTCAGTATTGGATTGAATTCAGGTGAATGCAGATATCAACCTCACCTCAGGGAAAGCTACAATAAGCTCAGAAATGCCCCTTCTTTTTTCAAAAGGCAAACCTTACATGATATCCTGAGACAAAAATTATTTACTTTTTACAACAGAAATCTCAAACACTAAAAATGTATATATAAAAAAGCAGCACAAAATAATTAATCAACCAACAGTAGAAAACCTGAAATTACATCCTTACCTTCAAGACATCCCAGTATGCCACATTATTATTTGTGTCTTTGGTTAATATGTGCCTCTTGTCATTAAGAATGTGGCACTGAATAATACTAGCACCCCCTGGCAAACAAACAAGAATTAAGGTTACTATTGTCATGCAATTTAATTTAATGTGATTTTAGATAAAAATGACATGACATATGCTGTTCTTTGCTTTCACTTTTTTGTGTAAACCTTGGATACCACTAAGGTTTAAACATGATTTTAACTATAACCAACAGTGGATAGACAATAACCACATTGTTCTGGTTGAAATCATAGTATCAAATTTTTAAAAAACTAAGTCAATCTTAAAGCTCTATCACTTGAGCTAAAGATAACAGATTTTACAAGGTCCTCTGCAAAACAGCTGTTTACCTTTTATAACTTGGTCAGGCTGTGTACACAGGGGTGGTATGGGATTGGTACAATCATTATCATAATCTCCTGATGCTCTAAAATTATGGATTCCCTTCAAAGTCTAAAGAAAGAAAGAAAATAATGACACATTCATAATTATCTATAAATTCTGTTTTTATCTGTGAGTAACAACTGCCAGTTCATGCTCCTATTTAGATGTTAACTATCCCCTTCCAAGGAATATAATTTATTTCTAAAAGCATCATGAACACAGAGCAAAGAAAGTCATTCAAAGCTTCTTACCTTTTGAGCAATTTCAATGTTAGTATTTTATGATTTATTCTAAAGAAAACTTACACATCACAGTACATCCACATCCCATGACTACTCCATTCACAGACTGTAAAATGTATCACTTACCCATTTATTCACAGAGGATTTAGTTGTTGCTACCCAAAGTGCTGGAGGAGGATCAGCTGACCTATCCAGTTCCATCTAAATAATGAAACAAACTTTCAGTCATGCTTTAGTTAGTTTCCCTTTGATAATTTGTATTGTCTTGTATCGACAGTCATATAATTGAGAGTATGTCAGAAACAGCACTACTTTCAGTTTACTGTAGAAATACAAAATTTAAATGAAAAGTAGTTAAGATTAAACTTCTGAAAACCCAGAGGAATTATTACAAATATTCAACAAATGAATTCTAGACTTGGGCAATAATAGCTGCAATCTGTATTAACACAGTAGTTAGAATTTCTTCCAGCATGATGCAATCTTGCCTGATGGACAGTTTCACAAGTACAGTATCTTCTCAATCACTTTGTGTTCAGACATTTCATATGGCTAAAATGAGAATGTAAGAAGTTCCATACTAAAGAAAAAGCAGAATTTTACACATTTGGCTAGGACATAAAATTTCTCAGATCACTATAGCCAAGATTAGAGGCACCTTCTGACCTTTGTACAGCTGACCAGCACTTTCATTTTCCATTTTGAACTGACATCTCAAATTCTGACTATTCCAGAACTAAATTAACATATCAAGGATTTTATCTTAATACACTAAACTAGAGTTCACTCCCAAGGAAAGCCAGGCTGCTCATATCTATTAGCATATGTTTCAATTGCACACTCCTTATATACCTGCAGGTTCCAAAGTCATGTCACTAAAGTTAGAGACAGCAAAAAAATTTAAAAACCAGCCTCTTTGAAAGATTCAGACTTGTGCATGCAAATATCATGTTTAGGTGTTCAAAAAAACCCACAAACAACTTTACTCCTGGTTGCCATGAGTATGTAACAGATTCTAAAATAGTCCTGTGAATATATGCTGCTGCTAAGAAAAATCCACTTCTGTATAAAACCTTGGCAGTGCCAGCTCAGTTTCTTAAAACTGTACTAGAGCCTGATAAACCCAACTTCTCATGTGTGAAGAATATTCAATTTCAGTAATATTCAATTTTGCACATTTTCAGTAGCTGCCAGGCATCCATCTCCTTTAGGTAATTAAACTTCAGATGCAATTTAGGAGACAGAGCCAATCTGCTGAAGATGTGGTACAGTAAACACTTGTTAGGCAATGCGAATTCTTAAATCAATTTATACCTCAAGCCACTGTTTCATGAGAAAACATGCAATTATCCTTTTATACTGCGGGAGTAACAGAACACTGGCACAAATTGTGAATTCTCCATTCTTGGAGATACTCAACCCGCATCTTGATGGGGGTTGAAAACTGGTTGAAAACTGGTTGAAAACTGGTTGAAAACTGGTTGAAAACTGGTTGAAAACTGGTTGAAAACTGGTTGAAAACTGGTTGAAAACTGGTTGAAAACTGGTTGAAAACTCATCCAGTGCTCTTGGGCAGGGCAGAGAACTGAACGAGATGATCTTCAGCCATCACTCCTAACCTCAGACATTCTATGATTCTCTGAATTAAACTCAATTACCTTAAGAACTGGTGCCTTTTCTTCACAGATCAGCACCCTGATATCAGGATTTCTTAGATCTGTACAATAAATCTTCCTGTCTCTTCCTCCTGAATAAACATGAGTGAAGGCTTCATTGACCTGCAGAGCCCAAACACCCTCGTCATGGACTCGGTACGTGGCTATGCACCTCTGCTGCCCAAGGGACCACAGGCGGATTGTCCCGTCAGAGCTGCCTGAAAGACACTGAGCAACGACCAGCACACTTCAATCAAACAGTTAGTTAAGTATTTCAAAAGATTTACTCCTCATAAAAAGATTTGATCATTCATATAGTTATATTTTCCCTCTAAAATGCTGCTGAACAGGTACAAGCTCTAGTCAGGATTTCCAGTATTTTATGTAAACCCACTTCACACCTAGGTGAATATGTAACTAAAACAACTTTCATCCATCAGCCTCCCCCCTAAACCACAAAACATCTGTAATCTAGGACATTGAATAATTACATTGAAATGGACTAATGACATTTCTGCTCCCTGTAAAATGCCTTTGTCTCAGGTTAAAGCACATACCTGGGTGCCATCTCTGTTCAACAACAAAGCTTTGACATTGTCTGTGTGCCCTTTGAGTTTCATTAGTTTTGCACAAGTCCTTGGATCCCACACCCTTAGAACCTATGGAAAGAGACATTGGATAAATGACATTAACATCATTCTTGCCACCAGAGCACTACCTCTGCAGAAATTAAGCCTTTCCAAATGAATCAACCCTTATTCCAAACATGTGGACATCCATCACTGAAAATATGTTAGAACAAGACAGACATAACTATATCTCATGCAGCTCTAATAATCTCTTTAATTTGTTCTGGCTTCTTCTGTCATAAAGAAATTAAAGAATGGAAGTGACTGTAAACTGGACAGCGTGATGTGGGCATAAAATGTGCTTCTGAGAATTCTCTCAGATGCTTCAATGGTGAATCCTATTTTCTGTTTTATATTGTCTTGGAAATAAAATTCTCTCAAGGTTAGATTAGGTAAAAAAAAAAACCAAAAACCAACTCAGACTTAAGCCTGTTTTACCTTCCTTAACAAAGAGCAAGGGCTGTCTCTTGGGAACACTTGAGCTTCATTAGCTCACTTCATTTCCCACCTCCTGCAGGGATCTTGCAAATTGCTGGCACCTTCTCTCCTACCTGCAGCAACTGCTTCAGTTTTGATAATCATCTGAGTCATGTGTCCTCAAAATCAGAGCTCTTGTAGGGAAATGTAATGATCCCTGACAAAGAGGGTTACACAAGAGGATCTGATTGTCTCCCCTATGTATTAAAGCTCTATGGATACATCACATCTTCAGACTGAGGCAGGATTTGTATCCTACACTGGCACTCCCACTTAAGAGAAGTGTCTGCCCTCACAATTGAAAACACAAAAGCTGCTACAGACATGACTTTGAAAATGAATACAACTGTCTCTTTATACTGAAATTGAACTGAAGTGAAATGAACCCCACCAAATTTTGCTTACCTTTTCAGTGGACCCTGATACAATAACTGTTCCCATTTGATTCATTGCAAGGCTGTAGATTGAGTCTTTGTTCCCACTCAGGGAAGAAGCTATTTCAAAATAAAATTCACATTTTCAATTTTAATGCTATTATTTGAAACACACACTTATTCACTCAAACCTGGTATTTTAATTCTCCTTGACTCATGAAAATAGTGCCACTCTGCCCCATATATAGAGTTGCTTTAAGAAAGACTATAGTCAGCATAGTGCTGGGAAAACCCCATTCCAATTCTTCATCTACTGCTGCCTAAAAACAAAGTAACCTCTCAAATTTATGGTCATTACAATTTTGGTGACCTTTAGGCACCACAGTTCTGTGCCAGGGCCATCAAGCTACTCTTGCTCAACTATGTCATTGGAATATGACACTTCATTGTCATCTTGTAACGCAGCATTTGGATTTAAGTACAGAGGTTTTTTTGCCAAGCCAAGTAACAGTAAAATTCTACATTTTGTATTAAAGGCTCTTCTAGTTCAGCAGAAATGCAGAGAAGTTACACTGCAGCACTGAAATGTGTTATTTGAGCAGGGATGCTACCTCTGCACTTATGAAAACCATATGGCAGCTCCTCAGAATCACACCTACCATCAGAGCTGAGGAATTCTAGACCAACCAGTCTAACCCTCTTTTGGAGATTAAAGTACCAGTCCCTCAACTCAGAAAAACACAGACACGGCAAATGAAAATCATCTATTTAGAGAGCACAATTAGGCATTTCCACAAGAATCAAATCCACACCATCAGTATGCCAAGAAAGCTGAGAATAGCAACAAACTGCATGGCCAGTAAAAATGTGAAACTTCACACAGTGATTTATTTCTATGATGGAGCTAAGTTTCCAACACAGAATCTGTAACCTAATATCATAATTTAATATCACATTTTGTCACAGTGGAGAAACCTCTGTCAAGGGGGTTTAGGCTGGAAATCACGAAGAGGTTCTTCCCCCAGAGGGTGGTGGGACACTGAACAGGCTCCTCAGGGCATTGTCACAGCCACAAGGCTGCCAGAGCCCCAGGAGCATTTGGACAACAGCCTAAGGTACAGGGTGACATTTTTGGGATTCTCCCATGCAGGGCCAGGAACTGGACTCAGTGATCCTCAAGGGTCCCTTACAATTCAGGATATACCATAACCCTATGTTCTATATATATTCTATATTCTGTAGTGCATTTCTGGGAGAGAGAAGCAGGACAGGTGACTTCCTAAAAGATGAGGGTGACATTGAGAATTAACCCTGATGAGTAGAACCTACAGTTTCTCCTTGCCTTCCAATCCCCAGTGAGTTAGATCTCACCAGTCTGTTATCCTTATATGTAATCAGTGCTTTGTGTTACTCTGTTTTTTTCAGTCTAGCTTATCTAGTAATTCTTCTTCTGACAGATTTGACAAATGTATCAAGTCCCACTTTAGGAGCTGTACTTCCTGTTTTTTCAGCATCTATACAAACAAAAAACCAACCCCAAATCACAAAACCACCGAAAATGTAGGAACAAACAAGCTAACAGAACATTTCTGTAAGAGGCTGGTTGAGAGGTTAAAATCTTCTCAAGCTAGAGTTCTATCAAGTTTCAGAGAAACCAGCATGTCACAGTTCAGGAGAAACAGTTCAAAGAGACTTGTCCTCTAAATTCCATGACTGTTGGCTGCTCTAGATTTCCAGCTATTACATAACACAACAAATGGACTGAATGCATACAAACCACCCTTCAAATTTCTTGCCCATTTTTTATGTACAGACAGAAAAAGGCATTCATAGTTTTAAACTGACCTCACAGATTATGGTACTCAATAAAATGCATTGCATTTGCATCCCTCCCCAGGTACCTACTTGTGACAGTATTATTTGAGGCAGTCAGTGCTGTGAGAGTATTTACATCCCAGAGGAATATCTGTCTGTCCAGCCCAGCAGATGCTACCAATTCCTTATCTTTTGCATATGCTAAGGCTTTCACATAGTCCTACAACAAAATAAATGTAACAATATGAATCAATGTTATCCTTTTGAAGTCTACATCTTAATAATTGTAACAATGGCACTGATCACACACAGTATTTACAGATAATGTTTTTCACCTTATGCGTCCTTAGTGTTGACATGCAAAATCCCTTATGCGCATTCCACACTTTAACAGTAGTATCTGAAGAAGCAGATATCACTAAATTGGAAAGAATAAAGACTAAATTTTAATGGCTTATATATTACTTTAGAGCATATTTGTACTACTCTAATTTGTTTTTCAAAAGAGATTAAAACAATAATTTATATAAAACAGTTCAATTTTCATTAAAACAGCTGCTTACACTATTTACCAAAATGAAAATATACATCACAAATTAATTGTACATCTAAAAGAAGAATTAAAGCAGCATATAATTTACTTGTATACAATTTCTGAACAGTGCAGTTCTGAAACTTTTAAGTACTTACATGTTTTGCCATTGCAGCAGAGCACAATGTCATTTACCCAATCCGTGTGATGTTCCATAGATGCTATATAAGGGTCTTGCTGCAAATTAAGAAAAAATAAGCTCATCATCAATGGAGAAGACTGTGACTATCACATCCTGTTTTGATACCTTCTTCAACCTGCATATGGATCCAAAAGTTTCGTAGTACAGAGTTGTTTGAAATCACTCTCCCAGAATCCTTTTTGTGAGAACTACACAGTTATGTAAGATACCACAGTATGAGCAATATCAAATGGATTCTGTGATCACAGTAATTGGCAGCTGTTAAAAATAATTGGCAGGTACAGCCCTGTAGGCAGCTTACCAGCAGGATCACTTGGAAAAAAGTAGGTTTAGAGCCAGGGAGGCTGTTCTGACTGACCTTGTGCTGATTGACACTCCATATCCTTATGATGGAGTCCCGCCCTGCTGTGAAGAGTCTGTTTAATGCTGGGTCCAGCTGAAGTGCATTTACCCCGTTCCGGTTGTACTTCTCCACTTCATCTCTAATCACATAGGAAACCTGAAACACATTTGCACAAATCCAATTATGGTATTAAGATATTGACGTGGCCATAAAATCTGAACATCTAATTTCATCTTTGCAAGGTTCTTGAGTAGAAAACACAAAGAGTTTTACAAGCATTGTCTGCCAATTTGAGAGTTACCAGCACCACCAAAGTCATTTGCTCCCAAAAATGGGGACGAGTTAGAGAAGATTCAGCTGGAGCTCAGAAGATTAAAATAATCATTGCAACTTAAGCTCAGTTAGACCCAGAGAATCCTCAGTTCAATTCCCTGCTGTGTGTACATATTCTGGGTGATCTTACACAACACACTGAGTCTGTGTGTCACTTCCCAAGTGGGTTCCACAGTCTCCACAGCTGCAATGCCAGTATTTCCCAGCCTCACAAAGGAGAGGATACGGTCACCATGGCTTATGAAGCACTAGAAGACTGCAAATACAAATTCAGTAGGTGTCACTACTAATTTTAAACCAATATTTTAAGAACTACCTACCTGCCAACATAATAAGAAACTCCAACTCCTAGTGCTCTTTCAGATAAATGAGTCCATTAGTTTCTTTCCTTCCATGTTTGACAGCACTGTGTGTAAAGGTTATTTCATGGATTTGTTCAGAAAAACTAAAAGGAAACCCTGAAAGGTCACAGCAGTCTCCATTATTAGTGTTCAGTAAATACAATTCTAAGACACTCCACTTTCTTCAGACCCACTGCACTCACTTTCCTGATCCCTGGGTTTACACACTACTCTGAGGAAAGCCCTCACACTGAGGGAAATGGAGGAGAAGATGCCAGCTATGCATCCTGCCAGATTCTATAAAATATAATCAGAACAAGGTAAAATTTCATCCTTGGTGTAATAAAACCTGCTCAAAACAGGAATCCTCTGGATACACAAGCACCACTGTTTTGAAAATGCTTACAAGGAATAGTCCTGGGCTAGAGACCTGAAATCAATTTTTCACTCCAGTAACTGCATTAAAATAGTATAAAGAAAATGTTTTCCAGATCAGATCTCAGTGACACAAAATAAATCCAACAAATTAAGATGTTCAGTGGTCCTTATCGCAGAAGTATTTTACAGCAGCTCAGATTCTGTACCATGAGAGCTGACAGGTCCATTTGGTGAACATGGGAAACGCCTCCATCAAATCATCCCATCCTCAGGCAGCACAGCCAGAGCACTGATGCTTCCAAAAAACACATGTCCAGTGCTATTCTCTGGTTGAGAAACAGCTGCTGCTGCTTCTACAGACCAGCTGCAGCAGCTCTACAGATCAACACTGAAGGACCAAAATTAAGAGCCTCCTGGATCCTTCTGCCTCAACACTCTCCCTTATCATTCCACAAGTCCTTCACTACACTTAATATACAAAGCTGTATATGTACAACACACATAACTGTATTATTATACCCCCAGTGCTCTTAAAGACCTTCTGTCAGCCACTCTCAGCCATTTTAGTACCACAGCTCTTCCTCCTAGTTTTAGACTGTGTCCTCATTTCCAATACTTTCAGCTTCTCTCACCCATTCCAGACTCATCCACAGCATTCTCACTATCCATGCTCAAGTTTCCACCTACACACAGCTCCAGAGACGCTGCTGCAAAGAGACACCATCAACCACAAAGAAGTGTTCTGTTAAAGCATTTCATGCACTTGAGGTATTACTTCTTTGTGAGATGCAGGGAGCAAGATCTATGTGCCACTCCTAACCTGGGCTTAATCATATCTTGGCTCTATTGCTGAAAGACCCACACAGATTATGTGTACAGAAGTCATGGTTTAGCATGATTCCAACACAAGGCAAAGGGATGCCCATCAAATTCATGCTGCTGTCAAACTCTTTGAATAAAACAAATGAAAACACTCAGTTAAAAATGCTACCTGTGAGCAGCAAGACACAAACCTAGACATCAATAGATCAAATTTAATTTATTAGATAGCACAATATTTTCCTGACACAGTATCAGGCTCAAGATCAGCAGGGCACTTCATCTCATTTTCCCAAATGCTACCAGGATATTTGAGAAAGCCTGAATTTTTGGATTTGTTCCTCCTCTGTCAGTCACCTCCCATATTTGTTATATTTTCAGGTATAATTTAAGAGCTTTTCATTCCACTCATAAGGTAGATTGTCAAACTATGTTAGTCACCTAAGCAGGATAATGCTGATGCTTTTTGCACATATTACTTCATTTTAGTTTAAGGGAAGAAAAACACAGCCATAAATATTTAAAAGTACAAAAAAAATCCCCAAATGATGGCTTACTTTAGTAAACAAGGTACTTTTCATATATGATTAAAACTTTCACAGGACTTTGGAAATTGAGTCATATTTCTACATTAATCTTGATGAAATTAAAGTCAGCTCAACCAAATGCTGTTTTTCCCTCACAAAAAGACATGATCAGAGGAGACTGACAACCATTTCTCATTATCAACAGCACTGAAATCGTCAAAAGTTTATTTGCCCTCTATTGCCTTTGACTGAATTAATATGTGGAAGTCACTAAACATCTCTTGGCAAGTACTGTTTTTACTTTAAAAGAACTGGGATAAAGAGAGGGGTTATATTGTTTCAGTGCTATTGTTCCCTAGTAGATTTGAACTGGAACTCAGCAGAAGTTGAGCAGGAAACCCAATATCATCTTTCTTTCTCCCTGTGACAAACTTGAAAAAATAACTCTGCTGTAACAACTGAATTAAACAAGATTAAAATCTTGTGTTCCTTTTATTGCTGTAAATACAAGAGATCTTTGATGCAAAAAATATAGCAAAACAACAAAAAGAGCTTGATACAAAATTCCCCATCAGCAACTGCTACTGTGCACAGAATTCAACCAGTTATTTTTGTTTCTCCTCAGAATTTTACAAAGTGTTATTTATTGTCCACAGAAGGAATAGTATATTTGTCCTGACAAACGGTCAAAAATTGAAGGATTAACAGTAAAAAGAAATCCCTGTTTTATTAGGTAATGGTAACTTCCTCCACATCATGGGGAGAAATCGTAACAGATATTTTTCAATCATACAAGTAATTCTAATCCAAATTAAACATGTACTCTTTTTTTTTTTTAAATTTCTAATACTACAAGGACGAACAAAGAAAATTAAAATGAGAGGAAATTATTCTGTGGTCAGCAACTTGATGGGACACAACAGCAACATTTCAAATGAAGACTGCAATTTGAGCAGCTGGCTAAGGACAAGGCAAAACATCTGTCCTGAAAACAGTATGAGCTGAAAAGGACTACAGCAAAAAATGGACTCTCCAAGTCATTTTAGAGATGGTAATGATACCCAAGTAACTGTCAGCAGTTTACACTGAAAATAGTTAATAAATTTATTTGCTCATCCAAAAAAATAAATATTTACTGGTCTACTCCTGGTAACCAGGCATTCAGGCTGAAATAAGCATCTTGTGTATTAACAAAACCAGAACAAGACACACAGCACATGTGGCTGAACTAAAAACAACCCCATGAGACATTTGTTGCACACCACATGGAATCCTTTGGAAAGGGAGGTATCACACCAGAAGCATCCAGGCCTGTACTTAAATGCATTCATTCCATATTAATATAGAGGGAAAAATTAAGGGTTCCACAAAATCTGTTGAAGGGCTGTTGAAATGCATGGGGAACTTAAAATGTACCAATAAAAGCAATAGCAAGTTGACTAAAAGAGCTGAAACTTGTGTAAGAGTGGTGGACATGCAGCCAAGTCCACAAAACCAAAACACAAATACAAAAACAAAGTCTATTTTCAAGCCTGTGTGTACACAAACATATCTAAACAATATAAATGCAGTGAAGTTTTTGTTGAGGAGAAACTGCTGTGATAAAATTCACCTCTGCTCCTGAAGCACACAGATCTTATCACTGAAGATAAAGCACTGGGTTCTGCCTGGAAAGGGATGTGGAGACCCTCAGAGGTGTGGGCTCTAAGACCTCAGTGGCATTTGCTCCTTGGAGCAGGCACATCCCTGCTGTGCCCATTCCAGCAGAGCACAGAGCCAGGGGCAAACCACAGACACAAAACATGGGATCTGGATCAGCATGGCTTTAATGCCACATTGGCTGGGAGGAGCAGGGCTTGTGGCATGTGAAATATTTTACTAACAACCAAAGCTTTGCCATCAACATTGCTGCAGCTTTCATAAGCTCCCAGAATGAGTAAGAATCTTCCACAGCAGCAGTGCACAAACATCCACTCGTTATAAAGAGTTTATGGGATTCAGAAGCCTAAATGGATCAGGAGTAATCATTTTAATGACTACCTAAGAGCTCCAAACATAAAGCTACTGCCCACAGATACATTTTGGCACACAACGCCAAATGAATTTTTTGCAGGACTTACATTTATCCGTGCAGGAAACACTTGTATCAGCTGATGTGGGTTCATGTTACCCTTGTTACATTACTTGCATTATAACAGACTATCTTCACAGATGGGTAAAATCTGCTTTTAAAACATCCCACCAAATTACATGGAGAAAATAATAACCAGCTGAGCTCTGAGGACACTCATTCCTTGTTTCTAAGTGAGCAATAAAAAAAAAAAAAAAAGGTATTTATCAAAATCAGGAGATCTGAATTGCATCAAGAATGAGATCAGCAGTAAAGGACAAAGGGAAAAAAAATTCAGCATTGCTTTACTATCTTGGTGTAGCATACGTATCCCAAAACCATGGATTTTAATTAAGGAGACTATTTGAATTTTTATGTAGGCTCCAGAATAAACGTAATGGAAGGCATTAAGAAGCTCATTTTATCCCTTTAAAACGGAATCAACATACTGGCTATGTGTTTGCTTAAGCATTATATATGAAATATATTTGTAATTACAATTCTTACATTTATTATATATAAAATATAAAAATAACAGATATATCACATTTAGTAAGCTGCAGTATTAGTGCACAAATATGACAAAATCAGTTCAAAATGATAACAATGGTTAGGGTTGAAAGGGACCTTAAAGACCATCTCATTTCAACCACTGCCACAGGCAGGGACACCTTCCACTAGACCAAGTTGCTCAAACCCCCATCCAGCCTGGCCTTGGATGCTCCCAGGGAGGGAGAATGAGATTTTCTTATTCTGTACAAGACTTAAAGCTAAAAAGTGCTTAAAATTCATGCAATTGTATTATAAGGATGCTGATCCTTATATGGCAAAATTCTCATGTGTTGTCAGCAGGTTTTGAGTGTGGGGGTAAATTTATTCTGGCCAGGGAGCAACTTTGGGAGAGCAGTTACAATGCAACCACTTCAGGGCAGCACCTTCAAGGCACCTGCTGGGAAAGCATCACCTTGACTTGACTGCCAGGACAACATCTGAAAGCTGCAGCACACGGCCAACAGCAGCATCTGACACAGCCCTACATCCTCACTGCCTTCCCAAATCAGGCTCTGACACACCTCTGCACCCTCACTGCCTTCCCAAATCAGGCTCTGACACACCTCTGCACCCTCACTGCCTTCCCAAATCAGGCTCTGACACACCTCTGCACCCTCACTGCCTTCCCAAATCACTCAGCCTCACTCCTGCAGCCTTCAGAAAGGCAGGGCTAAGCTCCACAAACACCTGTCACTGGACACTTCAAATGCCTGACTCCCATTTAAAGAGTTTAACTTCTTTTTTTTTCTATTAATGGACTTTATTTTGAGGCCTAAAACATCCACTCTGATTAAACCATCGAAAACTAAAATTATATGCAGAAGCACCCTAAACTGCCTATTTTGGATGGCTTTGATTACCAGTAGAACAGGTGCATCCAAGCTAATAATAGTTCTGATTTCCATAAACTTCAACCAGCTCTCCTGCCATGTAAGGAATAAAGTTCCTTCATGCCTGAGAGGTGCCTTTTATAAAAGCCTCTTCTTCCATCCTCACAGGTTTGGAACAAGTTTCTCCAACTCTGTCTCTCTCTCAAAAATTCTCTGTAGAAGGACCCTAAACATTCAGCCATTGGGAATTAAAATAAATCATGAGTGTTTTTATTTTTCCATTTGCAGGTGATGGATAAAACAGCCATTTAAAACTCCTTTACTTGAACAAAGTGCTGTCACAAAACAAGCAGGTGAAATAATAAGAGCCAAGAAAAAAACCCAGCTTCTAGTTAAGCTTTATAAATGTTTGTCATGGAATGGTTTGGGCTGGAAGGGACCTTACAGATGCTCTCATTCCACCTCCTGGTTCCATTATGCCAGGTTGCTCCAAGCCCTGTCCAAGCTGGTCTTGAACACTTCTAGGGCTGGGAAGCTTCTCTGGGAAACACAACCAATCTGGATGTAAACTCACAGTGCACTGCTGAGACACAGATCAGTGTCATATACATCAAGTGTCATTAGTAAATGAGGTGACAAAATAGCTCACAGCACAATGAGGACAGACAAAACATCACAAATCAGCACAAAAACACCTGTAAAAAGAAACTTTTGAGCTAAGCAATGCTTGGAGAACAAAAAGTAGTAGTGACAAAAGGAAACAGTGAGCTCTTTGATGCATGCTGCTGTCAGGGAAATACTACTTCATTAATAGGAGTGCATCAAACAAATATCAAGGTATAATAAAATCCCCCTGCTTAGGGATAACCTGCAAAAACTTGTTCACAGTACAGGCATTCTTTATATTTTAAATCATATCCATTTTTTTCCTGTCAAGGCAAGGGAATTCTTTATATAGAATTGAAAGAGTGCTTCCCTTAACCACAGAAAACACTAAATGCTCTACAAGATGCCCATTTCCTCTGTGTGATAAAAGAAATGGCAAAAATCAAACCCACCTCTCTTTTAAAGCTCCTAATGCTATTTCAAGCCTAATCAATATTTCATTTGATCACACTGCATAGGTACAGCTGAAACTGGCACTTGCCACTATGCAGCTCTGCACATTGATAAAGCATTAAATCTCTTCCATAGTGAAAGCTGTAAAAACATCCAAAGGGCAGGCAGTATCACAAACAAGAAGAAAAGCATTGAGATCCATAAAATAAATCCATGTTAATGACTTGAACCGTTAAAGTCTTGACTTTTTATACATACTTTGGTAATTTCAGTCTCCACCAAGGTTACAACAATCCAGTTGTAGCTACACTTGGGACTAAACCACAGGGTTTAATTCTTCCTCAAGTGTGCAGAGAAAGTCTACACCCACCTGACTGCCTGTGCCACGGGTTTCCTACAACAAATGGAGCTGGCAAGGAATACTACTGAAACTTGAGAAGAAAAAACCCTGCTCCTCGCTCACGTGTGCAAAGGGACAGAGTGTTTTACAGAAACTAAGCAGAAACTTGATGCAAAGCAGACCACAGAACCATGGAATGGTTTGGCTTGGAAGGGACCTCGAAGATTATCCAGTTCCAACCCCCTGCCCTGGGCAGGGACAGCTTTCTCTAGGCCAGGGTGCTCAGAGCCCCGTCCAATCCGGCCTTGAAAAATTCCAGGGATGGAGCATCTACAGCTTCACTAAAAAAACTATTTCAGTGTCTCACCATGCTCACAGTAAATAACTGCTTCCCAATATCTAACCTAAACCTACTCCGGCACCGGACACAGCCGAGACAGGAACGTGCAGCTCTGCCGCTGCTGGCAATTCCCATTCCACCAAAGCAGGTCTGGGGGACAGGGTTCTCTCGCTCTCAGCTCACCCCCCGCGCTGCCTCAGGCGGCCCTCGCCCCCTCGGTCGGCGGAGACGGGGGAGAGACCCCGGGGGCGTGCGGCGCTGCCTCCCCTCAGCGCAGCGCGGCGCGGCTGTGGGAGATGAGGCGACTGCGCTGCCAGAGAAACCCCCAAGGGCTGACAGCCTGCAGCCGCTGGCGTGGCCCGCGAGGCTCCGAGCTCCCTTTGAGCCCTAGCCGGCCCCGCCGCGCCCTCACCTGCACTTTCCGCCGCCCAGCCGTGTTCTGCCGGTGATGCGCCGCCATCTTGCATGTTGACACTGTGGCGTCATGTCCGACCGGAAGTGCCGGCCCCTCTCCCGGCCCGCGCGAGGGCTTTATACGCGAGAGGCAGGAGTGGGCGTGGCCAAAGGGGGCGGGGCCATTAGGGGCGTGTCCGTCGTTCCCGCCCTCACGCCGTGCCCGCCATGTTGCTCTCCATGAGGCGCCGCCTCAGCCCGGCCCCAGGGCGGGTTAGGTTTGTCTCCTTCGCCGTTCTGCTGCTCTTGCTTCGTCGCTGTTCGCCTCCTGATGCTGCTGAGGTGTGTTCGTCCTGCTTTGCTTGGTTTCGAGTGGTGGCAAAAGGCCTATGTTGAAATAAGAAGGGCCCACTTAAATAAACTAAATTAGTGGTTTCAGCTGTCAGTAATTGTGAAAAACGCCAAACACTTTTAAAAAAAAATTTAAAGTTTAATGATAATAAAATGGTTATAAAAACAGCAATATAATTAGAGTAATAATAATTTGGACAGTTTGGATTAGGACAATATGAGACAATAGAAACAAAGAGTTACAGGTGTCTGGGTACCTTTTTCTGGGCAACATAAGCCCAAAAAAGGACCCACGTTACAGAGGGTTAACCCTTAAAAGCAATAACCTGATGTGTATTCATACACCTCATCCATAATGCATAAATTCTATTCAAACATAGAATAGAAACAAACACTGTCTGGTCAGTGTCAACTTCTTCTCTTAATCCTAAACGGCGTCTTCAGAGCTGAGCAAGGCAGGAAGAAGTTCATTTCTCCTGATAATGGAGCAATAAATTCTCTTTTTCTGAAAGATGTAGGTGTCCTCTGGCTGCTATCTCAGTGGGAGTCCTTTCTTTAGGAAAAAAGTATCCTACGTAGCATATTTTCTATTTTAACATTTTGTTACAACCTAAAACTATATTTAACACACTACTTAAGAAAATTGATACAGCATAACTTTCTAACATAACACATATAATATTCATTTTCATATTTGCAAAAAGCCAATAATAAAATATGCATTTTTCACAGTAATAATCAGACAGTCTTTTAGCACTAGTTTTGTACTTCATGAATAATAGCCAGAGGTTTCTCCGTATGGGATATTCTTGTCGATTAAGAAGTAGGTATGTTGGTTAGAGCACAGTGCTGATAACTCACCATGGGTTTGATCCCCATATGGGGCACTCTTTTAAGCTGGACTCAATCTTAAAAAGATCTTGTGGGTCTCTTCCAACTCAGAATATTTCGTATCTCCTTCTGTATCTTCTGGGTGAGGAGCTGTATGAAGTTCCTTTCTTTCTTCACTGTATGAAGTTCTGTGCAAGACTCTATTCTCAGCACAGCATTTGTTAGATCAGCTACTTCTTTGTGGTAGATCAGTGAAGGTGCTAATAGTTAATCAGTGAAACAAGAATACTGTGTGAGATTAAATGTAAGAGGTTAGGGATGAAATGATGCATTCAAGTATTCCTATTCTTCAATGCTGGCTGCAAGGCTAAGTAGAAGATAAGGATATTTTTCACTTCTGCTGATTTAAACTTTTCTTGTTTTGATACAGATCACTTTTCCTAGCAGTGCAGAATGCAGTGTCCTGATTGCAGTTGCAGGTGGAGTGTGTGGTTTGTGAAATGAGATCTGCTTTGGCCAAAATCCTTCCTTCACTGCAGTGTTTCACAGAATCATGGATTTGGATTGGAAAAGACCTTAAAGCTTATCCAGTGCCATCTCCTGCCATCCCAGCTTGCTCCAAGCCCCATCCAGCCTGACCTTGGACAATTCCAGGGATCCAGGGGCAGCCACAGCTTCTCTGGGAACCCCATGCCAGGGCCTCACCACCCTCACAGTGAAGAATTTATTCCTAATCACTGAACTAGAATCCAGTATTTACTGGTTAGATTAAGCAAATTTAAGACAAAGTTAATGTTGCAGTAGTAATTTCTCTCCTCTAATCCAGCAGCAGGAGTTGCAGTTACAGACACAACTTCCAGAGAACCACTGCAAACACTGGGCTCTTTGTACATTGTTATGTGAATGTATTTTTGTGGCTTTTACAGCAGATTTTGGACATGATGGAGTCTAAAACTGTGGGTTGTTTTACTCGAATGCCTTGCTTATGCAGATGTAGAATATGATATCTCAGGAGATTTTAGTCACACAAAACATTTAAATAGTATTTTAGATCACCAAGTTTCACATCCCATAAAGCACAGCCTAAATACAGTATTTTCAAACACTTGCATCTGAGTCATGCCATAAATTATATATAGCCTACAACACTTTTGGTTTCAAGCTATGTAGAATCTACCATGTCCTCTGGGTATTTTTTCTGTGATGATCTGATCTTGAAATGCATGTCTTTATATCTTGAATTTGTGTAGCTCTTATCCCAAGCAGAGAACCTATTACAGCTTTTCCTGGAGGATTAGAGAGGCCTTTTTTTTATGCAAAATATTTTCTACTTGTAGTTGTATAATTATATCTTTTAAAAATGGCTTTGGGAGTGAAGTCTTAAAACCAATTAGTTCATTTATCCCAAAACAGCATGAATTCCACTGATGTAATTCCTGGAGATATCTGTTTAGTCCCTAGTTGCAACAGATGGTGATTCCAATACCTTCATCTGTAATATATTCTATTCCTTTACTGTTCTCACAGCCAGAAAAGGGTTTTCTTGTGCTTCATCTGAATGTCCTGAGCTGCAGTCTCAGCCTGTTACTGTTTGGATCACTCCTTGTGGACATGAAGATGAGTTTGTTCCACATTTCTTCTTGACTATTTGTCATGCTGTCATGTTTCCTTCCATTTTCTCTCCACTGGACAAAATCATACTTCTGAGGCTACAAATCATTCTTACAGTGTAGTTCTAAAATCTTTTAACATTTTAATTCTGTGACTGTCAAGCTTTATGAGACAGAATGCAGCAGCACACAGAGGAGGCTGGGAAATCCCACAGCATTCTAGAAGTCACTGTTATTAAGGAAATATAATCTCTGTACTCTTACATTACTTGCTCTTCATTACCATGTTTATTCACTCAATGCTTACATTCTGGGCATTTCCATTCTTCCTTCTCTCCCTGTCTCAACATCCTGGCTTCACTCCTGAGACCTGTTTGGCTCTCCACCACTTCCTTTTTGACTCAGCAGCAGTTTGCTCACTGCAGTGTTCTCAGAAATTCACAATCTAGCCTAAGAAGATCAGATTTTCATGGAAATTGAAAAATAATCCCTAGACTCATATAAAAATCATATTCTTTCTCTTCCAAAACCTTAAGCAAACAGCTAATGTTATAGGCCAGCTCATCTTACCACTTTCCTACTAGGAAATGACACAAACATAATGAAAGGCTGGAAGGTTTCCTGCATAACAAAGAGATCATTACCTACCGTGTTTTTAATGTAATATTGCCTTCAGTTCAGGTTTGGTGAACATACAGAAACCAGAAAATTATCACTATTGTGATACTCATATTTTTAGCTGCCCTCAGTAAATGTGATCTTTGTAGGAGCAGGCAATCTCCAGAGATCTCTTCTGACCACAATGGTTCTGTGATACAGAAGTATCACTGTACATTTTTTTCACCTTAAATCTAATGGCCTGACAAGTTGAACAAACACTGCATTATATACACTAAGAGCAGCCACAATATACTTAAAGTTCCTTGATGCACAAAAAAAAAAAAAAAAGGAGGAAACCCCATTTTTCAATTGCATAGAAATGTAAAAAGCAAACTTCTCTGTTTATAAACAAAATCAATTTCAAATCAAATGTACAAAAATGCTGACTGCTCTTAAAGACACAGTATTATCTTTATTAAATGAATAATCCATTGGTGATTATGGATAATGAAGTTATGGCTGAGGTTTATGAATGAAATTAGTACTTCATTTTATCAAAGAATAACACGAAATTGACATCAGAATTTCACTACCTCCAAGCCATGACAAGAAATCACTTAAGTGTGTGCATGAAAATGACTGTGTTATGAGAAGAAGTAATCTGCTTCTTAATGGACTAATGTATGGTGAAATGTAGTCAGGCACTTTGCTCTGTATTTACTTACAGGGAAAACTTCACTTTGCCTCATTCTTTTCCATCCCAGAATTCAATAACTGTCCATGTTTTGTGCATGACAGCATCTGAAACACTTCAGCAATTATCATTAGCCTGAAGCCAGCACATGTCTAAACTGGAAAAAACAGGCCTTCATTTTATGTTTAAAAAAAACCCAAAAAGCAATAAACACATTTCAAATTTATCTTAGGAGATACCTTAAATCAAAATCTTCCCACTGCTGTAACAAAAATGCTTCCCAGTGTGAATAACAGTCAGGTTCATGACACCTGAATGTATCTAAGTCTATGGGACCTGATGGGATACATCCCAAAGCCTGAGGAATTTGTCTGATGTAGTTTTCAAGCCTCTCCTGAAGTATTTGAAAAGTCCTTGCAGTCAGGTGAAGTCCCAGGTAATTGGGGAAAGGGAAACATTTTTGCCCATCTTTGAAGAGGGGGGAAAGGAGGCTGCTGGAGCTCCCACCCTGTCAGCCTCCCCTCTGTGCCTGGGAGATCACAGAACAGAACCTTCTGGAAGCTGCAGTGAGGCACACAGAGGACAGGGGTGTGACTCAGGACAGCCAGCACGGCTTCACCAAGGGCAAGTCCTGCCTGACCACCCCAGTGGCTTTCTGTGATGGAGGGACCACATTAGTGGACAAGGGAAGGGCTCTGGATGTCATTTCTGTAAAGCTGTTGACATGGTCCCCACAACGTCCTTCTCTCTGTTATGCCTCAGGTTTAGCTTTTATATTTTTCAGATTCTGTGCTGCTTTAGTGTGTAGTTCTGAGCTTCATATTAGGGCATGGCAAGCTCTCTGCACAGAGTAGGGAGACAAAACAATTCCTTCTCTAGCTGGGGACCAAGGACAAATGATCCAAGTCTCAGGCTCAAGAGCATAAACGTGGGCTGAAGAGAAAAAAACAAGAAGGATGGGACTTCCTGGGCTAAAGCTGGAATTGGACCATTAATTCCAATATGCAAATGGACCAGAACTTATAAAAGTGAGAGACCCTGTGAACAGTCATCCATTTTGTGACCATTTTGGTTCATCTTGGGTGTAGCCCTGGCTGGGCTCTTGTGCTACCCCAGGTGGATCCATTGGGGCTTTTAATAAATCTCTACTTTATTCTTTAGCTCTGTCTAGCATCTGTTCTAGCTCAGCCTTCACAAGGCATCATTTGAATTGGAGAGAGATGGATGCAGTGGGTGGAGTGTTTGGTGAATAAGGAATTGTGGCTTCACCCCAGCCAACAGCCAAAGCCCCTCAGAGGCACTCATTCACTCCCCCACCAGTGGGATCAGGGAGTGAATCAGAAGGGTAAAAGCTGGAAAACACGTGGGTTGAGTTAAAGACAGTCTGATAGGGAAGGAAAAAGCCATGCACACAAGCAAGGAAAACCAAAGCATTAATTCCCTTCTTCCCATGGTTGGGCAGGTGTTCAGCCATCTCCAAGAGAGAGGGGCCCCATCACGTGGAACAGTGACTTGGGAAGACAAATGCCAACACTTTGAATGTTCCCCCCTTCCTCCTTCTTCCCTCCACTTTTTCCCGAGCATGATGTCACATGGGCTGGAGTTTCTCTTATCACTGGCTGGGGGCTATATACAAATCATGGATGGGACAGGACTGCCAGGAATGTGCCTTGAGCTGTTTTATTTTCCAGCATCAATCTCATTACATGGTTATGACAATGGGAAGATGCCAGCAGCTCACATCCCAGGCAGCAAAAAACTCAATGTTACAACTTACTTTAAAAGTTTTTGACCAATCAGGCAAAGCAAAAGCACATTGACAGTAGTTCCATCCAACCACTATAAGCACAGGCACCTTTGGTTAAACAGTGCTTGCTTATTTCGAATATAATACCTGCTTGTAAGCCTGAAAACACAATGCACAGAGCTCCATTATTAAGCTTAAAACTTCCTAATATCTCACTAGATATATATCTTTTCTTCAGCTTAGGGAGTTATTCTAGCCAAGTGTTAATACACAGAAAAATGTTCTATTTGTACTTACTTTTCTACTTATATAATTTTTCTGCTGACCTATCTCATGGCTACTGCTTGTTCTAATCACAGTTCTCCTGACTCTGAGGCCTGCCTTTTGCAGCTTTCTCAAAACCCTCTGATTTTTAAGGATTCCCACATCCCTTTGGTCAGTTTTGGTCACCTGTCCTGGCTGTGTCTCCTCCCAACCTCCCATGCACCCCCAGCCTCTTTGGCCAGGGAGGCAGTAGGAAAAGCTGGCTCTGTGTAAGCCTTGCACAGCAATAACAAAACCATCTCCATATTATTTTTTTTACGAGTTACATTCTTGACATGTTGAAGTTTAATCATACAGGGAGGTACAGTAAGAAATAGGTGTGAAACCAAATATCTCAACCTTTGCTCTCCTTTTGGTGTTTCTCATTTCATGGTTGTGTTTGAAGGCTCAAGCCATGGGAGGGGAGACTTCATAAACTCTGTTAACGAGACTGCATCAGAAATGCTGGAAATTTTTCAGAGGTTGTAACAGCAGTATTTTGCTCTTAGCATCTGACTCTGGAGAAATGTAAAATGCTTCAAAAATACTAACACTGTTTTTCAGAACACTAAGAAGAAACAGATGGAATAACTCGAACTTCAGGCACTGAGATCATTTTCAGACTTCTTCAGTGTACATTAGGTCATTAGGCAGAAAGCTATTTTGTGTAACAATGCCTTTAATGTGTGCTTACCATAAAAGCTATTTCCTGTTGTTCTGTAAAGTCAATTAGCTATTTACCAAATACCAAATTTCATGTCTGTCAATTTCTTATTTCATTGTGCAGCATGAAAAAGGGAAATGGCAATCATGCAACTTATTGTCTCAATAAATACAGTATGTCCTTTACACTCTTAGATTCTTTTCTAAGAAAGATTCAGTTGCACATTTTGTTTATCTCACAGATAATTTGCCAAAGCCCTTCCTTTTTTCTGGACTTGTGCCTTTGGAGATTTTGTATATTTCTTTCTCTGTGTATTGTTTTGGTTTTACTGTGTTTGTAATATTTAGTTCTTCTATGTTCAAGTCTAACAAAGCAGATGTATTTCTGTATTTTCCCACCCCCTTTTTTGTTATTTTTCCTGATGTCCCCTATTACTTTTGTTCTTGTTCCAGGGTTATGATGTTTTATAAGACATTCCAGGAATCTCCTCTACATCTTGAAATTAGTCAACCTCGAAATTAAGGGGAATCCTGAAGCTTCTGGCCAGCAGCTGAATTAGTTCAACCCACAAAGGATACATTTGAGTTTGCATTGTAAAAAATGTGTGTGCATTACTTAGAGATCACTCTTAATGTGATTTCCAGAGGTTGTAGTGCTTCCCAAATTGTGGGCACTGCACTCCCTGTGTGCCAGTTTCAGATAGGAAAGAGGATTGCAAATTCTCTAAAGCTGCAGCTAGAGTAAACAGAAATCTCTGCAGATAATTTTCATTGCAAGGGTCTCCAATGCAAATCCTTGAATTACCAAGGAGTATTTAAACATAATTTTGTAAGAAATATAATTTGTGAGCTGTTAACATCAGAGTTAGCAACTGTTACACTTGATGCCTAAAGAGGCTACCTAGAACAGAGCTAGACAGAGTTAAAGGAATAAAGTAGGGATTTATTAAAAAGGCCTTCAAAGGATACAACTTGGGCAGTACAAGAGATGGGCCGTGGCTCTACCCAGGATGGACCCAAGATGGATTCTGAGTCACGAGTTTTCACACTTTTATAAGTTTTGGTCCATTTCCATAGTGGGTTGATTGTCCAATTACAGCTCTAGGTTATGCAGTCCCATCCTCCTCTATTTGCTGTTGTTTGTACTTTTTGGGCCTGAAGCTGCAAAGTGTCCTCGGTTCTCGGCCTGGAAAAGGATTGTTTTGTGTAACTGAGCTTTGAGGAGAACTTGCTAACACTTTATATGAAGTTCAGAGTTATATACCAGTGCAGTACAGAATCTGGAAAATATGAAAGCTAAAACTTAAGGTATCACACTGCTCAAGATCTGTGTTATCAAAAATTATTGCCCCATGAAAATCAGCTGTGAATTCCTTGTTTACATAAAGCAAGGTGGGGATGCAAAATCAAAGGTCTGCTGACACTATCAGACACCGATGATTTTGATTATTTGAGAAGGCCACAGGTGCTCACAAAGCTGTTTTGGTAGAAAATGATCCATCCTGTTAAATGCTGGTGCCATTTTATTGGTCTACATTTGACTAGTTTTAACTTCAACTTAAAGAGCCCTCCAGTATTAAAGCTCTCATTCATCTGCAAGTCTTTATAATTTTCTGTTGAGGAATTCTGTCTGTCACAAAATCACTTGTTCAAGTTTACCACATTTAAACAGTTCCTCCTCATTAATGGAACTTTCTGATTTTTACCTCTAAAGTCACTTGAAAAACTTTTTTGTTTGCATATCGTAAGGAGACAAAAATAACATCTGATTTTTGTTAATAAAAGCTTTTTGCTATGATTATGATTTGTGTTTATTTTCATTATGCCCAAAAGAGACAACCTCTGTTCCTGTGGTGGATCTATCTTTAGCAAAACTCAAAATCTGCCTGTGCTCCCTCTGACATGATTTCCATTCCCTGCTCTCCAGAGTCTGAGATTTTGCTTTCAGGAGACTATTTTGGTGTCCGTGTTCACACCTCTTTGCTTTTATGTGCACAGCTGAATTTTCTGTGTTTTTGGGGTTTTCTTTGTGAAGAGTGATTTGCATTTGCTGATTCTAATGGAGATCATTGGCATCGTTAAGTTTGTTTCAGACTCACTTGTGGTTGATGCTGGCTAATGGACAGTGAACCATAACCATAAACTGTAATTAACAGTTGTGATTGGCCTCAGTGAGAATCTTGACCTAAATTAAAACACTCAAAATTATACTTTATATCAAATTCAATAGCATTTTTTGTCAGTGGATTACATGATCTAGTTATGGATTGTATGATTTTGTTTTGCAGAAGCCATTTATTGAAAATTTGAAATATCTTTCTCAGGCTCAAGTAATTTTTCTTCCAACTGTTATGGTCAAGCTACTGGATGTTTTTAACTTGTAAGTAAAGGAATGTTGATTTCTCCATTAAATTTTTGGTAAATGTATTTATCTTGTCTCTGTAATACACTTCTTTACTCAAACTTTCTGTGCTTGTATGAATCATACAAAGAGACTATTGGAGAGGTCAGTGCACAGATTTCAGGATTAGATTTACAGATGCATCAACTGATGGCAATGATTTGTTTGTTTGAAATTCTTGTTCCATTCCCTCTTGTATCCATCTGGGATCTTGTGTCCAGCTTGTGATTTTAGCCAATTTGAGACAGAGTATCTTAATAATACAGATGTATCTTGGAGGATAATGTAGTGAGAAAGAGATTTTTGATGATCTTAATTTCAGGTGTCCCACAGCAGGGGTTCCATGGTCAGCAAGTTACTGAGAGAAAATCTCAAACACACAGGAGAAGGATGGAGGTGGCTGGGTGGAACCTGAGGATGACAGGGTCATGCAGTGTGCATGAGCTGTCAGATACCTTGAAATCTTTCATGACTGCATTTTCTGATCCATAATTTAAAGCAGCAAGTAATGTTTAGAGTTATGGCACAGTTACAAGATACATTTAATTATGCAAAAATCTGGTTTATTCAGCTCTTGACATCTGTACACTCTTAGTCATTAAGCTAATGGTGGTGTGCTAATGCTACCAACAAGAAATATTTGTCTTGTGCTCTGGCAATAAAAAGGAAAAAGAAAAGTGCTGTACTTTGCAGTTAATGGAGGAAACAGATCCACGTCAAGAGCATGGTGAATAAATTAACAGTAATTTCTGTAATGAATTTAATTTTAGTAACTTATATAACAAACATTATCTTTTTGTTGTTAAATGTCAGCTTTTTTATTTCATCAATATTCCTCCTCCTATTTCCACAGGAATAGTGAATGAAAAGGGGAAGAAGAGAGTATGATTACTCTGAGGCTGGTTTTCTGCCCTCTCCCTGCTGTAAGGAACTGTCTTCCTAATGGGAGAAAGGAAATTTTCCACTGTAGCACAAGAGAAGTAACTTGTCTAAGTGTTTTGTGGTTAGCTGCAAGTCCTAAGCTGCTGAAGATAAAAGATCTTGTTCTACGAACTCTTGCTTTTTGGATTTTAAACATTACAGTGTCCAGAAGGAGTACAATTATTTTTGCTGTGTTGAGTTCTGTGTTGATCCCCTGTGCCCCATTTTTCACAGGGCCAGATGGATGGAGAAGATACAACAGAATAAATACATGCAGGTAGGGATCTTTATTTGGTACAGCATTGTAAATGTGATGCCTTTATAGAGTGATGCTTGAGTGATCTTGAAAATTCTGCTCTCTTAATTGAACTTGTCTTGAGAACATAATCTTGCTTTCTAGAAAAATAACTTACACTGGTACTTAAAATGTCCTGTTGCTGCTTGCACCACAGAGCACTTAGAGTTTTATTTCTTTTAAAACCATCTGCAGTTGTACCTACCCAGAAAAATGTTTAATCACTGTTTGTTTCTCTGTGTGCATTAGTGCTGCCTGGCTTTTAAGGACAATGTAGTTCCTCCAGTAGAATTCTTCCAGCAAAACCCAGAGTAGCTCTCTCATCATCAGGAAAGATGAAAGGAAAGATTTATGTTCTACTTAATAAAGAAGAAAACAAATTTCAGACAGTAATGGGTTCTGCTGATGTAATTAAGAGAAATAACTGTACTTAGCATTAGGGCTTACCATGAGTGTGGGTGTGTGTTACTGTCCAGTACCTGTTGCTAGCAGGCTTTATACATCACTTTAAAAAAAATAAGTAATTTCAGATATGAGGATAAATGTTGTGATTTTCATTTTGCTCAAACAAGGTTTGTATGTTTTATTGGAGGTTATGACATGGTATTGAATGTATTTTGGGCTCTGGTCTTGTGTATAACAGATAGTATATTTGAATTTCAGATTTTGTCTGTATAAGATATAATGAACATATATCAGAGACTGGGAATAATAAAAAGTGGAAATAAATGAATGAAAAATGTCTGAACAAAAGCTTTTAATGAAAGGCAAATTTTGTGCCAATATTTAATGCATGACTGCATGGTTAAAAGCTTAGAATGAAATGTGAGATAGGAAACCTTTTGTTTTCTTACCATTTTATACATATATTTCCAATTGAAAAAAATCCATCTTTGCTTTTAATAAATGTAACTATGATTTTAGCAGAAAGAAAATAATTAATTAATATTTACCTGATTATTCTTCAAAGGTATCACACAAGCACTTTTCCCTTTCTTACAGTGTTGTCAGTGAGAGCACAAAATTTCATTTACTGTTTTCAGAAATGCAACCAAGCTCCTCCCTCTGTCCCTCCCACAGGCATCCCACTACAAAGAAAACTTTCTGCATGGGAGCTGGCTCAGGAGAAATGATGTTGTTGGGATTGGAAAGGTGAAGGTGAGAAAACCCAAGACTTTTTGTCTCCTTGGAGATAACAGCCAGCCAACATTACCTTCAGAAATCTGTGTGAAGGCTTGTCTAGTTTGAAGGGGATGTTGTAAGTATTTTGTTTTTGCTAAATATTTGTATACTAGAGAAAACTCAATTGCTGGTTATCCTAATTTAATTCTATGTCTATTTGATCAGAATGTTTGGGGGTATATGTATACAAGTGTGTGTGTCTGTATATAAATAAAATATGTGCAGACACGTTTCCAAGTATTAGATGTGGTTTTATTTTAGGTACAGGGAGCATCTATGTAAGAAAATCTGTCATGGAATTAAAACCACTACCTTGCTGTAAACATGTAGCTCTTCCTATAATTTACCTGTGTCAGTGAAATATTTGGCTGAACATTGATATATTTTTCATATTAATTAATATTAAATATTGTCATATTAATTATTATCATATTAATTACTAACTGCTCTGTTTTGTTATATCACCTCATGCAGAGTATTCTCAAATTTGCTTTAGTATTATCTAATCTTATTTGCGCTGAACCTGACATACTAAAATTTCTTTACCTACACAAGTCTGGAATGTTTTTCTCACAAAAATACTGGTGAGTGATTTTTTTTAAGGATGTTTAAGTAAAGCACTGTCTAGCCCATCACATAGATTTCTGAATTTGGAAGTAATGAGTGAGTATATTAATAATATGATCTGATATGATATGATATGCTGTTAATTTTTAATATTGATATTGCCAATAACTTTGTCTATTACACGTGTTAAAAAAATCAAACCAAACAACACCAAAAAAAAAAAAAAAACCCCAAAAAAACCAACCCCACCCCCAAAAAAACCCCTGAAAATTTGCACTGGTAGGAAAACAAACCCCCAAAAAACTGCATTGGTAGATATTTGTCCAACCCTTCCAAACACAAACTTTTCCTTGAGATGGAGTGATGAGTGAGAAGTGGCGAATCGGGGACAAAGTTCTGGGTGCAAGAAATGACCTTGTATTTTAGAAACAGCAGTGGTCCTCTAAAATGCCCAAGTTGGATTTTACCAAGGACTAAAATCTGTTAGATCTGCCCATCATCACTGGCAGTTAAACAGAAGAAAATGGTGATCAGAAACAGAATCTTGTATTTTTTTCTTATTTCAGGTGAAGAGGTGAACGCATCTTTATTCTTTATTCCCGTGTGAAAGACTCTACTAAATGCACACTAAAACCAAACTACAGTTGGTTCACCCTTTATTTTTTTCCAGATCCAGGTGCTCACAGAAAATATTCAGTTGGTGGGAGTTGATATGAGTAATTTGGCACTCAGAATTGGTTACAATCTATGCTAAAACTAGATTGAAACACAGATAAGGACATTTCTATATTTACATTCCTACAAGTTTTCATTTTTTGAGAAACATTTCATAAATGAGATGTAATCTCTCCCCTTACTGACTTTCATAGTATTTTACTGAGTAGTTTTATCAGTTTCAATTCTACTTTTGGGGATTGTTGATATCTTCTGGTCAGTAGTTTGATGGCTACATTTAAAAGGAACTCTTTAAAAGGAACTATTTCAGAACTCTTTTCAGCTTTTACAGAGCTGAAAAGAGTTCTGAAATTTATACAAATGGGTCCAAATCAAGGAGTTGTATATAAGACTTGAATTTGTATTTTGCTTTTCAATCCAAAAGTCCAAATTGTTACTTATCATCTCTACTGATTAGTCAGTACCCCAGCAAGCATTTTGTAATTCATGTCTCTGAAACATTGTGGTAATAGACTCATTTTTTGGCATTGCTTTGCTATTCTAGAAAAACCCTTTATCTTAAGAAATTTTAGTAGCAAATTGTACTTTAGTGTTGCCCAGTGTCTGTTTCACTTAATGACTCTTTGTTCATCCCTTTCTAGTACCTTGCAGGTCATTTGTTCAGTAAATTTCATCAGTATATCTGGAATTCCTTGGGTTTTGACATAAAAATATTCTGTGTCATTTTCACAGCCTCCTTAAGCCAGGAAGACTAACCACAAAAAATGCCTAGCTTTGTACACTGAATGCAATTCCTCTCAAGATCAGAAAACCAAGTCATTTCCACTTCAATTAAAAAGAAAAATGTGTTAATGCATCCCTGATCCTGTAGAAAGTGGTACTTTAGTAACTGAAGGTACCAGTGCATTTGTATCTGTTACTGATGGACTGGTCTCTGCTACGGGACCAGAGATATCAAAACCTGTTGTAGGATTTAAATTTTAATTTAATTAAAATGCAACTTTCTTTCATTTGCTATACTGGAAATTAACAGATCTGTAGTCTTGCATCTGCCTCAGCAGCATATTGACATAGTACATACTGACCTACAATTTCTTTGCACTGACTTGTAGTCACACACCCAAGTTTCTTCTCTCAGTTTCTAGAATAAATCTGGTTCTTATGCTACTACTAAGAAAACTTGTTCTGTATCTTCACTCCCAGTTACTGGGAAAGCTTTTGTGTCTCACACAAAAATTGAAATTATTTCTCCAAGTTACACTTTACCTCAGTGTCTTGCCTTAAAAATTCAACTAATTCAGCAGAATATGGTAGGTGGCTGAGTTTAGCTGAGCTTCAGGAATTCCAAGTAGTCAATCTGTCTTTTTAATATAATTTTAGTCCTTTGTATTAGAAGTATTTTTCAGTCATATCTTCTTAGCTTCCTTTTTCCTAAGTCACAATCTATAAATACTTGGCAGTTGATCAAACGCCAGGAAGTCTGTTGTTCCATGTGAGTACAGTGCATTTCTGGTACAGGGTTGCTGAAGAAATCCTCTCATGAATGTCCATGAGAGTTTGTCCAATTATGACTTCTGATCACAGTTGCTGAAGGGAATGTGTTGTATCTTTTGCTCTTGATCAATACTTGGGTCTCATTCTTTTTTTTATATTTTTTTTAAATTCAGCTCTGAAATCCTCAATACAGAAACAATATTTGCATTTGCTAAAACCATTTTCTTTGCTTAATTTATTTCACTTTTAGTTCCCTAAAAGCTGAGTTTCTCTATTGTCCTTAAAACTGCTTTGAAGATAAAATTGATCTTCCTAGAGTTATTTCAAATTGAAAAAAAAAAAAAGAACATCTTGACTTTCAATTTATCTTTTGAGCTTTCGATTGGAAATGGGTCTGTGTGGTTTGGCAAAGTAACAGTTCTCTGGTTATATGCTTCCATTTTGTTACCATGGTAAATTCTGATCTCTGAGTTGCGGTTCCTGATCAGATCTGAACATGCTTGGAAAGTCCCAGAGGAGAAAAAAAAAAAAAAAAGCCCTCCCAAGTCCCATAAAGCCCAGCAAAATCATTACACAATCCTTCTTGCTTGCATATTCTTTTAAAATAAATATATCTGCATCTAAAGAAGAGAGCTGTAATTGCAAGAGAGTATTGATTCTCTAACATGGTCCACATGTGAGCTCACAAGGAGTACCAGCACAGCTGGACCTCAGCAATCAAAGATGCAGAGTGTTTTAAAGGCTTGGCAGTGACCAAAATTGTTTATTAAATGGAAGTAATTGGTTTTGACGTGAGTCACAAAGGACAAATCATTTTGTAATGGGTCAAAATTTTCTTCATCTTCTGTGGTTGAGAACTGGTGTCATGTAAGTTGCTGTCATCTACAGTTGTGTGGTAAATTTGGGCATTAATGACTGAATACTTACAGTATTTGCCTTGTCACCTCAGTGCTTCTCATTGGCACCCTTCCCTTTTGTCAGGGATTTAAACCTCAAGCAGAATAATTGAAAATGCAACTGGACAAAGCCTTGAGCTGATTTTGGTGTTGGCTTTGCTCTGTGGAGGGGATGGATCTGATGAGCCTTAGAGATGGGACATGTGGAACTAAATTCTGTTTTTAGGAAGTACAGAGGAGCAGCAGCTGAGGTGCAAGGCTGCTGATACTTTAATGTACAGTGAGAAACGATTAGATTATTGTCAGAGTTGTGATGGAGCTGTGATTTTGATGCTTCCAAGCTGGAAAGGCAAAGGAAAAAAAGTATCTCTTCTGTAACCTGAATCACACAGGGCTTATCCAGATTAAGTAGTTGGTCTTTATTGGGTCTCGTTTTCATTACTCATTTTTCTAAATCCAAGTTCTTCTAGTTGGTTTTGCCTTATATCATGGGTGCCTCAAACACAGCAGGACCAGCTGGTCAGAAGAGGTGATTGATCTGCTGTGTCTGTTGTTAGTATGGCCTCATCTGGAGCACTGTGGGCAGTTTTGGGCCCTGCCATTTAGGAAGGATGAGAACGTCCCTGAGTGTGTTCAGTGTTGGTGTGGCCTCATCTGGAGTACTGTGGGAACTTCTGAGCCCTGCAATTTAAGAAGGATGAGGAGGTCCTTGATTGTGTCCAGAGGAGGGCACCAAAGCTGGTGGAGGGGCTGGAAGGAATGACCTGCCAGGAGCTGCTGAGGGTTTTGGGCTTGTCTGCTTTGGGGAAAAGGAGGCTGAGGGGTGACCTCATGGCTGTCAGTGACTTCATCTCCAGCTTCTTGAGTAGGGAAAGTGGAGAATTAGGTGCTGAGCTCTTCTCCCTGGAATCCAGTGATAGCACATGTGGGAATGGTTCAAAGCCACACTGCAGGGGGTTTACATGGGACATGAGGAAGCATGTCTTTGCCAAAAGGGTGGGCAAACACTGGAACAGGCTTCCTAGGTGGATGGTTGATACCCTAGACTTGTCACTGTTTAAGAGGCACTTGGGCAGTGCCCAAGGCCTTACAATGGTCAGCCCTGAACTGGTCAAGAAGTTGGGCTGGATGGTCATTGTAGATTCTTTTCAATTGAAATAGTCTGTTCATATTCTACTCTATTTTATTATATTTTATTCTATTTTGACATGGAGTTTCAGAGAAGTAAAAAATAATTTACCTAATAGATATTAAACCAGTGTGTTATTTCTGGTGTTCTATAACTGTCAAGAGCTTTCTTTCTTAAGTTTCCTCTAGTACTGGAAACAAACAGTCAGAAGGAAAAATGGATCCCTTCTTTTGGCCATCAGAAGTTAACAGGTTTCGACGATTCACCCCCGAGTCCTTGGCAGCAATTGAGGAAAGAATTGCCAGCAAAAAAAAGGAGCAAGTCAAAGTTAAAGAGAAGACTAAGGAACAAGGAGTTGAAGAAGATAAAATTACTCCTCAGCTTGACCTTAAAATCTGCAAAACGTTGCCATCTCTGTATGGGGACATTCCTGCAGAGCTGGTTGGGGAACCCCTGGAGGATTTTGATCCATACTACAGTGATCACAAGGTTAAAACTTCCCAAAGCTTTTTTTTTATTTTTGCCCCTTGAGCTCTTAAGGGATAGTAAAAGCTCTATTCAAAAAGTGCTGGAGTTTGATTGTTCTGTAGACAGAGCTTTGAACATTACTGACACCTTTTGAGAGGGAGTTCTAAGATATGCTCTTCATTATGGAATGAAGAGATATTTTAAGTTCCAGTCAAGAATCAAAATTATTAATGAAAACATGGTATGTGTTTTGTGCACTTTATTAGTAAATATATTCTGGGATTAGTGATGCTTTGTCTTCCAGAGCAGTTTCTCTGATGCCTGTGGGGATGAGCTCTCTGTTGTTTAAACAGTGCCTGCCCAACAGTCAGTCACACTGGAGTTGCAGATGCTTTCACTGAATTACCAATACTATACAAATTAAGGGAGGCGCATTTGAGATATTTCCATTACTTTGTGTAGCAAACCTATGTATTTTCATTGTCTTAAATTAATTTTCTGTAACTTCATGTCTCACTGGCGTTGTTTATTGTTCCATATTTATATTGTACATACTCCATGTTATTCTAAAGTAGTTGGTGATGCTGACTATAACAGTGTATAGATAGTCTAGGAATCCCTTCTAAATTAAATACTTAAATTAAATTATCACCACTGTCAGGGAAGACTTGATCTGAAGAGCAGAAGGTTCTGTCCTGTCCTTGTTGCTGTTTCAATGTGTGCCAGTGAGGTATTGGAATTTAATAATTTTGTCAGAGAACATGCTTTAGACTTCGATCTTCCAGATACTTTTTTCTTAAAGTAATCAAAGTGATACTATTGATGAAGAAGAACTAAGGTTGATTGAGTGAAGAAATTTATATTAAAGTTAGGAAACTGTGTTTTTCATTCAAGAGATTTCATTTTTACTATATGGCAAATGTGCTGAGCTGCACAGACCTTAAGGTAGCTTAGAAGTAATTTACAGTGTTATGTGACAATATAGATATTTCAAAATTAAAAATTTGCTTTGACTGTCCAGGATTTTGGCAGTGCTACACAATCTGCATCTTGTAAATAATCTCTTGTAGCCTGTAACACTGTCTAAGAGTAAGGTATTGAGACCATTGTTACAGTCCCAGAGTAGTAATTTAATTACTTTGACCAAACGAATATGATTACTTGCTCTTCATATTCATTCTCATTATGGCTTCTTCCTCTCAGGCAATAAGAATAAATAGGAATATGAAGCTGCTTTTCTCCAAAATGTGAATAATCAAGGTCACAGCTCTAAGTAAGAATAAAGGAAAGCTGTGCTCCTAACTGCAGTTAGATATAGCTCTAGATGCAGACTTGAAAAACTGAACATGTAATTTTTGCACAAATTTTTAATTCATTCAAGTGTTTCATGTACTATGAACCCTTTTTTTTTTTTTTATAGACTTTTATGGTGTTAAATAAAAGGAGGACTATTTTCCGGTTTTCTGCCACACCTGCCTTGTTTATATTTGGTCCTTTTAATCCAGTCAGAAAAAAGGCAATTAAAATTCTGATCCATTCATATCCTTTCATTGGTTTCCATGATTTGAATATGAAAATATCCTGTGCCATTTTCTGTCATTCTGTTCCTCTGTTTCTGCTTTTTCTGCTTTTATTTGGAATTTTAATTAGTGAAAATTGGTCTTTTTAGGTGAACATGTCTGAACATGTGAAACAGGTTATGTCCCACTAGTGTCCTAACTTCCAAAACCATCTCTACAGGCAGAGAATTCATTTTTATATTTAAATCATGAATTTTACCCAGCTGAGAAGATTTGATCTTGGTGGGAGGTTCTTGGGATGGTCCTATGCAAGGACAGGAGTTGGATTTTGGTGATCCTTGTGGGTCTCCTCCAACTCAGGATAATTTGTGATTCTGTTATAAGTTTCTTTGGAAAACACATGATAAGTTCTGAGCATATTCAAATGAAAAGTTATTTTTTGAATGCTTATGTGGTGATTGTGTTTGGAAATCAGCAACTTGCATAAACTTCATTTCGTATAATAGAGTGGTTTTTTTCCTTGACTTCCTATTCACAGTTTTTCTTGGCATTATTACATGTACTGTGTTACTCAATTGTATGGCTATGACTATCCCTCACCTTACTGCAGAAACCTACTGGACTGAGTAAGTACCTCAGTGGCCATGTGCTCACTATTGTTCCAAGGATACTAACATGCTGGACTGAAAAATTTAAATAATGTGATGCTCTAATTCTGGGGCTTGAAAATTCTTGGATAGATCTCCGAATCTCCTCTGATAGAGGAAGGCTGAGGACTGTTAATTTGTCACCCAGTCTTTTGTTGAGATTCAGTGCCTTTTCTTAGAGGCTCTCACCATATGCCCTTTTTTCTGTCTTGCCTAATTTTGCCATCTGGTGTAACATAGATGTTGGCCCATTTTTCCTTTTGAGGATTAAATCTTTCTGAGAAACTCTGCACTAGAATTTTAACTTAATATCTTTGATTCTACAGTAATAACCTGAATGCCTGTTGTAGTTGCCTCATGTAAAAGGCTATAAAGGAATAAATATTCATTCTGTTCTTTCCTCTGTGTCCTGGTGACTCTCCTGAGTCAGTTGCTCCCACTAGGAAGCCATGTATTTGTAATGTCTTGCTTCCTTTGGTACTTGTGCACTGTACCCAGTGTAACTTGAGTTCATATTCCAGAATTAAATCTGGAAAATGTGCCTGGAGCCTCAGAAGTTCTGTAATTTTAATTCCTTTTGTTTTGGGGTAAGCATGGTGAGAATCTAATTTTCTGTAGGATTTCTTTCAGTTATAGTGTATTTTGTCAGAATAAGTATATAAAATGTGCAAACTTAACAGGCTGAAATAAATCTTTGTTTTTATTTTTCTGCCAGAATAGTGAGGCTTTGAAATTTCCCAGCCTGCTTTAGAACATAAGCACAGTCTTGAAAATGTTTCCTAAGGAAATGTTAGCTATCTTTCATCCAAAAATAGCATCATATGCTTATGTGAATGTTTGTAGATTTAAATGGAAAACTTAATAAAATTCAGGAGGACATCTTGTCTCCACAATGCTTCTGAAAGTAATGCAACCTGTCCTATTTTGCTTCACATTTTCTATCTTTATCTCCATGCAGGGACTAAATCAGAGAAAACATAGAAATGTGCCTGAATGTGTATGAGTCTCATTGACACTTTTATTTCTGTAGCTTTAATATACACTTTCCTCCTCAGACATGTTTTCACTGCTATCTATTCTACTGAAATATTGATTAAAGTAGTAGCAAGAGGATTTGTTTGGAATGAATTTACTTTTCTTCGAGATCCATGGAACTGCTTGGATTTTTCTATTATTATTGTAATGTAAGTAAAACTCAGGTTTTCTTTTACACTCAGGGGACAAAAACACAGAGACAATAATGTTTGGTGTTGCTGAAATTCCTTACAGTTGTTGGCATACTCCCTGCTAAACTGTGCTTGAATCATGTTTTGCATGTCTGCAATGAGAAAAACAGACTTTAAAGTAAGACCTAAATTAAAAGCTCATTTTAGAACTGTGTGATCGTTCTCAATTTAGTCTATATTTGAATTTTGTCAAGAGGTAATTGCATAAACAGTCCAAACCAAGCCTGCTCCTTTATGTTGTCTTAGCTGTACTCTGGATCAGATGAAACTCATTTGAGAGGGATCCAAAATGGGTCACAAGGTGTTGAATGACTTGGTGGTAAATAACAGATGAAATCCCAGTGTCAAATGATGCTCAGGGCAGAACACACCTTGTTTTACATACAAATTCATGGGCTCTGGAATAACCTCCACTTGTTGGGAAGATGATGCTGGAGTTTAAACAGACAGCTTGTAAAAGCACCACTCCAGCAGGCAGTCATGGTCAGAGAAGGAGGCAGAAAATCATCAGGGGTAAGAATTAAAAAAGCAGAACACACATTATTTCTCTGTGTAGCCTGTATTTTAATTCAGGACTTCGTGTAGTTTTGCTCCTCACATGTCAAAAGATGTCAGAATTTAAAAAGCTGCAGTGACTATGTATATCTGCAATTCCACATACCAAAAAACTACATAGAGAAAAACTCTCACGAAAAGACAATTGCAGAGCAGCAACACAGTTGAAGTGTACAGCACAGAGACAAAAAGAGAATAATTAGTATTTTTCTTCCTACAATGAAAGCTAAAGGCACCAAATGAAGTTGTCAGGTGGCAGAATAAAAAAGAAGGGAGTAGTTTGTAACACTACAGGTAGGTTTTTCCTCATTTGTAAATAATAGGTTATATGTACATAAGTGTCATCACACACATCTATATGTATATGAATTACTCTTATGGATAATGAACTGCTAAGGAGCTTGCATATTGCTGTTTGTCAGCATCTATCACTAGATAGTTACTGATGGTTACAGCTATCACAAGACAGTCCAAGAGCTGCATGAAAAATTTAATTTATGGTCCTTTTTCCCTACCTGCACCCCTAATTAATTAGTGTTCAGCTTTACAATATAGTACCTCCACCTGTTTTTTTCCATGTCTTATAGTACAACAAAGAAAACTATTTAGAAATGAGCTCAACTCCTAACTCAAGTGTAATTATTGCTTAGGGTACTTGATAATTATTCAATCTTACGGACTAGGCAAAGCCAATGTGCTCTGATCTGCTGCTGACAAGGTCATGCTTTGGGGGGGAGGTTGCCTTTTCAACCATTGTTTCTTGGACTTTGCTACTGAGACTTTATTTCTTAAGGAATTCTGTTACCAGTTATGAGCTTGTCATGTGATGAGTCACAATTCACGTCCTTTCTGACATGAAAGAAGTCTTAGAAAATTTGGGGTAACCTGTTAAAGTCTGTACTGACTATGCAATGCTTTAAAATACTGATTTGATGAAATTTTCTAATTGTTTAAATGTTAAAATTGAAACAAGTTGCAATACTCAAGTTCTCACTGACTGTTTGAGGTTAGAAAGACCCACGTGGTACAGAATAAACACATTGTAAATCTACTATTGCTCAACTTCCTTCTCCTGAAGTGTGTATTTTGTTTTGTGATAGCAGCAACATGTATGTTCATGAGAGAAGTCCCAGTGTAAAAGTTTGGTTATGACATTGGCAGTTTTATATTTATTTGACATTTTGAAGGATTAAACTCTTCCAAAGTTAACGCATCCAAATCCACCTAAGTAGGAGCTTACTGTATTTCTTTTCAGAGGCATTGCTCCAAAGCCCCTTTGCTTTAATCCATGCCTAGAAATGGACTTCGATTCCTAATTTTAGGCATGTATCTTAGGATATATTTTCTGCAGTGAATTCATTACTGCCTGCTCCATAAGAAAATGCTTTGAAAAGCTCCATCTTTGTCACTCAGTCGAGTGTGGGTTAATTTTACAGGTACATTACTGTATTTCTGAGTGTTGGCAATGTTTCAGTTCTTCGAACTTTCAGAGTACTGAGGACTTTGAAAGCTATTTCAGTAATACCAGGTAAGGAACAACACATCTTACTGATTTTCTCTCTGCTTCACCAGAATGCAAATTCTAATTCCACTCCTATTCTTGTCTTCCAGTTCTCTGGTCACTTTTTGTGACCCCAAGGGGTGACTGTTTTGCACCCTCAGCAGCACCCTAACACGATTTTATAAACCATCTTTCCTTCAAATGGTTTTGACAAAGGCAAATTTATATTCTGCATTTTTTTTGTCCCGTCACTGATGTACGTTTTTATTTAGCCCAGTGCCTTTGTCTGTTTAATTTGTCTTCCTGGAGCAGCCCACTATATGTAATATGTTTTCTTAACATAATAAATTTGAACCACCATGGTTTCATGTTCTACCTCCTTAGCTAAACCTTGTCTGGTTTATTTCCCAGAATGCTGATTTCACAATCTGAGAGACTTTCATTTGTTTCTTTGCTGACCACAGCCACTGTCTGGATTGTGTGTAATACTTTCAACAGTATATTGCATATGCCATCCAGATATTCAATATTTTTTAAGTTGTGTCCCTAATTAGGGTACCAAAGAATGATTCCAGAGTCCATCTGCAAAAATTGGCTTGAAAATCTATAAATTACGATATATCTCATGGTCATAATATATATGAAGTTTATAATTTACATGTAATTGCAAATATATTTTGATTTTTGATGAAATTATAGCATTAATGAAGCACTGAAGGTGTTTAATTTTAGTGCAAAAGCCAACATCAATGCTTTTCTTTTGTCTTTAACAAACCTGCAGCTGTCATGACTTGTCATATAGGAACATCATTACATTCCTTTTCTCACTTTCTGTGTTATTGCATCTTATTTTCCTAGGTCTGAAAGTCATTGTAAATTCACTTGTTGAGTCTGTTAAGAAGCTCTTGGATGTGCTGATCCTGACTGTATTTTGCTTGAGTATATTTGCACTAATAGGCCTTCAGCTCTTTATGGGCAACTTAAAATCCAAATGTGTCCTCAATAAAAATCTGTTCAATGACTCATTCTGTAAGGATCCCAAGATATATGTACCAAATGATGAAGGTGAATGTTTTTCTTTTCTCCCTTTTTATAATCTGTGTATCTTCCTATGTATGTATTGATTTTTCACAGACATGTTAATATATAATTGAATGTATTTCTGTCAAGAAGGTTTGTCCTTCCATTTGCACAAGTAGTAGTATGAAGTCTCTAGGACATCTGAATATGAGATTAGTGAATCTTGGATTTGGAGAAAGATCAGCAGTCTGTGGGAAAGAAGGGACTGAGTTTTGTATAAGCATTTTCTTCTTTATCTGTGCATTGCACAGGGATATTAATTTTAGAGTTACTGCACAGAGAATGATTTTTTCCATCACTTATTCTGTAATTAACGAATTTTGTCTACTTCTCATAGAGATTCTTATTTTTACCAAAGATCAAATAAAATCTTACATTGTTAGTTGTGCAGCAAATTGTTACTATTTATTTTAAATTGCCAGAGAGACAGATCTGCTGTCAGTCCTGTATGCCCTTTGTTGGGAAAGATCTTTCACAGAGATTTGATCCATCAGAGTGTTTATAAAGTGTAGTAAAGTTTGGTTTACTGTCAGAAAGCTGAAGAAACTGAAAACTTCTAATTTTATGATTCTTTGATTGTTTTTTTTTTATTAGAGCAATGCTTCAGATTGAAAGACTCTTCTGAAATATTCCTGTGTGTGTACAGGGAAGGTCTCAAGTAAGTGAACAAAGCAGTTTTAGTTCTTTCTTCATTTTTTCCTCCAGATGAACTATGGTTTTATTTTTGGTCTAAAGGAATGGTGATGATTTTTCAGGAGGAAGAAATGGATCAATGGATGTGTTATTAAATTAAAAAGCATATATTTCACACCAGAAAAGGAATGAAGTACAAGAATGCAGCCAATTTTAGATGTACTTTGTTGCTAACTACTGGGACTATAATGATAAGGTAGAATGATATAAATGAGAAGGGGAACAGATCACTAAAGACTTTTTAGATATTAATAAATTCTCCTCTCCTCATCTTGGTGAATTATTTAAAAGTAAAGGTATTTCCATTTTTCCCCACTCTGTATTTGTTTGGACATTTCCTACATCAGTGAGAGTTTTTGTCTAGTCCCAAACTAAGGTTTCTTTACTAGACAAATGGTTTTCTGGGATGGTCAGATATGAATCAGCCCTTCTGGCAGGAATATTTTGGGGAATAATGAAACATCTTTTCAGACAAACTGAACAAATCTGTATTTGTTGCTGTGTATTGGATGCTTTAAGATTCAATTGAATCTCCACATAAGTATTGTTTAACATTTCTTTTGTGGTTAGAAGTAATTGTCCAGAAAACTACACCTGTGAGAAGATTGGGAACAATCCTGATTTTGGTTATACAAGTTTTGACCACTTTGGCTGGGCTTTCCTCTCTGTGTTCCGGCTGATGACCCAGGACTGCTGGGAGCGCCTCTACAGACAAGTGAGTGCTTTTTTACTTGCTGGAAGTAAATTGGATGTGCAATTCAGAGCTTTATGTCCACTAGAAAAGTCTCTATTGGTTTTAACATTACTGACACTAATTTTCTTTTAAAATGAATGTATGTATTAAGGAAGTAGAGACAAGTGACTGCTGTGAATGCTTATAGTTTTGTTGGAGAACATGCTCAGGTCAGTGGTTAAGAGCTAAATAAGACTTAAATATTTGTATATAACCACTCAAGGACTGAGATATGGAGCAGATCCAGCCAGGGAGCTCCCTGCTACTGCAGGGAACATAAGGATTTGTCACATTCTCTGTTCGTCTTCCTTTGAAGTGCTGACTCCTCATCAAACCCTTTGGCTCAACACACACATTTTAATTTTTGACAACATGGTACTAAAAAAATTGGGGACTTTATGTTTTGATTCCAAGAATTGAATGTAACTTCTCAATTCTGTGGTTTTTTTTGAAAAAATAATGTAAAAATACCTGTAGAGAACTTCCTGGATCCCTTACATCTATACAGTGCCTTTGCCTGACAGGAACAATATTCTCTGCCTTATTCTGTACCTTTCATATTGCACCATTTTAACTCTTTTTTCCATCAGCCTTTATTAACTGTGACTTTTTAAAATGGATGCAACATCTTTTGCCATTTGAAGATCATGTTACTTTTAGTTTTTAATGTCTCAGAGCTTAATTTTGAACCATCTCCTCTGCTACCATTAAAAAAAAAAAATAAGAATAAGATAATCAGTCTAAATGTTGCCTCTGGTTCTGTAATTAAAACATCTTTCATGATTGTATAGATAATCCTAACTTTCATCTTTATTACTGAGTTTCATTAATTTCTTCCACAGTCACCTGTTTATGTCTTTGCAGATGAATTTGTCTTCTCATAGCTAAAACTCTGATGATCATTTGCCTGATTTGCTGGAAGATATTTGATTCCATTTTAATTTGTTAATTCTTTTCTGCAGTACATGACATTTTTATGTATAACTTAGACCAGAAGCAGATCCTAATGTTTTCCATTGAAAACACTGCAATACATAAACCTTTTGTATTGCACAGAAAAATAAATTGTTTAAAGTTATTTTGAAATTGCTTTGTAAATATTAGTTTGTTTGGAATTTATTACCACCTTTACCTTTTCCTCACAGACCATCCATACCTCTGGAGTGTCCTGCATCTTTTTTTTTATGGCAGTCATCTTCTTCTGCTCATTTTATCTCTTCAATCTGATCTTGGCTGTGGTAACTATGGCATATGAAGAGGAAAACAGAGCAACTCGTGCTGAAACAGAGGCAAAGGAAAAAATGCTTCAGGATGCCAGACAAATTATAGAGAAGGAACAGGTTTGTAAATGATCATATATGATCTGTAGTTCCTTTTGTTTTCTTCTGTTTGTGAAATAGGGAAATAATGTTTTGAATTTAACATGGGCTTTTTAAAATACTTTCTGACACTGCATTTCTCTTTATGTCTTTACAAATGTGTATATGCATGTATATATATGTTTAAATACATAAACGTTCCTGATACCCATCATCAATCCAAGTTAAAACATACTAAGTTTTAGGATTTGCAGACCTGACATTGTGCAGGAATGGCTTTCTGGCAAGAAAGTGATTTTTATGATATTGCATGAATGCTGCACTCCATAGTTTGCCCTGTTCTTGTACAGTACCATTATTGCTGTGCCAAAAATTCCTTTCTCTGGGTATCCCTTCCTGATATTACTGCAGGAAGGAAGCATGAGTGGATACATTTTATCTTCTACCTTAAATAAAAGATATCCCTGATCTTCTGCTAGCAGTCAGTAAAGTCAGACTTGTAAGAAGACAAACAAATATTCTCTAGCAACTATCAAATTTCATCATTAAAGTGTTAGTCATCACCATTTTACCAAGTTTCTCCTCTACACTTGTTGACAGGTTTGTAATGTTTCTGTGTTTGACATTCCACCTTGACAGGCTTTGCTTAGGTTATTCTTCCTTCTGTTTTTAGTTTTGCTTCATTCTATTTTTCTTTCAGCAGGATTAGGATTTAGGAAAATTTAACATTTTGGGATTTAGTTTGAGCCCTTAGTCTTTTGCTGTCTTGGACTCAAGGTCCTTTTCAAATCAAGAAAAGGAAAGTGAAAGGATAAGCCATCATACTTTTAAATCAGATACAAAATACAATATTTAAAGTGACAAGGGCAGACTTTAATTAGAGTAGCTCACAGGGAACTCTGCTTTGTCTTTCAGAATTCTGAATAGCATTTTGTACTCCTGTCTTTTGATGGCAGTTTAACATTTGAAACTTAGGAATTTTTAATGCAAATAATTCAGATATCATAATAATTACCTGTGTATGATCCTAGTCCATGCATTGGTATTTGCCTTGAATTAATAGACAGATGTTTTGCTTTTCCTCTTACAGATGTTGGCTGTGGAAGAAAGCAGTAAGGCCTTGCATGCTGCATCTGAAATGTCAGTTGCTGACTTGAAAAATTCAGAAGGAAAAGAGAGTAATAAACAAACACTTACTTCAAGGCAAAACTTAATTTCAGATAACCAGGAAAATGAGGAGCAAATATTTCGTTCACAGCCTGATCGCTGCCACAAGAAGCTTGTAAGTATATGAAACAGAAAATACATTCATTAGATTTGCATGTGAGATGACAATTCACAGGATGAGATTTTGGGAGCAGAGGGAGCCAGCATTACCTGCACCTGAAAGGAAAGTTGGAATTGTCTGTGACCTGTGCTCTGAGAGCTGTGGCAAGATCTGTCAACATCTCTGTTTGTGCTGCAGAAATAAATGCATGAAATTCTTAAATTTAGGAGTTTCCCTAAAGAATTAACTATTTTTTTCAATTTTATTTTTTAAATTATTATTCTTTTCTACAGACAGCTAATTCTCTGATCTAAAAATTTAGGATAGGGTTTAGTTAAGTATGAAGATTTCTGATCTTAGGGGTGTGATTCACTTGTTGACTTTAAGCATCTGGTGCCAGTGTAGATGCTCTTGCATATGGTGGATGTTCTAGATATCTTTAATATCTGTGACCATCTTCCAGCACTTTGTGGGTATCTCATAAAACTTACAGCATCTCAAATGTTGCTAAATTCCTACATTTAGGCAACTAGATTGTATCCAGGGTTTGAATTTTAGGGGTTTTTAAGGTTTCTACGTGTATTTTAGATTCTAAACTCCCAGAGTCAAGTGGAGATTTAATTTTTCAGGTCACAAATTGATACTTAGTGACATTAGAGCTTTCTAGTGTCTTACTTGGCTTTCACATCCTCTGTGGAAGAGCTCAGATGTTTTGTGCCATGTCTGCTACTGCAGATGTCTCAACTACCAAATGTCTCAATAGACCATCTCAAATGGCTTCAGAAACATTTGTTTATGTGAATCAAACTTATAAGAAACATATGTGTCCCATATACTGGGATTTTAAATGCATTGCACAGATGGATAAATTAAGCATGGATATCTAAAACATTAGGCTGAATCCTACACATATTGTTTCATATCTTGTTTACAGCAGTGATTCCTGGCTCCTCTCCTGACCACTCATTTTTAAGTCCATTAAGAAACTTCTATTAAGACTCATTATTCTTTCTTTGCTTAAATTTGGAGATTTTTTCCCACAGTACCTTTGCCACTGACAATATACTATATCTTCTAGAAGACCATCCCAACTTGATTCTTTCTCTGGCTCTTTGTCAACATCTTCATTTTCATACCTGTATTTAGATATTTTAATCTTGAGCTGAATCTTTCAAAATAATTCTCAGGCAATTATCCATATTACTTAATTATTTTCAACAATATCTAAAAAGAAAGCTTCTTATGCCCTTATATTGGTTTCATCCCATGACAGATTCTCTTTGGCTTCTGAGGGAACATCAGAATTGTTCCTCCCATCTCACTGAAAATGAAAATTTTCCCATAGCAAAGCTAAGAGAAACAATGTTCCAACCTTCATCTGTTTGAAAGGTATCCTTGAACAGGAATCTTTCTCAGACATATAATCCTAGCTAAAATTGATTAAATTCTCTTTCTGACAGTCATCATGGTCAGAATTTCTTCTAAATTCCATAATCCCAGCTATAATAAATTCTATATTTGAGCTGAAGGAATCCAAATCACCCACTTGGCAGCCACCTGTCATCTCCTTTAGTAAAGCATTTTCTTCTTGTAGTGTCAATAATGTTTTCCCTGCTGTGTTAAGAATATAATTCAATTTTGTGACCTAGTTTGGTTCTGCTGCACTTAAAGGAAATGCTGTGTCACGGCCCATGGTAGTGTTTTATTGTACCTATTCTGAAAAAAAAGTCTTTTCATAATAGGTGTCATATCTTCTGTAAGTATAAAAATCATTTTTTATGGGTGTTTATTCCTATTTAACTTTATTTTTCCAAGTCTGTGACTGTGCTGCAGTAGATGTATGAGACAGGAGATAAATTTGGATTATTTGCTAGACCTTACTTCTGCAAGGCTACAAAGTCTGCACAGATGGATGCCAAATGTAATCTGTATTTTTATATCTCAGAAATAACATCTTCAGACCTTTCCAAGGTCCCTTCCTCTCTCTGTGTCCAGGGAATGACAAAGTTCTGAAGATCTGAAGATCTCTAGGAAAACTTAAGGCATGATCCAAGAACTGTGAGCTTAGCCAATGCAGACTTTCACCTTTAGTCAAATAAGAATAATCTGCAACAAAATGGAAGTTTATTCCACGTTATGACAACTGCTGGTAGTACAAGCTCTGCTGTTTGAGGACTCCTCAAACAATGTCCTCTCTACTTTCATCACAAAAAGAGGCTAAAGGTGCTAAGTCAAAGAAAAAAGCACGTTGGGTAGAAGTTTTTTGGTAGGACAGAATGAGTTTATAAACATTATTTCTCTAGTGCACATCCCTATTTTAAATCCCAATTTGTCAGAGGACTTCTCATGCCCAGTTATTTCCTTCAGCTAACGATCAATGAGCAGCAGTCACCAGTTTAGTGTGGTGAATGTCCTTGTCCTTTCCAAAAACACAGCTCTGAGGTTCCTTAACAGCTGTGAGTTTCAACAAGGAGACTGAGAACTTTAGTCAGGCTGGCAGACAAATTATTCTGGGTTTCTGGTTTCTGAGACACCAAATCTTAGAGAAAAGAATGAAGGGTGACTTGCACTGGCCATGATTACAAGAGTCTTTGGAGCCTTTTGGATTCAGAAAAAAAAAAAAAAAAACAGAGGGGAAAATGAGCATTTTAGCACGGTACTAGAAATTCATTTTATAGGTTTGTTCTCTGACAGCTCTATCAGCTAAGTTTTGTGTAGATTTTCATTAAAATATCAGAGTGAAAAAAAGAAATAATTGTTAATAAACTTTTAAGGACAAGGATATCAGTTTCACTCCCTGAATAACAGTTTTACAGAATAAGTTTATAAAAATCATAATATCATAAAAGTTTGAGGTAACATTATGATATATTTTTATTCATTTATCCTTCCCAAAAAAGAAAATTATGCAAATCCAGTTGTGCTGAAAGGGAGTACTAAAATACAGTGCATTGTGATGTGGTCAGTCTGTCCACTCCCAGGCTGTCAGGTTCCTTGTCATCTGGTAATTCTAATGAAAACAAGAGTAGTCCCATTCCTGGTTTTAGGCAGTTCAATATTAGTTAGATCTTGATAGATAAAGAGGGCTAAAACTCCCAATAATTTGTATTAACTATATGACTATTTTTCATATTAATAAATTATTATTTATTAATAATCAGTAGTTCATGGTAAAGTAGTCAATAGTTTATTCAAACTGATGGTCAGTGTTCTTTTTGTCTGCTCTTTTTATCAGTCACTGGAAAGATAGATTGAGTCTTTTCACTTGCCCCCATGAATGTTTCTATCATTCTTTTACAATGGAATTATAATTGCTAATTAAATATCTTCAGAAAGAAAAAAATTCTTGAAATATTGTACTGATTTTGAAGACATGTTCTTTGTCTTCAAACACCTGATATTTTTGTTTGTTTGTTTATGCTCTTTCAGCAAGTAAAAGCTTTGCTATAATGTATACTTGAAAAGGCATATTTATCTCATGCTGGATATAATTTTTGTATTGCAAGTATTGTAATTATTATATCCTAATGTTCCCCTGTTATATTATCTTCTGCTGTCTTTCTAACCAAAGAGGCAGATCCTGCTGGACTATGAGGTCTCAATGGATGCTATCAATGATCCTGTCCGAAGGCAGAGGTTAATGAGTGCAGCCACAATTCTTACAGATAATTCACGTAAGCCATTCTTTCCTCTTTTTCCTGTGGTGATGGTGTAACTTGACCTGAGAGATCAAACTGTCACAAGCATCATCATTTTCAAAGCCACTAGGGGAAATTATGCTGCCAAATGTAAATTTCAGTAAAATAAATATTCTCATATCTCCTGTAACTCGCAATTACCAAGGGTAAATTTTGCCTGACCTTTATTAGTCTGTGATTAGTTTGTGCAGAATGAGGTAACCAATTTTTTTCAGTGATGCCATTCTGCTCATGTGAGATTGACTTTTCAATCTTTCCAATTAATTATTGTCTTTTTTTTCATTCTACATAAAGATAATATTAGTGATATTCTACAAAGGATTATTCATATGTCACTTTCTCTCTCTGTCTGATAGAGTCAAAACTGAACTGTCCTACATTTTGGAAAAATTTCCCTCAAAAGTATCTAATTTGGAATTGTTGTCCGTTCTGGAGAGCAGTCAAAAGGAGGATGAAATTGGTGATTTTGAATCCATTTGTTGATCTCTTAATCATGGTTTGCATTATCTTGAATACCTTGTTCCTGGCTATGGAGTACCCCACCATGGAAAAAGAATACCAAGAAATGATTTCTCAAAGTGACCAGGTAAGTTAAGTCTATGCTAGCTTAAAAATTGAGGTATAACCTGTATTCATACTGGGACACTCCCATAAGGAGACAGACTTATTCAGTGACTTTTTTTCTGAATTTCGTTTTTTGTCTTTCCAGGTCTTCACCCTGATTTTTACTGTTGAAATGATCTTGAAAATCATTGCTCTAGATCCTTACTACTATTTCCAGGAAAAGTGGAATGTTTTTGATAGCTTGGTTGTTTTGATTGGCCTAGCAAGCTTTGGAACAAATCTGTCACCTTTCAGGCTGGTAATTATTCATTAAAATAAAAAATCATTACTTTTTTTAAAAGTACCTGTGTTGTACAGTGAAATACCTTTCTATTATTTTACTGATGAATTTGTTAAATCTGTTTTCTTTTTTGGTAAGTAGTAAGGCAACATGAGCTTTTAATTGGAGTGATTTTAATTGCCTCAAAACAATTAAAAGGCTTTATTTGGGGAAAAAATAATTATACTACTGCAGTAAAGACATCATGGTAAATGTGGGGTCTGGCTTTCTTGTGTGCTGTGCTGTCTGGCTGTTTTAACTTCTTTTTCCCCTGTGTTTTATTTACAGCTCAGGATCTTCAAATTGGCAAAGTCCTGGCCAGCCTTAAACACTCTCATGAAAATAATTCTACACTCATTTGGCGCCCTGAGTAACCTCACTCTGGTTTTGGCAATCACTATATTTATTTTTGCTGTAGTAGGAATGCAGATTTTGGGCAGTGATTATAGTGGAAATGCCTGTAAAATCAGCTCCAGTGGCAAATTACGCTGGCATATGATGGATTTTAGTCATTCAATCCTCATTATCTTCCGAATATTATGTGGAGAATGGATTGAAACTATGTGGGAATGCATGGAAGTGGCTGGAAAAAGGAAATGTCTCACCATTTTCTTGCTTGTTCTGGTACTAGGAAACCTGGTGGTGAGTTTCAACTCAGTTTTCAGTCCCTACTGAATGCATCCAGTTACTTTTTTCTTTGGAGGAAAACTTTAAAAAGTATTCACTTTTTTCTGAGTATCACTTGACATATGGTTTTCTTCTGTCTCCATTTTTCCCTTTTCCCCTTTCTTTCTCTTTCTCACACAAGACATAGAAGCAAAATAAAATTATTCCTTCTAGCCAGAGTATAGAAGTGCATCATAATTTGGTGTTAGAGGTCTTCATCTTTGTGTTGATGGGATCAAATCACCAAACTGAGTTCTTTTGATGAGTTCTGAGTTCTTTGAGTTCTTTTAATGCTGAACACATCGCCCCTATGTTATCAAAAGTTTACAGAACCCAGATTTTTGTGTTTTTACTAGGTTTAATACAAATTTACTGGTAGACAAAATCTTTTTCATTTGCTTGGTCTGTTGGTCTATACCAGATCCTTTTTGATGGTGATGTAATTAAAATTCATCTTTGCATGCTTTTTTTCTACAACTGCCTCCTCATATACTATGGACATCAAAGCATGTGAAAATATATTTGATATACCCAAACTCTCACTTCCCTCCTTTTTTCTGCTGCCAGTCCTTCCAGAAGGAGCCATATCATGCTATTACAATATTCTAGAGTAATAGTAAATAATTTCATTATTTATTAATGGTTAATGAAATCAAGTCTGAAGTGTCTCTTCTGTTAGCAATTGTCTCCAACTTACTTTATTTTAAGGTGCTCAACCTGTTCATTGCTTTGCTGCTGAGTTCATTCAACATTGATGGCCCAGAGGGACAAGAGGAGCCTGGAGAAGGGACTAAATACCAGATTGCCATTGCACAGATTCACAAGAGCCTGAAGGCTGTGAAAAACAGAATTTGGGATCACTGCTGCAAAAGAATGAGGGGAAGCCTCAGAAAAGCAGACAAAAAGAAGACTTTGGCAGAAGTTTCTGGGAAGGGCATAGAGGTTACTAATTATGCCATGACAGATGTCAGGAAATACATAGACAACAGCTCCTTTGATATAGAGTGTGGCCATATGGAAGAGAGTTCCTCACTAGCAAGGAAATATGAAGAAATTTTGACCAGCCCCAGTACCTGTGTTCCCATTGCAACAGCAGAGGCTTACCCCAAGGAAGGTGATGGTGGGCACATTTTGCACACAGCTGTAGAATACAGGAAACAGGTAAGGAATATTGATATTTGAAAAATTATTGTGACTTGCATCTGTAAATACAATCTCAAAGACACAACAGTAAATATTACCCTTTCTGTCATTTCTGCAATTTTACTTTCTTCTTCTTCTAGTACAAGGGCTACCAAGTATTCTCGGTTATTCAGTGATATGTTGAATATTCACTTTTTCATCATTCTCCTCAATGACAGCCAAAATTCTGCTTCTGACTGTTTTGTTTCTATTTATTTCTGTCAACTGATAAACCAGGTTTGATCAAGACATTCTTTCTTTTTGTCTCCTTTGCCTTACACCTGGATTTTTTGGAAGGCAGGTCTCTTGGGTTGATTATATGTTGCTTCTCAATGGAATCCAAAGGGAATGTAAACAAAAGCTATACTTAAAAACAAATTCTTAGTATTGTTTGGGGTTTTTTTAATTACCTGCTCACCTCCATGGTATTTTTGATTCCCCTTTATATCTCTTGATTTTGTTGTGTTGGGCAGGATAAAGCTCAAGTCTTTATGCATGTGAGTGAGACATTTTTAATTCCATGACAGCTGTGCAGAGGCATTTAGGAAAATTGGAGACATTTCAGGTGTCTGTCACATCCACACAGGATTGTCAAATATGGAACAGAATATTTAGGAACTCTTTTCACAAAATCAAAGAATTGTAAGGGTTGGAGGGATCTTTTTTTGGATGGATTTGTATGGTTTTGGCCATATTAGGAAGCATTATCAGTGCAGTCTCCTTGGACAAAATCTCAAGAAGCAAAACTCACGGATCACCTTAGAATCATCTGTGGCTGTTTCAAATGTCTTGCCCACAAGCATTTGATGTCAGAAATTCATTCCCTGCTGCAGTGGAATCTGGTATTTCTTGGAATTTGTAGTGTCAGAAGGACTGAGGACTGATTCTGATCACTTAGATCTTCTGCCTATAACTGAAAGCATAAATCTTTAACAAGCATTTTATAAAACTATTTAATTATTTGCAAAAAGAAAAACTTGCTAGTGAAAGATTCTTTTCTCATGGCAGAGGGGTTGAACTTACATGATCTTTAAGGCCCCTTCCAAACCAAACACCCAAATCATTCTTTGATTATATGAGTCTAAACTTCATGGATGTTTTACATTCTGTGAAATAATTTTGCCTTTCAAGAATGACTGTCAGGAAAAAAATAAGTGGAAAATCAACTGATTTGCATCATTTGCATCATTTCATGCAGGGAGACAAATTAAGACACAGAGAACAGTGGCGGAATTCAAACAGCTTCAATCAGAGTTCTGGGACTTCTGAAACTGCAAATGCTTTCTCAGTAACACACCCAAAGAATGATCAAAAAGAGGTAATTATAAATTTTACTATTTTGTATTAATATGTTGGGCCTTCTCCTCTTCAAGCCTTTTGAGACATGATTTGTATCTCTAAAAATATATTGGCCTGAAGAAATCAGAGTTTTCTCTAAAACTGTAGCATATTATAATATTTTCTAAACATTTCCCTTCTTTCAAGTCCACTGTAGATAAGTAAAAGAAACCAAGAAAGTTGTTAAAATAAAGTGATGGAAACAAAATATAGGGATTGGCTATTTCTGTCCTATTATTTATAATTTAGTTTGGCAGTTCAGCAACAGAAAGATGATTTATACACTGCAAATTTCTTTTGGGGAGTGAGAGGAGATGGTAATTTTCATTTATTGGTTTGTTAACCTTATTAATGAAAGGCAAATAAATTCTTTTCTTAAATTCCTAAATTCCTTAATTCTTATATTCTTCTCCTTTGCAGAAATATCATTCTGTTCGTAGCTTTTCTGAAGCCAGCACTGTGGATCCAGTGGTTCTTCTGGAGATGTTTTCCCAGACTAAAAACTCCCAGCTGCCTAAGGACTGCTTTGTAGAGAGTAGGAATCCTTTTTTTTTTTTTTTTGTTGGTATTGCACTAATGCCAAATGAACCAGTGTTCAAAAATATACATTTGGAGCATATCCAGATTAGCAGAAACTGTTTGTCTGCTCATCCCAGTGTGGATATCTGCCTTTGATCACCTGAACTTCTCCTTAGACACTTAGTTCAATCCTGCTGCCTTTACAGATTAATGAAGAGTGTTTCTGCCACAGGGCAGTGAAGAGAGTCCAGATGCAATGTCTCTGCAGTGCAATCAAGTGAAATAATTAGTAAAAATAATAATTTACTGACCTGCTAGTAAGGTAATACCTCTTTTCAAAATAAAAAGGGAAAAATGCAGAAAATAAGCACATTTTTAGATAGAAGAAAAGGCTTCTTTTGTGCCCACAAACCTTTCTGCCGAAAGACACAAAAAGATGTTATTCCATCTTTTATAAGTTATAGTTATCTTTTATAAGTTATAAAAGTCTGTAATTCCATGTATGTGTTGCTTTATTAAAAGAGATTATTTTGGCATAAAAATTTTCACTTTTCTTTAGCTTCAGATCATTTCAGTAACAGCATCACCTCATAGATAAAAGAGCACATTCTTCCTATAATATGTAAAAGTCCTTTTTTAGATGTTTTATACTTTTTAAATCCATATCTCAAATTTTCCATTGAACCAATATGCTGTTCTCTCTCTTTTTAGGTTGTGTTGAGTGTTTCCCATGTTGTGTAGTGGATACCACCAAGTTTCCAGGCAGAACTTGGTGGAACTTTAGAAAAACCTGCTACAGAATCGTGAACCATAGCGGATTTGAATATTTTATGGTTTTTATGATTGTATTGAGCAGTGCAGCATTGGTAAATTTCATTTAATTTCTCCACTTTGGAATTAATTGTTGTCAGTAAAAGAATAGTATTGAATTGATTTCTCCTACTCTGACATTCCGTTCCCCAGGGAGAGACAAGAGCATAATAAATATAACCTTTAGAAGTTATAATGCTTTCCTCCACTTGGATAAAATATTTAAATAGATGGAATCAAATATATGGAATCATAGTTCTTCATTGAACATAGTTCTTCACACTTTTGTGTTAATTACAAAGCTAAAACAGAGTCTGATATTATCTGGGAAAGCTTGAAAAAAATAATAGCACTTCTAAATTTGTAAAGCAGACTAACTACTCAGAAAAAATGTAGATTGAAAATCACCCAGACATTATGATCAGAAGCCAAAAGTGAACGTGGCTGTAAATTGGTAGGTGAGGTAATGTTTCATTGTTACTCTGATCATATCCATTTCTACTGAAGAATAAGGGAAGAATTTTTTTATTTGAAATTATATTCACTGTCTACTGAGAGTAACTTGTTAAATAAAATATTATATAATGCAGAAGGAATATGACCAAATAGTCTGAAGGTGATTTATGTGGCAGATGTCAGAATTTCCAATTAAAGTCAGTTCTGTGTACATTACATTCAGGTTGTTCCCTGAACTGTAGATTTGAACTGTCTGCTTTAAAATTCTCCTGACAAAACCTCCAGGGGAACTCCCTGGTGTCTTGGTTTAAAAAGACAGGTGTTTAGTAAGGAAGGCAGGAGCCTCCCTTGAAATGGAAAGTGAAAACCCCCTCCCTCTGAATGATTATAATTTTGAAATTAAGGAGCTCTCAGACAAAGAGAGAGCTATATGGAATAGGAACAACAGTTCTCTACTAGGAAAATTAAAATAGAAATGCAGTAATAGAGAACACCACTGCCAGAGTCAGAATATGCCCCCTGTGTGTCAGGGTGGTGGCACAGTCCCATCCCAGGGGGGCTCAGGGTGGTGGCACAGTCCCATCCCAGGGGGGCTCAGGGTGGTGGCACAGTCCCATCCCAGGGTGGCTCAGGGTGGTGGCACAGTCCCATCCCAGGGGGGCTCAGCCCTCCTGCAGTGCCAGCTGTGCTTCTGCTGGAGCAGGGATCCTGCACAAGGGGGGAGTTTTCCTCTGCAGCTCCAGGGCTGCTGGAGATGGGCCTGCTCTCCTCTGGGAATGCAGGGCAGGAGAAAGCTGCTCCTCTGGGAATGCAGTGGGCAAAGGCTGCTGGGCTGTTCCCAGGGCAGATTGGATCCAGGTAGGAATGCTTGGCTCCTCCCCTGGGCGGAGCATCTCCCCATGGGATGGTGGAATTTGATCAGCCCTGCAGGGACACTCAGTGGCCATGGACAGCAGAGATCTGGAGGGAGGATTGGCTATGGGAGAGATAAAGAAAAACTTCCCAATTAACAGAAGAGAACTGCCCCACCTCTGACAGATGGCAATAGAATACACACCCCCAGCCACATCTTCTAGCCTAAGACACCTGGAATTCCAGTGAGGGCTCCTCTGTGTTCATGGGAAACCAAACTGAAGTAAGGAAGGAAACTGAGTTATTTTTAATGTCCCGCTGAACAAAAATTTAGTTGGTACCAAGGTGCAAAATAACAAAACAATAACAATTTCTTGTCATCAAAGATGAAATGCAGTCTTGAGAACTTTCCCATTTCTAAGATACACTTGTCCTCTTTCAGAAAGGAACATGTCAATTTTTTGCTTGTTTATAAAGTTTACTGATAGGAAATTTTCTGAATGAGTATGAATGGGCACCAGACCAACCACACGTCCATGGCTTGTAGTGAAATTAAATGAGATGGTGATCATGGGAGAATGCTCAGAAAAGCATTCTGAGCAAAGGGGTGATGTGGATGGAAGGAAAATTACAGACATTGCCAAAGGCTTGGTGAGGAAATAGTGCTAAAGGTGTTAAAAGCAATTGGGAATAGATTAGAAACATAAAAAAATCTAAAATAAATTAGCAAGGCAGCAAATTCTTTAAACATGAGCAAACATTGATGTGAATGACAGCAATCAGTGAAACATTTTCCTAAAACTTCAAGGTCAAGGTTTAGGTGAAAACAAGTACAACTTCAGGATTGAGCAGTTCCAGATGAGGTGTTTGTCACATTTTTCCATGTCTGTATTACAACTCTGCAGGATGACTCAATGTGACTCATGTGGAAGGTCAGAGTCTGATAGACACTGGTTATTTATTCAATTCAGGATTTTTTTGTGAAGAATTTTAGATCAACCCCCTCAAAATTATCAACTGCCTTGGGAAGTCAAAAATTTTTAGCCACAACTGACCCTTGTTAGACATTTTTTGTATGTGTTGAACATAAAAACCTGAAAGTATGAGATTTTTCAATAAGTGTGAAAATGAGATTGTACTTATTTTAAAATTTACCTTTTTACTTTTAATTATTAGAATAAGTGGTGGTAGTCCTCAATTTAATATGAAATGTTTATAATAATCCAAACTATTTATTCTTGTGCAATTCAAAAATAATCTTCCATAAAACTATTGACCTGTTTTAAAACTGAATTCTGAAATTCCAGGCATTTGAAGATGTTCACCTGCATGAGAGGGAAAAAGTGAAAGTCATCCTAGATTATGCTGATATCATATTTACCTACACCTTTTTTACGGAGATGCTTCTGAAGTGGGTAGCTTTTGGTCTGCACAGTTATTTCACAAATTCTTGGTGTTTGCTTGACTTCATCATTGTGTGTGTAAGTATTATACTCAGCTTGTCATACATTTTAATTTTTGATATTTTCTGTATAGAGAACTACCTGTAAATTGTGATTATGAATTAATGCAAGTCTTAAAGACAGTTTTCAAAAGCTAAAAAATCTTCAATTGAAAAGAGGGTTTAGGACTTTAAATGGAAATGGTCAGCAGTAAGCAAGAAGTTGCAGAAGGAAATTTTACTAGGAATCACCATCATTGAGGACCATGATGGTTCTAAAAACTTTTTTGATTTTAGAGAGAGTTCAATTAGGGATCAGAAATATAATTAAAATAAATTGATTAAGACAGTAGAAAATGTGAAGCTACTGACAGTTCTGGAAGGTTCCTTCCAACCCAAACCAAATATTTGATTTTGGCATTTGGAAAGAGGAAAAAAAGAAAGAGTTCCTTCCTTAAAGGAGAAGAAACTTAAATGGCAAAGACAGTAGAAAAGCATTGGAAAGCATTGGTTGGAAAAATAATTTACCAGGGAATTAAAGATAGGGAAGTATCTTTTGCTTTGGACAGCCCTAAAGAGAAATGCTGGAATCACCAAGAGTGAGATAAGTGCAGTGTTCAATACATAAACATTTGCTCTGAATGAAAATGTAGAAAATGTTAAATATTAAAATCTTGCTGTACAAAAATGAAACATTTTTCTTGTCAACATCACACTGGGACTGTTCTGAAGTTAAATATTTTAAAATAATGATGTCTAAACTGCTGACTTGTGACATCAGAGTAGCTTTTGATAGACTCAGGATAGTCAGCATTAAAAGTTGTGAAGTACTAGAGAATTTCAACAGAAAAATCTAATATTATGACTATTTGTAAGTTACAGTTACAGTTTTCTAATGTAAATAGCAGTCCAAAACAGAGCATAAGCATGGAAATATCCAATGGCTGAACATTGAAGCAGCAAATTCATATAAGAAGGAAGAGACAAATCAGGAACAGTGAAAAAAACTAATTATTGAAATTATTTTTAATGTCTTCATTTCTCTCAGAAATATCTAAAATTAACCAGGTACATTTTTAAAAAAAAATTGTTTCCACATCCCCATCCTCAGTTATGATAATAAATTCCTGTATACAGTTTTGAGAATAACTATGTAGAAAATGGGAGTATTTTATCTGAATAAACCTTTCTGGTCTGGTAGTGTATGGAAGTATCATAGCTATCAATTTGATTGTTACACTAGTATTAAACAAAATTATATGAACTGTTTTAAAAAAATCAAATTAGAGTTAATTTTTTTTTTCATGTGTTAGAAAAGAATGAGGTAAAAATTTATATATATATATAATAGAATAAAATAGACTATTATATCATGGTATATTAAATTAATTATATTATTATATATATTTATATTAACTTTAAATGTGTATTTTCTTCATTTGACTTAGTGGTGAAATATACTGTAACTTTCATCTTAGGACTGTCTACTAATATAGATAAAATAAAATTTTGTATGCCATTTAATGATGCCAGTTCCAATTCAATGAACACAGCTGTCCTTTGTTTCCTGGGGACAAAATTCTGTTTCTGAAAATTCCTCACTTTGTTCCTCTGGGACCAGCCTGAAATCTCTCAGGACTTTCAGAGCGCTGCGGCCTCTACGAGCTTTGTCAAGATTTGAAGGGATAAAGGTAAAGATATTTGGGGGGGGAGTGGGTCTGGGTTTTTATATGAATGAGAGTTTTCAATAGATATTGAAGAAGTAAAAATCAGTTGCTTTCTGGGAAAAGTGATCTCTTGAATTCAATCAAAGAATTATTTTCCTTTATTTCATTCAGGTTGTTGTGAATGCACTCTTTGGAGCCATCCCCTCCATCTTCAACGTTCTGCTCGTCTGCGTTGTCTTTTGGCTCCTTTTTAATGTTCTAGGAGTCAAATGGCTTGGAAGCAGATTTTGGAAATGCACACACAAACAAGAAAGTACTGATCACATTCATGGCAGAAACGATTGTCTTTCCTTCAATGGGACATGGACAAATAATGTTGTAAATTTTGACAATGTTGGCATGGGTTACTTGGCTCTTCTCCAAGTGGTAAGTTCTATAAAAATATGCTCATTTTTGTTTTTTTCGAGGAATAGTTTAAGCAGCCAACCAAGGCACATCACTATGGTTCTGTTTATCTCACTGAAACTGGGGATTTTTTTAGCTCCCATTAATATTTTCCTCATCTATGAGCTGCTCACCTCCTCCTAAAGAACACTTGGGCACATGCAGCCTTTTGTTAAAATCAAGAACTCTTTCACAGCTTTTCAATTTTATTTTAAATCTCACTTCTGCTTTAATTTTGATTAACAAACTAAGCCTGAAATAGTCTGCCTGTTACTGTATTTAAAGTTATTCTTGTTTTCTCTAATTCAGAGTGGATAAGAAAGAAAACTGATGGACCAATTTATTTTAAATTCTATGTCTACTTTTGTTGTAAAAATCCCGAAGTGTTGGGGTGCTAATTCACTGAGCTCCCTAATACCCAACAAAGGAGAGAAAGGCATTGTTAAAAGGTTTCCATTATCCTTGTATCTTTTCTAGATTAAGTTCTTTGCTCTGGATCCTCCAAAATGTTCTATGATTGATAAAAATGGCAGGATGGAACCATCTGCTGTTTTGTTAGAAACCATTGCAGGATGGAACCATCTGCTGTTTTGTTTTTGTCCTTTTAAGTTATATTTGCTAGTTAAGCTGAAACTTTTTACAGAAATTTCAATTTAACAAGAGTTAGCACTAAAGCATTTGACATATGAATCATGACTTTTCTTTTGTTTTCTTTTCAGGATAATTTTTTCTCTATAATAAACTCCAGTGAATCATACTTCCAAACATATCGTAGAATTGATGCATATTTTTTACAGCACACTTCTTATTTTTTCCACAACTATTAACACATTTATATATTGCTATATATAATAGCAATAGCTATTTTTTTTCTTACTTGTAACAAACAATGCATTTTCTTTCAGGCAACTTTTAAAGGCTGGATGGATATTATGTATGCAGCAGTGGATTCACGTGAGGTATGTCACTGAAATGAAATTTTAGTTCTTTTCTTTTTCTTTCTTCCCTTTTCTATCTATACAGTCAGTTTTTCAGCTTTGTTTGCAACATCAGGTCAAAAATACAAGTGGATGAGTTTATCCAGCTACACAGTGAAACAATAACCCTTGGAGTACCAAATATCTGAAACTTAGATAGAAGAAACTGTAGAGTGATACCACAGAAAAAGAGGGCAAGATAATATACAATTTTGTACAAACCTGATTTGGAAACAGAATGTGGCTGTGCCTCTGAAGGAAATTCTCTTCCTTTCTAAACATGTGCAGTAGAACTGAAACAGCCTGCAGCTTTATCAGTTATTTGAAGTTTTCTTCCCTACGTTTGACACCCTCACTATTTCTTCCCCATTTGCATGTCCTGTTTCTCATTCTCATACTAGCACAGTGAATTTTAACTTTTATATATTTAGTTAACTTTGCATTTTTTCCTTGCTCATTCCATCACTGCACTCTTGACTGTAGTTAAATAGCTGCTGAATAACAATATTGTTCTTTGTATGGCTGGTTGAAATTGCTTGCCTGGGATAGCATCCCAAAGGAGGGAATTCACCATTAGGTTTAATCTGATCTGTTTTTCTAATTGGGGCATTCACAGGATCCCTTCTAACTGGAGCTGTTTATTTATTCCTAAAATAATTGCTAGAGCAGGATTTGGCTTTGTTTTTCATTATCTTTACAAACAACAAGAAGATAGAGCAAGACAGTTCTACTTGTACATCTAGATAAAGGTATAAATGTGCAGAAATAATTTATCCTTCATGACAATAAAAAAATCTGCTATAATAAATTGGAAATGCTAAAGCTGAGGTTATCTCAGTTTTACCAATATTATTTTTCTGGTTTGATTTATTTTTTTTTAACAGATTGATCAACAGCCACAGTTTGAAGCGCGCTTACACATGTATGCATTCTTTGTGGTTTTCATTATTTTTGGATCTTTCTTCATGCTGAACCTTTTCATTGGAGTGGTTATCAGCAATTTTAACCAGCAAAGGAAAAAGATAAGTACTACATGGTCTAACCCATGGTCTCCTGTAATCCCAATTTAAGTGAATGCTGGCTTGACATCTAGAGGTCTAATGTTTTGAAATAAATGTTTGACTAGATAAATTTAAAATAATAACATTTCAAACCAAGTTTTGAAAACAGGAATCCCCTCTTCCTCAAGGTTTTTACCTGTGAATTCTATTTTCCTGCCAAGTCCTGGATTTGTTCTGAGTAGAGGATGAGGAGGAAGGAGTGAATAGCTTTAAAAATGAGATGTCAAAAAAGTTACCTAGACTTTGCTGCAAGTGAGGGGAATTCTTTTCTTCTGCTTTGAGGATTTGCTTTGGGGAACAGAAAAACCCTTTTTGCTGAGAGTGAACACCTCACAAATGTGAGCAGGGTAATCAGTCACAGAAGAAGCAGTCATGGAACGAATAACCTCTGTTTTCCTGGTAAAGAACCTTGAAAAGGTCCTTTCAATCAGAACTTCTTCTAAAACTAGCTACACTTTAAAAAGTCATTAATCTACAAAATAAACCTTCAGATTAATTTAGTGATGTTTTAAAAAATTCTGCATTGGGATCCATGCCATGTCCCCAGGAGGAGGCTGTGTAGAAATTTAAAGGCTGCTTAAAGCCCATGAAGCAATGACTGCCTCCACTTTTGTCCTCCTAGTTGTTATATTCCCTGTTCTTGTTATTCAGTAAGAGATGGAAGGCAAAATCTTCGAATGGAAAATGCAGCAAAGAAAACCAATAATCATCTCTGCCTGGAATATTTCACCTTCCTTGTGCCAAGCTTCTTTATCAATTGAGTCCTGACTCATTTAAGGGTTTAAAGTATCCAGAATATCAAGGGAAATTGCGTCAATTAATCCACTTGGAAGTCTTACAACAAATAAGCATCTTGCTCATTTTAAAAATACCAGAAAAGCAGACCCCAACAGCAGGTTTACAATTTCAATGTTCCTATTGGAAGACAGAATTTGTACTGGAATAATTTATTGTTTATATAGGCTGACTTATAAACCAAGTGTCAAAGCATTACTGCCTTTGGTAGAGACAGATGGAAATAAAACCCACAAGAAATTCTTCTGTTCTCTGAGTTTGGACAGAGAAAAGATGTTTAGAGATTGAGGAACAGCAGTCCAACTTCACTGTAAGAATTCTCCTTTTATAACAAAGTCCCAGTTACAATAATCCCAATAGATAAAAAGGTTAAGTAGTTGATAAGCTTGAACATTTGCTAGAAGTTTATGTGAATGTAACCCTTTTTTTTTTTCCTTAGTACATGCTGTAACTGATTTTTGTTTTTTTTTTTATTTTCCTCCTTCTTTTCTTTTTTGCTTCTTTGGGCTTTTCACTGAGAGTCCATGTAGAGAAGTTAAGCAGAATTTTCAGAGGTTTTTCTGGAGTGATTCCAATTGCAGGTGCCCTGCTGAACATTACTATGTGTTTGTTGTACAAACTGCTGATCACTCAGTGCTTTTATGATGAGTGATTTCTGATTACTGGGTTCCAAGTGATTGCTCAGTAATACAGGTGGTGTGGAGGCTAATAAGAAATTAATTGCCAGGAACTTCCCATAGAACTTGGTCCCAAAATTCTTATTCATCATCCTCTATTTACTTGCTAGTCCAGCAATCTACTTCTGCTTCTGCCTTTCCCAAAAATATAAAATATTCTACTTCTTGATGAATCTTATGTAATTTAAAAATAGGAAATCGATTTGCAAAACTTTTAAAAGGCTCTCACACTTGAGGGAACTGACTTGAGACCACTGCCTGGACTTGACTTTCATGATCAACCCAGATCAGATCAAAGATCAAGGGGAAAAGGAGAAATGGTGAAGACACATTTGGTCTCTGTGCTCTCTTAGGTCCCACTCATGACAAGTGTAACTTACTATCTTTAACATATATTTGTTGGTATTTATTTGACTTCATCTGGACAACAATGTTTTTTCTCTTTACTTAGGTGGGAAAGATCTATTTTTGACTGAGGAACAGAAAAAGTACTATAATGCCCTAAAAAAACTTGGATCCAAGAAACCCCAAAAACCCATCCCAAGACCATCGGTGAGGCCACCTTAAGAAGAATATGACAGAGGATATAAAGAGGATGATATTTAAACTCACCAGCCAGGAACTGGGAAATAAACCTTGCATTAGAGCCCCTCATCTTCCTCAGTCAATATAGTATTTAGATTTTGCTCTCTTTTATTTAAAAATTCCATCCAACACAGTCAACACTGAGGGTATTAATTAAGGAAATTTTCAACCTATTTATCACCTACTCAAATGTACAAACTTTTTAAACTACTTCATATTAAGTATTTGATATTCATAACATGATCTTGGTTATTTAATTTGCATGATGTTTCTTCTGCAACTAGATTGGATTATTGCAGGTTAGAATGAATAGAGAGCAGTACATGCCCCATGGCTGTTATTTGCTTTTAAATAACCTTATGCTTTATTTCTTACATTTTCTTAAATTGAATTCCGGGCCTGTCTTTGCACAGTAACTACTCAGAGTTTTTCCTGCTTATGACATTTTAATTAGAATTGCTTATCTTAAAATATCTGCTTCAATAAGTATTTCTATTAAAAGAGCAATCACAATGTACTCTGAATGTTTGCCTGCTATATATTTTTTCTAAGCCAATGTGCTTGCACGTTGCCTGAAAATACTGAAAATATGGTGAGTTTTCTTTAAGGGTCTAAAGAAATCACCAAAAAATGCTTCTAGTAGCTTGTTGTTATTTTATGCCATCTTAAATTCCTTTTCTAAGCACAAATTACTGATTGATATTTGAATTCAGGCTGGGTCTCAGAACTGGCATTAAGTAGTTCTCCTTCTCTCCACAGAATGCATTCCTAGGATTGCTGTTTGACATCGTAAATCACAAAGCTTTTGACATCACCATTGTGATTTTCATCTGTCTAAATATGATTGTTATGATGGCAGAAAACAATGACAAAGGCACCAAGGATGTCCTTAATAAAATCAACTATTTTTTTGTGGCTGTATTCACTGCAGAATGTGTCTTAAAAATACTGGCCTTAAGGCACTACTACTTTGGGAGTGGCTGGAATGTGTTTGATTTCAGTGTTGTGATCCTTTCAATAGTGAGTAAGTATCAATCACTAGGTCAGGTAAAGTGTCTTACCAATATGAAGCCAAATTCTAGTTTGAAGTAACCACCTACATATGTTTGATAAACAAATTCCAGATCCATTGTACTGTTTCAAGCTATCTGCTGATTCCTTCTAAAAGGATGCATTTTTGTTTTCCCTTATATTTTTGCAGAGTACTAAAAGGTAAACAGAGTTTTGAAATTTTTTAAGTATGATTTTTATTAAGGCATTAACAGCATATTAATTTAATTTAGTAATATCTTTTTAGAGTTATTGTACCTAAACTGTTGTTGAATGTTTTATGTTTTCAATTTACATGTTGTCATGTTAGCTGTTGTTTTCACAGGAAAAGAAAATTCAGGTTAAAAATACATTTGCATAAAAAATGGGGATTAATTTAATTATCCAGGACTTCCCCTTAAGAAGGAAGAGCCCAGTTGCAGATTTGAAAAGCTCAGGAAAATTTGGTTGCTTAACACCATACTAAACCTGGGCCACTTTTTGTGACTGAAAAAAATTATTTAAACTAGCTTGTATTTTTTTGGCTCTTTAAATAAGACCAGATGCTGATCATTGACTCTGCAAAGGGTCATATACAGCTCTATTTTTTTTTTTTTACAGTTTATTTTGTCTGTTCTTCCTACTCAAGCTCAGGTCATATCATGTAATAAACTATGGGAAAGAAAAACTGCTCTGAGTTCTCTGCTTCTTGCCTAAGCATGGTAGCCTTTTGCTGTCCTGTACAACCCAGAAAAATTATGACTTCTTAACTCTTCTCTTTGTAATCATTTGCATTGCTACTGTGTCATAAAATGAGGTGTTATGGGGGATATACACTGAGAGACAATCTTTCTTTCTTCTTGCTCTTCTCTGATGTCATTTGAGTGTCAAGCATTAGTCAAAGTCTCACATTTAAGCTTTGGCCTAAAGAAGGAGCAGCACTCAGAGAGTGTCTCAGAGACAGCCCCAGAGCTTCTGGCACAAGACCTGAATGGATTTTAAAGGATTTTTTTAGGTACTTGAGCAATGAATGCATAAATTCACTCCCCAGATTAGAGAAACTTGGAAGAGCGCAGCTTCCAAACTATGCAGAAATCTTGATGCCTCTTTTATACTGAAAGCTATTACAATTTTTCTTTTTTTACCTAAGCTTTTATCTGTGCTGTTTCAGAATTGATGATGTTTATATTGAGACCAGTGTAAAGTGATCAGTGTTACTGCTGACACCTCAAGCACAGAATATAACAAAACAGACATTAATTTGACTGACTTGACCTGACAACATTTTATTTTCCTTTTCCTTTCAAAGGTCTTGGAGTTTCTGAAGTGTTTCGATCTTTTTTCTCCCCTACGGTTTTGAGAACTCTTCGTTTGGCGCGGGTCGGCCGAATCCTGAGAATAGTTCGCAAAGCCAAAGGGATTCGAACTCTTCTTTTTGCACTGCTGATGTCTCTTCCTGCCCTGGTCAACATTGGCCTTCTGCTTTTCCTGATTATGTTCATTTATGCCATCGTGGGCATGGCAAACTTTGCCTGCCTCCCGCGGGAGGGTGGGATTGATAACATTTTCAACTTCGAAACATTTTGTGGTAGCATTCTCTGCCTCTTCCAAATTACCACATCTGCTGGCTGGGATGGTCTTCTGGCCCCCGTGCTGAAAGAATCTGATAAATGTGCTCTCCAATTAAATGTTACAGGGACAAAGAAAAATAATTGTGTAAATAAGGGCTTTGGTATTTTATATTTTGTAAGCTATGTCATTATATCGTTCCTCATTGTTGTAAATATGTACATAGCTGTCATTTTAGAGAACTTCAGTGTTGCCACAGAGGAGAGCACGGATCCTCTTTGTGAGGATGACTTTGATATGTTTTATGAGACATGGGCAAAGTTTGACCCTCTGGCGACACAGTATATAGATTATTCTGCCCTCTCAGACTTTGCAGATGCTCTGGCAGACCCCTTGCGCATCCCAAAGCCCAACAAAATCCAGCTCATAGCCATGGACATCCCTATAGTTAGTGGAGATAAGATCCACTGCTTGGATATCTTGCTGGCTTTCACTAAAAGGGTCTTGGGAGAAGCTGGAGACCTGGAGAGTCTTGAATTAAACATGGAAGAAAAGATTGCAGCTGGCAATCCATCTAAAAGTTGTTACAGCCCAATTTCTTCTACCCTTAAAAGAAAACAAGAGGAAGTGTCAGCTCTTGTTATTCAAAAGGCCTTCAGGAGGTATTTGAAACAACGTTCTCTTCAAAATATGTCCTTGTACCGTTGTAAACATAACAGTGCTGTCTTTGGACGAGAAATACAGGACAAGCAAAGTCTTCTTGAATCACTGCTTAATGAAAATCATGGTAGGAAGGCAGATAAATTACGTCCTGCTTCTTCCATATCCCTTCCTTTATTTTATGATGGCTTTGCTGAGACAGGCAGCAAAAAGCTTGACACATGAGGTCACCCCTGGCTGCAGCATTTTCAATTAAACCAATGTCACCTATTTTCAGATGGAGGCCATGTTTTGATCCCACAAATACTCTACATTTAGAATAATACTGGCAGCCTTCAAGTATTGTAATTGTTCAGATTTGCAAATGCTCCTTAAAGCACTTAAGATTTGAACAATTATGTCATAAATATTAGAGGAAAATCAAACCATGGAATTTTTTTCCTCAGCTACTGGTGTTGGTGAGTTAATTTTTTCAGCTGTCATTTTTCTGTTAGTTCATGTGCTTACAGAAGAAGTCTGTAAAAGATCAGTTGTAAGCACTTATTTATGAACACACAAGGATATAGAATAAGGTATATGTCTTTAGGGAGAGCCAATTTTTCCAAATAGGTTTTATTGTAGCAAAATTAAGTAATACTGCACTTCTGTAAAGGAGCTCACTCAAGACACTTGAGTATAATCAGCCTCCAATTTTGATTTTTTTTGGGATCATCCTCCTCCTAATGTCTTTCAATGGATTTGTTTATGTCTAAGAATTTTTGAGGTGCCTTTGCACAAACACCTAAAGGGATTTAACAGATCATCCTCAGTTGCCTGTGCCTGAAAGTTGTACATAATTTGTTCTTTGTATATTTCAGTGTATTAAAATTGTTGTAATCATAATTAAAATCAAAGAATGTTGTGAAGGAGATAATGTTTCTAGTAAGGAATAATTGTACATAAAATTCCATCATTGTACTTTATCCCTGGGAAGCACTACTTAGTAATCTGAAAAGAAGTTCATGGTGTATCTCGTGAGGTAGCATTTATTAAATTTAGAGAAAGCATTTATTTCATTGACTCTGAAAAAAATATATGAGCGATGTGTAATAATATTTTACTGATTTTTTTTTTATTTTGCAGTTTGGAATATGACTGGTTTAAATTCTTCAATTAAGACTTCCCATGCTTAACATGTTTTTGTCTATTTTCTAGGAAGTATCTTCAATTTCATTTGTTACAAGACAATCTATTATTGAGGGGTAGAACAACAGTAATAGAATTTTCCCAAAGTGGCTATCTATAAGCACAAGAAAACTGAAAATATTTTGCTATTCACAGGGAGTCAGAAAAAATTTAGCATTTTCAGGCCAAGAATATAAAGAACAATAAGGTAATGAATTTTCACTGTCATTTACCTTTTTAAATACTATGAAAATAGGACAGATTTAGTCAAAACTAAGCTATTTTGGGGACAAATAAAGGCACAGGCAAGCTAAGAGTTAAAGAGCTCAGATACAGTATAGTCTGAACTAGATTTATTATGGAAAAACATTGGAACAGCTTCCCCAGGGAAGTGGTGGAGACCCTGTCTCTGGAAGAGTTCAAAAAATGAGTGGATGTGGCACTTGGTGCTGTGGCTTGGTGGGCCTGGAGGTGTTCAATCAAAGGGTGTGATAGTAGGGATAAAATGTTTCTAAAATCATGGAATATTCAGGGGAGTTAGGAAGGAAGGATAGGCCTGGCAGGCCCAGGGAAAATGTTAGGCTGCACCTGTATAATCATTTAATGACTATGATAACTGATATGATTGTTAGATGTGATGATTGTTTGGTAATTGGATATAATAATTGCTTAATTGCAACAAGAATCATGAGAAAAGATGCTGGGGGGGCTTTGATGGAAATTACAAAATCCATGCTTGGATGAAATCAATGTATACAATAGAACAATGTAAGTTTAATAATGAATATGTAGTTATATAATGATAAGGGTATAAAAACATGTTCATCCTGAACCATGTTGGAGTCAGATTTGGGTCTGTACCCCTGTCTTCAATAAAAGCACCTGCATATAATAATTCTGTGATTATGTGTTCCTGAATGCTAACAGGTGGACTTGGAAATCTTGGGGGTCTTTTCCAACCTTAATGATTCTATGATTGCTTTCAGAATCAGCTTCTGTTCATAAAAAAGATCTGCAGAGCTCTCAGGAGAGCTCAGGGGCAGTGGGATGCAGAGACACCAGGTGAGTCTGTCTCCTGTCCAGCCTGGATTGTTTCATACACAGTGGTGCTGCTCAGGTAAAACTATAAATTTTATTCAGTGTGAGCTGGAGTGAGCTCTGGAATGAGCTAAAGCTTTTGTTCAACGATCAGGCTCCATTAGATGGCAGCATTTACTGTGGTTTAGGATGTGGCCAGTCTTCAGTGAAACAGGTGAAACACGCACTACAGCATAGAAGTACCAAAATAATTCTAAGTTGTTCTGAAGAAAAGTGTCACAAGTCTCTTTTTTCCTGTCCTGGGCTTTCAAGTTAGCCACAGGTCTCTCAGTAAGCACTTGTTTGCTGACTGTTCTGGTGTCTGATAGACCTCAATGGTTATGAAAAAAAATAAAATTGTTCTCCTGTGCTTGGACTTTCCAGAGGGGTAGTTCAAGCATTTCTCTATAGCACTGTAGAAGGAAATGTTTCTTAGAGAAGAGGTAAGACTGCTTTGTTCTTGCATATTGGAAAAAAAGGGAAGACTGGAAAAGCCATGGAAGAGAATTTTAAACATTAATCACTCTGATCTTTGCAATTAAAAAATATTTGTTTGGATGCAACACCGGGTTCTCTGTCCATACCTAGAAATACTTCAAAGATGAACACTTAATTTCTCTTGCAGAAATTTTGGACAAAATCATACCTGGCCTGAACACATCCTTAGTGATTATGTCACCTCAGCAACATACAAAACCACCTGAATTCACCATGGGGCTGATTTAAAAGTCTGCCTGATTCTTTAGTATTGCTTAAGCATTAAAATTTCTTTAGGAGAATGGAAGTTAGAAGGAGAATGGTGATATCCAGCTGCTGCAGCTTCTTCCTGCTGGATTTGTCCAAAAGCCAGTTCAGCTCCTGAAGCAATTTCTTTAATAAGTGTAAATGGTGATGAGTTAAAGCAGTGAACAGGTGGGAGCTTTTGCCAATTCTCTTAATATGGAACTGTCAATTCCTCCAGGTAAAACTGCCTGGGTTTCTGTGGACTCTGTGAGAAATTCAGGAATGCTTGGAACACAGAGGAAGAATATTCCTTTCTGTTTGTGAAGTTTGATACTTAAATCAAAGAACAGCAGCAACAAAGGAATATTGGATCCCTCCAGTGAAGAAATACTGTGAATGTAGAGCTCCCAGGGAATTTCTGAGGGTCAGCAGTACAGTACAAACCAGCATTGCCTCCTTAGTGCTGGTGCAGATCTCTGTTTTACATGTCCATGTGTCACTGTTCCTGTGTGGAAATAGAATTAAACAGACCCCTAGGAAATAAAGAGGTTTTTCCACTTTTGTGGTAGCACTGTGTCCCTTGGAGCAGATTCCCCAAAGGTTTTGTGGAAGTTGTCCTTTTGCTCACCTTGCAATGTTTGCACTATCCACTATTTCCTCAGGATTCAAAAGAAACCCCAGATGCAAAAAAATAAATTCTTTGAAAAGAAATAACTTCTAGTGCAAGGTTCCTTGCCCATGGCAGGGAGGTAGGAACTGGATGATCTTTGAAGTTCCTTTCAGCCCAAATCATTCTGTGATTCTATGAAAGATACCAGAAAGAGAATCTCATCATTTCATCTTATCCCTGAACCTACCAGAGGTTGCTGTGCTTGACAAGTGTGTCATCTGCAATGTCACTGTCCAAAGCCAGCAGTGAGCTAAACATTCTCTCTCAACATGAGAAATCCTCACAAGGTAGGTGGTGCAGGAAGACATCCTGAAGTATGCTCTTATCATTCATGTTTAGAATGAATATTCCCATAAGAAGAGCACACCAAACAACCTGAGCAGCTTCAGGCAGAGGTCAGGGTCAGGGCTAGAAGTGGTGGGGAAGAGATCTTGTTGGCTGGAACCAAGTAGAACAAATTAGCCAATATTTATGGAAAAAGTTTCAAAGATGCAGGAAAATACTATGACTAAAGAGACACTTTAATCAACAGCCTGGGGGTCTATCAATTGATACTATTTGGACATGCACTTCTATTTTCTAGTCTAGGGCAAATTACCAAGAGATTTCTCACCTGCCCCCCTCTAGAAACTAAATTATGAGTCCTCTGTGACATCTACAACATCATGTCAGATTTCTTTCTGCAAGTTTCTTCAGCACCCTCATCCATTAAATATATTTGGATGAAGGCACTGAGCAGTGTCAGAGCTGAATGTGGTGGCACAAGTTGTGAGTCTTTGCTCTGCCAGTTCCAGGGAAAATGTGTGAAGGCATCAACTTAGTAAGTGGTTTTATTGATCTTCAGAGACTTTTGAAAGAGCAATAGAGATGTTTTGGCAACTCCTCAGGAAAAAAAATAGCTGTTTGAGCAAATCTGTTGCAGTTATCTGCATTGTGGTTCCATGGAGTTAAGGTAAGGCAGGCCAAGCTGATTTTAATGATAGTCCTTACCTTAATGCAGAGCTGTTCCAGTTCTGGGCAGACTGAGAGCAATTGAAGTTTCCTCTCCAGTTTCCAGGGAAGTTGGGTTTGTGCAGGAGCATTCCCAAGTTAGATATCCATAGGTTAGATTTCAGACAACAGCCACCCTATCTTGCTGCCCAAATATGGGGTAGAATTTGTCCTTAGGGACAATTTAAAGTGCTCACCAGGAAGAGCAGATATTTTCTAAGTTTCCTTTTATATATTCATACTTTTCTTGAAATGAAGAGGGTAGAACTGGAGGTAGTATTTTAGTAATTTTCGAATTCTGCAGAGACTGCTAGTCTCAGCGGTCTCTGCAGAATTCATCAGCAAATATTTCATAGCCTTACTCCAATTATCTATTTTTTGTGTTTGTGGCTGAAGTAGTAACACAGACATGAGGCAAATAAAAAGCCATCCTTGTGTTCTTCACTTGGTAGATTTTTGCTGCTGCTACCAGTGAAGCCTGTAACTGCTGCAGCCAGAAATCTGGGTTTGCATGAGAAGACAGATTCTCCAACATCTGTGCACAGAAATTCACCAAAATATTTCCAGCTGTTCCTTTCCTCAATCCCATCCTGAACAAAGAGAACAGAAAATTTCTCCCCCTTTCAATGAGATAAGAGTAAGCTTCAATACAAACAGCAAGAGGATTCCACCACAGCATCTTTAGAGAATAACATTTCCTTCCTAGACATACATGGTGCCCATCACTGATTTATCAGGCTCTGACATCCCATTCAATAAAACACTTGTGCTTATGTCCATTATGTCCATTGCTTTTATCTTCAGCTTCCTCCTCTGAATTGTTTTGTCTGCCAGCTCTGCACAAGACAAATCCCATGGCTGCCAAAACATCAAATATGAGGGGTAGTAGTTAATGTCCCTTACTTTCCTAAATGGGGGGCTCACCCCTTACAAACAGCCAATAATACAGACCCCAAAAAATCCAGATAGGAAAGGGACAATTAATACACAAGATGGGGTAAAATCAGTGCAAGCTGCACTTTCTAATACACCTGGGAATCCACCAACCAGAGGGCAATGGAGCTCACACAGGTATTGTGATTGAAACCTTATGTTGCTGTATTTTGCTAAGTGTAACCTTATGTTGTATTGTGATTTTGCCATAAATGAGTGTTTTAGGCTGCTCAAAGAATCACTGGCAAAAGCAGGTTCAATATGAAAGGGAAAGCATGATGGAGTTCATTAGCAAGGTTCTCTCTACTACTAATTAGGTGGTTAAAGCAAACAGAGAAAAATCAGGCTAAAACCCAAAATCAATCAGTCTAAAATTAAAATCAACCTAAAAGGACCTGTGTGAAGGCTGGGGATGGAAAAGAGTAAAGCTGGAAAGCACAAGGATAAAAAGGAATAAGGGAAATCCTCCTATTGAGTCATAAGGTTCACAGTGGCTCATCCTGCCAAATTCAGCCCAGGACTTGACCAACAGTTTAGGCCTAAAGGTTTCAACAATATTTGAGTTTAGCAGGGTTTAATTGATAACCTAATTTCAACAATTTAACAAAAGATTCTATAGAATTTGCTCTAAGCACAACAGTAACTCACTCATGGGCCTACTCAAGACTCTAATGAATCCAAGAGAGCACCATTCCTGGTACATTTCTGCATCATATTCACACTCACACACACAAACCTAAAGGAGTTTGTGCAAGGAGAAAATTCCCACTCAGATTCACTGAAGTGCTCAGGGCAGATGCCTTTGCATCTTCTCAGAGGATGAAATGTTGAGCCTTGAGGAGTGGCAGTGTCAGCCCAGCTTTCATCATCAGCTTTCAGCAGTGTTCCTCTGAGCACAGCAACCTGGAGAGCCCACAAGCTCCAGAGGGAGATTCTGATCACAGCTCTCAGTGACCAGGAGAGCTCAAAGGGTCTCACTTTGGATGCTGCTTATGTCACCATCATATTTTCTGAAAAATCCCTTCACCAGCATTTCTCTCCTGGGAAGCTGAGAAGCCTCAGAGAAAAATGAAAAACAATATTATCTCATTTGCTTCTCATGTGTTTTGCTGCTTTGGGATGTGGTTGGAGACTGTTTATCCAACATGGGAATTGTTTTGACTTAATGACCAGTCCTGGGCTGGCTGTGTCAGGACTCTGGAGAGAGTCACTGGTTTTTCATTAGTATTTTGTTAAACCTTCTGTAAGTATCCCTTCTCTATTCTTTAGTATAGTTTAGTACAGTAACATAAAATAATAAATTAGCCTTCTAAGAACATAAAGTCAGATTCATCATTTCCTTCCTGCCACGGGGGACCCTGAAAATACCACACTGCTTATAGGGTTGCAAGAGTTTTGCCTTCAGTCATAATGACTTCCTGTCCTGGACAAAATTTGGGTTAGTAACTTTCTTGGAAAGTTCAATAGCAAACATGTTGTTCCACTTGGGCTGTTTTGCAGGCAAGATAAATAAGTTTCTGAGGCTGTTGGTTAAAAAGCAGGAGCTCATTAGACAGCCCAAGTTCCTGGAGCCCAACAGTGTTCCAGGAGCTCTTCATCAAGGCTGAGCCCTAACGAGCATTTCTGAGATCTCAGTGCAGCCTGAGGGAGTGGGAGGGGAACAGATTTCAGCATATTATGTATCATTCAGCTGAATCAAAATCCCATGTAAAATCAAGTATATTGAAATAAATCAATTTGACATTAAACATCTCATGCTCCATGCTTGGAACAGCTGAAAGAATCTGTTTGGAATATTGGACTCTGAAAATCAGGCATGGCTGTTCTTCTTTCTGAAATTATCCAGGGTCAAGAGTACAAATGAGCAAACATTTAGAGAAAACCTTTTTTATTTGTTAAAGACATGGCAATGGTAAAAGCAAAAATTATTATTTTAGAACCTATTTCCTCATCTTAATGCTTATAGAAACAGTGAACAACAACCATCTTCATTTAAGATTTTAAATTTTGTGTGTTTACCCATGTACATAGAAACAGGTATTTTAATTGCAGTGCAATTAACTCCATAATATTTCATAGCACGCCATGAATAATATATAAGAAGTAAATTGAAATCTGTCTTCTTATTTCCAGGTTTGGTGATGAGAATTAATGGATTTGAATGCCACACTCAGCTGTAGTGAAGGGAAAACAATGGGCTGGGTTGGCAGAGGCTCTCATTTCCAGGTGCCACCTCATTGCCCCACTCATCTCATGCCAGTGCTCAGTGCCCAGTGGGCCATTCCTCACTGGAAAATGCACATTTTCAAACCTGGCTTTGTGGCCACAGTGCTCATCCCTCATGGGTTAAAGCAGAGGATCTCTGTAAATGGTAAGTGAGGAGTAAAAGCCATTTTCTCACAAAACACTTTCTGGTTTTCTGAAGGTGATTTAGGAAACCTGCTTCTCTGCATAACCAAATGTTATTCCATCCTGCTTGCAAGGCTTTTTTCTAATTCCATTTTAAATGGTGTGGAAGAGTACAGAGGAATTTACTGAGTTTTTAAGGCTGGTGGCCTTTTCCTGGTGCCAGTATTGCTAAGTTCAAAGTTGAATTTTCAAGTCTTTTACCCCAGTAGAGAGGAAAGGCTTTGCCTGGTCTCAGACTCCATGCATCAAAGCAAATCCCAGTAATCTTGTAAAGTCTGCCCTTCCCAAACTCTTAGGAATCACATAATTATATATAATGTACCCCAAAAAATGAATAAAGAGAGTCCTAAAGTTGCCCAGTGCTATAAGTGAAAGGTGGGAGCATGCTTGCATGTTCCCATAAATCCAAATAATTTTGAGATTTTTTGGATGTGATCAAACCCAGCTATTAAGACCATACCTTTAGCTTTTGCTTGAATTTTAAACCAAAGACTATTGATGGCCCCAGCATCTCACAAATAAAAGTTTTTATGTACTAACAATGTACTAACATTGCTGTAAGGATTCCTAGGGACCCTTTTTATATGTGTGTGTGTGTGAAAGCCACCAGACTTTGCTACCTTAAAAAGTAATCCCTGATGCACCAGCTCTGGTATTGTGAACTGATGATTTTTTTGGAAAGGAAAAGATCCTTTAGGTCAAAAGTCAACCTCATACCCAGCAAAAAAGAAACTGAATTTGGTTTCAGCAGAACTGAGTAGGCTCAGTTACTGAGTGGGATGTTGTATGAAGCTTGTAGATAAATACAGGCATTTCCTTCCCTTTCCCTTTCCTTCTCCCTCTCACCCTTTTCCATCTTTTCCCCTTTTTCCAACCTTAATTTCTTTATATTTTATATGTTGCAAGAAATTGCATGGTGAAAACCTGATGGACAAGATGTGAGAATTAAACCAGCCTCTACAAATCTTTTGTTGAATGTGTTTCATGTCTAGCACCCAGTAAATGCTTGCATTCTTGTAAGTACATATGAATAAAAATATTCATAACATAAAAGTGTGCTCACAACTACACAGCCTTTGATTTATTTGGGAAAAAACTGCCCAGTTTTGACATTTATAGGTGTAAATAAGCTCATGTGTCCATAGTATGTTACACCAGGTATTGACAACAGGAGCCTTGAACCTTCTCTTCTGTAGGACAGTGAAGTTCAAATCTTGCAAGAAATTTTAGGATGACTTACACAGCTGAGACACTGATGTTATTTCAGATCATTGCTTCCTCCTGCTTTTATATTATTTTGATACAAAAACACTTGTGGCAGGTGATTTGAACATTACATATTTCATAGTAGGAGAAAATCCCTTTGACCCTCAAGCTGTGTGTTCCTCTTGCCACAGACTCAAAGCTCCAGTTTGAGCTTGAAAAGGTGAGAGTGAGATGAGTGATGAAACAAATTCTAGACATTTTTTTTTCCCATTCTGTTTGCTGAATTTGATAGACTTTTAAAGCCTGGCTTCTGAGAGGCAATTTCAGACACTTCTCTCAGCATCATCCAATTATGCATTGGCTGCAGCTCGCTGCATCTATCAAAGTGTCACAGATGCTTTCATGTAGGCAATATATTGCTTTTTCAGACCCAAGAGAGGGGAAAAATCAGGCACCCCAGCATCTTCTCCTTAAGTAGGTGTTGAGCAAATTAGCCCCATTACAATGCAGCCTGCATTAGTCCATTAAAGAGCTGGAGGAAGATTCCTCTGTGTGAATGACTGGATGGTTTCACTGTATATTTGTATTAGTCATTTCCTGCTGTTCTTTAAAGAAAGTTCTTGATCACTGATCTTTAAAAGGTCTTAATGTCCACAGAAGCATAACTTCAAAAAAAAAAAGAAAAAAAATAAAGACAGGAAATATTCTCATATATTTTGAAAGGTAATTAATTATTTTTTAATATCATAAATTAAACTTCATGGCTCAGAGGACATAACAATTTGCAGATACCCAGAGAATTATCCTTTGATTAGGGTGGATTCTTGTACACAAAACTTTTCTCCTTTCCCAAACCATTTGTGCTGCTGCTCCCAGATTTAATGGTAGCTTTAGAGGATTTACACATCCCACCTGGAATGAACCTGCTGAATTCAAACAGCAGCACTGGCTGGGGCTCTTCAGCTGTTTTGGGACACTGAGTTGGAAAGATTTCTGCTAATAGACTGATGCCTTGGCCATGAATTTGGCCTCTTTTCACACTCCTGTAACACAAGAAGTTTGAAGACAGACTGAAAATGTACAAAAATTGGAAAAAGAAAACTTTAAAAGATACATCCACTCACTTCTGTTGTACCACAGACTACAAGAGCCAGCAAGGTCACAATTGGACAGGAAACCACAAAACCAGAGGTGGACATGCTGAAAAAAAACCTCACAGAAACATGCCATAGGTGCAGAATTACAGGATAAACATTACAAAGGAAAAAGTGAAAATTCCTGCAGAAAACTGTTGAAAAGAGCAGGCAGGAAGAAACTCCTCTGTTCCAGGTAAGGTGGAAAGAATCAAGGGTGTGGTTCCCAGGGCATCACCTGGCACAACCCCCAGCACTGGTCTGTTGGGGGTTGTGCAGTTTAGATCTTCCTTTATAATTGTTTTGTGTTGTAAAAGAGGACACCTCATTTTCTAGACAGTGCTTGACACTCAGGGGTTTTTTCAGCTCTTCCTGTCTGATAAATAATACAGTCTCTAAAAAACCACACTCTGCCAAGCAGATGCTTTAGTCAATCATCTTATTATGTATTAAATAGCTCATCCATTGTACTCTGTGTTTGGATCCTTAAAATCTGCCTCTCCTGAAGGCTGTGGTTTATTCTGACCCATCTGGACCTTAATTCCAGGGTGTGACATCTTCAAGTACCTAAAGCTGCCTCTGGTTTACCTCAGATAATGCAATTTTTGTGTTTTGCTTCTTCATAAAAATAAAAATTAAAAAATAATATATATGTATATGGGATATAAAATAAAAGGTTTTTCAACATGTAAATATCCAGTGTTTGGGACAGTGAGGGAAACTTCCAGATACACCTAATGCTCCTTGATGAAGAAATATTAGGAATATTAATATTACAACTTTATTTCCTTCACTACTCTAATTCTCTTAGTATTATTCTGGTAGGCCACTGAGGAGAGAGAGAAGAGTAATCCATATTTTTCCATCTGAGTAGGAGATAAGCAAATTTTCCTGATGGAAACGTGCATTGGACCATTTAGCAAGCTGGAGATGACTGTGTGTAACAGAATGATTTTAATACATACTTACAGAGAAAGCAATTTCCTGTTACTCTGTAATAACAATTATCCAAACAAAAGAGTCTGAATTTTACATCATCATGAATTTTTTTTTTAATATAATTTCATCCTCTGACAAAAGGAAATGAGATTCCTTTATCCTAGGTCTTTTATTTTGACAAAAATGCCAATTAGCTACTTTATACCATTTAAGACTTCACTATTATGTGGGTCAGAAAATGGGTTCAGCTATTCTTTTCAAGCAAAGTAGCAATGTAATGTATGATAAAAGCTATTCTAATCTCTGTGCAGTAAACAGCCTTCATAAATCACTGGGAGCTCTCTGCAGCATCATTCCCTCAGTTTCACACTGGGCCACAAATCCCACATATGTTAATGCTCATCCCATAAACAGCAATTTATGGGGATTTCCCCTCTTGGCCAGGAGGTCTCAGTTTTTCTTGTGTTATAAAAAAATCTCAAAACACTGGAAGGCTTCAATGTGCACGGGTGAACATAACTCCTGAGCTGACAGGCAGCATTTGGGAGGTGAGTTTTCATACCATGTTTTCATTAACCAAATAAAATCAACAGTACATCTCAAAAAAATGGGAAATTTATTATATAAACCTCATCCTTGTGAGGGAAAAAAACCATAAGGTTCTTTATCTTATCTGTGTAAAACTGTGTCAGTTAAGCAGTTCTAAATTTACCATATTTTTTTATACTGAAATATTACTTGCATCGAAGTTGCAAAATAAATCATTCCAGTCTGCTGGTTGGCACTGGAAATTCCAATGCTTTCAATTCAAAAGCTATGATTTCTTATTTTAGTTAGAGGGATGCTCAGAATGTGGAAGATTCCTTTTGATTAAAGACTATGTAATTCTACATTGCATATCCCAAATAGCCAACAGTGAAGGAAAGGCATCGCAACACTGATATTTTTCCTTTTCCAGATGGAGAATTCAGATCTGTTTTTACAAACTAGACATTAACACTTCCTATTTGGTTTTCATCTCCTTTCTCCCACACCATGCAGTTGAAATGGTTCTGACTGATGATCCTTATGCCATGAAAAATGAGGATCAGTTACCAAACAAAACCCCACACTGTCTCCTTGAAAGAAGGGGAGCATGAAATGCAAAAAGATTTTACAGCTGAGATTTCCAAATCATATCCAACTTCTCAGGAGAAGCCAGAAATTAATCTTTACCAAATCTGGTGATGTTGTGTGAGTTTAGAAATATATTAAATATATTTCACTCATGAAACTTATCCTCTTTCTCCCAATTAAAGCTGCCATTGTATTCACCATTGTGTATCTGTTACTATAGTGATAAAATCTATGTAGAAACCTGAAGAGATACTGATTGCTGCATTTCAAATATCATTTTGCACAATCTACCTCCCATTCCTTTCTTCCTAAATGGCCATAAAATAGCACCATTTATCATAACAGATGGGTGTGTACACACCTATCAATTACAGCATCATCAGGAATCACACAGAAATAGGTTGGTAGTTATTTTTAAAAGAACTAAGAAATGAAATTATTTTGTATTGGTTTTAAGTAACCATTACCTACCTCAAAGTTATTGCTAAGCTGTGGAGGTAAAACTGAAGGATAATTTGACTCTCACTTGAAGCTGACCAGCTTTATTTTAGATTAACCTGCTTTATACTTAATGAATATTCTTCTTTTCTAATAGCAAGCACACATCACATGAATGTTTCACTTGTCTCTAAGTCTTAATTTTCCTTAAGTTCAAATATCCATTAGTATCAGATATTTGCCCTCTTCTATTAAGCCATTTCTGTATCATTTGTGAATGCAGATATCTCTCAGCTCTTTAAATACCTCTCCATATTTCCCCTCTAAACACCTTCATTTTTAATGGACTGTTTCCATATTTATTCTTCACAAGTGGGGAATGCATTTTGGTTTTCTTCTTCATTTAGCAAGGTTTAGATTTTGTGAGGGCAGCATTCACATTTCTACTTTTTAAAGTTTCTTTTAGCTTGAGGTTTATTTCCCTCCAGCTGCTCTCTAGACCTGAATTTGCTGGGGGTAGAGATTCTTCACTTTTCCTATTAATGGGGTAGAGGGGACTCAAACAGCTTTGCCCTGAGTCCAGTGGGAAAAAATAAGGATTTAATTTTGGACAGGGAAGGAAAAATCAATGCCAAAGGCTCCTCACCCTTCCCTGTCCAGCAGGGATTGTCTTTTTTCTCCCCACCATTAAGAGGAGATGGGACACATCTAAATTCCAGTTTATTCCCAAGGCAGATTTCATCAGCACAGCCAGGAGAGCCCAGAATTCTGCTTCTCTCACCTTCAACTAATTTTTTTTTCAGCTCCTGCAATTCAACAACTCTGCATTTTTCATGCATTTGCTGCCTTTTGCAGGGAGCTGTGACCCAAAGCTACTTTGCCTCACAGAGAACACGAAACACCTGCTTCTCCAAGCAGCCACTGGGACAAACCAGGCTGGCTGCCAGGGAGGATTTAGTGACCTCCTCACCATGAGCTGTCAGTGGGCTTGGATAGCTCAGTGCACACAAGGATGTACCTGGAAAGGAACCTGTAAAAGAAAGTTCAGTTCAGAAACACCCTGGGATTTTTTAATTCCTGAGAGCTGATCTTATCTCTCATTCAGTCTGGGCCATCTCCAGGTTAGCACAAGGACCTGGGGGAGCCAGAGAGAAACATGAGATGCCTTCCTGCTTTCTTCACCCATGGTGACAATAATTATTTATTGCCTCTAGAAAGTGCAGGTTCTATTTCCCCCTCAAGTACAGGAGATTTACTCATAGGGAGGAGTGTGATATTTTGGGGTCCCGAGATGGAGGAGGAATTGAGAATCTGACTCCATGTTCTTAGAAGGGTAATTTATTATGTACTTATATTATGATTAAGAATACTATACTATAGCTGTACTAAAGAATAGAGAAAGGATACAGACAGAAAGTTTAACAAGATACTAATGAAAAACCTGTGACTCTCCAGAGTCCCAACACAGCTGGCTGTGGTTGGTCATTAAGTTAAAACAATTCCCATGTTGGATAAACAATCTCTAACCACATTCCAAAGCAGGAAAACACAGGAGAAGCAAATGAGATAATGTTGTTTTCCTTTTTCTCTGAGGCTTCTCAGCTTCCCAGGAGAAGAAATCCTGGTGAAGGATTTTTCCAGAAAATGTGACAGTGACAGAGGAGGCCAAGTCCAGCTGCTGCTTCAGGTCTGCTATTCATCTCTAACTTTGGATGAAATGTAAGGAACTTTGGTTAAATCTCTAAATTTATGTTAAATGTAATTTGAAATTAGCACTGGAGATGGATAGGAAAGCCGTCTATGTCACTGGTGCTAGAGACCCTTTATGGTGTCATTCTTAAGAGTCTTTAGGAGCTTAAGTCACATTGATTGCAATGCCATTCTCACTGAAAACCCTGTTTGGCATCTATGTATTTCTTTGGGGGGCATAAATACATTTTAAGATCTACCCTTATTATTTGTCTGCTCACTTCCTATGAATGGAAGGGGCAGACATTTGTACAAAGGAGATGAACTTTACCCACCTTCACTGATACCTAAGCTTCAAACAGCTCACACTTCATAAAATTAATGTCAGATGGTTTAAAAGCTATATTGGAGCTATGACAGACAGATAGCATGGAGGGAACAAGAGATTATATGAATTTAATCTGTTCTGTACCTGATATGCCACTTTGAAGTGGGAGAGTGGTGACAATTCTGAAGTCAGAAGGATTAATAAATCTTTTATCTCTTTAACTTGCCACAAAATTTCCTAACTTCATTTGTGGATAGTCTTCCTCATCATCTCACATGTGCATCTTCCAATGAACTCAAACTTTCTGTGCAGTGCCCTGCCCAAAGCCTCCAAGACAGAGTTTAACTTTCTACAGCAACACTCATTAAATTTAGAGCCTAATGAAGCAAGGCTCGGGACAAAAGACAGCAAATTTCCACCAGCACATCAAAGGCAGAGGTCTGGTGTTCCACTGTGAGTTCTTTCCCCCATTCCTCACAGCCCTGTGCGTTTTGAAAGAAGGTAACTTTAAAGATTCAGCAACAAACCAAAATTCAACAGGAAAAAACCAGAATTTTTCTCAGGATGTTGCAGGACCACATTTTCCCTTGAAAGTTTCTATCTCAACCTCTACTTCAAAGCTGCCAAGGATTAAATAAGACAGGATTAACAAATTATTTTATTGATCATGAGATATTTGTTGTAGGGAAGGATCCAGCACCGTGATTTTCTTTGTCAGAACTGTGGTGACATTTTTAATGCATTTTCTTGCTGTAGAGGCACCATCTCAAATTCCACCCAGAGGTCAGTTGGCTTTCCTTGGATTCATCTAATTTTAACTAGTGCTGACATCCTGAAAGTGAAGTAGTATCTGTAGTGACTGTATCATTCTTAGCTTCTCTCTTTAGAGTCTAATAATTAATCTATTGTATTTGCAAGGATCCCCATGGCAGGGAGGAATGATGAATCTGACTCCATGTTCTTAGAAAGCTAATTTATTATTTTATGATATTATATTAAATAATGCTATACTTAACTATACTAAAGAATACAGAAAGGATACAGACAGAAGGCTAGAAAGATAATAATGAAAACTCCTGACTCTTTCCAGAGCCCTGACACAGCTTGGCCCTGACTGGCCAAAGAGTGAAAACAACTCCCAGCAGAATCCAATGGAACAATCACCTGTGGGTAAACAATCTCCAAACACATTCCACATGAGCACAACACAGGAGAAGCAAATGAGATAAGGACTGTTTTCCTTTTCTCTGAGGCTTCTCAGCTTCCCAGGAGAAAAATCCTGGGCGAAGGGATTTTATCAGAGAATGTGAATGCCACATTAATCCTTTTCTTGTGCAGCCAATGCTTAATGCAGAGTCAACATTTTTCTGTCTTAAAAGTTCATCAGCCAGAGTAATACAGAAATACTGAACCTTTGGACCAGATTAACCATAAAATCACACTCTCTGTCCCTAAGCAAACCACATGGAGAAATGATAAGAGAAACCCTGGTTCCCTTGCAGGAGAGGGAGGATCCTCAAAAATTGCTGGAGTTCCTCCTTGGAGAGGTGGGCTCTTGTTTTCTCTCCCTGTTTTTGAAGGATAAGAAAACTTAGTTTTATGGGCAGAAGTTTACTATGCTAATAACTTCAGGGCCACGGAATGAGCCCTGTCCCATTTTTCTAGGAGAGCAGACAAAGCTGTAAAGACCAAGATCTCTCCCCTGCTACCCAACAGGGGCTTCAGCCATGGAGGAGTTGCAGGTCTCAGGAGTGAGTGAATTTTCCCAGGTTTTTGACCTACTTCGTGTTACTATCACCATATGTATAAAATTAATATGAATCTCAGGATCCCAGAATGGTTTGGGTTGGAAGGGACCTTAGAGATCACTCGATTCCAAGCCCCTGCCATGGGCAGGGACACCTTCCACTATCTCAGGCTGCTCTGAGCCCCATCCAGCTGGCCTGGAACACTTCCAGAGATGGGGCAGCCACAGCTTCTCTGCATAATCTGTTCCAGTTCCTTCTCACACTCACAGTAAAGAATTTCATCCTAATATCTCACCTAATCCTGCCCCTTCTCAGTGTGAGGCCATTTCCCCTTGTCCCATCTCCCCATGCCCTTGTCCCAAGTCCCTCTCCTGCTCTCTTTAGGCACTGGGAGAGGCTCTAAATCTCCCTGGAGCCTTCTCCTCTCCAGGCTGAGCAACACCCTGAACACCCCATATATATGAATCTTACATATCCACTGACATTTTGTTTATATATGTAAATGTTCATGCACACACATGTAAATTTACACACACACACACAGACAAAGGTAACAGCCACCAGTTTTACAGTCTTCCACTCACCTTCAGTCTCAGTTTTTTAGTTCACCTTATGTGGAAACTCAGGGCACCAGGAATATTTCTCTGTCTGCTCTGGGGTGCCCTGACCCCCAGGGCAGCACTGACTTTGACCCTCATTCATGGAGAAAGTTTCCCAGACTTCAAGATAGACTGGAATCCACAAAAGTGTGAAATAGATTATAGAGAGCAGTGTAGGTGTGTCACTTGGTGAGAAATTGAGGTTTTGAGATGTTTACTATGTTGTGGATGGAAGAAAGATGGGGGCACAGGGTGTCATCCTGGGCTTCTTCCTCATGCTTCTTCTTCCATCTTCTTCTTGGGTTTGGGTGGCATTCTGTAATTGGGCAGAAAAGTCTGCACTGGGGGCTCTGTGGGATCAGTTATTGGGTTAAAAGGGAAAATAATCCAGGTGTCAGTTCTTAATTGGATAGTTTAGTCTTAAAAGACCTTGGAACAAGAGATTGTTGGCCATTTTGTGCCTTCTAATGAAAAGCTGCCAAACTCCCAGCAGTGAGACTGTTTTAGTGATGAGAAATAATAAACACCTGAGGCTGAACATGAAACTGCTGTCTCAAGTGCCTTCAACCCAGACCCAGAGAAACTGACATCTGGTACCCCCACAACTTTATAGATCCACCCTTGTATTTTTTGCACTGAACCAAAGCAGAGAATTGTAACTGAGATAATCAAAGAAAATATAAAGGGCAACACCTTTTTCAGACAATCTGTTAGAGTGCAGACATCCCCCTCTGTGAGGTTGACAAACACATTTTCCTCCCTCTTTCCCACCCACTTTGCCCAACCTCACTCCCGACTTTCTGCGAAAGGCTCTCAGAATCCCAGGGATGAAACAGGATCACTGAGGAATGCTCAGCTTGGAAACCTCCCCAGCTGAGCTCCTGCCTTTCCCAGGAGACCCTGTGTAATCACTTCAGCTCCTTCCATGGCTCTCACAGACACCTCCCTCAACACCCCCATGTACAAATAGCACAGTTCCTGGAGGAACAGCATCTCCAGAGCGCTGAGGGAGCGCTGCAAGGGGGCACAGGGATGGGAAAGGCACTGGGGAGGTTTTTCCAACTGTTTCTGGGGTGGCAGCTGGGCTGAGATAATGCTCCTCTTGCACAGAAAGAAGTGACTCCTTGAACCTTCACTTAGAGGGATGGAAAATAATGTAAGTCCTGTGGTTTACTGCACTTTCTCTTCTTAGGAAATAAAAACAAGGTGGTTTGTGGTAGGCTCTTCTATAGGATTCAGTCACCTTTTATTTGCCTAAAAATCATTAAAAAACCTGAGCAGCAAATTTTTCTTGCTGAGTGGCATGAAAAAAAGTGGAATTGGGGAGGAGTGGATATTTATTTATTCCTTTGAACAGGAGTTTCCCAAGTGTTTTTGACTTGTTATTTTGCTGAAATAAGTTAACTAGGGTCAAAAACAGAATCCTAGAAAAGTGAATAGGCATATAAGGAAGATTTTTTTTCTGAGTATGAAAATTGCAGATACATATATCTATATAGATAATTATCTAAAAACTTCAGACTTTCTAGTTATAATATTTATTTAAAAGTAAAGAAAGAAAAGTTTCAATAACCTTACATTTTATAACATTACTCTCTCTTGCATAGGTTTATGTTTAGTAATATTGTTCTGATACAAACATTTGGTTTTTTTGAGACTTAAGAATGAGAGACTTATTTTAAGACTTTTTGAGACTTATTTTAAATAGATTTGTGTGTGTGTGTGTGAATAAGGCAGAATTGCATATATTTTATTTGTGGAATATGCTGTACTGTGCCTGGAGAATGCTTTTATCATGATAAACTCTGGGGCAAAATAAACTAATAAGTAAGACCTGGGAAAACTAGATGCTCTGGAGGTTCCTCCTATGGTACAGGTGCTGCTCCTTTTTCATGTCTCAAAGGTTTTAATTTTTTTGTTGTATTACATTTTGGGTTTCTTTGTAATTATTTGACTTGATCTGAGATTATTTTCCATATCCACAAAGAAAAAGTTTTTTGAAATTCAAGTTTTCAAAATTTGAAAAAGGCAAATATTGAATTTAATAAAGGAAAGTGAGGAACCTAATGACATTATGCATGTCCTTAATAAGTGACACTATTAAATGACATACCTAATGCAAATGGTTTGTTCAGAAGTAACTTCTGATTAGATACATTTTAATATATTTAGAAAACTGTCAGACAAAAGACAGTGTAATTTTAATATTTCATTAAATTATGGAACTACTAAACCTTTGGCAATCTAAGTTAAAATTGAGACTGTGGATTCAAAATATTTTTTTTCTAAACTTATAGTTAAAAGCATTTTTCACTGTGTTTTAGTGACAGATGAGGGGTTTTCTTTCATGGACCAGCTAAATTTTGTAATGGTCTTGGGAGAAATATTTCTCTTGAATTTTATCCTAAGATTTTTCCCCCTTATATTTAGCTGCTGAGAGACCTTTTTGTATCAAAATGTACACAATAAAAGGAATCTTCAGAATGAAAAAGTGACAAGTCTGTGATACTTTTGGTGCATTTACTACTTTCTGTTAATGGTAACAGTCCAAAATCCAAGCCATGACTATCTGCAGCTTTTGTTTGTTGTAATCAAGTCATGTAACATAAGTTTATAGAAATATTAAGCATATTACCCACTTTTGAAACACTGCTTACATGTGGAAAGACGAAAAATCTGACACATTGTCAGCCTGACCTGTAAAAACCTAAATCTCAAATGCAAAAAAACTTAAGTTAACAACTGCAATTCTTACATGGATGTCCTTAAACTCTTGGATATTGGAGGCAGCGAGAGCACAGCTCTCATTCCTTAGTGGTGAAGGCAACTCAGATTCCCCCTGTTTGCTTCAAAGCTTGAGTATGCATAAAATCTGCAGATGGTTCAGTACAGCACTGTAGAAAATATATGGTTAAAAATCACAGCTTGCCCCCCTCCTGGCAGCCCAGTGTAACCTGCAGCACGTTCTCCTTCCTTCCACTGTCCTCCTTGGGCAGGACCCTTTTAAGCTGGGTGAAATGAATGAATTTCCCTTTCTCCTTCTCCTTTTCCTCCTCCTCTTCCCCACTTCAGAGTGATGAAGGTGAGTGATTCACATTGTCTGGTCACACTTCTTACATCTGTTCCCAGACCTGCTGATATTTCTTGGTGTGGCACTTGTAAATCAAGATGTATTCCATTTCTTATGCAAGTTAGGAGAGGAGTGGGTCCTGTCCTGTTTCTTCTCTTTGTTTTGTAAAACCTCACACCTGAGGTTTATTTCTCTGTCATCTAGCCAGCACCTGACCAGTTTCCTTGATAACAGCAGAGGAAAGAGAGTATCTCAATGAATCCCAATAAGAGATTATCTCAATTCTTTGGGCAGTTGCCACCATATAAAGCCACAGTGTGGAGGATCAGTGGGTTCAGATATTATCACACTTTAACCACAAATACACACAATTTTAGAAGTTAACTTTCCTGTAAGACAGCTCCAACCATAGTCCTGAGCTGTGGGGGCTTCTTGGGGTCTTCTCCACTCCCTGGGCTCCTCAGAGGTTGGGGAGATAATTCCAAATCCTGTTGTTGGCTCATGGACTTTCCAACCAATCTTTCCTTATTTTCTGGTGACACCCACTCTCCTTAGGGACAGGGATGGGCAGGGAATGCCTGGATGATGATGACTCAGTGCAAACCACATTGCCACATTTGCTGTTGGCTTTTACAATCTTGTTCTGGACACTTTTGGAGGCTTTTGTCCTTCTTGATGACCAACAGGTGGTTTCCATGCTTTGGCTGTTTCCTTGGGGACACCAAAGCTACCAGTTAGAGTTCATGGGCTCATGTTAATGGCCAGGTGATTACACCTAACTCATCCTAACTCCTGCAGCAATGGGCTCATCCATGGTCAAGAACAGCTTTTCAGCTCTTTTCTCTCAGGTTCACTCCTGTGCTGCCACAGAGTTTCTGTGCTTCCCCAGTGTTTGCAACTGGCCATTTGACAACTTGTCAATTGACTGCTCAAGCACTTACAGAAAGTGATCTCTGCACAGATTTAAATTATTTATGATGGCAAAGTAGCTGAAAATTAGTGCCCCCTTACCAGGCAAAAGAAAATGTGACTTAACGCTTCACTAATTGCTAAGAAGGCTTGTGCTGGAAGTAATCATTAATGAGACAATTCAATATTAGGCCATCATGGAATTTTTATGTGTTCACAGTCTGCTGGTGACTAATGATGTTTGCCCAGTCCCACCACTGACTGTAGAACCACCAATCTTTGGAAGTTTAGCAGGTGTCCATTAGCAGGGGCAGTGAGAAGAGTAGGTATAATGGGTGCAAAGGGTTGAATTTATCTCATCTCACTTGAGCCATCTCAGGTCATCAGTTGTAGTCAACTGATATTTCTTTCCTGAAGTAAATGTGAGAAGGGGTCCAGCAGGCAGCGTGGGAGCTCGTGGAGGTGTAGCTGTGTAACTCCAAGATGTTTACACTGAGGGAAATGAATCCCACCCAGAGAGACTTTCTGGATGAATGCTGACTGGCTTTATCAGCTGAATTCTTTTGTCAATCTCCATGCTGTTTGCTGCCTTCATTCTCCAGCCCACAACAGTAAATTGTAAATCCCAGGTTAAAGAGTGGGGATTTCTCTCTCACTAGTGAGAAAAATCTGTTTTTTTTTTTTTTTTTTGTATTCTCCATGTGTCTGTGTTAATCTCTGTGTTTACTCATCATTAGCTGCTCTGAATTCACAGTTTTGCTGATTTCAAGGAGGGTGTAGGGTCTGCCTCCCTTGGCAATCTCAGTGGAGCTGCACAGGATGGTGGAAACCAGACCTGGGAGAAGTTCCTTGCAGGCTGCAATGGAGGAGTAACTAAATGGGCTGGAGAAGGGGTAACGTGTGCTCTCCTTATAGAGAGGCATTTGGGGGCTGCCTTTTACCATTCAAATAAGAGAAAGACTGAGAGAGCTGGGGGTGTTCAGCCTGGAGAAGAGAGGCTCCAGGGAGACCTCAGAGCCCCTTCCAGTGCCTAAAGGGGCTCCAGGAGAGCTGGGGAGGGACTGGGGACAAGAGAATGGAGTGACAGGGCAATGGATTTAAACTGATTTAAACTGGATATTAGGGAGCAATTCTTTCCCATGAGGGTGGTGAGGCCCTGGCACAGGTTGCCCAGAGAAGCTGTGGCTGCCCCATCTCTGGGAGTGTCCAAGGCCAGGCTGGACAGGGCTTGGAGCATCCTGGGATAATGGAAGGTGTCCCTGCCGTGGCAGGAGGGGGAATTGGATGATTTGAAGGATCCCTTCCAACCCAACCCATTCAATTATTCTGTGAATGCAATATTTTCTTTCTATTTTGTTGTGACAGTTTTGTATAGTGGGAAGGCAAGAGGCATAAACTAAACCAATAAAATTAAAAGGGGGATCCAAATGGGCTGAGACAGTCAAGTGCTGGAACAGGTCACTCAAAGAGGTTGTGCCAGCTCTGTTCCTGGAGATTTGTCTGGGTAAAGCCCTGACCTCATGATTTACCCATTTTGAGGAACCTCCTAAGTTCCCTTTCAACCCAAATTATTCTTCGATTAAAAAGTCACATGTATTGAGATACAAGTGTTATTTTAATGTGTATCTTAAGAGCCATTAGATTATGTCAGTTTGGTTTGATTAAATCATCTGCCTCAAAACACAGAAATGTTTTTGGGGAAAGAGTAGAACAGTTCTACAGAAACTTTGATCTGCAATTACTTACACTCTTTTTATTTAATTCTAGAAAAATTTGACTTCTCTGGAAATTCAGGTGTAGAAAGATGCAACACAGCCCAAGTGAAGCATTAGTAGCAACCTGCCAAGTTAAAAAACCAGCCAAACAAAGAGAAATAGGGTAATCCTGGCCACTCTGCTCATACTAATTACCTTGGTCATGCTGAACACAGGAATAATCAACATTTTCCATCTCTTTTTATAACAGATGACGAAGCCATAAAAGCAAATAATTGTGAACAATTTTATTCATTAGCTGGGATTGAATTGGGGTGATTGTTATCACAATTAAAAGAGAGAAAATCTCTTTGAAAATAACCTTGTTTCCCAATCTATTCACAAAGAATATTCCTAAAGAGGCAAACAAATTTGGAATAAGGCATCTTTACTTACTTTGGAAATATATCCAGCTACACATTTTGGTATTTGAGAAATAATTCATAAAAAGTATGTTTGACAGCTGATAAAAATATTATAAATGCTTTTTTGTTTGTTTCTTTGTGGGTTTTAATTTAAATAATTATTCATTGATCATGGTGATTTCATTACTGGTCTTTGGTCTTGAGGAATGCCAAGGATAAGAAACAATTTAATTTTCAAGAGATATTAAATGTCACAGTGTTTTGTAGGTATTTCAAGTCTTGAGAAAAGGCCAAAATGGTACTTTGTTTCTTCTGTGACATGAAGGGGAAAAATGGTTTTGAATTAACATTTTTTTCTACTTTAGGTCGAATTGCTCCATTGATACCTCTCACATAAAAACTAAATACATCTCCACTGTCTTTTGTGTGCCACCCTCTCTGAGACTATGAGTAACAGAAATTGTTTTGAGGATATTTTTAAGGATGCTTGAATGAGTCGGGGACATTTTGTCCCCAATTACTCAATTTCTAACAACTGTTAGATTTTATTCAGCATCAGGCTGATTTGCTCAGAATTGCCCATGGATGAAAAGTGCAGTTTTAGCCTTTTGCTCCATGGCTTGCAGCTGTTCTCATGGAAATTTTGCTGTTGACATGTGAGACAACAAGCTCAAGGCTTGATTTCCTTCCCCTCATGTTTGAAAAATTAATTTTTCCATAATTGTTTGAAGCAATTTATGAAACCACCAGGAAAGATCTCCCTGCCTGCTCTCCAGCTCTGGCAAAGGACTCCAGGCTCTATGTGCCCTCCTGCTTCCTTCTAATACCCCATCCTTGGCTTTAGCCAGCAACCTTTTGTTTTCCTAGAATCTCCTCTTCCCTGGAATAGTCTTGAGGGAAATTGCTGTGAGAATCCAAGTTTATTTTCTGGAAGGTTACAAGATGGTTCCTTGGAAGGGAAGACAAAAAACCACAATGAAATCTGCAACAAACACAGAATTTTAATGGTGAACTTTTGAGATCAGGTAAACTTTTATGGAAGTGGAGGGATGGGTATGTCTGGAAAATTTGGCACAAAGCCTAATAAAGTAATTACTGTATTCCCTCTGTGCATTGTACAGAAATTGCATCTTTTCATGCATCACTCACAGCTCCCATTACTGATACCACAACATCTGAATTACTCTGAACATCAACAAAACAAACACCACTTTGTCCTGATGAAGGCTTGAAATCTTGGGAGTGGATGTTGTAGTTTTTATTTTTGCTGTAATACTACACACAGCTTCCAGACTGTTAACCTGATATTGAAGAGTATGGAATAATGAGTATTCTTGCCTGACTGTCCTATTTCTCTTCCAGAAATGATGTTAATTTGTGCTGGGAGCAAGGGTTACTTCTCATATTCATAATTTTGTGTGCTGCTGTAATGGGAGAGGCAGGCAGACTGCAAAAATGAAGCAATTTCACTGCAGTTAGTTTGTCACTGGCCTCCAGCTGTTGTTCTCACAGCAATGGTTTCCTACAGCTCAGCAATGTGAGGTCAACTGAAATCATGTTGTATCTGGGGAGAAATGAAAAGGCATTGCATGACAGGGGAAGACACAGGCAGTCAGCACATACAGAAAAATTGTTTACAAAGTAAAACAAAGCCTCTTGGTTCAGGCTGTGTTTTCCTGGAGTGTTCCATGTAGTGTCTGGAAGGGAAAGGTGGAAGAACAGGTTGTTTGGCAGGAGGACTTAAATTTCAAGATTAAGCTTTCACTGCTGTTGTGGAGTGAAATTTGAAGCACACTTGAAGGGGTGGTGGCAGCTTCTGAATGAAAAATCCTGGCTATGTGCCTCTAAGGTGATCTTCTGTGCCTGCCCAGCACAGGGAGAGCCCTCAACCAGGTGGGATCATTGCACAGGGTGCAGGTGGGGCTGCACTGGCTCAGGAGTTCTCTGACCCCTTACTGCATTAACAATGTCCTCCCAGAGGTCATAATCAAAGAAAATTTTTTGGAGAAATCTCCTTGCAGAGCATGCACTCAGGTTGTGTTTAGTGGATGGATTCTATTCAAAACCTGGCCAGATTTCTTAATCAAAAATGCAAAGTGTTTTCCTAGCTTATTCTCAATATTTTATTTCTGAGGTGAAGGCATAAAATACAAACTTTGTCAGATCAAGCATTTCTGCGCTCCATGCTCTGTGGGTAACAGATTAAATCCTCTTGGATGCTGCTCATTCCTGTGCTGGCTCCACCAGGATGGACTTTCCATCTGAGTATTCCCATCTGCACTAGTTAATTCAATACTTGATCCTGCTGTTGCTGACAACCTGCACATGTTTGATGTTGCAGTTGGATGGGTTTTGCTGTCCCATTTCCAAATATTGGGCTGAACCAGAAGAGTAGGGTTTTTTTTTTTCTGAGCAGCTCAAGAGCATTTAGGATAATGTCTATCTTGTTTGAAGTGCCCCAAACACACTCTTAAGTTTATAGAGGTTTGCTCACATCCTATCTGTGCATATAATTCAAAAAAACACTGAGCAGACATCTCACTGAAAAAGGTATTTATCATATATTTCTTCCTTTTAATTTTTTTTTTTATTTTTGTAGAAGCTGCTGGCTTAGAAAGTCGATGTTCTTAGCCATGCATGGGCAAACAGTTGTCTCATTTCCATAACTTGTCTGTTTTGGAGTTTCTTGACTTCCTTTCTACTTGTTTCTGTTGTTTGGACAGAGTTAGTGACAGGAAGAGAAGCATGAAAAATGGCTGAATTCCTGCTGCCTGGCACCAACAACTTCCGCAGGTTCACCCAGGAATCCTTGGCAGCGATCAAAAAGAGAATTGCTGCCAAAAAGAATTGTCCAAAAAATACCACAGAGCAGAAACCCGAGGAGAAGGCACGTCCTCAGCTTGACCTAAAAGCTTTCCAGAAGTTGCCAGCTCTCTATGGAAATCCTCCTCCAGAGCTCATTGGGGAACCACTGGAGGATCTCGACCCCTACTACAAAGATCATAAGGTTAGAGCCACCAAAATACTTGGATTTTATTTTTAATTAATTAAATTAATATAATTTAATTTAATTTATATAAGTTATTGTATTGCCAAAAGTTTCTGTGGACAATCTTTCAAAGAGCTTTGCTTACATCACTTTACACAAATTATCATCCCATTCTAGGTTAAACAATGCACACAGTTGGCATAGCTGAGTGATGTGCTGTAATCTTTTTTAAAAAAAGCTTAACTTTAAATTTTAAGAGTGAAATAATATGAAATCAATTAAGATTTGAATCAGAATAGAAGCAGAAAAAATAAATTGGATAAAGGAAGAAAAGGGGAAGTTAGAAAGAAATTATATTAATTAGGAGTTATAGTAACTTTGTACATAATTTTGTACATTTTTGTAAGTTCCATAGTTTTGAATAATGTGTTTCCCTCCATCTCAATGCTTTTGTTCCACTTACGTATACAATAAATGAGACTTAAGCATAAAGATTATTTTAAATGATTGCTGATGAATCCTTACAACACCCTGACTCAAGCTCCATATTACAGTTGTGACATATTGAAGAATATGATTTTCAATAACAAACAGAGAAATGGAAACTAATCCATTGGGAATTATGCTTTTTGCTCGAGAGGAGGTTAGACATTGAACTAATTTCTACAATCTAGGAGCTAGAGGATCATTGTCACCAATAGCAAATAAAGAAAAAAGCTGCAGCTCTTCCTTGCACCTCTTGTATATCTTGAGTCAGTGAGGGGTTCATTCTATTTTAAGAGAATAATCATAAGCAAGATTAATTCTGTGCATGGCTCTTTGCAAATCACAAGGCTGAAAAAAGAAGTTTGTGCTAAGGAATAATTTGCAGCCTGAGAGTTAAAGTTTCTGATGAAAGGATAGCAAATTTATTCAGCCTTTGCAGTTAACCAGGCTAAAGTGAGATTCAAGATCTTGCTCATGACTGACACAAGAGGATGTAGCACAAAAATAAGTTCTGTGTTCAACTTCCTGACAAATTCTTTTTTGTTTATTTTTAAAAGATTTTCATAGTGCTAAACAAGCAGAAAACAATCTACAGATTCACTGCTACACGTGCCCTGTGGATCTTCAGTCCCTTCCATCCAATACGAAGAAGAGCAATTAAAATTTTAGTACATTCATATCCTTTTATCAGCTTTATTCACTCTTTTTGATTATAAACCCCTACATAATCCTGTGCTTTTGTATTTTACAGCATTGAGTTAGTCTGGTTCTTCACTACAGACAGGTTTTGATCATGAATCACCTTAGATGTTATTAGTGTTTTTGGTGCTTTTGTGATATAGAAATAAGTTTTGTGAGTATTTAGCTTATTAAGCCTGATTCTCTACAGATTTGTGTTTTGAGCTCTGATATTGATTTCTTGATGTGTCATAGACAAGTATCTCATTCTGAAGCCTTTCCCACTGAGAAGATTGATAAGATTTCCATCCTCTTTTTCATCTTCTGCTTACCCAAATGTGGGAATTAAATTCAACTCGTGCCAAAGCTGATCAACCATTGGCCAGTTTTGTGAGGAAGGCTGAGACAGGCAAGTACACACAGGAAAACACATAGAAAAAAAACCCATGTAAACTTAGTTTCTCTGGGAAGTGAGATTCAAAAAGTGTACATGTGGTATATGAAAGTAAATATTTCCAGGAATTCTCTTGCAGGGAATGCCTTGGTATATATAAAGGTAATTTAGATCCCAACTCATATATCAAATTTAGGAGGTGGGAATCACAAGTGTGTTGCTCCACTTGGGCACTGGGGAAGGACACCTGAGCGGTGGCTTGTTGGGGAAGATGAAAGAAGAAAGCTTTACAAATATGATTGCTTGGCAAAAGATTTTGAGAATATAGAAACTATAAGCGAGATTGAAATGAAAGCAAGCTTTGACATCCCTTAGTTACTGAACAACAGGAAAACAATGGTGTGGCTGGCTGAAGGTAATCCCCTTTTGATGAAACAAGACCCTCTGCAAGCAGGCAAGTCCAAGGGTCAGAGCAGACCCTGCCAGCTTGGCAGAAGGAGTCCGAAGAGTAGGTTTTAGAGTTTAAAATGTAGCACAATATGGTAATGTAGTGATTCTTATAGGCTGTATGTAAATGCTATAGGATTTGTATGCTGTACTAGATTGGTTAGTGAGAATCAGAATATTCAACACAGAAGATGATTTATTGTATTGTAACGGGAACTTCGCTCTCTTATGCTCTTGCTTTTGCTCTTGTTCTCTTGCTTTTACTCTTGCTCTTAGCTCTTGCCTTTTTACGTTATTACCCTCTCATTCTCTCTCTTCTCTCGGGCCTGCTCCGAGCTGCAGCTGGCAGCTCCCAGCAGGGCCCTGTACCCACGCCCTTTGCAATAAACCGCAAGTTCCACGACTTGGCTTCTGAGATCTCTCGTCTCCATCCGTCCCGACCGTGCTACCCCCAGTCTCGCCTACAGTGGCTTCAGACTGAATCAGACCCAGAGTGGAGTCTGTGATGTCCCTGTGGGGATTTCAGATTTCCAGCCCTCTCCTGGCTCTGTGGTGTGAGCTAACTGCAGTGGCTCGAGGCTGTCATCACAGCAGTGTGCAGACATCCCTGGAACAGCAATGCCTCTCATCTGGGGCCTTCTCTGGGCAGAAGCTGGCTGTCATTGGCATTTCCAAGAGTAGCTCAGCTCCTTCTAACAGCTGGACCATAGCTAGAGCTAAAGCCAGGAATTTTTCTTTTTGGTGAGGATGGAGAGGATGGATAATGGCAAAGATGGATGTCTTTCCCATAGTCCTCTGCCCTATGGATTGCCCACATCTGTGGTACAACAAGGCATGAGATCCAGCTCCAGAGTCATGTGTTGAGCTTTGGTGTCCACCAAAGCTGAGGTCGCTGCCCAAGCTGCTGTTCTCTGGGCCAGCAGGTCCCAGACAGCACCTGGGGAGCCCCATGAGCTGGCTCAACATGGACATCACAATATAAAAACCCCATTAATCTATTAGAGAGCATCCAAAGGAGGGCAGTGAAGATGAATGGTCTGGAGGGGAAGCCACATGGGGAGTGGCTGAGGGCACTTGGTCTGTTCAGGCTGGAGAAAAGGAGATTGAGGGGAGACTCATTCTGGTCTTCAGCTTCCTTGTGAGGGGCAGACCTTGATGTCTTTGCTTTGGTGACCAGTGACAGGACTTGAGGAAACAGCTGGAGCCAAGCCAGAGGAGGTTTAGGTTGGATAACAGGAAAAGGTTCTTCACCTAGGGGTGGCTGGGCACTGAACAAGCTCCCCAAGAGAGCTGTCACAGCACCAGCCTGAAGCCATGCTCTCAAGATCATGACGTGACATTTGAGATGCCCTGGAAGGGGCCAGAACTTGGCCTTGCTGATCCTGATGGGGTTCCTTCAAACTCAGCATGTCCTGTGATTCTATGATCTAGAGTTGTTTGAGACCCCTGCAATCACCTTGTCAGATTTCGTTCTGTCCTTTGGAAGAGAAGAGCTTTGCCAGGTCAGAGGTAGGTTTGGGCCCCACCTGTGTGATTTGGGCAAGTGTTTAACTTGTATGCCAAAACCTGAAACTAAAATTGCATCCTTCCACCCAATCCTAAAGTGGTTGAGGGTCCTTTTTCAGGCTGGAAATGCTTAGAGCAGCAGTTCTGTAATCAATACAGAAGTCCCTGAATAACAGCAGTAGTGTGTTGTCATCTAGCATGGCTCAAAATCAGTGAATATCAGTGCATGCTGCTCTTACAAGTGCTTTAAACAAAAAGCCAGATAACATCAGCCAGTGACTGAAGCAATATTTAGTTACATTTCTGAATCCATGTCATATTCTTTCCCTTCACTCCCATGACTTACATTGTTCACCTGGTTTATCATGTGCACCATTATAACTAATTGTGTATTCATGGCTCTGACTGAGTCATCTAAGTCTTCATCACCTTCATGGAACACATATGTTGAGTAAGTATCTTTGGGTATGTATATTTTTTATTTATGTAGCTGCATTGAGTTATTGAGACCTGACACTTTCACTAGAGATGGTTTGTGGGAGATTTAAAAGGAAAGTTGCTTGTCTTAAGGGGGTTTGTAAATTTAGATTTTATTTGAGGAAGTAGTTTTGTCTTTAAGCCCAATACATACAATAATTTTGATGTTATAGGAGAGAGTAAGCACAGATTAAGTTCCACTGTTGAACTGGCTTCATGTCTGTTCTGCTGCTCCAGTTTTCCCACTTTCTGAAGTTACTCAGTAATTATTTGCTCTCTATCAAGATGTATTTCCTGTTGTTACTGATGCTGATTGAGCACATGGGAGTTGCTGCCTTTCAAAATTCTGGCTAATTATATTGAAATGCTGAGTTTTGCTCTAATAAAACGTCCTGTCAGAAGCACTTGGCCTGCAGAGATCTGTTAGAATGGAAAGCTTTTATCTTCAGTGCTGCCAACACCTGCAATGTTAATAAATAACAATAAATCTATGTTTTGCAGTCAGTCTTGAAAGGTATAATGCCATGGGTTTGTTGATGTTGAGGTTTTCTTAGAGACTATTTCAGCTGTCACTTTTTCACTTTGGCAAAAACGCTAGAATGTGAATACTGATAATTCTAACACCTACCATGAAGGAGAAGATTCCTAAATACTTAGTATTAAAAACAGGTTTAAAAGTATTTTTTACTAGATCATGCTCAATGACACTGAAACAGCTTGGAATGGCAAACTGTCATGCAAGCAGGAACAAGACCCTGCATGGTATTAAAACACCAGAAGATGCTGAGGTGCTTCTCTACCTATGAGAGAGTCAAAGGTTGGATCAGAGTTGTATCTGCTGTTGACACCAGCTACCATTCAAATGCATTTCTAGAATAATTTCAGAATGCTTCTTTCCAAATTAAAAGGGAAGCATTACATCCATATGATTTCTTAGTGCATTTGCTGACTACCAAATGAAAGCCTTTTGAATTCTGTAGGGATATTGCTGCCTCCTTGAAATTATAAGTGCACTCAGTTAAGTCCAGAAGAGCTTTTACTGATAATTTTCCATTAATAAGAATAATTGCCATCTTAAATTGAAAACTCTCTGCTCTTGTATTCCTCTAAGTGTTTTACATATTCTACACAGAAATGGTTGCTGTGTGCCCAAAGGAAAAACACAACACATCACATGTTCACTTGGCCACTTGAAACTGGAGGAAGATAGAAATTTGGATCTTTATTTTACCTAGTAACTGGGAGTCTGGTGTTTCTGAAATTATGGGGTCTCACATGAATAATTTGGAAAAAATTGTCAAATGCCAAAAAGTGTGTCATGGGTTGCACACCAATAGCCATGTCCAGGTTGCAGTCAGCTACTGCCTGCAGCACCATATGAACCATGGAATACACTGAAATCCAGCAGAAATCTGTTTGTTCTCCCCAGCATTGTCTCAGTTTGCTGGCCCAGACATTAAATAGTCTGACTGTGCCTCTGCTGTTGAGTGCTAACACTGCTCTTTCCCTTTGGCTCTTTTCTCCCCTCCTTAGATTTACTTTCACTGGCATTTACACTTTTGAATCATTGATAAAAATATTGGCAACAGGATTCTGTCTAAATGAATTCACTTTCCTTCGGGATCCCTGGAACTGGTTGGATTTCACCGTTATTGTCATGGCGTAAGTGGGAACAAATAAAATGAAATATGGATTACCTGCCTGCTCTGTCTGTGCTAGAAATTCTCATTGCTGTGGTGCAAAAGGCTGCCTGAGGTTTAAAAACCAGCCCATGGCTCCTAATTGCACCTGAAACTATCTAGAACATTGACATTTCCCCTCGTTTAGCACTCCCTGTATTACAATAATGTTTTAGTGTTTCAAGAAGGGAACAGAGCTGTGCAGAGCAAGATATTCCCAGAGGTGGGTATCTGTGAATGGATGTGTTGAGACTGCTGAAATGTAAGAGCTGGGTATAAATACATACTTGCTGACCCCATGAATGCAAGTGTAATTTTGCAGTTAGGGTGATGGGCATAGACACCAGGATAGTGGATTAAATTACAGCTCCATCTCCAAAAATCATAGTTAAAGCCTGATTTTCTGGTAATTAGCAAGCTTCTATTTACTGGTTAAATGCATCCACAGAAGGGAGATTAAAACAGCTCAGCCAGCATTTGTAAATACATAATAATGAGTGGTACCTTTGTATTTTAAAGGAATGATGGTTAAAGATGCTCACAGAAAAGCAGCTGTGCACAATCCAGGAGCCACCTCAGAGGGAAACCTTAATAATGAAGAAATGCATTTCCATTTTATAAGTCTTCAGACAAATCCTTGATTTTAAGCTTTTTAATGCTTAAAATATGCTTGGAAAGATTGACTTGCAAGAATGACCCCTGTAAATAACTGCCCTGTTAACTCTGTTCAAGCCCTTGGTATTTCACATCTGCTCTTTACAGGTATGTGGGAGCCTTCAGTGACCTGGGGAGTGTGTCAGTCCTCCGGACTTTCAGGGTTCTCAGGGCTTTAAAAACCATTTCAGTAGTCCCAGGTAAGAAATCTTACTTGCTGAGTACTTTCTTCTACTAACAGCTCCTCTTTGTTTCATTCAAAAACATTTGCTTTTGCCTTTTTCCCCCCTGTATCTTTCCCAAGCTGCAGACACAGCTGAATTTGTGCACACAAAAAGTGTCTCAGTTCATCTGTCCCAGTCAGAATGAATCAAGTGTTGGAAAGAATATTGAATATAGTTTGTTTTCATTATGCTTTTGAAGATACTGTTCAGAGTTTATAATGTCAGTTTTACAGAATGTGCTTTTAGCTGATGTGTCTGCTATGGTTCCACAGAAATAATTCTGCATATTGAAGGGTCTTTACCACTAATGATTTTACATTATCAGTCCATGCCAGGGGAGGTTCAGATTGGATATTGTCTTCACAAATTACCAGTGTTGGAAGTATAATTTGAATTATGCATATTATTTGTCATGGATAAAGAAAACTAGATGATCTCTGGCTCATCACCTTTGTATGAATATTTTTCAGAGATTAAAGGAATATCTTAAAATTGTAGGGTTAAAGAAAGGAGGAAAATAATATTTCTGTCTTATTAGCCACTCTCACCCTAAATATACTTGTATTTCAAATATATTTGCCACACACTATCCTATAATTCTTATACTTTGGCTTTTATAATTGTTTGAACTCTAATCAAGTATGATATTTGAATCTCAGTTTTTCATCCTGTATTTCCTTTTTGTATTGTTTTTATAGGGCTCAAGATCATTGTAGGGGCACTTATCCAGTCTGTTAAGAAGCTTGCTGATGTGATGATCCTGACTGTTTTCTGCCTGAGTGTTTTTGCCCTCATAGGCCTCCAGCTTTTTAAGGGCAATCTCAGGCAAAAGTGTATCAGGAACACTACAGAGTTTTGTAATAAAACGTGGGAAAGTTATGAAAAGTTTGTTAATGATTCAGGTAATTGTTTTCTCCCTAATTCTTCTTTAGATGATGCTATAGACACCTATGCACACATGTATAACCACTGCTGTGAATTAGGATGTTTTGATTGATGTTTTGATGAGTAACTACCTGATAATGGCCTTCTGATTGCCAGAGCAGCTTGCAGGCATCCAGGAATGCACTCCTTCCCTTCATTATAAGAAAAAGCACTCCCAAATTTTCCAGTAACATCCAGATCTGTTTCCCTGAATGCTATGACAATAACTGAAACATGCATTAGCTCGTTCTCTGTTGTAATTCCCCAAAGTTCACCTTTTACTACAGGCTGAAGAGCACATGCATTTTCATTTTTCTGCTCAGTGAGAACAGCTCCTCAGCTCTAAGGAACTTGTTGAAAAGTCAAATTACTTGACATCAAATATATCTTATTTTATGTCTTATATAAGATATCTACAATACATATGTTTCATGTTTAAACCTTGGCTGAGGCTGGTGATGGAACCATGGAGCAGAGCTCTGAAAATGCACCAAAGCCTTCTCAGAGGAACACCTGTAAGATGCAGTTCAGAACAGCAAAGCAAAGCCTTGTGTAAAAGGAGAAGACTAAATATATGTGAAAAAAACAGACTCAAAATAATCAATGTCTGTGCCAGAAATATGAAGAAAGCTTCATCACTGAAGAAAATCTCTCCCACTGAGTTCAGACACAGCAGCAGTTGTACAGGGAGAGAAGAATTTTCCCATGAGAATTCTGGAAATACATGAAAAGTCACCCAGAATTGCTGTTTGTCCACACTCTGTGTGGGAGATTTGTTCAGACAGGATTTTTTCAGTAACTGCACATTCCAGGGGAAGAAAGTGTAGAAAAGATTTTTGAGGAAAACTTTTTTCTTGTTTCTACCAAAAGATTGCACATAAAAACCAAGTAATTTATATGTACAGAATGCTGTAAAATTCCTAATTGAAGGCAAACTTGAAAAGGAATCAATCAGTGACTAGAACACCATAGCAGAGACCATGGATGAGACAAAGTTGGGCTAAAAATGCTGATTTTCTGTGCTGAAGAACAAGAAGCAAAAATATCTATGTTTTAGTATATGCAGAACATTGAAGCAGTATAAAGGCAAGTGGTTGGAGGAAACAAAGCTCAAGAAATATAAAATCTGTGTTGCTCCACAACCTTAGTGTTGTTCAAACCCTATGCCTAAAGGAACAGGAGAGCCCAGTCAGGTTTAATGACTTTCCTATAGGATTTAGGATGTACAGCCCTATAAACTCAGTTTTATAGAAAACTATTTTTATACATTTTTATGGACTGCTTTCTTCCTGATTTTGTGGGAAGTTCCCATCTCCCACATAGAGAACTATATTTTATTATGATTCTCTGAAATTCAATCACTGAATCTTCTTTAAAAACCCTCTTTTTTGTTTTTTTTTTTTCAGTTTGCAGGATTAGAGCTAAGCAAAATTCCAGTGGAAAGTAGCCCAGATAGGGATTAATTCCTTTATGGTGTATTTACATGGTATGGCAGAGCTGATATCAAAGGTTCCAGGTGGCTCTGAATCATGCTGACTTATCTGATGAGCACAGGAAAGGTTTGAGAAGCACCAGGGAGATGTGAGACCTCCCTTACATCTGGGATAATAAATCCACACCTTAATGGAGATGATTAGCTATTAGCTAAAGCTTTTACTTTCATTCTGTTGATAGCAGAGTAACTAATGCTAAGAGAAAGAGGGGAAGAGTTCAGAAAGGGCACAGCTCCAGCATCCTAATGGATAAATCTGAATTTCTCTGCTAAGCAGGGCTAGGAGCTGCCTTTTGGCTTTGCAGTGGTGGATAGTCACACAACCAAATACTCTTTCTTCCTCCTCAGAACTGGACTTTTTTATTGCTCATTGGAAACAGAACTGGTCAATTCTATTCCTAGCAGTGCTTGCACACATTCTTGGAGAGGGGTAATTGCTACGGGCCAGAACTCTGCCAGTTTGTGCCAACATTTAAAAACACTGGAAAATATTTTAGCAAAGTATTGGAAGATATTTTAGCAAATATTGGATTGGTTTAAAATTTCTATTAGATGTTAGGGAGAAATTCTTTATTAAGAGAGAGGTGAGGCCCTGGCATAGGGTGCCCAGAGAAGCTGTGGCTGTCCCTGGATCCCTGCAAGTGTCCCAGACCAGGTTGGACAGGGCTTGGAGCAGCCTGGGATAGTGGAAGGTGTCCCTTCCCATGGCAGGGGCTGGAATGAGATGAGTTTTACAGTCCCTTCCAACCTGAACCGCTCCTGGATTCTGTGGCTGCGTTTGAGCCTATGTTTTCCAGTTGTTCATTTCCTTTATACAGATGTAGCCAAAGTGATAATGTCTGTAAAAATTCTGCATTAAAAGACTCCCTTCAGTCTGAAATTCGTGCATACACATATTCATGTTTATAAATGAGGCCAGGGCATCCTGCAATCTGGTGCAGTTAATGTGAGCATGGGAAACCTGTGCACTCGCTCTTACAGGTCACTGGTTACTCATCACTACTAAAATTAAATGATAGAGGATTCAGGCTAGAAAGTGTTTTGGGTTTAATTTTTTTTCCCTTTTTTTTTTTTTTTTTTTAATAGATGACTTTGCTAGGAAAAATGGTACTGTGGATATTTTGCTGTGTGGTCCTGGTGGTGGGTGAGTGACTTAAGATTATTTCTTTCTTGGAAGTTTTCTCTGCCTCAGTGCTCCTATATTTGCTCAGTCATGTGAGACAAAAGCAGAAATTCCAAGCTTTCCTTGAATGCAGAAACAGGAACACAGAAAAAAAAGTATAGCAAACAGATAATTTAAGTCTTGTAAGGAGTGAAGTATGAACTTGAAGTTGGCTTATTCAGATCTAATTAGTCTTTTAGATTTTCCTGAAGTGTTGTCTTCCTTTTTCCTATGGATGTATGAGAGAGCTAAAAATGTGAAAGATCTGGGGTATAGCATAGGACAGACATTCCTCTCTGTGAAGGCTCATGAGCATTAACCTGGAAAAAAAACCCAAGAATTTTGGAGGGCAAGTTTGGGCAAGGAGGGAGATGTGGCTGCTCTGCAGTGAGGGGCAGGGGATGAAGATTGGTGATGAGGGGGCTGTCCCGGGATGGTAGTCTACTCCAGCCTGTCTTCTTCCTTTGTTTCTGGATTGTGGGTGCTGCTTTTTCCATCTCTCCTTTCAGCCAACTCTACGTGGAGTAGAAAATTGTTTTTCACTCTAATGAACAGCAGAGCTGAAACATAATCGGAACTCCTACGTAAAGCTGAAGTTTTCCTTGAAATCTGCACATTTATAAGAGCTCCACTTTTTTTTAACTAATTCTAGGGACTGTCCTCCTGGCTATAAATGCTGTAAAATTGGGCCAAATCCTGATTATGGTTTCACCAGTTTTGATACGTTTGGCTGGGCTTTTCTCTCCTTATTCCGCCTGATGACCCAGGACTACTGGGAGCGTCTGTACCAACAGGTACCAGTTTTGTGCATGGCTCAGAACTGATCTTCATTAGTTGAAGCAGAAAATGTGTAGAGAAGACAAGAAACCTCAAATAAAAGCAATAGCTGCAGGTCATCGAGCCCATGTCTTCCCTTCTGCCTGTGACTCCCGGTAAAGGGATGCTGAAGTGCTTCCCAGCCCTTTCACCCTGCTCTTGGAAAAAAGTTCTAAAAGGGTTCTGTACTGTCCTTCAAAAATATAAAAATGCCTCCTTGATTGTCTCAATGGGATGTACAATCAATGATTCATCTCTGAGGGTGTTGCTGGATGAACCCTCACTGCTGAGGGCAGGCACAACCCCAGGACTGGGTTGGCTGGAAGCACAGCAGTAACTAAAGTAGGGGCAGGTACAACAGGAGTGCTCAAAAATCAAAGTTTAATAAAGGAAAATAAAAGGGGCCCTAACAATCAATGCACAACAAAAATAGAAGCTGTACACTGTAGGGAGCTGCTCCAGAAGACCATGAAATGAGGCAAACACAAACTTATAAAGAGGGCAGGGAACCAAAGAACAAAGAGAAACAGAAACTATACCTAATATAGAGCACAAGACTAACCAAACAGAAAGCAGGGATCATAACATCACCTTATATGGAATAACTTAATCTGCATAACTGCTCCCATCATTCCTTTCTTCTCACCCTAACTTGGGGAATGTCCAGAGCCTATGGTGTGCTCTTGCAGGGCATGGCTGTGGTAGGCTCACGGGCCCTCCTTCTGCCTGTGACTCCTGGATAAAGGGAGGCTGAAGTGCTTCCCTGCTCTTTCACCTTGCTCTTGGAAAAAAGTCCTAAAAGGGTTCTGTACTGTCCTTCAAAAATGTAAAAATGCCTCCTCTGTTGTCTTCATGGGATTTAAAAGGTGAGGGTATCGGAGGAGGGAGAAAGACAGGGAAGAACGGCAAAGAAATTTATAATTCCATTTAATCTTCCTGAAACGTTGTGTCTAGGAAGTTCAGTGCTTTTGAAGAATTTCAGAGACACATTGAGAGTCTACCTGGAACTTTTTGTGGTAATGTTTATCTCTGGGGTGTGTTGCTTGCAGACCCTCAGAGCTTCTGGGAAGGTGTATGTAGTCTTCTTCATGATGGTCATCTTTCTGGGCTCATTTTATCTAGTCAACTTGATTCTGGCTGTAGTAACAATGGCATATGAGGACCAGAACAAGGCCACCATTGCTGAAACCGAGGCAAAGGAAAGGAAATTTCGGGAAGCTATGGAATTACTGCAGAAGGAGCAAGAGGTATGTAAATTATTCACTTGCAAGTGTTTGTCTCATTGTTCTGTTTTTGGTCAGGTTTAGGCTGGAAGGGCAGGTTTAGGTTTGGAGGACACAGCCTCAAGCTGCATCAAGGGAAATACAGGTTGGATATTAGGAAAAAGTTTTCCCAGAAAGAGTGATGAAGTTCTGGAATGGCCTGCCCAGGCAGGTGGTGGAGTCCCCACCCCTGGGTATGTTTAACAAAGCCTGGATGTGGCACTGGGTGCCAGGGTTGAGTTGAGGTGTTGGGGCTGGGTTGGACTCGATGATCTTGAAGGTCTCTTTGAACTCAGTGATTCTGTGAATTCTGTGGAAGGGACCTTAAAGATCCTCTCACTCCAAGCCCCTGCCATGGGCAGGGACACCTTCCACTAGACCAGGTTGCTCAGAGCCCCATCCAGGCATAAGAAAGAGCATCACTCCCCGTGTACAGCTGTATATAAAAAACCACTCATTTTGGAAACAGGAGCAAGTGATAACTTACTGAAATTAGTGATTCCTGGAGCTGCAGAACAACTCCTTGTTCAGCTGTGTATGTTTCCTCTGAAACAATGACTGTTTTCTGAATAAAAAGCATTAAAGGTTGATGTTGCTTTAAGAAAAGCAGTATTTTTAAATCGGGAAAACATAAAAATTCCATCAACCAGCAGCTTCCAAAAGAAAATTTAGCTTTTTTAAAAATTCTTTTTTATACTATTTTGTCATTTGGGCTGCTGAGCAAAGAAGCATACAGTAATTCTGCTGCATTAACATTTGAGCCAAAATCTATTGTAGTTGAATGAAAAGTCTCTTGGTAACTTAAACAGCACAGAAGCTTCTGGAACAAGATACTCCTGTGTTTTAAAAATATCACCCTAAATTCAGCATTGGAAGGAAAATCATCCACACTGTGAATATAGTCCTAGGATCCCCAATGCAAAGAAAGACTTTTATTACAGTTTGAACATTTCTTTTGGGGAAAGGATATATTCTACTGCATTATTTTCAAACTGAGAATTTTTATTGTAAGCAAATTTGCCATATGGAGGAGTAGGAGCTATAATGTGATTATTTTGCCTCTGGCAGGCCCAGTACTTGTAGTCATATAACACACTGCAAATAGCAAATTGTTCAGTGCTCCATATGTTGGGGAAATTCTCTCCTCTTTCTTTTAGCATTATCACATATTTGAAGATTTTTAACGAGTTTTGTGAAACACAAATTGTTATCAGGAAATAATAATATAGAGCACAGAAGTGTTTTCTTTCTGCTTTTACTCAAAGCACCTAGCAAAAATATCATCCATGTTTGGTTTTTTAAATTGCAGTCACTGGGTATTAAAGGGATTGATATCCTGTCACTTAGCTCCTTTGAAGCCTCTTCTCTGTCACCCAAAGAAATCAAAGAAAGAAGCAATAGGAAAAAGAGAAATAAGTCATTGGGGAGAGAAGAAAATGAAGAAGAAGAAGAACTTCCCAAGTCACAGCTCCCAGACAGTCAACGAAAGTTGGTAATCTATTATCTGAATCTGAGATCCTTACAGCTTTTCTAATTTTAATTTAAAATTATTGGCTTGAAAGCATAAACAAAGCCCCATTACAAACACAGATCACTCTTAAGTCTTTAAAATAAACAAATGTTGGGAGAAAGAAGAATTAGATGAAAAAATTAATTTGAAAAGGAAGTATTATAGATGGAGCATGAAAGCAAAGTTAAAATAGCTAAAGAAATTTTCTATAACAAAGAGAAATAAAAATAAGTGAATGACTACCAGGAGTTAGCTTTCATATTGTCATTCTCTGTGAAAAATTTCATATGTAAAATGTAAGTATAAAATTTCTTACTTAAAATGTAAGTATAAAATGTAAGTATTATCTCAAAAATATCTGGTACAGCTCATAAAATTTTATTATCTGCTGTTGAGAGTCTAAACACAATCCTTCCCAAAAATCTAAATCAAATAAGAGTGTTGGACTTGCAGTGGCTGACAGTAAACGTTACAAAGCTCCAATAATTTACAGCTTCCCCAGATTTTCTCTGTTACGCTGCTCTCTCTGTTTTGCTTTTCCTGGGCTTCCAGTCTCTCCTGGGCCAAAGTTGTATTATCTGCCATTAAGAATCTAAATGTAATCCTTGCCAGGAAATCTGAATCAAATAAGAGTTTTGGACTTGCAGTGGTTGACAGTAAACAGTACAAAGCTCTAACAATTTACAGCTTCCCCAGATTTTCTCTGTGATGTTACGCTGCTCTCTCTGTTTTGCTTTTCCTGGGCTTCCAGTCTCTCCTGAGCCTGGTGTACGGCCCCAGCTCCAGCCAGGCCAAGCGCCGGCTGAGCCACGGGAGCATCTTCAACTTCCAAAGCCCCGCCGTGGAGGGGGACAGTGGAGCGGATCTGGGTGACGAGGACACGGCGGGCGCCAGGGGACACAAGCCCCGCTGCCGGTCGCTGTCGGGGGCGCGGATGGGAAGGCGCCCCAGCCTGCAGAGCCAGCGGGGCCACAGCTCCCACCCCGCCACCCCCAACTGCGCGCGGAGCAGCCTGGAGGAGCACCCTGGGGTGGGTTTGGGGAGCAGCAGGGTGCACAGCCAAGATCCCGTGCCCTCTGAAGGAACCCTGCTTCCACCGGTCATGGAAGATGTGAGAAAGAGGGATCTGGTGAGGAAGAATAGAATATTTTAAATATATGCTTTATATGGTGCTTTACCAATCTTCTTTTGTTGTTGTTGTTTTAAGAGTTTCACCTTAATGGCAAGCAGTGGTGTGAACTCAAGCATGCTGGTGTGGGAATTTTTCAGTTGTTGGGTTTTTAAAAGTCTGATGCTTCCTGAAAATTAGATTTTGCCCTTCCTGTTGTAAACCTTATGTTTCTGCTATTTATTAATTGTACTAACGTAGTTTGAAAGATTCCTAGTGCTAAAATTACAAGTCATCCTTTTCATCCCAAATGCTGCTCAGGAGTGTAATTTTTAATAATACCAGTGATTTTTAATTTTTTTTTTGGTCATAGCCCCTTTAGCATCATGCAGCATCTTTGCCTGTAAATTCCCAAATTTCCCCTATTTATCCTTCACCTCTCTCCTATTCCATTAGTCTCTTGAATAATTCCTGGGCCTATTTCCCCTCATACACTCATTTCCAAGGCTGTGCTTGCCCCACGTTACATGCTTGCAGGATCCATTCACTGCATCCCCATAAGAGAGTGGGACCTTCAATCTCACCATCTATTACGTCTTGTAAAAATGTACATTTATTTGGCTGCCTGTCATTGTTCCTATTAACTCTCACAGTTACCCATCATCACATCCTGGCTCATTTCACTCCTGTGCTATGTTCCTAATCGTGTTTACTTCTCTGAGCAGCCAGCTGTGCATGATGAGAGCAGCATGATGCATTTACCTCCTCATCTGTCAGCCGAGTACTTTAATGAGGCTCTTCAGAGACAAAGGGCAGCAAGTGTAGTCAGCATAATTACCAGTGTCTTGGAGGGTAAGTGGTTCCTCATTAAGTTTATTTCAACCCTAAAGTAATGCTGCCATGAAAGAACAAAGCATATTTCTTAAAGGTTAGCAGAGATTTGTGGACGTGTAGTTAGGAATTTCATTGTTAATTTGTACTTCTTTTAGAAAAAAAAAGGTGTTACACAGTCTCTCTGTACTAGAACACAGTCTTTGCCTGTTGTAAAAGCTCATTTTGTAGGACAGAGAGTGAAGGGGGTTGGGGTGAGAGTGGGTGGAAAATATTTCTGATCATCTGACCTGCAGGACTGGGACACTTTTCTTCTCCTGATTTCTATTGTGTCAGTGGCAGAATTCAGAGGATTCACAGGCATGCAGAATTCAACAATTAATAAGATTATGCAAGTAAAATTAGTTGTGACAATTCTTTGATATTGAATACTCAGCATCACAATTTTATTCCTTTAATTTACCTTCCCAAGGGAATTTTTGGTGGGAGTTAATCAGTGACAGTTATTTTGATGACTGATAATTTTTTTGTAGATCTTGCTTAAAAATTTCAGTCCAAGTTATTCAGGATGAGGAACTTTTGTTTTCTTTTGGCCCTTTTGAGGAGCTGTACCACCAGTTCTTGGACCACAAGCATGGGATTGAACAGGGAGGTAGCTGTGGCAGGAAGGTCCCTTTTCTGAATTTTTTAAAATACCTTTTCCTGGGAGAATCACAATTGAACACATCCAGTTGAACTTTGCCTTGCAGTGAAATTCATCAGAGTTCTGGGTTTTGTTGCACAGTTTCAGCTGTGAACTGGGGTGGAACAGGACTTGTAGCTCTAGAGGAAGACAAGAGCTAGACCTGGAGTGAGGACTGAGGCAAAGTGATCACTCTGGAATAACTGGTGTAGGGTACAGATGTAGGTATTGAGCCTGGGGGAGAAGAAATGAAAATTAAACAGAGGGAAGAAATAAGGACAGGGCCAATTAAGAAAAGGATATGAGTCAGACCCAGCTCATCTATTTCTGAAAAGCTTCCAGGTCCCTGAAAACCAGATGAGTAATTCCTACTGTGCTTGTATTTAAAGCTAGTTCCAGTCAGTCAGTGAATCTGCACAGGACTTAAGCTGGGTCAAAAGTATTTTGAAGGGCTAATTAATATTAATGGAGAAGAAAGAAAAGCTATGAGATTTAGATTTGATTAAAAAGATGAAAATGACTAAGACAAAACAGCTTCTGTCCCAAGTTCTACTTGAGGAAAATGGAGATGTGTTCAGCTTGCATCAGGTGGAAAATGGTGGGTGTGACCTTTCCCATAGAAAAGGCCAAAGGCCAAATTTCAGGCAATTTGGATTTGCCAGAGTAAGAATTCCCACGTCTACCATCAATTCTTTAAACTGCCTTGAGGTCAAGGGAGACAGAAAGTTGTTGTGTGTGACACAGCTGTTGTTCCAGACACCCATGTGAGGACAAGGTGGGAAGTGCTGTAGCTGCTCTGTCATCCTGCAAGAGCATGAGGAGCTGTGGTGAAGGCTCTGCATAACAAATATCTGCATTGCCAGATGATTGTGGTACCAGTCTGAAACAAATAAAACCCTTTCCAAAGGCTTTTGAAGGAAGTGCTCACAAAAGATTTTGGCGTTTTCTCTGAATTTTTATTTTCACGTTTATCAGCTGATATGAGAACCACATGAATGATAAAAAGTGCAGGGAGGCTCTGTGAGAGATGAGAGATTTCCTTCTCTGCTCTTTTGAATGCTTGAAGTTGTTATTTCACCATCATGCTCAGTGATAACTAATGACAGATTTTCTTTTTCATTTAGAACATGAAGAAGCTCAGCAGAAATGCCCACCACGCCTGAAGAACTTTGCTTTAAAGTATCTAATTTGGGACTGTTGCCCACTTTGGTTGAGAATCAAAGAAAAAGTGGCTGCTTTCATAAAGGATCCTTTTTTTGATCTCACTATCACAGTTTGTATTGTGATGAACACTTTGTTCATGGCACTGGAGCACAATAATATGTCACCTACTTTTAAATTCATGCTTAAAATAGGAAACTTGGTAAGCAAATTCTCAGCTATGTGGATTTTTAGAGAATTAATTAATTGGCTGATGTGTGTTTTCACTTGAAACATAAAAAGTGAAAGCAAAAATTCAAAATTTGCAAACCCTGCATTTATAAACTTTGTTTCTAATACAGACAATTCCCAGATTTTTTATAGACTTTGTCATGCTCCTGAGAAGGCAGAAAAAAAAATCCTCCCATTTTGATTAAAAGTGCATTAGGACTTCATACACGTTTTTATTAACCATGAATGTTATTTGAGAGAAAATGACCTAGAGATGAGATAATTCATGGCTACTTTCAGGCTGATGCTGCTGTTTCCTTGTCACAGGTTTTTACAGGAATCTTCACTGCAGAAATGATCTTAAAAATCATTGCTCTAGATCCCTATTACTATTTTCAGCAGCCCTGGAATATTTTTGACAGTGTCATTGTCACACTGAGTTTAATTGAACTGAGTTTCCCCAAACACAAAAGCAAGAAAGAAAGGAGAAAAGGAGGAACCCTGTCAGTTTTACGATCCTTCAGACTGGTAATTCTTCACGCATGCTCAGTTGTATGAAACTTTATCTTGTGAATTTAATAGAGAATACTTCTGCAGCTAGGAGGCAAGAAATTATTTTTTTTCTCCCCCAATTATTTTTACTTCCTCATCTTGGCTTTAAGAAACACACTCAAACTCCTTGTGATGTTAGAGTCAGAGTTTTAGAAGTGTATTTCTTTTGAATTCACTGAGAAATATTCAAAGGAAAAAATACTCCAGAATGGACGTGTTATAAAACTGACACAAATAATTAAAAACTAGCACAGGAAATTAGAAAAAAAGTGTTGGAGTACGAACAGAAATAAACAATATTTAAAGAGAGATGTGAAATTATGTTAAGGTATCTACTTCATATAGTACAGACTGATTTAAATTGCTTTATCAAAATATAGACTCTTTTCATAGTGCTACAGCAGAAGTCCCTGAGCTTTTGGTCTTTTGTTTTACATGTAAATTAGGCACCATAATCTACATCAAGAGAATTGCATGGACACCTGCCTGCATTTATCAGGGTCTCAAGTTAGTTTGGTCCTTTAAGGGGTGATTAGTTTATGTTTGCAGTGTTGCCCAGCCAAGAGAAAAAAATATCTATAAATACTTTTAAAAAGTATTAATGTGCCACAAATGTTGCATTGCTGGAATAGTTCAGAATATCAGTAATTTTGTTGTTGTAGGTTTTGCATGGTGCAAAGATGAGTTATCTCTACCAATGTCTAACACTATGTTTTATGTTGCTATGCAGCTGAGGGTCTTCAAACTGGCAAAGTCCTGGCCAACTTTAAACACTCTAATTAAAATAATTTGTAACTCCCTGGGAGCACTGAGTAATCTGACCCTCGTCCTGGCAATCATCATTTTCATTTTTGCTATAGTAGGGGTGCAGCTTTTTGGGAGAAGTTATGTGTTCAACTGCACTAAAATAAGCAAAGACTGCAAGCCACGCTGGCACATGAAGGACTTTTTCCATTCATTCCTCGTCATTTTCCGAATTCTGTGTGGAGAATGGATTGAGACCATGTGGGACTGCATGGTGGTTGCTGAACCATCACTGTGCCTTTTTGTCTTTCTGCTGGTCATGGTGATAGGAAATTTAGTGGTAAGTTTTGCCAAGTGTTCTTCTCTTTATTCAGTCTGTGGTGGACCCCAGCTAATGGCTGTTCTGACAACAAAAGGTAGCTCCCCTAAAAACAGGTGGAAAATTTACCTATGTATATTATAGTCTGTGAAATCCTCTTTTTCCTTTCACTTTTGGGCCATTGTCTGTATTTTCCCATTTTGTGAGCTTTGCTCACAGCACCACTTGACCTTTCCATGTGACAATGTGACGAGAAACACCTTTGCAGTAAATACACCACAGGCAGTAAGTTCCTCCACATCTTGGGATTTGGATGTAAATAATCAGTGAGGCTTATGTCTCACCTGCTTGAATTAATTGGGCCAAGTGCTTAAGTCCCTCTCTAAATCAATTTTATTTATTTTATTAAGACCTCATGCAAGTACTGCATTCTTTATCAGCAAATGGCAGAATCTTTAGTGCTACCACAGAAATCAGGATTATTTTTAGGCATCTCAAAGTACATTTATATCCAAAAGCTAGATCTTGCAATAGCGTAACCTACAGAGCCTCAACACACTATACTGGGACACAAGGGACAGCCTACCTTCCTTGGTCCTGAGCTGTCCTTTCTTGATGCCCAAATCATAAATATCTTCTTTAAGTAACTTTGTTCCTCATGTCCTTCATTCATATGCCAAGCTTCTCTTAATTGTAAAAAGAATTCTGAACATATTTAACTCTAGGCAGACCTTTGTGGGAAATCTATGCTCTCTGTCTAAATCCTGAATATGTATTTAATGTCCTGTCTGTTCCACACTGCAAGGATTGATGTCAGTGATGAAATGCTGTGAGTGAGATTTATATCACAGTTTCATGTTAACTGTCAAGCAATGAAGTGTTTAGCCCTCACTTTTTGTCCAGGCTTTCTCATGGTCCAAGGAAGCTGAGAGAGGTATCTGGCACTGAGATTTATTCCAGCCTGAAGCCAATAACTAAGACAGATGGGATGAATTGATCTCTGGAGAGCTGATATTCTCCACTGCCTGTGGTCCTTGGATGGCTCAGGGGTGTTATCTGCCCAGTTCTGCCATGACAAAAATTAAGATACACAGATCCCATTAATAACCAAAATACTAGTGAAAAAATTAAATTCTCACATTCCCTTAGAAACAAACAAACAAAAAAAAACCCCAACAAATTGAGGTTTAAAAATTCCTTTATTTGAAAGTACTTAAAAATGAAACAGTCAAGCTTCTCTTGGTTTTGTTTTTTGTGATAAAGCAGCAGATTTGAGGAAATTCCTGGGCCTGAATCTGATCTCTCAGAATTTTGGAAGTAGCTCCACAGAGGCCTGATTTAGTTCTAATTTGAAGAATGAAGAGATAATTATTAAACTGACAGGACATGAGTCAATGTTACTGCTTTAACCTTTGAAAAGTTACTTTCAACAAATAATGCATTTGGCACACAGATCTGTTTTCTCTTGTAGTTTAAATTACATTTTTTGAGAAGAGAGGAATGGGAACACTGAAATTTCTGACAGAGAAGTTGATTTCATCAATCACAATGTGATCAGTTGCTGCCATTTCCTTATCACTTTGTTTTGGTTTACTAAGGAGAGACAACTTTGGTAGCATCTGTGTTCTTCAAAGTTAGAATTTGGATTTTCCAATGCTAGTCTTCGGATTTTAGTTTATTTTTTTTTAATTATTATTTCAATTGCTTTCAGGTTCTCAACCTTTTCATTGCACTGCTGCTGAGTTCTTTCAGTGCTGACAGTCTCCAGACAACAGAGGATGATGGAGAGATGAACAATCTTCGGATTGCCTTCGCTCGGATCCGCGCGGGATTCCACTTTGTCAAGAGTGTGACGTGGGATGCCTGCTGCAGGAAGCTCAGGCACATAAAGAAAGTGCACAAGAAGAAAATCAAACTGACTGCACAGAACTCACTTGGGTTCAAGAGTGAAGAGCCAAAGAGTTGTAAAGAGAATTACAATAATGAATGGATTGAGAAAAACGGGGACAAGTGCCCAGGTCTTGAAGATTTTGTTAGAAACCCCAACGTATTTGTTTGTGTCCCTATTGCTGAGGCAGAGAATACCAGTGAGGGCTTTGAAGATGATGATAAACTGAGCACATTTACTGACACAGACTGCAGCAAAAAGGTAATGGATGTCTTCATTTGTGTTGGAACAATAGAATTGTGGAGAGAGAGGAAGGGAGGGATGTGCGGGAGAAGAGTCTCTAGCAGAACAGGGTGGGAGATGTTGATCCATTTCCAGAGAATTACAAAGTTCTGAACTAGAGCTAAAAGTAAAAATATTTACAGCAAGGGTAAATCATTACTTGGAGCCTTTTAAAATCAACATTCTTTCATGGTTTTAAAAAGAAAATTTTTGCAGGAATTCTAGCTGATATGCTGTGGTGCGCACAGGTAATTCTGGCAGTCCTTGGTGAACTTGTATTTTTAATGTAAATATTTATGCATGATGTCAACTGTTCTTACTATTTTTTGCACAAAAGACCAAAAATACTGTGTTCTGCATACAGAACATTATCATGGATTCAGAATATGACTTGATTGCTCTGATCCTTACTTTGTATTTTTCCTCCCTGTGTGTAATATGTAGTAATTATTAGAAGTGGATGGGATTAACTATGGAGTGCCTCTACTAAAGACATATTTCTGATACTACATCACATATTTACCCTATTTCTTTGTGCTCTATGAATTTTTCACTTCTGTTTCAATCACAGTTGTCATTCTGGTATCACAATTTACCATATTAAATTTCCCTCTTAATTTCTATGTAAGAGTTCTCATTTAGGTTTTAAATAGATCACTAAAATGCCTTCATTTGCTCTGTTGGGGAAAAGTTCTATCTTTAGGTAAAATCAGAGACTCAAAATGATCCTTTCTTATAACCCTTGTCTGGAGATGCCCACTTTTAATGAAATTTATAGCTTATTGGTTTTTCCCCTCTGACTTGTACACTCCCTGAAAAGGCAAAAGAAAACCCCTCTAATCCACAGATTAATTTCAGGATGAAAATCACCTGAGGCAAAGGGGAGACAGAGCAAAAAATTCAGGCAGCTCAAGTAAAGGATCAGGATTTTCCTCTGAAGAATTCAGTGTGCTTTATCTAGGAAAGGATAGGAAGAGTGAACTCTCATCACCAGAAGAAAAAGAGGTAACAATTTTTATTTTTCAGTGATGTTAATTTTCCAATACTGGTCAAACAGAGGCATATTTCTGTTCAGATATTTACCAGAGAGAAGTTTAGTGGCAGAAGCAGCTTGAACTTGCAGTACCTGGTCTGGCAGGACAAGAGGCAATACTGGAGCTGGAATTCTTTGAGCAAAATCAAAGGTTTTCTAGGTATTTATTTTAAAGAAAAAAAAAATATTGTATAGGAAAGAGAGCATGTGGAAATGGGAAAACTATGATGTAACTTTGGTAGTAGTTATGAATAATTTATAAAATACTCTCTGATACCTTCCATTCATTAAATTCTGACTCTACAAAAAAGGAGGATTAAAAAAAAAGGAAGAATTAAAGAGAGATAAGTTTCCATGTGGGAAATTCCATCAAGTCTGCCTGTGTCCTAAGTTTCTTGGATTCAAGAAACATAATGCTTGAAATGAGTTTCTCTCTCTGTCATTAAAGATCATTGTTACCAGTTTACAGTGATCTTAAAATGATTTTGAATGCAGAATACATTCAGAGAAGTAAAAACCAGCATTATGGAAATATGAAAGAACAAAAGCATAAACTAAGCAATTGCTAACAAATTGCTGACTCATAATATTGTCTTTGGTTTAATGGGATAGCAAAAAGCTTTGTAACTGAAGAATAAAGGGTGTAATTCCAATTTCTGCTTCCTAAATATTATCCTGGATGCTCAGTTCCTGGCATGATAACTGATTTATTTATCTGGGTCTCCTGTGTGAATGCATCTTTCCATGATTTCATGGTTTTAACCCAGGTAATTTCTCCTGTTTTGAGAACTACATTAACTGATATGCAATTTAAAAGCTCTTCAGTTTCCCAGCTGATTAGGCAGTTACATCTGGTTCATGTAGATAGATATTGTAATTTTAGAGCTTGGGCCTCTACTTGAATGCATCTGTTGGTACTTCTAAGCTTATGTCTTTTAAAATCAAGAAGTTTTTTCCATTACCAACAATATTTGTAATATTAGTTCATACCAAAGCTTTAATTTTGAGTTTTAGTTGTTGACAGATTAATTTATTCATTTGGACCCAAATTAGAAAGAATCAATAACTGATATTGCTGTGCTCGGTAGCTGGACAGTGTCAGCTCTTCTGAAGTCAGCACAGTGGATCTGGCAAATTCTGAAGATCTTTTAAAACAGATTCCAGAATTTTCTGAAGACTTCAAAACTCCAGAAGAATGTTTTCCAGAAGGTAAGACTCTCATGGTTTCACTACTGGGAAGTGGGAAGAGTGAAAACTCAACTTGTTTCTCTAGTGATGCTGAGCCAGCAGGGTCAGATTATTTTCAGTTAATTTTAGTTATCTGAAAAAAAAGCTAAATAGTTGTCCCTATCTAGTCAACATAGAGACTGAGACACCTGAAAAATAAAACCCTTTCCTCTAAAAAGCTTGTTGCTTCCAAGTGGGACATGGGCAATGGCACAGACCCCATTCTGAAAAAAAGGATTGTGAGGTGAGATGAATTTCACTCAGTTCAACACAACCAAGTCACTCTGGGGGTTTGACATAAGAGAAGTGTGTGGGATCAGGTCTGTGGCAATGTGGCAATGGTCATCTGGCACATCAGATTTATTAATACTTTGCAGCAGTAAAAGTATTCCTTGAGTAACATTTCATGAGCAATCTCAGAGGAGTGAAATAAGCAAAAGAAGCTGCTAAGATGAATTGAATTTCTATAGGGTGATGATTAGAGAGTCATAGAATGACTTGGGTTGGGAAGGACCTTAAGTATCATCCAATATTCTGAGGACTCTTTTCAAATAATCAGAAAATATCTAGCTTGGCAAGTTGCTCTAGGATGTGTTCAGTGCTTTTATGATTTCTTCCTACCCTAATATGCAACAATGCTGGCTTTCACATCAATCCTGACAAATTTTGTGGCTTTCTGTGCTGAGGTTACAGCATCTCATCTCTGGTTTCCAAAAAGTGTGCAGAAACTGAGAAGGACTTTTGTAACATCAAGACTTTTTCCTATGGCTTTGAAATTTTGTGTGCCCCAACAGCATGTCAGTGAGAGCCTGTCCAGTGTCTCAGAAATGTCTTGAAATGTCACATTCACATTCTCTGAAAAATCCCTTCACCCAGGATTTTTCTCCTGGGAAGCTGAGAAGCCTCAGAGAAAAGGAAAACAATTTTTATCTCATTTGCTTCTCCTGTGTTTTGCTCATGTGGAATGTGTTTGGAGATTGTTTACCCACAGGTGATTGTTTCATTGCATTCTGCTGGGAGTTGTTTTCACTCTTTGGCCAATCAGGGCCAAGCTGTGTCAGGGCTCTGGAAAGAGTCAGGAGTTTTCATTATTATCTTTCTAGCCTTCTGTCTGTATCCTTTCTGTATTCTTTAGTATAGTTTAGTATAGCATTCTTTAATGTAATATGGTTTCATAAAGTAATAAATTAGCCTTCTAAGAACATGGAGTCAGATGCATCATTCCTGCCTTTGTTGGGGCATTCCCTGCAAATGCAATATTGAAATAATGAAAAGTTGTCCAAAGGGGCTCTACCTACTGTATAGGAGCTACAAGGCAAATTAACTAGATGTATCCCAATTCTTTTTTCTCTTGGTAAAACAGGGAAAACCAACAACAAGGATGCAGTAACTCTGACCATTGTCTATGTCCTACCCCCAGAAGTTTCCTGCACATGTCTTCACATCCTCCTGCCCTCCTTCCACTCACTCATTGCTGTCTCTCACTTTCAGGTTGTGCTAGGTACTTCCACTGTTGCCTGGGTAGTGCTGCAAAGTTTGGAGGAGAAACCTGGTGGAATCTGAGAAAAACCTGCTACCAGATTGTGGAACATTCTTGGTTTGAGTCCTTTATCGTGTTCATGATTCTTCTGAGCAGTGGAGCCCTGGTTGGTGTAGCACAGTTTCATGTGTTCATGAAGGATTTTTTGCTTTAATTTGCACCCAGAGAAGTTGTTTTTACCAAAAAACAAATTGAATATCTTTGAACTCATAAAGAGGAAAGAGTCTTCAAATAGCAGTCATTTATTCATCATTTTAATTATTGCAAATCTATTATTGATATTATTAAAAATTATGAGAGAGTGTGAGCTAAGCTAAGAATACATGAATCTCAAAAGCTGTTTCTCTTCTGGTTGTATACTGGATTTTTCTCAGGAAGTTATGTCACAATTGTGAAATATTAAGGACATTTTATACCATTAAAACAAACAAGTTACTCTTAATACTTGTGGAAAAAAGCTTAGTTCTCTTCAATATATAAACTTTATTAGATAAATTTCTAAAAATATGTATATATTTTTATCCTGTCTTCCCAGGATTTCATTGTGCAGAAGGGATGCATCCACAGGGCTGTTTTATATAGAGAAAAAGAAAGAGAAGGCACAAGGAGAGTTACACTTTTATCAGCTGGCATAGATTTGAGTAACAAATGGTGTTCAGATCTGTATTAAAACAAACTGAATGATGAAGGGGACTCAGTGTTGCTTGACTTAAATGTACAAGATTAATTTCTGATTTTTGCCATTTATCTATATCTATTATGATTTCAGGCTTTTGAAGACATCCATATACATAAGAGAGAAAGAATTCAAGCGATATTGGGATTTCTTGATAAAATGTTCACTTTCATCTTTGTTCTGGAGATGCTCCTGAAGTGGGTGGCTTATGGCTTCAAGAAGTATTTCACCAATGCCTGGTGCTGGCTGGACTTCCTCATTGTAGATGTGAGTTCTGCCCTTGCTGTTCCTACACAGCATTAGCAGCAGAATCCCTGATTATCTTCTGGATGTAAATTTCAGACCTTAACTCCTGTAGCAATGGTGTCAGGATATTGTGCTCCAGGCACAGAAAGCATGGTTTTGTTTGTTGGTTGGGGTTTTTTTTAACAGAAATAAAAGAAACAGATGACAGGATGTTGTTAATGCATTTCCTTTGTCTTCCCACTCAGGTCTCTCTGATAAACCTCTTTGGCAGTACCTTTGGGCCCATGAAATCTCTCAGGACTCTGCGAGCTCTGAGACCCCTGAGAGCACTGTCACGGTTTGAGGGAATGAGGGTAAGACTGATTGCAAACCAAAGCTTGCCAGAACTGATGAGCACATAACAGGTTTGTGACTCATCACTGTGTCTTGTGAAGTTCACATCTTCACCCTGAGCTCAGCTTAGGAACTATAAAATAAACTTTTAAAGAGACCCTCGGTTGTGCTCTTCTGTACTTGGGCATTCCTTATAGACTTTCCTGGAGTGAGTGATCCAAGTGTTGCTGAAATTAAAACTGGCCTAGGTGGAACTTTGTTCCATTGCTGCTCAGACATTCTTGTGTTCCTGTCTTACTGAGACAGGCAAAAATAAAGTAGAGAATGAGAACTGTGAGCACAATTATAATTTTTGAAATCTGATAGCAAGCTAAGTCAAGGAAAGAGTCGCTTCAAATTTGAAAGATTTTACTGGATTGATTTACAAAAACTGGAGCCTATTAAAAAGTACTTTGCTCAAATTATTGTTTCAAATAGAGTTCAGAAAATAAAAGTGTTTGTCTGTAGAACATTAGATTTTCTTCTCCCATCAAAAGAACACATTGATTTATTTTTTATTCTGGAAATGCGACTGAAAACTCTGTGGTTGCAATCTTGGCACTGTGAAGACAGAGAGAAATGTCATTAAATTAACTAGCAGAATGTGTCAAACTTTCCATGTGGGGAGTAAATTTTGATATTGAAACAGGTAATGTCATACTTTGTCTTGCTATGAAGAATGTGTGTGGCACAGTCTCCAAAAAACCTTCACAGAGCCTTTGAATTTTTCTGCTGGTCCATCAAGTCTTTCTTTGCTACCTCACAGATGAGTTCACTGCCTTCACTGTGAAACTCAAAGAAATGTTCCCACCATTCATTTACCCAGTTTTTTCAAAGCAACCTGTTATGTCTTAGCCTATATTTAAAATATGAATGGACACTTTTCTGTGGTTGTACAGCACCCAGCACAGGAAATGTACCTGGCTTATGCTTATAGACCCCAAACACAACCATAATCCACTAAAAATAAATGAAGCAAATTACTAGTGGAGAATTATTACTGGTCCTTTTAGGAACTACTTTTGACAGTCTTAAAAATAGTCCTCTGCACAAGTGCTCATGGATGAATACTTCAGAAGTTTTATCTTAATAAAGTCTAGAACAAAGAGACAAATTGACTATGTCCTATTCCAAAATTAAGGGAAATTAAAAAAAAAAAAAAGGGGTGGGCTTATATTTTAGTAGTGATAAGATCTCACAGCAGACCAAGAAATATCAACTATGGCTTTGAAAGCCTAATAGATACTAAAGATATTGTTCAAGGTCCCCCTGCCAGCTGTGACTAGTGTGACTTTGACTATTTACGTAGAAAACATCAGGTTTCTGTTTGCAGAGATGACTGAGTGACTGCTTACGGATACCTGGGCTCATCCTATTTTCTGAAGCATATATTTCCTCTCCCTTTTCATCCAAGGTTGTGGTCAATGCCCTCCTGGGAGCCATCCCTTCCATCATGAATGTTCTGCTCGTCTGCCTCATCTTCTGGCTCATCTTCAGCATCATGGGAGTGAACCTCTTTGCTGGGAAGTTTGGGAAATGTGTCAATATGACAGATGAAAATTCTGTATTAGATAACAACATCAAGAACAAAACAGACTGTGAGATGTATAACAACACTGGGAAAATATTCTGGGTCAATGTTAAAGTCAATTTTGATAATGTTGGCTCTGGCTACCTGGCTCTTCTTCAGGTGGTAAGTGCTGCTTGTCCTCAGTAGCCAGCCCTTGTCAGATGGGCTTGACCTTTTGGCAATTCCTAACTCATCTCTGAGGGTGATGCAGGGAGTGAAATATCCTGCAGCTTGCTCCCCCCTTGTAGCTGGCTGTTCATGCACACAAATGGGAAAAGGGGGACAGATGAAACCCTGCCCTGATTTTCCAGGTGATAACAGAACATCTGGTGGGCAGGTGCTGTTGCAGCCTCCAGCAGTTTCATGATCCTGAGAGCTGGAGTCCATCTCAGAAGGAATTCTGGGGCAAATAGTGACCTTTTCTGTCAAAATGTGGATTTATTCAGCCATGAGGGTTGCATGGCCTTTAGTGCCATGCTGATGAAGGTTTGCTCTGTCAGAATCCTAGGATAAAGTGTTCTGTCTCCCCCTTGAGAGCTTTCATATCATAATGAGTCTGAGAATGCCACACACAGCAGCAGCCAGAGCTGGGTGCTTTGTGCCTGTGAGCACAGGAATGGCTCTTGCTGCAGTCAGTGTCATTTGGATATAGAAAATTATGTGAAGACTTTCAAGGTCAAAGTTCAACACATTTTCCATGATCTCTCATTCCAGGCAACATTTAAGGGTTGGATGGACATCATGTATGCAGCAGTAGATTCACGAGAGGTCAGTAATTTCATTCAAACCATATTTTTTGAGAATGTTGCTGCTTTCTGCAAATGCAGTATTCATTTTGCACTTCCACATCTGCTGTTTGTCAGTGCTAAATACTACCAGTAATTATTTTTTGTCAGATGATGTAAACATTTAATCTGCACATGACTCATCGTATCCTAAAGCTCCTCTGTTGCAATGGGGAAAGGGTTTCAGCTCTAGATCCACCCACTTAAACAGAACAAATTGGTATGACTTAGTAAGGAAAGAAATTGAAATGTAGAAGATGCCTTAATTTCATCAGGAGTTCAAAGGAATGAAAGAATTTTTAAAGTATTTTCATATTATAATATTAGCAATATTATATATGGAAATAGAAATAATATATAAAAATAGGAAAATGCTACTAATAATATTTTCATATATTGATAAGTTTTTGTGTGTGTGTTTTAATGTTTTTCTTCCTTGTTCTTTGATTTGAAAAGTTATTCTTTCTTCTCCCAATTTTGTTTTTATTAATAATAGCCATCACAGAAGTTTTTTGCTAAGAAGATAAAAAAGAGCAACAGCATATCTAGGCCAAGAATTTTAATGGCAAGAGCTTGGAATTTGACTTCTAAATAGTTTGATTTTTCATGTACTGAAAAATTTACGGCTCCTGTTCTTATTGGAAGGAACTGAACTGGTGCTTCTGCAATGCCTGTGGAAATCATGTCAAGAATATTCAAAGAAAATTTTGTGTTATGCACTATTGGTATTTTTAAATTATACCACTTTTGTCACAATTAGCAGTAAGGCTGTAAATCTTAGCTCCTCCTGGAATCAATTTTTGAGAGGAGCTTCAACGGGAAGATTATTCTCAATTGGGCCCATGTTGCTGTTTTGTCATTTCTCAAGTCTCTTCTCATTCTTGCAGAAAGATGATCAGCCAGACATGGAGCACAGTCTCTATATGTATCTCTACTTTGTGAACTTCATCATCTTTGGGTCTTTTTTCACCCTGAACCTCTTTGTTGGTGTAATCATTGACAACTTCAACCAGCAAAAGAAAAAGATAAGTGTATTGGTTGTGTTTTAGAGAACAAGCTCCTATACATGGAACCTAAAACTTCTATTGGCATTTACCAGAGCATTAATAATTAAATTACAAGAAATAACTTTCCCCTTTCTTTTTCCCTGTAACCTGAACACCTAGATCTTCCCCAGACATTTCAAAGCCTCTTAAAATTTCACTCTTTTTGGGAAATTCAAGATGACAGGAGACTTGTTATTTAGAAAGTGGTCTGCTACAGATGCTCTGATGAGTGATTTGGATATTCAGCAAGCCCAGCACAAAAGCCCAGGGAAAGATTTGATCCTGTCCATGTTTTTTATTTGCATGCCTTTTGGGTGAGCTGAATTTCACACCAAGACTTCTACTCTGTGAATGGCTGGTTTGTGTCACTGATTTTATGGACGCAGTTACATGATATGAAATAAGAGCCAGTAACAGCAAGGTGTTAAAAAGGAAGGAATGCCAGTTTTCAGAATTTTAGACATTTTAAGTGCAGTAATTTTGCTCTTCACCAAATAACAGTGACATTTCTTTGTATACTTAGGTGGGGAAGATATCTTTATGACAGAAGAACAGAAAAAATACTACAATGCAATGAAAAAGCTGGGATCCAAGAAACCTCAAAAACCCATTCCAAGACCCTTGGTAAAATGAATTCTTCACTGGGAAAATGCAGTGCAAAAATGCAATTTAATTCACTGGAAAGTGCATATATTTATATATTGCAGATAAAATATTCTAATTGTCTTTACACTGATACTCACACAGTGCTATAAAGCCAGTTCCACTCGAAAAAGTTGACTCTATTATTTTACAGGTTAAATATTATTAAGTTCTCTGCCTAAATATTATTGGGTTTTATATTCTCTTTGGAACTGATAAAACTTCAGGATGGGAAGGGATTTTTAATGTCATTTTTGTACTCTGCCTTTCTCCAGTTTCTGCAACTTTATTGCAGCTGAGTGACTTTGTGATATAAAAATTGGAAATGTTGGAAACATGTGTGGATGGGTGCTCCTTATTTTCATAACTGATGTCAGAAGTATTCTTTTTCCCTTCTAGAACAGATACCAAGGTTTCCTTTTCAACATTGTAACATCCCAGATGTTTGATGTAGTCATCATGGGTCTCATCTGCCTCAATATGGTCACAATGATGGTGGAAACCTATGAGCAAAGTGAAACGAAGACAAACGTCCTCAGCAAAATCAATATACTCTTTGTTACCATCTTTACTGCAGAATGTGTGCTGAAATTGCTGGCTCTGAGGCAGTACTATTTCTCAAATGCCTGGAACATATTTGATTTAGTTGTTGTTATTATGTCACTTGTTGGTAAGTAAAATTGTCTTGAAAATTCTTTACTATATCAATTATTGTTCTTTCTAGAAAGAAAAAAAAATGGTTAAAATTTATAAACTGCAAATAGTCATTGAAATGTAAGTCATAATACTATAAGGTCTTAAGGAAAAAATAGGCAAGCCCCTTCAGATTATATTAAATAATACTAAATGAGATTCAAAACAATTCTTAAGGAAAAGTGTGTCTATATTTATAATGGTTCTTTAGGGTTTTTTTCCTTATCTGAAATACAGATTGAATCACTCATCATAGCAATATCACATTACATGATAATTTCCATTGTCACAGATTTAGTACAAACTAAGAAATATTCAATCAGATCAATTGGGTTTTGTCATCTGTGTTCTTGACAGATGACTGAAATATATAGAAAAATAGGAATACTGGAATTGGATTATAGCCTGTAGAATTCAGGCATTGCTGACTGACAATAAGGGTTCTTACTTTGTAGCACAATAGAAAATATCAAATAAGAAAATGTATTAATTTTTACTTGAAGGGATTGCAATGGAAGAATGGGGTAAAGAGCTGTGTTGCAAATTTGAGCTTCCTGCCAATTTAACTATTCCCAGGGCTAGCAACAGGTATTTAGAGCAAGAAGGATATTTCACTTCTTTACTATGACTCATGTCTAGGGTAAGTAAGATTCCACTAAGACTATGGCTCTTCCTTGAGAAATTAGGATTCTGGATTGTAAATACAGAAAAATTTATCCAAAACAGCTGCACTTAGAAAAGACAAGCCTCTTCTAGTGCTACTAGGTGTCATTTATTTCATTCAAACAAAGAAAAAATCACATCCATGTGTAGCTCTGTCCCTGAATGAACCAAAAGCCATTGTAGAGTGGTATGCACATCTTCTATGTTCATCACTCTGTTGGCTTCTACATATCATGCCTATATCCTATAAATGACAATGCATTATATCTTGTTTTCTTAGTTTAGCTTTGTAGTGTCAGTATTTGAAGACAAATGTAGAAGGTAACTTGAATCTGCCGAAGTATTCATGCAACCAGAGTCAAAGAAAACCATTGGTCATCAAGTGTCAACTGATACAGATATTTGAACTGGTGCACAGAAAGTTTCTTGTCATCTTCTGTGCAACAGGGACTGTCCTCTGATGGCGTAGTTCATAATTGCTGTTTTCAACAACTATTATTTCAATTCAGCTTCTCCAAAAAGTTATTCTGGTAGGGCTTAGTAAACACACATCAGATATTTTTGAGCTGTGAATATATTATCATTCCAGCCTCTTTACTAGTTAAGGAAAAATATGATATTCTAATGAGTTGTTTTCCTCTTCTTTTCAGCCTTACTGCTTTCCAGTATTGGACAAGCCCTTGAACATTTCTTACCACCCACACTCTTCAGAGTCATTCGTTTGGCTCGGATTGGCCGGATCCTGAGACTCATCCGGGGAGCCAAAGGAATTCGAACTCTGCTTTTTGCCTTAATGATGTCCCTTCCTGCTCTGTTCAACATTGGCCTCTTGCTGTTCCTGGTCATGTTCATTTATGCCATTTTTGGCATGGCTAACTTTGCCTATGTGAAGATGGAAGGTGGCATTGATGACATGTTCAACTTCCAAACCTTTGCTAACAGCATGCTCTGTCTCTTCCAAATCACCACGTCAGCTGGCTGGGATGGTCTTCTCAGTCCTATTTTAAACACTGGGCCACCATTCTGTGATCCAAACATAAATGGTACAGTGGGTGAATGTGGTAAACCTGCCATAGGTATTATTTATTTTGTAAGTTACATCATTATATCATTTCTCATTGTTGTAAACATGTACATAGCCGTTATTCTGGAGAACTTCAATGCTGCCACTGAGGAAAGTGCAGAGCCTTTAGGGGAAGATGACTTTGATATCTTTTATGAAATCTGGGAGAAGTTTGATCCTGAGGCAACTCAGTTCATAACTTTCTCTGCACTTTCAGACTTTGCAGATGCTCTGCCCAAGCCCTTGTGTGTACCAAAACCAAACAAAGTTGAACTCACAGCAATGGACCTGCCTGTGGTCAGTGGGGACAAGATACACTGCTTGGATATCTTGTTTGCTTTTACCAAGAGGGTGTTGGGAGATTCTGGGGACCTGGATACTCTGAAAGTACAAATGGAAGAGAAATTCATGGCTGCCAATCCATCAAAACAATCCTATGAGCCAATATCCACTACGCTCAGCCTCAGGCAAGAGGAAGAGTCGGCCACGGTGATCCAGCGTGCCTACAGGAGCCACCTGCTCCAGCGCTCCCTCAAACAGGCTTCCTACCTGTACCAGCACAGAACTGGCAGCTCTGACACTCTGGGAGATGCTGCTCCAGAAAAAGAAGGACTCATTGCATCTATGATGCGTGCAAACTATGGTAGGAGTCCTAACAGGTCTGAAACCTCGTCCTCAGTGTCCATCCCTCCGTCGTATGACAGTGTCACAAGAGAGAGTAGTGGCAATCTCGTGGTTGAGAATGCAGAAATAATGGGCAATCAACAATCTCCAGACATTAAGTAGTTAATTGGTGACAAAGCTGTTAAGAATATTTTTAAATTTTCACAGAAGATGATATTGTAAATACATGTCAGCAGAGGCGGCCTCCCCATGAAACCAGGTCTGTTGGTGGTGATCAGTTAATTATGGCAGCTGAGAATCGTGGCCTTTGGCTCTGCTGTGTTCAGTTTTCTTCAATATTTTCCAATTCAGAGAAAGGTTTTGGATCTGTTTGATCAATGGCATCTCACTGCAAAGCAGGTCCCACGGTACCTGGATGCTGTGATATGTTCACAGCAGTGACAGGCAACCTCAGCTGGTATTTCCCCTGTACAGGAAGCAGAGAAAAGTCCAAGCACCAATGGATCTATTGGAGAACAGAAAATGAATGTCAATATGAGTATAAACTGAGGAATGGAAAGGAGCTAAAATTTATTCCATTCCTAATTGCTACTATCATTATAAATAGTAAATTGCTGATGATTTTTTAACTCTTTTTTTTATGTTTGGGGACAGATGTGCCACAAACACAGACCCTGCATGATCCACAGGTATTCCACAGTGTAGTGGACTTCTTCCCATATGATCGATTTACAGAATAAACCATGGCATGTATGTTATCGTAGTTGTGTTACTGAAGTTTAGTGAAATAATAAATACAACTCTTAGTAGTACAGAAGTCATACTGAGCAGAGAAAAACCTTCTTTATGTTTTGCCTGTGAGGATTATTTTTTTTAACCCAGTTTCCTCTGGCAGTGAGGTGAAGGCAGCTGTACCATCAATCACCCCATAAAAATTTGTGTTTATTGAATACTTTCCTCATACTTCTCCTAACGGCTGAGTTTTGTGTTCGCACAAAGTCATGCCATTCTTGACAATGTGGCAGAGAAGGGAAACACAAATAACACTGAATGGAAATTGGTAATATCACTTCAGCCACTCCCTTGGACACCAGAAACCAAGGCTGGTGAGCTCCACATGGGACCCATCACAGGTGTCCTTGGTTGTGGTGATGAACATCATCCATGGCCATGGCGGTGTCCCTTTAGAGGAACCTTTCTCCCTCCTGCCTGTGTTTCCCTGATGGGAGAACCAGCTTTCTCTCTCCTGCAAAGGCTAGAATAAACCAAATTATGGGTAATATAGGCAATTAGGAAATCTGGGTTGAAGTACTTGGGTCTGGGGTTAACATAAACCTAAGGATGTAATCACAAATTCTAAAATTCCGCTTCTCATGGAACTACGTGTGCAGATGGGCTCTCGTGGTTTCTCATCTCACCACATTTTCCTTATGAAGTCCTTTATCTTCATGTCCTTATACTTCTCAGAAAAACACATGCCTAAACAGTACCTACTCTTTTGTCCTTTGTGCATTTACTTTGGAGATCCAGTTGATGCACTTTGCTGTCTAAGGACTGTTGTGTTTCCCTTTGCCATGTACTAGGTGTAGTCACAAATTACCCCAGACATGTTAATTTCTTATGTACACTAACATCTTTGAGATGCTTTTTATTTTTCTTAGTTGCAGGGTTGAAGCTCTGTGATCACTGTTGGGTTTGGCAGGTTCTGGCAAGGCTCAGGTGAGCTTTTCCCTCCACACTGATTTCAGCCAGAAAAGAACCCAGTGATTGAGTGGGACCTGCTGTGCACTTGTTTGCAACCTGCAGCAAGTTTTCTTCTCTCTTCAATGCCCCTTCTCTCTTATGTCCTGTGTTGCTTTCTTCTCCTGTCCTTTCCACCTCTTCAGATTGTGAGCTTTTTGGACAGAAATTCTCTTCTACTATGGATGGTAAATTACATCTAATAATGAGAGTTTGTTTTCAGGTAATATTGTCTGAAGACTGATGCAAATAAATAATATTTATAGTACCTTTTAGTTTCATCTGTGGTATTCCCTTAACTTCTCCCTAGCCATTCCTGAAATGGTAGCACCTTTAATTAGTTTTGACTAATACTCCCTCAGATTTTAATGTAGATGCACAGTGCACCAGAAAAGTCAACAGCTCTATGTCTTTAGGACCCAGGGGCTGTAGTCCTTCAAATAAAAAATAAATCTAACAACTATAAAAGAATTAATGAAAATAAATGGATTTATTTGGCTAAAATTATTTTAACCACTTCCACATTATATGAACAACCCCAGCTGAGGAGCTGACTACATGGCACTGGTGGGATGGTGTTTCCCAGCTCCAGCCTGTTCAGTGTGAGCTTCCCAAGATGTGCAGGATGCATTGAGGAGCAGTAATGAGCCACATGCATCATTCTCATGGATTTGGGTGTGCACTGAAATCAGCCCTGGTATCACATCCTCCCAGGAGATTGTATTAAACACATCCATACATAAATGTGGTGTGACTCATCTTTGCCAGTTTGTGTACCAGGAAGAAGTATTTTTTATATTGTAAGGGGAGTTAATTGTTGGTCACAATATATACAAGCATGATTGACGTCCTTCTCTCTGGAAAGGCCACCCTGAAACAGAGCCAGAGCTCCACCAATGCAGGAGATCAGATGCCAAAGTTCATTTGGTACCCTAAGTGAATTGTTTGTTGGTGTAAGAAATGATAAATACCATCTAGGGTGAATTTTACCTTCTGCAGAAACTCTGAGTAAAGGTGATACTATTTTAGAGGAGACAGTTTCCTTGCCATGTTCTTTAGTCACAGAATCAAAGAATGGGTTGACCTGGAAGGGACTGTAAAGACCATCCAGTCCCACCCCCTGCCATGGGCAGGGACACCTTCCACTATCCCAGGATGTTCCAAGCCCTGTACAACCTGGCCTTGGACACTTCCAGGGATCCAGGGGCAGCCACAGCTTCTCTGGGCACCCTGTGCCGGGGAATCACCATCTTGTTAGAAAAATATGTCAAAGATGAACCTACCCTCTTTCAGTATAAAATCTTGATAAAAAGTCTCCCCCCATCTTTCTTATAAACCCTCTTTATGTAATGAAAGGCCACAAGAAAATCTTCTAAGGCACAAGGAGGCCCCAACCATTTGGGAGATAAAATTCTGAATATAAGCATGGCAGTTAGAACATGTGCTCTTAGAAATAAATAATCTTCCAAATCCTTCTGGTTCACCCCGAGCCTCTTAATTTTGGATTCTACTGATGTCCTTACAGACATTGTGCTTTTCTGTGGTGGCAGTGGGATATACAGCCTTATTTCCAGATTAATTGCTTTCCTTTTTTGGTCATTCAGAGCAATATTTAATTTGATTTTAGTCATTATTTTACCCAGGCTGCATTAACAGCCTGGTCTCTTCAACAGTTACATCCTCCATAAACTATATATCACTTAAAATTTTACTCCAAATTATTGCATTTTTAAAGAGATTAATAATACAGACAAAAAAAAAATTTGAGGCCTGAGAGCTTTTCCCTTTGACAACCCACAAGAAACACAAGCACAACAATATGATGTATCAGTTTGTTCCTTTGATAGTGATGTGGAGCAATAAATATATGAATGAATGACATGAGAACTCAGGAACATCTGGACCTCTCTGTAGTGGACTTCATTTTACCACCTAAAACACAAAAATTTTTCAGATAGGAAATCAAAGTAATGGGAAAACCTTGAATAATTGCAAACCAGTCAAAAGTGTTAATGGGGGTAGGGGAAAAAAAAAGAAACTAATGAATAAAAAGCTATTCTTTTCAGCAATATTTTCTTCAGGATCTGTAGCAAAGGCTAAACTGACTTTATCATCAAGACTATCATTAATTGAACCACATGAATAATTTAGTTCAGTGTTTCTCAGCTCTTGGGCAGATTGATGGAGCTGCATGAAACTCCACCTGTGCTTGAAAGAAAGACAACGTATTTTCCTTCTATTCACCAGAGATCTTTGCAATTCAACAGTTGTGAATTAAAACTAGATCATGCGCTGGGAAGCAATGCTAGGATGAAAAATAATGTGTGATATGAGAAGTTTAGTGTTTTCAGCCTAGAAATAACAGCTGAGAGGTTGTATTGTAACTCTCAGTAAATAAAGCAGGTGGGACAATATGAGGAAAGGAGAAAAATGTTTAAAAGACAAACAGAATAGTCAGAGGAAAATTAACTGGTAAATTTGAGGTAGTTTCTGTTCTTTAGAGGATTGATGATTTTAGCAAAAACCTTATTTTAGCAGAAGCAGAGAAGCCAGTTTGACTGGAAGGTAAATAGTTACACGTGTTTTCAAGGTGTTATGTGCCACAGCAATTTCAAGGGGATCTGTGATCCAGCAGGCCCCTTAGTTCCTGCTCAAAACTATCTGAATTTAATAAAATTAAGACTGGGATCTACACCTGGACAGGGAAACTTGTTGAATGCTTCCTCCTAGTGGTTTTCGATCAAAATGACATTTTCAATGTAAAAAAAAACCCCGAAAAATAAGTGGGGCCTCTGTCTAAAGTATAGAGAGTGAAACCTGAACAGATAAATAACTGTTAATACTGAAAAAGTATTAGCAGGAAGTAGAGAGCTTAGAGGGAGGGGGAGGAGGGTTGTGCTTAAAGAAAGCTGCAGTTTAAAGGTAAGAAAACAAAATGAGTGAGAATTTCCAGTGTAAAAGAGAATGAGACCATGAATAGGAAGCTGAAACAGTAATAAGTAAATCACTGGCTATATAAGAAAGAAGAAAAAGTAAAGATGTGAGTTTGGTTTAAAATGGATGAGGGATGAGGTTTGGATAGCTTTAAAGTTTATCTATCTATATATATTATAAATATCAGGTACATAATCTCCTTAAGTTTTGGTGAAGATTATTGTCAATATGGGATTATATTTTCCTTGGCAAACAAGAATTGTTTGAATGGAAATGTGAGTAAATCCATGGATGGACACAGAAGGGAATTAAAACAATGGAGCTGGGGTCCAGAACAAGCCCTTTGCAAAAATCCTGTTGAGAACTGGCACGTAAACGTGCAGATCTCTCTCTCTAAGGAGAGAACCTTTCCTGTCAAATCAGGAAAGGTTGCAGGAGAGAAAAAATCCACAAAATCCAGCCTAAATGTAATACTTGCATTAGAAAAGGAGGTAACAAGCACCTCAAGCAGAGACTTGCTGATCTGAACTAAGTATATTGCAAGGCTGTGGGGCACATTTTGGAGAGGAAACAATCAAAGATTTGAAGGAAAGTGGAAAATTGAATTTAAAAAGGTTTGAAATGTATTTTCTAAGAAATAAGAATGTGGCAAATCTTATCCCCTGCTATCCTGAGAGAATGTAAGGGGGCAGAGCATGAAGGGCTCTACTGGGGGCCAAATGGGGACATGTGCTTTCAGGGGAAGGAACAGCGGATCCCTGTGTGTGGAGGTACCAGTAGCTGGTTTTTCTGGGTCTGGACTGAAGGCATTTGACACAGCAGTTCATGTTTGGACTCAGGTGTTTATTATTTCTTATCAGTAAAAAATTCTCACAACCATGAGTTCAGCAGCTTCTCATTAGAAGGCACAAAATGGCCACAATCTCTTGTTTCAAGGTCTTTTTAAGACTAAACCATCCAATGAAGAACTGACACCTGGATTATTTTCCCTTTTAACCCAATAACTGATCCCACAGAGCCCCCAGTGCAGACTTTTCTGTCCAATTACAGAATGCCACCCAAACCCATGGAGAAGAAGAAAGAAGAAGCACAAAGAAGAAAACAAGGACAACACCCTGTGCCCTCCATCTTGTATCCACAACATACTAAAAATCCCAAACCCTCAATTTCTCACCAAGTAACACACCTACACTACTCTCTATAATCTATTTCACACTTTTGTGGGTTCCAGTCTATCTTGAAGTCTGGGGAACTTTCTCCATGAATGAGGGTCAAAGTCAGTGCTCCCCTGGGGGTCAGGACACCCCAGGGCAGACAGGGAAATATTCCAGGTTTCCACACCTGTGGAGACCTGGGTCAGCTACTGAAACAGAAGGGCTGGGATGTGTAACATGGTGCAATCATGAAACACAGAAATGGAAGTGAAGCTCTGTCAGCTCAGACACAGCCCATGGGGATCTGGTGGTGCTGAGGCAAAGAGGAGGCACTGGTGTAGCTGTACCTCTGCACATGCTGGTATGAGATGCTCAAGGAAGATTCATATGAACCAAACAAGATTTAAAGGGTTTGTACAACAGACAGGAAATTAGAGAGCCTTTAAAAAGAAAATTGGAATCCTGGTTTCTTCAGTCCTGCAAAATGAAAGTTGAGAAATGTGATTGTTTCTGAGAGAGGAATAAATGTGAGGGTTAAAGCAGAGTATTGAGCAAGGTTTATTTTGAATAGTCTGCATCAACCACCCTCCTTCCAAAGTCTATAAGAGGGTGCAGTTTGCAGATTTCCTGTGGTGAGTTTTCCCTGTGGAAGCTTGCCAAAATCCCATGGCTATGGACCAGACCTCTTGCACACACGAAGATGTGCATGGAAAATTTGTCATTTGTACCCTGTTGGTTGCAAAGCACAAGTTTCCCCACGACAGCAAGATCCAATACTCCAATATGTGTTTGCTTATCCCATCAAGTTGATTGACATGGTCCATTACTGAGACTTTAAATATATATATATATATGTTTTGGGAGAGTAACACCACAAAGTGGGAAGGTATTTTCCATGTTTTCACTGAAAGGAACTGGAAAGGCAGGTCCGTGCTGACAAATATCTTAAATGTGGGTTTGGCTTTACTGAAAGTCATTTTTTCTGCTGGGTTCCAGCTCCTGACCTGAGGACATCAAGGAGAATGTTTTCCACCTGGTAATTTGTTTCTCAGTTAATCAGCCTCGCAGTTAAAGCTTACCTCTTCATTTAAATTATCATGACTTTAGTCACTGGTTCTGGATACACCTTTAATGCTACAATAAAATTTTATTTAGTACCTTCAATGAAAATGTTACTCACTATCACCTCTGTATTTATTATTTTCATGTGAATGGAAGGAGCTCTTAAAACCTCTCACACAGGCATTTTACTCAACAATCAAGCAACTTTTTGGCTCTTGCCAACATCTTCCTAATCTGACAAACCAATAACACAGCTGAGTTTGGCAGGGTTGTTATAGCCAGGATGGTATGCAGACAATATTCACCTCCTTGGGTGAGGCTGAAGAACAGGAACCAGCAGCTGGGAGCTTAATTGGATGTGCCAAGAAAGGGTTAACATGTTTATCCATCAGGCAACAGCTGAAAGGGATAAACCATCAGGAAACAAACTATTTATAAGGCAGGAGAGGCGGGGGTAGGTTGGGGGCATTTGAGTGGTGTTTTGTTTTATTTTATTTTTTGTTTGGGGGTTTTTGTTTGGTTGGGTTTTTTTTGTGGGGGGGGGGGGAGTGTTATTGGATTTTTGTTTGTTTTTGGGGGTTGGTGGGTTTTTTGGGTGTGTTTTTGTGGGTTTTTTTGATGCTTTGGTTTTTGGGCTGGTTGTTTGGTTTGCTTTTTATTTTTTGGGGGAGAAAAGGTTGGTGTGTTTTGTTTGGTTGATTCTTGTTGGAGTAAGGACTAGAGTTTGTTGGTACCTGTGCTTTAAACCAGTAGTGGCATTCATATCTAACAAGATAGCAGTGCAGCTATAGGTATATTTCTCTCTTTTTAGAGAAGTTTTTGCTATGATTGTTGAAAGCCAGGCTTTCTATGTCTGTGGATTTGAAGAGTTTATCCTTGAGTCTTATTTTTTTCTAAAGGAATGACTGTATTTGTTTGCCTGTCTGTTTTATGGGATAGGTTTTGTTGTTGTACTTTTCTTTGTCTCTAGTATTCTGTTTGAGATGTGAGAGGACACATTTGGAGTTGTGGTATGTTTTTGGGGGGGACTGACAGGATTGATTTACCTGTTTCCATTTTTACTAGAAAAGGAGTTAAATAGTTACCTTATATGTAAAAGAAAATGGGGCACTCAGAAGTTCCTGCCTGTGCCTTACCTATGTTTGCTCTTCAACTTTTCTTTTACTTAAACAATGTGGAATTTAGCTTCTGTTTGTCCTTTGTGTTTTTGCTATATGAACATCATTGCAGAAAGGGCTAAAGAGTGAAAATCAGTTAGGAAAAGCAGTATGTGAGAATTAAAAGGTGGTGGGAAGTCCTTTTCTGGGTTCCACTCTTGCTGTTGGACTTCACAATGCCCTGAAAAGAGGGGACTGTTGCAGTCTCCCAGTTCTTTTGGAGACCAGAGTCAAATGTTAGGATTTTGTGTTGTTTTCTGTGGATGGCTGTGTTTGTGCTGAGTAGAGCAATTCCCCCAGAAATCTGGCAGACGCCCCAGTCCTATCCCATTTGCAGCCACTCCCAAATCAATGCTTGAAAACAGATGAAAGAGTAAATAAAATAAACCATCTCTCTCAGAGAGCACTCAAATATTGCAGAGGAGGAAAAAAACGGACTTTGCTTGATGCTGAGGAGCATGTTCAACACCTGGTCAGGGTCTGACCCTGCACTCAGAGGGATCAGCTTGGAAAAGCAAATTGTGGTGGCTCCGTGTGGCATTGATGTGCTTTGATGGGACATTTCCAGTCAAGGGCATCTGGTTCTTAAGGGCTCTGTTTGTCAGAGGAAGGATATGGCATTAAAGATGAAATATGAAGAGCTGATGGCCTTGAGTAGTTACAGGCTTGTATAAAATCTTCTCTAAAGAGGTAAAACAAATATTTGAGAGACTCCTTCATTTTTAACAGGTTGACTTTCTGGATGTTTGGAGAACCTTGTGACTTCAATGTAATTTTTCTCAGAAGGTAACTGGGCCTGTGTGCTTCATTAGCCTAGTCTAAAACTACTTTCTGCATAGATAGAGATGAGGAAGAAATTGGTGGTGGGGTGGGATGGAAATATAAAAATAGGAGTTGTGAGTAAGCAGGAGAGGGCGAGGGGTTTGCAGGCTGCTGGCAAACAGACCAAGGAGAGAAGCAGAAAGCCCAAAGATGTGATGGTTAATATGTGACTCTTCACCTCTCAGACAGAAGATGTAGCTGGTGAATTGTGCTGATTTTTGCTTGAGGAGAGTTAATTTTCTTCACAGTAGCTAGTATGGGACTAAGTTTTAGATTTAGTTTTAGATGTGCTGAACACAGTGTTGGCAATCAAGAGATGTTTTGGACATTGCTGAGCAGCACCTGCACAGCACCAAGGCCTTCCCTGCTTCTTGTACTGCCACACTGCTGAGGGGCCTGGGGTGCATGACAAGTTGGGACGAGACACAGCTGGGACATCTGGCCCCCACTGACCAAGGAGATATTCTACACCACAAGATATTATGCTCACTAAATAAAATGGGGGGATGTTTGGGGTGATGGCATTTGTCTTCCCAAGTTACCACTATGTGTGATTGGGCCCTGCTCTCCTGAAGATGGCTGAATGCCTGCCTGCCTGTGGAAGCATTGAATGAATTCATTGTTTTGCTTTGTTTGTGTGTGTAGCTTTTGCTTTGTCTTTTAAATTATCTTTATCTCCACCCATGAGTTTTCTCACTTTTTCTCTTCTGATTCTCTCCCTGATCCTCCTGGTGGGGGAGTGACTGCCTGGGATTAAATGACAACAGACTTTTTGTCATGCTCAATGTACAGCTTGAAGGGTTAGAGACAATGAGAGATTTGATTGAAATGTGCTAGATTGATTTAATAGCTGCTATTGCCATTTAGCTATTAATTGGCAGGCTCCTGTGCTTGCCATGGGGCTCACTTGTCTGGCTGTGTATTAGAGCCTCATTAGTGGCTCCTTTTTACAATTGCTGGTCAAGGTTCTCTTCTGTGCCTGGGCACATATTGATAAGAGCCCTGGTGATAACAGCCCTGCCTGGGGAGGCAGATGGCCAGGGCATCACTGCTGCTGAGTTGAACAGGCTGGGACTCCAAGTGTGAACTCCAGCCAAAGGGGCTGTGAACTGTGGATGAGCCCGTGCTGGAGCAGGTTAATGCCTGGAGGAGGCTGTGATCCTGTGGAGATCATCACACCTGTGAAGAACCGAAACCTGTGGGAACGATCTGTGTTGGAGAAGTTTGTGGGGAGGAACACCACTCTGGAGGAGGGGAAGCAGAGATGCCCCTGAAACCTGTGGTGAAGATGATGGTGAGGAGCAGTTCCCTGCAGCCATGGAGGACTATGCACATTACAGGAATCACTGTACCAGGAGCCACATGGACCAGTGGAGGAAAAGCGTGAAAACAAGCAGTGAAAGAGCAGAGTGACCTGGCCTGAGATGGGTTTGGTGCCCAGTAACTCAGCACAACACACCATTCCTCCAGTCCCAAGTGGCCACTGTGACTGATGGAGCCCAAAGTCATGGACTAAATGAACACAAAGATCCTTTTGCTGCAGACCTTGGTAAGAAAACAACTCTGACCACTGATGAGACTCTCTGGCCCACTTTCCCACCACCAGAAGCTTTTACTGCTGGGACTGAGGCCTCTTCACAGCAGAGGGCTCCAGTAAGATGATGGGGGCTGTGCTTGGCTCCCTACACACCCTTCTCACATGCATTCAGGTTTCATGCCCTTTGTGTGAAGGGTTGGAAGTTCACGATCTCTTTTCTTGGGCTCTGGTCATTTAATACCTCATCTGTTTATTGCTTTAAAGGATGGGAAGGGAAGTCATGCTTAATTGAGTCGTGTTGGATATTTTATCATCTATGATGTCAATGATATGGAACAAGGAGTGGAATGTGCTGTGTTTGCCTGGGGTAAATTTTCCTAATGGCAACTAGTATGGGACTATTTGGATTTGTGCTGAAAACTGGTTTTGTAATATGGAGGTGTTTTTGTTATTGCTGAGCAAGGCTTGCACAGACCCAAGGCCTTTTCTGCTTCTCACAGTGCCTTGCTGGTGAGGGGAGTGGGAAAATTGGGAGGTGACACAGCCAGGACAGTTGACCCTAACTGACAAAGGGGTTCCAGACCATATGACATCATGGTCAGTGTATAAAGTAGGGGGGGGAATAAAGAATAATGGGGTGGGGGAGGAGGGGGATAGTGAATGGGATGGTGTTTGTCTTCCCAAGTGAATGATGTCTGATGGAGCCCTGCTTTCCTGGGGATCTCTGAACACCTGCCTCCCCATGGGGAGTATAGAATTAATTCCTTGTTTTGCTTTGCTTGTGTGTGTGGCTCTTGTTTTTTCCCTTAAACTGTCTTTATCTCAACCCATGAACTTTCTCACTTCTGTTCTTCCAATTCTCTCCCTGATGCCACTGGTAGGGGAGTGAACAAGTGGCTGTGTGATGATTACTTGCTTGCTCCCTCTCCTCTCCCTGATAACAAGCATAAGAGCAAATGGCCTCAACTTGCATCAGGGTAGGTTTAGATTGGATATTTGAAGAAATTCCTTCACAAAAGGGGCATTCAGAGGTTGGGACACATTGCCCAGAGAAGTGCCGAAGTCACCATCATTTGGAAGGGTTTGAAAAATATGTGGATATGTCATGTAGGGACAGGGTTTAGTGGTGGACCTGGCAGTACTACCTGGCAGTTAATACCTGCTGGGCTTGATGATCATGGAGGTCTTTTCCTACCTAAATGATTCTTTGTTGTGTGAAGCTGAGTTTCAGAGCTAAAGAGCTCGAGGGCAGGCTTTGTGTCCACCTGGAGCTCCTCAGGCTGATCAGCTGAAGACGCTGAAAAAAGAATAACAATAATCCAGTCATAGAATCACAGAACCACTGATGTTGGAAAAGCCCTCTAAGATCATGTAGTCCAACTATTAACCCAGTGTGGTCATTTCCCTGGCTATCCTCATGCTGTCCTCTTTTCAGAGGAAAATATTGTCATATCTTTATGCTCTGTGGGCACTTTTGCAAATAAAATAACCAAATAAAATGGATAGTCAGAGCTGAGTAGACTAAAAACCCTGGATTTAAAACTTAATTTAAAGATGAAAGGATCAATGAGAAGCACCAGAGAAAGGTTTCTACATCTTTGTCCTTCAGTGCCCTTACAGGAAACTCTACAAGAAAAGGAACAGGAGAAGAGCACAGTTTAATTTCCATCAGATTGGTCAGGTTTACTTCAGAAATTCTGAGTCATTTAACCACTTGTGACCACAATTTGCCCAAGATCTGACCTATGTGAGCATTAACAGCCTAGAGCAGTCCCAAGGAAGTCCCCAGGACTGTTTCTGTGCTGAAGAACACTGTGGTCATTCTTGCTTAGGTCTTTGTACCCAAAGCACTTCCCAGAAGCTGAAATGGTGGAGCCTGAATACAAACTAATGGGCATTGAAATTAATAAGGAGATTCAAATTAAAGAATAAAAAGGAAATGGTTCATGACTCATGTAAAATATTAAGTAAATGTAGTGGAAGGAAGCTTGCCTTTAATTAGTGTTAAAATGGAGCAGGGAGGGCATGATGGACTGCAGTGAAAAAAGAGGGTTCAGGGTATTAAAACCAGAAAATTATCACTTTGAATTTCCCTGCGGTTCTTGTGGGGATTTTCTTGTTAGCTGTGCCTCAAGATGCTTCTCAAGGCTTGTTTCTAACTACATGTTGCAGGTGTTTGAAACCAATCAATCAGCCAGCTTACTCTGACTCTGTCAGAGATGTTTTTAGTTCTGATGTTCTCTTAGAGAGGTGGAAGGTGTAAAAAGATTGTTGTGTCTTGAAGTCATGCTTTTGGCACAAAAAGGAAGGAATAAATTTTGACTTTACATTTTGCAAAGGCTCAGAGTGTGACTATCCCCTTTTAGGAGGCTTTATCTGATGTAGGACAAGGGGGTGCTTGGATATCTTTGCTTCCTCCAAAAAGCACAGAAAGCTCTTCTGGAAACTCAAGCTAATCAGGAAATCCCACGTAAATGCTTTTCCCCTCTCAGTGAAGCTGCATTCCTCTGCTTTCTGAACTGCCTAATAACCAAATATTTGTGCTGGCCACAGGTGGCAAAAGCATGGTAATGGGTCATAATTCAGCCCAGCCCAATTTAACCTTCTTTCCCCTATAAATTAAAATGCAGCTGTCTTCTGGTTAGACATAAAGTGGCCTAATTTTGGAGGGATTTGAGAGGTGAGCCATTTCAGGGAGAGGAAAATTAATTTTACTTTAATGATGTGAGCTGTTATGTCTATCAGAGCATTGAATGCTTTCTTTACACTTGGACACAGTCGTTGACAGAGGCACTGCCAGCCTGTAAATTTTTTTTTCCCCCCCATTAAATTAGAAAAGCTCACTGTAGGGTTATATCTTTGAGTCTGATTGAACAAATGTAGCAATTTATCCAGGCGTTACAGGATTTCCCCGTGGATGCTTGATGAGAGCTGCTCCATGAGGATGATACACTTAATTAAAAGGCAGAAGCTGAAGACTGATACAGATGTATCCTGACACGCAGCTGGGTTTGTGTCAGGGTCTCTTTGCTTATTGTGAGTGAAGTGGGGGGGATGAGGAGGAATCAGGGCTCTCATTAGAGGGAGGAATAAACCCAGATCCCAGAGTGTGTTACACAATGAAGTTTTAACATCATCCCTGCTATGACTCAGTGTGGGATCCACAAAGGGTGTTTGGCATAGTGGGTTTATTCCCTAACATGGTGTGGGGCTGACCCAGCCCTGCTGATTTATTTATTCCCTCTCAGTCGGGCTGGGAAACCATCAGTGAAGGGAATTTGTGGGTGTCCTCCTTGAAGGGAAATCAATATGGGGTCTCCAAACCTCTTTTGTTTGGGTAATAAAAAAACAATGCATCGGTAATTCCCTTTTTTTCTTCCCACACGCCCCCATATCTCCCATCTTTGGGCAGGAAACCCCCTTGATATCCTCTCCCTTTATTTCAAAGGGAATTAAAACAAATGACAGTATTTTTCTTTCCCAGTAGAGGGAAGTGTTGGCTAAACTGAATTTTATGCACTACAGCCTCATGGCACCTCGGGCTAAAGGAGCTTCTTACAGTACTTATCCCAGGTAGTAAAAGGGTTTATAAAAAGTTGAGGTCTGTGGAAAGCAAAAGCACTTCACTGAGTGCTAGCAAGGTGGGAGGGCATGGAGAAACCTTTCAAATTGTGAAGGAAAACACTTCTCTTTTTTTATTTCCAAATTGAATTTTTCAAAAAAAAAGCACTTTTAACCTTTTTTTTTTTCTTGTTTAAGGAAAAAGAAATACAGATTACAGTTTAAACTAAAACTTTTTCCCAAGCTCAGGCTTTCATGAACTGCATATTTTTCAAACCCTTTCTTTCCTTAAAAAGGCAGTGACAAATGTCAATGGGCTAAAAGAAAGGCTCTATGAGCATCTTTGGGAGAACAAAAGGATTTTTGCAATTAGCACTGCTTTCTATAACCCCTTTAAGAATGCAGTGCTCACTTTGTGGGGAAAAAGGTATTTTTTGGGGGGAGAAGTGATGAGAAAGATGACACCAACTGATCTCCCATAGTATTTTTTTTTTTTTTTTTTTTGCTGCTGGTACTTACTCCCACCTGACATGCACATTTTTTAGGTTTCAGCTGACTTGCCTGGAACTTTTTTAGACATTCAGTAAGCCAGCATTACCTGGCTGCTTCTTGCAGAGAGGAAGATTTTGGCAAGGCAGCACAGGTTCAATAATTTTTTTTCTCTCTGATCAGCTTGTCTATGGGGCTCCAATTAGCATGGCTACTTCATAATTAGTGTTTTCACTAGGAGGTCTCCTGTGCCAAGGGTGTTCCCCACTTGCTGTGGGATTTGGAGATGCTGCTTTCATTGTGGGCTCATGGGTTACATTTCTGTCTCTTTTGAAGGGAGGCAATTTAAAAAGAGGAATCCAAAGAGCACATAAACGCTTGAAAAGTGGGGGAAAGCTTTCTTTTTTGGGGGGGCTAGAAAATGGATGGAACCATATCAGTCTTCCTGGCATAGAAGAAACTTTAAAGGTGGCTTTCCTTCTCGTGTACTTCTTCCTACCTTTTATTAATCTGATTTATTCCCTTTGTAAATATTGCTGCTTTTTTCTATAAGCTGAGTTCAGACTGAGCTGATTTCATTATCACAGGATTGAGGATTTTCTAGTATTATGAGTAATTTCTGTATTTGTAAAGACACATGAAACAGATGGGTCATCCTGGTGCTTCAATGAGGTTTTAACAGTGTTTTCTCCCTCTGTAAAGAAAAAGCAGTAGAGTTAAAAATTTAGAGAATTCTCTTATGGACTGAAAAAGAAAGACAAGAAATTTTTCAGGACCAGTAAATGGGACATTAGGTGAAATTTTGTGGCTTTTCCCTCCTTTCCCTGGCTGTGCTACTAAATCTGTGACACTGAGATGTTGCTCCCTCTTCACCTTGAGATCACTGCTACTGCAGCTCTGAAGGAAGAAGGGAGGACAGAGGATTTACATTCATAAATTGTGAGTGGAGTAAGAATGGGATGGAAGAGAATATAAAAAATATTTTCATATATAATAGTAAAAATATTTTATATAAAATATATTTAATATAAAATAAAAATGTTATGCATAAAATATAATAAAATATGCATATATTTATATTATTATATAAAATTAAAATTCTCTCAAAATTGCTATTCAGCCCCAAAACACACACCAACACCTGTTGTGTCATCAGCACAGAGCACTGTGCTGCAGTCTGTGAATCACAGAATCACTGAGGCTGGAAAAGACCTCCAAGATCATTGAGTCTAAGCATTAAATTTACTCCTCTTTCTTAGGAAGCAGCAGTAGGTTCATGTGTCTTCTCTCTGTATAAACCTAACTACCTCATGATAATATTTTCTAGCTGTTTGGGGCAAGAAATGCCACTTTTTGATGTCATGGCTCTGTGATTGGAGTTTCTGAAGGTCTGAATATCCCCCACCAGGGATGCTGGTTCTGCTGCCCAAGAACTGGGAGTGTTTCTGGGGGCAGAGAGCACTGTTAGGGTGGGACCACACTGTGACCATCCCAGTGTGGAGGATTTCCAGCAGAGCTCTGCTGCTGGGCTGAGCAGGGTGACCCCAGCAGCCAACCTTGCACAGCTTTCTCACTCTGGTGTGAATTCTATTTTTGGTTGAATTTAAATACGATGTTGGAAATCCACTAAATATCACTGAAAAGATGTTGTTGCTCTTGCAATTTAGAGGTGTCCTGCAGAGATGTGTTGGCACAGTGGCTGAGATGCCAAGGACTCACCACTTGCCTTTATGGGGTTGAAGGTGTGCCCGCCCCATAATCTCTTTGTGTCCTCATGAGAACCTGCTTCCCTTTGAGCATCCACCCTTCAGCCTCATGTTGAGAGGTTAACATTTGAGGATTTATCTTCCTTTGTCTTCTGCATCACAAATCTTGCTGTGCTGCTCTAAGCTTTCACAGGCTCTGTTCCCCAGGTCCTTCCTTTTCCGCCTTTTCTGGTCTTCATTCCCCCCCACCTCCCTTTGTTTGTAAGCTTTTTGAAGTCTCTCACCTCCACTCCCTCTTCTCAGCTCCTTCTCTCTTCTTCCTCACCCAGTTCTTCCCTATGATACTCCTTCAATTCCTGCATTTCCAGAATCTCTGCACATTTTGAATCCCTCGGTCAATAATTCCCTTGAGCAGATACCTGCTCTTGCTCTTCTTGAGTGAAGAACGGCCTTCCCAGAGCCACTGCAGCCCCTCAGTTTTTTCCCCTCAATTATCTGTTCTTTTTCCAGCACCTTTCCCCACCCTGAGCTGCTGTCACCTGAGTATTTGTTACAGCTCCACACTCTCTCCAGAGTGGCAGCAGACACTTCCCAACACATCACTGAGGCAGCAAAGCAATGCCAGCCTCCTGTTTGTCCAGTTTTACCTCAGTAATTTGAGGTTTTTTCAATTTTTTAAAGTTTCTTTCACTTTAACTACCCTGAATACTTCATGTGGCTGGAAAATCCTTACCACTCCTCTCTTCACCTACATCCATCCATGATCTTCCCAGTCACTGCTGGGCAGCTTATCTTGGGTGAAAGCTGCTGCTCTCACTCACCAGAACTGCTGTGCTGTAACCGTGATCTGGGGAGCTGTTCCTTGGGGCGAGGGGCTCTGGGTCAGGCAGCTGCAGGTGCTCACTCCCACCTGATGTGCACATTTATTAGGTTTTGGGAGGCTTGGGGTTTGGTTGGGTGTGATCAGGGTCCAGCTTTGGCGCTGTTCACTCCTGCCTGTGTGTGCTGAGGGACCCCTCGCTGTGTTCTGCTGCCAGTGCCTCTCCTCCATCCCCCCAGCCCTGATTAAACCCTCTCTCTCCCCAAGGTCCCTATGGCACCCCAGCTTCCCCCTGTCCTTCCCCACCCCACCTTTCCTCTCCCCAGTTATGTTCATCCCACCTCGTTCCCTAGACCATGGCACCAGATGTGACACTTGGGGACAGGATTTAGTAGCGGACTTGGCCATGCTGGTTTAAGAGTTGGACTCGATGCTCTTGGAGGTATTTTCCAAACGAAACGAGTCTATGACAATATCACTCCCTCACCGCGCTTCCCGCTGCCAAACTAAACAAGCCTATGGCACTAGTAGTCCATCATCCCCTTTCACGGGGCCATTTTTCATCCCCTTCTTCTCAGCCCTTATCCTTCCTTCCTCCTCATTTTGTCATAATTTCTCCTTCCCCGCCGCTTACCCCTGCCTGTCCCTCCGCCTTGCTGCGCTGCCCGGCCTGCTCCCGCTGCCGCCCCGCCATTTCCCCTCGCGCCCTGCCCCCACCGGCGGCAGGGGGCGCTGCGGGCCCGCCCCGGCCGCGCTCGGCGGGGCGGGCGGCGCCTCCGTCCCTCCATCCCTCCCTCCTTCCTTCCCTCTATCCCTCCCTCCATCCCTCCCCACTCCCCCCCGCCGCCCGCCCGCCCGGCCGGGGCTGCGCTGGCTCCGTTCCGCTCCCGCGGCAGCCGCACAGACGGCGCGGCGGCTCCGAGCCATGCGCGCTCGGCGGCGGGCGGGCAGCGCGTTCCGCGCACGGCAGCCGGGCCCTTCCTCCCCGCGGGACGGGACCGCTCGCGGACTAAAACTCTGTGGATACAATGAAGTGGCTCTGGGACTCTTGGTTTAGCAGGAAAAATTAAATAAACCAATGTAAGTTTCTCTCTTTTTATTCTGTTCGTTTGTTGGTTTGCTTGGTAAGAAAACGATAATAAAAAAGAAAGAAGCGGGAAGAATGCCCGGTTCCGAGCGTGTCGCGGAGGAGGAATGAGCAGTGCCGGGGTTTTCCCTTCCCTAAAGTTTCCCTGGAGGCGGGAGGAGCGGCACCGGCACCGCGACCGTCCCGTCCGAGCAGGGCACGGAGAGGGACCGGGGGCTGGAGCAGAGGGAAGTTGGCGCAGCAAAGCTTGGGCTGTGGAAGCAGAGGATATAGAGTCGTATAGCTATAGGTGCATATTGCTGTTTAAAGGTAATTCTGGCAGAAATTCGGTTTAGTTTCCATCTTGCTTCCGCACCCAGAAGTGCCGGGAAGAACAAGGAACGCAGAAAATACACTGCAATTGTTCACTTGATGTTATCTGGTGTCAGATGTGCTGGAGTGGAAGTCTAGTGGCAGGTGTTGAAGGGAAGAAATGAGCTGGAATGGTCATTTCTGCGGTGGCAGGGAAAATGTATCGTTCTTCTGTATGGCAAGGGTGTTACTGGTATTACTTGTTGTAAGAACTGACATATTTTAAAGTGTGTTTCTTAATGGCACCAAGCACCTCAAACCTGTTTGTAGAACACCTTGGCTTAAAAAATTTGGAGTTTTACCTGGCACAAATTAAAAACTTGACTTGGCTCATGTAAATAAAAGCAAATCGGGGAGAGCTCTGCTGCACTCCAGCAAGGTGATCATGATTTTATCAAGGCAGCCCTGAGGGGAACAGTGACATACTGGGAGCACCGTGAGAGAACAAAAGCTAAATTAAAGCAAAACTTATGCAACCGAAGTGTGGCTGCAATGGGAATAAATCAGACCTTTCAGTTTTATTTTTCTTGGAGATTTGGGTGAGGAGGTGGAGATGAGCTTCTAAAAAGTGAATAAGCACACGAGCCAGGCACATCTATGGCAACAGGTCTCGTTTTGCCATGCAGAGGGTGAGCTGAGCCTTGTGAGCGCTTGAGCCCAGCTTTTCCAGTCACAGCCGGGGCAGTGGCTGCTCCTGCAGACGAGCCTTGGATCCGGAGTTGGTGGCCCCGATTTCTCCCACTGCCAGGCTGGCGAGTAGCTCTTCCCAAAACACAGGGTGGATGGTGGAATAAACACGGTGATTCAAAGAGGATTTGTCAATACTAAAAATAAACAGGCCCGCAGATGTGTCCTAGAGGGTCATGTCCAGGCACAGCATTTTCGGGGCCAATGAGCCGATTTCGGAGATTTTCCGTCTGTGTGTCCTGTCCAAGGTGCTGAAGTTCATTTTGCTGCAATTTCCCAGGATTTCGGGGCTTGGCAGAAGTGGTCTTGGAGGCTTCCTGTTGTCTTAAACCGGCGAGGGGGTTCCCCCCCGGGTGGCATGAAGAAAAAGCAGGGATGTGTTTTCAGACACGTATATTTGATCCCTGCTTTTGGCGTGGGGAAGCAGACCAGGTGGAGACGCAGATGGATCCGGCAGATCCCATAAGCTTGTGGTGGCAGAGAATTGGAAAGGTCAGAGCTGTGAGGCAGTGAGGAGTGAAACCCTCTTATTTGAATGGACCAAGAAAGTGGTGGTTTTGGATGTGTTACTTCTGCTGGTTTGGGTGCATTGCCTTGATGAGACACGGTTCCAAAAAAGTTGAGGGGAACCCAGCGTCAGAATGGGATGGGAATGGTACAGCTGGATTTGGAGTGATGTCCACTGTTTTTTTTTAATATTTTTTTAATGTGGTGTAGCCTTTTCAAGTGGCAAATGTGTTTGACAGAGAGCTTCAGAGACAGAGGGTCCTTAATAAAAAATGTTGTGTCTTTTTGGGGCAAATGTTTCAACATGCAAGCAATGGAAGTTGTGTTATTTTTAGATTAATGTGCCAAAAGCTCTCAGCCTTGAGTAGTGGAGTTTATGTAACTTTGGTAGGGGGCAGATCACAGTATTGCCAGAAATAATCACAGATTAATATTTTACTGAACTTGCCTATGACTGGAGTTGGATGTTGTAACGTGGTTTTTCTCAGCTCTTGCTGCTCACTCTGAATCATCCATAGAGCAGCTTTGCTCTTCTGTCTGAGGCTCTGAGGGTTTTACAAGCATGAAGGGTCAGCTTCTAAAGCCAGAGTTCTCACACAGAAGTGGTTTGTGCTGCAAGGAGCCCTGCAGATTTAAAGCATACCAGGGCTCTGTACAGTGTGGCAGAACAGATCCTGTTTCATGCCCTCAATCATTCGTCAGAGGTCACAAAGGTATTCAGTTGCATCATTGGGTATGTAGCCTAAATACCTTGACCATGAAGGGGGTATGTAGACCACGAGACTTTGTGACTCTGAATGACAGCTCATGGGTACAGACTTTAAAACTGCAACAGAGTTGAGAGCATTTTATTCCTGGCTTGAACCAGAAAGTGGCCTCGGTTCTCGCTGTGATGGACTAACACCTGTGGCATCAGCTGCTGCCTCCTAGGACCTTTACATGTAACAGGAAAAGGTTGAGTAGTTGCTGTGTTCTTGATCTAAACACGTTGTCAAAATTATTTTTAAAACTTTACTGATAAGAAATGTCATCCTGACTGGGAGATTAATGGACTATAGCTACTTTTAATTTCTTTAAATATCTTATTTAAGATGTTAGATAGGGCTTAGTTTAACTTCTCATTATCTTTTTCTGTTTAGTGTCTTGAAGGTGTATGGGAGTAAAGAACATTTTGGGTTGCATATTAAACCATGTTGGTGGTCATTTGGAAATCCTAGTCCTGCTTTTCAGAAGGAACTTGTTGGCATCTGTTATCACCTTTAGTGCCTTAGTTTTTGAAAGCCCAACTTGAAAAATATAGAAGGGACTTGTTGTTTTCAGAGGGTGGGTGCTCAGTTCTTCCTGAAAATTGCTGCCTCATAAGTTGTCTCTGATGATTTACTCTGGAAAATTATAGCCCTGATTGTTAAAAGGTGACAACAACTAATTTCTCAGTTCTCTCAATTAGAACTTTGGTAACTCAGAAGCAGTATCACTCTTAAATATCCATTTGAATTTCTGCTTTGTGTTTACACATTGTCTTGAGGTAGGGCCTTAATCATGGTATAATGCAATTTATAGCTGGAGTTCTGTCATTGCTTTTCCCTCCTTTCACCATCTAACCTGGAGGAAAACACATGAAGTCTGTTGGGTATATTTCTGTTTGCTTGTAGTGAATTTCTCTTCCATGGTGTCATGCATGATTGCAATCAGTTCAGATAAACATGTGTTTATTTATCCTTTAAAAAGGATCGTCCTTATGAACAACTACCAAAAGGAAACCCTGGTAATGTTTCTATTGATCTTGGTTTATTATTTACTCTGCAGACCAAACTGAGGAGCCCACTTTGACCTGGCTCCGTCTCTTTGGGTTTCTCTTGCAAAGTGACAGTTTCTAAATCAGGAAGGAAATCAGGTCACATTTCTGGCTCTACAGGATTTATCTCATTGCTCTTCTTTCAAAGTAATTAGAGTTACTAATAATGAGGAAAAGAAAACTTTTCCAGAAGTGGAATGTCCCTAACTCCTCTCTCCTTCTGGCAGTTTTTGTGTCACTGAAGAGACCCAGGTAGTTCAGAAACTTTGTTGTGTAGGATCCTTCTGCTCTGTTACATACACAGTGTCTTCCTTTCAATGCAGCTGCAGGTGATTTGCTCACCTTTATAAATGTATCTTCTTTCCCTTAGAATTGTGTTTCCTTATTTATTTCCCAATAATTCTGGAGCTGGTGGTACTAGCTCCAGGCTGTCCATTTGCAGTGAGTGAGATCCCAGATTTCAGCCTGGGAGAAGAATAAGAACACATTTATTACAGCTATCCCCTGTCTCAGTCCCTCAGCTGGCTCAGGACAGAGTGATTTTGTTAAATTCATGCAGTACCAGCTGTCATGACCACTGTTTGTACCCCTTCTTTTCTGGTTTCTAATCAGTCTGAGTTCACAGAGGCAAATTCCCATGGAAGATGGCAAAAAAACCACAAAAAATTTTCTCTCTTCTCACACTCCCACCTTTGAGGAGGTGTAGCTTGGCCTCCCACCAGGAGGTCACCTGAGTCATTAAAGTGCAAAATTTTGTCAAAAGATCCCTTATCTTTCATGGCAAAAACATGCCTCACTGCTCTTTGTATTGAACAAAGCCTTTGTTAATCACTGTTCTGCATAACAAGAATGGTCTGAGTTTCATTTTTATCATCATATTGCAAGAGCTTTTTGAATGTAGAGATTTGACACATCAAATAATACTGTTGTACCAAAACATGCAGAAAAAATTAAAAATTCTGCAAAGCTCCAAGTTTTCTCTTTACCCTTTTTTTATTTAATTATAAATTAGAAGTTTACTTTTGTGTTGTGGAAAAAAAAATAAGTCCATACTCCATTGGATTATTTATTTCATCTCTCATCTTGAATTGAGTTTTCCCAGTTTGCTAAACTTTTGCTTTTTACTGCAATGCTGAGAGCCCTCCCAACAGGTTGTAGATTCTTTGTAAAGCTTTCTGGATTCCTAAGGCACCGAAACTTCTCTGCATCCAAGTTACTGTTTGAAAGATATCTGCAACTTGCACTTTGTTAGTTTTTAATCCAACTCTAGTATTGAATATCTAAAAAAGTTTGACTGATTTTATTTGCAAGTGTATAAAAGTTTGGTGACTGAATGCACAATTAAGGTGTGTTGGAAGGAATGAGTCTTTTTCCATATTCATGGCACTTGAAGGCTGACTGTGAACACTAAGCCAGGTTTTAGGGTTTTCAAGGGGTCTTGGGAGGTAGGAGTTGTGCCTGAAGGTTTTTTTACCTGCTGATTTTAAGTCTTTAGAGTAAACAAAATAATCTGTGTCATACAAAGTTATAGAAAAACTTGTTCATGGGCAATTTTTTTTAAGAACCAAATAGCTGAAGATAGATTGGAGACTAACTTTTTGAGCCAAAATCCCTTCTTAAAGATTGTATTTGTTCTAAAGTGATCTTTCTATGTTTCTTTTCCTTATCATAATGAAATGGTAACTTTTACCCCCTAAAATGGACAGTTTTGTTAGAGACTGAATGCGCCACTAGTACTCCTGGCTGTATTGCAGCAGGTTGGGTCTAACAAGCTTTGCTTGAGGTTTAACAGAGTCTTGGTCTTGGGAAACGAAAACAGAACAGCACAGAGGGATCACTTCTGGTTATTTCCAGATAAAAAATTCCCCCCCCGTAGGAGCCAGCTCAGATTTTGTGCCCCACTGCCAGCCCATTCCAGCCCTCCGAGGATCGTCCCTGCTGCAAGGTCAGACACTGCCCTGGGAAACAAACTTTAAAGAAAGTGATGATAAGGAAAAAAAAAAAAAAAAGCCCCCTCCCCGTGGTGTAAAGCTCATAAAGAGAAGCAACTCTGTCAAGAAGTTTTTGTTTTCACCTGTCATGCAGCCACCAGAAGTGGGCAGAGGTTTAGGGAGAGCAATATTAGCGGGAGGCTTTTGGGGAGAGGAGAAAGGAGCATCATTAAAGTGTTACAGCCTGACCTGTAGACAGGCACTTAGTGTTGTCTGAGGCCTGACACGCTGCTAGCACGTTACATAATGCACAATTATAAAATCACACTAAAGCCTCTTTAAAATACCTGCCTGATTATAACAGGGTAATTATGCCGCGTTTAATAGAGCTGAGTGCTGCGGGGAAGGGACCCCCCTGCACCAAACTTGTTCCTGTGCCTTCCACCCCGGATGCAGCCGGCAGTGCCATCCCCTTGGAAGCCCCAGACCCTCCCAAAGCCCCTCGGGTGTGTGCCTGTGCCCCGTTTCGCTCTCGTGTTACAGGGCTTGTCCTTTCCTTCCGGACGCATTTCTGGCTGTCGCTGCTCCCCATATTAGTCCAGCCAGCGCGGCGTGACGCGGCCGCCCTCTCTCCCTCCCCGGGGCCGAGCACATCGCCTCGGGTGCATTGCCTAGCCCGGTCCCCAGCCTTCGACACGGCACATCGCCTCCGGTGCGTCCCCAGCCCGGTCCCCAGCCCTGTCCCCCGCCTCCGCCACCGCGCATCGCCTCCGGCGCTCCCCAGCTGGGTCCCCAGGCTCCGGCACCGCGCCGTGCCCCGCAGCTCCCGGGCTGCCGGAGGGGCAAAGGCCAGCCGTGTCTGCAGCGAGAGGGTCTGCAAAGCACTGCAAGTATCTCAACAACTTTTAAAATTTATTCTTTCCCCCCCTCTTTATCTCTTTTCAACAGCGGCTCACGTCGGGAGGTCTGGTCCGGCTCGGTGCGCGCGTCTAGTTCCCATTCAGCCGCTCCGTGGTGAGCTCTGGGTCCCTTGGGAGATCGCCCCAAGTTCCCCGGGTTTGCCGAGGCTTTCGCAGCTCTTCCCCTCCCCTCGTCCATCAAACGGAGGGATGAGTCCTCTCCTCGGCTCTGCCGGCGTAAATCCAGATCGATTTGTTCGACTTCAGCAGAGCTAATCCAGATTTACACAGCCCTTTCCCCGAGGACTTCCCCCGTTTTTCGCTCTGGGTGACCGTCAGTGGGCCAATGTCAAAATACATCTGATCTAGGCAGATTCCCTGTCTACAGATATTATTTATTCCCTGGCAAAAGTTTCTGAGGAAGAGCAGTTGGATTTGAAAACAATATACAAATTCTGTGGCTAATTTTAGAAAGTAAGGGGGATTTTTCCCCCTCCTGTTGAAACTAAATATAATTTGAAAGATAATGTACAAAGACTTAAATATAGCCTGCAATTATACATGGCATATGAATAGTTTCTCTTGGTTTTAACATGTTTGGTTTATTTTTCCATCTTTCTCAGCAGACAGCTGTTAGATAAAGGGAGAAAAGTAAGTAGTTGTTATGAAACCATACGTCATAGCTACAAGGAATAATTAAGAAAAAGGAATTATCATAATTATAAGGGAAGATAAAGAATAAACAAATCCTTTCTGTGCTTCATCCCCTCCCCCCATCATTTTATGACACCTCTGTAGTAGTACTTAAGCTAAAGAAGTACATAAGTGCTTCTAGAACAAATTTCCTGTAGGTCCATCATGTTCCTGTTCCTGCTGGATTCAGGCAGTTTTGACCTGAGTCTCTGGATCCTTCACAGGAGGATGAAATTGGGGTAGAAACTTTCCTAGGAAAATCCCTGGGTGCTTGAGTTCCCTTGCCCTTGGTGGAAAATTTGCTTCAGTTATACTGAGTTTGCTTTTCTATGAATTTGCTCAACTTGACAACATCCAAAAGTTTTCTTGCGTCTGCATGGTGCCTGAGCAAGCACCTGCAAGGTGTACAGATGTCCTGGTGTGAACAACTTGCTTTTTCTGGCAGTTGTGAAACACAGTTCTGCTCCTCATGAGCTGTTACATCTGGGAAAAATTGTTCTCTTGGTTAAAAGTTTCTTGGGTTTTTCCCTGTCTTGTGAAACCTGAGCAGTGCTGGGCTGGCGGGTTTTGCTCTGAGTGTTGTGTGCTCAATAGTCAGGACCCAGTAAAACTTTTTAGCTGCTTCTAAGGACAGGCCAGAAAGAACCTGGGAACACTCACTGGGTCACACATTGCCTTTTTTTACACAGGTATGGAGAATGGCATAAAACCCCCTCAAAATAATAATAATACTAAAAAGACACCCCAAAATGATGGTTGTAGACTCCTGGGAAAAAGGCAAGTGGCTGCGTATGAGGCTGTGATCCAAAAACATTGAAATATTCTGGGCTGTGGTTTTCTTTTATTAATTAGTCTAAGTGATGTTCAGAACTGAAACCAAGGCTTTTAGACACATCTCTGGTGCCTAATTCTGCTCAGTGTCTCATAACAGGGTGAATCAGGAGACTGTTTATTGAAGTCAGTGATGCAGTGTCGATGTAAAAGCGACAGAAGGGAGATGGAGGATTTGTTTACGAGCAGAAAAGTCCCCTGGACAGTTTAACACTAACAGAGAAAATTACTGAATAGCTGCAAAGCACAGAGCTTAAATGTAGCTGAAATAAGTCTTCTGGAGCATTTCCAGAACTATTTTAAGGGCCTGATCCAGAGCCTGATGAAGCCAAAGGTAAAGCTCTTTTTGACTTCTTCAGATCTGACATTACATTTCAAAACATCATTCCCTCTCTGGAATTTTCTGAAGCTGTCTCCTAGGTGGTTTTTAATTAACTATTATGCCAGATGTAATGCATTTTGTATTTGTATTTTGTAATGTATTTAGTACTTGAATTTGTTAAGTATAAGAAATAATAGTATAATGCCTTTGTTGCACAGAAAATTCTTATAATTAATAGCTAGTTATTAGTTGCAAAAGCCATTGAAACTCATCTTTTGTTGCTTGCCTTGTCCATTGGTTTACAAGTGTGCATCTGTCTTATTCTGTAGCTTTTGAACCCACTGGACAACTTGATTCAGAGGTTCAGGACTAAGGGAGGCTTGGCTTTTTCAAGTGCTGTTAAAGGATGTTGCTGTGCTGAGAGTAGAGAGGCTCAAAAGAGCATCACGTGTCAGAAAAGGACCTGTGTGGTGACTGAGCCACGTACATTACAAAATTTTTATTGTGCTATTCCATATTATATTCTATTTTATGTTCAGTGTCCCATTGTTAGGCCAGTGACTCTTCACCTCCACCACCCAGTCCGTGAGATCAGGTAATGCCAGGTGCAGGTTGTAATTGCATTGTTTAAAAGGGAGCTTGCAGGCAAAGCCCTGGGGTCTCAGTGCATTTTGAAATAATCTGAAAAGGCTCCATCATGTGGGTTCAGTGTTGGATCCAAGCCTGCTGAAGACCTTCATTGGCTTCAGGATGTTGTGGGTAGGTCTTTGTGTCTGAGGAGGTGTGGGTATCAGGGGCTGGGTACCAAGAGTGCCTTGAGCTGTGAGAGAGCCTGGTCCTGTTGGAAGACTGGAGGAGGGGACAGAGGGACAAAGATGATGTCCCCTTCTTCTTTAATCCTGCCCCATGACTTTGCAGCTGAGTCTTCCTCTGTGCAGGGGGGATGTTTCACTGTATTGGCACTTCTGCCCACTTATGTGCATCAGATAGGGATTAATAGCTATATGTAAAATACACTTTTATTTAACTTTATATTATAAAAAGTATAATATAAAATTACATATTTATTTTTAAAAATCAGGAATAAAGCAAGGATATTGAAAATGCAATTTCCTGCTCCATCAGTTCCATTTTGGTGGGAACTGGCCTGTGTGTTGTGGTTTCAGATGGGACATGTGTGCCCAGCTATTGCAAGAAACCGGTGCAAACCAGGATGAGAGGCAGCAGGGATCTCTCTGAGGATCCCCTGCCTTGTGTGCACCCATGCAGTGAGGCTGTGGCTGTTTCTCCCCCAGCCCTTGCCCTGCCCATCGCTGTGAGGAAGGGAAAATGGAGGGTGTCCCTGACCCCGGTAATCTCCAGCTGCCACCGAGCCTCCCGGGAGGCACCCGTGGCCAGCACAGATTAACACAGCCCACAGCAGGGACTGGCCTGCAGCCAGCATGGCCCTGGGATCAAAGGAGCATGGAGGTGGCTGAGAGCCACCTTCGGGCCCCTCCTCCTCGCCTCGCTCTGCAGCAGCTTTTGCCTTCCCTGCTAAATCAAACCCACCCTCTGCAGATCAAAGTGCTTCTTTCCCTGTGCCTTGTGTAGGGTGTTGGTGTCCAGGGTGTGCTTTCAGAGCTGACAATTGGATAAAGTCTTCAGGATCTTGCCTGGGGAGTGGCACAGATGTGTGCTGGCTGCCTTTTTTCTTGATGGGCAGAAACAGGGGTTCTGAACCCAAAGGATAAAGGATGGTGGTGCAAAGCTGGGAACCATCATGAGGATGTCTCAGGCCCATCCAGTGTCGAGGCTTGGAACCATCATGAGGATGTCACAGGCAGATCCAGAGCAGGGGCTTGAAACCATCATGAGGATGTCACAGGCAGAGGCAGTGCAGGGGCTTGGAACCATCATGAGGATGTCACAGGCAGAGGCAGTGCAGGGGCTTGGAACCATCATGAGGATGTCACAGGCAGAGGCAGTGTAGAGGCTTGGAACCATCATGAGGATGTTACAAGCAGATCCAGAGCAGGGGCTTGGAACCATCATGAGGATGTCACAGGCAGAGCCAGTGCAGAAGCACATAATGAGCTGTGCCCAGTTCTCTACAGTGTCCTTGCCAGCCCAGCTGCCTCTAGGAGGAAAGGAGCAAGAGGGAACTTTTGCAGCTTTATTTTAGAATTTCAAAGGTCACAAGGAGGCAGGGAAAGCACAGGAATTGGCATCACAGCACTGAAAATGGCGTATTTGAGTGGCAAGCTGGTGCCTTGATTTGGTTTGCAGTCAGTGGTCTAAGAAAGAAGCTTTAGTTCTGTTAGAGAGGTTATTTCTGAGGGCTGTTTGTTTGCCAGGATCAGGAGGAAGGTGGTTTAAAACATATTTTGGAGGGATTATCAGTGTTGTCCCCATCAGTTCCAGCAACCCTCTTGCCCCAAAACACATGCCCTCCTTTCAGGGAGGTCCCTCATCCCATCCACTCCCTTTGGACACCTTGATTTTCAGCTTCTCATCCCTGGGCCCAGAGCAGCTTTGTGCTGAGCAGCACTGCACAGCCACACAGCTGCCAACAACCAGCCCTGGGCTTGAGAGGTTTGTTTTCCAAGGTGGGGCTGGTGCCAGCTGCTCTGTTTTTATGGTGTGATGGTCCCTGGGGGTGGCCAGGGATCAACCCTGCCTTAACTTCTGTGCACCTGTTGTGTTACCCCTTCCCTACAGTAACCCAAAGTCCTGCTCAGGCAGGAAACAACCTGAGCAACAATCTGGAGGAATGCAAGGGAATTTTCTCCTCTCACTTCAGTGGTCCAGAGTCCCACTCTGATTGCAGTGCATGATCATTTCATGCTCATTTTAAATTGTGCCAGCTGGACATGCATGCTGGTTTGCAGGACCATGTGGCAGGACTCAAAAAGCAACATCTCACACATTTGGGTCTGAGGGATGTCAAATATGTTGAATATTTTCTTCACAATGCCAGTTTGAAACCTAGTTTTATAGTCACAGTTAGCATTGCAAATATTTGAGTTGTTCCCTGGTACATGATTTCTTCCAGGAGGCTCCTACAACTTTAATGAATGTGAAAGTTGTGATTAGCATGGGAGATCATTGCTTATAGCAACTACACTATGTATTAGGCTACCCATCAGTCTTGCTGTTAGAGCACTCTGCAGAATTCAATAAGCAATGTTATTTACTCTGTTGTCTTTAGGAGCTTGAGAAACTTCCCAAAATGTCTTATAATCCAGGAAAAAGCTTTCCTACAAAGCAAGTTCGCTTCATTGATTGCATTTCTTCACTTTGGTTACTGAATGGCAGGCTAAAAATAGATTTCAAAAAAACCAAACCAGTATTGAGATCAATGGCTAATTGATTTTGACTTGTCATATCCAGTTAAAAGCAGAACCAATGCTTTCTGAAATGTTACTGATGTTCTGGAGCTTTGTAAAGCTGCATATGAGAGAATACATCAATAACAGAGTGTAAGATCTCTTAATTTGGGCTTCATACAGAGTTTTAGGCACGTAAATGTCAGACTAAAGGTCAAGGGTTCATCAAAGTCCTGTGAGGATCTCCAATGTCAATGAAATTCCTATTAAAAACTGTCCTGTGAGGCTTTGCTGCCTGCAAATGTGGTTTCTTGAGACAAAAGTTGCATGGGTTGTTGAAGAAAAGGCCTTCACAGGGTAAAGTGGTGGCTGAAGAGAGTTTCTGAGCAGGAAACGATGAAGGAACTGCTGTGGGAACTTTCACAAGAGTCAAGCTCAGCTGCTTTGCTCCTGCAGTGAGTCAGCTGGGGACACCATCCTGGAGGGCAGGGACAGTCTGTGTGACTGTCCCCACACCTCCAGTGGGACCAGGGGCTTGGGTTGTATCCCCAGTGCTAGAGGTGCTGGAAATCACTCTTTCCCAGAAGCAGGAGGGCAGGCAGGGACCAGCCCCCCTGTGCTGTGCTTGGCATCACCCTGACAGCTCCCCATCCTCACCCTCCCTCTCCAGAAGCACCTCCCGGCTCGCTCTGCCGAGGCTGACGCTTTTCTGGATGGTTTTCCCTGGACTGCCAGCTTTGTACCTTTGAGGGGGGATGGCGGGAGGGGAGAGCCAAAACAGAGGACAGCCTATTTTTAGGCTGCCTATCTCCCACTCCCTGGAAGGCCGGGTGCCAATTAGGTGGTGTGGCGGGATGACGCTCGCCTGTCTGTAATGCAGCCCGCCGGCAGAAAGGGAGCAGGGCTTTGAGACATCTTCCTGTACCAAGGGACCCCGAGCCTGTCTAGGTTTTTGCAGTAATGTTTATTTTGTGCTGTTGCATCTGCTCATTTTTATCTGAATGGCTTCTTCCTCCCTCCCATCACAGTTTACAACAGAGCTCTGTGCACACCATGTTGTGTGGGGTTTTGAAGCCCTAGTACATGATTTTGGCTTGTGCCTTTCTGTTCCTTTTGTAGTGGGATAAGAAAGAAAAAACTGGAAAATTTAGGCTCAACTCCATAGTTTAGAGATTATAAAGCCATGAAATAAAACTGTGATCATCTACTCTGTCTCTAGAATAGCAGAGGGCTTCTCATAATTAGTATTTTTTCAGCTACAGCATGTACTGTCAAGAAAAGAGGAATTGAGCAGGATGAATTTTTCATCCTTCAGTCTTTGGTAGGTTATTAGTCTCTGGTAAAGCATGGTTAAATGATTTTCTTTAAAGTGTGCACATTATGCCTAATTAATATTTCTTTTGTTCCAGTTCTTGACCACTGGATTTCTCCTATATTATTCTGACAGAGTACTCTGTAATAAGGAGAGGAGTAGTAATGTTTTAGCTGTGTTTGTCCAAGGGTGCTGGTGCTGTGATTAATTAATCCCTTTCCATTTCCTTTGGTGTGATCAAGCCCTTTGCAGCGTTTACTATGAGCCTGATTTCCAGCCCATAATTGTCTTTAATGATACTTCCCTAAACCTTTCTAATTTATCAGCACAACCCTTGTGCTTTGGACATCAGAACCAAAATGGGGTAATGTTCCCATCTGTTTCTCTCACTGTCCCGTGAGCCCTGATTAACCAAACCCTGCATCAGCTCTTCTGCTCTTTCCCCCAGAAAGCAGAAATGTTTTCAGTCCCTCACATCTTTCTGTTTATCCACATAAAACACTGCCACAATTGTGGTTTTCTTCTGGTGCTTCATCACAGTGTCCCAGTACTCTGGAAAGCAGCAGTGACATTCAGAGTACACGGTGGCCAAATCTGTAGGAACTCTTGCGTTCAATTATCATAACTTGTTGATTTAGAAAGTCTAGCTAAAGAAACCAGGGTGTTTTGGACTCCTTTTGTACATCTTTTTCTCTCTTAAATGTGAAATGCCATTCTCAGCATATTATTGCTCCATTGCATGGATTTTTCCCCAGTACAGAACAGAAATAGGTATTGAACATTTCTGCCCTTTCTGTGCTGTTGTGTCTGATGGTACTTAAAGGATACGTTTTGTTCCTTATGGGTTTGAAAAGTTCCTTTTTGCCCTTAAAAAGGCCAGCAATTTCTCTAGCTGCAGTTTCATCACTGATTCTTTCTATTCTAACACAAGCATCTGTGTTACCTGTTATCATGTTATTCTTGACTTCCTTTCTTTTTTCTTTTTTTAAGAATGCATTTTCCACTCTGGAGTGTATGCAGCATTTTGGTTATCATAGGATAGGAGGTAAAAACTTTTTTGAGCTCTTTCAGGGTCCAAGAAAAGTGACTGCACAGGCTCTGCACAACATGGCCAGCACTGGATTGGAAGGATGAAGCTGATATTTGGAGAGAACTGGGGAAACAGGAAAGGGGAAATTCTCCTGTATCTCATTAAGGGTGAAAAGCTTTCTCTGCAGAAAGCCTCAGAAAAACAGATCTGCTTCACATCACCAAAGCTCACAGCATTCCTTTTATTAAGGGACAGACTAAGGGGGTTATAAGCTTCCAGATATTGATACATGACAGTCTGGTACAAGTTCCCACAATATGACATATAATGGCAACTACAAATACCCTCTTTTTCCCCCACAAAATATGGTTGTGATATCATGCCACTGTCTTCTGTGTTTCTGCTGGCAGCTCACACATAACAGGGGCTTAGAAAAATGACACAGAGTCAAAACCAGAATCGTCATCCTACGGCCACAGTCCTTCTGCAGCTGAGCAGTGAAGTGCTCCTCTTTGACTTCATCCTTAGCTGGAGAATGCAACCAAACAACACCATTGGGACACTGTCCTGAGCACACTCTTGCTGGGCTGAAACACTCAGGACTTTGGGAGAAGTCCTCTGCTCTGTGGGAAAACCCAGGCTGGGAGGTGAGCTACAGCCCTGGATCACTGAGCTGAACACCAAGGTCTGTGAGGAGGAAGGATAACTTCCCAAAACACAGTTGAATCCCTGCAGAGCAGTGAGATTTTCTTTAATTTGCTGGAAGTATCAGAATTCAGTCTTTCAGACCTTCTGATGCTGGGGCCCGTTAGCAAGACACACAAGTTTTGGCTGTGACTGAACATGGACTCTGGGCTGATGCATATTTATTTATTAATATTTTTCTATTTTGTGGTGCTGATTGTCCCAGATGCAAGGGAGGGAAATGACTTTCAAATGAGAAGATTTTTCTTAAGCCTAGAGCATAGCTGTACTTGGAATGAAAACTTTAATCAGTTGCTTGATGGATAAATATGTAATAAAAGTGCAATCTCTGCTGGGTTCCCTTTCATCCCAGTATCAGCTGTAGGATTGTGTCCCTTGGAAGAAATATGGATTGTGTGCAAAATAATTTAGGCTCTTTGTAACAATCTTGTTGCAGAGACCATCTACCTTTGTTATGTGATTATTTATCACAGCAGTGATAATCATTAATAATAGTCATAAATGTGGCTTGGTGGGGAAGCTGTGATTCACCGACTTTTCTGGGGAAGTTGAGTATTTATAGTTTGGAGATTTTCTAAGTCTTGCTCTTGCATTCAAGTGTCTGCTTCTTCAGTTCAGCAGCACTCAGGTTCCTGGGCTCTCAGACACAGGAGTGCCCTTAACCCCAGGGAAGCATCACTTCTGCCAGCAGCCCAAATCCTCTTGCCCCATGTACCTTTGCAGGCAGTCACAACCCAAGCATGAGGAAACTCCACACAAGAGCAGCAGTATCTCTCTGTGGCTGATTTCATGAGCTGTTGAGGGTCCATATCATCCTTCCCATCCCACTGTGCCCAGGGGGCCGCCCAAAGCCTGAGAGCCTTTGCTTGCACCTAAAAAAGAATCCTGGGTGCTCCTGTAAATAGTTGCAGCAAAGAGCTACTGGAGGAGGCTATTTTTTTTTCAGGGCAAAACCAGAGAGGCTACTTAGTATAGTTTTACATGCTGCTAATGTGGTTTTATTGCTTTTAGGACCTGACCTACTGTCGTTATGTGCTGCTGTGGATGCTTTTACTCATTTGGAGCTGGTCCAGGGATCTCTAATGGGGCTGTGCACTGCATGACCTAGGTGTGCTCAGCATGACACCATCCCTTGCACTGGGAGAGCTGGTTTATCACACTGATGAGGACTGGGAGGACTGGGAAACTGAGCCAGCAGCATGCTCTGCCTTGTGCTCTAGTTTGGATCCTGTGGAGTACTGGGGGATGGAGGCAGGGACACCCCTGTTGTCCCCATCACCACACAGGCCGTGGGATTCTGAATGCTCTGTTGTGGATTTGCTCTGTGCACATAGAGCATGTCAGTCCAAGCACTGGGATGTGGGGATGTGGTGAGCTGTGAGTCATTCCCCACTGCTCCTAATGAGAAACCCAAAAGATTCCAAGTTAGAAATGGAATGGAAGAATGGCTTTTGGGATTCACCTTTCTCTGCACTGATGAGCCTGGGAATCTTGCAGCCAAAATAATGAGTCTTAACATTGTCCCTTTAGCCCTATAAGCATTTCCCTCAGTGGTGTATTTAGCAACAGAAATTATGTTTTGTGTGTGTTTGGTGCTCCTAGTTTTGGCCTTCCTTCCCACTCTACAGCCTCAAATTGCTGAAGTGATTGTGTGCTGTTTGTTGTGCTTTACAAGGTTTCTTGACAGCTATCAGCATTTTACATTTGGTACAGCTTTCTACATTTTTTCCCCCTCCATGTATGTAATGCTGATCCAGGCAATAACATCTTGGCTGCAAGGCCAGTTTCTTTCTGAAATGCTTAAATACAGACTGTGAAAACCCTATTTTGATGAGCAGTGACTTCTATGCCTGAATAACTCACAGGGACCTAGTCTGTATTTTGAAAATCTGAATGTCTCTCCTTTGTTACCAAAGCAGTAATTTTATATTGGAATTGACAAAAAAAAAATGTATCACAGAGGTGAAATCTTTGGATGACAATGTGATTTTACTGCTGGGTGCTGTGACCAACACCACATGTCTTTAGATTTAGGCTAAAGGAAAGGGTCACACCTTGTGTTACTTTGCCATGATTTTTAAGTGTTATTTTTAGGAGCAGGGCGTTGATTGTCCAGACACTGCTCCTGGGTTTTATTGTCTGTGAGACTTCACTTGTTTCTCCAGGAGAAAGGAATGGGTGAAATCACAACAGAGTGATCACAGGGCTGGAGTGAAGGTCAGACAGTCCTTGGAGACTGATCCGCTTGGGCTGGGAAGCTCTGCAGTTGCTCCCAGTTCAACCAGCCTTGAGGAAGCTTGGCTGGCCTGAGATTACCTTCAAAAGAAGGGCTGCACCAGCTGAGGCAAAGGGAATAATAATTTTGGAGGAGGGGAGTATCAATCCAGGGAGGAGAGCCGGTGTCTTCCTGAGAATGGGAGATCACCTTGAGAGTTGCGTTTGCCTTGGGTACTCTTGAGTTGTCTGAGTGAGGTACTTGGGTTTCTGATGACACTGCCAACTGGGCTGGAAAAATGAGGCACTGGATTTCAAAGAAGAGAAAATGAGATAGCTGCAAAGAGAAAGCCCAAACCAACTAAGCAAAACAAAAAAAAAAAAAAAAAAGAAAAAACCCTCTCCAAAAGGTACTTAATTCGACAGAAATCATTTTAGCATCCTTTCACCACATGGAACACAGTTTTTCTTACTTTACAGAGGTTAAACTGAGGGCAAGTTGCATGCCCAAAGTGTTTTAGGAATGACACAGCCAGAGGGTTGCCCCTACACCATACACTAGTAAATAAATTTTTTGTCCATTTCTTCAAACCTCCACAGAGAGCTTCAGAAAACCCTTTCCAGTCCCAGGGACCCAATGAAGGACCTTTCCACCTGTATCTATCCAGAACTTGTCTCTTCATCACCATTCACTTCTTTTTCCCAAATCCTTTCCACTGCTGCCTTGAATTCTGCTTAGGTGAACATTTCCCATCACCTTGCTTTTGCTTCCTTCCAAGCAGAAGCACCTCCCACCCCAAGGGACAGCACTGGATGCAGTGTTTTCATGGTCAGGAGCAGTGTGAGCATTCCTTACACGGTTAATCAGGTATAGAGAAAGAGCACAACTGTGTGGCCTTGTGTGACCCCAGACATTGCCAGGAGGTGCCTCTGCATTGGTGCTGTGTGAACTTGGAGCATCTGTGCTCTCACCATGTGCTTTGCTGAGGCAGGATGGCTAAAATGTGCTGCTTAGGTGATGAAATACAAAAAAGCTTTTGTCTTCCAAGGTCTGTGCTGCTCTCCAGCCCTCAGAATGTACCTTTCCTGGGGTCTGCCCAGTATTTTCTCTGCATGGAGTTTGCTGTGCATGTCAATACTGTGCTGCAGGAACATGGGAGCATTTAAAGCATGTTGGCATGAGTGGTTCTAACCGTGATCCTACCCCCACATAGGCTCTGAAAATGCACGCTCAGCAAAACTACTGAAAATGTGTCAGAGAGCTTAGCCACCAGAGTGCATCTGTAAAATATTTAAAAAGTAGTCAAAGAGGGAGAAAAGTGAAGAGCAAATGGAGAAGAAAGTGTGCTGCTAGTTCAGCAGAAAAGACAATTGTACCTGCTGGTAGCAAGAACAACTTCAGCATCTGACGCATGGAACTCTTCCAGCTTGTCACAACCAATACTGCACACCCAAGGCTGTTTGTTGCATTAGCAGTGAACCAGAGAGTGCAGGGAGCTGCAGCTTCTCTTGGCACACAGGTCAGGCACCAGCTCCTGCCTGGGCAGGTGCTGCTGCTGCTGCTGCTTGGACAGGAGAGGAAAAGGTGAAGATGTGAAATGCCATCGGTGTCACACTGTGTTTCCCACCTCCTCTGAACTGGGTGTTGATCAAGCCCAAGTGCAAAGTCAAGCCTCAAGTGTTATCTGCTGTTTTGTGAGGAGGGCTTAAGAGGCACCTATCACCCTACAGCTGAGGTTTGTTTTGCTGTGGCTAAGAGAGGACCAGTTTTTATTCTTTGGCAGGGGAGGACACAGGAGCAGCTGCCTCCAGATCCCAAATGGCTGCTCAAAAGTTGAGCTAAGGAGAAATCTGCATTCAGCTTTAAATGAATGGAAAGACATTAATTATCCTGCTCTGAATTCAGCCAAGATGGAGGGGAGATATTTTTCACAGCATGTGTGAATTCCAGAGGCAAGGTCTGTCTTATGGGCACAGCTCATATCACAGAGAGCAGCATCAGTACTGGTATAGCTGAGGCTAAAATCTTTCTTGGAGTTTGTTGCTAAGGACTTTCCTGCTGAATGATGCACAGGAGTGAATCAGCAGTGAGATGTGTATTTCATGTGTAATGTGCTCAAGTGGTGTGATTTGTTCAGAAGGCAGATTGCCTCACTACATTCTTGACAAAAGTCTTGAAAGTTCCAGCTCCGTTGAGTGTGTTGCAATAATGCAGTGCCAGAGACCTGAATGAACTTGGTGTGATCTCCATTTCATATCTTCTGTATACCTGGAAGAAACTCCACTACAGGCAGAAATAATCCTCCAGGTCACAACTGACCCACAGGACACATGCCAGACAAGATGACAAAGAAAAAAGCCCACAAAACTTTTGTTTAAATCACATGGAGGTAGCTCTGTGCTGGACTTTAGCCTGTTTTATCTTATTGGAGGCAAAATCATCTGACTTTCCTCAAGGTTTCTGTCAGTTCCAGGACAGACAAGCAAGCTGCACCTTCTGGAAAAGGATTGCAAAGTAGAGTCATTGGCTTTCATGGTACAACTACATAACCATCCATACTGGACTTTGCAATCCAGATTCTTCTCAGCATCTTGACCTGAACAGATCTGTTCACAGGATTGACAGTAATGAGGGAAGAGCAAATAGATGAACTCTCCTGTGGGGAAAATATTTGTATTAACTTGCCTCCTGACAGCAGCCCCGGGGCTGCCTTCAAGACAAGACTTGCAGGAAATGCAGACAGTAAATCCTGAATCCTAGAGATGGGTGAGCATATGTGGCATTGAAAATCACAAGCTGGTTAATAATTATGGAGTTTTTGTTTGTTGTGTGTGCAGGCTGCATGGGAAGTGCTCATGGGGGAAGGAGAGAGAAATAGAGCACAAGGTTCCTAGAGATCATGGAGACTGACCTTTCACATCTGCACTCACCAACCCAAAAAAGCAATTCCAAGTGTGATTTGGCCTTCCTGACACCTGGAGCCTTGTCCTTCCGATTTTCAAAGCCAGCAGCTTGAGTTTGCCTCTCAGGTGCTGATTTTGAGGTGAGAGCTGCCTCCAGAGTCAGAGCTGACTGATGGGAAAGCAGCTTGGCTGTGGAGCAGGGAGATGATCTCCCATTGTGGGCATAATTGCTGCATTCCTTAACTGGGAGAGGAGTGGAGCAAGCCTGCCTTGGTAGGACTTACATGGAAATGGCATTTTTAGGGGAATGTTTGAAATGCATCTTACAGGCACCCAGTTAAACACTCCTCTCAGTCTGGCCACAGGCCAGTTTAGAGTCCTTTGAACTTCTTGCCCTCCAGGCAGAACCCAGGGTTGAGTTTTCCTGCTACTTCCAGGATGCCAGGTCATTGCTATCCCCAGTGGAGAGAGCTCAGCTGCCTAAAGTCTCACCCTCACTCCCAGCTCTGTGTTTGTCTCCTTGGCCCTGATCATGGTTTCTCAGGCTCATCCAAAGACAGGCATTGTTTTCTGCAGCTTCTGTGGCACTGTGTCCACTGGCAGACCTCTGTTTTTAGCAGGGTTAGGAGTCAGACCACAGCTGGTAGCCAGGCAGTCTGCCAGTGTGCTGGGCACATCAGCCATTTCTCATGATATAGAGCAGCTGAGCTAGATTTTTTATTTTTTTGTGTGTGTGTGTAAGCTTTGAAACACGTTGAGCTTGCCATGTGGGAAAAAGTTCTGTTAGTCCCGTGCTTGCCTGCATCCAATTGTGGCAAGGGCACAAGAGGTTGGGAGCATATTTCTGCTCCTGGCTTAAAACTTGCTCTCATCATATCGTGCCTGCATGCACAAAACCTCCTGGTGAGACACCAGGGTCCTGTTTCTAGCTGCAGATCCTCAGTGTGTAGGCAGGGAAATAAAACAAAGTGTGTGTAAGTTCAGAGGCTGCTTCTGCAGCTCTCGTGCACCATATGCTGCTCTCAGGAGAGCAGGATTTCAGCCCGACCATCAGGCTCCTGTAGGAGTGCTTCAGTGCTGCTTTGCTGCCCTGGACAGAAGCTTTGCAGGAAGTTATTGTCCCTGAACCAAAAGCAGAGCTGAGTGGCTTTCATGGTCTCCTTATTCTATGTGTCCCTGCTTTAAGAGATTGATTCATCTTATCAGTGTTGGTTTCCTCCTCTTTCTTCAGGAGCTAAGTTTAAACTTTATTCTTTCAATGCAGAAAAGGATGAGAGAGGAAGCCACAATGTTAATACCTGCACTGACACACTGATTCTGCTTTTCTGAGGTATTATCTTTAGACAGGAAAAATAAAGACTCCATTGCTTTGAGAGTGGCAAAACTAATTCAACGTGATTTCCTATGGGTCTGGTTCATTTACCTTCAACTCACCCTTCCATGCCCATGGTTTCTTCCTGACCACTTGTGGGGCAAAATGGCAATGTGTGCAATGGCTTTTGAAGATTCCATTGCATCCCTAAACTATGGACATGCTGATTTGCAGCTCTCAGAATGGGTAAGGGGTTGGAGATACACTACAGAGGAGGCACAAACTCCCACTGATTTATATTACTTAGCTCTCCATTTCTATACCACGAGTTTAGTATGTCTGAAATACCTACATGTGTCTCAAGTGTGGTTGAAATTGGCCAATGGATTCAAAAGTTATTAGAGGGGATTAAAAGACAGACAGCATGACCAGATAAGCCTTTTTTCCTCAGGAAACTAGGCTAAAAAGAGAAAAAAAAAAAAAAAACAAACAACTAGTGCAAGGACTCCTGTGATGTCCTCTCTTCATCCTGTTTTTTTTCACTGTCTGGGGTAGTTAATACTAAAAGCTCTGAGTATTTACAGAGGATTGGTGCAGCATAAAGAAATGGTGCTCTCCTTTCCTCTGACTGTTTATTTACATTACACCTGCAATACTGAATGTCACCAGTCCACTGATGTGAACCTTCCCACCGAGTCCCCTGTCTCAGCAGCTGAAATCTGGTGGGTGTGAGAAGTGGCTTGGAGTTAACCACATCTGAACCCCCCCAACCCCAAAACAGGATTGAGCTTCCAGGAGACAAGCCCCATGGATTTGTCCCTGTTTGTTGAGGGGCTGTGAGACAAGCCAAGTAATTTTTTATCTTTGAGCAGGTGATGAGGACTGCTGCTTCTTCTCAGTCAAGGCGTGAATGTGGAAATATTTTAGTTGAGTGGGTAAAATAGGCTGTGCCCATCTCAGCCTCAGATACACCCTTGACTGGCACATTTCACAATGGACAAATTTTGCAGCCTAGAATCTGCCAGTGGTTGCAGACCTTGGGAGGTGGGGAAGCCCACAAGGTGCTTGGGCTGTGGGGAGGAGGATGCCACTCTGCATGCACAGCAAAGCTGATGACCCTTTGATCCCTGTGCACATCTCAGAGCAAACTCTCAGGTGATTGTGATCCCATGATCCCAGAGGAGTGCTGGGAAGGGGTTGGATTTGATGGAGCCTTTAATACGAGAGAAGAGGGCTGGGAAAATATTTAGCATCAGCTGCAAGAAGAAAAAGAGTTAAAGCCTGTGCAGGTATTAAGACTTGGGATTTATTTCAAGCTAAAGATAGGTATGGTCCTGGAGATGGATCTTGAAATGTGAAGGAAATGTATGAAGTTTGGATTTGGAGTTGTGGTTATCTTGGCATTTCTAGCCTAATTTTCTGTGTTCCTGGTTATATAGCAGAGCTGGTACAGCTCTTCAAACAGACACAGAAATCCAGAAATAAAAGGAGTAGTTGTCAGTGAACCTGCCACCCCCATACACAAGTCCAGTCAGGCAGCTGGGCTGTAAAGTTCCTCCCTCCCTTCCTGCTCCTGTGACATCCCTATTGCCCTGGGATGTCCTTCAAAGCATTCCTGGGGCCCACAAGGTGGCTTTGAAGAGCAGGATGGGGAATGCCCTCCAGCTGATAGCCTGGAGAGACTGTCCTGTCCCCCTGCACCAGCAGGGCTGGGGTTCTAGTATTTTCTGAGCATTCTCAAGGACAGGAGGTTTGATGGCTCAGAATCAGTGCTTTGTACTCTTATTTGGAGGAATCTGGATGAGGTGGTGGGTGAAGGTGTTGCTTGAGGTGATGGACACCACATTAAGTCCACACCTGCCAAGGAAAAGGTTTCACCTGGTGCTGTTTGGGCTTTCAGACCTTCTGAGTGTGTCCCACCCCAGCTCAGGCTGCAGCTGCTCTTTATATATGGGGAGGCAGGGGATGATGGGTTGTAGGGAAAAAGCTTTGGAAAGATGGGATGCTCTCACCTTGCTGGTGGAAGAGGTAAATAACCTCACACTTTTCTGCCTTTTGTCAAACCACAGTGTGGTTCTCCAGTGCAAAATAATTTCATCTGATTCTACTGTCAAAGAATAAAAAATAGCAACAGGAATTTTTGGGGCTGGGCTTCAATTTAGAGGCTCAAAATATTTGTACAGAGTTGGAAATCCTTTCTTGCCCTTCCCCCTCAGCTGGGCACTTAACATGGTGAAGGAATGCATGATACCCTGCCTAGTCCTCGGGATTAGTAATTTACTTTGTTGTCTGTGTTAATCTAAAGCCTCTGACGATGCAGCAGAACTTCAGCCAAGTTCCTCCTTGGAGGAGTTTGGGAGGAGGGAATTTTAGTGGTGTGTGAAACAAAGCTCTGTGTTAAAAAGGGCCATTTTCTGTCACCAAGCTGCCCTTACCCTGCTCCATCAGGTGTGCAGATGGGGGGAACCCCCGTCCCCCTGCAGCCAGGAAAAGCAGCTCTGTGACAAAGAGCAGCTTCCCAGCTGAAGTCTGGCATTCCCTCTGCTCCTGGGGATTGCAGAGCTGCTGCCTTTTGGTGACTTGCTCTCCAGAGGCTGAGGAGAGAGACTTTCTGCCCCTGCCAGTGCTGGTCTGGTTATGGGTGATGTGGGTGCATGGTCTGTGCTCCAGGAGTGGCTCACTCCCCACGCCTGAAGATTGCAAGGTTCTCTACAAAGCACTTTATGCCTCTACCCAGGCCCTCATCCCTTAGCAATGTTTACCCTGTTCATTGTTCTGCCAAGTGCTTCTCCCACCCCAACCCCCTGCTGGAACAAGCTCACACCCGTTGTTTTCCTTTGCTGCTAATTTGTGGTGGTTTATTTTTCTTCCTGTGCTGCAAGAGGTACTGCCTGACATAACCTAACCCTGACAGACTCCTGATAGCAGCTCCCTCCCACCCTCCTCATTCCTGTTCATCTTGTGGCTCATTTTGAAATTGCCATTATTTCATCCCTCTGGGGCACCAGCTAAGGCTATCCTGATGATAGATGCTGCCAGGCCAGATGCATAAATATTAAGAAAGCAGAAAGAGCCAGACCTGCAATTTCTTTGTGCAGAGCAGTGATGAGGATGCTGTTCTTACAGCTGACCAGCACAGCTGCAGTCTGAGCTCCAGGTTTAGAAGGCTGCAGGTGCTGGTTAAAATGAATATTTAGCTGGGGTTAACCAGCTTGTGGTCAGGCAGAGAAGCAAGGGTGCTGGTTATACTAGAAAATTTTACAGACTGCTGCTGGGTTTGCTCAGCACACTGGGCTGGTCTCTAAATGTATACTGTACCTTGTCTAAATTCTGATGCTGGTGGTGCAAGACACTTCTGTCACTAGATGATTTTTTCACAGTTTTCTGGATATTGTCAAGAAAATATTGGACCCTAGAAATGATTATTTTGTCAGTCTGGTGTGTAATGCTTGTAGTGCAGTGTCACAACTCACTTGCTTGTGTGCCCCCCTTAATAAATCAGCTTTGCCTGGAATTGCCAGAGGTTTGGTGCTATCAGAAATATTCAGATACTGCAAGAAAAAAAAAAAATCTTGATTAATGCTGAGTTAGCTGTCTCCCCTCTAATGCTGTTTCCAGTTCAATGGATGTCTTGATAATGGTGTTTGATCTGAAGGCCACAGACTTATTGATGGTCACAGATCAAAATACCATCCCTCCTAATAAATTATGCTTCTTTCTTTCTGCTAAGAAGCACAGCAAGGAACGTCTATAAAAGCTGGGGGGAAAATCTGAGCAGTCCCAACAAAGACTCATAGCAGCACTCCTCAGGGTAAGAGCCAACATGATTGAAGTACATTTCCAGAGGGGAAATTTGGGAAATGCAAATTGGATGCTGGTGCTGCATCTTTATTTTAGACCCCATAGCACAGCAGGACTCATGGTGTTTCTCTTCCTTCCTGTCCACATCCTTCTGCCCATCTATCCCACCTTAGATCAGATACAGCTTTGGGAATTTGAAGATATATAGCTCAGAAATAGTGTTGAAAAGACACAGGATATTGTTCTTGTGGCTCAGGCAGCTAATAGTGCAAAGAGTTTTTGCTTGACTAACATCAGTTTAACGCTCACAGTCTCCAAAACATCAACTCTTTGTTATTATCTATGAGCACTGAGAGCAAGAGCTGTTGGTGTGGTCGTGCAAAGATCTCAACAATCCTGCACCCAGTGCCAACTGAGAAAGCTGGAATTTTGTAAAATCAGGGACTGTAGATGTAAATAATCAAAATCATCTTGCTAGAGGTGATCTCGCAAGATTTACATGGAGTATGCTGGTGATATTACTGTGCTTCCAAGGATCTCACTTTGTCACTTCTCATACTCATCAGGAAAAAAAAAGAAATTCATCAGTTTAACATTTTCCAAGACTATTAAATTTCACTTACAAAAAATGTGCAAATTACCTTCCTCTATTTAAAACTAGCAGTCAGGACCCATTATATTCCCTGTAGCAGGAAGACTGAAAGACATCACATTCCAGACCATACAAAAAAAGTCTGAAAGTCCAAACTTCCTCACTTCAGTCTACACACACCACCAAATCCTAGCATCCAGCTGTTTGTAGAGCTCACGTGTTTCCTGAAGATGAAAACTTTTGCTTTGTGGCAACCTTTGAGCATCCATTAAAGCTCAGATGGTGGATCAGAGCAGATTGTGTGGTGCTGCCCATCTGCCCATCGGATGCCCAGGCTCACTTTTTAATAAGAGCAAGGAGCTGGTTGTAATGTCATGCAGTCATAATTCTTGGCAGTTGCTATAGTTCATATGTTTATTGGAAGCTGAAGCTTTGGAGCATTTTTCAGATGTCTTTACACTTCCTGCTTCAGTGCTTGGGATTTTTTTCCCTCAGCTGAGCTCTCAGGGTCCCCAAGCTCTGTTTATTTGGGAAGGAACCATGTGTCCAGTGGGGTTTTCATGGAGGGAGTGACTGAAAAAAGATGAACAAGTGCAGGAGCACCTGCCTGGTCAGTGCATGTTTGTAAACTTAGAGAGTTTTTAGATGTTTTGAAAAGGACTGGGAGATAACTTTTCCTGTGAAAGAGCTGGGTATGGAATTTTGGGGCTAATCTGAGAGATCATGGACTCTGCCTTAGAGAGGAGGTGAGTTGTGTCAGACTGACCTGGGAGAAGGCAGCACTTTCTGCTGTCTGAAGTGGACTGCAATTAAATAATCTCTCAGGCATTTAGGGGTTGCACAGAGGCTTGGAATCACAGTTTGAAACAGAGTAAATTATAGGGCAGCTAGAGTCAGGGCAGAGTTTCTAGCTGGTTCATCCACAACATTTCCTTGTACCACATGCTATCTCAGCCACATGGATACTTTAGGAGAAGGCTCCAGAAGTTCTGAAGGAAGGATGTCCCTATGCAGTCCTGTTCTCCACCCCCTATGCACTGATTGTTCAGCACCCCTGTTCACCTAAGTCAGGCTGGCATGTGCTCCCAGCCATGAAATGAGGGCAGTGCTCCTTGCTGTGCAGTGGTGAGGGAGAGGAGATGCTCCTGGGGCTTCACAGCCCTTGGAGTGGCCTTTGGAACCTGCAGGGAGGATGATTTCCAGGCTTTTCTGGGACAGCCCTGAAATGCAAGAGACAAGATTCACAAGCCTCCCTCATTTCTTCTTTTTCCATTGCTTCCATCTCAATTTAGGATGCAGGAGAGCAATCAGAGAGGATGCTTGGAATCCCCACTCCTACAGCCCCAGCCTCCTGAATAAGCAGAGTAACGCCGGAGTTTCCCCTCAGGAAGGTGACATGGTATAAAATTTCTTCTAGGATAAAATTCCTTTTCTTAATAAGACCCCCATTGAAATAATCAAAGTCCCAGAGCTGAGATGCAGCTGGCCCATGTGCCCAGGAGAGCATTTCAAAATACTTTTACCCAACAGTTGGTCTGAGATCAAACAGACTTGGCATTGCGCTGTTTCCTGGATAACACGCCGTCATTATTTATTCATCTGAATCAAAGTGCTTGATGTTTTCATGCTATCAGTTAGACAGAGCCATATCGTCTGCCTCCCCTTTTTTTTTTATTAATTTGTTGTGTTTCAAGAAAGTTTTGAAGCTGTTGCAGTGGGAAATCCATAGCTTAAGTGGCAGCTTGCTCATCTTTTATTTATTTTTGTAATAATCCTGTTGTTGCTCATTCAAAGCTCCAAAAGATCCTTGTCCTCAATCAAAAGTTTCGTGTTTAGATGAGGCTGTAATGATGACTTCTAGAAGAAAAGCATGTTTCCTGGCTTTGAATAGGTACTGTCCTTTTTTTTCTTTTTTTTTACGTTGTGATTTAAAGAGATATAATGTGTTTGGTCAAAAGCAAGTAATTTAAAAATTAGTTTTTGTATTTGGATTAAGAAGACCATGTAAAATTCCCAATTTTTTCATATATTTTAAAAACACAAACACAGGAACGTCAAGCCAGTGGGTGAACCAGCAATGGGATGTGATTAGGGTGATTTCTGGCCTGTTTCCCATCATTCTTGGAGAGAAAGTGGTTTTTTTTCCCCTCCTGTGAAAAATGGTGATTTTCTCTGATAAATCTGTTCCCTTTTCAGTTTGGAGGCTTCTTTGTTGCAGAAAGAAATTTGTAACTCAAAGTAGATGCTCTTTACTTAAATGCTTCTCTATTGGAAAAGCATTTTTCCATAGAAATAGAGTTTCAATAGGAAATTTGCAGTCAGCTGTTCCACACGACAAGCAATGCTGCTCCCCCTTCCCCTCCAAAGGGTGGTTTCATACAGAACCTGCACTTCTGCAGATCCATACCAGTGCTGTGGTTTTATAAGCACATTTCCCTATTTTGAAATGTTTTCCTGTCTCCTGTTTTTGTGTAAAACATCCTCACAAAGAGGGAGGATGATTAATTGGAAACTACAGAGGAAACTACAAAATCAATTGCACTCAAAGAACTGTCTAATGCAGAAACTAAACAAATAAAACCCCCCAGAGGATTATATGGCTTTTCTCTCTCTCTCCTTATTCAGTCATCAGGCTCTTACTTGTTACTTGGAAGATTTTTCTGACACTAAACTATAACCTTTTATATTTCACCTTATTGGTGCTCAGCTGCACATTATCTGTGAACACAACAAACAATATTACAAAAATAGCTGAAAACTGTCTTGATGGACTGCAGAGTTATTGGGACCATTTACACCAAAAGGAGTTCTGACCCCCAGACTCATTGTGCTTCTTTCTAAAATTAATCCATAAGATTTTCTGCTCATAAATAACTGTGAAATGACTGAACTTTAAAACATAAGACATCTTATGTGCTAAACCTCATGGAAGAATAATCTCTTGATAAATTTAGTTTTAAAGTAACGGAAGCATAGATGATTGCAATTCTATTTTCAGACATGCACGGTGAAACTTTTCTATTTTGTTTGTAGCAAAGCCAGTTTAAGCCAGGACCTCCAAATGAAGATGGGGGTGTGAGAACAAGCAGGGTTGGTGGGGTGAGCAGCCCTAGCCCTGGGTTTGGAGCCAGTTTTTGAAGATGAACCCAGATTGTGTGAGATTAAATGTGAGATTTGAGCTGGTTGGTGCTCCAGTCATGTCAGAAAGTCTGGAAGAGCAGGGCCTGTGTCTCTGCCCTCCATCTGAGCCACCAGAAGCAGAGCACACTGAAACCATCAGATCTGGGATCATTCTGTGTGCATTGTGTGCATTGAGGCAGTGCTGTCTGTCCTATCCAGGCAATACCTAAATAACAGATACAAGTAGGCCAGGCACTGAGATGTGCTTTGGGTATATAAGGAGAAAGGAGTTAAGATAAATCAGCAGAACTCTATTTTTTAGCCACTGTGAGGCTAAATGTGAAGCATGTGGACTGGGATTTCCCATTACTTTGTTAATGTGAGTATTCAATTTAATTTTGATTCATCTGGGAAAATTATAAATTGTAAGAATTGAGAGGATCAGTAATGCTTTTAATGGTCTGATCATTCAGGCTTGATGTTCTTCTTGCTTGGGCCTCAGGGATGGCTTGCAGGCTCTCCTGGGAGTTTTGTGGTGGTGTTTTGCACAGCTCCCTTTGCCAGCAGCATCCCTTCAGGGGACAAAAAGGTGAGACAGAAGTCAGACTCAAGGACCTTAGGGGTCTTTTCCAGCCTAAATGATTCTGTGATTCTAAGTCATGCTGAAGTCCAAGGCTGCAGTGCAAAGCTCCAATCTGCTCTGCTGTGACCGTGTCTTCCAGGACATCCTTCAACTTCTTTGCAGCTCAGTGACTTGGAGAAAAGGGAGAGGCACAGTTTCCATAATGGATGGTGTGGATTAACCTTGTCTGGCTGCCAGGTGCCCACCAAGCTGCTTTCTAACTTCATCCTCCTCAGACTGGATTAACCCACCATAGATGGCTATTAAGCAATCTAATACACAAAAGATAGTTAATAGGCCCTTGGAGGGTGGGAAATTTATCCTGGAGACAGGGACAAGGGGATTCTGTGAAATGCCATCCAAATTTGCTTTTTTTCTTTCCTCCACTTCATTTCTCTCTTTGTCTGACAGTAGAGATAGGCTAGAGAGAGCTGGGGTCTAAGACAGCTCTTCTGGAGTTAGAAGTTTTGGGAATAATTTTGGAAGGAAGTAGAGACAGGGAAGAGTATTTTGGAGCCAGGCTAAACGTATATATGGGAAGAGAAGAATGGTGCCCTCCCACTTGTTCTGCCTTTAAAATCATGATATGCTTTTTTACAATCTGCAAGACAGGCCCAAGACTGGAATAGGAAAGTGGCTGTGAGCTAGGACAGATGTGCACTTTCAGCTCTGCTTTGGATTGTTTTGTCGTGGTCCCCCAGGAGTCATGGGTGCCACTAGCCCACATTTCACTCTACTTTTAAAAATATTACCTCAAAACCACTTCTGCCCGTGTAACTGCATGGTCCAGACCTCAAACACCCCTTTAATTTGTAGAAACAAAATGTGAGGCATTAAATGTTTTCTAGATTTGTGAGTCTGTGGTGAGACTGAGAGTATCAGGATAACCTGTGTGACCCCCCTTCTGGGAACAACGTGGTTGTCATTGACTAATTAAATGTATCCCATTTGTTAAAATTGAAGATCTATATTGTGTTCTAAAGTAATTGTGTGCACTGGAAAGTTGTTGTAGAAGTGTTGGGGTTTGCCATGCACTGGAATGGAATAGCCCCTTGGTCCATTCCTTTGCCATCATGTGGTTGGAGGTGGCTGGTCTCTATTTTTGAAAAGAGTCAAGGCAGAGGAAAAACTACCACACCTCACACACCTTGCATTATATTCCACAATCTGAATTTTGGTCTGAATTTTGGGGGGTGGGGAAACATCTCTCAGTCCAGATGCCCCTGCTCTGTCAGAGAGAAGCAAACAGGCAGATGTAGACACAGAGTTCACAGGTACCTACAGACACATATCAACACCAGAATTTTGGCGTCACAATAAACAAATTGAATCATCAGAGGCTTTGCTAGGGTCTAAAGCATAGTTTATCTCTCTGAAGTAGACATTGAAAACAGCAGAGATGACTCATGCCCTAGCAGTGCCTATTTCTCCCTGAATGTGTAACATCCTGCACTTCTTTGGTTTGGCTAATCTATTCCAATCCATCAGAGAAGCCACATTTCAGTTGATTCATTCTATTCTGAGAATATGAGGCTATTTCACAAGAGTTGCATGTCCAGTATATATATTTTTTAGTCAAAAATATCTAGAATACATTATTTGCCCTGTCTAAGCTTAGGAACTATACATTAGGGTGGATAAAGATGGATCTAGAGAGGAGCAGGCAGTACTTGAATTATTAGAATGGTATTTGGCAGATTAAAAATTACCAGATCTGATCAAAATCCTCCATTGCCTTGTCAAATTTGTATTTTTAGTTGAAACCGTCTTGAAAAAGCAAAAAGAAAATCTGAATGTTCCAGCAGTACATTTTGCATCATTTTAGGACCCTGTCAGGGTAGGTGATGTTATAACTCATAGACATAATGCCATCCGGGGGCTCTTAACCCCAGTATTTATGTGTATATAGGAAGAGGTTAAGTCAAAATATTGGATGATCTCTCAGTGGAATTGCTGTTTATCACTGCTATTAGTAATCACCCAATCATATCACAGAATGGCTTGATTTGGAAGGGACCTTAAGGATGACTTTTTTCCAAGCCCCTTGCGGTGGTCCGTGACATCTCCCACTAAACCAGGTTGTTCAAATCCTGTCCAGCCTGGCCTTGGACACTTCCAGGGATGGAGTGTCCACAGCTTCTCTGAGCAACTTGTGCCAGGGCCTCCCCACCCTCACAGGGAAGAATTTCTTGCTAATATCAAATCTAAACCTACTCGTTTTCACTTTAAATCCAATCCTCCTTGTTCTACCTGTACATGTACTTGTCTAAAGCCACTCTCCAGTTCTCTTGGAGCAGCTTTAGGCGCTGGGAAGTTCTGGCAGTTCTCCCTGGAGCCTTCTATTCTCTTAGCCAGCTATTGCAGCCTGCCTTCATAAGAGAAGTGCTTCAGTTCTCTGATCATCTTTGTGGCCCTCCTTTGGACCTGCTCCAACAGGTCCAAGTTTTTCCTGTGTTGGGGGTCCCAGATGTGGCTGCAGCATTTCAGGTGGGGTCCCACCAGAGCTGAGCACCTTCTTCCACTTGCTGGTCACACTTCTTATGATGCAGCCCAAGACATGGTTGGCTTTCTGGGCCAACTGAGTAATGAAAAAGTTATTTTTAGGAATAATGTTCTTTGGGTTGTTTTGGTTTTTTCTTACAGGAAGTGCATGCAGTTCCCAAAATACGGAGCTAGTGCATTTTCCATTTAGAAAACACTGAGCATTGATACCGTCATTAGATATTTCCCTTTCACTGGCCACTTGATGTATTATTTTCTATTTTCACTGACTGTTTGATCCCATAAGCTAAATTAAGCAAGGAACCACAGCAGGGTTTGCAATACTGGGCCTCTATTGTATCCTTCCTGTGCATTGTGCCTCAGGCCCAGTTGAGAATTACCAACCACTCGAGCATGCACCGGTGACACATAAATGCATGTTTGGATGTAGCCTGTTAGTAAATGCAATGTCCCCAGCAGTTTTGTTTGGATGATTATATTATTGCTAATTAACAGAAAATGTCATGACTTTTGGAATAGAATTGTTTGTGCAATGAGTTATTTACTCTGAAAAATCCTCCCATGTGAAAAGATGAGGAGATTGTACAGGGGAGAATGGGAGGGATGCTTGGGATTGCCACAGGGTTCTCGGAAGCGTGAGTCTCATTGGCATCAGTGGGACATAGCCAAAACCACTCCTGGTAGTGTGACTCACTCATATACCTCTAAAATCATCCACATTTACCACTCTTTAAATGCTCCTCATCATTTGCTCAGATGCACTTTGGGTTTTGGTTAGTGTCAGGAGAAATAAAGTTTAATTCAGCTAACTTACCAGCAAAATGTAGTAGCTGGAAGGCGGCAATCTTGGTGATAACATTAAAAGGCTACTAGATATTTTTTAAAAAACCAACGAAAAATCCCTGGCTGCTCTGCCTCCATGTTTCTGTCAGACTAATTTACATAATGGTTTAGAACATTATGTAATTCAAATCAAATCACTGTCAGTCAGCACCAGCATCCATTGCATCTTTTCCATGGAGCTACGCCGAGTGGCTGAAGTAAACTTCTTTGAAAGGAACAGCAGAAGACAACTCAGTCTCTCCAACACCAGGGGTCTGACCCACTGCCTATTGCAGTCACACAAAATATTCCCCTTGACTGACATGAGCTGAGGATTGCACCCCCAGAACCCATGTAAGCTCTTAACTCTGATTCCTAAACTTGGCAAACAAACCCAGGCGGTTTTCAATCGCAAACAGGCAGAATATCCCTCCCCTCTGGACAGCAGTAATCCCTCTCTGTCTCTCGGGGGGGGAAGGGGGTCGAAATCTCTTCCATCAGAGTAGAAGAGCCACCAGCTTTATCCAAATAGTATTGCCAAATTTACAGTGCACTGAATAATGAATCAAATCTTCAATAAATTCTAGCAAGCATCAACTCCCTGATAGGTTCCGTTATCCTTCCTGAGTCTCCATCACCATTACCTGAAAAGATCATTTTGCCAGTGTGCTTCTAAATCTGTGCCTTTTTATTTTTTTCTCTCTTGCATTTTGTTGCCAAAGCAGTGAAAATGTTTGCCAGTAGCTGGGGCTCCATTAACACCAAAAATTATCCAAAAACCACAGACAGAGACCCTGAATTTTTGTCCAGGGTCACCCACCATCATAGACAGAGATGCTTTGCATGGAACAAAGAGGAGAATAAAGTAGTAGTGACAAAATCTCACAGAACTGGTGTGAATGTCACTTGAGAGTTATTGCTGTGGGCAAGGACAGGTTTGTGAAAAGGTTATATTTGCCTGGAATAAAGCAGGTAGGAGGAGAGAATTTTCTTGGCTAAGGCATAGGAAAAGGATAGAGGTAGGGAAGGATGGGAAGCTGGGTATGCTGGAGGTGTATGGATGGGGTGGAGTTTAGTGAAGGAAGTGATTTTGGAGCAAAGTGCTGTTGCAGACTGGCAGAACCTGCTGTTTCACCTCATATCAGCCAGATATGGCAGGAGGGGGACCTGCCATCCTCCAACAGCTTAATTTTGTATGGTTTGGGTCTGTCTCCCCCAGCCTTTCACATCCAATTTTTTCTTTACCCTTCACCTCAGCCTCTTTTTGTTGGTGTCCCTTGAAAGAAGGAAAACCCAAATGGCTCTATTCACTATTAAAAATGAAGTTTAGTTGTTATGTCATGTTTGTCTCTTAATTCAGTGCTACCATTGTGAAAGAGGCCCTGGCTTTGCTTACAGAGTTTCATCCATCTCTCTTAATGTAAACATGTCAGTTCTGATGATTGGCTTTTATGAGTCTGTTTGTTTTCTGCTGATGAAATGTGTCTCCATAGCTTAGATGGGAGGGGATCAGGAAAGCCTTACCTATAACTGTGGTAATACATCACACAGCTCTCCAGACGTGGCTCCTTCTTCCCTAGAAGCATGCAGCCAAGATTTTGCTGTCTAGCCTAAATCTGCCTTCTTTCTCTGGCATAGCCATCCCATAATATATTTTAATAGCTGTTTTACAGCTTCCTTTATCCATCTTTATGTCTTTACAAAACACTCTGTGAAGAAAATGGACCAGATTTGATATATTTTATTCATGTGAGCATTCAAAGCACCTAGTGGTGTGAGCACTGTGTAATATGTTTGGCACAACATGGAGTTTCCCTGCAGATTTCAAAAGCTAGTGACTGAATCCTGAGCTGAAAACATCCCTCTTTCTTGGTAGCTCTTTCCAAGCTCTGTTGGTTCAGAGTAGCAAAGGAGAAATCTTTCCCTGGATCTGAAGGCTGTGTAGTTTATAGTAAAATAACTCTGAGGCCAATTTCTAGTTAATTAAAATAGACATGAAAACCTATTGGGTGCAAAGATTTATAATTCTCAGCAAAATATAGAGATCTGCATTGGTAACTATAATGTGCTGTTTCCCTCTTGCTTATTTATGTCATTTGGTTGCAGTGTAATTTGAAATAAAGACACCTGCAAAAAAAGCAGAATATTTTTAGTTCACTAAAAATATTTATTTTATCATAAGAGAAGACTTAGTGCCAGCATTTAATTCTTGGCAAAAAATTTATCATCCCCAAATACCCTTTCAATATCAGGATGAAATATTCTGAATTCATTTCCTTTAGCACATGTTGGCTTTCTGCAGACTTTATTTTTTCAGTAAGTCATTGGCAATGTCAGAATGCCATGATTCTGGTGAGTGAGCAGCCAGCAAAACCCATTAAACTGGATTTAAAAGAAGATACTGCATAGGCAGAGCTGGTTGTGACAAAAGGCCCTGTGGGCCTGTGACTCTGAAGTTTTGTTTTGGGCATTTTGTGCTGCTTTGGTTTGGTTTTTCCCAGCAATTTGAATGCAATGAGTTCTCTTACATATTTATTTCTGGCCCTGGTCAGCATCCATGGTGAGCAAGAGGGCTTGTTTTGGGAAATGTGTTATGCAATGTCACACCAACCTGCAGGTTGGCCTTGTGACATGGGCAGCAAGAGGAACCCTGGCTCACATCTCTCCTGTGCCAGCTTGGGCAGGTTTCAACACTGTGCTTTGCCTAGGAGAGCTCCAGGAGCTGAACCTTTCAGCCATTTCTGTCAGATTTTTGTGGAATACCATAGTAGTTTCCCCCTGCAGACCAGCCATGGTCCCCACCAGGTGCTGGGTTCTCCAGCAGCCCTTTTTGCACCTCCACCTTGGAGCTCACCCAACAAGATGTTTCTGGTTGAACAAGCATTTGCAGATTGCCTTCACAGGGTGCAAAAAGCTCAGGGTTTTCCAGCTCCCTGCCAGCTTGGTTACCTTCTAGGCCATTAGTTTAATACCTCAATTACACACTAGCTGGTGTTCATGCTCTGGTGTGAAGGTGCTCTTTTTAAAAGAAACATTTCTAGCCAAATATTCTGGGTCCTAAGAGATGAATTCCCCAGGTGTGACTTCCCTGGGCAGAGCTGTGCTGATTTATGGCAGCTGGAGATGTGGCTGGTTATGTGTGTTAAGAACATCTACTGCAAAAACGAGCATTGTTTGTGGTCTTGAAAAAAATATGCCTGTTGGAGGAAATGGAAACAAACCAAATATCAGCTTAAGCAGAAGTAATGAGTGTGCTATGTAAATTTTTGAGGACTGCCTTGATGTGAGCACACAGGCCCTCAAAGTGTGTGCTAACAGCAACTAAAATTTTTCAGTTAAAAGAGAATTTCCCATGACACCTCCTCACTGTGGAATGTGAACTGTAGTATAAATACAAGTGGATTAAGCCTCAAAAGGTTGTTTGTTTGTTTGTTGTCAGTAAAATTATGAATTGTGTCTCAGTCACCTAGACTCCTTTAGCTTCGTGATCTTTTTGCAAAACTTCTTTATTTGATCTGAATTAAAACAGTTCTCCATGAGGCCATTGGCTGGAATAAAACTTCCATGTGATCCCACATCAACTTGTAGTCTTTTTAAATCTGATTAGGTGTTTGTGTTTATGAGTAAATTTATGCATATGAATTTATTAATCTAGACCAGTGACATTAAATTAGATGTGTCATTGCTCTGTTCTTTATTTCCCTAGCCTACTACTCTTATGTTTTGCTGTGCTCTGCAGGTCAAAGAAAAATGCCAAAGAGATTACATGGAAAAGGAGTGTGTGGGGGGAAAAGATGACTGTGCTCCATGGAGTCTCAGACAGAAAGAAAACCCATCCATGTGACTGTTCTTGTTACCTCAGCAGTCAGCAATGCAACTTCATCATTTAATCACAAACATTTCTTTAGCAAAAGGAGAATTTAGGGCTCTGGGATTAGTATTTTGTGAGAGTTTGGACTAGCAGAACTGCAGAGCAAACATCCCTCTCCCCAGCCCATGGTCTGCAGTAGCTTCCTGAGTGGCAGCTTGGAAATCAGAAATGAGGACAATCCTACTCAAAATGAGCATGTCTGATGCCTGTAGCCTGTAAAAGACACTTTCACAACCTTCATCCTACAGTTTGGTTCCTTTATTACCATAGCCAAGGGCCTGAAATGTAAGCTCATGAGTCCTTGATCCGACAGAGGGACTGGCAGGGCATGCAGGAGATGTTCTGAGAACCTGAAAGTTGTTTTGAAATTGAGTGGCTGAAGCCCATGACACTAAAGTTAAAACTGCAATGGAAAAGAGCATCTATCTTTCTGAATAAATACAGGTGCTGGCAATACCTAATTTATTTGCTCTCAGTTCTTGCCACACCAAAGAAAGAATTCTTCTTGGGGCTTTATTTTCATATGCACATTTTGTTTACATAACCAGTGCATTTTATCAGCAACAACCAATGCTAACTGACCAAGCAAGAGGGAAATTTTCATTCTGTGCCTGGTGATATCGCAGAAACAATGTGTTTGAAGCCTTGTACTTCAAAAATATGCCTGTGAGGAATGGAAAAATCCAGGCTCATATTGTAAACACGTGAGTCAAAACAGCTATTATCTCTTAAGAAATGGCATTCCAGCCCTTTGATTCAGTCATTGATGATTTCCCTTTTTAACCTGTGGTGCTTTCTTACCCTTTTAAGAAACATCTGGGCTAACCCTGGCTATTTGCAGAAATGTTTGCAATTCACAGATTAAAAGAAATTAGACATAGAAAGGACCCATGAAATTATCTTGTCCATTTCCTGAAAGCATGTGAAATTGAAAAAGAATTGCTAAATACATATATATATATATATATATAAAAATGTAGAACTTTAGCTTGTATACAATATGAAGAAAAGACATGTCACAAATTTTCAATTGTAAGGGTGCTGAAATGTACTTTTTGAAAAAGAAAAATTAAATAGACGACTATCAAAAATGCTAATGAAGTTTGTCTAGGATTTTCCAGTTCTTTCTAGGCAGCTACCTTTCTGGAAATTGTAGATAAAATTGAAAAGATCTGGTTTTGACCAGTTTGAATTTGATTCAGTTTTCTAATGAGAGAGAGCTTTAAGCAAAAATAATTCCTTTTAGAAAAAATAATTAAAACTTCTGATGCCTATTATGTTTTTTTGAGCTTTTTTATCTCCCTCACCATCCCCAATCTGTTTGTTTCTCTTTTGAGGACAAAAATTGAGTAGTTCTGTTGCTAGAATGACTTCTATTGGAAGTCTTTGAGTCTAAGACTATATGGACAAAGCACACATTTAGGTTTCTTTAGACTGGGAAGAATGTTAAAATAGGACCAGCATAAGTAGCTTTTCTTGCTTGCATCCAGGTTTAAATAATTTATGGACCTTTAGCCAGTGCTCTGTGATTTCATTAGAAGTTTTTCCAGTCTCATATTATTAGAAAAAGCAAACAGTCATTCCCCATTCACTGCCTTGACAGAGCTCATGATCATCTAGACCTCAGCTAAAGCCCACAACGTGCTCATCTCCAGTTGAGAGACCTCCTCTCCGCCCTTCCAGCAGTCCTGGGCAGCCACTGGCTTTTGTTGTCCCTCTTCAGCACTGAGCAAGGTTTCATTCTGGAGAAACAAAAATGGAAAGGACAAAAAAAATCTCAGAAAATTCTCAGCCACCTGTATTGATGTCACTTATAGAAAGTGAAATTCTGTTTGCTGAGTCACAAAGTGTTGGGTGTAGGAAATGCAATTTGTGGGAAAGCTTCTAATTTCCTGTTTTTAAGGAGGAAGGGGATAAAACAAATGACATGGAGGGGAGAGGGGAAAGGAAAAAGGAGAATAAATCTAACAAAAGAAGAATGTCAGAATACCCCAGACTCCAGGAAAGATATTTCATTTTAGCCCTGCTTGTTCAAACCAGCTGGAACTCAGATCATAATGTACAAGCTTCAGTAAATCATTCCTGTGTGATAGACTGTGATCAATGACAATTTAATGAATTCATTTTAAAATGAAGTCAGAATAGGAGAGACAGTAGTTATTTGAAAGCGTCCTTTACTCAGGGAAATTGAGTCAATAAATATGCTATTTGTCATGCAGAGTCCAGTTAGAGTCTTGTTTGCTAACAAAAGTGCTGTCATCACAGAGCCTAATAGACGCAAACTATCTGGAACTATCCATTGTAAACAGACAAATTCCATCTGAAAGCAGAAAACAAATGTTGTGCCTGAACAAAGAGTGGGATCCTGCGCACGTTGCTGAATGAAAGAGGGTAGCCCACCTCAAAAACTACTACTTTGTTTGTCACCAGAGTGTGTTCTGATGGAGTATGAATGGCCTGGTGGTGGCAAAAATACAAGGTCTGTGTTTCTTCTGTGAAATGAGTTTTAATTGTTGGGGAGTTAGTGCTTCTCTCTCTGGAAAAACATGCACTAAAAGTGAAAACCCTCCAAAGTGACTTTAAATTGCAAAATGCGGCTTCAGTGAACTTGGATGGATTTGTGCAGGCTGCTAGAACAGGGATAAGCTTCATCCTTTTTCAAGCAGTAGTTTTACATTAATTTTCACAGCTATCCGTGTTGTTTAGTGCAGATACAAGAAGGCTTTTTGTTCGGCTGTGCTTTTCACGCTTGGTTTTATTCATGTAAGTTGAAGAGATGGGAAAATTCATACTTGTTTTCATTCAGGCAGAGACTGGAAGTGTTAACATGGAGGTACCATCAGGACAAGATGATCAGACTTTACAGGTTTGGGTTAGAATCTTAGAATAGAAGAATATCCTGTGCTGGAAAGCACAAGGATCATCGAGTCCAACTCCTGGATATTCAAATTGGTCTTGGATTAAAGGAGCCTGGTTTTCAGATATGACAAGCTGGCAGCAGTGGCTGTTCAGCATCTTGGAAGCTTTGTGTTTTTTCATGAAGGTCCCAGAGCTTTTCCAGGCACATTTGAGCTTCCATCATCCTTCAGATATCAGGGTGTGGAGGAAAAGAAAATGCTCAAAAGTCCTGAGAAAATATCTTGAAGATGGTATTTTCTATCCCAAAGGAAAATTAAAGTTATGTTGCAGAAGCCTAAGAGAGAGATTATGAAGAATTTTTTATGGGATTTAAAAATCTAAACTTGACCCTTCACTCTTTAAATTTGGAATAGAACAGCTGGGGCATTTTTAGATTTTGCATCATGTGGCCAGACATCGGCTGATTTAGATCTGCCTTGCAGTCATCTTAGGAACATTGTTCATCCACTCCCAGAGCTGCATTTTCAAAAATGAGTTAGGAATCTGAATCTCTGTGGCTTTCAATGAAACTTTAGCTTGTGTGAATCTAAGTTACTTCTTTGGATTTAGGATCCCAAATGACTGAAGAACTGAAGAATATTTCACAGTCTATCTATAAAGTCTGTTTAGATTTGATCATGTGTGATTTCTTATTGAAATTACAATTTCAGTCATTTTTGTTTTCCTTGATGTTCTATTAACCACATAAAAACAGATGAAGAGCTTCCTGATAATACATAACGAGTTCCTTGGGGGTTGAGTTTGGTGGGGATTTTTTCCATTCTGCTGGCTTTGTTCCTCTCGCTTTCCTCGCGCCGCTAACGTCTGACAACTTTTTTAATTTCAGCTGTTTCCACTACTAGGAGTAAAGACCAGTAAAGACAAAGCAGGATGAAAAGATGGCTGACTTCTTGTTACCACCGGGTACTAACAGCTTCCACCGGTTCACGCCCGAGTCCTTGGCTGCCATCGAGAAGCGAATTGCAGAGAAGCTTGCCAGGAATGCCAAGCAGGAATACAGAGAGCAGCTGGGCGAGGAAGAGAAGCCTCAGCCTCAGTTTGACTTGCAAGCTTGCAAGAAGCTGCCTGATATCTATGGGACTGTTTCTCCAGAGCTCATTGGAGAGCCCTTGGAGGACATCGACCCTTTCTACAGTGATCGTAAGGTGAGCACCAGCCTGCTCCTCTGCCTTTGCTAAAGCATGACCTCTGCTTTGAGTGCTCTGCTTGTTATCTTTCTACAAAAAGTGAAAAAAATTATTCTTTCCCAGATTAAGGACCAGAATGTTGGCATGAGCAGGGCTCCCAGAAAACATCTAAGCAGGAGGGCAAAGAGGGATAAAAAGCATAATTTAAACTTGTGTGTTTTCAGATAACCCTGAGAATGAATATGCAATATCTGAAACGAGCAGAGCAGTAGCTGAGTTAATTTAAGCCAGAGGTTTTTATCTGCCCTATCTTGCCTTCTGCTTGAGCTGTGACTTCACAGGTCTGTTGTTTATCACTTAAGCCCCTTAATGTTAAGGGCTTCTGGGTGACTTGAGCCTTGTGTGAGCACTCTGCACAAGAGCAGGAGGCACCTTCACAACCATTCCTGGAGAGCAGCAGCTCTGCTCCTGCTGAGGAAGAGCAAAACTCCATTTCAGATGACCAAAATAGAGCAGGAGTGAGGTGTGAGCAGCATGTGCAGTGCTGGTACTTTGCAGAATGGTGAACTTTGTCCCAAAGTGAGCATCACCTGATGAGGGATCACGTGCAGGCTGGACCAAAGCCACAGCAGTGCAAACAGCTTCTGTCAAAAGGCTGTTGACAGCAGAGCTGGGCTGGTTGCTTACTACAGTTCATTCCCCTTTCCAAGCATTTCACAAAACAGAGGACAAAATAAAGCTTGGAAGCCCTTTGTATTTTTAGGCAGCTTCCAGTTTTTTCAGGTACTGCTGTTCCTGATTTTGGGCTATGCTATTTCCTGTAAACAATGAATTAATATGACCAGAATGGTGCTTCTATTAAAACAGTGTAGATGTAGGTGCTAGAGCAACAGAATAAAAGTTAAATGGGTAAAGACAAACAGATTACTTACCTGGAAGGGCCAGAATTAATTTACCTTTTAATTTGCCTGCTATCCCTGGGCATAAGCAACAGGATATAGATTTGCAATTTTAGTGCCATGAAGTTTTTAGACTCAAGGAGTGTGAATTGCTTAGATTTTATATATTGGCTGTCTCAATTCTGTCTCTGAGTGAATATTAGTTCCTCTATGCCTGGTGAGCCATCTTCAGAGCTCTGCAAATTGGGTCAGCATCAATTCACTTTTGTTTTTGGTTTAAGATAACTCAGAGAATTGTTTTTCTCTGGCCATATTCATCTGAGCACAATGAGAGGGCTTCAGTGCCAAGGTCAGATCCTAGTGTGGAACCGTGCTTCCTACAACTTTTTGCTTGGTGAGACAAAATTGAGAGCATTAAAGTGTTCCAAGTAGAGAAGTTGAATCAACAACACAGTGAGATCTGCAGCACCTGGGAAGAAGAGCATAGCATATTTTTTTCCACCACATTTTAGTCTCCAGGTAATTTTTTATTTTTAAAGGTGATTCTGCTCTCTTCCCAGCCCCATGGTGGAGGTGATGGCCTAGGACCCACTAAGGGTTGAAGAAAGAAAAATTACTTGAGATATTACAATAGGACAGTCAGTTCTGTAGGGAAGGCCTTGGACAAAACTTTTCACCAAGTTAGAAGGATTTTGGGGGTCTTGGGAGGGGGGAAAAGAATGGTATGCTGGCAGGAATTTCCCAGTGGGATGTGGGCTGGAAAAGCTGAGCATAAATGCAAATCCTGAATGTTCTCATTTTCTGTTTTGTTTTCCAGACATTTATAGTACTGAACAAAGGGAAGACAATCTTTCGATTTAGTGCCACTCCTGCCTTGTACATACTTAGTCCTTTCCATCCAATCAGAAGAGCAGCAATTAAAATTTTGGTACATTCATATCCTTTCTGTTGATTTTCCTCCTCATGTATTTTATATGGGTTTTAAACACAGATGGATGGAAGTCAGAAACCATTTTATTTCATTAAGCTGTTTTAAATCTTCTGGCTGAATTTGCCTGCACAAGCAGAAATGCACTTGGATTTTCGGTTTGTTTCATTTTATATTGTTGTGTGAGCTATAAAAATGACTGTATCATACTGCTGGCATCAGATAATATGAACTGCACGGGAGAGTCTGGTGAATTTACTCAGAATTAAAAGATGGGAAGGGACTGATCATCTTTACTGAAGGGAAAGTGGGTGTAATACCCCAGAAAGGAAGGCAACCAGGGGAAATCTGCACTGATGGAGAGCTTTGCTACCAAGAGCTTCAGCAATCCCTCCCAGAAGTGAAACTCTGTGACACTGTCTGCAGACACAATTTAATTTTGAAGTGCTTCAGATCTGATTTTTTTCTCTCATGAAACAGAATATTTAAAAAATGTTTTGTTGATTCTTTTCTAGTTTGTTTATTTGGATATATTAGTCAACAAAGAAAAAAGGAACTGGCTGTCCTGCTGGACCTTCCAATGGAAGGACAATGCCTGATTTCCTGTAGCTCTGGTTCTGAAGTCATGCAAGACAGGCTGCAGTGGTTGTTTTTGGCTTGTTTTTTTCACACAACCCCAGAAACATTTTATTCTGATATAGTCACATCTCTCTGGAAGGCCAAACTGACCCAAATGTTCAGCTTTGTGTGAACATTACTAAAAACACACCTTTTTTCATGACTTGGTGCTTTCTCTGGGGTGCACATGGGAGATCAGGCAGTGATAATTCAAAGACTTCACATGCTGCTCTGATCATTTTGTGATGTTTTAGTGATGGAAGTCCCTCATCTGCAATGCTTATGTCCACCACAGAGAATAAATTAATACTAAGTAGGTAGCATCTTAGAAACATGGGTTAATTATCAAATTTCAGGGAAAACAAATTGGGAAATATAAATTAGATTCCCATTCCATACAGAGAGGAGGAAAACAAAAAGGTGGTTCTATAGATATTCTATCAAAAGGAAAAACAGGTGAGGCTTCTGATTGTAATAATTCTATGCAAAAATGAATATGTCTTTATATCAGCCAAGATATTATTATGGTTACTAAGAATACACTGTAGAATTCTGCAGAGAGATGAGCTGGTGGATCAGATTGTGTGTGCATACAATGCAGCACATGCTGCTGCATACCCAGAGCCCAACCAAGTTTTTTAGGCACAGTTACCTCAGCACAGCCTTGCTGAAATTAATCAAGGTCAACGCATTTGCCCAGATATGGCTAAAGTAAGAATCTGAAAATTGAGCTGCTTAGAAAGAAATTGAGAGTATTGCCCCCAGCTTTGGAGGTTTATTCTGTCTTCTCCTCCCTTTTTTTCTACATTGGTGAACCCAAGAGGTCACAGGAATGTGTAGCACAGGAGCTACATGCCCTTGGTAGCAGTTGAACAGAAGATAAATAATCAAGAAATCCTTACCACATTTCTTCCAAGGATAAAGACCACAGAGGAGAGCATTTAAAATGTCTGTCAGGAAAGAAATATGGTCAGATAAGGGGTGTAAGATTTTGGGAGTGGCAGGTATCAATGCAAACATGAGTATAGCTCCAGAAAGACAGAAATTATCACCTTGTGTTGATAATGTCAAGTGATCCAACAGCTCAGTCTTTGGCAGGCACAGGCAGGAGACAAAAACTCCAGTCCCAGTGAGACAACAAATATCCTGCATTAGGCACTGATTTGTTTTCTGTCAATGAAGACCTTTTGTATCAACCTGAAATACAAAGGCCAAGTGGCTGAGCAGGCAGTCAATATCCCAGGCAGAAAGGAGCCCGAACCCGCAGGTACTGAAGCAGATAATATCCCAGACATGGACCTGGGACCCAGATCTATCCTCTTGCGTGACTGTAATCAAGCAATCTTTATTTTCCCCAGGGCAAAAGCCTAAAAGGAGCATTAGCAAATGGTGCCCTGTCACGTAAATATCTGTAGCAGCTCCTTTAGTGGATGCCATATTTCAATTTCCAGCCATTGAGTGCACCATGAAGGCCAGCAGTAGAACAGAATAGAGAGGACAGAGTAAAATCACCCCATAAAGAAGCTGTGGGGGTCACATTTCCTGGTTAAGTAGCTGTATGTGGAGTTCTTCCTCTGAGATGTCTGGCAGGATAGATGTTACGTGTTCACTGCTTATCCAGCCAAGACTGAGAAGTACAGTCTTTCAAAAATACACCCTTCCAAGGGGAAAAACTCCCACAGCCTCCTAGGAATGTTTATTACAACTAAGAATGTATCTTTAAACTCCTTCTAGGTATTTCTCCTCTTATTCAGATTCTGTAAGGCCTTATGGATGGTCCAGGGCCCACATGGCAGCCCAGAAGGTGGCCCTGCTCCATTCCTGTCCCAGAGAACATGGGGAGTGCATGATTGTATCCCCAATGGGATGAACACTTGCTGTCTTCTGCATCATTATTAGCTGTTATTAACATCTTTATTAACTATCTCCACCTTTTAATGAGATTAAATCACTGGCAACATTTCCTTGATGTTTAAAAGACTACTCTTAGTTCTTGCCTGCAAGCCAAGGACCATTCTGCCGTGTCCTTAGTTTCTCCAAGTGATTCACTAGCCTGTATAAAATCTGTAGCAATTCTAATTTCTAGCTTTTCTAGGTTTTATAGCTAGTTTTTCTCTCTTTACCACTGATCCGGGCTGGAGGTTTGGTAAAAATGACCTTCCTTGGTGCTAAAATTATGGATTCTGGTGCATCAGAAAAAGAAAAATAATCTTCTTACAGAATTTCCAATCTTTGCCCATATTTTCTGCTTGCAGCTTTCCTCCCATCTTATTTTGCACACTTTCCATAAGGCAAAATGAGATCTTGTGAAGCACCAATTATACATTTTATTCATTGGGACTAACCTTTGCTTGCACATATTATATGTAATTTGGCAATGATCACCTAAAGAGCCTCTAGTATTCAGTCTGCTAATTAACAATTATCCATCATAATGAAGTCTAGAATAGAAGTGCTGCGTTTGACTCGATATCTTTGTGCTAGGAGATAAAATTTATAACTTTTAGAATCGGTTTGTGCAAAGGCTATTCTGTAACCTCAAATTGGAAATAATAGGTTTAATTTATTGCAGAAAGGATCCTGATGAGTAGCTTAGTATATTTAGTTTGTAGGCTTTGGAAAATTTGATTTAATAGCGGTTCTAAGATAGGGAATGGACAATGCTGCTAATACAGCTTATCTCAGTTTTATCTTCTTTGCTTTGTCCTTTCTGAGTAGATCATAATCATGGACTTTGTCTAATGCAAACAATTGCATTCGATTTCAGGTAGGAATGCTAATTTTCATTGTGTGGGGATTTCTGTTTTCTCTTTCTAATTTAACACAGACCACTAATTTTGGTGCATAACCAGCTGAAATGTTTCATTTTTTCATGTTCTTTGTAGTTTTCAGCTTGATGATGAAACCCAGATTGAATTTGTAGTGTGTTTCTTGTCCCAGAGCTGACCCTTACCTTTTCAACCTGTGTTCTCTGGTTTGTTCTCTTTGGTGCTTGAATAAGATGATGACACCTGCCTGCAAGTGAGCGTTTGGGAAAGCTGTTAGATTCAGTTTGTGTCACAAGGAAACAGGCATAAAGAGATCAAACCAGTGACCCTAAATACCAATAGAGGAGTTTATTTTCTTGGAATTGAAATCTGCTATTTGTTTGACATGATCTGAAGATAGCACTCTGGTTTCCTGTGCTTCATCCACAGCATTTCACTGTAGTTGAAAAAGTAATCCAGTGTTTTCTAGGCTAGCTGGAACTTAATAATCATGTTAACAAGAATGACAAAACTTTCAGAAATATATCTGAAGCTGATGTGAGCAAATGTGAGTGGGTATCAGACATCCTTCCCAGTCCTTCAGTAGGAGGTGTTGGCCCAGAAGTGGAAGATGTTTGTGAGATGAGCAGTCCCTGTGAGTTCAATTACTGCCTTCAGTGGTGGCCCTGGGGAATCCTCAGGTTGGTTACAACCAATTTAACCTTGCAGTTGCTTATGTGGCCCATTGGAAAACGTTCCACTCTGTATTCAGCAGAGATTTTGGCTCTGCAAGAGGATAAATTTAATGCAAACATTTCAGGATGTCGGTTTGAAATGAAATCCTTCAATCACTATTCTCAAAGAAAAAATAGCACAAACAGAATCAACTACAGAGATGAAAAAAACCCAAACCAAACCAAACTTTTCTTTTTTTTTTTTAATCTTTTAAAAAAAAAGGCAAAAGAAATTTCTTTTTGACTTTTCCTTATATTCCCTGGGAAGGTTCCCTGCCTGTTGACTGGGTTGCAGGGTGTTTTCCTTTGCCTAATCTTCTGTAGTTAGATTTTCCTGGTTGCATGGGACCAGTTATTGATGCAGGAGAATCCCATCATATTTTGTAATTTTTTTTACAGAAAGCAGCATGTGCTTTTCGGAGAGCCATCCAGTGAATTATGGATTCAATTTCAGGAATTTGATTTAGGATGCTTTTCATGTTTATGATTTCAGCTTAGCAGCAAAGTGTATGAACTGTGCACTTGGAGGTTTGTTTTAGCCTCCAAGTGGGGAATCTGGTCCCTCAGCAGAGGCAGAGAGCCCTGCAGACCAAGGCTGCCTATTTGCCCAGCAGGTTTGCAGACCAAACCTTAAAATTAGTGTTCTGAAACTCATACTTGCTTTTGGTGAAACTTTATACTGAAAGCGAGACCTCAAGCCCATTAAAGAGATTAGAAAGACCAGATTTGTAACTTTCCCCTACTGCCTGAGAAATGTTTCAGGATAAAAAATGAAGTGGGAATTTGCAGACACAGGTTTTTCTGTGGATACTTAAATGAGACTAATCCTTCTTTTCATACAAAGTTGTGCACCTATGCACATTGTCATCTGACCAACACAGCTGTAAATTTGGAGTATTGTGCTTTCAAAGGACTGCAGAGTCAGTACATTTGTTTGCTGTAAAAAGTATATTTAAAAGATATGGGAAAAGAAAAAAAAAAGCAGGGAAGGTTTCCCCATTTTTCTATGTTTATATAATTATTTGTCTCCCAATGCACTAGCAAAACAATTTCTTATAGTTCTTGAAGCAACTTGCAAATTGTGATTGAGCTGTCACACCTTGTGTGAACAGATAAAAAAATTATGAAGTCTTGTATCAAATGCATTGTTTTCCTTAATTTGCCTCTTTACATTGTTCAGTATGTTTATTATGTGCACTATTTTAACTAATTGTGTGTTCATGGCACAATCAGAGACTCCGTCATGGAATAAATATGTTGAGTAAGTATCCTTTACAGCTGTCCCATCCTCACCTCTGCCTTCCTCCTCCTTTTGTTGTGATCTTATTTGCATCTTGTTTGCTATTGTCTAATTTCTTTCCAGCAGTACTGACTGTGGTGTCTGCCCTCACAAAATGTTTTTCCAGGTAGCTGTTTCAGCCTGTGAAAACTCCCTTAGTAAGCAAACTAAACATTTTTAGCCCATGAATCTCATGCCTATTGCCAAAGGCACCTTTTATGCTGCATCTGGATGAAATAATGTATTAAGGACAACCTTGTTTGAAACTGGTCAGCCTTCCACAGTTCCCATGAAACAGATCTGATGGTTGGACACATCAGAATAGGCTGATGGAGCTTAAGTTGAATTTTTTCAGAGAACAGTTCCTGAACTGACTTAGTTCTATCCTTGATTTGAAACTTAATGGAAGCAAAAGTGTCTTTTGGACTGACCACAGCATGAGAAGTGTTCCCCTGTAATCATTGGCAGGAATATTTATGAGCATCAAATTATCTGGGAACACCTCTATGAGAATTCCTGTCTTTTTAGCTTGATAAGCCTTCAGGAAAAAGAGCAAATCTGCTACTTGAAGAGGGTTATTTTTTGTTGTTGTGGGTTTTTAAATTAATTTTAAAAGAGTTTAAGGGACTTCAGTGAAATTAAAACCCATTTCATTTCTTTAAGTTGCTTAAAAATATTCCTTTTAGAAACAGATACCAGATGCACAAGCTAATCAACCTACAGTGCATTAAACAATTATTTTGGCTCATTGAACCAATCAGAACACACTTTTTATTTTTGACTGACATATGATAAATGCCATCTGCTGCTTCATTGCCTGGTGGTTGGTCTACTCAGGGCTTTAAGAAAAGACAGTAAATTGCCCTTATTTAGGTTCCATAAAATCATGCAGGACACATCTTCTAGGCCATAAATTACTAATTATAGGCAGCACTGAACCAAATATTTCATCCCATCACAATAACATCCTAATCCCAGGATGTTTCATGTATAGTGTGGTACCCTCAAGTATGTCTGTCCTTTCTCTTGATGTTGTCCTTCTCCTATTAAAAACTTTCATAATCATTGCCACGATGTTTTCTGCTGAATCACAGACATCTCATCCACGTGATGATCTCATCAAAATTTGGCCAGTTGGTGTACAGCTGGAAATCCAAACATTCTGGAGGGAAATACCATACAATAAATACCACAATATTATTATTGTGTCTTCTGCAAGCAGGAGAATGTGGATGATTGTATCAGTGCATCAAGCAGAGCATGCAGAAAACATAGAGCAGAAATGCAGATGGACTCATGCAGCATGGAGTGAATCCTTCCATGTTTCCTCTTCTCCCGTGGCCCCTCATATCTCTCAGCTTTTCCTCCTCAAGTGCATGGAATGAAATCAAAGTCAGGTACTTTGGAGGAGCAAAATAACCCAATGGACTGTAATTCAAATTGATTAATATTGGATTTGGAGAAGAAACGTTTAATCCATTTTGTTCTGCTGTTTCAGAGACTCGCAGGGGATAGAAGAATAACCTTGTGCAAATATTTGTCCTAGATCTTCCTTTAAAGCATTTTTCTTACCATTTTGAAAAAAAAAAAGGAATCAATTCAACTTTCCACCACTAAAAATTTTTTTAAAAATCCTGACTTTTGTTTTTAAAGAAACTGTTCAGTTGCTGGAGGACTTTGCTCTATCCATTTAGAATTAGATGATGATTATACAATCAATTAAACCCATCTGACATGCTGAATAAATACAAGTGCTTTATCATTTTAATGAGCTTATGTACTGTTAAGTATTTTTTTTTTTAGTTCTTTGCATGTGTTTTCTGTGTGTATTTCTAAATACACATGCTTAAAGAGACTGTCACATGGGTGACCTATATTCGAAATACCAGAGCAAAGCTAAATAGGAGCTGTGAAAAAATTAGGTACAAGATAAAGCTCAGGTTTATGGTCAAAGAGGAGCTGTGAGACACATTTAATGCCCACTGCTGCACCCAAACTGTCAGGCTAATCCCCATTTTAAGATGAAACACACTGAGATTTTATAACATGTGAGTAGCAATACAGTGTGACACAATGGCAGGAGGGAATGATATCTGTGTATTTGACAAGTTGCAGTTCAGTGTAATGCAGTTAAATATCTTTTATGCACAGTGTTCTTCCTTATACTGCCCCCTTCAATCACTCAAACCTTTTCTCCACCAAACAGGAATCTGAACTGTAACAATTTTTTTTTTAATGTGTGATGGCACCAATTGATGTTAGGCACTGAAGAGAAAACACAAGCCAGTATTTCCAGTGACAGCCCTTCACATCATGACTTAGGAGATTTATGTTTTAGTGGATTTTAGGTGTTTGAGGTTTTTTAATAGGCTTTGGTATCATCTGCATCTTCATTAGGAGAAAAGGGGTAGGGAATGCCCATGGTAGACACTAAACATTTATTTCTTTTGTTAAGATATGGCCTAGAATACTCAGTCCATTGGGCTAGGTGTCTCAGGCAGCAACATTAAAAAAGAGTTGGTGTATGCCCTGAACTCTGTCTCTGGTGGCAGGTAGAGCCCTGGGTGAGTACAGATCTGAGAGCTATAAGTCAGAGGCATTACTGTCCTCTGCAGAGATTTGGCTAAATTTTATTACAAGTGTCATCTTTATTATGAAAGGTAAGATCTATGTTCTAGCCCAGATCATCACAGTCAAGAGGCTGTTGGTAATAACTTAATTTACCAGGGGAAAAAAAAACTAGCCTTGTGTCTCCTTTACTGTCAGGCAGGTAAAAATTACTACATACAGTAGTCAGGTGGGAGTTTTCCAATTCTTTTTCAGGGAGTTTTGTTGTTTAATTCTCAAGGCTGGTGCGGTTTGCCAGTGATAGTGAAACACAAGGGAAGTTGAAGGAGAATTACCCTTTCTAGCTGATAAAAACAAGTGGTGGCATTTTTTTTTTAATCTCCAAAATGTCTTGGGCAGGAAGAGATGAGAGGTATGAATGGAACAACCACCCTCCTTCCAACTGGAAAAACAAGGAGTGTGGCATAATGCTGCCCAGAGAGGTTGTGGACTTCTCATCCCTGGGAGTGCCCAAGACCAGGTTGGATGGGTCTCTGATCAGCCTGGTCTAGTGAAAGGTTTCCTGCTCATAGCAAGGGGGTTGGAAGGAGGTGATTTTTAAGCTCCCTTCCCACCCAAGCCATTCCATGATTCCCTAATCCACTCTTGGTCCCCTGGAGATGGCAGAGGTTCAAAAGTCCCACAGCCCAGCTTAGCAGTGTGGTGTCAATGCTTGACTTAATGAGTGAGGATTCATCAAGGGACACCTTGTGCTGGAAATTGTCTTCATTCTGAGAGTGTCCACGGCATTTTTCTGTTCCTTACCTGTTCCTTGGTCCACACATAAGGCTGTTCATGCACTGCCCAGTGCTGCAGCTGTGACTCATATGAGCAACCCCAGAGCTGTGCCCCTGCAGTTTCAGCTGTCTGCTACTTGCTAATTCTCTTTCTTCTTTGGCCACTCTGTTCCCCAGGTACACTTTCACTGGCATTTACACTTTTGAGTCATTGATAAAAATACTGGCAAGAGGATTTTGCATGACAGAATTCACCTTCCTTCGGGATCCATGGAACTGGCTGGATTTCAGTGTTATTGTTATGGCGTAAGTAGCACTCCTTTATATTTTTCAAGAGAGTTATATGCAATAGAACTTTTTAAATGGTTGTCTGGATGGTTGTTTTTTTCTTCACTCAAATTTTACTGAAAATGAGAAAAGGCTGAAGTGTATTAGGAAGGAGGATTTTTATCCTGAGTGGTTTCAGAGGAAGAAGTCAGAGGAATTCTCAGTTCTGTTCTCTGAATTCACTACACAATTTTGGAGAAATTATTTACTCTCTCTGTGCTCCACAGAGAGAGCTGTTTGTAAAATATCTGTAATAATATCTGCCTATCTAATGTAGTTTTGGGAAGCTCCAGACCCCTGAATAGAAAGTGTTGTAAGTGTGACTGAATACCCACGTATTTAAATCCCTATTTATACTCTATCTATCCATCACATCATCAGAGCTGTTTTCACGTCCCTCTATTCACAAACACTTTTCACCTGGAAAGTAATTACTATTTTACTATAGAGAATTAATCTTTAGTCCTCTGAAACTTGTTATATGTCTTGGAAATAGAAATTTGGCCCCCACCCTTATATTCCCCTTCAGCTGTATGCTTCTGCCTAGATTGTTAGAGTTCATTGAGGACATGTGGGGTTCTGGTGCTGTGAAGAAGGTGATGGATTTGCAACATCCAGACAGCTAAAAATACACAGGGGTAGAGAAGCAGTCAGCCAGCACTCACAGGGGACTCAGGGTCAGCCCAAGCTCTAGCCAAAGGCAGAGGTCTGACCCTGTCAGTACTCCAGCTAAGACAGAAATCCAGATTTCTTCATAGTCACAAAAGAAAATTGTGCAAAGAAGGAGTGCCATCTTGAACTGAAAGCTGGTAGAGATGCCTGAAAGGCTCCACTTCCTAAACACAGAAGGATCTGATCTGATCTCCCTGGCTTTTTTCTGCTTAATGATACCTGTGTTCAGTTCTGGGTTTAGGTTAGTTCTTGCTGCCATCTTTAACCCCCATAATTCACAGTATTAAGTGGGACTCAAGTGTGTTAACACTAACATCTGAGCTGAACTCCAGGGGCTGTGAAATTTGAATGGAACCAAAATCAGGAAAGAATATTCAACCAAAGCTAGCTAAAACACCAGTGAGGGCCACTGAAGTTGAAAGCCCAACTCTGTCAGGGCACAAGGATCAAGACTAGTATTCATGGAGACTCTGGATGATGCTCTTGGTCATATGGTTTAGTTTTAGGTAGTCCTGTGAGGAGCAGGGAATTGCACTCTTGATCCTTATAAGTCCCTTCCCATAGCTTAAAATATTTTATAATTCTGTGGTTCTTAGCAGCAGAACAGCATGAAAGCGTGTAAAACCTAAGTGAACTTCCTCAGGAGCACTCCCAGTTATTTCAGTAGGCTTTGGATCTAAGCCAGCCCTAGGCCAGGTCCTGGTATCTGTTGCTGCATTCCTATGGATTTGGCTGAACTGACATCTGGCCACTATGATAAGCCTTTAAAAAAACAAATCAGTGCAGATGGGGAGAATCTTTTGGAGGTCAGCACACACTGGGTATTTTTCACAGCTAAACTTTTCCTCAAGCATTGCTAAGTGCAATTCTCCTGCAACATTTAGTGGCAGGACAACACCACAGAGTCACCATCCTGCTCTCCTGTCTCCTGTCCATCAGGCAGGTGGTAAAAGCAGGGTTAAATCATCCATCTGTTTGTGAGTTAGGATGTGAGTTTATTTGTAGGTCTCAGAATTCAGCACAATGTGGAGAAGTTCTGTGCATGGGTTCTCACTTTTCTAGAAGGAAGGAGGTTTGTGACAGTAGGGTAGAAAGGAGCTGAGAAAAGGACAAGAGGAACCACAGCTTCCAGCTTTGATCATGAGTCTATTCCTCCTCATCTTGTCAGCTTGGGCAGAGGCTGAGGCCTCTCCCCCAGGTCTGGGGACATCTCAGACTGAAATTCAGGTCTGAACAGTCAGTGGGGGACACGGTCTGAATACCCCTTAAATTTCTCTACATCATCTCTGGATGTTTAGGACGTAGGGAGCAGGAAAGATGAGAAGGCTTGCACAGACGTTGAGGTGGACAGTAACCCACAGGAGAATTATTCACTCTGTTGGTAGGAACCAGGATTTGGAGCCCACAAGTTGTGGGTTTACCCCTCCTTTTTATTTTCTAAATCTGGACTTGAATGGCCACTCAGTGCTCCAGCCCAAGGATCATGAAAAATCCTTAAATCCTTCTCTTATGAGAGGCTTGGGATTCTTTGCTTTCTGTCTTAACTACCTTTTGATTTTCTTTCCAAATGATATTTCACATCTTGGTTAGACCATCCCTAAAACAGGGGGACCTACAACTGTGAACTATCAAACTTCTTAATATCAAACTATTTTCTTAATACCAAACTATCTCTTCAGAACCACAATCCATTCCTGTTGTTTCTTACTTTAAGGCATATTATACTAAGCCTTTAAGAATGGAAAAATAAATGGAATTCTGGAATAAAAAAAGAAATAGAAAAGTGTTTTCTTGAGCCCATGGGCAGCAGTGAGGGAGTTAAAAGTGGCTGCAATATGATCTTCATATGTACAATGAAACCTCCTTCCCAAGTATGCAAGCAGCAGATAGTACAGAGACTTGGATAATGGAATCTATTCTGATACGATTTAGCCTTCATACAAATCCAATTTGCAAGTAATTTAAAGTAAGATGGATCACACAGGTAACTCTGGTGTTGTCTTTGCTTGTAGCCTGTGTGCTGCCAGAGGTATTTCTATATCTGCTAACAAGGATGGGCTGGGAATTCAAAATGGAGGAGCCTGATAAGGGGCCATGAGAGTCAGATGGACCGAGGGTTTTGAGCTATCAGAAAATACAATTATTTCACTGATGGGTGCTGCAGTGGGAAGACCATCACTTGCTTTAGAGTTGTTGCAAAATAGCTTCTTGTCTTCTCTTTTGGGCAAAACCAGCACAGACTGGGCCACAAAGGGTTGTTTTAAATAGCACACTGGAGAATAAGATATGCTGCAGGTCTCCAGGGCTTTTCTCCTGTCCTGAGCCAGCAGACACAGCCATGGCTTGTGACCCTCTCTGGGATCAGGGATGGGTTCAAAGGAAACTATGAAAATGCCCTTGTTTAGATTCCTCTCTCTCAGACTAGTGAGTTCCTTTTCCCAGGACAGATGAAGAAGAGGCAGCTGTAGCTCTGGGTTGGGAAGTACCCTGTCAAAATCTTAAAGACAATAAGTAATTCCCTGGCTAATGGGAAAATTCAGCATAGGAATTCCAGTTACTTCTCATTCCCTGGTACAGAAGAGATGGCCAGCAGCATTTTAATTGAAAAAATGACCAAAATCAATCCTAATTGACTATTACAAGCAGCAGTATTATCTGCTTCATATGCTTGTTCACATATTTATAATGTGTTTTTACAAATCTCTGGTCAGTGAAACCATATTCCCATCCTAGTGCTTCTCCCCAAATTATTTTTTCCTCCACCTTTCATGCTGAAGAAGAATTTGGGAGAGAAGCACAAGGTAAAGCTGGGGAGGAAACAGGTAAATCGTTGTCCAGATTCCCCTGTGAGATTATGAGGAGAAGCAAGGTTGTTCTTCCAGGCTATAATCTGGATTAGTAGATATGGAGAGGATGCTTTGTCCTCCCCAGGGGCCTTTGGACAAAGGCCACCTAAGCAGGCTTTTTAAAATAACCAGGTGAGTTTTTTCTGTGACATTTAGAAACAAAGGCCCCAAAGAAGTCGGGCAGTTGAATGAAATTTGGTAGAATTTTAGAGGCAAAATTCAAGGGTCCAAGATCTCTTTTTGTGCTGAAGATACAGTGGTGACTATGGTTTTTCTGCATACTGACTGGGAGGAAATAATTTTGTACAACACTGATTAAATGAAACTCATTCCATGACTGGAATGCTCCCTCCTGGGAGCATTTAGCTCGGATGTGATGAGTCTCCAGGATGACCAAGAGAGGCATGGCAGGGAACAGCTGGGACTGGTATTTTAATAATAAAGAATTTTTAGTAGGATGGCAGTTATATTCATTTAGACTAGAAATAAATATATATATATTCCCACAGCCAAAGGGCATGAAATTGAAATATAAAACAAAATACAATTTAAAGTATCTGTTGAAGCCAAAATTTGCTTTACCACAGAACTACAGGATCTTAAGCTAAATAACCCAGTCAAAATGTTTGAACTATTTTGCTATGTTGTCCTATTTGTAGTTTTCAGAAGCTATTATGTGAAAATTGCTTGAGTATTTGAAACAGCAAAATAACTCTTAATATTTCCAATAATGTAAAGAATTTTTTTTGTTGTTCAACTACATGATGGTTAAATCTTTAAAGTATTTATGGCTGAACAGCACAATAACAGAGTTCACCCAGTAGTTTTAAAGGATGGATGCCTAATAAAAAAGTTTAATAGTTCAACTAGCATTTGAAATGATGTGCACTAATAAAAACCTGGGGCAAATGGCATCAAAGAGCAGCCTGAAAAGTGGATGCACCTCTCATTTGGCTGTGTTCACTCCCACTGTGTATGAATGCTTTCTACATTCAGACAAGTCTCATACTCTATTGTATAATTCCAAATAACTGTGACTTAATTCTACAGGTATGTAGGAGAATTTGTGAATGTAGGCAGTGTTTCACCTCTTCGGACTTTCAGGGTATTGAGAGCTTTAAAAACTATTTCAGTAATCCCAGGTAAGACGCCCTGATCCTTACGTTTTGGCTCTCAGCTACAAGTGATTCTTTCTCTGTCTCTCTTTGTCCCTTTGATTGTTGTTTTTTTGGCTGGTGTTTTGTCATTGTCTGTGTGTGACTTTCCCTTGTTACAGATACATAACTGAATTTGTGGACCTGGGCAATGTCTCAGCCTTACGAACGTTCAGAGTGCTGCGGGCGCTGAAAACAATCTCAGTCATTTCAGGTGAAAATCAGGTTAAACACTCGGGCTGCAGTTAAAGCCTACATGCCATTTCCAGTAGTAAACACTGTAATTACCAAAGACTTAACCATAGATACTGATCAGGAAATGGAGGAATGTAGGGAATGTGACCTGTCAATAGAATACACTTTTTCTTACATGTTTTTTCCAAAATGGTTTTTGTGGGCAGAAGGAATGAGAGTGCCTCCAAAATTGCAGAGCTCACAAGTGCTGCAGTAAGAACAGTGGCTCATGAATCACATACATAAAGTGCTCATCTGTGAACCCTATGAAGATGGCAATGAAAATCTTTTAAAACCTTCGGATATTGATTTTTAAAAATGGAAGGTTAATGACCTCAAAATGCATATTCATGTTTCAGAGCACATCGATAGAGGAATCTAAATCTGTGCTATGAGCTGAGGTTTCAAGACTGCAGGCACAGATAGCCTAATTTGTCATGCTGTTTATCCATTTGCATGTGATAGAAACACTGCTGAAATTTTGGGCCTTGAAGAGATTGGAAAACATTTCAGTGTTTATTTTGGTAGGTTCAGCATTTCCTTGACTCATGTTTACTCATATTTTCAAGGATATGATTTGTCCCCTCTTTACCCCCTCAAAAAAAAAAAAAAAAAGAAGAAAAATCAGTTTTACTACACATCTGGTAGTGGAAGAAGCTCTTCGTATAACCTCTTACTATTAAAACAAAAATATTATTAAGTAATTTATGCAGAGTTGAGTCCACTGAGGACTAACCATGCAACAAAACTTTCTTGCTGAGCATTATCTATGGACAGGTCTCATTCAGCCTCAGTGTTTAACATCTCCAACCTGCATGACAAGGTAGAGAAGATAGCAAAAACCATGCATGGTAGATCCTATCTGTGATAATCCTGAACAGATGTTGGCAATTACATGTTAAAAATACTCAAAACATTGAGAGAACTGCTCAGATTCTCACTCACAGATTATTAAGGTTAGAAAGGCTTTTCCACCCACTCTATTATACACTATAGTATCAATCTAAACAAATTATGTGTTGTAAACTTGCAGGGATATGTATTAAAACTCATCACCACATGGAGCTAAAAATGAGAATTCAGGAATGGAAGTGTTGAGAAAAAATATATATCTGGGTCTAGAGTTTGGTTCCTCGTTCCAATACCACCATAATGGAAATCAGGGAAATTACTGGGAAAGCAAGGTACTTTTCATTGGAAGTGTGTGTCCAAATACAGGTTTTAAAGAGATTCATTAGGTCCTTGAAACTGGTACTTGTCTTAATTTTTGTCTTTAAGTTTTAAAGAACAATCTATTAGCAGAGATTTGTGGGGATTTTTAAGTTTTCTCTAGCAGGATTTCCATTGAGAAAGGATTTTTATTTTTCTTTGGAAACAGAGCTGAGCATAGCTTTACAGATCCTGTGAGATGACAGTGGCTACTCAGAGAGAAAGGCAGAGTTTGTTTCCTAGATTCCTCTGATAGCAATTTGAAGACTTAACTTGGAGGGACATCCATCTCCAGGGGACACCTTTCACCTTACATCTTGTCTCAGGCTTGAGCCTCTTCAGAGCAGAGCAGGCCCATTTTTCTGAGTTATATGCATAACAATTTTCTGCTATCCTATATCAGAGGAGGAGCTGAAGCTTGTTTTACAGCAAATGATAAGATATGACTTAGTGGGGAAAAAATTGAGTGCTGAGATTCAAAATACCCAGATTCAAATACACCAAAACCCTTCAGTGATATTAAACACTGAGTTGTTCCATTTGTTAGTTAATAGGGAAAAAAAAAAAAGAGGACTGTTATTTATTAAAGTAATGCATAATAACTCACATTCTCTTTTTTCTTTCTGATTGAATATTTGATTAGTTTTTTTGATAACTGCATTTTTATGTACAAGTTCCTGAATTATTTGGTGACATAACTGCATGTAACATGCTAATAGACTATCTGGCCTTTGATTTTATCATCAAGATTACCTGTGCCCTGAGCATTAAATTACAAATGTGGAGAGCTACAAATTGCCATAGCTGCCAGTAAAAAACAGACAAGATTTTTTTTTTTTTAATATTAGCAGATTAATTTCAGAGGAGTCAGTTCATCTTACAGTTAGGCATATATATTTTAAAAGATATATTGGACATGATGCTGTGGTTTCTCTGGAGATCAGTCTGAGTTTTTAATGATAACATAGGCTTATGCTGAGGTGAAATATTTTCCCCCAGCAGGCTTAAAAATGAAAAGATGATGAGCATTAACATCTTTCATGAGATTTTGGGGTTAATTGCCATAGACAGGAGAAGGTGGTTGTTATTTTTGCTTCCTCTTTCACATCTCAGGTGAAAAAACACCAAGTTGTATTCTGCTTTGGAAATATCTGAGCTTTCCCTCAATAAAATTGATCACTTTTCCATCAGGTACTTCTATTTGCACAACCATGCTCGGACTGGCCGTGCTCAGTGAAATTGTTTACAGAAAGCCACGGGCCAAGTCCTCGGTGGTGGGAGGCTTCTGTCCAGCAAAGCACTTAGAGGCTGCTTTTCAAAGGCATTCTGCTTCACTTGGAATCAATGACTTTCTCTATTGACTCCAGAGGGAGTCAGTAAAGCTGACAATTAGTGCTTTTAAAAATCTCACCTACCTTTAATGTCTGGCTCTAAGTGCTCAAGCAGGCACAGGGATCTTTAGAGGGACACAGGCTCCAAGGGCTGAAAAAGATCTCCTAAATTCAGAGTCCATTCCCCTGGCCTAAGGCTGCATTTAGCACAGCTCAAGCATGGCATGATATTTATTGCCTGACTTCTTTGAGAAGCCCTTCAAAGGTGGAGGTCCCAGGGTCTCCCTGAGAAGTCCAGGAACTGTTCCAGTGACTCATTGTTTTTGTTATTAGAAGATTTGTCCCTGGTGGATGGTTCAGATCCAGACCCAACAACAGAAATGTTGGTATCTACCAGCCAGCTTCCCTCTCACTGGGGAGCTGGGGCTCAGTTTGAGTGCCAGAGAGCCAATATCTCCTGCTCCAAATGTGCATGGACATGCAGGTCCTGTCTCTGGATGCAGCCTCTCCCTCTCTTGCTTCATCAGGTCTCTCTTTTTTTCCCTGGAGCTGTGTAAGACATCAGGTCAGTGCCTTATCTCCTGTGGCAGCCCTTAACATGCCAAAAGACCTCCATGGCATCCCTCAATTTTCCCTTTTCTGCACTGAGCACACCCATTTCTTCCTGTTTTCCAGTTGCCCATGATATTTCCATGAGAGGAAAACAAGCTTTGTACAGGTTCAGGTGCTTGGAAATAGGTAACTTTTTCTCTATGGGAGCATTTCAAAACCTTTAACTCTCAATGATTTGATTTACTAATTGGCGTCTTGCGTGTTCCCATGGCAACTGGATTCATTTGTTTTTCTAGCCAGATAGGAACCATGGTCAGCAGCAGAACAACCCAATGAAGCCATTCATTTGTCTCCCATTAGCATCCCATTACCAGACCATCCAAATCCCAACAGGCTCAATAGGAACAACAACAGAGGGTCTTGAATCATATTTTATCCTCATGGAAATCACTGCTGTTTTTGATAAGTACTAATTGAGATAATATAAACCCCGAGGTACACCCTCTCCATCAAAAGACCACGAAAAGCAGGCCATCTTCATCATCATCATCATGCTCATCATCATCCCCAGGATTTTGAAAACTGCCTGTGTGCAGCTGTATCCAGAGGAGCTCCCCTGCTCTTTCTGGAGCAGGCGTGTGCACCACGGACATCTCACACAAAACGACAGGGTACCGGGGAAAGGTGACCTCATAGAAAATTGGGCCAAGGCACTTTGGGGCCTGATCCAGCTCCCATTTAAGTTAGTGTGAGACTAAAGGCTATAAATAGTGCTGTAAATGTTATCCAGTGCCTCTGTGATAGCCAGAACAGAGCTCGGAGAACAAGAATTAAGACTGCGTGGAGGAGACTGACCCTCGTTCACTGCACTGAAATCCTGCTGCAGGGAGATAAATGTCACCCTTTTGGTGGGTAAATCACTTAACTCACGAAGTAACTATCCCAGAGGTGAGAAACATATGGCATATTTGTGTTTTCCTTGGAGACTGGCCTGTCAGTCACTTTTCCACGCTAAGTTAGCCTGCAGGAATGCTGACACCAATTCAAGTTTGCCAACACGTTGTTAAACTCTTTGCTGCCCCATGTCTCAGTAAGTAATGACAAAATACACTCATCAAAGGTGAGCCCTTCTCTCCCTACACACCTGTGATTCATGCAGACATTTACAGGACACAGGTGTATCCTCAGGGAAAGGAATGGGCTTGGTGAGGACAATCCTGCTGCAAGTCACATTCTTTTTTTTCCCTTTTTTTTCCCTTTTTTGGTGTTTTTTAATTTTTCCTCTCCTTCCCGCTTGTTTCCAGACTGTGCATGAACGTGTCTGATGTTCTGTAGGTGATTGCCAACATCTGGTATGGATGTCATACTGAATTATGCTAATACTTCCTCACATCTCACATAGGGAATGGATGGTGTTTTGGGATCTTGCCATTTCTCATTGTTTGGTGTTGCTTGCATTTTCTATGGTTTCTGATTTGCATTTGGAAAATGATTATTTGATTAACCTCTGAATGTGATAATTTCTACCTGCCTTAACAGGAACATTTTGGGCCAAATTCTTCTTGCTCTCTGCAGATGTCAGGCTGCCTGCACAGCCCTCATTCCACTGATTTTTCATCTCGTGGTTTTTTTCATGTCATGCAAGCAGGATTTGGCCCAGAGGTGTGGAAAGAAGTCAGTGATTCAGAAAAAGCCTGCTATTGATTTACTCCACAGGGAGTAATCTATAGACCCATTGTTATTAACAGCTGTAGATATTACTCAGCTTTGGATCGGGTCCTCAGGTTTTTTCCTGCATGCTGCCTGGTTTGATGTTTGACTTGCAAGAATTAAGTAAATGCCTTTAATGCCCCATAAATAATACCTTCTATTAAGCTATGTTGCAGTGCTCTCATTGGCACTATTTCAAAGAAGGATTATTTCTCCAGAAGATTTAACCGTGCTCTAAATTTGAATACATCTAGCATTGCTTTTACAAAACATGGAATTGATTCAGAGAGATGCAGAGCACCTGCAAGAAGTCCTGAGTGTCCTTAATTCCCCTCAGCCCTTCTCTTTTAGGGGCACAGATAGTTTAAATGAGCAATGAATTAAATATTTTCCTTAGCCTTGGTACTTAGTTGTGTCAACCACCTTGGTGGATGCTACTTAATTTTCTGAGAAAATTTTGGTTTTAAAGGGTGAGAAAAAACAGTTCAGCTGTAAGTACAGCACTCTGGTGTTTTTCTGGAAAGTTTAAACAAAGGTCCAGGAGGCAAAGTGCAAGTTATTTTTAAATGGTCTTTAATTACAGAAATTGTATTACTAAAGAATCATCTTCTTAAATTGTTCAGATTCTTGTAAGCTATGAAAACAAACAAAAAAATTAAAAAGGAAGTAAAGTAAAAAACCTTCTCATAAAGAAATTTTTTGATACCTGCAAGGAATGAACTTGTAAAACAAAGACTATAGAATTGCTATTCTATTTACAACTCCAGTAAGTAATCTGGGAAAAGCATGTTTCATGAAATGACCTTGAAATTGGCAATACTTAGGCCTGATTTTGAAAACAGAGTGTCTTTATTGGTGACTAGAATTTTGTAAGGTTTTTTGTCTAATATTATCCCAATTCATATTAGGACTCCCATTGTCCTTGCCCATATGAGTAAGATTAATTAGTGCACTTAGATGGTTCAAATACAGACTCCAAGTTTGTATTTGTATTACAAACAAATAAATGTTCTGCAGGGATTTCACAGGGAGTATGGCAGTAAAAGAGTTTGTAGTATTTTTTTCCGTAAGACTCAGTTTGCATTTGGATTTGCCAAGTTTAACCAACTTCAGTGAAGCAACATCTGTGCATTCAAAGGACAACCTATTTTCAGTGATAAGAATCACTGAAAATATTTCAGAATATTAGATTTAAAAAATTTAGAATTCTAGTTTATTTGCAATTTTTTTCCTTGTCTCACTACTTGTGTAAGACCTGGCTGTCTTAAAGGTCTTATAATGCTGACACCCCAGAAGTCCTTTCAGAATTGGGCTACATCTAAAATTCCTTCCTGTTCAGGTAAAAAATTTACTCAAGGCTAGATTAGCAGAAGAGGTTTCATTTTATTTTGACATGAAAACAGGCAGCCAAGCCTACAGATTGGTTCAAAAATTCAAAGTCAGCCTTTTTCTAAGTATCTGAGTAGAATTGACCTCGTTTGTAAAACCTTTTTCTGGTGAGGAGGAGAGGTAGCACGAAAATCCAGGTTTTGCCTAAGGTTTGCCCTGCAACAATTTATGTTTTATTTTTGAGCAGAGCAGGGAGCTGTCTAACCCTCTTTACCATGCCACTAACTAATTTTGGAGAGGCAAACAAAGAATTTAGTGGGGAGAGCAGCAACTGACACAACCAGAGCACACAGCCTCAAGCTGCACCAAGGGAAGTTTAGCTTGGATATTAGGAAAAGGTTTTTCACAGAAAGGGTGATAAAGTTCTGGAATGGCTGTCTGGGGAGGTGGTGGAGTCCCCATCCCTGGGTGTGTTTAACAAAGCCTGGATGTGGCACTGGGTGCCAGGGTTGAGTTGAGCTGCTGGGGCTGGGTTGGACTCGATGATGTTGGAGGCCTCTTCCAACCTGGTCATTCTAGGAATTCTGTGAGCTCCCCACACCTGGTGGATCAGTGCCATTTTCAGTTAAATGGGCCATTTTACAGATGTTAATTCACAGATTAGCAATATCCCATGCAGGAGTGGAGTATTTTAGGCAGCTGGATGCAGGGACTGCTGCACCTGTTGGCCATTCCAGCAGCTCATCCTCGTCTGAGAAACCCTGGTTTCCCCTCACTCTAACCAGAGGTTTTTAAGCAAAGCCAAAAGCTAATTTTGCTTTCCTAAGAGTCCTGAAGTATATTTTCACATTATTTCCAATTATGCAGCACTAGCTCAGCCTTTGTGGCTGCCAAACTCTTGGGGTGGAATTCCAAGGAACTCGGAATTGAGATTTAATGTGTGTGTTCATATTCAGTGAGCAAATCAATGTGCTTCTGAATATTGCCCAGGAGAATTCCTCCTGTTTCCTCTTTGCATTTTCTTTTTTTACTATTTAAATCAATTTCTCTTATTGCTGCCACACTGGTGACACAGATTATCAGAAGCATTTATTACTGCTTGCCAGTATTAATTAAATATAAATAGGAAAGAAATGATAAAATTGCCACCAATGTGCAGCTGATATTAGTGTCCAGCTGCAGCACACCAGTTTACAAGAGAAGGGTCTTTTTTAAAATAGGAATGGGGTTTTCTGTTGTAGTCATGTAATATTCAATCAGCTCAAACAGTGCTTATCTCCAGGAACACTTCAAAAGCAATAACTATCACTTGAGAAAACTGTATAATGATTTTTATCTGAATATTTATGGAAGAATAAAGTGAAGCTAGTGTTAAAGGGTGAAATATTAAAAGAGAAGCTAATTTGTGTGACCCAAGCCTTTGGTGTTATGCAATGGGATTATTTATCTACTTTGGCAGCATACTATAAAATGATTAGCTATGCCCAGGTAGTGTTGGAGCCTCAGGTTGTTTTACTCAAATAATTTCCACTGCATTTATTTGATTGCCTGTATTTGGTTTTTTTCCTAATCCCAAATTCTTGTTGTCTTAAGCAAATGAATTGAAGGCAGAGGAATTATTCATATGAGGACAGCATGTTGGATTTGGCACTAAAATATGCAAAATAATCAGGGAATAAACAGCATTTCCATACCTCTTCATCTGTTTATGTGAGGGATAAAGTTATCAGAATCACCTGAAACATTTAAAAGCAATTCATGTTCTCAATATTCAATGGGATTTAGGCTTTACCACCTTCACTGCAGCTCCATGAAAATATAAAACATTCCATATTTTCTTTATCCATGGACAGTTTCACATCTCACTGTCCCTCCATCCACTTCTTCCCCTCCATTTTTAAACCAGTGTTGGTGCAGTTCCAGGACTTTTGTCCAAAAGCAGGCCAAACTACACTTTCATAGTGATCCCTTGTCTCTCGTTTCTGATGTCCAGTTGCAAACACATACTCAAAGCCCTTCAGATTTCCCTTTCCATGGAGTTTTTCATCATGAAAAGCAGCTGTCTGCAGACACATTTCAGTCTCTCAGTCTATAAACTCTTGGCTTTTATCTCCCTAGGACTGAAGACCATTGTAGGGGCACTTATCCAGTCTGTTAAGAAACTTGCAGATGTGATGATCCTGACCGTTTTCTGCTTGAGTGTCTTTGCCCTCATAGGCCTCCAGCTCTTCATGGGCAACCTGAGACACAAATGTGTCAGGAATTACACCATGTTTAACTTCACCAATGGCTCCCTCTACTTGGATGGTAGGACGTGGAACAACTCAGAGGAATTTCTTAGTGATCCAGGTGAGCTCCTCTTTGCCTTGTAACTGGTTTCTGATCATTTGAGATTTGGGGATTTTTATTTGTTTGTTCTGGGTTGGTCTTTTATGTTGGGATTTTTTGGGGTTTTTTTTTGTTTGTTTGTTTAGTGTTTTTTTAAAAATTAAATTGTATTGATGAAGATCTGTACCTGAATCAGCAAGATGTGACTACTGGCTCATCATGATGCCAATGTGGTTTTGAAAGACCTAGGTTCCTTTCTCTGAATCTCTATGGTGCCTTCACAGTCCACGCTCAAAATACTTCTGCTGCTTTCCTATGAAGTCCTAGATGCCTCACTGATGATTTTCACAGTTTTAAGGGGTCGTATATTATTAAAGTTGTCTTTTCTGGAATTGAGCAATCACATGAAAATTTCAGCTCTCTGTGTGTGGGTCTGGTTTGCATGTTGTTTCTCTGAAGACAATGCATAGCTCTTGCATTTTCTAGAAAAACTTCAACATTTGAGTTAATGGCCTAAAAAAAATTCAAAAGGTAAAGCAAAGAAATTCAATCTTTATTACGCTGAAAAATCCCCAGAAAGTTTTTTTAAGGAAATCTTTTGCTGTTTGAGCCTAACTTATTTGGGTCGGGCCATCCTGTACAAACCCACGATCTTTTGTATTTTATTTATTTTAAGGAGAAAAATGAACCATGTAATCAACCCATGAACTGGAGTTTTGGTTGAGAGGCAGTGCCATTCTGTGATGGGGTTGTTCTGCTCTGACTCTGTGGACCCTGCAGTCCTACATCTCCAGCCACCTGCACTATAAAAACCCCAAATCTGACTCGTGGGAGTTGCCTGGCTTGACCCAGGGCTCTGTTGAGCCAGGGATTTGTCCAAGGGCAGTCCCTCCATTCCCCACTGGTGACTTCTGGCCTTTCTGATCAGTTCCTCTAACTGTGATCTGAGAACCCTGGAAGCAGTGGTGTTAAGAAGGTTTCCTGTGGAAACCCAGGGCACCAGGAATGTTTCTCTGTCTGCCCTGGAGTGCCCTGACCCCCAGGGGAGCACTGACTTTGACCCTCATTCATGGAGAAAGTTTCCCAGACTTCAAGATAGACTGGAATCCACAAAAGTGTGAAATAGATTATAGAGAGCAGTGTAGGTGTGTCACTGGGTGAGAAATTGAGGGTTTGGGATTTTTAGGATGTTGTGGATGGAAGCAAGATGGAGGGCACAGGGTGTCATCCTGGGCTTCTTCCTCGTGCTTCTTCTTCCTTCTTCTTGGGTTTGGGTGGCATTTTGTAATTGGGCAGAAAAGTCCACAAAGTGGGCCCTTTGGGATCAGTTATTGGGTTAAAAGGGAAATAATCCAGGTGTCAGTTCTTCATTGGATAGTTTAGCTTTGAAAGACCTTGGAACAAGAGATTGTTGGCCATTCTTGCAGTGCTTTTCCAGTGTGCTGAGCCTGGTGTGGACAGCGTGCAAAACTCTAAAAAGGGTAACAATAAACAAAAACGTGAAAACCAAAAAAACCCCAGTGCATCTCTCTTTCCTGACACAAGGCCACTCCAGGAGGGTCTCCCCCAACAGGGGAGCCCCCTTGGAGGGCCCAGCCAGAGTCCCAGAAGTCGGGGAATCAGCGACAGTACCCCAACAGTTTCCTTCAAGGAGCAGCAAGCTCACCATAGGTGTCTTTAGGGCATGGTGTGTTGGATGCAGCGTTAAGGAAGGACAGGTCACAAAGTTCTGCCTGAGTCAAGGTTGTTTTTGGAACTGGCCCTGACCACCAGTGTATGTGTCCTCTTCATGCCCCTGTATCAGAGCCCCTTATCAGCTGAAAGGGGAAAGAGCTCTTGGAATTCTGCTGGGTGGTGTGGAACCTGCTGAAGTGTTATCCCATCCCTGCTTCCAGTGAGGAACTAGTAAAGGTATTTGTGCACCTGTGCTGGATTAAGGCACTTCAGGGCTCCTCTACCCAGAGAGGACTGAGACCTGTGTGAGGAGCTGCTTTCCCTCTCTCACAGAGGCATTGAGGGACAAAACAGTGATGGCTGGAAGCATAGCCCTGCAAGAAAGGAGAAAGGAAGAAATGGGGCCATGAAGATAGTCTGGGTCTCTGGAAATGGAAATAGGGTAAATGTGATACAGGAAAGTCTGTTAAAATACAGATAATGTCAGGGCCAGCTGCAGCATTGCTTTAAATGTGAGGAATTGTTCAGCTGCTCCAGCATACCATGAGCAAGTTTATTTATGTAGTCCTGATATGGGGAGGAGGGCAGACACTCCCAGAAATCCATATAGGAAATCCTGCAATAGTTAATAGGGTCATGAAAATATACTTGCTATCACTAGAGGAGATTTGCCTATTACAAAGATAACCAACTTGGTGAGATAATGGATTAAAGTGAATTAAATTTTGACCACGTTGTATTACTAGGAAGTAATAATAATAATAATATTAATTAGTATTTCCATAATATCTGAAAATAAAGACATGGTGCATTATGACAAACAGTTGCCACTTACTTTGGATAGACAGAAATTACTAAAATTGTGAAAGTGTTGAGGCAATGCAGCAGGCCCCTGAAGACCAAGAAGAATTTATAAGAAAAAATAGTGACCTCTGAATAAGAACAACAAAGCCTTCCTCAAAATGGTCCAGAAGGAGGCTTAGCTATTAGGCAAGAGAGAACAATATTAAGTAGGATTTTCATTTAACATCCCTTATTGCACTAAAGTGATTCAGAAATGGAAGGACTGGCTCATTTTGTGACTAGATGGGATAGTGCTTTGTATTTCATTTTGCATAAGTATTATGGTGAAATGAAGTGACCGTTTAAGGGAGAGGCACTGACCACAATTTAATAACATTCCGAATTTCAAGTACTGCAGGGAATTAAGCAATACATACAGTTAGATTAAAGTGTAGGCAGACCAAATTAGATAAAAAGAGGAATATATTAAGGAACAGAATCATGTCAGTGTTTGTTCTGAAGAAGAACTAGAGAAGAAAATTGGCCAGCGTGTTGAGATAGGAGAGTTCACTCAAAGGGAGCACAGAAAATTACAAGAGCTCTTTGGAGATTTCAAAACCAATGTGGCTGAGTCATTTAGTTTGGAGCAGGGATACTGATCTAAAAAACCCAGAAAACAGAAACCTGAAGTACTGTCAGACATCCATAAAAATACTTTATTGAAAAAGGGGGATGTAAAGATATAAAGGAGTCCAAACCACTGAAAATTAAATTGGAGAAATTCTTAATTCTGTTCATCAGGACACCAAAATAGAGAATTAAAATGGGGTGATGTGACAGTTCTGCTCTTCTTGAAGAGCAACAATTTGCTTTAGATTCTTTAAGAGCATGTTAATATTTTAAAGGGCATCAGGGAACCTCTGAAATGGCATCAGCCTCCTCCTGTGCCTTATAACCCTTTTTTGCATGAATGAAAAAACAGAAATCAGTAAAACCCCTTAAAAGAGTAGTAGAGGGAAAAATTGTTTGGTGCTGCTGAGGAAATAATTGAGATTTAGTCATGAGGTATGAAGGAAGATAAAAACTTGGTTTTCAGTCTTTCAAAGCCCTTTTTAGTTTGAGATAATTGTGTGCTGTGGGCACTTGCTACAGGGTACATTTTGGTTGTGTCTCTGGGATGGCCCAGGATAGCTCCAGGTCTGCTTTTTTATTCAAAACTTACTTCATATCTGGACAAAGTTCTGTAATCTTTCCTTATCTGCTTTCAACCTCCAGGCAGGAAATTTTTTTTCTCATCTGTCTTCTAGATTCTCTCATTTTGGTTTTATATATGGGGAAAAAAGTCAGTTTATAACTTTGTCTCATCACTGGCTTAACCACAGTTAAGTGGTAGCTCTTGATTTTTGGTTTATCCCTGAGGAAATAACCACCACAACCCCAGATTTCTGGAACTCCTTCCCTTAACTCCATACTCAAGACCCATGGGTACTTTCCTGTTCTACCAGTGTGTTCAAGAAAAGTCTTTTTTCTATAAATCTTGTCAATCCTGCATTGCAAGGTTGCTAATGTTTTTGAGAATTTGAGTTTTCCCCTCCATCTGCCATGAGATGATCACACACTAAATCCCATAAGGAATTCCTGCCTGTCCACTCAACATTTTGTTTGTTCTTGCCATGATTTCAGTGGCTTCTGCATCTGGAGTTAACTTGGGAAGAAAGAGGCAAAATTTTAAGCATGGAGATCCAGTGGGAAAATTCAAACTGGCTCTTATTTAGGTTCAGTAAACACTAGAAAACAAAGTCCTAGGATATAAAAGTGTGAGCAAATATTCCTGATTAGACTATCAAGAAGGGAAGTGTCCAGGCATTGTCATTAAAAGCTTAGCTCTGGTGGAAGAAACTTCTGCTGAGTTACCATGGGTGCTTCTGGTGTCTCAGCCTAATTTCTGGGCACAGCAGTCATGGTAAGATGAGACAAATTTTTAGTCTTTCCTCAAATTACAGTGGAGATTCAAGTCTAAAATCTGTCTTTTGCTGGGCACCTCTCTTTGGGATGAACAAGAAAACTTTTATATTCTTTCTACCCATTTAAATGGCTCAAAATTTAAACAGGAACTTCTAAGAGGAAGGCTTATCAGAAAAATTATTCCATACTGACTTTGTCTCCAATGAATAATGCTTACAACCGCAAACCTAGAGAGGGGGGAAAATGAGGATTAAGGGAGAAGTAGCTCATCAGGTCTCCCAGTTCCCTCTGTGCAACTGCTCTTTGAATGAATGGGATGAGAGACAGCTGAGCATCAGATAAAATCAGGCTAAAAAATTCTTCATGTCAAGTGCCACTGGTAAAATTACAATCATTCATCTGGGAAAATGGTGACTACTGATAGGTAATTATTTTCCTACCTGCAGTTCTAGATTTGGTAAGAGATTGTGATCAATAAGTCCAAGGAGGATTATTTTTAGATATTAAAAATAACAAACCTGGAAGACTAGAGTTTTAGATGCAGCAGTGATTGTACATATAAAAAAGAAATAAAGGGGAAAAAAAGGTTTGAAAATAATGATAGTTTGCATCCACAGCATTATGAAAATTATGAGATCAATATATCAATGTCAAAGTCATTGTGCTGTTGGTTATCATTAGGAGAGTTAATAGTTTAGGAGTACCAGCTGACCAAAAAATTATAAGCCTAATTTCAATACTTGTAAAGATTTCTAGGAAAGCAGCTCCAAATAACAGTCTGGAAAACCTATCTTGGGTTGTGATGTTTAAATTAAAGATGTTTTTGATGAAGTGAAGCTTCATGAATGTGTGAGTTAGAAAGGATTAAAAGCTATAGGATGTCAGATGTGTCACTGGCTTAGCAAAGTACCAATGGACTGGGTGTAGTTGGTCCATGTAGCTGGTGATTTTAGAATCTTTAATGTCATTTATGGATTCCATTATGAAAATGGATTATTGACTAGTCAGTAAGTAGAAATCTGAGTCCTTTTGTTGAGCAGGGTTTAATGTAAAGGCTGAAAGCATAAGAAAAAAAGCTTTAGAGAAGAACCTTAAAACTATAATTAAATTATATAAAATCATTTATGGAATGATAGTCTTAAACCCCAGGACTTTTTTTTTTCCTTTAGACTAATTACCTCGTTTAAGACACTCTGAAAGGGTCCTGTTTTCAAATTGTCCTCTATATGTTTTCCCCTAAAAATCAGAATCTTTTGAGGTAAAAAAGAGCAACCCTGTAATTTCCGTTAGATAGTCTTGTCCAAGCAATTGACATTAAGAAAAATTAACAAGTAAAATAAATGAATGTTCAAGCTTTATGAGCCTTTAAATGGGAGGAATCAGCTACTATTTTTATGGCTTAAAACAGGCATTTCAGGGTTCCTTTTTTCTTCTAGAGTAGTTTCTGGCATTCATTTCATGGCAGTGATTTTTCTCTGCTGGAGTCAAATTGTGTGGTTAACAGTGATCTGGGGGAAAAAACAAAACATCTTCTAAAAGGAAAAATCCAGATCAAGATTAATACAATATTTTTTGTCACCTCCAGTTAGACCCAGGAGACTTAGGGTTGCTTCAGGTTCTATATTTAGAAAGATGTGCAGAGTATGTGAAGTTTTGGGGATATCCATCCAAATCATGGTATTGGGCACTTGAGAAGGGATCAAAGGCTTGTGTGGAAGAGATGCTGAGGCATAGAAGTGTGAATATATAGAAATGTACATCTGCATGTAGATGAGACTGTGGGAATATTTTCTAAGCTCTGTGCCCAATTGTTATCTCTGCCTGATGGAATCATTTGTTTCCAGAACCACTGAAATGGAGCTCTATGAACAGATACTCTGAATCTGTATGGGAACTGTAGAGAAAAGAATTTTGTCCAAGTCAGATAATAAATATGGCCAGTTTGGGGAGAGCTGAAGTGTCTGAGGTGTTGTCTGAGGTGGTAATAGAAGACAGTGAGTGTTTGATGAATAATTGTGGGGGTGGGAGGAAAGAGAGAAGCAATAAATCAAGTTGGGACTGGAATAAGTGTTTTTTATCTATGATTGTGAATGAACCAGTGATTAAAACAAGGAACCTCTCTGGGCTTTCAGATGGTGCTTGTCAGCATGGAATCTATTGACATGACTCTAACTGTAAATATTGTGGCTTTGTTCAAGTACTGTGGGTCTTTTGATAAATAGCTTCATCAATGCTCAAAACTTAAGGCTCTGAAGTGTTATTAACATGGGTGCTGTACCTGTGCACTTTAATTTTTTAAGCTAAATACAAAAAGAAAACTCCAAAAGAAGTGCAAGGATCAGAAAAAACATAGGAATTGATAATGCTGAATCCAATACAGTCTTTTCCTGACCATCCAATAAGATAATTGTTTTCAGCCTTGTGGTGAAAGATGATGTTCTTATATTGTAAATATTTGAAATATTTTGTGAAACAGGAGGATTTCTATCTCAGTTCCACCTTTTGTTCTCATTACTGCTAGTAGAAAGGAGAGATCTACTTGAGGAAAGATCTGCCATGGAAAATTCAAACTAAACACTTTCAGTTTTCCTGCACCTTCAAATTGTTCATAAACTACAGAGTTAAAACACCACCTGGCTTGAACAGTGATGTGCATTTAAAAGGACTTTCTATGTGCTCATTAAGGTCTGTCCATGGACTGCTCCGTGCTCCAGGTTCAGCAATAAAGTGCATTACAAAGGCAAGAGGCATCTTCTGCTTTTACCTCTGAGCACACAGCCCAGGTGCACCCTGAGCAGAGAATAACTTGCATTGCTGCTTGTTCTTATTGCACTGGTTTTATGGAATAAGTAAAAATATATTTTCTCCTGATAATTTCCATCAATGCTGAACTCCCCTGAGTGTGGTAGAGATAAAATATGGGAATTCCCAGGCTCAGTCTGGCCTTGGCATACCTAGAGCAGCATCTCTCTGTGCCACTGAACAATCCCATTTGCTCCAGCAAATGATTAGTAGAGCTCAAAGTATAGATATTTTTCTCATTTTCTACTAACAATAACTGTTGTAACTCAGGATATCCTTATCTACACAGGCAACAAATCTTTCTTTGAATGTTTTGTCCACAGGGGCAGCCTGCAGCAGCAACTTCAGCAGTTCAAATGGGAAATATAGTGAAAAATATTTCCTTTATCATTACTTTTGAAAATTCTTCTTTTCTTTTCCCCTTTCCATTTTCTTAAGGCAAAAAACATTGTTATCATGTTCTTGTCACTAGGAGCACACAAAGCTCCCTGTTCTCTTTTTCCACAATACATGCTATTTTTTTACTGTGATAGTCACCTTTTTTCCTAGGATAAAAGATGCCCATTTTTTTCAATTGCTGCTCTTCCTAAATTTTCCCCGTCATTCTCATTACTTCTGAATACTTTCCAGCCTGGCAGGTATCCTACTGAAAGCATTGAAACTGGTCTTTCTTAAGATCATCAAGACCAACCATTACCCCAGCACTGCCAAGTCCACCAATAAACCCTGTCCCCAAGTGTCACATCCACACATCCTTTAAACACCTGCAGGGGTGGTGACTCCACCACCTCCCTGGGCAGCCTATTCCAATGCCTAATAACCCTTCCCATGAGGAAATATTTCATAATATCCAATCCAAACCTCCTCATGTTCAACCTGAGGACATTTCTCCCAGTCCTGTCATCACTTGTTCCCTGGGAGAAGACTGACCCTGACCTGGTTGCACCCTCCTGTCAGGGAGCTGTAGAGAGTGAGAAGCCTTTCCTGTCCTCCAGGAGATCAAAATTCCCACCCAGCTTGGTGTCATCTGCAAATTGGCTGAGGCTGTACTTGATCCCCTTGTCCATATTGCTCCATCCTTGCCCTCCTGTATATCAATATTACACTTTCCTCTGATCACAGCTTCATATTACATAAAAATGTTGACTAAGAAACCCTACCAAAAAAAGAACCCATCTCTCTTATCTGAACTTTTACAGGAAATTTAAGGGCTGACAAGGTTATGAATAGGTGAGATTTTCTCGTCCTATGCTTTACTTCACTTTCTGACAACTTAATGTTCCATTTTGCATTTCTCCACTGCTTTTTTCTTGGTGGAGTAGGTGTCTCTAGTGCTCCTCTTTCAGTCCATGCCTCAGACTTTATTTACCTGGAAAATACTGTGTACAGGAGATGTTGTTACCTCTCTGCTCACCTTCTCTTTCCCTTGTTCTTATGAATGTAACAAAGAAGTGCAGGTGCAGCCCTCTGTAAGCCCACAGAGATCCTGCACACTGACTTTTCATCTTAGCCTATGTTTTCTGTCTCCCAGCCATTTTTTGATCCAATTTATTTGTTTTCTTTATCACAATAAGTGCAGAAGTTGGGGTTTTTTTTCTATTTTTCCATCATCTGCCTGTAATCACAAATGCATTTGACCTTTGTAGCAGCTTTTGATTTTAATTCTTTTGTGTGAAACATATGAAAGTAATTCCACAAAACCTCTACAAAACTTCCAGAGAGCACACTTCAGCACTTTGCTGCCTATTCATGTGGAGCATATGTCTAAACAAGTGGTACTAAGTATGCTTTTAGTTACTATGCACCCTACAGCCCTAAGAATGGGGGTCTGAGTGACTGGTGAGGCACAGAGGCATAGAAGGAGATTATCTGAAGATGTTTAAAAGCCAGCATGTGTGTTTATTGCTAGTCATTGTCTCCTGTCTTGTCTTCCTGGGGATGTTCCTGGGCTTGGCAAGATCCCCAAGCCAATTTGAGAGCATCTAAATTCTCTGCTCTCCTCTAGTGCACACCTCCATAAGCTCCTGATGTGCTTTTCCTCCTCTCCTGATGTGCTTTTGTTCCCTCAGACCATGTGAGCAGCACAAACCAGGTACTGTGGATCTCTGAGCATTTCAGAGCCTCTTCCTAGTGCACGGGAGCCATCTAGCTCAAGAGGGCTTGATTGATATTTTTAGTGGCTTTTTCACAAAGGGGGAAAAAGCTGTACTGTCAAAATTGGAGACATTTTCTGTGCTGTGGCGACTGCTGAGCCTGGCAGGGAAATTGTTTCTCTGACTTGTCTGGAGAATGGGGGGAAGCACTAACAGGAGCCTACCAGAGAGACTCTTGCACCATCTGATTGTATGATTTTCTACAACCTCCTCTCAGTCCCTCCACAGCTCCTGCAGGACAACTCATGCCCAAAATTCCAGGCTGTGTTTACCACAAAGTCATGCAGTTGCCAATGCTGTACATAAAGTTGTCTCGTTGATCTTTGCTCCCTCTACCCACTCAACCATCTTGGCTGTGACTCCTCCTATTCCTTTCTGAACTAAAGTTTCAAAAAGGAAACTTCCTTCACAAAGGAAATGTCCTTCCATCTGGTTACAGAGTATGGAGGCATCAGAGAGCTGGGTTAGAAGAGATTTCCCAGGAAAAAAGGATGGGAAGCAAAGAGAAGAGAGCACCCAAGAGCCTCTGAAACTCAGCAGAAGGGTCAGCAGCACCAAATGCCGGGGGACAGCAAAGGAGAGCCAGATCTCCTGTCAGGGGCTGAGCAACAGGAGAGCAACTGATTATTATAATTATTTACAACCCCTTTCAGCCGGGAAGGACTAACCGGCAGTTCCATTTTTTCCCCAAGCATTCTCCCCTAATAACACCCTTAATACAGCCTGTTCCATGGCTTTTGTGAGGCATGTTTTTCATCTTCAAACTCAATTTCATTTATTAGAGGCTTCGCCGTGTGTGACACAGTGTGCACACAGCAAGTGCAGCCAGGATTCGTTTTAATTATCGCGAATTACCGGGAGGCAGAGCGCGTTTGCGCCGGTGGGCGAAAGGGCGAGGAGGGGGTGTTGTCTATTTCCTCTCCATGCCACATATCACAGCTGTAAGGAGATGGAGCTTTCTGAACTGCATTTTAAATTTGGAATGGGCATGTTGGGGTTGCTGGCAGTGCTCTGTTCCAGCCCCAGCGCTGGGAGAAAGTCTCCAACCAGCGAGTGCCCGTGTGGCTGCAATAAATAGTCTGAGATAACAAACACCTCTCCGAAGTTTTTGTTAGAAAGTCAGCCAGAGGACTCTTCTCTGGGCAGTGACTAATGATATTTGAATGTTGCTCTTTATGCAAGTGTGATAATATATAGGGTTGTTGTGGTGGTTTTATTTTTAATTGGAATTAATTTGTTGTAAGATGAGTCAAAATAACGTTTCGGGAACTAGAAGCAGAACATATATTTTCTAAGCTGACTCCAAACCTTTTTCATTTTTCTGAATGAGAAGAATTTCCTTTCCTTCACACAGAAATGAGGAAGGTTTCTACCCTGCATTCTACCCTGCAGTCTGTGTACCCTGCTGGCTTTCTGCTCAGTTGTGTGATAAAGGTGTGGAAAGCACAAGCTGGAGCATATATTTAATTAGAATTTTTTTTTTGAGGAAGTTTTCTTTTTCTTTTTTTTTTTTTTTCCCTCCTGTTAATTTGACAAGTGGAGACACTGAGAATGTTTTTCTGTTAGAACCACCTGGTCTGGGAGGAAGCAATGCAGAAACATGGAAGATACTGAGAAATCAGAAAAACTGTAGAATGAAACAGACAAAATGATGAGGAACTAACTTTGGGAGGAAGATATTGCACGAATAGTCATGGAAAAGTGGGGTTTACCCACTTGCAAATAGTGACTTTAAAATTATGGCCATTGTTATTTGCTTTGAGAAGTGTAGGAGGCAGAATAAGGGCTTGAAGAGGACCTTGTTATTCAGATCATTTTTACTTCCTTCAATATAACCAGGTAGGTACCTTACTCTGGAAATTCCTGTAGAAAAATTACTAAAAAGCAGCATGTACCCCATGACTGTGACACCAACAGTTTAGTAAAGCTGGTAAAAAAAAAAAGAAATTACCATTACCTTTGGAAAGAATGGTACATTGCATAAAGTTTATGTACACACACAGAGGTGTTTCAAATATAATGGTTTTGGCTTAATTTCACTTCAAAAATTAAGAAAAAAACCAAAAAGAAAGCACCTAAAATAGAGGTCTTCAGTTTTATTTTCCATATTTGTTTTCCTATTTTTTTCCCCACACACAAGCTGATATTTTTCAGTGAAAAACAAACAAAAAATTAATTGCCATCTTCAAGGCAATGAAAAATCATTGTGTTTTCATGTGGCGTTGCTCAGTTTGAGCAGTTTTCAGAGAGAAAATCCTGCTCTGCATGAAAAAGGAGTTCCTACTTCTCTGCCCAGGTTAGAGTTAACTGAAGGGAAGCTGAGGCCATGGGTTAATGTGGTACCAAGGGTGTTCATTCTTTAAAGCAAGAGTGATGCCTGTTTGCTTCTTGCAGCCCTCTGATTGCCCAGCAGGCTTGATTGAAACCCAAACCAACGGGCTTTGAAGCAAAGATTGATTGTTGTGCACATTTTTGATAATACAGCAATTGGTCTCCTTGGGTGTAGAGCTCTAATCCCCCTTTCATTTATCAGTGGGGAATCGGGAGCTCGCCTCTTCCTCAGCCCGAGGTTTGGCACAGGGGCTGTGGCACTCCCTGCACAGACCCCATGGTGAAGGTGTGCCCTCCCAGCAGCACCTACTCACCAGTGCCTGCATCCCATGGGGCTCTTTGGCACTGCCTTGCTGCTTGGTTTAGAAATGTAAATGCTTAAGTCAACAGCAGAAATGTATCGCAGAAAATACAACAGCATTTTGTGTTTTCGAGGTTTCAGATTTCTTGTTTGCACACAGAGAATCCTTGTCCTCCTTAATCCTGTGCTCAGACTGTTCTTATCTTCTGATTTGGCTGACCAGGAGGTTTTGTTTTGCTTTTCAACCAACACTGTGCTCCAGGATTTCAATCAAACGTGGAAACATAGAATGGTTTGTGTTGGATAGGACCTTGATGACCATCCAGCTCAGAGAGAAAATGGTCTGGTGTGTTTGTGTCACTGACTCTGTGTGTCCCAAATAAGATGCCACCTGTCCTGAGAAAAGCACAAGTCCTTGCCCAGCTGAACTGGAGGGTGAAAGGTGGTGCAGATGTGACATCTTTCCCTGTTTTGTGGTGGTTGATCACCAGTCCTCAACCATACCCAGTCCCGAGTGTTGCTGCCACACAAGGTGTTTCTGTAGAAAGCCCACGTGACCAGACCAAGTGGAAAAGCATCCAGTCTGAGCAGGATCTGTGCTCTGATAACTTGTGAACACCATCACGTGCCCCTGTAACCACAAGCTCCTGGGCTGTAATTCCCTCTTGGCATGCAGCAGAGCAGGGCTTTTCCACAGCTCACAGCTTACTGAGAAAGCCACAGCACATCTGTTCAGTGCTTGAGCCACTGAGCATTCTCTGAATAGCCTGCCTGGATAAGCTGTCACTCTTGATTTTTAAAACATTTCACAGCAGAGGGTTAGCCTGGAATGGGGAACCTCTTGTGAGCAGCATCTGCAGAGGCCCCTCTGCTCACTAAGCTTTACCAGGCAAGGCTGCCACCATCATCTCTTGGCCAAGAGGGATCATGTCCTCTCTGCTGCAGCAAAGCACACCAGATTATTTACCCCTCCTCAGTGAGCTGTGCACCTCTGTTTTGCATTTTTTATATTTCTAGAGCAATGCTTTTCTCTGTTCTTCCCTGCCACCAGCCAGGTTTTAGAAATGCTCCTTGGAACACCTGTTCTTCACGTTCCCTCCGGAACACTGACTTTGCTTATCCTTTTGAGAAGAAATTGGCCTCCTGTTCTGTTACTCTGCATGTCAGACTTGGTTGGCTGGGGAGAGAAGAAGAAGTGTGTATGCAAAGTCTCTCATTAGCCTGGAGATGCTAATTTCCTTAAGCCTTATTGAGAGTCAACCTGGGAAGGATCCAGAGCACTTAAATTTAGCTTGCTCTTCTGAAGCTCCCTTGAGAAGTTTCTGTCTCTCTCCATTGCCATTACAGATGACTACAGTGATAAATATTTGTCTTTGTGAATACTTCCTTGTTTGTTTGATCTTTAACAGGGTACATTTTTGTTTCTTTTGCTGTATACTGTGTGTTTCCTGTGCTGAGCAGAATCCACCAGACTGAGGGAGTGGGCTGCTTTGTTAATATTGTTACATTCTGAGTTATAGCTGGTTGCGTTTTTAACCTATGAGTCAGTAATTTCTGCCACAAGCTTCAATTAATATGTGTCTCATCAGTGTAGAGACTAAAAGTTACAGGCTAGCATATGGTTTGGTTTCATTTACAGAATTTAGTAACAATGTTCTTGGTTTGAACAGAGAGACGTGGCTCAATAGCATTTCCTAAAATCATTGCCCACAGCCCATCATCACCTTATTCAACAGGTCAGATTTGGAATACAAGCAGCAAGTGCTTGCAGAAATTCAAAGAAATATATTTATTTTTTCAATTCATAGAAGTTAAAAGTAGCAAAACCAAGGAAAAGCATGTCATTCATCTCTCAGTTGCTGTCCCAATTGAATATGCTGGTTGGTGGATGATATTTTTGAATGTTATCATTCCCAGAATGTGTTTATTAAAAAGCCATTTCTCTATTTCTGTTGCAGTGAACTATTTCATAAAAAATGGTACAGAAGATGTGTTACTGTGTGGCAACAGCACTGATGCTGGGTAAGTCCTTTAAAAATATTTTCAATTCTGGTCTGGTTTTGTTGCCTTCATTATTATTATTATTATTATTATTATTATTATTATTATTACTACATTTTCCTCTAGTTCTGTCCACTTTTCACCAGCATGAAGTAACTATTTCAACTTTCTTAGGTCTAGGCATAATAGTGGAGTGGATAATGACAATATTGTGCATAATAATACAATTTTCTCAACTGCAGGGAGGAGAAGTTTCAATGTGTCACTTACTCAAGTTTAAAATCTTTAGGGGCCTTATTACAGTTCTTTCTCAATACATTTGAATTCCTCAGTAAAAAATAGTGAAAACTAAGTAAAATTTTGGCTGAATGGAGAGTATTTTAATGGAAATGAAATGGAACACCTAGAGGGATTGAAACTGATGATGAATTCCTGGCTTTTGGCAAAGGAAGATAAACAAATCAACAAATGTCCCAAAAATAGCATGTTTTGGAAGTGGGAAGGTACTCAGGGTTAAATTGTGATCTACATTTGCACTTGATTTGCTTGTAGACTACATGTATTTCATTTCCTCATTGTTTAAACAGTGAAGAGATCCAGGGGTGTGCTAATATCCTCTGCATAAAGGACTTTATTCATATCCCTGCCCTCTATAGATGCCCAGGGTTCCTCCTTCATCCCATCCCCAGAGTCCAAGTGCACTGTCAGAGCTGTGATTTTATTTGACAGCTTCTCATGATCTTGATGGAAGTGGAAGAGTTCAGACAGGATGGAAGGAGAAGGAATCTTCTGTGGTCAGAGGAAATTCTGAGCCATGCAAAGATTGCAGGCTGTTAGGAGTTGTAGGAAGAGGTGGAAAATACCTTGGAGTAGTGGGACAGAGGAGCTTTTGAGCCAAGTATGTGAGAGCATTTTAACCAGGGAGATGGGTGTCCTAGGGCAAGAGAGGGAGGAGTTGTGATGATCTGCTTCTGGAGGAAGATGTTCTGTGCTGGTAGAACCAATTGTGGAAGAATGAAAAAAAAAAAAAATAAGGGAGGGGGTTTATTTAGGAGGAAATAAATGAGAAAAAAAAAAGGCACGTGTGTGCAGGGAGATGAAGGGAGATAGAATCTGAATTTGCTTGTGGACAAAAAGGCAAGAAAAGCCCTCAGGTCCTGGGGAGAGATGTTTTGCTTTCTGCTGCCACTGCCTGTATCTGTATTGACATGAGACAAAGGGAAAGCTCAGTGTCAGCCTTCTCTCTGCAGGCCTGGTGTGTCTGATCTGTATTGCCAGCCTGAGTTAGACTCCAAGATCCTTGGGCAGAGGGCCATGCTTTCCCCTTTGTTTGTTCCTCGGGAGGTACAATGTCAGCATCCATTAATTAGGGCCTTTGTTGATTGTAATACATTGTGTTTATCCAGGCTCAGGCAGAACTCCAAGAGTATTGGGATGTTTCCCAGGAATCCCAGGATCTGGCAATCTCCATTGTGCTGGTGAACCTCAGCCTTTGCAAACCAATATTGGGAACAACAAGTGCTCTGCACAGCAACAATATTTTTTGTGTCATGGGATATTCATTGTTCTTGCTGATGACCTGAGCTGTGGTGGTGGAAAGCTGCTGCTCATGGGCAGTGCTGAAAGAGTTGATTGCTACTACTTTGGAATTGTTCAGCTGGTGGGAAGTTAAACACCAATCCAATATCCATGGAGTGTTTATATATTGGCAGCCTGTGTGGATTTAAGGGTTAGTTTGCAGCAAGGCAAATGAGCAAACTCACCTTCTTTCCTTCCTATGAAAGTTAATAAATTGCAATGTGTCAGCAAAAAGCCATGGTTGGAGAAAACCTCTGGTGGAGGCACTGTGCCCACAAGAGAGTTACAGCCTGAAACAGCCAGGGGAGAACTTGCAGTTCTTGAGTATAAGAGGACAAAAATGACACCTTCAAACTGAGTGTTCTTGTTCTTGTTTTGATAAATACATCAAAACTGTCAATATTTGTGACATCAAGGGAAACCAACTTTCCCTTTATGCCTCGTTTCTTTCTTCTTCAGCCTTTTGCTGTTCTAGTTAAGTATTTAATACCACTGGGTAAGGTTTAAATGCCTAAAAATGGGTGATAAATATTCCTACTTACACTAGGGTTTTTCAGCTCAGAATTACCAAGTGTTGTCTCATCTGCTACACATTGCACAGAGTTGCTGCCAGTCATCCACTGCTGTTGTTTAAAGGCATGAAGATAATTAGAAAGATGATCCTCAGGCCCCAGGGGATGTGCAAAGTCATGTATTCCCACCTGTTGGGACAGGTAGAGCATCATTTACAGGCCGGCGTATCTAAGTGGATTTGTTTTCTCTCACCCTTCAATGATTGAAGCAAGAGCAAAAATGGTCAAGAGTAAACCAAAACCTGCATGCTTGGGACCTCCTGCACCACAGGAGCAAGGTGGGGGGGGATTTCAGAAGCAGATGCCTGAGGTTGTGGTTCCCCCATTAATTAGTAATGAAATTCATGACAAGCAAGGACTCTTGGGTTGGGAACCCATCAAGGCATCAGGAAGGTGTGGTAAGGAAAGAGAGCTGGCAAGGCCATGTCTGAGTGTTCACAGCATTTGTGGAATGTGCTTTTGCTCATAGTTGGAATTCATCAGCCTGTGGGACACACTGAGGACCCAAAGGAAATTCAGGGAAGGGTGGTGCCATGTGTTCTCTCCTGGAAGGATTTGTTGTTAGAGTGAGGGATTTCTGTGTTGTGGCCAGGATATTAAATCTTGAGGTAATTGAAGAAGCCATTTCAGTGCATTTTTAAAAGCATGTTAATGACACTCTGAGGTTTGTCTGGTTGCTGTTATTATGGAAGAGTTAAAAAAAAAAATCCAAATAAATCTGCTCTGGCAATTGTTAGGTGATGAGATTCAAGTGGTCTAATGTAAGAGCATGTAGTGATGGAGAATGCAACCTGAGCTGGAGTAGCAAGCCCAAATCAGCAGGGAAATGATCATCAGTGGATTCTATATCACAGGCAATCTAATTATCTCCAAGGTGGGGGCTTTATTACATTACTAGGAGGGACTGTTTTCTGAACAAGCACCCAAGCTGCCAATAAAGCAGGAGGTAATGGATCTAGGTAATATTGATTGCAGTTCAGAAGGGATTTGAATAGATGTATGTCACTCAGCTGCAGCAAACATGTCTCTAGTACTTGACCTGGCAGGAAGGCAGGAAAAAACCCCATTTATTTGCATTTCTGGATATCCTCAAGCAACCTCAAGAATCTACTTTAAAAACCATTCTGCAGAGATATGGTAGGAATTTCAGGGAGATGGCAAATTTCTTAGGTGCACAAGGGCTAATCTGTCTGTGGGGTTTCCCATGTGATGCCTCAGAAACCTTCTTGAAACCTGAAATCTGACTTTTCTTCCTTTAATCAAACAGAATATTTTTTTTTTTTTGCTTTTCATTTTGTTTATCTGACTCCATTTCCCCCCTTGATGTACTGCAAGAATTTGTTTTGTGCTTACAAGGAACAGAGTACAATAGAAACAAGAAGTAACTTTTGGAGAAGAGAGAAAATCAAATGATTGTGATCAAAGATATTCTTTGGCTCAAAATGACACCTGCTTGGTGTTTCACAACAAGCATATTCAGAAAACTACACTGATAGAAAAATGCTTTGCTCTGGGTGACAGATTGGTCAGACTGGGAGCAATGCTAAAAGTAAGGCTCTCTTAACCACAAAAAAAAACCAAAAAAAAAGTCAATTTGCAGTTGTTGATGGTTTAGAAGCATTTGGAGGTTAAATTTAGCAGTTCTTTTGGATGTTGCTGCACTGGGATATGCACAAATTATTTCTCTTTGCAATTTCAGCATCTTCTGTTTTATTTGTTTTAAATAAATGGAGAAAGCTCAGATAGTCTGATTTTTAAAAAGTATTACTAATTCTTTAAATTTGCTTTTCAATTTAATCCCCAGTCAATATCTTATCCAATGTTGAACACCTTGTTTCAGCTTCAAGGAAGGTGCAGTAAAGATCCAGTGCAATGGTCAAATAATTGGGAGATCTTAGGTGGGAGCAGAAGGTGGGAACTGCTCTTTCCTCAGTGAAATCAAGTCCTGGCATCAAGTGGAGCATGACTTGTGAAGGCTGCAGAGCAGCAGGTAACAGTAGGCACCACCACATACTTCCTATAAAAATCTTTATGTATATACACTCATCCTTTATGTCTGCCCTCCTGGTCCAACCTCCAGATCCAAGGAGGCATCCTGCTGGAGCACATCACCACCAGAGCAGATTCCCAGTGTGGAACACATCCCTGTCAGGCCACACCAACCCTCCCATGCAATTCCAGCTTGTCCCTTCTTGGTGGCATTTACCCACTCACTCTGGTGAGGTGACAGCACTGCAGAGGCCCCTGCTCTCCACAGAGTAAAGAACTTTATGGGGGCTGCAGCAGTGTGGAATTATCTGTCTGTGGGAAAGGAAGATACATGTCAGCTCTGAAGCATTTTCAGTTTCATCCTGCTGTAATTTCACAGGGATGTTTGTCTGCTGTGCTTTGGCTGCTGTTTTTATTTCCCCTCCTGCCTGAAGGTTTGGTTGAGCAATAGAAACAGCAAGGAAATTTGTCCATTAGGAGAAAGAGACAAGATGCTGTCAATGTACAAAGTAAACAAACAGATAGAAAAGGGAAAGTTAAATTCTTTCTTTTCACTTTTTCATTTGCAATTCCAACAAGGAGCTAGCTTTTCAGAAAAGTGTACATGTTTTAAGTCAGTTATGCCCCCTTTGGATCAGACTGCTTAATTTTTTTTTTTTCCCTTACACATGATATGTCCTGTGTATTCAGCTCTTGGGCAGGAATAGTCTACAAAATCATCCTGACAATGAAAGCACATTTGCATCATGTCTGTACTGATATTACCAAAAAAGACTAGTGAACAGGAAGGAAAAAGCAGCCAGTAAATCTACTTCAGGAACAACAAGAAAGCACCTTTGGCAACTGCATCCTAGTAATTGTTGCTATAGAAACTTTAGCTACCTTTATTCTTACTATGACCTTGATTTTTCTTAACAGGATGCATTAAAATAATGTACACTGTGGGGCAAGATTCTCTGTGGTTTGGTGAATTCTGTCACTGAGCTCATTGCATATAAGGGATGAAGGAATGACCATGTGTTCTAGAGCTCCTCAAAGTCTTTGTGTCAGTCCAAACTCTTTCTAAGGCATTATCAGAAAAAAAAAACCAAAACAAACATTTGTTTTCCTCTGTGTTGTGGCATTTTACTAAGGTAATTAATACCCCCATGTAAAATTGCAGCAGATGCCTGTTTTCCTGGTCTCCATGAGCACCAAAAGCAGAGTTTTTGTGGCAGTTTCTCCCCGTCACCCTCCTGTCAGCGCGCTCGTTACACGTACAGCGATGCAGCACTTTGATCTCTCTGAGCTGTAGTAACATTCCTTTGCCTTTATGCATCCTCCAGGCAGTGATTTAAAGCCCCTTGTAAAGGCTTATCACAGCCCTGAAGGGTAGAGAAGAAACATGCTCCGTGCTGAGGAGGAGAGCTGCTATCGGCTGCTTCCACCAGTGCTACTGCAGCTCTCACCCAGAACTTGGCAGGGGAGAGCCTGGAAAAATGTCAAAGATCCAGAATATGTCAAACAGCATCCAGCAACACAGCCCCAGCTGCACCAGAAACTGGGGAGCTGCACCAGGGCAAGGTGCACACAGCTGAGTCTGTTATTCTGCTGCTGGCAGTTAGGACCATTGCAGCTCTAAGTTGCCTCTACTTACATCTGTGTTGTTGTTGTTGTTATTATTATTATTATTATTATTGCTGTTGTTATTGTTGTTGTTATTAATTGTTTTGTATAAGAAGGCCCTAGATTCAGGCCATATTGTGCTGGATGCTGGACAAATAGGGTGAGAAGAGCTCTTTTGACTTGGAGGTTTGGCATTTCAGAGGTGCAGTCTGTGGATGAGTGGGGCAGAGGTGTTCCACATAGACACTCTTGAGGAGCAACAGCAATATCTGAAATTTGAATTTTCTTCATTTAATCAGACAGAACTTTTTTGTTGCTTTTCATTTTTTTTATCTGACTGCATTTCCCCCCTTGATGCGCTGCAAGAGTTTGTTTTGTGCTTACAAGGAGTACAAAAGAAACAAGTAACTTTTGGAGAAGAGAGAAAATCTTCAGTTCAGAAAGATCTGGTTGCAAGTCCTGTCAGGACTACCCAGCTTTGTCAGGCAGGTCATAGTCTGCCAGTGTTTAACTTGCTGCAGGAATGGTTCCATTCCAGGAAATGGGATACTGGGAAATTTGGCTTGTGCCTAATGGGATTGGTGTGTGCATTGCCCTCACCAAGTGCAGCCTGGTGAGGTACAGCTGGGCTCACAGGTGGGACAGGCTGTAAAGGCTGCTTGAGTGAAGGAGGGAACACAATTTCCAAATGTCCCCTTCAAATGTCACCAAAGCAAGGATATTTTGGCAATAACTGTGTTGCTTAAACAGCTAGAGCTAAAAAGGTAATTACATCTCAGATTATCAAGCAATAATAGTGAATTTGTTTCTAACCTTCAGGCTATGCAGGTTACCTTAAATGTATTTACCTAGATCCTGATGTAAATCACATAAGCTTTTCCATTTACTCTGAGCTGGGTACAGTGACAGGAGAGTGAGAATGGGCTGCTCATGGTGAGAAAACTTCAACAAACAGAAAGCAAGTGTGACACCTCAAAGGTGCTACAGTGCTATGGGCATGACTTGAGGAATGATACAGGTTTAGGAACAATAAAACCAGTCCCAATTCCTAGGGATCAGTTGTGTATTTGGAAGATCATGTCTCTGGTCAAACAGCAGCAGTAGGGATTAAATCCAAATCCACTCAATTCTTAAGGAGGGGTAATATTACCTCTTAGTCAAAGCTGTAATAAGCTCATCAGCCACATGAGAGGAACAGACTTACTAGAGGCTACAGCCTTCATTAGGCAGTAATCCACTATTATGTTTATGATGATAAATTATTGCCCTACATTTTGTTTGGTGGGTCAGACAGAAGCTCTGGTGTCTGGCCACTGGATTGAGTCAGAAGAAATAAGATCTTGCTTGCCTGGCAGCAGTGTGGAGCCTGAGGGAGGCAGGCTGCAGGAGAAGGAGTCGCTCCCCTGTGCGCTCGCGTGCGCGCGGAGCGCTCGGGCTGAACCCACGGCTTCTCCATCTGCCTCAGCCAGCAGCCAGTGGGGGAGGCTGAACCTTTCCTGGGCTCCAGTCAGCAGCATGCACAGGTCAGTGGGTGCTCTGAGCCTGTGAGCAAGCCTGCTCATGGGCACCTCCTTCTCTTTTCTCCTCCAGTTTCAAATCTTGGTTGATGTTGCTCTTTAATCTGAGTATTTCTTCTCTTCTTTGTCATCATCACTTTTGTTTTTCCTCCATTTCCCTGCAGCATATGGTTTAATTTGCTTGCACTTCTGTCATTTCAGACAATTGGCACCCCTTCCCTTGCTTTTATAAATGTCCTTCAAATTCTCTCTGTCCATTTGGATGCTCGGAGTGAGAGCTGCTGGGAGCTCCTGGTCGGACCTATCCAAGACAAAGCACAGCACTGCAAGCCAGATTTTGGCTTTTAGATGATGAGTAGTGGGGAATTGTAAATCAGACACTCTAACCATGATTAGTCTTTAATATTACAAAACAAGAAAGAGCAGGGGAAGGAAAAACCTGTGACTATCAAGCACATCAAGCACCCACTGATATCAATGGCTTTGGCTGAAGTGCTGCTGGCTTTTGGCCCCTTTCTCCTACATGCCCAGTTACCCTTCCAACATTCATTTTTTAAAATATTTTCCTGTTTTAGAATGGGTAGTTTCATTTTTTTGGGTAAGAGCAAATATTAGTCTAAGGATCTCTAAGCCACAGTATGATCTTCTATTTTGGCTGCTGTCTCCTCCCTCAGAGTCCAGGGAAAGGAGAAAATATGGAAAGTGCAGGGAAAAATACTCAGGTCTGTGGTCTAAAGGAAATCTAAGCCTCTCTTTTGTGGTCTGTGGACTTTAGCAGGATGAGGGAGGTTGAGGAAGACTCTGTTGTGCACATCAACCAGCCATGGAGGCCATAGGCATTGTCTGTCCTTCAAAGGCTGCCAATCCCCACCTTGGGGATTCCATTTTCAACCACCAGGGCAATTCCCATTCCCCAGGAATTATCCACGTGTCAAAGACATCAGCTACAAACTTTTCAGCTTGATTTCTGCATTCTTAGGCTTAGGGTATGACCTAAGCAGGAACACTTAAGGGACTCTTACCAAAATAGGGGTTTGGTTTTTTTTAATTTTTGCTGTGCCTGTGATATGTGCTTCACTGCTTCTGTACTGAGCAAGCCAGAGTGTCCCTTTGCAACCTGAACCCAAGGAAAGTGCAGCCCCCACCTCACAGCTGTCACTGATGTTGGCTCCTGGTAGCACAAGGAAAACCTTCCCTGTATTTTCAGGCTCTGGATGTTACAATCCAGTGCACGGATGTTTTACAAATCTTCCTTTATTGCCCAGCCCTATTGGCCACTGCAGCCTGGATCAGCAGGTTGCTTGGCTTGCCTAGATTAAACTCTTGAGACAGAGCATTTTGTAATTATGCCCCTCAGCTACAGCTCTCTGGCATTCCCAGCCTGTGTTATTTAAACCAAAGCTGTTTCTTATGTCCTTTAATTTCCTGTACCAATGCCAGCTTGCAGTGGTGATTACAGCCTGATGGATAGGTAGGTAGGCTGCTGCTTTTAACTTTTCTGAATCAATGACACTAATTTTATTGTGATCAATTGAACAGCATCCTGTGACACTCCTGTGGAGGATGGTATATTTATGTAGCTTGTTTTTGTTGCCCATCCCTGTGCATCAGAGGAGAGTACAAACCTCTCAAATGCTTCCCTGAGGTAAAAGAAGCTGAAGAGTTTGCTAAAAAAATTCGGAGAGGCTAAGCTTAATGTCATACGTGGAGGAAGTTCAGTAAAATCTTGAGGCTCCTTAAAAAAATCCTCAGAGGAAATGGTGTCAGTTACAGAATAATATTCTCATGTGAGAGCCTTACACCTAAATTTCTGTAGTGTTTTTCTGGGAAGCAGCATTTTGTTTTCCTCTCAGTGTTTTTAACACATTCCCATACCCTGTGGGTTATCTCTCTGTTGGCCACGAAAGAGGGTGAGTAGGAATAAGGAGTTGACAAGTAGGAAATTCTGTCTCAAGGGTCTGGTTGCCATAATAAGGGTGTAAGCTTACATTACCAGCATTTTTGGGCTGGGGTTCATGCTTTTCATGCTGCAGCACCTCATTTGAATGCTCTTCAAGCTGAAAAAAATATTAGAGAAGTGTGTTTTCTAGGTTTCAGCTGGGATGGAGTTAATTTTCTTCCTCATGGCTGCTACAGCGCTGTGTTTTGGATTAAGGATGAGAGTGATGTTGGTAACACACTGATGTTTTCAGTTGTTGCTAAGAAGTGCTTCTACTAAGTGAAAGACTTCTCAGCTCCTCATGCTCTGCCAGTGAGGAGGCTGGGGGGGCACAAGGAGCTGGGAGGGGACACAGCTGAGCCCAGCTGGCCAGAGGGATATTCCAGACCAGTGGGGGAAAGCTGGCTGGGGGACACTGTTGTAAGGACACTGCTTGGAAACTGGCTGGGCAGTGGTCAGCAAAGGCTGAGCAGTTGCCCTGAGCATCCCTTGTGTAGCTCAATTCTTTTATTATTGTAATTATTCATATTGTTATTATTTTCTTCCTTTTCTGCCCTATAAAGCTGTCTTTATCTCAGCACATGAGATTTCTCACTGTTACTCATCCAATTTTGTCCCCCATCCCACTGGGGCTGGGCTGAGTGAGCAGCTCTCTGGGGTCTGGCTGCCAGCTGGGGTAAAACCATTCACTGTGGGGTCAGACAGTGAAAAAATACCCATAAGGACAGAACTAAAAATTTTAAAATTGCATTATATGTGTATAATACTAATTGTTTTCTAAACAGAAAATATTCCTCTGAGGTACTACTGCTCTCTTTCACAGTCAGAGGGGTTGCATCTCTATGCCCTACAGATTCTCAAACAAAGTGCTTTGAGCACTTGCTTGAAAATTATTCTTCATCAAAAGCTTCCCTAGAAAGCAACATTGGCAGTGAACCTGAGTGACTTTTTATCCTCTAATACATGCTCAGAAATTCCTATGAAAATTCATCCCAATGCTCCTAATAACTCCTTTCTCCCAGGCTCTTGTTCAAAAGGGTGAAGAGATTAAGAGGAAATTCTCCCTACTAATTGAGATTCAGAGGAAAATCTCACCTTTCTCAATAATTTATATTAATGGCAAAATTTCCATTTTGCCTAAGATTTTAGGTAACTTGTTCCAGAAGAAGCCTGATTTCCAAATGACTGCCCTGCCTAGGCTGAAGTCCACCATTAAAGTAACCACCAGCAAAGTTTCTCTCAGCTTCATTGGGTTGTTTAGCCATTAGTAATAAAGTTAAAATAAGACAATGAGACCAGATCAATGGAGCCACTCAGGATTTCTCTTTAGGGAGAGATTAAGGAAAGGATTCTGCACCTTTGGCCATGATCCCAAAGTTTCCAACCACGCCCAGTGTGTGAGTGAATTCATTTTCCATGGCAGAAATAATCAGCCTTACAGAAATGTTCATGTCTTGTGTAGACAGGATATCTTGGAGCCAGCAAAGGGAATTTCCTTCTCAGGAGCCTGGAGAATCCATTTCTCAGAGCTCCTGAGCAGCTGAGTGGCACATCACGGGCAATGAAGGCTCTTTGCTGCAGCAGATCAGAGGCAGAAATCTCACATCCCTGCAGCAGAGTGACAGCAGATGCTGCCTTTGGGAGAGAGGAGGTTTAGTGAAAATTCTAGGACAGGGGTATACAAGGGACATTCATTGTTCATCTGCATATTTTAAGGAGAAAAAATATGAGATTTCTGCATTTTATTATCTTTTAACTCAGTGGTGTTACTGTGTTTTTTATTGGAATGTGGCTCTTACTAGGAAAAAAAAGTAGTCAAAAGTAGGAAGGATCTAGAAGGAGGCATTTCTAGACTGGCAGGGAAAAAATTAGGAGTGACTATTTTTCTTTCTTTGTGAGATATAATTGTTATTATCTGAATTCTCAACTGGTATAAACTAACTTGGCTCTACCTAAGGTGACAGAATCACTTATTATACCCCCACTTGTGTGTAACATTTAATTCACTAAACATCAGCTGTTCATTTTTTATTTCTTTTTCTGAAAACTACTGTAAACAAGGATCTGCACACATTTTGCAATGCTTCAGCACTCCTTTTATCAGCATTCAAAGCAGACTTACTTTAAAATGTGTGATTCACTACTGATATTAAATTAAGATTCTAAAAGTGCTGTTGAATGTCTAATGGTGGTGGCAGACAACATAGATTTGTATAAAAACATATTCTCATTTTGACATGCAATAGAGGTTGTTATCCTGTGCTGTAAAATTTATTTTATATGTGTATAAAAATTATAGTTTTTAGTGAAAAAGAACACTGGCTTTCACATTGACACACACTCTGCTTTCTCGGGGATCAATTTTTATTTCTTCTGGAATCTTAAAGATTAATTTTCTTTATTTGTATTTCTGCTTTGCATTTCAATTTCTGGCAATATTCTGCTTTGGTAAGAAAGTAGCAGTGATTGAGAAACTCTAAGGTATTTTTCTGGGAGAAAATGGAGCTTAAAGCTATCCAATCTACATGACTGGTGATGCGTCCAAAATCCCTCATGTTCCAGCCATCCCCAGTTGTGGCAGTTGGAATTTGCAGGGAATGGTACCAGGTTCATCTCTGTCTGAAGGATTAGGAGAACAGGGTGTAACTGCACATTCTGCTGAGGTCTGCTTCTCCAGATATTAGATGGTTCTCACCTAAAAAATTCCCAAATACCATGAGGCTCCAGGGCACTTGGTCTCATACTCTCTCCCTAGGATACATGCAGAAGAAAGCCTTTGCATATTTCTATATCTTCAGTTTCTAATGGGTCATACCTTACTTTTTGAAAAGTGGTTTCTGATGTGCAAGAGCTGTGGGGATTTTGGACTAATCTGTTCTGAGAGAGAGGCTGGAACAACCCAGGAAATCTCCCACCTTGTGTTTCACTTGATGATGCAGTTCAGTGCTTACACAGTACCACTGAGAGCACTTTTTATCTCTCCCGGCATATGGGGCTAGAAAATTACTTGTAAAGAGCCTCAAAGGTTAATGAGAGCCAGTGAGATTCATGCTATCTGCATGCCATTTAATACAGTAATCCACAAGACACACAAGGAAAGCATTTCCTGGCAGAAATAGAAAAAATGTCATGACCCCAGACTGTGGCGGTGAGTGGAACAAAGGGCTGGGTTTCTTAGATTAAACATTTAATCCTTTTGGGGGGTGAGTGAGGTCAGGCAGAGGAAGCAATCAGGAAGGTGCTCCAATAGCACAGGCTGGTGGTGCCCAGCCAGTGTCAGACTGTGTAACCAAAAGGGCAGGTTCACCATCCCAGTGTTACCTGCTACTGTAACAGGAGACACCAGGTCTTTGATCATTAATTAGGAATAAGTGCCCAGAGAAATCATATATAAGCACCTGATTCCAATCTATTCAAAATTTGTAAAATGCTAGGTGATTATTTGCCCTTGCAGTTCATGCTATGGTTTTTATTTTCATGTTTATCCTTTCAAAGAAAAAATAAGTTTGCCAGGACCTTGGATATTGTGAAGGAGCATCACCTATTTCCTATGGTTTTACACAGTGAAGGAGCTTAGCATGGATGACCTGTGCTCTTAACCAAGGGCATTGGATGTGTTTCCCTGGAAATCAGTTTCTCCATGTTAGAGCCATCTAAGATGCACCTCACAGATTGTATTTGATGTTTTGCAGCACGTGCCCTGAGGGATACATATGTCTGAAGGCTGGGGAAAATCCTGACCATGGTTACACAAGCTTTGATACTTTTGGCTGGGCCTTTCTCTCCTTGTTCCGTCTTATGACTCAAGATTACTGGGAACGTCTTTACCAACAGGTATGAGGCCATTGTATTACTGATAAAATAAAAATAAAGACATCATCTTATTACAGTGGCGTATACAGCAGTTAAAGACAAGAAAGAATTGCTGGCTATTAGGTAAACTCTGCTTTGTGTATGTTCTAGAGAAGGATAGTCAGATGTTCTGGAGAAGAACAATCAGTTCTAATAATGAATTAATTTTCTTAAGAGGGATGATATCTGAAGACATTAGGCTGAGTGTTTGAGGAAATTGAGAAAAAGTGGTACTGAGAGAAAGACCCTCATTCACCTGAGTCTAAATGAAGTTCACCATTTAAGGAAGATCACCACAGCACCACTTGGTGATTTTTTGGTGGATGGTGTAACACAAGTTAATATTTTGAGTCCAGCCCAAGAAAAGGCCAGAGAACCACCTGTGTTCTTGTCATATCTGGTTTTGCAAGGCGTAGTGATGAACACAAATTCAGAAAATGGCAAAACAGCGTGATGTATCTCAGTTCTCTCTGCTGCAAGCTCTTCATCATGGACACCTGACAGACAGAGGCACAAACAGATCCAAACTCAACTCACAGTCACATGCAAGGTGGTCTCTGAGTAAGTGCCCATTTCAGCATGCATTTCCAGAAATGTGTGCAAACCCCAAAGAACTACATCTGCCAGTTTGATCCTGAATTACATTCTCTGTCCATGAAGCCACTGACGATTTGCTGCTGCATCTCAAACCTGCCAAAACTGGAAGGTGATCCTATGGAAATCAGGGGATAACTTTGGCAGAACCACTCTGAAGGTACTGGGGTAAACATTGCTGAAGATTTGGGGGATTTCAGCTTCACATACAGCCAGTTATGCAATTTCACTTCAGGAAAATGTAAAACAATGAAACTGGAGATTCTTTAAACAGCTGTATTCACTTGCTTGGCAAAGAGCTACGTGTACAACTCTGGAAGACAGAAACTGTCATGGCAAATTAGGATGAACATCACTCCACTTCATTATTTGACCTTATACTATCACACAGTGTTTTCTGTCAGTAGTATCAACTCTCTGAGCATGGGACATATCTGTTACACATAAGCTGTCCCCCTAAATTCCAGTTATGCCAATAAATCTGGTGAAGAACCAGGGGATACATTCAACAGAGCCCAAGGTTTGGTTTTTCTTGTCCTCATGCAGATGTCTCGATATTTGGTTAAGTTGCACCCTAAACGTGTATTTTTCTCTCTGAAGAAGGTCCTGGGTTGTAGACATCTGAAGAAATCCAACACAAATCTCACTTGGATGGTTTCTACACACTAGACAAAACCAGATTGAACTGTGGGGGAATTTTTCACTGCAACTGACTCTATTATATCTATTCTGAAAGAAAACCAGCAGAGATATTTGATACAGGAGGAAAGCACTGAAAGCATTATTCTCTTAGAAATTAATTCACTGCAAGACACACAATTTTTGATTAAGGTATAAAAATTTATTGGTGAGGAGATTATTTCCCTGTATGTGGTTGTCATTTCTCATCAAAGGCTTTCTGTTTGAACTATTTTGCAAAGACTGAACTCAATTATATTATAAATTAATTTTAAAAGAAACCCCTTCTTTTCTTTATTTTTTTTTTTCTTTTTAAAAACACAGTAAAGCAGTGTTAATTTTACTTTTGCACGTACAGACTCTCAGATCTGCTGGGAAGATCTACATGCTTTTTTTCATGCTGGTCATCTTTCTGGGCTCATTTTACCTGGTCAACCTGATTCTGGCTGTTGTGGCCATGGCTTATGAGGAGCAGAACCAAGCCACTATTGCTGAAACAGAGGAGAAGGAAAGAAAGTTTCGGGAAGCCATGGAGATGTTGAAGAAAGAGCAGGAGGTCAGTGAACTCTGTGACATGATTAGCCTTGGGTGACTTGAACAAATGTTACCTTAGAATTTACATCCTCTTAATTTTACATTTGTGTGATAACCAAAGTAAGAGTTTGCTTGAAAGAACTTTAATGCTTATTGTACTGAACAAAGTTATTGGAATTTTTTTTTTTTTTTTTTTTTGTGTGTGAAAGAAAAATTATAGTTCTCCCTGTTAGGAGTGGGGCCATTTGGGGTTTACGTATCCAGATGTGTACTGGTTTAACCATGCCACATATGCCAGCAGAGAAAATTAATATAGTTTGGCATGTGAGATGTTTTAATGATGGTAATGATTGTGCATTTGAGCACAATCCAGCTGTGTGGGTAGCTCAGCCAGAGCCCCAGCTGAACCTCCTTCCACCACCCCTTTAGCACACCTTGTTTGCCTCACTGTCTTGCTCCACCTGCTGTAAATATCCAATTGTTTGAAAACGAAGGTAAAGGTGTAGATTAACCTCTTTGAAGCACATACAGCTTCATTCCTGGAAAAGTAAACAGGCAGACCTTGAGGTTAAGATCTGCAAATTATGCAAAGGGTATGGATTTAATGTTATGTCATAAATTCAAACAAACCAGGGAGGCCAAGTGGTGGATGTAGCCTTATAGCCTTAATAACAGTGTTTAATTTGCATGTGGTTTGTGTGGGGTAGAAAGCTTTTATTAAACAGCAGAAGAGAACATTTTAGGTGCTGTGAACAAGAAGACAATAAGAAAATTAGTCTGAAATAACACGTAGCACTGTAGTTCAGAGAAATAAATCCTTGAAACACAATATAAACTAATATACATAATTTTCTTTTGGGTACATATGGCTTCAGGGCCTAATCCAAAGCCCATTTAAATCCTTGGAAAGAAAATAGAAAATGCAATTCACTCTTGACAAAGTGCTAGTAGTGGCTTATGAATCATTTAAGTCCTTTTAAAGATCCTCTTTGATAGTTTAAGTAATAGGTAAATGCAATTTAGTCCATATACAGCCACTTTGAACAGAGTAACTCTGCCATAACCTAAGGGAACAAGCTGAGCTCCAGCTCGTACCTATTTTGTACAAATTTTCATGTGTATTGACTCCAGCTGAGCTCTTCCTAATAACAGTCAACTTTGGTAGCCCCAGCTATAATTAAAGATATTTAAGAATTTCATTTTGAAGGCTTTGATTTCAATTAAGCCTGTGTGTACACAAAGAAAAGGAACATTAAGCCCAGAAAGCATAATGTGTCAAAAAAAAAAGTTGCCCCTGAAAATCTGAATTTTTCCCATTTGTTTATATGCTTTATAATAGAGTCTTTTCTTCAGCCAACCATTTCTCATCTTGCCTGTGCCCTGTTCAGTGGAAAGGGTGGAGAGTACATGACTCGAGAGCAGCTCTTTGCTTTCTCATCATTTGTTCTGTTGCCTTAGGGCAGCTCGAGCAGACTTCCCAGCTCAGGCAGTCAAAGCCTGCTTGGAAGAGGAAGTGACTAATATCCTCCAAGGTTTTTCAGGGCCTCTTGCCACTGCTCAGACTCCACATGCTTCAAAAATATTCCTTTGTATTTGCAATATTCCTGGAGTATTATCCTAGTTTTATGGGAAGGAAGTTCAGGAGTGGAGTGATTTGGGTCCATGGTGTTCACTAATGAAGTCCAGTAATTCTGCAAATCAACTCCTGGCATCTCAAAGTAGATATTTGGAAGGAGAGGCTCAGGAAAAGGAATTGGGTGGCTGCACCATGGAACTTTCAGATGTCCTGCTGAGATATCTCCCCCCAGTCAGAGCTACTCAGTTTCAATCTGATTCTCCAAACCTCCATCAAGATTTTGGTTTTGACTTTCTCACTGTACCACTAAGTTCTTGCCTCAAGAGCTCTCTTTTGCATAATCCTCATATCAGGGCTCATTGGAACTAAGCTGTCCTCTCATCCTTCAGCCATCACATGTCCTTCCAGGTATGCCTGGCCCCACACCTTTCTGCCCCTGGAGTTGTTGCAGTGGGTTATGGCCTGCCTGCAGGAGCAGGACATGCTGCAGCCACAGGAACCCAAACAGAACAGGTAGATAGGCTGGACATGGGGCCATCCTCAAGCCCAGGCTTGACTGAGTAAGCTGGTAAGGTGTCCCTGCCCATGGCAGGGGGGTTGTATGGACTTCAAGCTCCCTTCCAACACAAGCTGTACTGTGATTCTGTGATCCTCCATGCCATGAGGAACTATTCAGTCTAAATCCTTTTTCAGCATCTGAGAGAGGTATTGAGCACAGAAACAATTCAAGCAATAAGTAAGAAAATTATAAGAAACTAAAAATTGGGTTATTTTGCAGTATGAGTGCAGCATGCTTAGTAGCACAACCTGCAATATTTTCTAGATCTACAAAATATGACAGCAATCAAAAAGGAAAACCAAAACTGTTCAGGCCAGCTTTTAAAATGTGCAGTATAAAGGGAGCAGAAATTTAATTGTTAGACCTGCTTGGGGACTATCAGTCAATTTATACAATTGGTCTAACACATTCCTAAATCTGAGCTTAACACCAAAAGACTTGCCAAATCTTTATGAAGAGAAAGCACTTCAGCATAGCAATTAAATCAATTGACTCAAAAAAAAAAACCCCAACAAACCAACCAAAACAACCTAGACCAGTGTCTGAGCCCTCCTCCTCTCTGCTCTAAGCAGCTTGCTTATGAAAGATATTTCCCACAGGAATTAAGTTTTGTTGTGCTCTCAGCTTGATAGAGCTACCGCTACTCCTTGAAATACATGATTGATTCTTTACACGGCTGTTAAGTGCCTTCACTTTCCTTGGACTGATGCCTGTGGGAGGAAGGGAGTATTTTGCAGTGGAGAGATGATTGCCTGTTTGATTCTAGTGGCTTACAGACAATAGCACTGAGGATTCATCTGTTTCTCCTGTTCTGGGGAACCAGGAGAGGCTTTTTTTAACAATTCAGTCTCTTCAGGTGTTTCAGCTGGGTGCTCTGCACTGGGTTGGTCTCCAGGCCACTGATGTGGCCACCACTGGTTCTCCAGCACCTCCCAACCCTTGTGGCCAGAGTCCCCTCATTCCTCCTGCCTGTGCTGGGGACAGGGCCCCAGTTCCCCCATCTCCTATCAGTCCTTCCTCCTGGCTGCTCGTTTGCTCCCAGGGCTGTGGTTTTGGGGCTCAGGCTTTGGAACTGGGCTTCTACAGGGCTCCCAGCAGCTGGTGTGTTATCAGCCTGCTCCTGCAGAGATCCTAGCAGATAGCCAGCACAGCATGGAAGCACCTGGCACAGCAAAGGCCACCTTATCTCCAGTTAAGCCCATGGCTCTTTCTTTGCATCTCTGGTCGCAGCTGCCTGTGCTGTGATTGGGATAAGTGTTTACAGAAAGGTGCCAGCTGAGCTGCCTGCTGCTCCTGGCATCCCTCTGTGCAGGGGAGAGAAAATCCCTGCAGCCAGCTGGGCTGCCCTCCTGTCCAGCCCTTCAAGGGGCTGAGGTCCAGGGGGGCTTTAATCTGAGGTTCCCCAGCTTGAGATTTTTCTTTGCCTGGCACCAGAAGTGTTAGCCCAGAGATGTGTGCACGGTGTGTGCACACAGGCTGCTCCTTCATGATATGTCAAGCAGTCTTGTGTGGGAGCTCCACATAAAAACCATCCTTTTATGCAGCCATTCCTAAGTTTTATGATTACTTATCTCCAGAAATTTTTAATGTCTCTCCTATACACCCTTAAAATTTAAAATGAAAAATAATTTCTGAGCTGTAGTAGTTTTCACTGAAATGCTGAAATAACAATATTTATACCTTCTACAATCTTCTGATTTAGGCACTAGCAGCTAAAGGAATTGATTCAATGTCACTCAGCTCATTGGAAATGTCACCTAAAAGTGCAAAAGAAAGAAGAAACAGGAGAAAGAAAAAGAAATCTTTGGGGGCAGATGAGTATGGGGAAGACCAAAGGAATCCCAAGTGTGACTATGATGATGGTCAAAGGAGGATGGTAAGCCATGGTCTGAAACATCACTTGTTCCACACTGTACTTTCCTTGACAGGCCAGGTTCTGAGCAAGGCAATTTCAACTGAAACTTTTAGAAGAAACAGGTATTTAATATCTTAACTGATATTAACATGGCAGATACAGCATACAGTCTGTGCTAGAACAGTGGAAGGAAACATATTACCACTTTATTTTTTTTAAATGAATCCCATTAAACATTTTTATAAACCTGTTTTTTTAAATTTGTTTCCTTTTTTTTTTTTTTTTGCCTCAAGATAACCCTCAATCTGGTTTATTTTCTTTCATTCATCTGATTATATCTATCCTATCCCTACCAGAGATAAAAAAATCTTAGTGGAAACCTGCAAGGCTTAAAAATAAAAGAGAGGAGGAGAAAAGGAGGAAACTTGTCTCTGAGGGCTTTTTAAATATTATACAAAGACATTATTAACATTTTTATATTCTTTTGCTAGTTGCCTCCAAGTCAAAACTTTGTGGCACTTGTTTCTACTTTCTATTGCAGGGAAGAAAAACAGAGTGACAGAGTTATTAAATAAAGTTTTATGTAAATGTTCCTGACATGCATGAATGTGAATCTGCCCATGCTGTATGTATCAAGGGATCATAAATAGCTCCAGATAATTTGTCTTTGTTTAACTGAGGGCAAAGTTTAAATCAGTTTGTTTTGTTGTTTTGAAGAGCCATGTAATGGGCTAAGTCCTTTTCTATTTTGTTGTCATTGAATTTAGGGATACTTGGCAGCCATAAAAAGCTCATAAAAAACATGTAAGTGGTGTAAGTAAATGTGACCAATTAATGACTCCCCAGCTCACAAAATTTACCCAGAGCTGGATTTCTGTAGATGACATGCATTTTTTAATCTGATTGTTTGTGTTGCTGTCTCATTGGTCAAGAGGGTTGCGTAACAAATTGCACCTTTTCTAAACCCAGAATTTCTCTTTAGCTTCATTCTGGATGGGTTTCAGGACACCACGTGCCAGAAGCACTGTGGATTGGAGCTGTGCATTTTCAGTTTATTTCTCAGATTAGCATTCCTTGTTTTCACTTTTCGCCCCTGGATGTCATATGCATGAGAAGCATGGGAGACACATTTCAAAACTTATAGTAAATCTTCTCTGCAAGGCTGTGTCTGGCATGGTTGGAGGGAATAAGGCTGAGTCATCATTCAGATGCTATCTTAGCAGCTGGAAGTGTGTTGCCATCAGAAATCAGTCTCAATGACTGTGCCATGGAAACCCAGGCATGGATTTCTGACCAGCTGAAATTTGGTAGCAATCCAAAAAGGTTGGTTTTAGTTAGAAAGAGCCTGGGTTTTGTACTCCTCCAGGTACCAGTGTCACTAAATAGCATCATTACATAACTCAGTGGTGTAAGCTACAGCACAGAATGAAATCAGGCTTCATTCGATTTATCTGGTTTGTGGGTGCTGTGGCAATCTGACCTCTCTTCATAGGTACTTGGCTCATGGGAAAGTTCTGAAGAAGCTGGAAATTCTGTTCAGGCATAAATTCAAAAATATATTCTGCCTAAATGCTCTTACTCCAGTAATTTCCTCTTTAGAGAGAAGAGAAAGGGATAGACTTGAATTCCTTACACATTTTCTGAAGATCCTTTTTGCTCTGCCGGATTTTAGGTGTGTTTAGTCCTTGGCTACATCTTGCTGATGCTCTGGCAGAGTTGCAGTCTCACTAACTGACGTCAGAGTGGATCGTCAAGGCTGATATTTAAGTGAGGGAGACTGCTGTGTACTGAGGTTACCTAGCCCTTAAGCAGCCATGTGCATTGAGATAATAATTTTACAAACTAATAAACCATATCCCTCTTCTTGCTCTTGGTTTGTTTTTTGGTTTTTTTTTTTTTTCTTTTTCTTTTATCACCTTCTTCCGTCGTATTCTGCTTCTTCTTCTTCCCTCTTCTTCTCATTTTCCCTGCAGTTCATTTCCTGCCCTATTTCTTTATCTATTCTTCTCCCACTGCACCGTTCCTTCCCTAGCTGTTATGAAGAAGTGTGATAATGCAGTAGATTGGAGCTGGATCCCCTCTCCCTGCTCCTGTCTTCCACTCCTTGTGCTGCCTTCCCAGGTCCTCTGGCACTTGTCCCATGGGGGGGAGTAGAAGCAAAGGAAGTATCACACTGTGAGCTGAATGCCACCTTGACCCTTCCTGTTTCAGCACATCTTTAATTGCCAAGTGTTAGACAAATACCTAAAGGCTAGGAATGACTGTCCAACCTCTTAACTTTGCGGAGCCTGAATACCAATAATTAAATCTCTCTTTCTCTGAAGCGCTTGGTTTAAAATGGAACTTACTGCTCTCCCCCAGAACTTCCTCGCTCCTGAAAAACATGTTGCAAAATGTTGTTTCTCTTTCCCCTTTTTCCTCTCTGGGGGTTTCCAGACTCTCCTTGGCATTAGTTATGGTCCCAGTGCAAACTTGGTGAAGCGCAGAACGAGCCACGGAAGCGTTTTCAGTTTCCGACTCCGTGGCAGAGACACTTGCTCCGAGACAGATTTTGCCGATGATGAGATCAGCATCGCTGGGGAAAATGAAAGCCACCGGGGCTCTCTCTTAATTCCAAGATCTGGGAGGCGTCCAAGCGTGCAAAGTCAAGTGAGCCATAGTTCTCACCCTACTACTCCCAACTACACCCAGACGGGCAAAAGGAACAGCTCAGTGGATTGCAATGGTGTGGTTTCCCTGATAGGAGGAGGCACCGGGGCACTCCACCCAGACCCTACTTCTCCTGCAGGGTTACTGCTCCCCCCAGTTATTATGGAAAAGCCTGGGACAGGTGACCTGGTGAGTACTTTATAACTTTTGTATGTGATTCGCGCTCTCGTTTCCTTCTAAATGTTGTTGGAGATTGCTGTAATTTATTTACACGACATGGAGTCTGTGGTGAGAAACCCAGACTCACCATTCCAGGCAGGGTGGGAAGACAATGAGTTAATTCACAGAGAAATGTGTGCCTAGTGCCTCATCAGAAAGGTTTGTGCCTTCTGGTGAGATTTCCTCTTCAGAGCTGTCAGGAGGCAAATACCTAAATCTTGAGTTTGACAGAGATTTTCTTTTCTTGAAGGGACAGTTTTAAACTTGATTTCTTTTGACTTTTGAATACCTGACATTGTCTGGTGGATAGAAAGTTATGATTTTTAAATGACTCCATGAATCTTGCCATCTTGAGATTGTGTTTTCTCTTGCTGGTTGGTCTCTGTTTGCATCTGACCTCTGGTCTTCTCTTGGGCTGCTTGAGGAGGGCTGTTCCTTCAGTCCAAAGGTAGTTCCCAGAAGGGTTCAGCATCCAGTTCAAATAACACCCAGGAAATATGAGCAGATGATCAACAGATTTCAGCCCTTTTGCAGATTGCCAGCATCTTTGTTGCAGAGCAACACCATGAGATGGTGTTTTTGGAAACAGCTGCTACACAGGCAGAGCAGCCTGGACAGGTTGCTAGTTTGAGATAGTGGGAATTGATCTTTTCTTATGTAGATAATCTGCATTGAAGCTCATCACTTTTAACAGTCTTTAAATTATGGAAGTCACTACTACAGTCAGTGTGGGCAGGATTCATTTCATTGTAGGGATCAAAAACAGACCAGAATAATCTCTCTCCTTGGAAGTGCCTTTTTTTCTGTTCACTTTAGCCACAAGTCTTACATTAGGTGAGATAAAGCCCACTCAGAGTAACAAGGTGCCAAAACCAGGTTATGTTGGTGGGGGAAAAAAAAGGCAAATGTGATTATAACATGTATTAGCCAAGGTATCTCCTAAAGAGAAAGGTGAGTGTGATGGATCCCAGCTGTGGTGTCAGATTATCAGTAAATTGAGAAGCAGTTTTTTTCTCTGGAGCCAAGCAGCTTTATTCCTTTCAGGGTTTGGACTGAATTTTTTTCCACACCTATCTGGGCATTCCCTGTAGTTCTGCAAATAGACTCTCACACCACCCATGAGAGAAGGGGCCAAGCTGCATGTGGGAAACTGGTTGGTGTGAGAATTATCTGTTTTGTTGACAGTTTTGAGACTGTTGCTGCTTTTTCAGATGTTCACATCTTCCTTCATTTAGGACTTTGGTAATCCCACTTTTACTCTCTGTGGACAAGGATGACCAGTCCTGAGACAATTCTGTAAACAGCAAATGCTGTAGATAGGGAAGTTTTACTGGATTTAGCTTTGTGGGAAAAAAAAAAGAAAAAGAAAAAAAAAAGTGTGCATTAAAGGGGCTGGGGAACAAAATTTGTGCATCTGTTTAAAAACAATTTTGAACCAAAGTTGTAAGGCCTCAGTAGATGAGTAGAGGATGTCCCCTTTTTCTCTGTAAGGAAAGCAGCTCTGCAGGCTGCTGAGGGTGTCCCAGCTGTCAGAAAAAGCTTAGCAAAGTACAAGAGCCCTCAACCCTTCACAGAAAATATCAGTATTTTACAGGATGGGGTCCTGAGGTGACAGGGAGGCTCTGAGCTCTGCTGGCATTTATTTTCATTTGTCAGCCTCCTGCCTTTTGAATAAATGGATGCTGGAAATGGAATGGCCGGGGTGGGGAACTCACTTGGCAGTTCCCTGCCCATCTAGGAAACAACACCCAGGCTCTGCAGTAACAGATGCTCATCCAGTGATGCAATGTGAAGGATGTTGTGTCTTTTGCAAAACAGGTTTGGTATCTGATCTATCCAGAAAATGTGAGCTGGAGTTAAGGGCTAATTGGCGAGGGGCCCATTGCTGTACAGATGTATTCACTGCAGGAGTCACAAGCACTGGGCACAAATGTGCAGCCTCAGCTGTGGCTCAGGCACAAGGAAGTAGCAAATCTGACCCCTCAGCGTGCTTGGAGATAAATCATCATGTTTCTTGGCTTTGCATTTGATGATTTTCCCCTTTTTCTTGTTAAAATTTGTCGGTGAATTTTTTCTTTCTTAGCAGCTCTGTCTTCTTTTTGCAATCTCTTCATATGTTTGGGGAAGGTAGAAGAAAGATGTTGCAGTTGCCTCATTAACCTCACTGACCCTTCTGCTGTTATTTATTTTGAGCAAGTGTGAGCCCATGGTGGAAAAGGACCCACTTGGGCTATCTGTTGTATCTTTCATGAGCAAGAAATGAAGGGCCAGTCCATGAAAATGCATCACTGTAACATGGCTTAAGCCCTCACTTGCAGCTTCCTGAGGTGCAACTGTGGGTTTGCTCCTGCAAATGGAACACCTGAGTAGATGGAGCTGGAAAAAATCACAATTTGCAGCACTAGATTTTTGGGGATGTACTTTTTTAGATCACTCTGTGATGCTGAGCAGTATCAAATGAACACAACACCACCCATCAGGCTGCTACTGAATGGGAAGTTCTCTGAATTCTGATTTGGAGAAAGCCTGGAGGAGCACTGATTTAAAAGACAGAGCAAACATCAAACAAGATCTGACCATCTCTGGCTTTGCATTTTTAACTTGTAGGCCTTCAGTCACAAATAATGGCTTAGCCCATAGCTGTCACAAATTATCCCAAAGTGGGTCCCCCTCAGGTTTCTCCAGGAAAGCACAAACAGTCACTAACCACTTTTGAGCATTTTAGCCTGATCAGCTTCAGCAGTATTGGTTCTGAAGACAAAATGGTTGGGTTGGGACCACAATGAACAACTTCCATGCCTTTGTGTCATTGCAACTGCTACCTCCTGTCCCAGCCAGGAGCCATTTCCCCACGGGAATGGCTGCAGGTGGCAGCTGAGCTGACATGAAAACATCTGTGCAGTTCAGCTGCCCTCTCCCAGGAGAGAAGTGGCTGCAGCAGTTTATCCCACTGTTCAGGCTGGTGACTCAGAGGAGTGACATCCTGGCACTTGGCTGCAGAAAAGCATGTAAGATAAAAAATCCAGTTTCAAATGCTCTTCAGAAGCCTTGGCTGCTTGGCACAGATGGATGAGTGGGTTTCCATGAGAAACAAAGTGTGTTTGCACTGTCCACATCCTCTCCCTAATTTCTAAATCCAGCTGAGGAAAAAGGGAGGACTTTAGGTTATCTCAATGGATGGTGCTAGAGCCCATCAGTCTCATCAGCTGGGGGCAGTCTTGATGGCCATCAGGTTTGCTGACCATGGTCAGCATGGTCCATGCTGAGCAGCCACCTGCCCATGAGCTCATCTGCATCAGAGTAGTCCTGAAAGTCACCAGGGGCTTCAGTACTTGAGCAAGAGGAGGACATCCTACCCTCTACAAGGAGCCTGGGCATCTCTACACACTTTGGATGTCCCCATGCCATAAGAGAGTTCCCACAAGGAGTTGTTTTTAGTTAGAAAGAGCCTGGGGAGCTTGTGGGGAGCTGCACAGAGGGTTCAGTGCCATGAGGGTTCCAGACAGAGGGCCTGCAGAGGTCGTAGGAAGAGCAAAGTAGTGCAATATGAAAGGATGGCCTGTAAAAACCCTTCACAAAATCAGGTCTGGGTCTGGCAGTCGTCACCTGGAGGGGAAGAGCAACAGGTGGTCAAGTGTGAGGGATGCAGGGAGCTTGTCCCAGGAAACCCATGGCAAGTCCTGATCACTCTTCTGGAAATGCAGGGGACTCACTCAGGGCTGTCCTGTGTAAATAAGACATAAGCAGGACCTGGTGATTATGCTAGAAGTCCTAATTGTTTGTGTCTTGACCTGAAACTGAGAGTTTTGAAAAATGATACATTTTTACGCTCCTGCTGATTGCTGGGTGACGTTTTGGCTTTTGCCTTATTTAGAGAAAATCTGTATATTATGTAAGTAACTTCAGGGCACAACAACCTAAAGGTTCTGCGCCTTCCTGCAGTATTTATTGGTGTCTTTGCATTGCTCTGCTGTGTCTTGGTGTTTCTTAATTAGGAGGTTAGAATAACACCTCCCTTCACAGGGTGTTGATATGCTTGGGCAGAATTTGATTTAGTTAATGACCTCTTACCTGGAGCTCAGTTTATCCATGGAATCTGATGAGGCTGAGTATGATCTCACCTGTGGCTTTCAAGAACTTCTAGATTGTTAAGGAACACACAAAACACCATCCCTTCTTGCCTCCTAAATCCAACTGGAGCCTTTCCTGTAACAGTCCAAGGAAATCGCAAGATTTTTAATTTAACCTGACTTTACAATTGTTCCAGAGGTGGGAAGTGGAAGAGAAATGGATGCAGGACTGAAAGAGTGGTGGTTTCCAAGTGGGCACTGGCTGTTAGGTGGTGATCCCCACTGCTTTGCTCTCCCTGGGGCACCTCCTCACCAGAGCTTTCCATCAGTCCAGGAGCAGGGCAGGGCAGCCTGTGACATGGGTTTGGGATGGACAGTGGGGCTGGAGTAACCTGGGGACACACTCTTGCACACAGAGCCTTTCCTGAATTTCCTCTTGGTCACACTTAGGCTTTCTTTTCTAGGAAACTTGAAATGCTGAGCATTGCTAGATTGGCAGGAGGGAAAACCACCTGGAGAGGGGCCAAGCTGTTTATCAAGGGACTGAAATAAAAATTTAGGAATTTATCTTTAGATGATATTATTTTAAAAAGAAAAACAAACAAAAAAGACCTTGCTTTTTGTTTCAGCTAAGCATAAAAGGGTTTTGCTGACCACATTGGTTTGAGGTTTTCATGTTGATCCTAAAACCACCCTGAGGTAAAATTTCTCTCTTTTACTTTTTGTTTTGGCACAGAACTGGTGAAAAGGGAAAGTGTTAGCAGTTTCCACGTTCAGAAATAAAGATCAACAGAATAAGTCATCCAAAAATCCTCCAATAAATTATGTGGATAAAAGCTCCCTCTGATGCTGTCACACAGAGTTGTCACCACAGCTCTGTTTCTGCTCATTTCAAACTTTTATTTTGTACATCCTAAGTGTAAATCCCTCTGGTTTGGTACAAATATTTTTTACTGCTTTAGTTTAGTTTAAGCATCTCTTTAAATAGTCAAATATCCCCAAAATGAGGTGGTTTCTTTTTAATGCTGTGCTCTATTATGGCCACCTCCAATTTCATTAAATATTTGTGATGGTGCCTTACTGGCTCCATTGCTTATGGTGTGGCCTGCCCACTTTTTTTTTTTTTTTTTTTTGCTTGAAAAATGTTGAAGTGTACGAGAAAAATTAAACCTGTCCTGGTTCCCAAAAATGGTCTTTAAAAACGCTGCTATGTTTAAGCCCATCTTCACATAATCATTTTGACATAGTTCAAAACTGTAGGCAGTGAGAAGAAAATACTTCTTTTATACATCCTCATTTACATGGAAATTACTGGATAGTATATTTGTCTCTATGGAATTTAGCTAATCCAAAGGAGGAACTTTTCCAGTCAGTCAGGGGGCAAGAGAAATAATCTTTTCCTGCTGGAGGTGCCTATGTTTAACTCTATTGTGATTTCTCATCTGGATCCTAGGGACACTCCTTGCATCACTGTGGGGACTGCTGTTATTTTATGCTTAATTTCTATAGAAATATAAGTACAATGAGAAACTGTGCCTGTATGTGTTCTCTCAGAGATGATAATAGCCTTTATGCTGCCTGCTTGTCCAGTTCCTGGAATTGTTTCTGTCTCACAGTGCAAAAGCTGCCAGTTCCTTGTGTGACTATCAGCCATCTCTGCTCTAAAATAAATAATAATAATATAAACCCAAACCCACACATAACTATTCTTTACATTGGGTAAAAGCTTATGACCTTCCTTAAGCAGCTTTAGTAATTTTAAGCAATTCACCTGGATGGAAACTTTCTTTCCTGGAAAAATTCTTCCTAGTAAGTGACAGAGTGGCTACGTGCTGGATTTACTGCTCTGTTGGCAAATCTTTGCCCAGTGGCACTGCCTGCCACACACTGTGTCCTGGCTCTGGGGATGAGCCTCTGCTGTGTGCCTGGAGCCAGGGGGCTGGCAGGGAGCAGGGGCTTGGTTCAGTTAAATACATTTTTAAAAAATGGGAATAATTAACCTGTGAATGTTTTTCTTTTGGGTTTCTACCACTTTGCACTCGTGAGTAAAAGGTGGCTTTCAGATCAAGGACTCTCTTGGGAATGAGGTTGTCTGATGACTTGTTACTGGTACATCCTATGCTTTAGGTCAGATAGGATGGGGAGATGTTAGAGCTTAAAAAGAATGAAATAATCCACAGAGATTTGAAATTTGAGGTTTTCTTATGGTTCATTTTACAGAGGCAAACTTGTGCTTCGGGTTTTTTTCTCTTTTTCTTTGCTTTTCCTTTCTTTTTTGTTTAAATTTATTCTACTTTAAAAATTGTCTCCCTCCTGTTTTTCTTCAGCCTGTCTAGCTATTTCTTTTTGGTCCCATGTATTTGTTATGTATTCCAAACTGCTGTGAATGATTATGCAATTTTGTAGATGCTTTCTTCATTAATAAAACATTTGTTGTTTCATTGGTTTTTATTGGATGTTTTTGAGGCGAAGGAAATCAGCAAACTAATGCATCTGAAACACCATTCCTGGTATTCCCTGGCTCTTAGGCCAAGGAGAGAGTGTTTTTTAGTTGTGCATGACTGTCTTTGAAGGGTTTCTGTTTATAACTTTCCCTCTGAGATGACTTAGTCAGTAACTCAATGGGCAATGAGCAGATTCTGTTGAGTTTTTCTTTAAAAGGACATTTTAGGGAGGAAATAAAGGCCATTTTGGAGCATCACTGCTTTTCTGGCCCAGCTAATGTTTTAAGTTCTTGCTTGCAAAGTCCTTACTCTTCTCTGGCCTTGCAGACATTGGTGTTTTTAACTGCAGTACTTGAAGTGACCTGGGACCAGCATCCTGGTTATCATTTTCATTGTCAACAAGTGGCCAAACATTTTTGCCCTTTTCTGGGGATATCCCCTGCCCTGAAGAGGTCACAGTCCAGAAAGACAGCTCATAGAGCTTCAGCACCTTTGTTTCTTGCTTTTCTCGTGGAATTGCCTTTCTGAAGAGCATTTTTGGTAGAGAAATGGTGAAAAGAATGAATCCTGGGCCCCTGGGCATGAGCAGCAGAGCTGTGGAGCTGCTGCTTTTGGCACATCTCAGTTGGCATTCCAGGTGCTGATCAGGGCAGTCAGGGCTATTTCAGACCCAAGTGATGAGAAGATCCAGAAGACTGAATCTAACTCCTGTAGCTCATTTGTCTATGGAGAAACAAAAGCAGCTACTCTGATATCTGAATAAACCAGAGGTTCTCATCTTTGTAGGGATTTATTTTCATTTCCTGTTTCCTTGAGCTATAACACAAGAGCCATCAGGATCCATCCATCTACACCTGTCTTGTTACACAGGGTCTCAGATCTCACAGCCTGCATGCTTCAGGACCAGGGCAGGGGCTGTTAAACATTTATTTTGGGAAGCTGAGGGTCTCAACCAGGAAGTCTGTGGCAGAGAATGATGTTAAACCTGGCTTTCCCAGATTCTTGCACCTCAACCACTTTTCCTTCCACCTGTGTGGGATCTGGAGGAGTAAACGAAGTGGGATTTGTTCTCTATATGAAGTGGGAGCTTGTAATAATAAAAGCCTTAACATCTTGCTCCTGTGAGCTGACAATATAAAGTGTTTCATGCAGTGTGTGTCTTCAGCTATACTGTATTTCTGTCTGGCTTCAGAAACCCAAGCCTACAAAAAGCATAAAACTAATTTAAAATGAGACATTAAACAAAGACAGTTTGGAAGTTCTGTTTTTCTAGTATTTGATTTCTTTTTTTTTTTATTCTTTTCCTTGAGAAACATGAGAACAAGGGTTAGGTTATTTATTTTTTTCCTGAGAAAAAGAAGCTAAGTCTCTCCCCTAATTATGGAGCTTCAGAATCCATAACACCAAAGATCACCACAATGACAATATGTTCCTGAGATTTGGCAGTGTTTCAGAACAAGGGAAAACATGTGTTGGGGAGTCAGTTTGCTTGGTATGATATCAGAGGTCTGCAATGGAGCTGTTACCCACGCCCTTTTCCTTTTCTAGCTGTATAATTAAATACTTAACACATTTCAGAAATAATGGATTAATTAATGTAATTAAGCAGGCCTTCTTTCACAGGCAAAGAGCATGGGAAAGCAGCACTGCTATTCCTCTGGCATTGTAAGCCTTCCTTTATTTTCACCCACAGTTTACATGAAGGTAAAGGGCAGAACAAATTTTTCAAAATTGCTCAAAGTGCCACTTTCAAAAGCTGTGCCCCACCAGCGTGCCTTTAACTCAGAAGTCAGTGAGCTTTAGACTCTTCAGATGACAAAATTAATGCTTAGGCAGTTTTGAAATGTCTACCCAGTATCTGCCTTGGTTTTACTGTGCTGATGCAGTGTGTTCCTTTGAACAGACCTCCCCCTCAGATGAGGCAAGCAAGAAACAGCTTTTGATGCCCCACCGGCCCTCCGTGGACCACTCAGATGAGCCCTTTCAGAGGCAGAGGGCAGTGAGTGCTGTCAGCATCATCACCAGTGCCCTGGAAGGTAAGAGACATCCTCAGTTTCCCAGCTCAAAACCACATCTGTGTTAAAAGGCAGGAAAAAAGTGACAAAAAATGCCCTGATATCATTTTGAAAGAAGGCACTAAGGGTAGTTATTGCAACCCCTATAAGAGAGGCAGCACAGTCCTTGTCTTACCCATGGACTTGTGAAAATCCAGAGAAAATGCCATATAAAAGATTTTGTGCTGTTGTGGTGTTAGGTGTGCACAGGGCTCACTGGAGTGCAGGGTAGCAGAGTGTCAGCCTGGTTTTGGATGACTGACTGTGCATGTGCTGGTGTCTCATCTCTCTGGGGATGATGGAAAGCCTGGCATGTGCAGAACCTCCAAATTGTGGGGGAGGAAAGTCTCAAAGTCTCTAAGTCTCTCACAACAGGGACATTGCAGTGTGGTGTGTGTTTGAGTCCCACCATGAAATCTGAGGATGCTCAAGGGATGCTTTAAGCACACAAATATTTTTCAACCAATTCTTCCACTGCTCTTCTCATGAGGTGCAAGAGGATTTTCCTCCACTGGGTTTCCATAGGCAGGAACTTTGCATTTTCCTCCTGCAAATTTATTGACAGCAAGACAACTCAGAGTAAGACCCCCACATCCCCATTCTTTTGCCTTGTAGCATGAAAGGGCTTCCTACAATTTCTTGTGTCTCCTACACTGCAAACAGAAATTAAGGAGGAGGTAGCACCTAAGAAGAGCACAGAAAAATGTCAGTCAAGAGCACAGTAGCAAGGGAAATTGTGGGTTCTCCTGCAGCCTAATTCTCTGTATGACTGATGGATAGGGACTCACCTTACAGACAGGACCTGGACACTGCCCAGTGTGAAACCACAAAGCCCTTCCTCTTCCTCAGTTTTTTACCCTCCCCACGGTTATATTCAGCAGTATTGTGGCCAGAAGAAATATTTCTGTTTGAATGAATAAAGAGCTGTGTTCTTAATAGGGAAATAATTGCTTTGGTGTATTCCAGTGTTTAATGTACTCTGCAAAGGTTTTATTTGTTTTCTGTGGAGTTTTTTAGCAATTAGCTTTGTGACTGATTTGCTCTCTTGTAATGTGTTAAGGATGCCTAAAAGGTCTGGACTTCTGGAGTTCTTGTTTATTTAATGGCATTTTTCTATTCCTTTATACCACAGAAATAGACACCATCCAGGCTAGGATAACTCAGAGGACATGGCACTCAGGAATGTGGTTTAGTGGTGAACTTGGCAGTCAAGGGATGACAGCTGGAGTCAGTGATCTTAGCTGTCTTTTCCAACCTAAATGATTCTATGATTCTATGTAGAAAAAATACTTATCAAATGTTTCCTAACTCCCAGATTTTGCTTAGTCATTGAAATTGAATACTTGTTGACAAGGAACATCAGATCAGAATAAAATATATCACAGGATTAAACCATATTCGAGGCTATAAAATTTGTGCCAAACTTTGAAACAGCCAGCTCAGAAATCCCTTCCCCTTTACTTATTTGGTTTCTGCTCTTAGCTCTTGGGCAGTCAACAACTGTCTGTTTTTTCCAGACATTACAAAGCCTTGCAGACAAGAAAGTCCTTATTTCTGTTTAAATTGAAAAATAAGAGGAAAGCCATCACAATGCTGGCTATATTTTTCTGATCATTTTTTAACAGTAGCAGAAAGAACAGAGGCTAATTTTACTTTTTCTTTTGCAGAGATTAGAAAAAAATTAAATATTTTGTGCTTTCCAAATATCATATTTACTGGGAAAGGATGTGGATTATTAATTGATTTAAACCATTTTAAGGCCACATCACTGCCAAAAGACAACAGTCCTACCCTTCTCCTTCCCTGTGTTCCTGCACTTTGTGTGATTGGTTTTCAGCTGGATCAACAAGCAGAACCAGCTCACCCAGAAGGTCCAGGAGCACCAAAGCTGGCAAAAAGACAGAGAGATAACACGTGGCTGAGGCTGAAGGGGGTGAAACCAACCAAACCAAACCTTTTAGCAGCAACCTGAACTTAAAGGGGTTCATGTTGTGAAGAATGAGGATATAGATCCATATGTTCTAGATTTACCTGGAAAATTGGATCCTTAAGGAATTGACTGCCTTAAACTCTTTATTGCTTTCAGAGGCAAGTTTCAAAAAAAAAAAAAAAATTTGCATTGAAATCCATGGTTCTCAAATTATTTTAGGGTTTACCTGTAAACTCTCTCTTTGGAGTCTGGAAAGAGTCATTTCTTGGGAGCAATTTGATTTCCCAAAGATCTCTGAGCAGTGTGGATGTGTGGGCAAAACCCGTGCAGGTAGGACACCATATGGCATTTTGAAAGCTTGATGGAAGACACCTAATAGCACAGTTCTGTTGTTCTTTGAAGAAAAGTGGGTAAAGAATCAGAGAATCTGAGGAAAAGTTCTCCAAGATCAGCAAGTCCAACCTTTGACTGAATTCCCCCATGCCACCAAACCATATTGCAAAGTGCCACGTCCACTCAGTTTTTGAACACTTCCAGGGATGGAGACTCCATCTGTGCTTAACCACTCTTTCAGTGATGAGATTTTTTTCCTCAATATCCAATCTGAAGCTCCCCTGGCACAGCTTGGGGCCATTTCCCCTTGTCCCAAATGCTTCCTGCCTTGGGAGAGAAGACTGTTTATGAACTGATTGAAATAACAGCCTTGGCTGAAGTTTTCCTGTTATCAGTGCAGCTTCTAATTATATAGACTAAAGCCATAATGCAGCATTCCATGCCCATAAAGGAATCAGAAAAGGAAGGCATTAAGCAATTCTGCTGATCATTGTCTTTTAGCCATTACCTGTCTTTTTTGACTTTTCTTTTTTTCACCATTAACACAAATTATACTTACGAAGCTATTTCAATTCTTTGGTGCATAGGTAAAATGAGCATGTAAAAGTGGTATTACAGGCAATATTTTAAAAGCACCTTTAAAAAGCACATTTTTAGTCGCATTTTGAAACTGGCTTATGTGCTCCCTGATTTTGTCTGTGGGCCTTTGAGAAAAATCAGATATTTAATGCTTTTTTGGATTGCACATCAAGGACAGAAACTCTGTTGACAACCAGTGATACTCTGGTCCTCAAGTACTTAAATCAGCTTTAAATATTGGATTCAAGCACTTTCATCTCTTATCTGCTTTAAAAGGTATTACTTAAGATACTTTGAAAATGTGAGCAGGGAATGAAAATTAGATATTCCAACCTAAGTTAAATGAAGATAGTGTATTCTTATCCATTTGAAATTGGCAAAATGGAAAATAGAGTAAGAATCCAAGCCTATATATAATACTAGACTTCACATATTTAGTGTGATTCTCACTTTTTTGCCTGTGACACTTTTAAAAGGTTTTTACTTTCAGAACAGGTCACTGTCTGCTAAGTGCAGGTCAACTGGCTAAAACCCCAAAGTGTGTAATTTGCCAGCTTGTTACGACAGGAATATTTTTATCTTTGAAAAAAGTTTGGGGTAATTTGTGGGCCTTCCTCTGTGTAATGAGTAATTTTAAGTGTTCTCTTGTCGTATAACTCAGTGTGAATTGACTGTGACTTTGCTGCTTGTGACTTAGAGCTTGAGGAATCGCACCAGAAATGCCCTCCCTGCTGGAACCACTTTGCTGTTAAATTCCTCATTTGGGATTGCTGCCCACTTTGGCTTTTAATCAAGAAATTTGTCAAGTTTGTGGTCATGGACCCGTTTACTGACCTCACCATCACCCTGTGCATTGTGCTGAACACGCTCTTCATGGCCCTGGAGCATTACAAGATGACCAAGGAGTTTGAGCACATGCTGTACATAGGCAATTTGGTAAGTCAGCCTGAACTTGAAGTGCCACCTGAGGGGTGAAATTCCTGCTTTTTAAAGTTTTGGCCATGGCTTGGGAATGTCCCATTTTGGTAATTGCCAGCATTGCTTTGCCTTTGCCAAGCAAGTCCTCTCAGCCTCCTCTTTCTGAAGAGAACTGAATGAGGAGCAAGTGTCTATTTTTATCAAGCTAACGTATTCTGATGGTATTAGTAACCATTAAAGCCATGGTTTTGGGCTGTTCCTGAGAGATATCTGTTTAAGGAAATGAGATAAGAGAAAGGTTAATGAGCTTTATTCAGGTTTTCTGGTAAAGCACCCATAAGGCAGCAATTCTTGGTGACTAATAGTGGCTTTTATGTTAAAACAGAAACTTACAAAAAAAAAAGCAAGGCAAGATGCTGGAGGGAAATGGAGTTGTGTTTGATCATGGGTTGATATCTATGCTGGAAGGTGCCTGTAGTGATCTTCTACATGTGCTGGGTCCTGTGAAAACCCTGGGGCAGAGGGGACGGGGAGCAAAGCACAGCCAGTGCTTTGAGGGGAAGCTTAATGTGCCAGCCAGAGCAGGTGGGTATAGAGGTGCAAAGCAAGCAGAGACCACACTTGTCCAAAGAAAAGCAGAGGGACAGTCCACAGTCAAGCTGCAGGGACAGCAGAAAAGCCTTTCCAAGGGCAATGTGACACAATTTGTGACCCAGGGTGCCACTCAAAATGGAATAATCTTTCTCTTTAATCATCTTTCTCTGAGTTATGTTTAAAAGTTGCCATGTGTTACTGCTTGAAAACTTAACGTTTAGAATCCTTTTAATTGTAGAAGAGTCTAAATTAGAAAAGGCACAGGCCACCTAGCTATGGCATGGTGGGATTGCCCCTAAAATGTAGTGGCAGCAGCAGAGATATCCTATAGGAACAAAAGTGATCTGGAGAATCTGGAAGGTGGATGCTGACAAGTTTGCATTTGAGGGCTTCACAGCACAGGTTAGAAAAGTCCTTTATTTCTGTAAAAACAGAGGCTGCAGTATCTCAAAGCTGGATTAATGTCACCTAATTTTAGGTATTTACAGTGTGGGAGTCTGTGCCAGTTGTCTTTGTCTCTTTTTAAAGTCAATGGAAAGTAATGGACAGTTTCAAGCCCCATGAATGTGACGTTGTAGTGACATTTGCTTTTGGAAAAGGTGAAGAGTGGCCTGTAGGGCTGTGACTGTAGTAGCCATTGACCACAGTGGGAGCACACAGAGACACTGCAGGTGTGAGACCTGCCTTGAGTGAGAAGTTTCTCATTCTGGCCCATTTGGTAGGTAGTTGAAATTTGTATCAGGCATTTTGTATCAGTCCTAGGATATGGAATATAGCATACAAATTTTTTTTCTTTACCCTGGTCCTTGTTATTTCCAGCTCTGGGCTTCCATGGGTTGAGTTTGAGGTTACTCCCCTAGGCTGTGGGACCTGTCTCCAGCTTTTCATCTGATATGCCTTGGCAAATCTCCCTCTGCTGTTGTGCTAAGCAAAAATCTGTTTGGGTCTCTCTTGCTCCAAAGCCATGCTCTTGCCCTCTGCAGAAAGCAGTAAATAAGGATAGCTTGGAAATCATCTTACAGGACTGCACCAGCTTCACTTTGCAGCCAACATTCCTTCTTGTTGCTCAACAATTTGTGGCCTTCTAAGATGACTTGAAAAAATTCCTTTGCGTCCATCAAAGCAGGTGGCAAAGCCTCCACTTCCCTCTCTGGCACTTGGGATAGTCAAGGTGTCTGCTCCTCACTCTGCTTTTGGCAGATCATCTTCCCCCTTTGCAGACCACAGGCAGTGAAACTTTAGCCCTTGGCTCCCCTCCTGCCAACACAGCTCCTGTAGAGCTGCCAGGGCTGAGCAGGCTGTGCCAGGTGCCATCAGGAAATTAGACAATCAGTAGAGACAGGAATTTTTGATGGGGATATTTTACAGAGAGACACTTTTTTTTCTTTTCTTTTTTTTTTTTTTCTTTTTTTTTCCAGGGAGAGAAATTTTACAAAGTAAATTTTGCAAAATTTTGCCAAAAAAAGAGAAGAAAAATCTCACTGTGTGTTTCTTAGTACTGCCTAGAGCTATTTCTCTTCCTTGTGCTAAAGTGTAAAGTAAGCAAAACAGCCTGCCTGCATTTTTTGTAGCAGGCTGATGGCTCGGGGCTCCCCTTCTCCTGAGATCCCAGGCTGGGTCTGTGATCCCAGCCTGTCTCAGCTCACCCTCACCAGCTTTACTAAACCTCTGCATAACTGGATTAATTGTGAGCAGAGCAGGTCAGAGAAAGGTAACTCCATTTCGTGGAAGATTTTGCAAAGTCATTTGTAATGAAAATTGACATTTTTTGCAATTCCCTGTGAAAGGAAAGGGAGTCCCAGCTCCAGGGCAGGCTGCCAGGTGACTGCATCCCCTGAGCTGCAGACTGGCAGCCCCCCCTCTGCCCCCACACTGGCTGGCTGGCTGTCTTCCCGTTACATCTAACCCTCTTTGAGTGATTATGCTAGCATTAAACAGGGGAAATATTAAACAGGGCAGGTCTTTGGCTTTTTTTTTTCTTTTTTTTTTTTTTACTCTGAGCAAATGTTTCTGAGAGAAATGAAAGAAAAAAATGGAATATGGATTTTCTTTCTCTGGATCTGCCAGCCATTGGTTCTCTCCCGCTGTGATTTTCCATCTCCTTCATTCAGCATCTGCTCCTTTCAGGCCCCTTTAGCTCATCCCTTACAGGAATGAACATTTTCAAATGTGATCAGAAGGCCAGCCGAGCACGTGTACAGAGTTCATCTGCCCACGCAGTGCCACCACTTTAAAAATGAGTGGAGAGAGCAAGAACTCCCTCAATTTCTGTTTTCCTTTAGAAGCTGAGGTACCATTATGCAACATTAAAGCCTAAATGGCTGAAACGACAGATAAAAGGGTTTGGGTTTTTTTTTTAAGACAAAGTGCTCCACATCAGCAGTGTCATATTTAGCACCAGTGGGATGTTAAGCTACTTGTTTTCTTTCCAGCTTTTATCACAAGAAACACCCAGCCCCTTGTGCAGGTGCAGTGGAGCAGGTGCTGTGTGGAATTGTGGCTGGTACATACACACATGGCTCCTGATGCCTTCAGGAAGGCTCAGACATTTTGCTGCCTTGCTGTGACATTTCCTTCTCAGAAGGCTATTGATTAAAATGATTCAGGCAAAGAAAGTGATCCTCCTGAGTCATTTTCTCAGCAAGAGGGTTGCATAATGTGTGCAGCGTGGTCTTGTAGCTTTTTTAAGGCAGTCCCCTGGATAGAATTTCACAGACATCCAGTTTCGTCTCGCTCTCTGTCCCAGGAAAAATTTGAGCATTATGGTGGGAATCTTTGGTATCTCTAACCCCTGTGACTCACAAGTTCTTTGCTAATTAGAAATGTGAGACAGGTTGTTTGTTGTGTTCTTGGTATGAGGTGGTGATGGGAAGTTGCTCCGTCCCAAGGTATTGTGCAATCCAGGAGATCCTTTTCCTGAGGGGAAACAGAAAGTATTTTCCATAAGGAATTGTGTAAAATGGCCACTTGGAACAATTAATTCCTGAAGTATTACAGAGCAAAGCCAAGCCTTGCTCAAATTCAGGCTATGATATTTTATTTTTATTCTTTAGTATCATGATTGTATGATTTTACTCCTTCCCTTTCAGGTCTTAGTGGGTGTCTCATCTCTGTTGCTCAGAGTTGAACAGTTTTGCTGGGCTAATGTTGCAAATATTCAACTTCTTGGAAGGAAAACATTTCTCCTTGACTTTATATTAGTGATACATGACTTCTGGATTTCCCCCTCTGTTTTGACCAACAAAGTGCATTACTGTTGATTGTTTCACGGAAAACCATGTATTTTAATTTTACAGATATCCATTTCTGCAAATGTATCTATTTCAGAAATTGCAGAATTCTCCAGAAACACAAAGCTCTGGGCAGTTTGTACTAGGATGTGACATTAAAATAAAACAGTGTATGACAAACTTGGTGCCCACATTTTGTCATTTTAAGTTGATTGCAGCATTGAACTATGCATTTAAAACCTTACTTAAGCAGGACATGCAAAAGTACAAAGTCTGATTCTCTGGGATGCTTTACAGGAATCTATTAAAAGTGAATTTGCTGTCAGCAGCCTTCCTTTCCCTGCTCCCTCTGCCTCCTAGGTAATATTTATATGTTGTTTTAAAGAAAAATGTTCCAATTAGAAGCTCCAACATATGACATTTGAACTGGGTCATAAATAACCAATGTGTTCCCAAGATGCAGTGAGAAGAAAATTGCTATAACTATTTGTAAGAATAAAAAAAACAAACCCACCAAGACTCAAATTAGTTTCTAATCGTCTTTGCTGCCAGCAATAACCCCAGAATAACTGGAGGCGTGCATTGCCCTTCTATTGATAATAAGAACAAAATAAAAAGGGATAATACACCAGATACACTGCAACCCAAATAGCCCTTAACACTCTCCATTCACTTAGCTTTCTCCACTGAAATATATAGGTTTAACCTTTATAAAATACACTTTTATACCTTTTTTTTTCCCTTTTTTTTTTTTTGCCACTATGATTATTCAGATGATGGAAGGAGATAGAAATGTATGTTCTGATCCAGATCCTCAAGACAGATGTCATTATAAGTTTACAGCAGTATCAGGTATTATTGTGAAAAGACTAGACAAAATTGTAATAGAGATAAGGAGTCAGCCCCAAAAGAAACCAGTATTTGTTTGAATGTGTGTGACTTTCTGCTGGGTTCACCTGTGAGAGTGGAAACTCCACAAGCAAGGAGCTGTGCTTAAAAGGTTAGTTTGACTTCATATTTCCTTCCTGCAGGTCTTCACTGGGATTTTTACAGCAGAAATGATCTTCAAAGTTATTGCCCTTGACCCCTACTACTATTTCCAACAGGGCTGGAATATTTTTGACAGCATAATTGTTATTCTAAGCCTGATGGAACTGGGTTTGTCCAGCATGGGAAACCTGTCTGTTTTACGCTCCTTTCGACTGGTAATGGTCTTATTCTCTTCTTAACCATCTTTTTTAAATTACATATAAACTCTGACATGAATGCAACATATTTTCTTAAAAATGCATCTGCCTATAATTGCTGCAAGCTGGTAAGCAGTATGTGACACTAATTACTGTGGGATAAATGGAATGGTTCCAGATTTACATCAGGGTAAATGAGAACATAATTTGATTCCTTCTAGCTGTGCCAGGTACTTGTAGCACACTTAAAATATTTGAATTCCAATCTGTAATAAAGATCTGCCATCTTATACCTGTGCACCTGTTAGCACAGACAGGAGAAAATTGATAGCCCAAGAAATGCAAGAGCTGATAACTTGTTGTTTCAGGAGCTGTTATTCCTAAATTATGTTATAAACATGCCACTGTTCTTTTAGATGTTGTCAAAAGAAAATGTCTGAATTATGCAGAGAGAGATTTTTTTTTTTTTTCTAGAACTGATCAGCATAACACAGCATCTGTCTTTCACGGGAACTCCTTAGCTGTCAGCTCCTTTGTTAAGCAGGGGACAGTGGTGTTCTATTAATGAGAGACTGGCAACATTCTGGAACAGAAAAGTACTTTCCTTGCCAGCTTGACATTTGTGTTGCACTTCATGTACCAGGATGTCCGTGCTAATTATTCTGGCCATGATATGGCTTCAAAATTTTTAAGATCAGGAAAATAATCCCTTGTGGGTACATTTACCAGAAGAAAATTAATTTTTTTCCCCCTCAAAATTCTCTGCATTGCTCAAAAGCATTAATTTTCCATCACTGTCCTAAGTGTCTCCCTGAAGTTTTTGGAGCAATCCTGCTTCAATAGGGCTTAATTTAGACCTTCAGCTGAAAACACAGCACAAGGGCTAGGCACCATTTACATCCTTAAAATAGGTCTTAAGTGGGCCGTGGGCTGTGCCCAGACTGCGTGATCCTCGGCACAGAGGTGATTTTCACCCTGGGAGCTAACAGCTAATAACATCTGACTGAGACTTGCTCTGAAGCACAGAGGAATTCCTTCTCTCATTGTGGGACCAAACCTGAAATCCCTCCCTCCAGATGCCTACCGGGATGTTTTTTTTGAGGAGGAAAAACAACACAAAAGAAAATACTGAGAAATAAATGTCATATTTCCATCCTTTCCCCCCCAGTGGGGGAATGTGCCATTAAAACCATGTCTATCTAACCAGGCACAGCATAGCTCAGGAAAACTTAATTCTCATCTGAGAAGCCCAACTGATGTTTTATTAATAGAAGTAATGAGGTTAACAGGAAGTATGGCTAAAATCACCTTGTACCACACGCACTGCAGCATTTAACATCTTTCACGTTTTACTCACTTGAATAATTCATTGGCTGAAATGGCTGACGCTTCTGTGAGCTGACACTGTTGTTTATGTTCTGTTCACAGCTGAGAGTCTTCAAGTTGGCAAAGTCCTGGCCCACCTTAAACACGCTCATTAAAATCATTGGTAACTCAGTGGGTGCCCTCGGTAACCTCACTCTCGTGCTGGCCATCATCGTCTTCATCTTTGCCGTGGTAGGAATGCAGCTTTTTGGGAAGAGCTACTTGGACAATGTGAAGAAGATAAGCACCACTGGCAACCTGCCACGGTGGCACATGAACGACTTCTTCCACTCGTTCCTCATCATCTTCCGCATTTTGTGTGGAGAGTGGATCGAGACCATGTGGGACTGCATGGAAGTAGCTGGGCAGCCACTGTGCCTTCTCGTCTTCTTGTTGGTCATGGTGATAGGAAACCTGGTGGTGAGTTCTCAAGATGTTTTTTCTTTTTCTTTCCTTCCTTTCCTAGTGGGCATGTGCAAATGTACCGTTTTTTAATCCAGAAACAGCAAATCTCACGTTACTCCACAATTTTAATTCAATGAACTGGGTTGTCACCAAGACAGGTTTGCTCCTATCCCAAAGCTGCATTACTAGTTGGCTTGTGGGGAATGAGGACTTGCTGGGTTTTTCAGAAGAGCAGATGTTTTACTAGAAGAAAGGTAGTTGATCACAGTGATTTTATATTTTATGCTGTTCATAGGGCTGAAGGCTTTCCTGATCTCTTTTCTGTACAGGTGTGAGTATCACCTCAGCTCTCCCTGTTTTGGGGCATATTTATATTTGCCTTCACTTCTGGCCCAGAGCACACAAACCATACCACAGCACAGTGTCTTTGAGAGGAGTTTTGAACATCTTTAGCCTGCATGTTTTAGGAAGCTGCAGGTTTTGTTTACAGTAATGTCACTGGCTCACTTGCTGGTTTTTTAATAGAGTATCCCATAAGCATGGCTTACATAAGCTCTGAACCTATTTAGACTGAATTATATTTCCCTGTTGACATCTTAAGGAGAGCTTTGCTGGCTTTCAGTCATTGTGGAAATGTTTTGCCTGTTCAGCTTACAGAGCATCTTTGACATTGTGGCTCTAATGGCCTTACTGTTTATGTAGTGAGTTATTTAATAGTAGATGATGCTGTAAAACAAAAAAAAAAAACGTTAGTTTTTTGCTACCAACAGCTTTTAGTCGTTGCTTTGCTTTTAAGTACCCAATATTTTGGTTCTCAGCTGCTGGGGTAGAAAAGTTTTTGAAAGAGCCTGTAGAAAAGGAAAGTGTGTTGCTTTGTTTACATTAACTTAAATTTTAACAGTAATTTTCACATGAAAATGTTGATTGCAAGAGCAAAGTATATTTTTGAGGGTTTTTTAAAATAAAAGTCAAAAGATGAAACTGTAATTACTCAGAAAGTGAGAAATTATTTATGGTTTTTTCTATGACTTACCATTTCTATAAATTTCTTTTGGAATTAAATTTGATTAGAAGAGCAGGGACAGAATATTACTTTCTTTATTTAGGGAAAAACATGATTTATTATATCTTTAAGGAGAGTTTAGCCTGAGATCTAGAAAGTTAATTTCCCCCTGCCATTAAGCAATGTGTTCTGTGTATGATGATGAAAGCTGGAAATAATATGTGCTAAATTCTGGGTAAAATGTTAACATTTGAAATATTCATGGATTATTAAAAGATGTGAATTAGCAACATCTGATACCCTTAGATATTAACACTTATTAGTGTACACAAATTCTGCTAAGTGTGAAATCTGTCTCAGCAGAGACTGCATTAACATTATCTACGTATATTTAACCTTCAGTGCTCAAAAAAAAAAAAAAAAAAACAGACTGTCCCAGATGTAAAACCAGGTATTGAAAAACCCTGTCTGCATGGAGAAGCTGAAGTTATTGGTCAGCTGAAAGAGAAAATTGTTAGCTTTACACTTTCCAGCCAACAGTTCTGTAAGGATGTGGCAAAGACTGATAAAGAGGAATAATTCTTGTGTTTGGTCTCTCATAGAAAAAAAAAAGAAGGAAATTATTTATAGGTGAAAGAACAGCAGATTGTGAATCATAAGACTGATCCAGTGCCTACATGGAGATTTCATGATGTTGATTAGTAGGTAGAGAGGAGGTCATCTTATACCTCTGGCATCAGAAAAAGTGTTGCTTTCTTCAGTATGAGTGGATTGAACTCACCAACTCACTCTCATAACATCATCAGACCATCATCAAATGTTCTGGTAGCTTAAAAGCACCATGAGCCCTTTCAGATAAAAATACTGATGTGCAAAAACTTTAAATTGTAACTCCATTGACATCTGTGCCAGCAAAGTCTCTCTTTTAGCTTGCTGAGATCCTTGTTCCTCCTCTGAATTTCAGGAGTCTGTTCTGATAAGGAATATTAGCCTGAGGCTGTATCTCATTTGGACTCTAAATTCTCCCATGGTATCTAGAGGCTTGGAGAAAACCTTGGTGTAGCATATCTGTGCATGCATCTAAATTAAACACTTTTATCTGTCACATCTGCCTTATGGTGATGTCTGTGGTCACTTTCCCAACTGCAAGGCTGAGGATTATGGAGCAAACTTGCATCTGAACTCCTGTAAAGTCTGCAAACTGGTGTTGAAATTGTTACAAGCACTGCAATTGTGTGGTGTGTTCAGTGATTTGGCTTTCAGGTCTTATCCAGCCTCACTAACATGAAAATTCAAAGGAATGGTGAAGAAGAGTCAGGAAACTTATGAAGTGCCCTGGGCAACATCATGTTATAGAGCAGTCCAGTTGTTGAAAGGAATTTTAGTATATCCTTATTCTTTGGGTTGTATTCATATATCCTGAAAATGTCTGGGACAATTTGTGTGCAATGCCACACGAAACTATATTGAAGGCTGGTCAGCTGGTGAGTGAATCATCTTCAAGGAGCTAAACTTTACAATATAGTTGGAAAACTATGTGCAGTGTAACTGCCTTTTGCACAATAAAGCTGTGCTGCTACTGCCAGGTGGCATTTTAGAGTCATTGAGGCTGCTTTACAAGGTAATGCCAATCCAGACAGATCATAAGAATTTTTTCCTCATTTGGAAGAGAGAGATTCTGAAATAGCTGAGTGAATAATTATGGTTTTTTGCTAAGTTTTCAAAAGGGCTTAACGTTTTTTTAATGTATATTTATGTTACTGAGGTGAACAAGGAAAATCACCAAGAGAGGAATTATTGAGATGATGTAGGAGATGATTAGGGTCAGGAGGCAGGTCCTGATCCCCCTGCTCTGGCCAGAGTTGATGGGACAGCAGCCACTTCTCAGGGGACAGCTGTGTGTGCTGTGTGCTGTGGTGGTGTTTGTGGCTTCCCAGGATGAGGGAAGAGATGAGAATCTTGACTCCATGTTTCAGAAGGCTGATTTATTATTTTATTATATATATTATATCAAAAGAGAATGATATCTTAGAACTGCACTAAAGAAAAGAGAAAGGATTTCATCAGAAGGCTAGCAAAGGAATGCATAATAAAATCTTGTGACTGACCAGAGTCCTGACACAGCTGGACTGGGATTGGTCATCAAGTAGAAACAATCCACATGGAACCAATCAAAGATGCACCTGTTGGTAAGCAACCTCCAGATCACATTCCAAGCAATCAGATAATTATTGTTTCCATTTCGTTTCCGAGGCCTCTCAGCTTCTCAGGAGAAAAATCCTAGCAAAAGGATTTTTCAGAAAATTTGTCTGTGACAGGGTGCTAACAATGTGCATGAATAAAAGTGACACTTCCATCACGGGCAGGACAACCTCCCAGCCTCACTGGGTGTGTGTGACACACCCTGGTCAAGCCACACTTTTACCCTCTGGTGGCCACCAGGATGTAGGATGGATCCTGCCAGCCTCTCCTGAAGTGCCACCAAGGGAAGGACAGCATGAAATGCACTTGCTGTCTCTGCTCCTGCTCCAGCTGGGCTGCATGAGCCAAAAAGCATCTCAGTGTTAAATCCACAGAGCTGCAGTGCATTAAGTGGCCCTCAGGGCTGAGTTCTGGGCTGCTGTTCCCTCACCTCTGTCCCATTCACACATCCCAGTACATCCATGGCACACCCCCTGTTCCCCAACCCACCACAAGCTGGCAAATCACTGCTGCATTCCAAGGTGGATCTTGCAATACTGGAGTCATAAACATGTAAACATGTAAGGTCTGTAACCAGGAAACTGATACCTTAAGAATTTTCCTTAAAAGCAGAATGTAAGAATGGAATTCCTCCTTTAGGATCAGTCCTAGCCTTTTTTTTTTTTTTTTTTCCCTGCTGTCCATTCACTCAGGAAAATATTGATGACATTTTCTGAGAACACTAAGGTAGAAAGCACAACCAATCCAGGGTATCACACTATCCTGTAGGCAGGATTGCATAACCATTATTGAATTAATGCATGATGCATGGAATTATGAAATACAAAGTGTAAGGTCATGCACTCAGCCCTGTTTAAATATTTATGTTATGATCCAGTAGCTTACCAACAGAAAATGTTTGAGAGCATATGTATCAGTCACTGTGAACATCTACATCTGAAATAATTACATGGGGGTGCCTTTATAGTCAGATCTGGTTAATGGAGTCTATGAAGTCATGAAATATCTTACCACCCAAAAAATCTAAATATAATAGGCTAAATACTCCTAAAACCACCTATTTCTATTCCTGCCATCCTAGGAGGCAAACAGCTGTAGAAATCCCTTGGGTCAACATATCCCTTGATATGTTGACCCAAGAGGACCTTCTGGTCCTGTTTTTTCCTGTGGTAATTTCAGTGCCTGGCAGCAGAGCTGCTCAGCAGGGTTTGGATGAGATTTGAAGTGACCACGTTGGTTAAACTCAGTGGAAACTTTTCTCTCAAATGTGGTCAAATGTGCCTGAAACCTGTCTTTCTATTCAGCTTCCACATCTCAGGAAGCATTTATGGATGTTTTTTCTGTTATAATTTGGCCCATGAGACAGGCATAAATATGGAAATGTCACATTCTTGGGTGGTAGAGGTTTGTGCCTACCTACGTGCCTTTTCTACAATTCCACGTAGGAAAGGATCCTTGAAGAGGTGTTCTGGGAAAGTCCCACTGCACCTCCATCAGGTTAAAATCAGTGGATTTTCAGACTGGTCAGGCACCAACCTCATTAGGAGTCATTCACCCCCATTTCCCTCTTGAACAGACAAAGTCTGTTGGTAAAATGTGTTACCAGAGCTGTTCTGACAGACACACAGTTCTGCAGCTGGGCAAGAAAGAAAAAAATCAAGTTACAGGGTTTTGAGCAGCCTGGTCTACTGGAAGGTTCTGTGCCCATAGCAGAGGGGTTGAAAATAGGTGATTTTTAAGGTTCCTTCCTGTCCAAAGCAGGAGATGATTCTATGAATGGGAGAAATGCAGAACTTCTTGGTGCTTCCACTTCATCCTGTTCTTTTACAAGAGTCTCCCTTCTGACCATGAGAACATTGTCCACCACCAATGCAACCTGGATGGGAATAATGGCCTCGAAGGAGGAGAAAGGCAAGAAAGATGAAGGGTCATTTAGCACAGATCCTGGCCTGACAGATGTGCAAGGGAGAGATTTGGGATTGGGAGGATGGTTTGTGGGGGAAAGAGAAATGACTACAGCTTTATGGTGAAGCCTAATCTATGAGAAGACATTCACAGCAATTCCCTGCTCTGAATCACTTTCCTAAGTAAGAGACCCTAAGCAATATAAGGTGTCAATGGGTCCCATGTGTCTATCTAAAACTTTTTTTTTGCTTTGTTTGCTAAAGTTGCCTTTAGTTCAATGTTTAGAGTGAAGTAAACAGATAAAAAAGCCGAAAAAGAGGCAGCTGTAATGTGTAGTGTGTAAATGTGTGATACAGAGCTGATATTTGGATTGCATGGTCTTCAACACGGGGGCTTTGCTTCTGTATAAACCCTTTTCTATAATTAATTACTGAGTGGCACTAATTGAGCACCACAATCTCTAATTGAGGAACATTAGAGTGAGTCTATGTGTCCACCTGTGAAAGAGAACTGGTAGCCCACCCCGTGGGAATCCATCAGCTGTATGGGAGCTGCACAGGTCTATCCCAGCTGGAATATTGTGGTCAGGGCAGAGTATGAAGAAGTTTAATAACACAGATTGAGATGTTCTTTTGCATTTGCCCTCAGTGCCAGAAAATATCCCTGAACACGTTTAATTTATTAGCGTAGGAGTGTCTGTAAAGTCCTGTCTCACTCAATGCTGATGCTTCTCCATCACTGCAAATTTCTCAGCAGATCACGTCTGGGCTTGAAAGAGGCTTATGGTAATGTCAGATTTTCTCTTTGTTTAAATGAAATGGGTACAGAGAACTATCATTATCCCTTGTGGTAAAACCAGAAGTAATAGCAAAATAGCATCTTACAGGCCTGGGTAAAAGTGGATTACAATTTTACATTTCAAGAGCTCAGACAACCAAAGCATATTAGGATGGTCAAAGGTGGTCTTCTGATGGAGATTTGTGTTTCTGCTTAACATGATAGGGCTGTCACTGAAGGAAGATACGTCAAAACCCCAGCGCTTTTAAAAGACAGGAAGCATTAAACAAGGGAATTTCAAGACTATAAAACTTTTTAAAGGCTCATGAAGGGTTGTTTTGCCCCAAAAAGTACCAGGCCTCTTTAATCCAAACAACCTTTGTCAATAAATGAATGCAAATGGAACTCTGATGACATATAAGAGCATTTTTCTAGCTACTTCCTTATTTTCTTTTCAAATTATATACAAATATAGAACACCAAAGCCCCATTTTTGTGGGTTTTACTGTCTATCCCTAGAGAAATGTTTAACTCAAGGGTTCCAGCAAGACTTGCTGCCCTGAATCAAGTAATTATTTTTGCATTTAATGACAAACATGACTTACTCATGGGGGACACTGAAGATATCCACTGTGTGAATAAAGGTTAATCTCCTTGAAGGAAAATGTAGTATTTGTATTGCATCTAATTATTAATATAAATGAAATGGAATTTTAAAATATTGTGTGCCTTCTAATTGCAAATCTAACTAGGTTAGATCTGCTTGCTGGAAATTAAAGCAGGTTTGAAAAGAAGGTATGACAGCCCAAATTACAACATTTAGGGTTTAGGTTTTTAATTTTCAAATCACAATAGAGGTGTGCAGTGTCCTCAAGCTTTACATGTTGTACTTCTGCCTCTAAGCACATACTCTCCTTGGGGTCCAATGGTTCCACTTCTTGCACAATGAAAGGAAGAGAGGATAAGATGCAACTGTGTGAAACCTGTGGAAAAGCAGCTTTTTGCCAGGAGCAGGGAAGCCACAGGAGATTTGAAGAGAGTCCAGGTTGTCCCAAGTCTCACATGAACGCTCCCTTCCCTCTCCTCTCTCTGCACCCCATTGCTCATGTCCTGGATGCTGCTGTTCACCTTATCTGCTCTTTCAGCAGCTCCCAACATTCTGGAAATATGCATTTGTGTTTTGGTTACATCAGCTGAGAGGGCCAGCAGATAAACAGGCAGGAATAGGCACGTCAGGAGCAGTCATCGTCAGGACAGACAAAATCTGCAACGCAGCGAGCGAAGGGCACGTGGGGCACCAGGGAGGAGGAGGATTGATCAGAAAGCTGCAGGAGCCATAATGAGAGCTGGGAAATACTGGCAACAAGGGCTGGAGAGTTTGAGGGTCCAGAAGAAGCCAGGGAGCCCAAGGGATCATTAGTGAGAGGTAGAAGTGTCATTTGAGTCTGTCTCATCAGCTCGGGCACTTATGTAAGGGAGGCGAGTTTCCTCTCCCGAGTCACATGTGGCTCTGCAGGAGAGCAGCCCAGAATCCATCAATAAGCTCAACTGGGGATACCAAGAAAGTGGTGTCAGAACAACTGTCAGCATGTCACTGCTGTCCTTCCTGCTCCTCCTCATCTGGCAGCGGGAATATTTGGTGTGATGCTGCAGAGCTCAAACCTCCGAGGGAGGCAGCGAAACCCCAGCACATCTCCCAGCTTCTCCTTTCATCATTTCCATGCCAGCTACCTGAACACTCTGTGTGTCCCAAAGCAATTTTAGCTATTTGTATTCCCCATTATCCAGCCTTTGTTGAGAAGTGCCTGGGAAGCAGAGCACTCAGGTAGTCAGTGCTTTTGGGCAAGCATCTGGCTATGTCTGCTTAAGTATTAAACATCCTCAGGGTTAAAGAAATGTCCACCAGAAACAGATGGCATCATCTGATGCTTCAGAAAAATAAATCCTGACACCAACCATCAATCAGCCCAGTTGCCTGTGATGGCTCCTAGTAGAGATGGAAAGCCTCCTTCCTCTTGTGGGTTACTTGAAATACAAAGTTTTGCCAGACACTCCAGGCTTTAACAGCTGTGTGATTTATCAGTACCCACATAAATAATTATAATTTATTTTATTGGGTGGATATATCCCACCCCCATGTGTAACACCAGATGCTGGTGCTAAAAAGTCTGGGGAAATTAATCTCACTGTATTTATGATGAGCCATCAAAGACTGCTGGGTTTCCAAAATACCATTCTATGGTATATTGAGTGGAGTCTCTTCAAATCTGGGAGGTTTAGGGCTGCTTCCCCACAGATATGTGAGGGAAATGCACCTGAAAATAAATAGGAGGAGTGACTACTTTCAAAACCTTCTTCTAAAAAGTAATCTGCCTCTTTCTGTCACTTCAGATTTATGAGAGTCTGTATCTGCTACAGGCTTGTTTCTTCTGAAGAGTTGAGTCTTGGCACTTGGTGACTGAATCTGAGCTTGCATCTTGTGTTAGGGGACAAGTGTGTTTTCAAGGTACTACATGGTGTTTGTGTTGAATATATACTAAAATCTGCCAATTTTTCCCTGCAATATTCATCCACAGTAAGGTAGATATTTGAAAACACAGCTAACTCAAATCCCAGTAGGAGTTGGCATACAGAAGAGGAGTGAGCTTTTGCTTCTGATGAAGCTCAAAGGAGGCTGAAAACAAAAAGTGGACTAAAGCTTTTTTTCTTTTTTTTTTTTTTTTAATTTATTGGTGACATAAGGAATTCCCAAAGCAATAATCCAAAGCAGATTCATTAGTGGACTGTGACAGATTTTGGCATTTGGTGCAGATTTTCATCAGTAGAATTATAAATATTGCTACTTGATCTATAAATGAGTCACTAGGATATATCAGAGAGAAATAAAATCTGTTAACAATGCTAGTGCTCTTCTGTAGGCATGTATATAAGGGAACACAAAACTATCTTCCATTAACATTTATGGGTGTGAGGTATCTTGAAAATATGAAGGAAAAAGAATGGTAATACATTAATTCAATTGTCCCAACCCCTTGGAAACCATCCTCATACCTTTTGTTCTAATTGTGTTTCCAAATCAAAGATATTTCTCTAAAAATATTGTTTAAGCACTGACTCCATTCTATGAACTACTTGCAAGTTGGAATATTTTTAATAAGATACACCATATGTATGTTTTATGTTCTCATAGATATTTTACTTGTGAAGATTCTAGTGGATTGCTTGCTGAGATTTGGTTTTATTCCAGGGGGTCAAAGGGGAGCTAAGTTATTGTTTGGAAAACTGCAACCCTGTTGGTGTAGTAGGCATCAGTAGGGTAAACCTGCCCACTTTTTGTACTACATGTGTCCTTGATTAGTAGTGCAAGTAGGGGTTTGTCAGTGGTTAAGTTCTTGCTAATAACTGGGTAGGTATTAAAATCTAAAAGGCACTGAGTCAAATTTAATTGGGCAAGAGTGTGCAAAGGTAGGTACAACTAAATGTGTCTCTTTTTATTAATGTCACAGTGCAAGTTGTCTGGATGTCATTGAGAGGGTAATGACAACAGAATTATTCCTAACATGTGCTGAGGGAAAGGCAAGGTTTTAATGCTAAAATAGACCAGGTGGTACAAAATTAATACATTATTCGCTGCTACTAAACATCTTATACTTTTTTTTAAAAAAAAAAAACACTGTTACAAATATTTTTTTTCCTTCACCAAAAATAAGCAGTGAGCTGTTCATTCTTACAGTTGCCTCTAGAAATATCTTGTTAAAAAGAATATGTGAAACAACCAGTGAGTCATGACAGACTTAATCTTCTTAACAGGTGTATGATATTTAAGAGATATTGGAATTTCTCTTTTCATGTACAGTACACATTCATATCTGGATTTCTCCACCCAGCACATGTGTGGCAACACAGTCTGTGGCTTCCCAAGGAAAAATGCTGAATAATGCATTTGGAAAATAAATGTAGTATGCAGGATCAGATGCCAATTTCCTGCCTTTTGGGGTCTTATTGAACAGTAAGAAATTCCTGCAAAAGGGTCCTGCCTTTGGTCTCCTGCTACCATTCCACATTTCTTCATCTTTCTGAAATTCCACTCATCTGTGCCTTACTGTGTTAAACGTCTCTAAATTCAATAAACTGACTGACCCACACTCACTGAAGAGAATCTCCAAAAGATATAGATCTATTCCATCAATTTTATATTATTGCAAACAATTCAAGTGAAAGGAGAACCAAACCTATTGATTTTTCATCTCTATCTTATAATTTTTGTTTCTTTGCTACTATTTAAGTCCTTTTTATTCTATTTCCTTGACTCCAGATTCATTTGTTAATTTTTTTTTCCTGGGTTTTTTGGGTCATTCTTAGCCAGAATCGTGTTTAAATTAGTTCTAACTGAATATGAACCAAATTTTCCATTTCTTTCACTATCGTCTACCTAAAATGTATTTTCTTCCATTTTGGTCAGTTCTGGCCTTCATTGTTCTAGAATCAAAGAGTGGTTTATGTTGGAAGGAACCTTAAAGATCATCTCATTCCAACCCCCCTGCTGTGAGCAGAGACACCTTCACTATCCCAGGTTGCTCCAAGCTCCTTCCAACCTGGCCTTGGACACTTCCAGGGATGGAACAGTCACAACTTCTCTGGGAAACCTCTTCCAGTGTCTCATCACCCTCACAGTGTAAAATTTCTTCCTTATATCTAATCTAAATCTCTCCTTTTTCAGTTTAAAGCCATTATCCCTTGTCCTATCACTCCATGTCCTTGTCCCAAGTCCCTCTCCAGACCTCTTGTAGCTGCTGGAACTGTAACATGATATCTCCATGGGAATTTCAGAAGCATTAAAAAATGTGCAGGATTAGCCACAGCTGAGGCAGAGACCCAAAGGGATGGGCTGACCATTGAGGACACTCTGGGACCCAGGAGCAGGTGCTGGCAGATGAAATGGGTCACTTTTTAGGACAGCAGGGAGGTGTGTGTGTGTCAGCACCTCCTGCCTTGCATGGCTTTCATTTTGGAGATGTAACTGGCCCCTCTGCTGCTAAATCCTCCTATTTCTTTAATGAAATGTGGGGGTTTGTCCCACTTCTGAGTCATGGGGCTTGTCCAACAGAAGTCTGTGAAAGCCACAAGCCCAGCCATGTGCTGTGAAGGCAGGAGATTCCACACTGTGCAAAATTACTGGTAGAAATCTATTTTGGAGCTTTTCTGAAAGAAGGCCTCCTGGTTGGCAGGCAGCTCTGTCACTTTGTTCTGCCCTTCCAGGAATCTGCACTTGGAAAATGCACAAAATCAGAACCTCCTTACACCTCCCAAATTCACTGCAGAGGTATCCTTTTCACATTTCAATATCCTTTTCACATTTCCTATTTTTTAATAGGAAAGTGTGATTTTGTGAGGGAACCCAAATTATAATATTAAACCTGAGAAATTGATTAGAAAGTAAGATCTTTAAAGGAAACTATGTTCTCCCTGAAATTAAAAAAAAAAGGGGGGGGAAGATAATATTAATTTCTTGACTCTCTGATTTAATTTTTGAGTGTCTGGGCCTACCCTCATAGTGATTTTTCTTTGTTGTAATATATTGGCCACAGGGAGCCATTAATGTGCCCATTATCACTGGTTTTCTTTCAATTTTACTTTGTTTCCATGTGGGGTTTTTTATCCTTTTGGTTCTCTGTGGCTTACCTTTCCCCAGGTGTTTTCTGCCACGTGTGAATGAGAATTCCCTCTTTCTCTTGATCTCCAGTCCTGACTGCCCAAGGGACATGGTGGCCTTGAGATGTCTCAGGACAAAACTGAGCACAGTCCTTGGTCCCAACTGAGTGTCCCCCTCTCTATGATGGTGTAGGATCTGAGTTGTAAAAGGATGACTCCAGGGATCCCACTCTGCCTGGGCTGGGCAGTGTCCTCCACATGAGCCCCCTAGGGTTAGGTTTGGTCTTCAGGTAGAAACTGCAGAGCTTAAGCATCCAAAATTAGAGGGGTTTTTTAGTTGTATAATTGGTACAGCAGCAGCTATTTGCATGCAGCCAGTGAAATTATTCCAGGGTAATGCAAGTGTTTCTCACTGATCATCACTCCTTGCAGGGAGCAGCAATAGCAAAGACTCCCCAGCCTGTGCAGTCTGTCTTGCTCTCTGGTTGTCCTGACATCCCCCTCAGCAGGACAGCCAAGCACTTTTGTTGACTTAGCAGAAGGGTAATTGTCTCTTGGTTTGCAAACAATAAACTTTCCATAGTTTCCCTGATGGTTTTGGAGTACCTTGAGCCTTTAACATCACAAACACAGCTGGTTTTGCTGGGAGAAGTTTTCAACTGGACTTGTCCCACAGCACGTTTTGTCTGTCTAGACAGTGCTTTGGGAAGTCCACAGCAGCTCTGTGGAGCCCTTGCTACTCTGGTGAATTAATGTTGTTTTGATATCTGATGGAAAACCTGCAGGAACATGTTTATTTTTATGCTGTGGCTCCAGAAGTGGGAAGAATTATCTGACTCCACTCACTCTCTCTTCCTCTTCACATATAACATTTGGAGACTTGGAATTTCAGAAATTTCAAGAAAACACTTGGTTTCCAAAGACTCATCTTCTAATACTTCTAAGGAGCATACTTAGAGAAAAGATAATGCTGAAAGTCATCAGCTACAAAAGAAATCCAAATTCAATAGTTCTTGACCAGATTTGGAGTGGTACAATTTCTCTGCACAGTGGTGAATATGCACGTAGGTGAATAACAAATTAAAAAGTCTTGGAAACATGAGGCAACCACCAAGTTGTGGTAAGAAGTGTCACAGGTTGCCTCAGATTGATGTTTCCAGGACCTGGGGATGAGGAGAGGCAAAGGTTGGTCCCTCCTGTGCAAAGTGAAGAGAGCAGGACTGAGGAATCTGCCCCATTAATTACAGATACCCCTTTAAACTCTGAAGTGAGAAATTGGGTGATCATTCCCCACCCCATCAAACACAGGTGAGCACAGCTGCCCTCCAGCATCACTTCCTTGCCCTGCACTGCTCAGAGACAAACAGCTGCACCAGACACACCAAAACTGTGGGGAAACATAAAGTTCAGTCCCTGGAGAGAAGAATTGTTGTAAAACCCACAGCTTTATTGTAAATACCACAAAAATATTCAGGGTAGGGGGAACACCCTCAACTCACCCCATTCCTGAAGATGGCTGAAGCTGTATCAGCCTCCCTACTTGTTCTTCATGGGCCAGTGGTAAAATTAAGCATTGTTCTCTCCTTTTTCTGAGTAAAAAGAAATCATTCACATGAAATCTCTGAAATTATGGCCACTTTTTTGCATAAGAAATAATTATTCTTACCATATTACTTACATTTGTTCTTTCCTAAGAACATCCCCTCTCATTGCCATCATGAAGTAGTTCAGAGGTTTTACTTGGGAAATAGACTGTATTGGCTGTGTAGTTCTTATTAAAATTCATTTTCTTATATTTAAACAGACAAACCAGTTATTTCACCTAAGAGACTAATACAGAGTTGATGAGAAAAAATTCCTGTTGGAAGAATTGGCATTACAGTGGCACTACAGTGCCCCACAACCCTCCCACCTGCAGCTGCTGTCCTGCTTGTGGGTCCAGACACTTTCCACTCGGGAACTTGTGTGGTTGCAAGGCAAGAAATTCATATCCCCATTTCCACGTGCTTTCCTAGCTGGTCCTGGGCAAGAAAAATGAAGGAGATTGATGGTGTCCAACCTGTGCTCTCCCTCACTTGCCCCAGGCCACAGGGACCTCTTGCCAATCTTGTGGTATCATGATCATTTTGACAGCAGGAAACTAAGATATCAGAAGAATGGGATTATGAGATTGACTGCAGGATAAAGGAAACTGGGCTGGGAGGATATAAGCTTCTTATCCAAGCACAAATAGTTGAAGGAATAGGAAGGGAGTACAGAAAATAAGTGGCCATGTAAATTGCTTTTTGCAGGAATACTCTCTCTTAGTAGGCTTTGCCCTGGGATGGAAACATACAAAGGATTGGAAAATACACTTCCAAGGAAGGGAATAATCCTTCAGGGAGACTGACTACATTACTGACCTATTACTGCAGATCTCTAACTTAGATCTAACACTTAGTGCAATGAAATCCCCTTTCTGAGCAGTTTTTCTTTGCAGCTTAGTGGATTCTGCTGCAGTAAACAAAATATAATAATTGGCACCTATTTTGTTAGGCTTGCTAGAAGGTCTCCAAAGAACAAACTGCATCTCTCCCATCTGTGCTAGCCAAAGAACAGTGCAGATGTCCACTGCCATCCATGAACAGGAAGGAAGAAAATCAGATATTTTCACTGGTCAGAGAGTGCCTAAAGAGCTTCTTGCTGGTCTGTATCTACCAGGCACTGCAGGTGTATGGGCTCTGTTTTATCCACAGTAAAAAAGTATTAAAGGAGTAGCTGAAAAAAGTATTAAATGAATAGCTGGTGATCCTAGCAGGTACTTCACATGCACTGTCTGGCCTTTCCTGTGCAGCTGAGTGGCAGAAGTGACAATGAGCTGCCACAGGGTTACAATTTGGAATTATGGCTTCCTTTTTGCATGGCAGATTTCACTGATAGGGATATTTTCCACTCTGGACCCTGTTGTTGCAGCAAAACCTGCTTGGCTGGCTCCTAGGAGATTTCTCTTCCCCAGGGAAGCAAGGTGTAAAATCCCTTCCCCTCCTCCTGGGTGACACCAGTGAGGGTCCAGGGCAGTGAATGCAGTGCTGAGTCAATTCACAGGAGCTCAGGAGCCCTGCACACTCTCTGACTGAATGACAGATGGAAGGTTAAATACATAAAGATTTATATTGCCCCATTTTTGCTAAATCAAGGCAAACAAAAAGGTGGAAGGGAAAGTAAGGAGCAGCCTCATGCTTTTGTTCCAAAAGTGTTCTAACTTCATCAGCAGCACTTGCAGATAGATCTTCAAACTGGATTTGATGAGAAGGTGTCATCTGAATAGGAATTGTCTGATTTTGCCCTGTGTTGACACAACAGGAGATGATGGAGCTGAGATCCTCAGACTGCAGCCTACCACAGCAGCATATGTGTCTCCCTGCCTGGAGCTTTTTGGGGAGGATGGTGCTTCCAGCAGCCTGTTTGCCCCCCATGGATGGGGAGCTTGGAATCAGCCTCACAGCTCCAGGCCCCTGTGCTTTTCACTTTCTGCCAGCACAGAACTGATGCAGCACTCTGCACAGGGCCTGGCTTGTTACCCTGTGCTGCTGCTCGGGGTGGGGCTGGAGCACCCTGAGCTCCCCTGTGCCCTGGGGAAGGCTGTCTGGTTGTAAAGGCTGGTCACCTCTGTCCTGGAGTGTGATTGTCACCAAGATGGGCTGCTGGGTGTGACAATGGACAGTGCTGTTACTCAAATGATTTAGTTTTAGATAGGCCTGCAGGGAGCTGGACCTGATGATTCTGTGGGTCCTTCCAGCTTGAGATACTCTGTGATTCTGTGTGGCTCATTTGCTCTGCATCTGCCTTTAATCCAACTCTGAGTACAAAATCCAAGCTTGCTTAGTCTTTGGTGGGCACTGCTGAGCTCCTCAACATCCCTTGGGATGCCAGACTGTCTCCATTGTCTGCAGACATCCTGGCAAAACTGCAGCTTAAGCACCTCAGGCAGGGAGGCACCTGACATGGAGCTGGATTAATCTGATAATTTGTGCCTCATACTGGCACAGCCAGAGTCACGAGCTTTGGAAAAGGCATTAAAAGTGAGAAGGTCAACGAAAGCATGCTGGATTGTCATTAGGCTAAAAGCTTAACATAATTATACTAAAAGAATTTGGGGTTCTTTGAGTGCATCTGTCATTTGATTCCCAACCTCAAAGACCAAAAAAGCCACCTGCTTTCGCAGCCTGGCTGCTCAGTGTCACTGGAAAGCAGATTTCTTTGCAAGGGGATCCATGTGGTCATACAAATCTGCCATTGCCTTTGGAAACTGAGGTAATCTTTAGTTTGCTTTTACTTAAACTGAAAGCACTGTGTTAGCAGCCAGGAGTACTGAGTATTATTAGTAACCTTTTACAGGAAATGTGGTGTGTCATGGGTTAGGCATATATTTTTTTCTAGAAAATGCAATGTACAGTAAAATGTGGGAATAAGTAAACATAAAGTGCTTATTCAGCAGTTCATTCTGTTTGAATGCCCAGCAATGCAACTCTGAGGTCACCTGCTCATGAAGGAAGCAGGGAATGATATTTGAGATTTATTTTTGGCTAAAAGCATGAAGTGCAAATGGTTCTTTGTGCAAAATGTCAGCTGCATTTCTGGGAAGAAAATAAGATTGCTTTAATAATCCATGGTAAATAACAATACTGAGGATGCTACATGCACCTGCAGGTGTACTTACACAAACATATCTAAGGTATATATGTAGCTTGATGTCTGAAATGAATACAGAAAAGTGAGACATGGTGTTTCAAACCTTTGGTGAACAGCAGAGTTAATGAAGTACAGGATGAAATTCAGCTTCAGATAAGGAAATTCCTGTGCATACAAGGAGATTTTCATGTGTGGAGATGTCTGGGCTACCACTACTCTGCAGAGGTCTGGGGCTTGGCTCAGTTTTGCCTAAGGACCTCTGGGGATACTGCAAGGTATCCATCCTGGCCTCCAGCTGGACACAGATTTCCCAGGACAGCTGTTGGATATTTTTTTGTCATTCTGGGCAATTGCCTGAGGGTGACTTGGGCATGGAAGGGTCAGATGGCACTAGCCATATTGGCAGATGCACGTAGCACTGGCATGGTCACCTGTTTTTGGTCAGTCTCTGTTGTCCACAAGATGAACTTCTGATTGAAATGAGGCTTAGATGCACCATTAGACCCTCAGGGTTTGGTGTTTGAGGCTGGAGGCAGCTGCCATCCTTGATGAGGAATTCAGTGCCCTAAATTTGGCCAGTCTGTCTCTTCCTGCAACACCTGGGCTGCCCTGGTTAGATGGCAGCTGGAGGTCACAGACTTCCTGTAGGTCTGGTGCAGATATCTCAGCTACCCTCCAGCATCAGCAGACACCTCTGTTAAGGTAATTGAATTGAATCCAGAAGATTTTTTTATTCTGGATTCCTTTATCCCCTCCCTTCCTCCAGCTGCTCCCTCTTACATACACCCGTGATTGTTTCCAGGACACTTGTAGCAGTGTGGTTATCTCTGAGATCTCATCCTGCTGTCCAACTGGGTTGAAAATGGCCAAAGGGGATCTATCAGTGCCTCCTTCCCTGATGGGCCCCCACCTGCTTGACTGCACATCCACTTCTCTGGCTTCACACAGCATCACCTGCAATACCTGTGGGTGGGGTGGGAAAGGAAAAATTGATTCCCACCAAGCCACCACAGGGATGAGGAGACCCACACAAGCTCTCAGTGTGGTGGACCAGCTAAGAAATAATCAGCTCTAATCTCACTTTACTTAAAAGCAGGGCTGTTCTGGGGCAGCAATTGGTTTATTCAGTGGTTCATAATGGATGGGGGCATTTGCTTGTGCCACCAACTGCTTTTGTTTTCAGTCACAGTGATTGCAAAGGGTGCTTTACAAAACAGCACTGACAGGGCACTTCAAACACAGTGCCATCAGAGTGATTAGGATCAGGTTTTCAGAATTCTATCCCATATATTCTGAATATTTGAAATAAGAGGGAACAGGGTAAGGGGATGATAGCAAAAAGATTGTGGTTCTTTGGTAAGGCCCATTAAATAGAAGTACTTTTTATGCTGTTTATGTTGGTCTAGCAGGTGTTATCAACTTAAAGTGCTATCAGAAAGAGAGAAGTTAGGGGGCTTAGAGGAATTTCTGGTAGCATTAAGAGATCACAGAGAAAATACCTGCACAAAGTCCATTTTATTGCTGTAAATGGCAGGAGTGCTGCAGCACTGACCTCTCCTTGCCAGTACCCAGAGCTGTCACCCACCCACTTGGTACAGGCAGCAGTTGAGTTGATACCAGGCAATTTGGGATTGGTTTGTTTTGGGGTAAATATATTTTAGCAGATATTGGTTTGAGTCACCTTTGCCCTGTTCCTGTCATCCCAAGCATCCACCTCCAGTGTGAACTTTTTGCCCTGATAAATCCAGTACAAAAGCTGTAATTTATTTCTTCTCAGACCATGAGCAGATGTAGTGTTCAATGCACAGAAACTGGTGACCAGCCTCTGAGAAATATTACTGGGGATGGCCCTTGACAAGAAGCTGGTTTTATTTATTGGATATAATGGTATTTATTTGGGGCAGAGGTGTAAAAAGAGGTTTAAACCATCAAATATATCACTTAAATGCCTAGCTGTGTCTAATCTTGCCACACTCTGCCAGCAAAAGTAGAGAGTTCTGAAATGGCAAGAACAAGAGGAAGGTAACACACAATCTCAAGTTCAGTTTGGATCCTTTCATAGACCTGTGAAAATCTTCAAATAGTTGTTTGTTTTTTTTTTCCTGGCTAGTAACAGCATTTTCAGGACCAAGCCTGCTTTGGGAGTGAGTCTTGCTGAGATTTGGCCACAGTAATCTGGTTGTGATGGCTTGTTTTAGCCTGAAGGGAGAAGTTTTTGAAGTTATATGACCTCAGAGGTGTTTATTCACAATCACAACAGATTTCCTCCATAGCCCAGAGGATATTTAAAACAAGACTGTCTGTGAAAATGCATACAAATGTTTAGAAAAGTTTCCAAATGAACAGTGTGGTTGAAGTCCTTGCCTATGTACATCATTGTCATAGAATCAGAAGAGTTTGGGTTGGAAGGGAACATCAAAGGGCACCTAGTGCAGTGATCAGGGATGTTTTTAACTAGATCAGGTTGTTCAGAGCCCCATCCAACCTGACTTTGACTGCTTCCAGTGATAGCAACCTGTACTTCACCATCCTCATCTTCAAAAATTTCTTCCCTAAATCTAGTCTGAGACTGCCCTCTTTTAGTTTAAGCCATTTCCCCTTGTCCTATTACAAAAATCCTACAAGAAAGTTTGTCCCCATTTTTCCTATAGACCCTGTTTAAGCACTGAAAGGCTGCAGTGAGGTCTTTGCAGAACTTTTGGGTTTTTTTTTTGTATTCTATTTCTGAGCTTTACATTTTATTTTCCATGTTTGGGGTGTTGGGGGTGGAGAGGGAGGAAGGACATGTCAGTGTGTGTTATTGTCCATGCTAAACTTTTGCACCTGAGGTCGATGTGTTTGAAAATGCCTGCAGATTCCTTTTCCTGCTGAAACCACCTGTAATTAGAAGGATTTCCATGATGGGGCTACAGTGCCACAGATGAGATGAAACTCAGACTTTCCTGTTTCCAGGACCAAAGATGACGCAGTTGAGATGGTCACAATACAGAGGAACACACTCCATTTTCAGAAGGCTTCAAACCTGTTTTTATTATAGCATGCATGCTTTTTATACGTTCTGACAAAACTCACAGGTTTACACTTTACTCATTGGTCACGAAAGACAAAGTGCTCATTGGAACAGGCAGTTCCAGGTTTCTCTTATTTATCCTCCTTTCTTTCTTGGTTTCTATGTCAACGACCTTGGTAGAAAATTCTTGCAGGGGTAAACACGGATCCTCTTACCAAACTTCTCTGGCTCACAGAAGTCACTGTAAAACCTCTTCCACACACACACACACATGCCCTCCACATTAAAATTCACCAATTGCCTTTTAACTTTACTTTTTCCAGGTGCTCAACCTGTTCCTTGCCTTGCTGCTGAGCTCCTTCAGCGCCGACAACCTCTCGGCCCCGGACGAGGACGGCGAGATGAACAACCTGCAGCTCGCCTTCGCCCGCATCAACAGGGGCCTGCAGTACGCCAAAAAAGCTGCCTGGAACTTCTGCTGCCACGTCCTCAGGCACCCCAAGACCACAGCTGAGAAGAAGGCCATGATGAAACTCGCTGCCCAGAACTCAGGAGCCCTCAACAACTGCGTGAACAGCCACGCCACCGCCGAGCTCGGCAAAGACGTGGAGAGCCACAAGGAGAATCGTGCTGAGGATGGGGTCAATAAAAATGGAGAGAAACACCCAGCAATTACAGATGATGATTTTATGACCAATCCTGACCTGTCCATTTGTGTTCCTATTGCTGTGGGTGAGTCGGATATCGAGGAGGAGGATGAGGAGCAGAGCACCTTTACGGAAATGGAGCAGGTAGGCAATTCAAATATTTGTTAGTTTCATCTTATTAAATGCCCTCTGTTCCCACCCTTGGTCTGGATCCATGGCTAGTGATGCAAATGTCCTATGGCCTAATCCTGCCTTTGATGTGCTGCTAACTTCAGAAGAAGTTACAGATGCATATCCAAGAGCAAAATTCAGTTTCCAACAAGAGAAATTTCCTTTGTATTCTTTGCGCTTGTCTAGATTAATTCTTCTAACCAGAGCAATTAAATCCTTTCTTACACAGCAGACTGGTTATTTTGCCTTTCAGCTGAATCATGGGAATGCTACAGAGCAAATCTTAGGTTAGTGGAGGATTTTTCCTCAAAATGGGCACTGTCTTGGTTTGATTTGTGCAACAAGAATTGAGGGCCAGGTAGTTCTCTTTAAAATACAATAAGACAGAGGATGATATGACAAGGCACCAGAGAAAGAGAGAAGATGTGTTATCATTTGTATTCTGACAAGAGAAAGTTACTTGCCTGCTCTTTGGTGTGACATGACAGATTTCCCTTTTTTTTCCAGAGCACTCAGTAGTAAAGGCTGAAAAATCCTGTGCAGTTTGAAGTGTTGTATGAAATGAAGAAACATCTTCAGGGGAATGCTTTTCTTTGTCTCCTTCTCCCCCTCCCCCTTTTCTACCAGCTTTATCTCTTGGCTCCACACACCATATCTAGTTCATGTTTTCCAGAACCTCCAGCCTTGATCCAGCACCTTCTGACACTGGCTGAAACCAATGGAGTTCAGCAGGCACTGGATCAAAGCTCCTGCTTCAGATCCAGCAGTCAGGAGGGATCCTCCATCTCATGGTTGAGGGGAGGAAAGTCTGAAAACAAAAGAGTTGCTAGAGAAGGAAGGACTGTCATAAAAAAGCTCCAAGGAAGGACTCTGTGTCAGGAGCTGGGCACAAATCAGCTGCTTAAGGTTAATTTCTGCTGCTGTGTTGTGGAAATTTCTTCAGTGTCAGTGCATCACCAAAAAGTCTTTCACAGTGATCATCTCACTGAGGAATGGAACAGCAAGAGGTCAGAAAACTAAATCACAAGCTCCACTGTCCAAATAGAAACCTAGGTAACAAAAAGACAAGTCTGCAATTTTTGGTAAACACTTTTAGGGTGGGTTTTTTGTGTCTGTTTAGGGACTATTTTGTTGAAATGATCTGTGGATCAGTGTGGTAGTATGAATAATATCTAGTTTTTCTCTTTGAAGTCCTTCTCTATTCCCTGGCTGTATTTGAACCAACAAGCAGAGAACATTTGAAAAGTGAGATATGAATGCAGCAGATGAAGATGAGAATTGGAAAAAAAAAGAAGTAAATTTAATTAATTGAGATGAAGAGTGTTTAATATGAAAGACAATAAAGATATAGTACTTATAGTGGAACTAGAATATGCAAAAGAAGTGATGCTCAAGGCATTTGCTCACCACTTGTTGATCAATGCCCAGGCAGTTCCCAAGCAGGGGCCCCTGGCCAGCTTTCCCCCCAGTTTATATACTGAGCATTTATTCTCATTCTCAATCCAAAACATAGCCCTGTACCAGCTTCTGGGAAGAAAAGCAACTTTATCCCAGCTTAAACCAGGGTTGTTCCTTAGTATCAGGTGAGCTCTAAATACTGCCTAGTGTGTATGTGAATAATAGTGTATAAATATGTTTAATTATCTAATTCTGGGTTTGGTGATGTTTTTTTCTTTTTGGTCTTTAAAGGTGCCCACACATTTCTGCTATGCCTGACAGATGGTAACAATCTCAAACACTCTCAGATTTTTTTTCCTTCACACTGAAAGCAAGAACTTGTTGAAATTTTGAACTCTGGAAGTGTGTGCCTGTGCATGCTCAGGGGTGGGTGTTGCACCTCTGTATCATTCCTCTCTCAAGACAAATAATAACATTCACAATTGCAAGAAAAATCCCAGCCTAAGGCATGGAGGGCTTGGAATTTTCAGTTCTTAATGTGCTTTAAATTGTAGAAATGCAGATTTCTCTTCAGCTGCACTATATGTGTAAATTAGTAGAAGAAACAGGTTATCATCATTTTATAATGTAAATGTGGAATTAGAGCTTTAGCAAGATCTGTTAGGGTCATGAGAGAAAGAGCTGATGTAGAAAAAGAGGCATTTCACTGAAAAAATATTATGGATAAAAGTTGATTTGGAAATATTAAGAAAACTCCTCATAGTTTCATTAATATTGGAACGTCCTCACATGTAATAGAAACATTGGGGATTCAGAGTGAAAATAGGGGGAAACAACACCCAGTAGGAGAAGCAAACCAAGATTCTGCTTTCCCACTGTATCTTTTAATGAAATTCTCAACAAACATTAGAGGAACATTGTCACATTACCACGAGATATTTGGATTGCAGTGAAATAATGTGGTTCACTGCTGGCATGTGCATTAAGCAGAAGGCATGGAGTTGAGAAATGAATTAATTAGCTTTGTCACTAGTGCTTTCCAGGCTTGGACAAACAGCTGCTGCAGGTCACTGCTGTTCCCCTGTGCAGAGCCTTGATCAATGGCTTGCAGTTTTTATCTGCAGGTCTGTGGGGTCTACTGCAGAAAAGGTCCAAATAAGCAGAGAGTTCATATATCCAGAAAGCAATTTTAACAAATTCCTAGAGGGGAAAATGTGTGTGTACAAGGCTGTTCCAACTCAAAAACTCAAAATACATTGGCATAATAAATAAACAAAAATAGGAAGAAGCTTAACAGCAGAAATTATAATTGTGTGATGAGCTTTGCATTTGCTTTTCTGCAAAACCCTAATAAATTTGCACAGCTGTAAATATCCCTAAAAGGAGCAGAGCCATGGGAAAGCAGATGCCAACAAATTGAAAGATCTGTCATTTTTACTGATGCCCATTCCAAAGATGTATGATCTCTGGACTCAGAGAAAAATTCTCTTGATCAACATGTGAGTTACTGCAGGGGAAATTATTGTATCTGAAGGCTGATATGAAATCCCAATTCCCTGGATATTGAGTTGTTGGTCCTTACAGTGGGCTGACCCTTTTACCAAGGACATCCCTGTGGGACTGTGGGGAATAAATTTCTCACTCACAGCCAGAAGTTTTAATCCTGCAAGCCCCAGCTCCATGTGTGTCCTTACCTCCTCCCCTCCAGGATGTCCAAGATAACCAGATTAAAGCTCCCAAAGGAAGAACAACATGAACAAGAGCAAAATTTACATGATTGCACTGAGAGGGCACAATTAGGGTGAAGTATCATTTTGTGCAGAGGGCATCATGCAGAAACCAAACAAGAAATACCAAGGGTATGCTAAACATTCAAATCTATTCCAACTTTCCCCTAATTACAATCCATATTTTTACATATTTCAATATTTTAGTATGTACAAAGGGAATGTGTATGTACATTTACTTCTGAGGAGAAGACAATGTACCCTGCTTTCCTTTAAAGTTGTTGGCTGACCTGGAACTGAGCAGCCCTTTGGCAGCACTGCCAGAATGCATTTTCCTCCTCCTGCAAGTGGATTTTGGTGCAGGAGCATGGAAGAGGAGGTGACAGGAGATGCATAAAAAGGGATAATGTGGATGAATGCCTCTGCAGTGCCCAGCTGGAAAAACTACACAACTCTTACACACCCTTTACACATTCTCTGTCAGTTGAAGATCCCACCCAGATATCCTGTGCTTCCATCAGTCTGACTTGTCCAGTCTAAAAGAGAGAGGCTAAAGGGATGCTGGTCTCAGGCAGAACCACAAAGTTATTGATCTCAGTGGGGTGTTTTAGGGTGAGGATCATCTCAGCTTACAGCTCCTGTACCAGAAAGGGTACTTCCCAGGTTCTTCCCAGAAAGTCACAGAACTACTCTAAAATAAGCCATTGTGGCTATGAGAAATGGGCCCCAGAGCATTGCACACAGCAGCTTGAAATTTCAGATGATGAGAAAACCTTCTGTGACTGTTCATTTTCCTCTGAGTAATGGAAATGTCTAAGTTTAAATTTCAGCTGCCATTTCTATTATCAAAGCTTGCACTGGCAGCAGCCATCCTCCTGAAAGCTGCCAATTT